>NW_028174865.1:0-1200000 GCF_963971535.1 Notolepis coatsorum
GAGACGCTGTGGGGAATGAACGTTGGATTAAGTGGTAAGTTAAATGATCTGATCTTCACTGTTTTATCTGCCGCTTACGTGACGTGACAGGGGCTACTGTTTCATATGATCTAACGAGTGGTGGTCACTGCTGTTTTCAAGTCCAATTGATCGCCAAATGCGAGGGGAGCACACAAACAAGAACAACTCCGTTATAATCCCATACAAAGAGCAAATTGACTGGCTTAATGCACAAAGAAAACAACACATTTCGAGTAGTCTTCCCTTGTACACATACTGTAAACAGTACTGTATATTCTCGAAGTCAACTTCCTTTGACTGGGTAGAGCAGACGGGAGAGTCGACCAAAGCAGACCCTGGTCCCCCAAGTCAAATTCTACGTATGTCTGCTCTACCCATTTCATAACAGGTGAGAATAAGGAACACATATTTATATAGTAAATTAAGTTGTATTGGCTGTGAGGCTGTAAACAGCAGATGTTAGCTGCTAGCTGATTGATTGATTAGCTAGCAGTCTCTGCTAGCTACTTCCCCATAATAGTCCATTCTCAGTGTAGCCTACATGCCTTTTTCATTTTTATATGTTACTAGTATACTATTTATCAATCACATTCAGTGTTGTTGTCCTTGCTCTAAGGACTTGTTATTGAATAGTCGTATTGCTTGTAATATACATGTCATATGTATATACTCTCTGTCAGGATCTATGGGGTAACAGTACTGTATATTTGCATATCATATTATGTCACAAATGTAACAGTACTATATACCTGTATGTCATGTATGTCCCTATGCCATAAATGTCATGATGTCATGTATGTTGAGTATGTCACAAATGTCACTATGAATTGAAAATGGGGGACCCTGATGTAAACAAGACGAAAGTCTCTCTGGTCTGCATCCCTTTAACAATTGTGTGTATTGAGCCGTACTGTATTGTATCCATTCTGCAATCTGTTAATAACGTTTTCATTCATTCATTCATTCATTCATTCATTCATTCATTCATTCATTCAGGTGCAAAGGTCAATGACCAAACACACCCAGACTACATTCCATCTGTATTCCCTTCAACATCACAGTCTACACCATCTACGTCAACGAACATCAGTCGCCATGAGCGGCATGCAAAAAGGAACTCCTCTTCATACCATCGTAAGTGATATCATCTAGTTTTCAGTTATGTGCCAAAATCAATGGGTTCCTAAATTGCAGTTTCTTATTAGTATGGTTTTTATTTCATTTAAAGTGACTCCCCACAAGAGGACTAAACGTTGCAGCCAAGACATCCAAGTTGAGGCAGCAGCCCAAGTTGAGGAAGCAGCCACACCTCCCATCACCGAGCAGTGTCTGTTTGACGAGATACAGTCTCTTAGAGAGGAGAGGGATGCAGCCAAGGAGGATGGTGACCAACAGAGAACCAAGGTCGAGTCAAGCTCCTTGACCGCTTCATCTGTGGACATCAATTGGCAGGCCTACAATTTCAACATGCACAACAATGCATGTAAAAAATGCTTATTTTTTTTATATACAAAAATACAAAAGTGCTATTTCAAGTTTCAACATGCACAACAATGCATAACATATGCATAACAGCAGCATTGGCAGACCTACATTTTCTCCAAGAAGGAAGCCATAACATAAAACTTCAAAAGGGCTAAAAACTAAATTACAAACATCACAAAACAAACTGGTCAGACTACTGCTTGACCTTACTCCTAGAACGCACCTCACCCCTGCCCACTTTGACAATATAGGATGGCTTAGAGTAGACGACAGAGTACAGCAACTTAGTTAGGGTTAGACTTCTTTTTCTTTTTTCTGCACTCCGGGCAATACCATGTCTTGCTTTTCGGTAGCCTTTTGAGGTTTAGACACCTGGGATGGAACCAGTCATCACAGGTGTCACAGCCAACCATGCTCTCTGATTCTGTTGTTTTACACAAGCAGTAGACTGGAGTGCTTGTGCTGCTGGCCGCCTGTTGCTCCTGTTGGGTGGGTAACACTGGTAAATTTGTGGCAACATTCTTTTTATTATTTATTTTTTATTTAAAAAATATTATTTTGTATAACTCACCCTGCCATACAGTCACAGTGACCTGCAACCACCTTTCCCGTGCCATCTAAGGCCACCCAAGGATGATGTGGATCATCATTCACTCTGTAGGATGGTCTGACATCTGCCCGCAACAAGGTGCACCTTGTCAGTTTCCGGTGGAACACGGTTTCTACCCAACCAGAGACAAAGAAGCGGTATGCCTCTAAAGACTTATAGTTCTCCATGGCTTCTGATGAGAATACACCTGAAATAATAATGTAACTCTGGCCTGATCAATATTCTTCAGTTTTTTATCTTATCTTATCTCCTATCGGTACTGTTGTCATTATATATATGAATTGAAAATGGGGGACCCTGATGTAAACAAGACGAAAGTCTTCCTCTGGTCTGCATCCCCTTAACAATTGTGTGTATTGAGCTGTACTGTATTGTACCCATTTTGCAATCTGTTAATACAATTTCCATTCAATTACTGTATCTATGGAGGACAAACATGTCATGTCCAAATGTCATATCTAGCTACAGGCTATTCAATGGCACATTTTCATATTATTCCTTGCACAGGGCTTAATATTTCTCTTTTCTAACAGAGAATTGAAATAAAATATCCCTATAGGCCGTAAAGTGAATGCTGTATCGTTTCACCCCTTTTTTTAAGTTTTAAATAGACAATAATAAAAATAGTAGATGTAAACAAGACGAAAGTCTTTCTCTGGTCAGTATTGTACCCATTGTAGTGGAATATACTATGGAATATATTACATTGGATGCCATTTTGTCACAGGAAAGATTAGCCTCTAGGATGGAACTGTGACCGTACTGTGACTGTGACCGACACCTCCCTGCCCCCTCTCCTTGATGAGGTGTTAATAGGTGGGTAGGTGGGGTGGGGGGCTGTACATTGATGGTGGGGGGGGGGGGGTGTCTCAACACTGTTTTTTTCAAGTCAGGTCAAGTCAGCTTTATTTGAACTCTGCAGAGGAAGGATGAACTTTGCAATGTACAAACGTCTTTCTCTGGTCTGCATCCCCTTAACAATTGTGTGTATTGACTGTAGTTTACCCATTCTGCAATGGTAATAAAATTCTCATTGTAAAAAAATAAGTTGTATCTATTCTATTCTACTATTTTATTGCACTGCACTATTTTACTCTGTCTATTTTATCTTACTATTTTTTAGATTGCTGGACAGTAGTCCAGATGTGACAAAACGAGTGATTGTATGACTTGCTTGGTACAGTAGCTGTGTCTGTTAAAAAATAGGCATTCCGTCTAATAATTGAAATACTTCTGCTCATTTTTGTTACAGTATTGTAGTGGCCATACTGGTTGTTTACATCAGGGTCCCCCATTTTCAATTCATCGTAACATATATGACATACACGACATACAGATAGACAGTACTTTACTGTTACATTTGCACTCTCAAAATTAGATTAGATTCAAATGTACAGCACACCATATACTGCTATAGTGGAATATACTATTCATAAATCATATACCATAATGTATACCATCTTGTTGCGCGCTCCTGGCCACCGCAAGTGAAAGAGATACAGACAAATAGCTAGCTAGTCTATTGATAGTTATGTACAGTACATTCATCACAAAACACTCTATATTTTTTTATAGTTTTATTCACATTGCAGAATGGGTACACTAGTCAATACACACAATTGTTAAGGGGATGCAGACCAGAGAAAATACGTTTGTCTTGTGTTGTGTCCTACTGTGTCCATGTCATGCCACAATGCATCGGTGCGGTCGATTGTACACACATTGACATACGACAGCCGCTTAACAACTCCATGGATTACGTGAACAGGTGAGACAACCTTTCACTTTATATTGTATGACAGCTTTGTGTACAATACCATTGGATTAATTGATAAATCTGGTGTGTGCTGTGTGTGCCCATTAGGTGTGCTTGATTAATCAACTTATTAATCCAATAGTATAGGACAGGAAGCAAAGATAGTGAGTAACATGTGTAACGAAACAGGTGCTTCCCTTCTTTCTCCCCCCATCCCTCTGCAAATTTTTTAAACTGTACATTTGAGTAAAAATAGGTGCCTTAACAGTTATATTATGTTTTATTGCATGTATTTTTTTTTACCATGCATATCTTGTCATCTTATTTTTTCAATGCCTATTGTATTATATATTATTGTATTTTGCAATAATAGGATTGCTGTTGTAGAATTCTGACATTGTTTTCCTTTGTGTGTGTGTGTGCCTTTTTGATTTTGAACAGGAAGAAACGATATTCTCTCAATGTCCAGGCTGCCTGTGACTACAAGTACTCCTTCATTGATGTGGACGTGAAGTGGCCAGGTTGCTTACATGACGCTCGTATCTGGGCCAATTCAACGCTGGCGTCGCATCTAAAGAACGGGGTTATCCCTTCCTGTCCCAAAAAAATCCTGGACCTCAGCAAGACCGGGACAACCAGCCTGCCGCTGACCGCAACTTCAGAGCAGACTGCGTCTCAGCAGAAGGAAAGAGGGTCAGGAGGGTCCTTACTGAATTCATGGATCCGTGAAAGAGGCTGCGAGTTCTCCTGTTCTCCTTGCAAAAGGGGAGCCGCAAGACAGTTGTGCTGACCTTCCAAGGTCTACAAAAGTTGTATTGTGTAACATGACAAATAAATATCTTGAATCTTGAACCTAGTCACCTAATCATATTGAATTGAAATTTTAGAATGTAGGCATTACTGCTGTCTAATATTAAGGCACCTATTTTTACTCATGTACAAACGAGTAAAGAAATGCAATATGTATATTGCCACACAATACTGTCTGGCTTTGCAGACATCTACACCACAAAACAATGCATGCCCACGGCCACACCCACGTGCCTGCCCCCACTACTACAAGCACCCACATCCAATTTACATTACACAAATTATCATACTAAAGGATACATGCATCCACTATGTACCCTATACCTGAATATTCAAATCTTGTGTCTGCCAGAATCACACTGCCTACTTGAAAAGTGGCCATTGAACTTGACTGCTCATTATAGTACAATCTACGTTTAGAATGTAGGCATTACTGCTGTCTAATATTAAGGCACCTATTTTTACTCATGTACAAACGAGTAAAGAAATGCAATATGTATATTGCCACACAATACAGTCTGACTTTTTCAGGCCAGATACCTGGGCTTTGTATATCGGCCAGTACAGTATAGATTTGGACCGTCATTTGACAAATTATCTCCATTAGAGTGTGCAGAAAATAGTAATAAGTCGGTGCAAATCTTTCCAATGTGAGGTATCAAGAGGTTTATTTGTTAAAATAAAAATAGATAAGACATGATATAAAAAGACATGCTAGGTTCCTATTATTGCAAAATACAATAATATATAATACAATAGGCATTGAAAAAATAATAGATGACAAGATATGCATGGTAAAAAAAAAAGACATGCTAGGTTCCTGAGAAACTGGTTCTTATGTACACTACTATGCAATATACAATTTACAGTGTTAACTCTTTGTCTATTATAGTGTGCAAAATACAATAAAATAGAATACAGGCATTGAAAAAATAAGATGACAAGATATGCATGGTAAAAAAAAAGACATGCAATATAATATAACTGTTAAGGCACCTATTTTTACTCAAAATGTACAGTTAAAAAATGTATAGGGGGGGGGGGACACTGTCCCCACTAATACTTGTCTACGCCACGAAGCCCCGCCTCAAACCCGTGAATGGCCCGTCTGCATCAGACCAATCAGATCAATCCACTACTGTACTACTGTATATATAAAGTGTTATACTGTAGTTTGTACAGTGTGTTGTGTTGCTGCCCAAAATGACTAAAATTTGCAAACAACACTCGAGAGATGTGCGCAGACTTCGATCTCAAGGCATGTCGACCAAACAAATTCGGCAACACCTTGCATCGGTCGGAATCCATGTTACACAGAACACAGTTTGGACGCATTACAAAAGGAAAGAACCGCGACCTCGAGCGCCTCCTAAATTGTCTGAGTAAGTACATGTAGAATGTAAAACGTTAGGTTGGCAATAGTTTAGCGATAGGTTAAAAGTGCATTTATATCATTTTAAGTTTTTATTTTCCACTCGTGTTTTGAGCTACAAAAGGTAACGTTTTTGACAAATATTGAAACGCAGCTACAACAGATTGCAGAAATGGGTACAATACAGTACAGCTCAATACACACAATTGTTAAGGGGATTTCTTGTTTACATCAGGGTCCCCCATTTTCAATTCATCAGGACATATGACATACATGACATACAGATAGCCAGTACTGCTACATCTATACATTTATGACATACCAGATTTGCAAATACAGTATATACATTTGACGTAGAAACTGTACATTGGAGGAGGTTGGGTGGGGGGGGGGGGGTTGGGTACACTGGGATATTGATGCAAACAAATGTTGCAGGGACTTATTATAAACATCATATTGGCGTGACTGTATGCATCAATTAATGTCCTATTTTTTTTCTTTCTCTATAGCAATGTCATGGTTGCTATTGACAAGATGACCAAGGCACGCGATTGCATGGTTGCAAGACAAGTCCAGAAACAGCTGGATGACGTGTTTGGGGTCCGTGTCGGACTGAGTGCGATACGGGGAGCGCGTAGACGTCTTGGCTGGAAATATGGCCAGACAAAATTCTGGCCAATGATTCGGGAAAAGAATAAAGAATTGCGACTTGCACAAGCTCACCTATGGCGTGACACATATGAAACGTGGCATGACGTCATTTTCACAGACGAAAGCACTGTGTCACTCGAACATTTTGCTAGACAGTGCTTTTCCAAGAAAGGCCATCGAATGGGTAAACCAGCCCCGAAACACCCCTTGAAACTCCATGTTTGGGGCGCGATTTCCAGAGAGGGCCGGGGCCCTCTGGTAATTTTTGATGGGATCATGGACAGAGTGTTTTTTGAGGACGCAATAATCAAGGCAGTTGTCAGCCCCTGGATACGTTCAACTTTTGGGACACGCCACAGATTCTTCCAAGACAATGACCCAAAACACACAGCCGCACGACATTGCATTGAAGCAGAGGGAATTAATTGGGTCAAAACACCCGCCGAGTCTCCAGACCTGAATCCCATTGAAATCGTTTGGCACATGTTAAAAGATTTCATTCGCAGAGAGGCCAAACCTCACACAAAGGAGGAATTG
This sequence comes from Notolepis coatsorum, assembly GCF_963971535.1. Lineage (NCBI taxonomy): Eukaryota > Metazoa > Chordata > Actinopteri > Aulopiformes > Paralepididae > Notolepis > Notolepis coatsorum. The sequence goes on from NW_028174865.1 coordinate 7,243, forward strand.
GAGGCTGCCATCAAATTTTTTTGGACAAATAAACTCACAATAGCCATATGCAACAACCTCATAACTGGTTTGATAAAGGTTTTGCCATTAATTATAGCAAATAATGGAGGTCAAAGCGGAAAATAGAATCATCATCAAGTCATACTGGCCAGCAGCGTAACTAGTAAGAGTAGGTAAGAGATATGTACAGATATAGATATAGTATTAATATGTACAGTGATACAGGTATAAAGACACTATGGTAGTAAGTCATACTGGCCAGCAGCGTAACTAGTAAGAGTAGGTAAGAGATATGTACAGATATAGATATAGTATTAATATGTACAGTGATACAGGTATAAAGACACTATGGTAGTAAGTCATACTGGCCAGCAGCGTAACTAGTAAGAGTAGGTAAGAGATATGTACAGATATAGATATAGTATTAATATGTACAGTGATACAGGTATAAAGACACTATGGTAGTAAGTCATACTGGCCAGCAGCGTAACTAGTAAGAGTAGGTAAGAGATATGTACAGATATAGATATAGTATTAATATGTACAGTGATACAGGTATCTGTAACTGCATGCTTCAGACACTGTGTAACAGTAGGACACAACACAAGACAAACGTATTTTCTCTGGTCTGCATCCCCTTAACAATTGTGTGTATTGACTTGTGTACCCATTCTGCAATGTGAATAAAACTATAAAAAAATATAGTGTTTTGTGATGAATGTACTGTACATAACTATCAATAGACTAGCTAGCTATTTGTCTGTATCTCTTTCACTGTAATTTTTTTTTATCTATTCTATTCTACTATTTTATTGCACTGCACTGCACTATTCTATTTTACTCTGACTACTGTAGGTTCAGTGATGAGCCGGTGCAGGTCTTTGATGCCCCTGTTAATCAAAATCAAATTTTCCACTCCTGTAGCTGATGGAGTGGAAAATAGTCTCCAGTTTGACAGGTATCTGCAACATAAAAAGAAAATAGCCATTAGAGAAGAGAACTGGGTATGGAAAATGATATAGATATAAAGAAGACACTATGGTACTGTAGTAAGTCATACTGGCCAGCAGCGTAACTAGTAAGAGTAGGTAAGGGATGTACAGATATAGATATAGTATCTACAGATATGTAAATGTCATTAACAGATTGCAGAATGAGTACAATACAGTACAGCTCAATACACACAATTGTTAAGGGGATGCACAGACCAGAGAAAGACTTTAGTCTTGTTTACATCAGGGTCCCCCATTTTCGTTAACGTTAACTAATATTACGCAGCCAGTGTTGAAAAGCCTTGAGGTCGCATTAGATTTTCGAGAGACCATAACGTTAACTTGACAGCAATCTGGATACAGCTTTATTTGAGCAGTTGCTACTGTAACGTTACCTTAGTTGACTACATAACTGTAGTAAACAAACTAACGTTAAACCGAAGTTAGCTTACCAGTAAATTCAGTACAGCGACAGGAAACCCGGGCCAGTTACATTTCCCCCAACCAGAGCCTAACTAGAGCCACATTCTGCGAATCAGAGGCAGAGTAGGGCGGGTCTTCGGTGCCAGCACGTTGGGTTGTCTCGTAAAGAATAATACTGCACTGTATCTGAGTTTCTAGATGATTGTCCATAAAAAACGCACGTTAATCGAAAATACCACACCATTACTGTACCAATGACAGTCAAATAATCTACAGAAAAGCATTACATTGCAAAATAATATGTCCAAGACTAGTGTCGCATGCACACACACACACACACAGATTGTAGAATAGCTCCCACTCTCCACCATGTAACTCGACTCCCCCTACTGGTTGAACCAGGCAGAGCAGCTTAAAAAGACGTCATCTAGCGTCATCTAGCTTGCTACCGGCGGTAGACGCCTCGTTTTCCAGTCCCACATCTGTACCTGCTCATCAGGAGCAATTAGGGGATAAGTGTCTTTAAACAAAGCACAATTGATGCAAACACAGACAACGTGTTGTAAATGCTAGTACAGTAACATCCACCCCCCTGCGTCCTGTATCAGCCGCGCCGGGCGTGCCCGCTGGCCATAATGGGGGTTATCGCTTCTCGGCCTTTTGGCTAAGATCAAGTGTAGTATCTGTTCTTATCAGTTTAATATCTGATACGTCCCCTACCCGGGGACCATATATTAAATTGATTTTTGGAACAGGGAGATGGAATAGGGGCTTGCTCCGTCCACTCCACGCATCGACCTGGTCTTGCAGTATCTCCAGGAACGGTGCACTCACTCCTCCTAACTTTGTCAAAGTAAATGTTTTGGTACGCTAATCTGCGATGGGTTAAAGGCAATGCAAAAAAAATAAAATCATTAGATGGGCAACGCTCTGTTTAATCTGCGTTATGTTTTCCCGCCCTTTTTGTTAAAAAAAAAAAAAAAAAAAAAAAACCTCCGTGTGTGTGTGTGTGTGTGTGTGTGTGTGTGTGTGTGTGTAAATGGCTGCATTTACATAGCGCTTTACAATTTGTTCCTCACATTTTACCCATTCACTCAGACGTTCACACACCGATGGCGGAGGCAACCATGCAAGGTGCCAACCTACCTGCTCATCAGGAGCAATTAGGGGATAAGTGTCTTTAAACAAAGCACAATTGATGCAAACACAGACAACGTGTTGTAAATGCTAGTACAGTAACATCCACCCCCCTGCGTCCTGTATCAGCCGCGCCGGGCGTGCCCGCTGGCCATAATGGGGGTTATCGCTTCTCGGCCTTTTGGCTAAGATCAAGTGTAGTATCTGTTCTTATCAGTTTAATATCTGATACGTCCCCTACCCGGGGACCATATATTAAATTGATTTTTGGAACAGGGAGATGGAATAGGGGCTTGCTCCGTCCACTCCACGCATCGACCTGGTCTTGCAGTATCTCCAGGAACGGTGCACTCACTCCTCCTAACTTTGTCAAAGTAAATGTTTTGGTACGCTAATCTGCGATGGGTTAAAGGCAATGCAAAAAAAATAAAATCATTAGATGGGCAACGCTCTGTTTAATCTGCGTTATGTTTTCCCGCCCTTTTTGTTAAAAAAAAAAAAAAAAAAAAAAAACGTCCGTGTGTGTGTGTGTGTGTGTGTGTGTGTGTGTGTGTGTGTGTGTGTGTGTGTGTGTGTGTGTGTGTGTGTGTGTGTGTAAATGGCTGCATTTACATAGCGCTTTACAATTTGTTCCTCACATTTTACCCATTCACTCAGACGTTCACACACCGATGGCGGAGGCAACCATGCAAGGTGCCAACCTACCTGCTCATCAGGAGCAATTAGGGGATAAGTGTCTTTAAACAAAGCACAATTGATGCAAACACAGACAACGTGTTGTAAATGCTAGTACAGTAACATCCACCCCCCTGCGTCCTGTATCAGCCGCGCCGGGCGTGCCCGCTGGCCATAATGGGGGTTATCGCTTCTCGGCCTTTTGGCTAAGATCAAGTGTAGTATCTGTTCTTATCAGTTTAATATCTGATACGTCCCCTACCCGGGGACCATATATTAAATTGATTTTTGGAACAGGGAGATGGAATAGGGGCTTGCTCCGTCCACTCCACGCATCGACCTGGTCTTGCAGTATCTCCAGGAACGGTGCACTCACTCCTCCTAACTTTGTCAAAGTAAATGTTTTGGTACGCTAATCTGCGATGGGTTAAAGGCAATGCAAAAAAAATAAAATCATTAGATGGGCAACGCTCTGTTTAATCTGCGTTATGTTTTCCCGCCCTTTTTGTTAAAAAAAAAAAAAAAAAAAAAAAAACGTCTGTGTGTGTGTGTGTGTGTGTGTGTGTGTGTGTGTGTGTGTGTGTGTGTGTGTGTGTGTGTGTGTGTGTGTGTGTGTAAATGGCTGCATTTACATAGCGCTTTACAATTTGTTCCTCACATTTTACCCATTCACTCAGACGTTCACACACCGATGGCGGAGGCAACCATGCAAGGTGCCAACCTACCTGCTCATCAGGAGCAATTAGGGGATAAGTGTCTTTAAACAAAGCACAATTGATGCAAACACAGACAACGTGTTGTAAATGCTAGTACAGTAACATCCACCCCCCTGCGTCCTGTATCAGCCGCGCCGGGCGTGCCCGCTGGCCATAATGGGGGTTATCGCTTCTCGGCCTTTTGGCTAAGATCAAGTGTAGTATCTGTTCTTATCAGTTTAATATCTGATACGTCCCCTACCCGGGGACCATATATTAAATTGATTTTTGGAACAGGGAGATGGAATAGGGGCTTGCTCCGTCCACTCCACGCATCGACCTGGTCTTGCAGTATCTCCAGGAACGGTGCACTCACTCCTCCTAACTTTGTCAAAGTAAATGTTTTGGTACGCTAATCTGCGATGGGTTAAAGGCAATGCAAAAAAAATAAAATCATTAGATGGGCAACGCTCTGTTTAATCTGCGTTATGTTTTCCCGCCCTTTTTGTTAAAAAAAAAAAAAAAAAAAAAAAAACCTCCGTGTGTGTGTGTGTGTGTGTGTGTGTGTGTGTGTGTGTGTAAATGGCTGCATTTACATAGCGCTTTACAATTTGTTCCTCACATTTTACCCATTCACTCAGACGTTCACACACCGATGGCGGAGGCAACCATGCAAGGTGCCAACCTACCTGCTCATCAGGAGCAATTAGGGGATAAGTGTCTTTAAACAAAGCACAATTGATGCAAACACAGACAACGTGTTGTAAATGCTAGTACAGTAACATCCACCCCCCTGCGTCCTGTATCAGCCGCGCCGGGCGTGCCCGCTGGCCATAATGGGGGTTATCGCTTCTCGGCCTTTTGGCTAAGATCAAGTGTAGTATCTGTTCTTATCAGTTTAATATCTGATACGTCCCCTACCCGGGGACCATATATTAAATTGATTTTTGGAACAGGGAGATGGAATAGGGGCTTGCTCCGTCCACTCCACGCATCGACCTGGTCTTGCAGTATCTCCAGGAACGGTGCACTCACTCCTCCTAACTTTGTCAAAGTAAATGTTTTGGTACGCTAATCTGCGATGGGTTAAAGGCAATGCAAAAAAAATAAAATCATTAGATGGGCAACGCTCTGTTTAATCTGCGTTATGTTATCCCGCCCTTTTTGTTAAAAAAAAAAAAAAAAAAAAAAAAACCTCCGTGTGTGTGTGTGTGTGTGTGTGTGTGTGTGTGTGTGTGTAAATGGCTGCATTTACATAGCGCTTTACAATTTGTTCCTCACATTTTACCCATTCACTCAGACGTTCACACACCGATGGCGGAGGCAACCATGCAAGGTGCCAACCTACCTGCTCATCAGGAGCAATTAGGGGATAAGTGTCTTTAAACAAAGCACAATTGATGCAAACACAGACAACTTGTTGTAAATGCTAGTACAGTAACATCCACCCCCCTGCGTCCTGTATCAGCCGCACCGGGCGTGCCCGCTGGCCATAATGGGGGTTATCGCTTCTCGGCCTTTTGGCTAAGATCAAGTGTAGTATCTGTTCTTATCAGTTTAATATCTGATACGTCCCCTACCCGGGGACCATATATTAAATTGATTTTTGGAACAGGGAGATGGAATAGGGGCTTGCTCCGTCCACTCCACGCATCGACCTGGTCTTGCAGTATCTCCAGGAACGGTGCACTCACTCCTCCTAACTTTGTCAAAGTAAATGTTTTGGTACGCTAATCTGCGATGGGTTAAAGGCAATGCAAAAAAAATAAAATCATTAGATGGGCAACGCTCTGTTTAATCTGCGTTATGTTTTCCCGCCCTTTTTGTTAAAAAAAAAAAAAAAAAAAAAAAACGTGTGTGTGTGTGTGTGTGTGTGTGTGTGTGTGTGTGTGTGTGTGTGTGTGTGTGTGTGTGTGTGTGTGTGTGTAAATGGCTGCATTTACATAGCGCTTTACAATTTGTTCCTCACATTTTACCCATTCACTCAGACGTTCACACACCGATGGCGGAGGCAACCATGCAAGGTGCCAACCTACCTGCTCATCAGGAGCAATTAGGGGATAAGTGTCTTTAAACAAAGCACAATTGATGCAAACACAGACAACGTGTTGTAAATGCTAGTACAGTAACATCCACCCCCCTGCGTCCTGTATCAGCCGCGCCGGGCGTGCCCGCTGGCCATAATGGGGGTTATCGCTTCTCGGCCTTTTGGCTAAGATCAAGTGTAGTATCTGTTCTTATCAGTTTAATATCTGATACGTCCCCTACCCGGGGACCATATATTAAATTGATTTTTGGAACAGGGAGATGGAATAGGGGCTTGCTCCGTCCACTCCACGCATCGACCTGGTCTTGCAGTATCTCCAGGAACGGTGCACTCACTCCTCCTAACTTTGTCAAAGTAAATGTTTTGGTACGCTAATCTGCGATGGGTTAAAGGCAATGCAAAAAAAATAAAATCATTAGATGGGCAACGCTCTGTTTAATCTGCGTTATGTTTTCCCGCCCTTTTTGTTAAAAAAAAAAAAAAAAAAAAAAACGTCCGTGTGTGTGTGTGTGTGTGTGTGTGTGTGTGTGTGTGTGTGTGTGTGTGTGTGTGTGTGTGTGTGTGTGTAAATGGCTGCATTTACATAGCGCTTTACAATTTGTTCCTCACATTTTACCCATTCACTCAGACGTTCACACACCGATGGCGGAGGCAACCATGCAAGGTGCCAACCTACCTGCTCATCAGGAGCAATTAGGGGATAAGTGTCTTTAAACAAAGCACAATTGATGCAAACACAGACAACGTGTTGTAAATGCTAGTACAGTAACATCCACCCCCCTGCGTCCTGTATCAGCCGCGCCGGGCGTGCCCGCTGGCCATAATGGGGGTTATCGCTTCTCGGCCTTTTGGCTAAGATCAAGTGTAGTATCTGTTCTTATCAGTTTAATATCTGATACGTCCCCTACCCGGGGACCATATATTAAATTGATTTTTGGAACAGGGAGATGGAATAGGGGCTTGCTCCGTCCACTCCACGCATCGACCTGGTCTTGCAGTATCTCCAGGAACGGTGCACTCACTCCTCCTAACTTTGTCAAAGTAAATGTTTTGGTACGCTAATCTGCGATGGGTTAAAGGCAATGCAAAAAAAATAAAATCATTAGATGGGCAACGCTCTGTTTAATCTGCGTTATGTTTTCCCGCCCTTTTTGTTAAAAAAAAAAAAAAAAAAAAAAAACGTCCGTGTGTGTGTGTGTGTGTGTGTGTGTGTGTGTGTGTGTGTGTGTGTGTGTGTGTGTGTGTGTGTGTGTGTAAATGGCTGCATTTACATAGCGCTTTACAATTTGTTCCTCACATTTTACCCATTCACTCAGACGTTCACACACCGATGGCGGAGGCAACCATGCAAGGTGCCAACCTACCTGCTCATCAGGAGCAATTAGGGGATAAGTGTCTTTAAACAAAGCACAATTGATGCAAACACAGACAACGTGTTGTAAATGCTAGTACAGTAACATCCACCCCCCTGCGTCCTGTATCAGCCGCGCCGGGCGTGCCCGCTGGCCATAATGGGGGTTATCGCTTCTCGGCCTTTTGGCTAAGATCAAGTGGATGACCGGTGTATGCTGTTCCTGGTTTTGTTTGCTTGTTTATTATTTTTCTCACATTTCCACAGTCGTGCGGTGTATGGAACTGGAAATTGAGTTTTTTTTATTGTTTGTGCTGGCTTCTCCCTACGATGGCCAGCACTCCACGGCAGTCGACCCCTAGGGCTGGGTTACGGTTTTCGGCGAGGTTCATATGGAAGGATGGAACGATGCCCATGTGGAACAGAGATGTGTTTGTGGATGGTGTCATCATGACTCAACTCAAGTTGAAGGCGGACGATATTTTTTGCATCCAGCACAATGCCCAGGAGAGGGGCTACGATGTTTCCTTCAGATCCAGTTTGGGGCTCCAGGGGGTTTTGGAGGACTGCAAGCGGATGGAGGCTGATGTCGGACCCCTCAGCCATTTCGAGGTGTTTTCTCTGGACAGGCTGAATTTTCGAGTTATCAATGTCACAATGTACAACCCGTACGTGATTGATAAGGAGGTGACTGATTTTTTGGCCCCCTACGCTGAGGTGATATCTGAGGTCCGGAGGATCAGAGACAGACGTGGGATCTGGACGGGGCGGAGGCAGGTGCAGGTGCTCCTAAAGGCTGTTCCCGGTGGCTGTGACGGGCTGGCTCATCCCCCAGCCTTCTTTTCCTTGGGGCCTGATAGGGGGTATTTGTTTTATAACAACCAGCCCCCTTTCTGCCGAAGGTGCCGGGTGGCAGGGCACTCTGATGGAAAGTGTGGGGAGGTGAGGTGCCACCATTGCAAGGAGGAGGGCCACATGGCTAAAGATTGTAAGGTTGGTAAGAAATGCCACAACTGCAGTTCCACCGACCACCTGGTGAGGGCCTGTCCCCAGGAGCGGCGGTATTCGTCAGTGGTGGTGATGGGGAAGGAGTTTGCACCGAAGACCGGAGAGGAGGAAGAAAGTGCACCAGTGGCACCAGCACCAGCACCAATAGAGGCGTTTCCTGTGGAGAAGGACGCAGAGGCGGAGACGGTACTCCTGGTTGGCAACAAGACAGTTTCCCCTTTGTCTTCTGATGGAGAGGCGATGGACGAGGAGGAGGTGGTCGGTGGAGCCAGCGGAGCCAGTGGAGCCAGTGGAGCCAGAAAACGGAGGTTAAGGGTTAAAAGGACTACACCTGGGTCAGAAGGTATGGGGGCAGGGGAAATTACCGGTGGGGGCCCACAAAAAAAGGTAAGGGGAGGGAAGGGAGGTAGGGTGGCCCTCTTAGTGCAACAGGTCGGTGGGGAGCAGGGGGTTGGTGGGGGAGTGGGTTTGGCGGATGTTGAGGCTGAGGGGGAGGGGGTTTGTTTACCGGTTTCCCCTGTCCTGGACAGTATGGACAGTATGGACCCCTTTGAGACTCCAAGCCTTGGGGAAGGGTTACAGGTGGGAGCACCCAACACTTTGCCTGCTTCTTGGGATAAGGGGGAGGATGGGGAGGACAGTTAAAAGTGGGGGTAGGGGTATTATTGTGGGTTGGTTTTTTGTTTAATTTATTTTTATTATTGTCAATGGCTTTCACAGTGGGCACTTTTAATGCACGGGGGTTGAGGGGTTCTGTTAAGAGGAGGGGCTTTTTTGATTATGTTGCCTCACTCAGGCTTACCGTTTGTTTTGTTCAAGAGGTGCACTTACGGGATGGGAGGGATTGTGGTGTGTTTTCAAAGGAATGGGACAAGGGGGAATCGTTTTGGTCAGTGGGGGGGGTTCACTCATCTGGTGTGGGGATACTGTTTGGAAACCGGGAGGCAAGGGTGGTGGGTTCTTTTGTAATTGTGCAGGGGAGGGTTATGGGGGTTGATGTGAATATTGGGGTTTTGAAATTGAGGGTGGTGGTGGTGTACGGGCCACAGAGGGCGGGTGAAAGGAGTGCCATGATGGAGGCTTTAAGGCCTTTTTTTGCCACAAACAGGCAGATGGTGGTGGGGGGTGATTTTAATGTGGATCTGGGGAGGGTGGGTGATCCAAGTGCTGGGTGTGTGGGTTCTTTTTTTAAGGGGCAGGGGCTTGTGGATGGAGGGAAGGCACTTACCCCTCGAATAGATGGTCCCACATGGCGTAACTCCCGGGGGGTAGCCAGGCGTCTCGATTATGTGTTTTTTTCTCGGTCCTTGGTCCTATTGTCGGGCCGGGTGGTCCCTGTTTTTTTCTCTGACCATGATGGGCTCCTCTTTCGGGTCCGGTCTAGCGCTCCTGTTTTCGGCCCCGGGTACTGGAGGTTGAACTCCAGTGTCCTTGGCGAGGATGAGTTCTGCAGTAGCTTTGTCTCCTTTTTCCGGGGGCTCGAGGGACTTAGGGCTTTGTTTTCTGGTGTGGTGGAGTGGTGGGAGGGGGCTAAGGAGAGGATAAAGGGGTTTTGTATTATGTATTGTCAACGGAGGGCGAAGGAGGCGGGGAGGGAAGTGCTCCGTCTTCAACACGTCCTCGAGCTCGAGTACACTTTGGGTAACCTAGGTGGCGCTGTAGACCAGCGGGCTTGTGACTCCCTTAAGACAGAACTTAGGGATGTCTATGAGGATAAGGCCCGTGCTTACCTGACGCGGTCACGTCGTGAGTTTTTGGAGAAGAATGAGACGTGTTCCGCAGCCTTTTTCAGCAGCGTGAGGGCTGATAAGGGAAGGAAGGTGATATCGGGAGTTAGGGACAGTCAGGGTCAGGTGGTTACTGAGACAGGGGAGATGGTAAGGGTCGCAACCGATCACTTCCGCTCCTTCTTCTGTGAACGAGTGGTGGATGAGGAGCGAGCAGAGGCTTTTTTGCAGCTTGTGGCTCAGAGGGTACCGTCAGACCTGGCTGAGGCTTTGGAGGCCCCTCTCTCTCTCGAGGAATTGGAGGGTGCCCTTCGTAGAATGGGCAAGCGTAAGGTTCCGGGCATCGATGGCCTGCCGGCTGAGTTTTATCTCATGTTTTGGGATATTCTCGGCCCGGTGGTTCTCGAGGTCCTGACCGAGGTCCTCCGCACAGGGGCACTGGGAGGGTCAATGGCTAAGGGGGTGATCTCACTTCTGTTTAAGAAGGGGGACGCCTCTGACCTTAAGAACTGGCGGCCATTGACCATGCTGTGTGTTGATTACAAGCTTTTGGCTAAGGTTCTCACAGACCGTCTGTGCACAGCTCTCCCAGATGCGGTCCATGTGGACCAGACGTGTGGGGTGGCTGGGCGCTCGTTGAGATGGAATCTCCAGCTCATCAGAGACGTCATCGCTTGGGCAGAGGATCGGGACCTGCCACTTATGGTGGTGGGTCTTGATCAGGCCAAAGCCTTTGATAGGGTTCACTGGGGTTTTATGTTCAAAGTTTTAGAGAGAATAGGCTTAGGGCGGGTTTTTGTTGGGTGGCTGCGTACTCTGTACACAGCAGTGGGGAGCACGGTTTCTGTTAATGGGCACTTGGGGGAGTTTTTTGGGTTGCACGCAGGGGTAAGACAGGGGTGTCCGCTCTCTCCCCTGCTCTACGTCCTTTATATGGAGCCCCTGGCGGCGGCCATTAGGGCTGACCCGGGTGTGAAGGGTATCCTGGTACCAGGCAGCAGGGGCCTGAGGGTCAAGTTGTCGCAGTATGCGGATGATACCACACTGCTACTGGACAACGATGCGTGTCTGAGTCGGTCTTTGGAGATCTTCCAGGACTTTGGCCGGGTGTCTGGCGCGGAGCTCAACCGTGCTAAATCCTCGGTTAAGTTCTTTGGGCGGTGGAAGAGTAGGTCAGACGTACCAGGAGGGCTGTCGCTCTGTGAAGGGGCCCTGAGGATTCTTGGGGTCCTCTTTGAGGCAGCCCACAGTGCCACGGTCAACTGGACCAGGCGAATAGATGCAGTTCATAAAAAGTTTGCCCTCTGGAAGGCCAGGAGACTGACCTTTATGGGGAAGGTACTGGTTTTGAAGGTAGACGTGTTGCCGTCCCTCCTGTACCTGGCATACATCTTTCCGATGCCGGCCAGCATGCGGAGGCCGCTCACTCGGCTTGTGTTTCGTTTCATGTGGGGGGGGAGTTATGAATACGTGGCGAGGGCACGCATGTTGGCTCCGGTGGGGGAAGGGGGGAGGGACGTGCCCCATTTCCCACTCAAGTTGGACTGCATTTTTGTTTCTTTTTTGCTCAAAGAATTGTCCTCTCCGGTAGTCCATCCATCTGGCTACTTCCTCCGGTTCTACTTTGCCTACCCGGCAAGGAGGGTCATGGCCTGGTCCAATTCGGCCCCCCGGGCGGAGCAGTTGCCGTGGCATTTTGGCCATGCGGCAAAGTGGCTGCGGGCTCATCCTGGGGTTTTGGAAGGGGATGTGGGGTTGGACCAGAAGAGGCTCTATGCCGAGGTGAGACAGGGAGTGACCGCGCCAGCTGTGGTGGGGATACCCGCTACAGTTTGGTTGTCGGTACAACTGCCTGGCCTGGACAATGGGCTCAAGGATTTAGGATGGCTGATGTTACACAGGAGTTTGCCGGTGCGTGAGATCATGCACCGGCATGGCTTGGCGAGATCCCCGGTGTGCCCCAGAGCTGGTTGCTTTGTGGACGAGACTATTAGACACGTCATGTGGGACTGTCCTTTTGCAGGGGTGGTGTGGGCTAGGGCATCTGTGTTGATTGGGAGGTTGGAGGGGAGTGTTGGGGTCACATGGGCAAGATTGGAGAGAGGGATTGGGAGAGCTGGGGGGGGGCGTAGGGGGCGTCTCCTGCAATGGCTGCTCATGGGCCTTTTTAAGAAGGGGCTGTGGGAGGCCAGACAGGCTCTGGTTAAAAAGGCGGTGGATTGGGGGGTGGAGGGGGTTGTTAGGAGAGTAGAGGGGGACGTAAAGGGAAGGATGCGGTGGGATGTGAAGAGGTGGGGACATCATGCTGCTAGGGAGAGATGGAAGGGGGGTTTAGGTTTGATGGAAGGGATGTAGTGGTTGCTTAGGATATTGACATATGGTTTTTTTTTGTGGAGACCGGAAAGTGCATAAGTGGAAAATGGGGACATGGTTTTTTGTCTTGGATAGTGGGCTATTGTTTTGGGTGGGATAAAGGGAGGTTTTGGTTAACAGTGGGTGGTTTAATTTGGGGTTCATTTTCATTTTCAACTGTAACAGGGACAGAATACAATAAGGAACATAAAATGAAAATGTAGAAATGCAAATGTTCAGGAAAGTTTTGTTTGGATTAGTAGGGAAAGGTAAATTAAGAATGTGTGCACATGTATGGGTGTTTTAAATAGTATGATAGGAAGTCGTTTTGTAGTTTGTATGGTATAGGGACAGATAGGATGTGATAACATGTATATGATTATTTTTGATATAAAATTAAGAAAGAAGGTAAAAACTCCCCTCCCAGCTGGTTGGAGGGGAGGAGAAGCCCGATTTCACAAAAAAAAAAAAAAAAAAAAAAAAATCTGTTCTTATCAGTTTAATATCTGATACGTCCCCTACCCGGGGACCATATATTAAATTGATTTTTGGAACAGGGAGATGGAATAGGGGCTTGCTCCGTCCACTCCACGCATCGACCTGGTCTTGCAGTATCTCCAGGAACGGTGCACTCACTCCTCCTAACTTTGTCAAAGTAAATGTTTTGGTACGCTAATCTGCGATGGGTTAAAGGCAATGCAAAAAAAATAAAATCATTAGATGGGCAACGCTCTGTTTAATCTGCGTTATGTTTTCCCGCCCTTTTTGTTAAAAAAAAAAAAAAAAAAAAAAAACTTCCGTGTGTGTGTGTGTGTGTGTGTGTGTGTGTGTGTGTGTGTGTGTGTGTGTGTGTGTGTGTGTGTGTGTGTGTGTGTGTGTGTAAATGGCTGCATTTACATAGCGCTTTACAATTTGTTCCTCACATTTTACCCATTCACTCAGACGTTCACACACCGATGGCGGAGGCAACCATGCAAGGTGCCAACCTACCTGCTCATCAGGAGCAATTAGGGGATAAGTGTCTTTAAACAAAGCACAATTGATGCAAACACAGACAACGTGTTGTAAATGCTAGTACAGTAACATCCACCCCCCTGCGTCCTGTATCAGCCGCGCCGGGCGTGCCCGCTGGCCATAATGGGGGTTATCGCTTCTCGGCCTTTTGGCTAAGATCAAGTGTAGTATCTGTTCTTATCAGTTTAATATCTGATACGTCCCCTACCCGGGGACCATATATTAAATTGATTTTTGGAACAGGGAGATGGAATAGGGGCTTGCTCCGTCCACTCCACGCATCGACCTGGTCTTGCAGTATCTCCAGGAACGGTGCACTCACTCCTCCTAACTTTGTCAAAGTAAATGTTTTGGTACGCTAATCTGCGATGGGTTAAAGGCAATGCAAAAAAAATAAAATCATTAGATGGGCAACGCTCTGTTTAATCTGCGTTATGTTTTCCCGCCCTTTTTGTTAAAAAAAAAAAAAAAAAAAAAAAACGTCCGTGTGTGTGTGTGTGTGTGTGTGTGTGTGTGTGTGTGTGTGTGTGTGTGTGTGTGTGTGTGTGTGTGTGTGTGTGTGTAAATGGCTGCATTTACATAGCGCTTTACAATTTGTTCCTCACATTTTACCCATTCACTCAGACGTTCACACACCGATGGCGGAGGCAACCATGCAAGGTGCCAACCTACCTGCTCATCAGGAGCAATTAGGGGATAAGTGTCTTTAAACAAAGCACAATTGATGCAAACACAGACAACGTGTTGTAAATGCTAGTACAGTAACATCCACCCCCCTGCGTCCTGTATCAGCCGCACCGGGCGTGCCCGCTGGCCATAATGGGGGTTATCGCTTCTCGGCCTTTTGGCTAAGATCAAGTGTAGTATCTGTTCTTATCAGTTTAATATCTGATACGTCCCCTACCCGGGGACCATATATTAAATTGATTTTTGGAACAGGGAGATGGAATAGGGGCTTGCTCCGTCCACTCCACGCATCGACCTGGTCTTGCAGTATCTCCAGGAACGGTGCACTCACTCCTCCTAACTTTGTCAAAGTAAATGTTTTGGTACGCTAATCTGCGATGGGTTAAAGGCAATGCAAAAAAAATAAAATCATTAGATGGGCAACGCTCTGTTTAATCTGCGTTATGTTTTCCCGCCCTTTTTGTTAAAAAAAAAAAAAAAAAAAAAAAACGTCCGTGTGTGTGTGTGTGTGTGTGTGTGTGTGTGTGTGTGTGTGTGTGTGTGTGTGTGTGTGTGTGTGTGTGTGTGTGTGTGTAAATGGCTGCATTTACATAGCGCTTTACAATTTGTTCCTCACATTTTACCCATTCACTCAGACGTTCACACACCGATGGCGGAGGCAACCATGCAAGGTGCCAACCTACCTGCTCATCAGGAGCAATTAGGGGATAAGTGTCTTTAAACAAAGCACAATTGATGCAAACACAGACAACGTGTTGTAAATGCTAGTACAGTAACATCCACCCCCCTGCGTCCTGTATCAGCCGCGCCGGGCGTGCCCGCTGGCCATAATGGGGGTTATCGCTTCTCGGCCTTTTGGCTAAGATCAAGTGTAGTATCTGTTCTTATCAGTTTAATATCTGATACGTCCCCTACCCGGGGACCATATATTAAATTGATTTTTGGAACAGGGAGATGGAATAGGGGCTTGCTCCGTCCACTCCACGCATCGACCTGGTCTTGCAGTATCTCCAGGAACGGTGCACTCACTCCTCCTAACTTTGTCAAAGTAAATGTTTTGGTACGCTAATCTGCGATGGGTTAAAGGCAATGCAAAAAAAATAAAATCATTAGATGTGCAACGCTCTGTTTAATCTGCGTTATGTTTTCCCGCCCTTTTTGTTAAAAAAAAAAAAAAAAAAAAAAAACGTCCGTGTGTGTGTGTGTGTGTGTGTGTGTGTGTGTGTGTGTGTGTGTGTGTGTGTGTGTGTGTGTGTGTAAATGGCTGCATTTACATAGCGCTTTACAATTTGTTCCTCACATTTTACCCATTCACTCAGACGTTCACACACCGATGGCGGAGGCAACCATGCAAGGTGCCAACCTACCTGCTCATCAGGAGCAATTAGGGGATAAGTGTCTTTAAACAAAGCACAATTGATGCAAACACAGACAACGTGTTGTAAATGCTAGTACAGTAACATCCACCCCCCTGCGTCCTGTATCAGCCGCGCCGGGCGTGCCCGCTGGCCATAATGGGGGTTATCGCTTCTCGGCCTTTTGGCTAAGATCAAGTGTAGTATCTGTTCTTATCAGTTTAATATCTGATACGTCCCCTACCCGGGGACCATATATTAAATTGATTTTTGGAACAGGGAGATGGAATAGGGGCTTGCTCCGTCCACTCCACGCATCGACCTGGTCTTGCAGTATCTCCAGGAACGGTGCACTCACTCCTCCTAACTTTGTCAAAGTAAATGTTTTGGTACGCTAATCTGCGATGGGTTAAAGGCAATGCAAAAAAAATAAAATCATTAGATGGGCAACGCTCTGTTTAATCTGCGTTATGTTTTCCCGCCCTTTTTGTTAAAAAAAAAAAAAAAAAAAAAAAACGTCCGTGTGTGTGTGTGTGTGTGTGTGTGTGTGTGTGTGTGTGTGTGTGTGTGTGTGTGTGTGTGTGTGTGTGTGTGTGTAAATGGCTGCATTTACATAGCGCTTTACAATTTGTTCCTCACATTTTACCCATTCACTCAGACGTTCACACACCGATGGCGGAGGCAACCATGCAAGGTGCCAACCTACCTGCTCATCAGGAGCAATTAGGGGATAAGTGTCTTTAAACAAAGCACAATTGATGCAAACACAGACAACGTGTTGTAAATGCTAGTACAGTAACATCCACCCCCCTGCGTCCTGTATCAGCCGCGCCGGGCGTGCCCGCTGGCCATAATGGGGGTTATCGCTTCTCGGCCTTTTGGCTAAGATCAAGTGTAGTATCTGTTCTTATCAGTTTAATATCTGATACGTCCCCTACCCGGGGACCATATATTAAATTGATTTTTGGAACAGGGAGATGGAATAGGGGCTTGCTCCGTCCACTCCACGCATCGACCTGGTCTTGCAGTATCTCCAGGAACGGTGCACTCACTCCTCCTAACTTTGTCAAAGTAAATGTTTTGGTACGCTAATCTGCGATGGGTTAAAGGCAATGCAAAAAAAATAAAATCATTAGATGGGCAACGCTCTGTTTAATCTGCGTTATGTTTTCCCGCCCTTTTTGTTAAAAAAAAAAAAAAAAAAAAAAAACCTCCGTGTGTGTGTGTGTGTGTGTGTGTGTGTGTGTGTGTGTAAATGGCTGCATTTACATAGCGCTTTACAATTTGTTCCTCACATTTTACCCATTCACTCAGACGTTCACACACCGATGGCGGAGGCAACCATGCAAGGTGCCAACCTACCTGCTCATCAGGAGCAATTAGGGGATAAGTGTCTTTAAACAAAGCACAATTGATGCAAACACAGACAACGTGTTGTAAATGCTAGTACAGTAACATCCACCCCCCTGCGTCCTGTATCAGCCGCGCCGGGCGTGCCCGCTGGCCATAATGGGGGTTATCGCTTCTCGGCCTTTTGGCTAAGATCAAGTGTAGTATCTGTTCTTATCAGTTTAATATCTGATACGTCCCCTACCCGGGGACCATATATTAAATTGATTTTTGGAACAGGGAGATGGAATAGGGGCTTGCTCCGTCCACTCCACGCATCGACCTGGTCTTGCAGTATCTCCAGGAACGGTGCACTCACTCCTCCTAACTTTGTCAAAGTAAATGTTTTGGTACGCTAATCTGCGATGGGTTAAAGGCAATGCAAAAAAAATAAAATCATTAGATGGGCAACGCTCTGTTTAATCTGCGTTATGTTTTCCCGCCCTTTTTGTTAAAAAAAAAAAAAAAAAAAAAAAACGTCCGTGTGTGTGTGTGTGTGTGTGTGTGTGTGTGTGTGTGTGTGTGTGTGTGTGTGTGTGTGTGTGTGTGTGTGTGTAAATGGCTGCATTTACATAGCGCTTTACAATTTGTTCCTCACATTTTACCCATTCACTCAGACGTTCACACACCGATGGCGGAGGCAACCATGCAAGGTGCCAACCTACCTGCTCATCAGGAGCAATTAGGGGATAAGTGTCTTTAAACAAAGCACAATTGATGCAAACACAGACAACGTGTTGTAAATGCTAGTACAGTAACATCCACCCCCCTGCGTCCTGTATCAGCCGCGCCGGGCGTGCCCGCTGGCCATAATGGGGGTTATCGCTTCTCGGCCTTTTGGCTAAGATCAAGTGTAGTATCTGTTCTTATCAGTTTAATATCTGATACGTCCCCTACCCGGGGACCATATATTAAATTGATTTTTGGAACAGGGAGATGGAATAGGGGCTTGCTCCGTCCACTCCACGCATCGACCTGGTCTTGCAGTATCTCCAGGAACGGTGCACTCACTCCTCCTAACTTTGTCAAAGTAAATGTTTTGGTACGCTAATCTGCGATGGGTTAAAGGCAATGCAAAAAAAATAAAATCATTAGATGGGCAACGCTCTGTTTAATCTGCGTTATGTTTTCCCGCCCTTTTTGTTAAAAAAAAAAAAAAAAAAAAAAAACGTCCGTGTGTGTGTGTGTGTGTGTGTGTGTGTGTGTGTGTGTGTGTGTGTGTGTGTGTGTGTGTGTGTGTGTGTGTGTGTGTGTGTGTGTGTGTGTAAATGGCTGCATTTACATAGCGCTTTACAATTTGTTCCTCACATTTTACCCATTCACTCAGACGTTCACACACCGATGGCGGAGGCAACCATGCAAGGTGCCAACCTACCTGCTCATCAGGAGCAATTAGGGGATAAGTGTCTTTAAACAAAGCACAATTGATGCAAACACAGACAACGTGTTGTAAATGCTAGTACAGTAACATCCACCCCCCTGCGTCCTGTATCAGCCGCGCCGGGCGTGCCCGCTGGCCATAATGGGGGTTATCGCTTCTCGGCCTTTTGGCTAAGATCAAGTGTAGTATCTGTTCTTATCAGTTTAATATCTGATACGTCCCCTACCCGGGGACCATATATTAAATTGATTTTTGGAACAGGGAGATGGAATAGGGGCTTGCTCCGTCCACTCCACGCATCGACCTGGTCTTGCAGTATCTCCAGGAACGGTGCACTCACTCCTCCTAACTTTGTCAAAGTAAATGTTTTGGTACGCTAATCTGCGATGGGTTAAAGGCAATGCAAAAAAAATAAAATCATTAGATGGGCAACGCTCTGTTTAATCTGCGTTATGTTTTCCCGCCCTTTTTGTTAAAAAAAAAAAAAAAAAAAAAAAACGTCCGTGTGTGTGTGTGTGTGTGTGTGTGTGTGTGTGTGTGTGTGTGTGTGTGTGTGTGTGTGTGTGTGTGTGTGTGTGTGTGTAAATGGCTGCATTTACATAGCGCTTTACAATTTGTTCCTCACATTTTACCCATTCACTCAGACGTTCACACACCGATGGCGGAGGCAACCATGCAAGGTGCCAACCTACCTGCTCATCAGGAGCAATTAGGGGATAAGTGTCTTTAAACAAAGCACAATTGATGCAAACACAGACAACGTGTTGTAAATGCTAGTACAGTAACATCCACCCCCCTGCGTCCTGTATCAGCCGCGCCGGGCGTGCCCGCTGGCCATAATGGGGGTTATCGCTTCTCGGCCTTTTGGCTAAGATCAAGTGTAGTATCTGTTCTTATCAGTTTAATATCTGATACGTCCCCTACCCGGGGACCATATATTAAATTGATTTTTGGAACAGGGAGATGGAATAGGGGCTTGCTCCGTCCACTCCACGCATCGACCTGGTCTTGCAGTATCTCCAGGAACGGTGCACTCACTCCTCCTAACTTTGTCAAAGTAAATGTTTTGGTACGCTAATCTGCGATGGGTTAAAGGCAATGCAAAAAAAATAAAATCATTAGATGGGCAACGCTCTGTTTAATCTGCGTTATGTTTTCCCGCCCTTTTTGTTAAAAAAAAAAAAAAAAAAAAAAAACGTGTGTGTGTGTGTGTGTGTGTGTGTGTGTGTGTGTGTGTGTGTGTGTGTGTGTGTGTGTGTGTGTGTGTGTGTAAATGGCTGCATTTACATAGCGCTTTACAATTTGTTCCTCACATTTTACCCATTCACTCAGACGTTCACACACCGATGGCGGAGGCAACCATGCAAGGTGCCAACCTACCTGCTCATCAGGAGCAATTAGGGGATAAGTGTCTTTAAACAAAGCACAATTGATGCAAACACAGACAACGTGTTGTAAATGCTAGTACAGTAACATCCACCCCCCTGCGTCCTGTATCAGCCGCGCCGGGCGTGCCCGCTGGCCATAATGGGGGTTATCGCTTCTCGGCCTTTTGGCTAAGATCAAGTGGATGACCGGTGTATGCTGTTCCTGTTTTTGTTTGCTTGTTTATTATTTTTCTCACATTTCCACAGTCGTGCGGTGTATGGGACTGGAAATTGAGTTTTTTTTATTGTTTGTGCTGGCTTCTCCCTACGATGGCCAGCACTCCACGGCAGTCGACCCCTAGGGCTGGGTTACGGTTTTCGGCGAGGTTCATATGGAAGGATGGAACGATGCCCATGTGGAACAGAGATGTGTTTGTGGATGGTGTCATCATGACTCAACTCAAGTTGAAGGCGGACGATATTTTTTGCATCCAGCACAATGCCCAGGAGAGGGGCTACGATGTTTCCTTCAGATCCAGTTTGGGGCTCCAGGGGGTTTTGGAGGACTGCAAGCGGATGGAGGCTGATGTCGGACCCCTCAGCCATTTCGAGGTGTTTTCTCTGGACAGGCTGAATTTTCGAGTTATCAATGTCACAATGTACAACCCGTACGTGATCGATAAGGAGGTGACTGATTTTTTGGCCCCCTACGCTGAGGTGATATCTGAGGTCCGGAGGATCAGAGACAGACGTGGGATCTGGACGGGGCGGAGGCAGGTGCAGGTGCTCCTAAAGGCTGTTCCCGGTGGCTGTGACGGGCTGGCTCATCCCCCAGCCTTCTTTTCCTTGGGGCCTGATAGGGGGTATTTGTTTTATAACAACCAGCCCCCTTTCTGCCGAAGGTGCCGGGTGGCAGGGCACTCTGATGGAAAGTGTGGGGAGGTGAGGTGCCACCATTGCAAGGAGGAGGGCCACATGGCTAAAGATTGTAAGGTTGGTAAGAAATGCCACAACTGCAGTTCCACCGACCACCTGGTGAGGGCCTGTCCCCAGGAGCGGCGGTATTCGTCAGTGGTGGTGATGGGGAAGGAGCTTGCGCCGAAGACCGGAGAGGAGGAAGAAAGTGCACCAGTGGCACCAGCACCAGCACCAATAGAGGCGATTCCTGTGGAGAAGGACGCAGAGGCGGAGACGGTACTCCTGGTTGGCAACAAGACAGTTTCCCCTTTGTCTTCCGATGGAGAGGCGATGGACGAGGAGGAGGTGGTCGGTGGAGCCAGCGGAGCCAGTGGAGCCAGTGGAGCCAGAAAACGGAGGTTAAGGGTTAAAAGGACTACACCTGGGTCAGAAGGTATGGGGGCAGGGGAAATTACCGGTGGGGGCCCACAAAAAAAGGTAAGGGGAGGGAAGGGAGGTAGGGTGGCCCTCTTAGTGCAACAGGTCGGTGGGGAGCAGGGGGTTGGTGGGGGAGTGGGTTTGGCGGATGTTGAGGCTGAGGGGGAGGGGGGTGGTTTACCGGGTTCCCCTGTCCTGGACAGTATGGACAGTATGGACCCTTTTGAGACTCCAAGCCTTGGGGAAGGGTTACAGGTGGGAGCACCCAACACTTTGCCTGCTTCTTGGGATAAGGGGGAGGATGGGGAGGACAGTTAAAAGTGGGGGTAGGGGTTTTATTGTGGGTTGGTTTTTTGTTTAATTTAATTTTATTATTGTCAATGGCTTTCACAGTGGGCACTTTTAATGCACGGGGGTTGAGGGGTTCTGTTAAGAGGAGGGGCTTTTTTGATTATGTTGCCTCACTCAGGCTTACCGTTTGTTTTGTTCAAGAGGTGCACTTACGGGATGGGAGGGATTGTGGTGTGTTTTCAAAGGAATGGGACAAGGGGGAATCGTTTTGGTCAGTGGGGGGGGTTCACTCATCTGGTGTGGGGATACTGTTTGGAAACCGGGAGGCAAGGGTGGTGGGTTCTTTTGTAATTGTGCAGGGGAGGGTTATGGGGGTTGATGTGAATATTGGGGTTTTGAAATTGAGGGTGGTGGTGGTGTACGGGCCACAGAGGGCGGGTGAAAGGAGTGCCATGATGGAGGCTTTAAGGCCTTTTTTTGCCACAAACAGGCAGATGGTGGTGGGGGGTGATTTTAATGTGGATCTGGGGAGGGTGGGTGATCCAAGTGCTGGGTGTGTGGGTTCTTTTTTTAAGGGGCAGGGGCTTGTGGATGGAGGGAAGGCACTTACCCCTCGAATAGATGGTCCCACATGGCGTAACTCCCGGGGGGTAGCCAGGCGTCTCGATTATGTGTTTTTTTCTCGGTCCTTGGTCCTATTGTCGGGCCGGGTGGTCCCTGTTTTTTTCTCTGACCATGATGGGCTCCTCTTTCGGGTCCGGTCTAGCGCTCCTGTTTTCGGCCCCGGGTACTGGAGGTTGAACTCCAGTGTCCTTGGCGAGGATGAGTTCTGCAGTAGCTTTGTCTCCTTTTTCCGGGGGCTCGAGGGACTTAGGGCTTTGTTTTCTGGTGTGGTGGAGTGGTGGGAGGGGGCTAAGGAGAGGATAAAGGGGTTTTGTATTATGTATTGTCAACGGAGGGCGAAGGAGGCGGGGAGGGAAGTGCTCCGTCTTCAACACCTCCTCGAGCTCGAGTACACTTTGGGTAACCTAGGTGGCGCTGTAGACCAGCGGGCTTGTGACTCCCTTAAGACAGAACTTAGGGATGTCTATGAGGATAAGGCCCGTGCTTACCTGACGCGGTCACGTCGTGAGTTCTTGGAGAAGAATGAGACGTGTTCCGCAGCCTTTTTCAGCAGCGTGAGGGCTGATAAGGGAAGGAAGGTGATATCGGGAGTTAGGGACAGTCAGGGTCAGGTGGTTACTGAGACAGGGGAGATGGTAAGGGTCGCAACCGATCACTTCCGCTCCTTCTTCTGTGAACGAGTGGTGGATGAGGAGCGAGCAGAGGCTTTTTTGCAGCTTGTGGCTCAGAGGGTACCGTCAGACCTGGCTGAGGCTTTGGAGGCCCCTCTCTCTCTCGAGGAATTGGAGGGTGCCCTTCGTAGAATGGGCAAGCGTAAGGTTCCGGGCATCGATGGCCTGCCGGCTGAGTTTTATCTCATGTTTTGGGATATTCTCGGCCCGGTGGTTCTCGAGGTCCTGACCGAGGTCCTCCGCACAGGGGCACTGGGAGGGTCAATGGCTAAGGGGGTGATCTCACTTCTGTTTAAGAAGGGGGACGCCTCTGACCTTAAGAACTGGCGGCCATTGACCATGCTGTGTGTTGATTACAAGCTTTTGGCTAAGGTTCTCACAGACCGTCTGTGCACAGCTCTCCCAGATGCGGTCCATGTGGATCAGACGTGTGGGGTGGCTGGGCGCTCGTTGAGATGGAATCTCCAGCTCATCAGAGACGTCATCGCTTGGGCAGAGGATCGGGACCTGCCACTTATGGTGGTGGGTCTTGATCAGGCCAAAGCCTTTGATAGGGTTCACTGGGGTTTTATGTTCAAAGTTTTAGAGAGAATAGGCTTAGGGCGGGTTTTTGTTGGGTGGCTGCGTACTCTGTACACAGCAGTGGGGAGCACGGTTTCTGTTAATGGGCACTTGGGGGAGTTTTTTGGGTTGCACGCAGGGGTAAGACAGGGGTGTCCGCTCTCTCCCCTGCTCTACGTCCTTTATATGGAGCCCCTGGCGGCGGCCATTAGGGCTGACCCGGGTGTGAAGGGTATCCTGGTACCAGGCAGCAGGGGCCTGAGGGTCAAGTTGTCGCAGTATGCGGATGATACCACACTGCTACTGGACAACGATGCGTGTCTGAGTCGGTCTTTGGAGATCTTCCAGGACTTTGGCCGGGTGTCTGGCGCGGAGCTCAACCGTGCTAAATCCTCGGTTAAGTTCTTTGGGCGGTGGAAGAGTAGGTCAGACGTACCAGGAGGGCTGTCGCTCTGTGAAGGGGCCCTGAGGATTCTTGGGGTCCTCTTTGAGGCAGCCCACAGTGCCACGGTCAACTGGACCAGGCGAATAGATGCAGTTCATAAAAAGTTTGCCCTCTGGAAGGCCAGGAGACTGACCTTTACGGGGAAGGTACTGGTTTTGAAGGTAGACGTGTTGCCGTCCCTCCTGTACCTGGCGTACATCTTTCCGATGCCGGCCAGCATGCGGAGGCCGCTCACTCGGCTTGTGTTTCGTTTCATGTGGGGGGGGAGTTATGAATACGTGGCGAGGGCACGCATGTTGGCTCCGGTGGGGGAAGGGGGGAGGGACGTGCCCCATTTCCCACTCAAGTTGGACTGCATTTTTGTTTCTTTTTTGCTCAAAGAATTGTCCTCTCCGGTAGTCCATCCATCTGGCTACTTCCTCCGGTTCTACTTTGCCTACCCGGCAAGGAGGGTCATGGCCTGGTCCAATTCGGCCCCCCGGGCGGAGCAGTTGCCGTGGCATTTTGGCCACGCGGCAAAGTGGCTGCGGGCTCATCCTGGGATTTTGGAAGGGGATGTGGGGTTGGACCAGAAGAGGCTCTATGCCGAGGTGAGACAGGGAGTGACCGCGCCAGCTGTGGTGGGGATACCCGCTACAGTTTGGTTGTCGGTACAACTGCCTGGCCTGGACAATGGGCTCAAGGATTTAGGATGGCTGATGTTACACAGGAGTTTGCCGGTGCGTGAGATCATGCACCGGCATGGCTTGGCGAGATCCCCGGTGTGCCCCAGAGCTGGTTGCTTTGTGGACGAGACTATTAGACACGTCATGTGGGACTGTCCTTTTGCAGGGGTGGTGTGGGCTAGGGCATCTGTGTTGATTGGGAGGTTGGAGGGGAGTGTTGGGGTCACATGGGCAAGATTGGAGAGAGGGATTGGGAGAGCTGGGGGGGGGCGTAGGGGGCGTCTCCTGCAATGGCTGCTCATGGGCCTTTTTAAGAAGGGGCTGTGGGAGGCCAGACAGGCTCTGGTTAAAAAGGCGGTGGATTGGGGGGTGGAGGGGGTTGTTAGGAGAGTAGAGGGGGACGTAAAGGGAAGGATGCGGTGGGATGTGAAGAGGTGGGGACATCATGCTGCTAGGGAGAGATGGAAGGGGGGTTTAGGTTTGATGGAAGGGATGTAGTGGTTGCTTAGGATATTGACATATGGTTTTTTTTGTGGAGACCGGAAAGTGCATAAGTGGAAAATGGGGACATGGTTTTTTTGTCTTGGATAGTGGGCTATTGTTTTGGGTGGGATAAAGGGAGGTTTTGGTTAACAGTGGGTGGTTTAATTTGGGGTTCATTTTCATTTTCAACTGTAACAGGGACAGCATACAATAAGGAACATAAAATGAAAATGTAGAAATGCAAATGTTCAGGAAAGTTTTGTTTGGATTAGTAGGGAAAGGTAAATTAAGAATGTGTGCACATGTATGGGTGTTTTAAATAGTATGATAGGAAGTCGTTTTGTAGTTTGTATGGTATAGGGACAGATAGGATGTGATAACATGTATATGATTATTTTTGATATAAAATTAAGAAAGAAGGTAAAAACTCCCCTCCCAGCTGGTTGGAGGGGAGGAGAAGCCCGATTTCACAAAAAAAAAAAAAAAAAAAAAAATCTGTTCTTATCAGTTTAATATCTGATACGTCCCCTACCCGGGGACCATATATTAAATTGATTTTTGGAACAGGGAGATGGAATAGGGGCTTGCTCCGTCCACTCCACGCATCGACCTGGTCTTGCAGTATCTCCAGGAACGGTGCACTCACTCCTCCTAACTTTGTCAAAGTAAATGTTTTGGTACGCTAATCTGCGATGGGTTAAAGGCAATGCAAAAAAAATAAAATCATTAGATGGGCAACGCTCTGTTTAATCTGCGTTATGTTTTCCCGCCCTTTTTGTTAAAAAAAAAAAAAAAAAAAAAAAACGTGTGTGTGTGTGTGTGTGTGTGTGTGTGTGTGTGTGTGTGTGTGTGTGTGTGTGTGTGTGTGTGTGTAAATGGCTGCATTTACATAGCGCTTTACAATTTGTTCCTCACATTTTACCCATTCACTCAGACGTTCACACACCGATGGCGGAGGCAACCATGCAAGGTGCCAACCTACCTGCTCATCAGGAGCAATTAGGGGATAAGTGTCTTTAAACAAAGCACAATTGATGCAAACACAGACAACGTGTTGTAAATGCTAGTACAGTAACATCCACCCCCCTGCGTCCTGTATCAGCCGCGCCGGGCGTGCCCGCTGGCCATAATGGGGGTTATCGCTTCTCGGCCTTTTGGCTAAGATCAAGTGTAGTATCTGTTCTTATCAGTTTAATATCTGATACGTCCCCTACCCGGGGACCATATATTAAATTGATTTTTGGAACAGGGAGATGGAATAGGGGCTTGCTCCGTCCACTCCACGCATCGACCTGGTCTTGCAGTATCTCCAGGAACGGTGCACTCACTCCTCCTAACTTTGTCAAAGTAAATGTTTTGGTACGCTAATCTGCGATGGGTTAAAGGCAATGCAAAAAAAATAAAATCATTAGATGGGCAACGCTCTGTTTAATCTGCGTTATGTTTTCCCGCCCTTTTTGTTAAAAAAAAAAAAAAAAAAAAAAAACGTCCGTGTGTGTGTGTGTGTGTGTGTGTGTGTGTGTGTGTGTGTGTGTGTGTGTGTGTGTGTGTGTGTGTGTGTGTGTGTGTGTGTAAATGGCTGCATTTACATAGCGCTTTACAATTTGTTCCTCACATTTTACCCATTCACTCAGACGTTCACACACCGATGGCGGAGGCAACCATGCAAGGTGCCAACCTACCTGCTCATCAGGAGCAATTAGGGGATAAGTGTCTTTAAACAAAGCACAATTGATGCAAACACAGACAACGTGTTGTAAATGCTAGTACAGTAACATCCACCCCCCTGCGTCCTGTATCAGCCGCGCCGGGCGTGCCCGCTGGCCATAATGGGGGTTATCGCTTCTCGGCCTTTTGGCTAAGATCAAGTGTAGTATCTGTTCTTATCAGTTTAATATCTGATACGTCCCCTACCCGGGGACCATATATTAAATTGATTTTTGGAACAGGGAGATGGAATAGGGGCTTGCTCCGTCCACTCCACGCATCGACCTGGTCTTGCAGTATCTCCAGGAACGGTGCACTCACTCCTCCTAACTTTGTCAAAGTAAATGTTTTGGTACGCTAATCTGCGATGGGTTAAAGGCAATGCAAAAAAAATAAAATCATTAGATGGGCAACGCTCTGTTTAATCTGCGTTATGTTTTCCCGCCCTTTTTGTTAAAAAAAAAAAAAAAAAAAAAAACGTCCGTGTGTGTGTGTGTGTGTGTGTGTGTGTGTGTGTGTGTGTGTGTGTGTGTGTGTGTGTGTGTGTGTGTGTGTGTGTAAATGGCTGCATTTACATAGCGCTTTACAATTTGTTCCTCACATTTTACCCATTCACTCAGACGTTCACACACCGATGGCGGAGGCAACCATGCAAGGTGCCAACCTACCTGCTCATCAGGAGCAATTAGGGGATAAGTGTCTTTAAACAAAGCACAATTGATGCAAACACAGACAACGTGTTGTAAATGCTAGTACAGTAACATCCACCCCCCTGCGTCCTGTATCAGCCGCGCCGGGCGTGCCCGCTGGCCATAATGGGGGTTATCGCTTCTCGGCCTTTTGGCTAAGATCAAGTGGATGACCGGTGTATGCTGTTCCTGGTTTTGTTTGCTTGTTTATTATTTTTCTCACATTTCCACAGTCGTGCGGTGTATGGGACTGGAAATTGAGTTTTTTTTATTGTTTGTGCTGGCTTCTCCCTACGATGGCCAGCACTCCACGGCAGTCGACCCCTAGGGCTGGGTTACGGTTTTCGGCGAGGTTCATATGGAAGGATGGAACGATGCCCATGTGGAACAGAGATGTGTTTGTGGATGGTGTCATCATGACTCAACTCAAGTTGAAGGCGGACGATATTTTTTGCATCCAGCACAATGCCCAGGAGAGGGGCTACGATGTTTCCTTCAGATCCAGTTTGGGGCTCCAGGGGGTTTTGGAGGACTGCAAGCGGATGGAGGCTGATGTCGGACCCCTCAGCCATTTCGAGGTGTTTTCTCTGGACAGGCTGAATTTTCGAGTTATCAATGTCACAATGTACAACCCGTACGTGATTGATAAGGAGGTGACTGATTTTTTGGCCCCCTACGCTGAGGTGATATCTGAGGTCCGGAGGATCAGAGACAGACGTGGGATCTGGACGGGGCGGAGGCAGGTGCAGGTGCTCCTAAAGGCTGTTCCCGGTGGCTGTGACGGGCTGGCTCATCCCCCAGCCTTCTTTTCCTTGGGGCCTGATAGGGGGTATTTGTTTTATAACAACCAGCCCCCTTTCTGCCGAAGGTGCCGGGTGGCAGGGCACTCTGATGGAAAGTGTGGGGAGGTGAGGTGCCACCATTGCAAGGAGGAGGGCCACATGGCTAAAGATTGTAAGGTTGGTAAGAAATGCCACAACTGCAGTTCCACCGACCACCTGGTGAGGGCCTGTCCCCAGGAGCGGCGGTATTCGTCAGTGGTGGTGATGGGGAAGGAGTTTGCACCGAAGACCGGAGAGGAGGAAGAAAGTGCACCAGTGGCACCAGCACCAGCACCAATAGAGGCGTTTCCTGTGGAGAAGGACGCAGAGGCGGAGACGGTACTCCTGGTTGGCAACAAGACAGTTTCCCCTTTGTCTTCTGATGGAGAGGCGATGGACGAGGAGGAGGTGGTCGGTGGAGCCAGCGGAGCCAGTGGAGCCAGTGGAGCCAGAAAACGGAGGTTAAGGGTTAAAAGGACTACACCTGGGTCAGAAGGTATGGGGGCAGGGGAAATTACCGGTGGGGGCCCACAAAAAAAGGTAAGGGGAGGGAAGGGAGGTAGGGTGGCCCTCTTAGTGCAACAGGTCGGTGGGGAGCAGGGGGTTGGTGGGGGAGTGGGTTTGGCGGATGTTGAGGCTGAGGGGGAGGGGGTTTGTTTACCGGTTTCCCCTGTCCTGGACAGTATGGACAGTATGGACCCCTTTGAGACTCCAAGCCTTGGGGAAGGGTTACAGGTGGGAGCACCCAACACTTTGCCTGCTTCTTGGGATAAGGGGGAGGATGGGGAGGACAGTTAAAAGTGGGGGTAGGGGTATTATTGTGGGTTGGTTTTTTGTTTAATTTATTTTTATTATTGTCAATGGCTTTCACAGTGGGCACTTTTAATGCACGGGGGTTGAGGGGTTCTGTTAAGAGGAGGGGCTTTTTTGATTATGTTGCCTCACTCAGGCTTACCGTTTGTTTTGTTCAAGAGGTGCACTTACGGGATGGGAGGGATTGTGGTGTGTTTTCAAAGGAATGGGACAAGGGGGAATCGTTTTGGTCAGTGGGGGGGGTTCACTCATCTGGTGTGGGGATACTGTTTGGAAACCGGGAGGCAAGGGTGGTGGGTTCTTTTGTAATTGTGCAGGGGAGGGTTATGGGGGTTGATGTGAATATTGGGGTTTTGAAATTGAGGGTGGTGGTGGTGTACGGGCCACAGAGGGCGGGTGAAAGGAGTGCCATGATGGAGGCTTTAAGGCCTTTTTTTGCCACAAACAGGCAGATGGTGGTGGGGGGTGATTTTAATGTGGATCTGGGGAGGGTGGGTGATCCAAGTGCTGGGTGTGTGGGTTCTTTTTTTAAGGGGCAGGGGCTTGTGGATGGAGGGAAGGCACTTACCCCTCGAATAGATGGTCCCACATGGCGTAACTCCCGGGGGGTAGCCAGGCGTCTCGATTATGTGTTTTTTTCTCGGTCCTTGGTCCTATTGTCGGGCCGGGTGGTCCCTGTTTTTTTCTCTGACCATGATGGGCTCCTCTTTCGGGTCCGGTCTAGCGCTCCTGTTTTCGGCCCCGGGTACTGGAGGTTGAACTCCAGTGTCCTTGGCGAGGATGAGTTCTGCAGTAGCTTTGTCTCCTTTTTCCGGGGGCTCGAGGGACTTAGGGCTTTGTTTTCTGGTGTGGTGGAGTGGTGGGAGGGGGCTAAGGAGAGGATAAAGGGGTTTTGTATTATGTATTGTCAACGGAGGGCGAAGGAGGCGGGGAGGGAAGTGCTCCGTCTTCAACACCTCCTCGAGCTCGAGTACACTTTGGGTAACCTAGGTGGCGCTGTAGACCAGCGGGCTTGTGACTCCCTTAAGACAGAACTTAGGGATGTCTATGAGGATAAGGCCCGTGCTTACCTGACGCGGTCACGTCGTGAGTTTTTGGAGAAGAATGAGACGTGTTCCGCAGCCTTTTTCAGCAGCGTGAGGGCTGATAAGGGAAGGAAGGTGATATCGGGAGTTAGGGACAGTCAGGGTCAGGTGGTTACTGAGACAGGGGAGATGGTAAGGGTCGCAACCGATCACTTCCGCTCCTTCTTCTGTGAACGAGTGGTGGATGAGGAGCGAGCAGAGGCTTTTTTGCAGCTTGTGGCTCAGAGGGTACCGTCAGACCTGGCTGAGGCTTTGGAGGCCCCTCTCTCTCTCGAGGAATTGGAGGGTGCCCTTCGTAGAATGGGCAAGCGTAAGGTTCCGGGCATCGATGGCCTGCCGGCTGAGTTTTATCTCATGTTTTGGGATATTCTCGGCCCGGTGGTTCTCGAGGTCCTGACCGAGGTCCTCCGCACAGGGGCACTGGGAGGGTCAATGGCTAAGGGGGTGATCTCACTTCTGTTTAAGAAGGGGGACGCCTCTGACCTTAAGAACTGGCGGCCATTGACCATGCTGTGTGTTGATTACAAGCTTTTGGCTAAGGTTCTCACAGACCGTCTGTGCACAGCTCTCCCAGATGCGGTCCATGTGGACCAGACGTGTGGGGTGGCTGGGCGCTCGTTGAGATGGAATCTCCAGCTCATCAGAGACGTCATCGCTTGGGCAGAGGATCGGGACCTGCCACTTATGGTGGTGGGTCTTGATCAGGCCAAAGCCTTTGATAGGGTTCACTGGGGTTTTATGTTCAAAGTTTTAGAGAGAATAGGCTTAGGGCGGGTTTTTGTTGGGTGGCTGCGTACTCTGTACACAGCAGTGGGGAGCACGGTTTCTGTTAATGGGCACTTGGGGGAGTTTTTTGGGTTGCACGCAGGGGTAAGACAGGGGTGTCCGCTCTCTCCCCTGCTCTACGTCCTTTATATGGAGCCCCTGGCGGCGGCCATTAGGGCTGACCCGGGTGTGAAGGGTATCCTGGTACCAGGCAGCAGGGGCCTGAGGGTCAAGTTGTCGCAGTATGCGGATGATACCACACTGCTACTGGACAACGATGCGTGTCTGAGTCGGTCTTTGGAGATCTTCCAGGACTTTGGCCGGGTGTCTGGCGCGGAGCTCAACCGTGCTAAATCCTCGGTTAAGTTCTTTGGGCGGTGGAAGAGTAGGTCAGACGTACCAGGAGGGCTGTCGCTCTGTGAAGGGGCCCTGAGGATTCTTGGGGTCCTCTTTGAGGCAGCCCGCAGTGCCACGGTCAACTGGACCAGGCGAATAGATGCAGTTCATAAAAAGTTTGCCCTCTGGAAGGCCAGGAGACTGACCTTTATGGGGAAGGTACTGGTTTTGAAGGTAGACGTGTTGCCGTCCCTCCTGTACCTGGCATACATCTTTCCGATGCCGGCCAGCATGCGGAGGCCGCTCACTCGGCTTGTGTTTCGTTTCATGTGGGGGGGGAGTTATGAATACGTGGCGAGGGCACGCATGTTGGCTCCGGTGGGGGAAGGGGGGAGGGACGTGCCCCATTTCCCACTCAAGTTGGACTGCATTTTTGTTTCTTTTTTGCTCAAAGAATTGTCCTCTCCGGTAGTCCATCCATCTGGCTACTTCCTCCGGTTCTACTTTGCCTACCCGGCAAGGAGGGTCATGGCCTGGTCCAATTCGGCCCCCCGGGCGGAGCAGTTGCCGTGGCATTTTGGCCACGCGGCAAAGTGGCTGCGGGCTCATCCTGGGGTTTTGGAAGGGGATGTGGGGTTGGACCAGAAGAGGCTCTATGCCGAGGTGAGACAGGGAGTGACCGCGCCAGCTGTGGTGGGGATACCCGCTACAGTTTGGTTGTCGGTACAACTGCCTGGCCTGGACAATGGGCTCAAGGATTTAGGATGGCTGATGTTACACAGGAGTTTGCCGGTGCGTGAGATCATGCACCGGCATGGCTTGGCGAGATCCCCGGTGTGCCCCAGAGCTGGTTGCTTTGTGGACGAGACTATTAGACACGTCATGTGGGACTGTCCTTTTGCAGGGGTGGTGTGGGCTAGGGCATCTGTGTTGATTGGGAGGTTGGAGGGGAGTGTTGGGGTCACATGGGCAAGATTGGAGAGAGGGATTGGGAGAGCTGGGGGGGGGCGTAGGGGGCGTCTCCTGCAATGGCTGCTCATGGGCCTTTTTAAGAAGGGGCTGTGGGAGGCCAGACAGGCTCTGGTTAAAAAGGCGGTGGATTGGGGGGTGGAGGGGGTTGTTAGGAGAGTAGAGGGGGACGTAAAGGGAAGGATGCGGTGGGATGTGAAGAGGTGGGGACATCATGCTGCTAGGGAGAGATGGAAGGGGGGTTTAGGTTTGATGGAAGGGATGTAGTGGTTGCTTAGGATATTGACATATGGTTTTTTTTGTGGAGACCGGAAAGTGCATAAGTGGAAAATGGGGACATGGTTTTTTGTCTTGGATAGTGGGCTATTGTTTTGGGTGGGATAAAGGGAGGTTTTGGTTAACAGTGGGTGGTTTAATTTGGGGTTCATTTTCATTTTCAACTGTAACAGGGACAGCATACAATAAGGAACATAAAATGAAAATGTAGAAATGCAAATGTTCAGGAAAGTTTTGTTTGGATTAGTAGGGAAAGGTAAATTAAGAATGTGTGCACATGTATGGGTGTTTTAAATAGTATGATAGGAAGTCGTTTTGTAGTTTGTATGGTATAGGGACAGATAGGATGTGATAACATGTATATGATTATTTTTGATATAAAATTAAGAAAGAAGGTAAAAACTCCCCTCCCAGCTGGTTGGAGGGGAGGAGAAGCCCGATTTCACAAAAAAAAAAAAAAAATCTGTTCTTATCAGTTTAATATCTGATACGTCCCCTACCCGGGGACCATATATTAAATTGATTTTTGGAACAGGGAGATGGAATAGGGGCTTGCTCCGTCCACTCCACGCATCGACCTGGTCTTGCAGTATCTCCAGGAACGGTGCACTCACTCCTCCTAACTTTGTCAAAGTAAATGTTTTGGTACGCTAATCTGCGATGGGTTAAAGGCAATGCAAAAAAAATAAAATCATTAGATGGGCAACGCTCTGTTTAATCTGCGTTATGTTTTCCCGCCCTTTTTGTTAAAAAAAAAAAAAAAAAAAAAAAACGTCCGTGTGTGTGTGTGTGTGTGTGTGTGTGTGTGTGTGTGTGTGTGTGTGTGTGTGTGTGTGTGTGTGTGTGTGTGTAAATGGCTGCATTTACATAGCGCTTTACAATTTGTTCCTCACATTTTACCCATTCACTCAGACGTTCACACACCGATGGCGGAGGCAACCATGCAAGGTGCCAACCTACCTGCTCATCAGGAGCAATTAGGGGATAAGTGTCTTTAAACAAAGCACAATTGATGCAAACACAGACAACGTGTTGTAAATGCTAGTACAGTAACATCCACCCCCCTGCGTCCTGTATCAGCCGCGCCGGGCGTGCCCGCTGGCCATAATGGGGGTTATCGCTTCTCGGCCTTTTGGCTAAGATCAAGTGTAGTATCTGTTCTTATCAGTTTAATATCTGATACGTCCCCTACCCGGGGACCATATATTAAATTGATTTTTGGAACAGGGAGATGGAATAGGGGCTTGCTCCGTCCACTCCACGCATCGACCTGGTCTTGCAGTATCTCCAGGAACGGTGCACTCACTCCTCCTAACTTTGTCAAAGTAAATGTTTTGGTACGCTAATCTGCGATGGGTTAAAGGCAATGCAAAAAAAATAAAATCATTAGATGGGCAACGCTCTGTTTAATCTGCGTTATGTTTTCCCGCCCTTTTTGTTAAAAAAAAAAAAAAAAAAAAAAAACGTCCGTGTGTGTGTGTGTGTGTGTGTGTGTGTGTGTGTGTGTGTGTGTGTGTGTGTGTGTGTGTGTGTGTGTGTGTGTGTGTGTGTGTGTGTAAATGGCTGCATTTACATAGCGCTTTACAATTTGTTCCTCACATTTTACCCATTCACTCAGACGTTCACACACCGATGGCGGAGGCAACCATGCAAGGTGCCAACCTACCTGCTCATCAGGAGCAATTAGGGGATAAGTGTCTTTAAACAAAGCACAATTGATGCAAACACAGACAACGTGTTGTAAATGCTAGTACAGTAACATCCACCCCCCTGCGTCCTGTATCAGCCGCGCCGGGCGTGCCCGCTGGCCATAATGGGGGTTATCGCTTCTCGGCCTTTTGGCTAAGATCAAGTGTAGTATCTGTTCTTATCAGTTTAATATCTGATACGTCCCCTACCCGGGGACCATATATTAAATTGATTTTTGGAACAGGGAGATGGAATAGGGGCTTGCTCCGTCCACTCCACGCATCGACCTGGTCTTGCAGTATCTCCAGGAACGGTGCACTCACTCCTCCTAACTTTGTCAAAGTAAATGTTTTGGTACGCTAATCTGCGATGGGTTAAAGGCAATGCAAAAAAAATAAAATCATTAGATGGGCAACGCTCTGTTTAATCTGCGTTATGTTTTCCCGCCCTTTTTGTTAAAAAAAAAAAAAAAAAAAAAAACGTCCGTGTGTGTGTGTGTGTGTGTGTGTGTGTGTGTGTGTGTGTGTGTGTGTGTGTGTGTGTGTGTGTGTGTGTGTGTAAATGGCTGCATTTACATAGCGCTTTACAATTTGTTCCTCACATTTTACCCATTCACTCAGACGTTCACACACCGATGGCGGAGGCAACCATGCAAGGTGCCAACCTACCTGCTCATCAGGAGCAATTAGGGGATAAGTGTCTTTAAACAAAGCACAATTGATGCAAACACAGACAACGTGTTGTAAATGCTAGTACAGTAACATCCACCCCCCTGCGTCCTGTATCAGCCGCGCCGGGCGTGCCCGCTGGCCATAATGGGGGTTATCGCTTCTCGGCCTTTTGGCTAAGATCAAGTGTAGTATCTGTTCTTATCAGTTTAATATCTGATACGTCCCCTACCCGGGGACCATATATTAAATTGATTTTTGGAACAGGGAGATGGAATAGGGGCTTGCTCCGTCCACTCCACGCATCGACCTGGTCTTGCAGTATCTCCAGGAACGGTGCACTCACTCCTCCTAACTTTGTCAAAGTAAATGTTTTGGTACGCTAATCTGCGATGGGTTAAAGGCAATGCAAAAAAAATAAAATCATTAGATGGGCAACGCTCTGTTTAATCTGCGTTATGTTTTCCCGCCCTTTTTGTTAAAAAAAATAAAAAATAAAAAAAACGTCCGTGTGTGTGTGTGTGTGTGTGTGTGTGTGTGTGTGTGTGTGTGTGTGTGTGTGTGTAAATGGCTGCATTTACATAGCGCTTTACAATTTGTTCCTCACATTTTACCCATTCACTCAGACGTTCACACACCGATGGCGGAGGCAACCATGCAAGGTGCCAACCTACCTGCTCATCAGGAGCAATTAGGGGATAAGTGTCTTTAAACAAAGCACAATTGATGCAAACACAGACAACGTGTTGTAAATGCTAGTACAGTAACATCCACCCCCCTGCGTCCTGTATCAGCCGCGCCGGGCGTGCCCGCTGGCCATAATGGGGGTTATCGCTTCTCGGCCTTTTGGCTAAGATCAAGTGTAGTATCTGTTCTTATCAGTTTAATATCTGATACGTCCCCTACCCGGGGACCATATATTAAATTGATTTTTGGAACAGGGAGATGGAATAGGGGCTTGCTCCGTCCACTCCACGCATCGACCTGGTCTTGCAGTATCTCCAGGAACGGTGCACTCACTCCTCCTAACTTTGTCAAAGTAAATGTTTTGGTACGCTAATCTGCGATGGGTTAAAGGCAATGCAAAAAAAATAAAATCATTAGATGGGCAACGCTCTGTTTAATCTGCGTTATGTTTTCCCGCCCTTTTTGTTAAAAAAAAAAAAAAAAAAAAAAACGTCCGTGTGTGTGTGTGTGTGTGTGTGTGTGTGTGTGTGTGTGTGTGTGTGTGTGTGTGTGTGTGTGTGTGTGTGTGTGTGTGTGTGTGTGTGTGTGTGTGTGTGTGTGTGTGTAAATGGCTGCATTTACATAGCGCTTTACAATTTGTTCCTCACATTTTACCCATTCACTCAGACGTTCACACACCGATGGCGGAGGCAACCATGCAAGGTGCCAACCTACCTGCTCATCAGGAGCAATTAGGGGATAAGTGTCTTTAAACAAAGCACAATTGATGCAAACACAGACAACGTGTTGTAAATGCTAGTACAGTAACATCCACCCCCCTGCGTCCTGTATCAGCCGCGCCGGGCGTGCCCGCTGGCCATAATGGGGGTTATCGCTTCTCGGCCTTTTGGCTAAGATCAAGTGTAGTATCTGTTCTTATCAGTTTAATATCTGATACGTCCCCTACCCGGGGACCATATATTAAATTGATTTTTGGAACAGGGAGATGGAATAGGGGCTTGCTCCGTCCACTCCACGCATCGACCTGGTCTTGCAGTATCTCCAGGAACGGTGCACTCACTCCTCCTAACTTTGTCAAAGTAAATGTTTTGGTACGCTAATCTGCGATGGGTTAAAGGCAATGCAAAAAAAATAAAATCATTAGATGGGCAACGCTCTGTTTAATCTGCGTTATGTTTTCCCGCCCTTTTTGTTAAAAAAAAAAAAAAAAAAAAAAAACGTCCGTGTGTGTGTGTGTGTGTGTGTGTGTGTGTGTGTGTGTGTGTGTGTGTGTGTGTGTGTGTGTGTGTGTGTGTGTGTGTGTGTGTAAATGGCTGCATTTACATAGCGCTTTACAATTTGTTCCTCACATTTTACCCATTCACTCAGACGTTCACACACCGATGGCGGAGGCAACCATGCAAGGTGCCAACCTACCTGCTCATCAGGAGCAATTAGGGGATAAGTGTCTTTAAACAAAGCACAATTGATGCAAACACAGACAACGTGTTGTAAATGCTAGTACAGTAACATCCACCCCCCTGCGTCCTGTATCAGCCGCGCCGGGCGTGCCCGCTGGCCATAATGGGGGTTATCGCTTCTCGGCCTTTTGGCTAAGATCAAGTGTAGTATCTGTTCTTATCAGTTTAATATCTGATACGTCCCCTACCCGGGGACCATATATTAAATTGATTTTTGGAACAGGGAGATGGAATAGGGGCTTGCTCCGTCCACTCCACGCATCGACCTGGTCTTGCAGTATCTCCAGGAACGGTGCACTCACTCCTCCTAACTTTGTCAAAGTAAATGTTTTGGTACGCTAATCTGCGATGGGTTAAAGGCAATGCAAAAAAAATAAAATCATTAGATGGGCAACGCTCTGTTTAATCTGCGTTATGTTTTCCCGCCCTTTTTGTTAAAAAAAAAAAAAAAAAAAAAAAACGTCCGTGTGTGTGTGTGTGTGTGTGTGTGTGTGTGTGTGTGTGTGTGTGTGTGTGTGTGTGTGTGTGTGTGTGTAAATGGCTGCATTTACATAGCGCTTTACAATTTGTTCCTCACATTTTACCCATTCACTCAGACGTTCACACACCGATGGCGGAGGCAACCATGCAAGGTGCCAACCTACCTGCTCATCAGGAGCAATTAGGGGATAAGTGTCTTTAAACAAAGCACAATTGATGCAAACACAGACAACGTGTTGTAAATGCTAGTACAGTAACATCCACCCCCCTGCGTCCTGTATCAGCCGCGCCGGGCGTGCCCGCTGGCCATAATGGGGGTTATCGCTTCTCGGCCTTTTGGCTAAGATCAAGTGTAGTATCTGTTCTTATCAGTTTAATATCTGATACGTCCCCTACCCGGGGACCATATATTAAATTGATTTTTGGAACAGGGAGATGGAATAGGGGCTTGCTCCGTCCACTCCACGCATCGACCTGGTCTTGCAGTATCTCCAGGAACGGTGCACTCACTCCTCCTAACTTTGTCAAAGTAAATGTTTTGGTACGCTAATCTGCGATGGGTTAAAGGCAATGCAAAAAAAATAAAATCATTAGATGGGCAACGCTCTGTTTAATCTGCGTTATGTTTTCCCGCCCTTTTTGTTAAAAAAAAAAAAAAAAAAAAAAAACGTGTGTGTGTGTGTGTGTGTGTGTGTGTGTGTGTGTGTGTGTGTGTGTGTGTGTGTGTGTGTGTGTAAATGGCTGCATTTACATAGCGCTTTACAATTTGTTCCTCACATTTTACCCATTCACTCAGACGTTCACACACCGATGGCGGAGGCAACCATGCAAGGTGCCAACCTACCTGCTCATCAGGAGCAATTAGGGGATAAGTGTCTTTAAACAAAGCACAATTGATGCAAACACAGACAACGTGTTGTAAATGCTAGTACAGTAACATCCACCCCCCTGCGTCCTGTATCAGCCGCGCCGGGCGTGCCCGCTGGCCATAATGGGGGTTATCGCTTCTCGGCCTTTTGGCTAAGATCAAGTGTAGTATCTGTTCTTATCAGTTTAATATCTGATACGTCCCCTACCCGGGGACCATATATTAAATTGATTTTTGGAACAGGGAGATGGAATAGGGGCTTGCTCCGTCCACTCCACGCATCGACCTGGTCTTGCAGTATCTCCAGGAACGGTGCACTCACTCCTCCTAACTTTGTCAAAGTAAATGTTTTGGTACGCTAATCTGCGATGGGTTAAAGGCAATGCAAAAAAAATAAAATCATTAGATGGGCAACGCTCTGTTTAATCTGCGTTATGTTTTCCCGCCCTTTTTGTTAAAAAAAAAAAAAAAAAAAAAAAACGTCCGTGTGTGTGTGTGTGTGTGTGTGTGTGTGTGTGTGTGTGTGTGTGTGTGTGTGTGTGTGTGTGTGTGTGTAAATGGCTGCATTTACATAGCGCTTTACAATTTGTTCCTCACATTTTACCCATTCACTCAGACGTTCACACACCGATGGCGGAGGCAACCATGCAAGGTGCCAACCTACCTGCTCATCAGGAGCAATTAGGGGATAAGTGTCTTTAAACAAAGCACAATTGATGCAAACACAGACAACGTGTTGTAAATGCTAGTACAGTAACATCCACCCCCCTGCGTCCTGTATCAGCCGCGCCGGGCGTGCCCGCTGGCCATAATGGGGGTTATCGCTTCTCGGCCTTTTGGCTAAGATCAAGTGTAGTATCTGTTCTTATCAGTTTAATATCTGATACGTCCCCTACCCGGGGACCATATATTAAATTGATTTTTGGAACAGGGAGATGGAATAGGGGCTTGCTCCGTCCACTCCACGCATCGACCTGGTCTTGCAGTATCTCCAGGAACGGTGCACTCACTCCTCCTAACTTTGTCAAAGTAAATGTTTTGGTACGCTAATCTGCGATGGGTTAAAGGCAATGCAAAAAAAATAAAATCATTAGATGGGCAACGCTCTGTTTAATCTGCGTTATGTTTTCCCGCCCTTTTTGTTAAAAAAAAAAAAAAAAAAAAAAAACGTCCGTGTGTGTGTGTGTGTGTGTGTGTGTGTGTGTGTGTGTGTGTGTGTGTGTGTGTGTGTGTGTGTGTGTGTGTGTGTAAATGGCTGCATTTACATAGCGCTTTACAATTTGTTCCTCACATTTTACCCATTCACTCAGACGTTCACACACCGATGGCGGAGGCAACCATGCAAGGTGCCAACCTACCTGCTCATCAGGAGCAATTAGGGGATAAGTGTCTTTAAACAAAGCACAATTGATGCAAACACAGACAACGTGTTGTAAATGCTAGTACAGTAACATCCACCCCCCTGCGTCCTGTATCAGCCGCGCCGGGCGTGCCCGCTGGCCATAATGGGGGTTATCGCTTCTCGGCCTTTTGGCTAAGATCAAGTGTAGTATCTGTTCTTATCAGTTTAATATCTGATACGTCCCCTACCCGGGGACCATATATTAAATTGATTTTTGGAACAGGGAGATGGAATAGGGGCTTGCTCCGTCCACTCCACGCATCGACCTGGTCTTGCAGTATCTCCAGGAACGGTGCACTCACTCCTCCTAACTTTGTCAAAGTAAATGTTTTGGTACGCTAATCTGCGATGGGTTAAAGGCAATGCAAAAAAAATAAAATCATTAGATGGGCAACGCTCTGTTTAATCTGCGTTATGTTTTCCCGCCCTTTTTGTTAAAAAAAAAAAAAAAAAAAAAAAACGTCCGTGTGTGTGTGTGTGTGTGTGTGTGTGTGTGTGTGTGTGTGTGTGTGTGTGTGTGTGTGTGTGTGTGTGTAAATGGCTGCATTTACATAGCGCTTTACAATTTGTTCCTCACATTTTACCCATTCACTCAGACGTTCACACACCGATGGCGGAGGCAACCATGCAAGGTGCCAACCTACCTGCTCATCAGGAGCAATTAGGGGATAAGTGTCTTTAAACAAAGCACAATTGATGCAAACACAGACAACGTGTTGTAAATGCTAGTACAGTAACATCCACCCCCCTGCGTCCTGTATCAGCCGCGCCGGGCGTGCCCGCTGGCCATAATGGGGGTTATCGCTTCTCGGCCTTTTGGCTAAGATCAAGTGTAGTATCTGTTCTTATCAGTTTAATATCTGATACGTCCCCTACCCGGGGACCATATATTAAATTGATTTTTGGAACAGGGAGATGGAATAGGGGCTTGCTCCGTCCACTCCACGCATCGACCTGGTCTTGCAGTATCTCCAGGAACGGTGCACTCACTCCTCCTAACTTTGTCAAAGTAAATGTTTTGGTACGCTAATCTGCGATGGGTTAAAGGCAATGCAAAAAAAATAAAATCATTAGATGGGCAACGCTCTGTTTAATCTGCGTTATGTTTTCCCGCCCTTTTTGTTAAAAAAAAAAAAAAAAAAAAAAAACCTCCGTGTGTGTGTGTGTGTGTGTGTGTGTGTGTGTGTGTGTGTAAATGGCTGCATTTACATAGCGCTTTACAATTTGTTCCTCACATTTTACCCATTCACTCAGACGTTCACACACCGATGGCGGAGGCAACCATGCAAGGTGCCAACCTACCTGCTCATCAGGAGCAATTAGGGGATAAGTGTCTTTAAACAAAGCACAATTGATGCAAACACAGACAACGTGTTGTAAATGCTAGTACAGTAACATCCACCCCCCTGCGTCCTGTATCAGCCGCGCCGGGCGTGCCCGCTGGCCATAATGGGGGTTATCGCTTCTCGGCCTTTTGGCTAAGATCAAGTGTAGTATCTGTTCTTATCAGTTTAATATCTGATACGTCCCCTACCCGGGGACCATATATTAAATTGATTTTTGGAACAGGGAGATGGAATAGGGGCTTGCTCCGTCCACTCCACGCATCGACCTGGTCTTGCAGTATCTCCAGGAACGGTGCACTCACTCCTCCTAACTTTGTCAAAGTAAATGTTTTGGTACGCTAATCTGCGATGGGTTAAAGGCAATGCAAAAAAAATAAAATCATTAGATGGGCAACGCTCTGTTTAATCTGCGTTATGTTTTCCCGCCCTTTTTGTTAAAAAAAAAAAAAAAAAAAAAAAAACGTCCGTGTGTGTGTGTGTGTGTGTGTGTGTGTGTGTGTGTGTGTGTGTGTGTGTGTGTGTGTGTGTGTGTGTGTAAATGGCTGCATTTACATAGCGCTTTACAATTTGTTCCTCACATTTTACCCATTCACTCAGACGTTCACACACCGATGGCGGAGGCAACCATGCAAGGTGCCAACCTACCTGCTCATCAGGAGCAATTAGGGGATAAGTGTCTTTAAACAAAGCACAATTGATGCAAACACAGACAACGTGTTGTAAATGCTAGTACAGTAACATCCACCCCCCTGCGTCCTGTATCAGCCGCGCCGGGCGTGCCCGCTGGCCATAATGGGGGTTATCGCTTCTCGGCCTTTTGGCTAAGATCAAGTGTAGTATCTGTTCTTATCAGTTTAATATCTGATACGTCCCCTACCCGGGGACCATATATTAAATTGATTTTTGGAACAGGGAGATGGAATAGGGGCTTGCTCCGTCCACTCCACGCATCGACCTGGTCTTGCAGTATCTCCAGGAACGGTGCACTCACTCCTCCTAACTTTGTCAAAGTAAATGTTTTGGTACGCTAATCTGCGATGGGTTAAAGGCAATGCAAAAAAAATAAAATCATTAGATGGGCAACGCTCTGTTTAATCTGCGTTATGTTTTCCCGCCCTTTTTGTTAAAAAAAATAAAAAATAAAAAAAACGTCCGTGTGTGTGTGTGTGTGTGTGTGTGTGTGTGTGTGTGTGTGTGTGTGTGTGTGTGTAAATGGCTGCATTTACATAGCGCTTTACAATTTGTTCCTCACATTTTACCCATTCACTCAGACGTTCACACACCGATGGCGGAGGCAACCATGCAAGGTGCCAACCTACCTGCTCATCAGGAGCAATTAGGGGATAAGTGTCTTTAAACAAAGCACAATTGATGCAAACACAGACAACGTGTTGTAAATGCTAGTACAGTAACATCCACCCCCCTGCGTCCTGTATCAGCCGCGCCGGGCGTGCCCGCTGGCCATAATGGGGGTTATCGCTTCTCGGCCTTTTGGCTAAGATCAAGTGTAGTATCTGTTCTTATCAGTTTAATATCTGATACGTCCCCTACCCGGGGACCATATATTAAATTGATTTTTGGAACAGGGAGATGGAATAGGGGCTTGCTCCGTCCACTCCACGCATCGACCTGGTCTTGCAGTATCTCCAGGAACGGTGCACTCACTCCTCCTAACTTTGTCAAAGTAAATGTTTTGGTACGCTAATCTGCGATGGGTTAAAGGCAATGCAAAAAAAATAAAATCATTAGATGGGCAACGCTCTGTTTAATCTGCGTTATGTTTTCCCGCCCTTTTTGTTAAAAAAAAAAAAAAAAAAAAAAAACGTCCGTGTGTGTGTGTGTGTGTGTGTGTGTGTGTGTGTGTGTGTGTGTGTGTGTGTGTGTGTGTGTGTGTGTGTGTGTGTGTGTGTGTGTGTGTGTGTGTGTGTGTAAATGGCTGCATTTACATAGCGCTTTACAATTTGTTCCTCACATTTTACCCATTCACTCAGACGTTCACACACCGATGGCGGAGGCAACCATGCAAGGTGCCAACCTACCTGCTCATCAGGAGCAATTAGGGGATAAGTGTCTTTAAACAAAGCACAATTGATGCAAACACAGACAACGTGTTGTAAATGCTAGTACAGTAACATCCACCCCCCTGCGTCCTGTATCAGCCGCGCCGGGCGTGCCCGC
Organism: Notolepis coatsorum; assembly: GCF_963971535.1. NCBI lineage: Eukaryota > Metazoa > Chordata > Actinopteri > Aulopiformes > Paralepididae > Notolepis > Notolepis coatsorum. Next base: position 50,157 of record NW_028174865.1, read on the forward strand.
TGGCCATAATGGGGGTTATCGCTTCTCGGCCTTTTGGCTAAGATCAAGTGTAGTATCTGTTCTTATCAGTTTAATATCTGATACGTCCCCTACCCGGGGACCATATATTAAATTGATTTTTGGAACAGGGAGATGGAATAGGGGCTTGCTCCGTCCACTCCACGCATCGACCTGGTCTTGCAGTATCTCCAGGAACGGTGCACTCACTCCTCCTAACTTTGTCAAAGTAAATGTTTTGGTACGCTAATCTGCGATGGGTTAAAGGCAATGCAAAAAAAATAAAATCATTAGATGGGCAACGCTCTGTTTAATCTGCGTTATGTTTTCCCGCCCTTTTTGTTAAAAAAAAAAAAAAAAAAAAAAAACGTCCGTGTGTGTGTGTGTGTGTGTGTGTGTGTGTGTGTGTGTGTGTGTGTGTGTGTGTGTGTGTGTGTGTGTGTGTGTGTGTGTGTGTAAATGGCTGCATTTACATAGCGCTTTACAATTTGTTCCTCACATTTTACCCATTCACTCAGACGTTCACACACCGATGGCGGAGGCAACCATGCAAGGTGCCAACCTACCTGCTCATCAGGAGCAATTAGGGGATAAGTGTCTTTAAACAAAGCACAATTGATGCAAACACAGACAACGTGTTGTAAATGCTAGTACAGTAACATCCACCCCCCTGCGTCCTGTATCAGCCGCGCCGGGCGTGCCCGCTGGCCATAATGGGGGTTATCGCTTCTCGGCCTTTTGGCTAAGATCAAGTGTAGTATCTGTTCTTATCAGTTTAATATCTGATACGTCCCCTACCCGGGGACCATATATTAAATTGATTTTTGGAACAGGGAGATGGAATAGGGGCTTGCTCCGTCCACTCCACGCATCGACCTGGTCTTGCAGTATCTCCAGGAACGGTGCACTCACTCCTCCTAACTTTGTCAAAGTAAATGTTTTGGTACGCTAATCTGCGATGGGTTAAAGGCAATGCAAAAAAAATAAAATCATTAGATGGGCAACGCTCTGTTTAATCTGCGTTATGTTTTCCCGCCCTTTTTGTTAAAAAAAAAAAAAAAAAAAAAAACGTCCGTGTGTGTGTGTGTGTGTGTGTGTGTGTGTGTGTGTGTGTGTGTGTGTGTGTGTGTGTGTGTGTGTGTGTAAATGGCTGCATTTACATAGCGCTTTACAATTTGTTCCTCACATTTTACCCATTCACTCAGACGTTCACACACCGATGGCGGAGGCAACCATGCAAGGTGCCAACCTACCTGCTCATCAGGAGCAATTAGGGGATAAGTGTCTTTAAACAAAGCACAATTGATGCAAACACAGACAACGTGTTGTAAATGCTAGTACAGTAACATCCACCCCCCTGCGTCCTGTATCAGCCGCGCCGGGCGTGCCCGCTGGCCATAATGGGGGTTATCGCTTCTCGGCCTTTTGGCTAAGATCAAGTGTAGTATCTGTTCTTATCAGTTTAATATCTGATACGTCCCCTACCCGGGGACCATATATTAAATTGATTTTTGGAACAGGGAGATGGAATAGGGGCTTGCTCCGTCCACTCCACGCATCGACCTGGTCTTGCAGTATCTCCAGGAACGGTGCACTCACTCCTCCTAACTTTGTCAAAGTAAATGTTTTGGTACGCTAATCTGCGATGGGTTAAAGGCAATGCAAAAAAAATAAAATCATTAGATGGGCAACGCTCTGTTTAATCTGCGTTATGTTTTCCCGCCCTTTTTGTTAAAAAAAAAAAAAAAAAAAAAAAAACGTGTGTGTGTGTGTGTGTGTGTGTGTGTGTGTGTGTGTGTGTGTGTGTGTGTGTGTGTGTGTGTGTGTGTGTGTAAATGGCTGCATTTACATAGCGCTTTACAATTTGTTCCTCACATTTTACCCATTCACTCAGACGTTCACACACCGATGGCGGAGGCAACCATGCAAGGTGCCAACCTACCTGCTCATCAGGAGCAATTAGGGGATAAGTGTCTTTAAACAAAGCACAATTGATGCAAACACAGACAACGTGTTGTAAATGCTAGTACAGTAACATCCACCCCCCTGCGTCCTGTATCAGCCGCGCCGGGCGTGCCCGCTGGCCATAATGGGGGTTATCGCTTCTCGGCCTTTTGGCTAAGATCAAGTGTAGTATCTGTTCTTATCAGTTTAATATCTGATACGTCCCCTACCCGGGGACCATATATTAAATTGATTTTTGGAACAGGGAGATGGAATAGGGGCTTGCTCCGTCCACTCCACGCATCGACCTGGTCTTGCAGTATCTCCAGGAACGGTGCACTCACTCCTCCTAACTTTGTCAAAGTAAATGTTTTGGTACGCTAATCTGCGATGGGTTAAAGGCAATGCAAAAAAAATAAAATCATTAGATGGGCAACGCTCTGTTTAATCTGCGTTATGTTTTCCCGCCCTTTTTGTTAAAAAAAAAAAAAAAAAAAAAAAACGTCCGTGTGTGTGTGTGTGTGTGTGTGTGTGTGTGTGTGTGTGTGTGTGTGTGTGTGTGTGTGTGTGTGTGTGTGTGTAAATGGCTGCATTTACATAGCGCTTTACAATTTGTTCCTCACATTTTACCCATTCACTCAGACGTTCACACACCGATGGCGGAGGCAACCATGCAAGGTGCCAACCTACCTGCTCATCAGGAGCAATTAGGGGATAAGTGTCTTTAAACAAAGCACAATTGATGCAAACACAGACAACGTGTTGTAAATGCTAGTACAGTAACATCCACCCCCCTGCGTCCTGTATCAGCCGCGCCGGGCGTGCCCGCTGGCCATAATGGGGGTTATCGCTTCTCGGCCTTTTGGCTAAGATCAAGTGTAGTATCTGTTCTTATCAGTTTAATATCTGATACGTCCCCTACCCGGGGACCATATATTAAATTGATTTTTGGAACAGGGAGATGGAATAGGGGCTTGCTCCGTCCACTCCACGCATCGACCTGGTCTTGCAGTATCTCCAGGAACGGTGCACTCACTCCTCCTAACTTTGTCAAAGTAAATGTTTTGGTACGCTAATCTGCGATGGGTTAAAGGCAATGCAAAAAAAATAAAATCATTAGATGGGCAACGCTCTGTTTAATCTGCGTTATGTTTTCCCGCCCTTTTTGTTAAAAAAAAAAAAAAAAAAAAAAAACGTCCGTGTGTGTGTGTGTGTGTGTGTGTGTGTGTGTGTGTGTGTGTGTGTGTGTGTGTGTGTGTGTGTGTGTGTGTGTGTAAATGGCTGCATTTACATAGCGCTTTACAATTTGTTCCTCACATTTTACCCATTCACTCAGACGTTCACACACCGATGGCGGAGGCAACCATGCAAGGTGCCAACCTACCTGCTCATCAGGAGCAATTAGGGGATAAGTGTCTTTAAACAAAGCACAATTGATGCAAACACAGACAACGTGTTGTAAATGCTAGTACAGTAACATCCACCCCCCTGCGTCCTGTATCAGCCGCGCCGGGCGTGCCCGCTGGCCATAATGGGGGTTATCGCTTCTCGGCCTTTTGGCTAAGATCAAGTGGATGACCGGTGTATGCTGTTCCTGGTTTTGTTTGCTTGTTTATTATTTTTCTCACATTTCCACAGTCGTGCGGTGTATGGGACTGGAAATTGAGTTTTTTTTTATTGTTTGTGCTGGCTTCTCCCTACGATGGCCAGCACTCCACGGCAGTCGACCCCTAGGGCTGGGTTACGGTTTTCGGCGAGGTTCATATGGAAGGATGGAACGATGCCCATGTGGAACAGAGATGTGTTTGTGGATGGTGTCATCATGACTCAACTCAAGTTGAAGGCGGACGATATTTTTTGCATCCAGCACAATGCCCAGGAGAGGGGCTACGATGTTTCCTTCAGATCCAGTTTGGGGCTCCAGGGGGTTTTGGAGGACTGCAAGCGGATGGAGGCTGATGTCGGACCCCTCAGCCATTTCGAGGTGTTTTCTCTGGACAGGCTGAATTTTCGAGTTATCAATGTCACAATGTACAACCCGTACGTGATTGATAAGGAGGTGACTGATTTTTTGGCCCCCTACGCTGAGGTGATATCTGAGGTCCGGAGGATCAGAGACAGACGTGGGATCTGGACGGGGCGGAGGCAGGTGCAGGTGCTCCTAAAGGCTGTTCCCGGTGGCTGTGACGGGCTGGCTCATCCCCCAGCCTTCTTTTCCTTGGGGCCTGATAGGGGGTATTTGTTTTATAACAACCAGCCCCCTTTCTGCCGAAGGTGCCGGGTGGCAGGGCACTCTGATGGAAAGTGTGGGGAGGTGAGGTGCCACCATTGCAAGGAGGAGGGCCACATGGCTAAAGATTGTAAGGTTGGTAAGAAATGCCACAACTGCAGTTCCACCGACCACCTGGTGAGGGCCTGTCCCCAGGAGCGGCGGTATTCGTCAGTGGTGGTGATGGGGAAGGAGCTTGCACCGAAGACCGGAGAGGAGGAAGAAAGTGCACCAGTGGCACCAGCACCAGCACCAATAGAGGCGTTTCCTGTGGAGAAGGACGCAGAGGCGGAGACGGTACTCCTGGTTGGCAACAAGACAGTTTCCCCTTTGTCTTCCGATGGAGAGGCGATGGACGAGGAGGAGGTGGTCGGTGGAGCCAGCGGAGCCAGTGGAGCCAGTGGAGCCAGAAAACGGAGGTTAAGGGTTAAAAGGACTACACCTGGGTCAGAAGGTATGGGGGCAGGGGAAATTACCGGTGGGGGCCCACAAAAAAAGGTAAGGGGAGGGAAGGGAGGTAGGGTGGCCCTCTTAGTGCAACAGGTCGGTGGGGAGCAGGGGGTTGGTGGGGGAGTGGGTTTGGCGGATGTTGAGGCTGAGGGGGAGGGGGTTTGTTTACCGGTTTCCCCTGTCCTGGACAGTATGGACAGTATGGACCCTTTTGAGACTCCAAGCCTTGGGGAAGGGTTACAGGTGGGAGCACCCAACACTTTGCCTGCTTCTTGGGATAAGGGGGAGGATGGGGAGGACAGTTAAAAGTGGGGGTAGGGGTATTATTGTGGGTTGGTTTTTTGTTTAATTTAATTTTATTATTGTCAATGGCTTTCACAGTGGGCACTTTTAATGCACGGGGGTTGAGGGGTTCTGTTAAGAGGAGGGGCTTTTTTGATTATGTTGCCTCACTCAGGCTTACCGTTTGTTTTGTTCAAGAGGTGCACTTACGGGATGGGAGGGATTGTGGTGTGTTTTCAAAGGAATGGGACAAGGGGGAATCGTTTTGGTCAGTGGGGGGGGTTCACTCATCTGGTGTGGGGATACTGTTTGGAAACCGGGAGGCAAGGGTGGTGGGTTCTTTTGTAATTGTGCAGGGGAGGGTTATGGGGGTTGATGTGAATATTGGGGTTTTGAAATTGAGGGTGGTGGTGGTGTACGGGCCACAGAGGGCGGGTGAAAGGAGTGCCATGATGGAGGCTTTAAGGCCTTTTTTTGCCACAAACAGGCAGATGGTGGTGGGGGGTGATTTTAATGTGGATCTGGGGAGGGTGGGTGATCCAAGTGCTGGGTGTGTGGGTTCTTTTTTTAAGGGGCAGGGGCTTGTGGATGGAGGGAAGGCACTTACCCCTCGAATAGATGGTCCCACATGGCGTAACTCCCGGGGGGTAGCCAGGCGTCTCGATTATGTGTTTTTTTCTCGGTCCTTGGTCCTATTGTCGGGCCGGGTGGTCCCTGTTTTTTTCTCTGACCATGATGGGCTCCTCTTTCGGGTCCGGTCTAGCGCTCCTGTTTTCGGCCCCGGGTACTGGAGGTTGAACTCCAGTGTCCTTGGCGAGGATGAGTTCTGCAGTAGCTTTGTCTCCTTTTTCCGGGGGCTCGAGGGACTTAGGGCTTTGTTTTCTGGTGTGGTGGAGTGGTGGGAGGGGGCTAAGGAGAGGATAAAGGGGTTTTGTATTATGTATTGTCAACGGAGGGCGAAGGAGGCGGGGAGGGAAGTGCTCCGTCTTCAACACCTCCTCGAGCTCGAGTACACTTTGGGTAACCTAGGTGGCGCTGTAGACCAGCGGGCTTGTGACTCCCTTAAGACAGAACTTAGGGATGTCTATGAGGATAAGGCCCGTGCTTACCTGACGCGGTCACGTCGTGAGTTCTTGGAGAAGAATGAGACGTGTTCCGCAGCCTTTTTCAGCAGCGTGAGGGCTGATAAGGGAAGGAAGGTGATATCGGGAGTTAGGGACAGTCAGGGTCAGGTGGTTACTGAGACAGGGGAGATGGTAAGGGTCGCAACCGATCACTTCCGCTCCTTCTTCTGTGAACGAGTGGTGGATGAGGAGCGAGCAGAGGCTTTTTTGCAGCTTGTGGCTCAGAGGGTACCGTCAGACCTGGCTGAGGCTTTGGAGGCCCCTCTCTCTCTCGAGGAATTGGAGGGTGCCCTTCGTAGAATGGGCAAGCGTAAGGTTCCGGGCATCGATGGCCTGCCGGCTGAGTTTTATCTCATGTTTTGGGATATTCTCGGCCCGGTGGTTCTCGAGGTCCTGACCGAGGTCCTCCGCACAGGGGCACTGGGAGGGTCAATGGCTAAGGGGGTGATCTCACTTCTGTTTAAGAAGGGGGACGCCTCTGACCTTAAGAACTGGCGGCCATTGACCATGCTGTGTGTTGATTACAAGCTTTTGGCTAAGGTTCTCACAGACCGTCTGTGCACAGCTCTCCCAGATGCGGTCCATGTGGATCAGACGTGTGGGGTGGCTGGGCGCTCGTTGAGATGGAATCTCCAGCTCATCAGAGACGTCATCGCTTGGGCAGAGGATCGGGACCTGCCACTTATGGTGGTGGGTCTTGATCAGGCCAAAGCCTTTGATAGGGTTCACTGGGGTTTTATGTTCAAAGTTTTAGAGAGAATAGGCTTAGGGCGGGTTTTTGTTGGGTGGCTGCGTACTCTGTACACAGCAGTGGGGAGCACGGTTTCTGTTAATGGGCACTTGGGGGAGTTTTTTGGGTTGCACGCAGGGGTAAGACAGGGGTGTCCGCTCTCTCCCCTGCTCTACGTCCTTTATATGGAGCCCCTGGCGGCGGCCATTAGGGCTGACCCGGGTGTGAAGGGTATCCTGGTACCAGGCAGTAGGGGCCTGAGGGTCAAGTTGTCGCAGTATGCGGATGATACCACACTGCTACTGGACAACGATGCGTGTCTGAGTCGGTCTTTGGAGATCTTCCAGGACTTTGGCCGGGTGTCTGGCGCGGAGCTCAACCGTGCTAAATCCTCGGTTAAGTTCTTTGGGCGGTGGAAGAGTAGGTCAGACGTACCAGGAGGGCTGTCGCTCTGTGAAGGGGCCCTGAGGATTCTTGGGGTCCTCTTTGAGGCAGCCCACAGTGCCACGGTCAACTGGACCAGGCGAATAGATGCAGTTCATAAAAAGTTTGCCCTCTGGAAGGCCAGGAGACTGACCTTTACGGGGAAGGTACTGGTTTTGAAGGTAGACGTGTTGCCGTCCCTCCTGTACCTGGCGTACATCTTTCCGATGCCGGCCAGCATGCGGAGGCCGCTCACTCGGCTTGTGTTTCGTTTCATGTGGGGGGGGAGTTATGAATACGTGGCGAGGGCACACATGTTGGCTCCGGTGGGGGAAGGGGGGAGGGACGTGCCCCATTTCCCACTCAAGTTGGACTGCATTTTTGTTTCTTTTTTGCTCAAAGAATTGTCCTCTCCGGTAGTCCATCCATCTGGCTACTTCCTCCGGTTCTACTTTGCCTACCCGGCAAGGAGGGTCATGGCCTGGTCCAATTCGGCCCCCCGGGCGGAGCAGTTGCCGTGGCATTTTGGCCACGCGGCAAAGTGGCTGCGGGCTCATCCTGGGGTTTTGGAAGGGGATGTGGGGTTGGACCAGAAGAGGCTCTATGCCGAGGTGAGACAGGGAGTGACCGCGCCAGCTGTGGTGGGGATACCCGCTACAGTTTGGTTGTCGGTACAACTGCCTGGCCTGGACAATGGGCTCAAGGATTTAGGATGGCTGATGTTACACAGGAGTTTGCCGGTGCGTGAGATCATGCACCGGCATGGCTTGGCAAGATCCCCGGTGTGCCCCAGAGCTGGTTGCTTTGTGGACGAGACTATTAGACACGTCATGTGGGACTGTCCTTTTGCAGGGGTGGTGTGGGCTAGGGCATCTGTGTTGATTGGGAGGTTGGAGGGGAGTGTTGGGGTAACATGGGCAAGATTGGAGAGAGGGATTGGGAGAGCTGGGGGGGGGCGTAGGGGGCGTCTCCTGCAATGGCTGCTCATGGGCCTTTTTAAGAAGGGGCTGTGGGAGGCCAGACAGGCTCTGGTTAAAAAGGCGGTGGATTGGGGGGTGGAGGGGGTTGTTAGGAGAGTAGAGGGGGACGTAAAGGGAAGGATGCGGTGGGATGTGAAGAGGTGGGGACATCATGCTGCTAGGGAGAGATGGAAGGGGGGTTTAGGTTTGATGGAAGGGATGTAGTGGTTGCTTAGGATATTGACATATGGTTTTTTTTTGTGGAGACCGGAAAGTGCATAAGTGGAAAATGGGGACATGGTTTTTTGTCTTGGATAGTGGGCTATTGTTTTGGGTGGGATAAAGGGAGGTTTTGGTTAACAGTGGGTGGTTTAATTTGGGGTTCATTTTCATTTTCAACTGTAACAGGGACAGCATACAATAAGGAACATAAAATGAAAATGTAGAAATGCAAATGTTCAGGAAAGTTTTTGTTTGGATTAGTAGGGAAAGGTAAATTAAGAATGTGTGCACATGTATGGGTGTTTTAAATAGTATGATAGGAAGTCGTTTTGTAGTTTGTATGGTATAGGGACAGATAGGATGTGATAACATGTATATGATTATTTTTGATATAAAATTAAGAAAGAAGGTAAAAACTCCCCTCCCAGCTGGTTGGAGGGGAGGAGAAGCCCGATTTCACAAAAAAAAAAAAAAAAATCTGTTCTTATCAGTTTAATATCTGATACGTCCCCTACCCGGGGACCATATATTAAATTGATTTTTGGAACAGGGAGATGGAATAGGGGCTTGCTCCGTCCACTCCACGCATCGACCTGGTCTTGCAGTATCTCCAGGAACGGTGCACTCACTCCTCCTAACTTTGTCAAAGTAAATGTTTTGGTACGCTAATCTGCGATGGGTTAAAGGCAATGCAAAAAAAATTAAATCATTAGATGGGCAACGCTCTGTTTAATCTGCGTTATGTTTTCCCGCCCTTTTTGTTAAAAAAAAAAAAAAAAAAAAAAAACGTCCGTGTGTGTGTGTGTGTGTGTGTGTGTGTGTGTGTGTGTGTGTGTGTGTGTGTGTGTGTGTGTGTGTGTGTAAATGGCTGCATTTACATAGCGCTTTACAATTTGTTCCTCACATTTTACCCATTCACTCAGACGTTCACACACCGATGGCGGAGGCAACCATGCAAGGTGCCAACCTACCTGCTCATCAGGAGCAATTAGGGGATAAGTGTCTTTAAACAAAGCACAATTGATGCAAACACAGACAACGTGTTGTAAATGCTAGTACAGTAACATCCACCCCCCTGCGTCCTGTATCAGCCGCGCCGGGCGTGCCCGCTGGCCATAATGGGGGTTATCGCTTCTCGGCCTTTTGGCTAAGATCAAGTGTAGTATCTGTTCTTATCAGTTTAATATCTGATACGTCCCCTACCCGGGGACCATATATTAAATTGATTTTTGGAACAGGGAGATGGAATAGGGGCTTGCTCCGTCCACTCCACGCATCGACCTGGTCTTGCAGTATCTCCAGGAACGGTGCACTCACTCCTCCTAACTTTGTCAAAGTAAATGTTTTGGTACGCTAATCTGCGATGGGTTAAAGGCAATGCAAAAAAAATAAAATCATTAGATGGGCAACGCTCTGTTTAATCTGCGTTATGTTTTCCCGCCCTTTTTGTTAAAAAAAAAAAAAAAAAAAAAAAACCTCCGTGTGTGTGTGTGTGTGTGTGTGTGTGTGTGTGTGTGTGTAAATGGCTGCATTTACATAGCGCTTTACAATTTGTTCCTCACATTTTACCCATTCACTCAGACGTTCACACACCGATGGCGGAGGCAACCATGCAAGGTGCCAACCTACCTGCTCATCAGGAGCAATTAGGGGATAAGTGTCTTTAAACAAAGCACAATTGATGCAAACACAGACAACGTGTTGTAAATGCTAGTACAGTAACATCCACCCCCCTGCGTCCTGTATCAGCCGCGCCGGGCGTGCCCGCTGGCCATAATGGGGGTTATCGCTTCTCGGCCTTTTGGCTAAGATCAAGTGTAGTATCTGTTCTTATCAGTTTAATATCTGATACGTCCCCTACCCGGGGACCATATATTAAATTGATTTTTGGAACAGGGAGATGGAATAGGGGCTTGCTCCGTCCACTCCACGCATCGACCTGGTCTTGCAGTATCTCCAGGAACGGTGCACTCACTCCTCCTAACTTTGTCAAAGTAAATGTTTTGGTACGCTAATCTGCGATGGGTTAAAGGCAATGCAAAAAAAATAAAATCATTAGATGGGCAACGCTCTGTTTAATCTGCGTTATGTTTTCCCGCCCTTTTTGTTAAAAAAAAAAAAAAAAAAAAAAAAACGTCCGTGTGTGTGTGTGTGTGTGTGTGTGTGTGTGTGTGTGTGTGTGTGTGTGTGTGTGTGTGTGTGTGTGTGTAAATGGCTGCATTTACATAGCGCTTTACAATTTGTTCCTCACATTTTACCCATTCACTCAGACGTTCACACACCGATGGCGGAGGCAACCATGCAAGGTGCCAACCTACCTGCTCATCAGGAGCAATTAGGGGATAAGTGTCTTTAAACAAAGCACAATTGATGCAAACACAGACAACGTGTTGTAAATGCTAGTACAGTAACATCCACCCCCCTGCGTCCTGTATCAGCCGCGCCGGGCGTGCCCGCTGGCCATAATGGGGGTTATCGCTTCTCGGCCTTTTGGCTAAGATCAAGTGTAGTATCTGTTCTTATCAGTTTAATATCTGATACGTCCCCTACCCGGGGACCATATATTAAATTGATTTTTGGAACAGGGAGATGGAATAGGGGCTTGCTCCGTCCACTCCACGCATCGACCTGGTCTTGCAGTATCTCCAGGAACGGTGCACTCACTCCTCCTAACTTTGTCAAAGTAAATGTTTTGGTACGCTAATCTGCGATGGGTTAAAGGCAATGCAAAAAAAATAAAATCATTAGATGGGCAACGCTCTGTTTAATCTGCGTTATGTTTTCCCGCCCTTTTTGTTAAAAAAAAAAAAAAAAAAAAAAAACCTCCGTGTGTGTGTGTGTGTGTGTGTGTGTGTGTGTGTGTGTGTGTGTGTGTAAATGGCTGCATTTACATAGCGCTTTACAATTTGTTCCTCACATTTTACCCATTCACTCAGACGTTCACACACCGATGGCGGAGGCAACCATGCAAGGTGCCAACCTACCTGCTCATCAGGAGCAATTAGGGGATAAGTGTCTTTAAACAAAGCACAATTGATGCAAACACAGACAACGTGTTGTAAATGCTAGTACAGTAACATCCACCCCCCTGCGTCCTGTATCAGCCGCGCCGGGCGTGCCCGCTGGCCATAATGGGGGTTATCGCTTCTCGGCCTTTTGGCTAAGATCAAGTGTAGTATCTGTTCTTATCAGTTTAATATCTGATACGTCCCCTACCCGGGGACCATATATTAAATTGATTTTTGGAACAGGGAGATGGAATAGGGGCTTGCTCCGTCCACTCCACGCATCGACCTGGTCTTGCAGTATCTCCAGGAACGGTGCACTCACTCCTCCTAACTTTGTCAAAGTAAATGTTTTGGTACGCTAATCTGCGATGGGTTAAAGGCAATGCAAAAAAAATAAAATCATTAGATGGGCAACGCTCTGTTTAATCTGCGTTATGTTTTCCCGCCCTTTTTGTTAAAAAAAAAAAAAAAAAAAAAAAACGTGTGTGTGTGTGTGTGTGTGTGTGTGTGTGTGTGTGTGTGTGTGTGTGTGTGTGTGTGTGTGTGTGTGTGTGTGTGTGTGTGTAAATGGCTGCATTTACATAGCGCTTTACAATTTGTTCCTCACATTTTACCCATTCACTCAGACGTTCACACACCGATGGCGGAGGCAACCATGCAAGGTGCCAACCTACCTGCTCATCAGGAGCAATTAGGGGATAAGTGTCTTTAAACAAAGCACAATTGATGCAAACACAGACAACGTGTTGTAAATGCTAGTACAGTAACATCCACCCCCCTGCGTCCTGTATCAGCCGCGCCGGGCGTGCCCGCTGGCCATAATGGGGGTTATCGCTTCTCGGCCTTTTGGCTAAGATCAAGTGTAGTATCTGTTCTTATCAGTTTAATATCTGATACGTCCCCTACCCGGGGACCATATATTAAATTGATTTTTGGAACAGGGAGATGGAATAGGGGCTTGCTCCGTCCACTCCACGCATCGACCTGGTCTTGCAGTATCTCCAGGAACGGTGCACTCACTCCTCCTAACTTTGTCAAAGTAAATGTTTTGGTACGCTAATCTGCGATGGGTTAAAGGCAATGCAAAAAAAATAAAATCATTAGATGGGCAACGCTCTGTTTAATCTGCGTTATGTTTTCCCGCCCTTTTTGTTAAAAAAAAAAAAAAAAAAAAAAACCTCCGTGTGTGTGTGTGTGTGTGTGTGTGTGTGTGTGTGTGTGTGTGTAAATGGCTGCATTTACATAGCGCTTTACAATTTGTTCCTCACATTTTACCCATTCACTCAGACGTTCACACACCGATGGCGGAGGCAACCATGCAAGGTGCCAACCTACCTGCTCATCAGGAGCAATTAGGGGATAAGTGTCTTTAAACAAAGCACAATTGATGCAAACACAGACAACGTGTTGTAAATGCTAGTACAGTAACATCCACCCCCCTGCGTCCTGTATCAGCCGCGCCGGGCGTGCCCGCTGGCCATAATGGGGGTTATCGCTTCTCGGCCTTTTGGCTAAGATCAAGTGTAGTATCTGTTCTTATCAGTTTAATATCTGATACGTCCCCTACCCGGGGACCATATATTAAATTGATTTTTGGAACAGGGAGATGGAATAGGGGCTTGCTCCGTCCACTCCACGCATCGACCTGGTCTTGCAGTATCTCCAGGAACGGTGCACTCACTCCTCCTAACTTTGTCAAAGTAAATGTTTTGGTACGCTAATCTGCGATGGGTTAAAGGCAATGCAAAAAAAATAAAATCATTAGATGGGCAACGCTCTGTTTAATCTGCGTTATGTTTTCCCGCCCTTTTTGTTAAAAAAAAAAAAAAAAAAAAAAAACGTGTGTGTGTGTGTGTGTGTGTGTGTGTGTGTGTGTGTGTGTGTGTGTGTGTGTGTGTGTGTGTGTGTGTGTGTAAATGGCTGCATTTACATAGCGCTTTACAATTTGTTCCTCACATTTTACCCATTCACTCAGACGTTCACACACCGATGGCGGAGGCAACCATGCAAGGTGCCAACCTACCTGCTCATCAGGAGCAATTAGGGGATAAGTGTCTTTAAACAAAGCACAATTGATGCAAACACAGACAACGTGTTGTAAATGCTAGTACAGTAACATCCACCCCCCTGCGTCCTGTATCAGCCGCGCCGGGCGTGCCCGCTGGCCATAATGGGGGTTATCGCTTCTCGGCCTTTTGGCTAAGATCAAGTGTAGTATCTGTTCTTATCAGTTTAATATCTGATACGTCCCCTACCCGGGGACCATATATTAAATTGATTTTTGGAACAGGGAGATGGAATAGGGGCTTGCTCCGTCCACTCCACGCATCGACCTGGTCTTGCAGTATCTCCAGGAACGGTGCACTCACTCCTCCTAACTTTGTCAAAGTAAATGTTTTGGTACGCTAATCTGCGATGGGTTAAAGGCAATGCAAAAAAAATAAAATCATTAGATGGGCAACGCTCTGTTTAATCTGCGTTATGTTTTCCCGCCCTTTTTGTTAAAAAAAAAAAAAAAAAGAAAAAACCTCCGTGTGTGTGTGTGTGTGTGTGTGTGTGTGTGTGTGTGTGTAAATGGCTGCATTTACATAGCGCTTTACAATTTGTTCCTCACATTTTACCCATTCACTCAGACGTTCACACACCGATGGCGGAGGCAACCATGCAAGGTGCCAACCTACCTGCTCATCAGGAGCAATTAGGGGATAAGTGTCTTTAAACAAAGCGCAATTGATGCAAACACAGACAACGTGTTGTAAATGCTAGTACAGTAACATCCACCCCCCTGCGTCCTGTATCAGCCGCGCCGGGCGTGCCCGCTGGCCATAATGGGGGTTATCGCTTCTCGGCCTTTTGGCTAAGATCAAGTGTAGTATCTGTTCTTATCAGTTTAATATCTGATACGTCCCCTACCCGGGGACCATATATTAAATTGATTTTTGGAACAGGGAGATGGAATAGGGGCTTGCTCCGTCCACTCCACGCATCGACCTGGTCTTGCAGTATCTCCAGGAACGGTGCACTCACTCCTCCTAACTTTGTCAAAGTAAATGTTTTGGTACGCTAATCTGCGATGGGTTAAAGGCAATGCAAAAAAAATAAAATCATTAGATGGGCAACGCTCTGTTTAATCTGCGTTATGTTTTCCCGCCCTTTTTGTTAAAAAAAAAAAAAAAAAAAAAAAACGTCCGTGTGTGTGTGTGTGTGTGTGTGTGTGTGTGTGTGTGTGTGTGTGTGTGTGTGTGTGTGTGTGTGTGTGTAAATGGCTGCATTTACATAGCGCTTTACAATTTGTTCCTCACATTTTACCCATTCACTCAGACGTTCACACACCGATGGCGGAGGCAACCATGCAAGGTGCCAACCTACCTGCTCATCAGGAGCAATTAGGGGATAAGTGTCTTTAAACAAAGCACAATTGATGCAAACACAGACAACGTGTTGTAAATGCTAGTACAGTAACATCCACCCCCCTGCGTCCTGTATCAGCCGCGCCGGGCGTGCCCGCTGGCCATAATGGGGGTTATCGCTTCTCGGCCTTTTGGCTAAGATCAAGTGTAGTATCTGTTCTTATCAGTTTAATATCTGATACGTCCCCTACCCGGGGACCATATATTAAATTGATTTTTGGAACAGGGAGATGGAATAGGGGCTTGCTCCGTCCACTCCACGCATCGACCTGGTCTTGCAGTATCTCCAGGAACGGTGCACTCACTCCTCCTAACTTTGTCAAAGTAAATGTTTTGGTACGCTAATCTGCGATGGGTTAAAGGCAATGCAAAAAAAATAAAATCATTAGATGGGCAACGCTCTGTTTAATCTGCGTTATGTTTTCCCGCCCTTTTTGTTAAAAAAAAAAAAAAAAAAAAAAACCTCCGTGTGTGTGTGTGTGTGTGTGTGTGTGTGTGTGTGTAAATGGCTGCATTTACATAGCGCTTTACAATTTGTTCCTCACATTTTACCCATTCACTCAGACGTTCACACACCGATGGCGGAGGCAACCATGCAAGGTGCCAACCTACCTGCTCATCAGGAGCAATTAGGGGATAAGTGTCTTTAAACAAAGCACAATTGATGCAAACACAGACAACGTGTTGTAAATGCTAGTACAGTAACATCCACCCCCCTGCGTCCTGTATCAGCCGCGCCGGGCGTGCCCGCTGGCCATAATGGGGGTTATCGCTTCTCGGCCTTTTGGCTAAGATCAAGTGTAGTATCTGTTCTTATCAGTTTAATATCTGATACGTCCCCTACCCGGGGACCATATATTAAATTGATTTTTGGAACAGGGAGATGGAATAGGGGCTTGCTCCGTCCACTCCACGCATCGACCTGGTCTTGCAGTATCTCCAGGAACGGTGCACTCACTCCTCCTAACTTTGTCAAAGTAAATGTTTTGGTACGCTAATCTGCGATGGGTTAAAGGCAATGCAAAAAAAATAAAATCATTAGATGGGCAACGCTCTGTTTAATCTGCGTTATGTTTTCCCGCCCTTTTTGTTAAAAAAAAAAAAAAAAAAAAAAAAACGTCCGTGTGTGTGTGTGTGTGTGTGTGTGTGTGTGTGTGTGTGTAAATGGCTGCATTTACATAGCGCTTTACAATTTGTTCCTCACATTTTACCCATTCACTCAGACGTTCACACACCGATGGCGGAGGCAACCATGCAAGGTGCCAACCTACCTGCTCATCAGGAGCAATTAGGGGATAAGTGTCTTTAAACAAAGCACAATTGATGCAAACACAGACAACGTGTTGTAAATGCTAGTACAGTAACATCCACCCCCCTGCGTCCTGTATCAGCCGCGCCGGGCGTGCCCGCTGGCCATAATGGGGGTTATCGCTTCTCGGCCTTTTGGCTAAGATCAAGTGTAGTATCTGTTCTTATCAGTTTAATATCTGATACGTCCCCTACCCGGGGACCATATATTAAATTGATTTTTGGAACAGGGAGATGGAATAGGGGCTTGCTCCGTCCACTCCACGCATCGACCTGGTCTTGCAGTATCTCCAGGAACGGTGCACTCACTCCTCCTAACTTTGTCAAAGTAAATGTTTTGGTACGCTAATCTGCGATGGGTTAAAGGCAATGCAAAAAAAATAAAATCATTAGATGGGCAACGCTCTGTTTAATCTGCGTTATGTTTTCCCGCCCTTTTTGTTAAAAAAAAAAAAAAAAAAAAAAAACGTCCGTGTGTGTGTGTGTGTGTGTGTGTGTGTGTGTGTGTGTGTGTGTGTGTGTGTGTGTGTGTGTGTGTGTGTGTAAATGGCTGCATTTACATAGCGCTTTACAATTTGTTCCTCACATTTTACCCATTCACTCAGACGTTCACACACCGATGGCGGAGGCAACCATGCAAGGTGCCAACCTACCTGCTCATCAGGAGCAATTAGGGGATAAGTGTCTTTAAACAAAGCACAATTGATGCAAACACAGACAACGTGTTGTAAATGCTAGTACAGTAACATCCACCCCCCTGCGTCCTGTATCAGCCGCGCCGGGCGTGCCCGCTGGCCATAATGGGGGTTATCGCTTCTCGGCCTTTTGGCTAAGATCAAGTGTAGTATCTGTTCTTATCAGTTTAATATCTGATACGTCCCCTACCCGGGGACCATATATTAAATTGATTTTTGGAACAGGGAGATGGAATAGGGGCTTGCTCCGTCCACTCCACGCATCGACCTGGTCTTGCAGTATCTCCAGGAACGGTGCACTCACTCCTCCTAACTTTGTCAAAGTAAATGTTTTGGTACGCTAATCTGCGATGGGTTAAAGGCAATGCAAAAAAAATAAAATCATTAGATGGGCAACGCTCTGTTTAATCTGCGTTATGTTTTCCCGCCCTTTTTGTTAAAAAAAAAAAAAAAAAAAAAAAACCTCCGTGTGTGTGTGTGTGTGTGTGTGTGTGTGTGTGTGTGTGTGTGTAAATGGCTGCATTTACATAGCGCTTTACAATTTGTTCCTCACATTTTACCCATTCACTCAGACGTTCACACACCGATGGCGGAGGCAACCATGCAAGGTGCCAACCTACCTGCTCATCAGGAGCAATTAGGGGATAAGTGTCTTTAAACAAAGCACAATTGATGCAAACACAGACAACGTGTTGTAAATGCTAGTACAGTAACATCCACCCCCCTGCGTCCTGTATCAGCCGCGCCGGGCGTGCCCGCTGGCCATAATGGGGGTTATCGCTTCTCGGCCTTTTGGCTAAGATCAAGTGTAGTATCTGTTCTTATCAGTTTAATATCTGATACGTCCCCTACCCGGGGACCATATATTAAATTGATTTTTGGAACAGGGAGATGGAATAGGGGCTTGCTCCGTCCACTCCACGCATCGACCTGGTCTTGCAGTATCTCCAGGAACGGTGCACTCACTCCTCCTAACTTTGTCAAAGTAAATGTTTTGGTACGCTAATCTGCGATGGGTTAAAGGCAATGCAAAAAAAATAAAATCATTAGATGGGCAACGCTCTGTTTAATCTGCGTTATGTTTTCCCGCCCTTTTTGTTAAAAAAAAAAAAAAAAAAAAAAAACCTCCGTGTGTGTGTGTGTGTGTGTGTGTGTGTGTGTGTGTGTGTAAATGGCTGCATTTACATAGCGCTTTACAATTTGTTCCTCACATTTTACCCATTCACTCAGACGTTCACACACCGATGGCGGAGGCAACCATGCAAGGTGCCAACCTACCTGCTCATCAGGAGCAATTAGGGGATAAGTGTCTTTAAACAAAGCACAATTGATGCAAACACAGACAACGTGTTGTAAATGCTAGTACAGTAACATCCACCCCCCTGCGTCCTGTATCAGCCGCGCCGGGCGTGCCCGCTGGCCATAATGGGGGTTATCGCTTCTCGGCCTTTTGGCTAAGATCAAGTGTAGTATCTGTTCTTATCAGTTTAATATCTGATACGTCCCCTACCCGGGGACCATATATTAAATTGATTTTTGGAACAGGGAGATGGAATAGGGGCTTGCTCCGTCCACTCCACGCATCGACCTGGTCTTGCAGTATCTCCAGGAACGGTGCACTCACTCCTCCTAACTTTGTCAAAGTAAATGTTTTGGTACGCTAATCTGCGATGGGTTAAAGGCAATGCAAAAAAAAAGAAATCATTAGATGGGCAATGCTCAGTTTAATCTGCGTTATGTTTTCCCGCCCTTTTTGTTAAAAAAAAAAACGTCCGTGTGTGTGTGTGTGTGTGTGTGTGTGTGTGTGTGTGTGTGTGTGTGTAAATGGCTGCATTTACATAGCGCTTTACAATTTGTTCCTCACATTTTACCCATTCACTCAGACGTTCACACACCGATGGCGGAGGCAACCATGCAAGGTGCCAACCTACCTGCTCATCAGGAGCAATTAGGGGATAAGTGTCTTTAAACAAAGCACAATTGATGCAAACACAGACAACGTGTTGTAAATGCTAGTACAGTAACATCCACCCCCCTGCGTCCTGTATCAGCCGCGCCGGGCGTGCCCGCTGGCCATAATGGGGGTTATCGCTTCTCGGCCTTTTGGCTAAGATCAAGTGGATGACCGGTGTATGCTGTTCCTGGTTTTGTTTGCTTGTTTATTATTTTTCTCACATTTCCACAGTCGTGCGGTGTATGGGACTGGAAATTGAGTTTTTTTTATTGTTTGTGCTGGCTTCTCCCTACGATGGCCAGCACTCCACGGCAGTCGACCCCTAGGGCTGGGTTACGGTTTTCGGCGAGGTTCATATGGAAGGATGGAACGATGCCCATGTGGAACAGAGATGTGTTTGTGGATGGTGTCATCATGACTCAACTCAAGTTGAAGGCGGACGATATTTTTTGCATCCAGCACAATGCCCAGGAGAGGGGCTACGATGTTTCCTTCAGATCCAGTTTGGGGCTCCAGGGGGTTTTGGAGGACTGCAAGCGGATGGAGGCTGATGTCGGACCCCTCAGCCATTTCGAGGTGTTTTCTCTGGACAGGCTGAATTTTCGAGTTATCAATGTCACAATGTACAACCCGTACGTGATTGATAAGGAGGTGACTGATTTTTTGGCCCCCTACGCTGAGGTGATATCTGAGGTCCGGAGGATCAGAGACAGACGTGGGATCTGGACGGGGCGGAGGCAGGTGCAGGTGCTCCTAAAGGCTGTTCCCGGTGGCTGTGACGGGCTGGCTCATCCCCCAGCCTTCTTTTCCTTGGGGCCTGATAGGGGGTATTTGTTTTATAACAACCAGCCCCCTTTCTGCCGAAGGTGCCGGGTGGCAGGGCACTCTGATGGAAAGTGTGGGGAGGTGAGGTGCCACCATTGCAAGGAGGAGGGCCACATGGCTAAAGATTGTAAGGTTGGTAAGAAATGCCACAACTGCAGTTCCACCGACCACCTGGTGAGGGCCTGTCCCCAGGAGCGGCGGTATTCGTCAGTGGTGGTGATGGGGAAGGAGCTTGCACCGAAGACCGGAGAGGAGGAAGAAAGTGCACCAGTGGCACCAGCACCAGCACCAATAGAGGCGTTTCCTGTGGAGAAGGACGCAGAGGCGGAGACGGTACTCCTGGTTGGCAACAAGACAGTTTCCCCTTTGTCTTCCGATGGAGAGGCGATGGACGAGGAGGAGGTGGTCGGTGGAGCCAGCGGAGCCAGTGGAGCCAGAAAACGGAGGTTAAGGGTTAAAAGGACTACACCTGGGTCAGAAGGTATGGGGGCAGGGGAAATTACCGGTGGGGGCCCACAAAAAAAGGTAAGGGGAGGGAAGGGAGGTAGGGTGGCCCTCTTAGTGCAACAGGTCGGTGGGGAGCAGGGGGTTGGTGGGGGAGTGGGTTTGGCGGATGTTGAGGCTGAGGGGGAGGGGGTTTGTTTACCGGTTTCCCCTGTCCTGGACAGTATGGACAGTATGGACCCTTTTGAGACTCCAAGCCTTGGGGAAGGGTTACAGGTGGGAGCACCCAACACTTTGCCTGCTTCTTGGGATAAGGGGGAGGATGGGGAGGACAGTTAAAAGTGGGGGTAGGGGTATTATTGTGGGTTGGTTTTTTGTTTAATTTAATTTTATTATTGTCAATGGCTTTCACAGTGGGCACTTTTAATGCACGGGGGTTGAGGGGTTCTGTTAAGAGGAGGGGCTTTTTTGATTATGTTGCCTCACTCAGGCTTACCGTTTGTTTTGTTCAAGAGGTGCACTTACGGGATGGGAGGGATTGTGGTGTGTTTTCAAAGGAATGGGACAAGGGGGAATCGTTTTGGTCAGTGGGGGGGGTTCACTCATCTGGTGTGGGGATACTGTTTGGAAACCGGGAGGCAAGGGTGGTGGGTTCTTTTGTAATTGTGCAGGGGAGGGTTATGGGGGTTGATGTGAATATTGGGGTTTTGAAATTGAGGGTGGTGGTGGTGTACGGGCCACAGAGGGCGGGTGAAAGGAGTGCCATGATGGAGGCTTTAAGGCCTTTTTTTGCCACAAACAGGCAGATGGTGGTGGGGGGTGATTTTAATGTGGATCTGGGGAGGGTGGGTGATCCAAGTGCTGGGTGTGTGGGTTCTTTTTTTAAGGGGCAGGGGCTTGTGGATGGAGGGAAGGCACTTACCCCTCGAATAGATGGTCCCACATGGCGTAACTCCCGGGGGGTAGCCAGGCGGCTCGATTATGTGTTTTTTTCTCGGTCCTTGGTCCTATTGTCGGGCCGGGTGGTCCCTGTTTTTTTCTCTGACCATGATGGGCTCCTCTTTCGGGTCCGGTCTAGCGCTCCTGTTTTCGGCCCCGGGTACTGGAGGTTGAACTCCAGTGTCCTTGGCGAGGATGAGTTCTGCAGTAGCTTTGTCTCCTTTTTCCGGGGGCTCGAGGGACTTAGGGCTTTGTTTTCTGGTGTGGTGGAGTGGTGGGAGGGGGCTAAGGAGAGGATAAAGGGGTTTTGTATTATGTATTGTCAACGGAGGGCGAAGGAGGCGGGGAGGGAAGTGCTCCGTCTTCAACACCTCCTCGAGCTCGAGTACACTTTGGGTAACCTAGGTGGCGCTGTAGACCAGCGGGCTTGTGACTCCCTTAAGACAGAACTTAGGGATGTCTATGAGGATAAGGCCCGTGCTTACCTGACGCGGTCACGTCGTGAGTTCTTGGAGAAGAATGAGACGTGTTCCGCAGCCTTTTTCAGCAGCGTGAGGGCTGATAAGGGAAGGAAGGTGATATCGGGAGTTAGGGACAGTCAGGGTCAGGTGGTTACTGAGACAGGGGAGATGGTAAGGGTCGCAACCGATCACTTCCGCTCCTTCTTCTGTGAACGAGTGGTGGATGAGGAGCGAGCAGAGGCTTTTTTGCAGCTTGTGGCTCAGAGGGTACCGTCAGACCTGGCTGAGGCTTTGGAGGCCCCTCTCTCTCTCGAGGAATTGGAGGGTGCCCTTCGTAGAATGGGCAAGCGTAAGGTTCCGGGCATCGATGGCCTGCCGGCTGAGTTTTATCTCATGTTTTGGGATATTCTCGGCCCGGTGGTTCTCGAGGTCCTGACCGAGGTCCTCCGCACAGGGGCACTGGGAGGGTCAATGGCTAAGGGGGTGATCTCACTTCTGTTTAAGAAGGGGGACGCCTCTGACCTTAAGAACTGGCGGCCATTGACCATGCTGTGTGTTGATTACAAGCTTTTGGCTAAGGTTCTCACAGACCGTCTGTGCACAGCTCTCCCAGATGCGGTCCATGTGGATCAGACGTGTGGGGTGGCTGGGCGCTCGTTGAGATGGAATCTCCAGCTCATCAGAGACGTCATCGCTTGGGCAGAGGATCGGGACCTGCCACTTATGGTGGTGGGTCTTGATCAGGCCAAAGCCTTTGATAGGGTTCACTGGGGTTTTATGTTCAAAGTTTTAGAGAGAATAGGCTTAGGGCGGGTTTTTGTTGGGTGGCTGCGTACTCTGTACACAGCAGTGGGGAGCACGGTTTCTGTTAATGGGCACTTGGGGGAGTTTTTTGGGTTGCACGCAGGGGTAAGACAGGGGTGTCCGCTCTCTCCCCTGCTCTACGTCCTTTATATGGAGCCCCTGGCGGCGGCCATTAGGGCTGACCCGGGTGTGAAGGGTATCCTGGTACCAGGCAGCAGGGGCCTGAGGGTCAAGTTGTCGCAGTATGCGGATGATACCACACTGCTACTGGACAACGATGCGTGTCTGAGTCGGTCTTTGGAGATCTTCCAGGACTTTGGCCGGGTGTCTGGCGCGGAGCTCAACCGTGCTAAATCCTCGGTTAAGTTCTTTGGGCGGTGGAAGAGTAGGTCAGACGTACCAGGAGGGCTGTCGCTCTGTGAAGGGGCCCTGAGGATTCTTGGGGTCCTCTTTGAGGCAGCCCACAGTGCCACGGTCAACTGGACCAGGCGAATAGATGCAGTTCATAAAAAGTTTGCCCTCTGGAAGGCCAGGAGACTGACCTTTACGGGGAAGGTACTGGTTTTGAAGGTAGACGTGTTGCCGTCCCTCCTGTACCTGGCGTACATCTTTCCGATGCCGGCCAGCATGCGGAGGCCGCTCACTCGGCTTGTGTTTCGTTTCATGTGGGGGGGGAGTTATGAATACGTGGCGAGGGCACGCATGTTGGCTCCGGTGGGGGAAGGGGGGAGGGACGTGCCCCATTTCCCACTCAAGTTGGACTGCATTTTTGTTTCTTTTTTGCTCAAAGAATTGTCCTCTCCGGTAGTCCATCCATCTGGCTACTTCCTCCGGTTCTACTTTGCCTACCCGGCAAGGAGGGTCATGGCCTGGTCCAATTCGGCCCCCCGGGCGGAGCAGTTGCCGTGGCATTTTGGCCACGCGGCAAAGTGGCTGCGGGCTCATCCTGGGGTTTTGGAAGGGGATGTGGGGTTGGACCAGAAGAGGCTCTATGCCGAGGTGAGACAGGGAGTGACCGCGCCAGCTGTGGTGGGGATACCCGCTACAGTTTGGTTGTCGGTACAACTGCCTGGCCTGGACAATGGGCTCAAGGATTTAGGATGGCTGATGTTACACAGGAGTTTGCCGGTGCGTGAGATCATGCACCGGCATGGCTTGGCGAGATCCCCGGTGTGCCCCAGAGCTGGTTGCTTTGTGGACGAGACTATTAGACACGTCATGTGGGACTGTCCTTTTGCAGGGGTGGTGTGGGCTAGGGCATCTGTGTTGATTGGGAGGTTGGAGGGGAGTGTTGGGGTCACATGGGCAAGATTGGAGAGAGGGATTGGGAGAGCTGGGGGGGGGCGTAGGGGGCGTCTCCTGCAATGGCTGCTCATGGGCCTTTTTAAGAAGGGGCTGTGGGAGGCCAGACAGGCTCTGGTTAAAAAGGCGGTGGATTGGGGGGTGGAGGGGGTTGTTAGGAGAGTAGAGGGGGACGTAAAGGGAAGGATGCGGTGGGATGTGAAGAGGTGGGGACATCATGCTGCTAGGGAGAGATGGAAGGGGGGTTTAGGTTTGATGGAAGGGATGTAGTGGTTGCTTAGGATATTGACATATGGTTTTTTTTGTGGAGACCGGAAAGTGCATAAGTGGAAAATGGGGACATGGTTTTTTGTCTTGGATAGTGGGCTATTGTTTTGGGTGGGATAAAGGGAGGTTTTGGTTAACAGTGGGTGGTTTAATTTGGGGTTCATTTTCATTTTCAACTGTAACAGGGACAGCATACAATAAGGAACATAAAATGAAAATGTAGAAATGCAAATGTTCAGGAAAGTTTTGTTTGGATTAGTAGGGAAAGGTAAATTAAGAATGTGTGCACATGTATGGGTTTTTTAAATAGTATGATAGGAAGTCGTTTTGTAGTTTGTATGGTATAGGGACAGATAGGATGTGATAACATGTATATGATTATTTTTGATATAAAATTAAGAAAGAAGGTAAAAACTCCCCTCCCAGCTGGTTGGAGGGGAGGAGAAGCCCGATTTCACAAAAAAAAAAAAAAAAAAAAAAAAAATCTGTTCTTATCAGTTTAATATCTGATACGTCCCCTACCCGGGGACCATATATTAAATTGATTTTTGGAACAGGGAGATGGAATAGGGGCTTGCTCCGTCCACTCCACGCATCGACCTGGTCTTGCAGTATCTCCAGGAACGGTGCACTCACTCCTCCTAACTTTGTCAAAGTAAATGTTTTGGTACGCTAATCTGCGATGGGTTAAAGGCAATGCAAAAAAAATAAAATCATTAGATGGGCAACGCTCTGTTTAATCTGCGTTATGTTTTCCCGCCCTTTTTGTTAAAAAAAAAAAAAAAAAAAAAAACCTCCGTGTGTGTGTGTGTGTGTGTGTGTGTGTGTGTGTGTGTGTAAATGGCTGCATTTACATAGCGCTTTACAATTTGTTCCTCACATTTTACCCATTCACTCAGACGTTCACACACCGATGGCGGAGGCAACCATGCAAGGTGCCAACCTACCTGCTCATCAGGAGCAATTAGGGGATAAGTGTCTTTAAACAAAGCACAATTGATGCAAACACAGACAACGTGTTGTAAATGCTAGTACAGTAACATCCACCCCCCTGCGTCCTGTATCAGCCGCGCCGGGCGTGCCCGCTGGCCATAATGGGGGTTATCGCTTCTCGGCCTTTTGGCTAAGATCAAGTGTAGTATCTGTTCTTATCAGTTTAATATCTGATACGTCCCCTACCCGGGGACCATATATTAAATTGATTTTTGGAACAGGGAGATGGAATAGGGGCTTGCTCCGTCCACTCCACGCATCGACCTGGTCTTGCAGTATCTCCAGGAACGGTGCACTCACTCCTCCTAACTTTGTCAAAGTAAATGTTTTGGTACGCTAATCTGCGATGGGTTAAAGGCAATGCAAAAAAAATAAAATCATTAGATGGGCAACGCTCTGTTTAATCTGCGTTATGTTTTCCCGCCCTTTTTGTTAAAAAAAAAAAAAAAAAAAAAAAACCTCCGTGTGTGTGTGTGTGTGTGTGTGTGTGTGTGTGTGTGTGTGTAAATGGCTGCATTTACATAGCGCTTTACAATTTGTTCCTCACATTTTACCCATTCACTCAGACGTTCACACACCGATGGCGGAGGCAACCATGCAAGGTGCCAACCTACCTGCTCATCAGGAGCAATTAGGGGATAAGTGTCTTTAAACAAAGCACAATTGATGCAAACACAGACAACGTGTTGTAAATGCTAGTACAGTAACATCCACCCCCCTGCGTCCTGTATCAGCCGCGCCGGGCGTGCCCGCTGGCCATAATGGGGGTTATCGCTTCTCGGCCTTTTGGCTAAGATCAAGTGTAGTATCTGTTCTTATCAGTTTAATATCTGATACGTCCCCTACCCGGGGACCATATATTAAATTGATTTTTGGAACAGGGAGATGGAATAGGGGCTTGCTCCGTCCACTCCACGCATCGACCTGGTCTTGCAGTATCTCCAGGAACGGTGCACTCACTCCTCCTAACTTTGTCAAAGTAAATGTTTTGGTACGCTAATCTGCGATGGGTTAAAGGCAATGCAAAAAAAATAAAATCATTAGATGGGCAACGCTCTGTTTAATCTGCGTTATGTTTTCCCGCCCTTTTTGTTAAAAAAAAAAAAAAAAAAAAAAACCTCCGTGTGTGTGTGTGTGTGTGTGTGTGTGTGTGTGTGTGTGTAAATGGCTGCATTTACATAGCGCTTTACAATTTGTTCCTCACATTTTACCCATTCACTCAGACGTTCACACACCGATGGCGGAGGCAACCATGCAAGGTGCCAACCTACCTGCTCATCAGGAGCAATTAGGGGATAAGTGTCTTTAAACAAAGCACAATTGATGCAAACACAGACAACGTGTTGTAAATGCTAGTACAGTAACATCCACCCCCCTGCGTCCTGTATCAGCCGCGCCGGGCGTGCCCGCTGGCCATAATGGGGGTTATCGCTTCTCGGCCTTTTGGCTAAGATCAAGTGTAGTATCTGTTCTTATCAGTTTAATATCTGATACGTCCCCTACCCGGGGACCATATATTAAATTGATTTTTGGAACAGGGAGATGGAATAGGGGCTTGCTCCGTCCACTCCACGCATCGACCTGGTCTTGCAGTATCTCCAGGAACGGTGCACTCACTCCTCCTAACTTTGTCAAAGTAAATGTTTTGGTACGCTAATCTGCGATGGGTTAAAGGCAATGCAAAAAAAATAAAATCATTAGATGGGCAACGCTCTGTTTAATCTGCGTTATGTTTTCCCGCCCTTTTTGTTAAAAAAAAAAAAAAAAAAAAAAAACGTCCGTGTGTGTGTGTGTGTGTGTGTGTGTGTGTGTGTGTGTGTGTGTGTGTGTGTGTGTGTGTGTGTGTGTGTGTGTGTAAATGGCTGCATTTACATAGCGCTTTACAATTTGTTCCTCACATTTTACCCATTCACTCAGACGTTCACACACCGATGGCGGAGGCAACCATGCAAGGTGCCAACCTACCTGCTCATCAGGAGCAATTAGGGGATAAGTGTCTTTAAACAAAGCACAATTGATGCAAACACAGACAACGTGTTGTAAATGCTAGTACAGTAACATCCACCCCCCTGCGTCCTGTATCAGCCGCGCCGGGCGTGCCCGCTGGCCATAATGGGGGTTATCGCTTCTCGGCCTTTTGGCTAAGATCAAGTGTAGTATCTGTTCTTATCAGTTTAATATCTGATACGTCCCCTACCCGGGGACCATATATTAAATTGATTTTTGGAACAGGGAGATGGAATAGGGGCTTGCTCCGTCCACTCCACGCATCGACCTGGTCTTGCAGTATCTCCAGGAACGGTGCACTCACTCCTCCTAACTTTGTCAAAGTAAATGTTTTGGTACGCTAATCTGCGATGGGTTAAAGGCAATGCAAAAAAAATAAAATCATTAGATGGGCAACGCTCTGTTTAATCTGCGTTATGTTTTCCCGCCCTTTTTGTTAAAAAAAAAAAAAAAAAAAAAAAACGTCCGTGTGTGTGTGTGTGTGTGTGTGTGTGTGTGTGTGTGTGTGTGTGTGTGTGTGTGTGTGTGTGTGTGTGTGTGTAAATGGCTGCATTTACATAGCGCTTTACAATTTGTTCCTCACATTTTACCCATTCACTCAGACGTTCACACACCGATGGCGGAGGCAACCATGCAAGGTGCCAACCTACCTGCTCATCAGGAGCAATTAGGGGATAAGTGTCTTTAAACAAAGCACAATTGATGCAAACACAGACAACGTGTTGTAAATGCTAGTACAGTAACATCCACCCCCCTGCGTCCTGTATCAGCCGCGCCGGGCGTGCCCGCTGGCCATAATGGGGGTTATCGCTTCTCGGCCTTTTGGCTAAGATCAAGTGTAGTATCTGTTCTTATCAGTTTAATATCTGATACGTCCCCTACCCGGGGACCATATATTAAATTGATTTTTGGAACAGGGAGATGGAATAGGGGCTTGCTCCGTCCACTCCACGCATCGACCTGGTCTTGCAGTATCTCCAGGAACGGTGCACTCACTCCTCCTAACTTTGTCAAAGTAAATGTTTTGGTACGCTAATCTGCGATGGGTTAAAGGCAATGCAAAAAAAATAAAATCATTAGATGGGCAACGCTCTGTTTAATCTGCGTTATGTTTTCCCGCCCTTTTTGTTAAAAAAAAAAAAAAAAAAAAAAAACCTCCGTGTGTGTGTGTGTGTGTGTGTGTGTGTGTGTGTGTGTGTAAATGGCTGCATTTACATAGCGCTTTACAATTTGTTCCTCACATTTTACCCATTCACTCAGACGTTCACACACCGATGGCGGAGGCAACCATGCAAGGTGCCAACCTACCTGCTCATCAGGAGCAATTAGGGGATAAGTGTCTTTAAACAAAGCACAATTGATGCAAACACAGACAACGTGTTGTAAATGCTAGTACAGTAACATCCACCCCCCTGCGTCCTGTATCAGCCGCGCCGGGCGTGCCCGCTGGCCATAATGGGGGTTATCGCTTCTCGGCCTTTTGGCTAAGATCAAGTGTAGTATCTGTTCTTATCAGTTTAATATCTGATACGTCCCCTACCCGGGGACCATATATTAAATTGATTTTTGGAACAGGGAGATGGAATAGGGGCTTGCTCCGTCCACTCCACGCATCGACCTGGTCTTGCAGTATCTCCAGGAACGGTGCACTCACTCCTCCTAACTTTGTCAAAGTAAATGTTTTGGTACGCTAATCTGCGATGGGTTAAAGGCAATGCAAAAAAAATAAAATCATTAGATGGGCAACGCTCTGTTTAATCTGCGTTATGTTTTCCCGCCCTTTTTGTTAAAAAAAAAAAAAAAAAAAAAAAACCTCCGTGTGTGTGTGTGTGTGTGTGTGTGTGTGTGTGTGTGTGTAAATGGCTGCATTTACATAGCGCTTTACAATTTGTTCCTCACATTTTACCCATTCACTCAGACGTTCACACACCGATGGCGGAGGCAACCATGCAAGGTGCCAACCTACCTGCTCATCAGGAGCAATTAGGGGATAAGTGTCTTTAAACAAAGCACAATTGATGCAAACACAGACAACGTGTTGTAAATGCTAGTACAGTAACATCCACCCCCCTGCGTCCTGTATCAGCCGCGCCGGGCGTGCCCGCTGGCCATAATGGGGGTTATCGCTTCTCGGCCTTTTGGCTAAGATCAAGTGTAGTATCTGTTCTTATCAGTTTAATATCTGATACGTCCCCTACCCGGGGACCATATATTAAATTGATTTTTGGAACAGGGAGATGGAATAGGGGCTTGCTCCGTCCACTCCACGCATCGACCTGGTCTTGCAGTATCTCCAGGAACGGTGCACTCACTCCTCCTAACTTTGTCAAAGTAAATGTTTTGGTACGCTAATCTGCGATGGGTTAAAGGCAATGCAAAAAAAATAAAATCATTAGATGGGCAACGCTCTGTTTAATCTGCGTTATGTTTTCCCGCCCTTTTTGTTAAAAAAAAAAAAAAAAAAAAAAACCTCCGTGTGTGTGTGTGTGTGTGTGTGTGTGTGTGTGTGTGTGTGTAAATGGCTGCATTTACATAGCGCTTTACAATTTGTTCCTCACATTTTACCCATTCACTCAGACGTTCACACACCGATGGCGGAGGCAACCATGCAAGGTGCCAACCTACCTGCTCATCAGGAGCAATTAGGGGATAAGTGTCTTTAAACAAAGCACAATTGATGCAAACACAGACAACGTGTTGTAAATGCTAGTACAGTAACATCCACCCCCCTGCGTCCTGTATCAGCCGCGCCGGGCGTGCCCGCTGGCCATAATGGGGGTTATCGCTTCTCGGCCTTTTGGCTAAGATCAAGTGTAGTATCTGTTCTTATCAGTTTAATATCTGATACGTCCCCTACCCGGGGACCATATATTAAATTGATTTTTGGAACAGGGAGATGGAATAGGGGCTTGCTCCGTCCACTCCACGCATCGACCTGGTCTTGCAGTATCTCCAGGAACGGTGCACTCACTCCTCCTAACTTTGTCAAAGTAAATGTTTTGGTACGCTAATCTGCGATGGGTTAAAGGCAATGCAAAAAAAATAAAATCATTAGATGGGCAACGCTCTGTTTAATCTGCGTTATGTTTTCCCGCCCTTTTTGTTAAAAAAAAAAAAAAAAAAAAAAAACGTCCGTGTGTGTGTGTGTGTGTGTGTGTGTGTGTGTGTGTGTGTGTAAATGGCTGCATTTACATAGCGCTTTACAATTTGTTCCTCACATTTTACCCATTCACTCAGACGTTCACACACCGATGGCGGAGGCAACCATGCAAGGTGCCAACCTACCTGCTCATCAGGAGCAATTAGGGGATAAGTGTCTTTAAACAAAGCACAATTGATGCAAACACAGACAACGTGTTGTAAATGCTAGTACAGTAACATCCACCCCCCTGCGTCCTGTATCAGCCGCGCCGGGCGTGCCCGCTGGCCATAATGGGGGTTATCGCTTCTCGGCCTTTTGGCTAAGATCAAGTGTAGTATCTGTTCTTATCAGTTTAATATCTGATACGTCCCCTACCCGGGGACCATATATTAAATTGATTTTTGGAACAGGGAGATGGAATAGGGGCTTGCTCCGTCCACTCCACGCATCGACCTGGTCTTGCAGTATCTCCAGGAACGGTGCACTCACTCCTCCTAACTTTGTCAAAGTAAATGTTTTGGTACGCTAATCTGCGATGGGTTAAAGGCAATGCAAAAAAAATAAAATCATTAGATGGGCAACGCTCTGTTTAATCTGCGTTATGTTTTCCCGCCCTTTTTGTTAAAAAAAAAAAAAAAAAAAAAAAACCTCCGTGTGTGTGTGTGTGTGTGTGTGTGTGTGTGTGTGTGTGTGTGTAAATGGCTGCATTTACATAGCGCTTTACAATTTGTTCCTCACATTTTACCCATTCACTCAGACGTTCACACACCGATGGCGGAGGCAACCATGCAAGGTGCCAACCTACCTGCTCATCAGGAGCAATTAGGGGATAAGTGTCTTTAAACAAAGCACAATTGATGCAAACACAGACAACGTGTTGTAAATGCTAGTACAGTAACATCCACCCCCCTGCGTCCTGTATCAGCCGCGCCGGGCGTGCCCGCTGGCCATAATGGGGGTTATCGCTTCTCGGCCTTTTGGCTAAGATCAAGTGTAGTATCTGTTCTTATCAGTTTAATATCTGATACGTCCCCTACCCGGGGACCATATATTAAATTGATTTTTGGAACAGGGAGATGGAATAGGGGCTTGCTCCGTCCACTCCACGCATCGACCTGGTCTTGCAGTATCTCCAGGAACGGTGCACTCACTCCTCCTAACTTTGTCAAAGTAAATGTTTTGGTACGCTAATCTGCGATGGGTTAAAGGCAATGCAAAAAAAATAAAATCATTAGATGGGCAACGCTCTGTTTAATCTGCGTTATGTTTTCCCGCCCTTTTTGTTAAAAAAAAAAAAAAAAAAAAAAAACGTCCGTGTGTGTGTGTGTGTGTGTGTGTGTGTGTGTAAATGGCTGCATTTACATAGCGCTTTACAATTTGTTCCTCACATTTTACCCATTCACTCAGACGTTCACACACCGATGGCGGAGGCAACCATGCAAGGTGCCAACCTACCTGCTCATCAGGAGCAATTAGGGGATAAGTGTCTTTAAACAAAGCACAATTGATGCAAACACAGACAACGTGTTGTAAATGCTAGTACAGTAACATCCACCCCCCTGCGTCCTGTATCAGCCGCGCCGGGCGTGCCCGCTGGCCATAATGGGGGTTATCGCTTCTCGGCCTTTTGGCTAAGATCAAGTGTAGTATCTGTTCTTATCAGTTTAATATCTGATACGTCCCCTACCCGGGGACCATATATTAAATTGATTTTTGGAACAGGGAGATGGAATAGGGGCTTGCTCCGTCCACTCCACGCATCGACCTGGTCTTGCAGTATCTCCAGGAACGGTGCACTCACTCCTCCTAACTTTGTCAAAGTAAATGTTTTGGTACGCTAATCTGCGATGGGTTAAAGGCAATGCAAAAAAAATAAAATCATTAGATGGGCAACGCTCTGTTTAATCTGCGTTATGTTTTCCCGCCCTTTTTGTTAAAAAAAAAAAAAAAAACAAAAAACGTCCGTGTGTTGTGTGTGTGTGTGTGTGTGTGTGTGTGTGTGTGTGTGTGTGTGTGTGTGTATGTGTGTGTGTGTGTGTGTGTGTGTGTAAATGGCTGCATTTACATAGCGCTTTACAATTTGTTCCTCACATTTTACCCATTCACTCAGACGTTCACACACCGATGGCGGAGGCAACCATGCAAGGTGCCAACCTACCTGCTCATCAGGAGCAATTAGGGGATAAGTGTCTTTAAACAAAGCACAATTGATGCAAACACAGACAACGTGTTGTAAATGCTAGTACAGTAACATCCACCCCCCTGCGTCCTGTATCAGCCGCGCCGGGCGTGCCCGCTGGCCATAATGGGGGTTATCGCTTCTCGGCCTTTTGGCTAAGATCAAGTGTAGTATCTGTTCTTATCAGTTTAATATCTGATACGTCCCCTACCCGGGGACCATATATTAAATTGATTTTTGGAACAGGGAGATGGAATAGGGGCTTGCTCCGTCCACTCCACGCATCGACCTGGTCTTGCAGTATCTCCAGGAACGGTGCACTCACTCCTCCTAACTTTGTCAAAGTAAATGTTTTGGTACGCTAATCTGCGATGGGTTAAAGGCAATGCAAAAAAAATAAAATCATTAGATGGGCAACGCTCTGTTTAATCTGCGTTATGTTTTCCCGCCCTTTTTGTTAAAAAAAAAAAAAAAAAAAAAAAACCTCCGTGTGTGTGTGTGTGTGTGTGTGTGTGTGTGTGTGTGTGTGTAAATGGCTGCATTTACATAGCGCTTTACAATTTGTTCCTCACATTTTACCCATTCACTCAGACGTTCACACACCGATGGCGGAGGCAACCATGCAAGGTGCCAACCTACCTGCTCATCAGGAGCAATTAGGGGATAAGTGTCTTTAAACAAAGCACAATTGATGCAAACACAGACAACGTGTTGTAAATGCTAGTACAGTAACATCCACCCCCCTGCGTCCTGTATCAGCCGCGCCGGGCGTGCCCGCTGGCCATAATGGGGGTTATCGCTTCTCGGCCTTTTGGCTAAGATCAAGTGTAGTATCTGTTCTTATCAGTTTAATATCTGATACGTCCCCTACCCGGGGACCATATATTAAATTGATTTTTGGAACAGGGAGATGGAATAGGGGCTTGCTCCGTCCACTCCACGCATCGACCTGGTCTTGCAGTATCTCCAGGAACGGTGCACTCACTCCTCCTAACTTTGTCAAAGTAAATGTTTTGGTACGCTAATCTGCGATGGGTTAAAGGCAATGCAAAAAAAATAAAATCATTAGATGGGCAACGCTCTGTTTAATCTGCGTTATGTTTTCCCGCCCTTTTTGTTAAAAAAAAAAAGAAAAAAAAAAAACCTCCGTGTGTGTGTGTGTGTGTGTGTGTGTGTGTGTGTGTGTGTGTAAATGGCTGCATTTACATAGCGCTTTACAATTTGTTCCTCACATTTTACCCATTCACTCAGACGTTCACACACCGATGGCGGAGGCAACCATGCAAGGTGCCAACCTACCTGCTCATCAGGAGCAATTAGGGGATAAGTGTCTTTAAACAAAGCACAATTGATGCAAACACAGACAACGTGTTGTAAATGCTAGTACAGTAACATCCACCCCCCTGCGTCCTGTATCAGCCGCGCCGGGCGTGCCCGCTGGCCATAATGGGGGTTATCGCTTCTCGGCCTTTTGGCTAAGATCAAGTGTAGTATCTGTTCTTATCAGTTTAATATCTGATACGTCCCCTACCCGGGGACCATATATTAAATTGATTTTTGGAACAGGGAGATGGAATAGGGGCTTGCTCCGTCCACTCCACGCATCGACCTGGTCTTGCAGTATCTCCAGGAACGGTGCACTCACTCCTCCTAACTTTGTCAAAGTAAATGTTTTGGTACGCTAATCTGCGATGGGTTAAAGGCAATGCAAAAAAAATAAAATCATTAGATGGGCAACGCTCTGTTTAATCTGCGTTATGTTTTCCCGCCCTTTTTGTTAAAAAAAAAAAAAAAAAAAAAAAACGTCCGTGTGTGTGTGTGTGTGTGTGTGTGTGTGTGTGTGTGTGTGTGTGTGTGTGTGTGTGTGTGTGTGTGTGTGTGTGTAAATGGCTGCATTTACATAGCGCTTTACAATTTGTTCCTCACATTTTACCCATTCACTCAGACGTTCACACACCGATGGCGGAGGCAACCATGCAAGGTGCCAACCTACCTGCTCATCAGGAGCAATTAGGGGATAAGTGTCTTTAAACAAAGCACAATTGATGCAAACACAGACAACGTGTTGTAAATGCTAGTACAGTAACATCCACCCCCCTGCGTCCTGTATCAGCCGCGCCGGGCGTGCCCGCTGGCCATAATGGGGGTTATCGCTTCTCGGCCTTTTGGCTAAGATCAAGTGTAGTATCTGTTCTTATCAGTTTAATATCTGATACGTCCCCTACCCGGGGACCATATATTAAATTGATTTTTGGAACAGGGAGATGGAATAGGGGCTTGCTCCGTCCACTCCACGCATCGACCTGGTCTTGCAGTATCTCCAGGAACGGTGCACTCACTCCTCCTAACTTTGTCAAAGTAAATGTTTTGGTACGCTAATCTGCGATGGGTTAAAGGCAATGCAAAAAAAAAGAAATCATTAGATGGGCAATGCTCAGTTTAATCTGCGTTATGTTTTCCCGCCCTTTTTGTTAAAAAAAAAAACGTCCGTGTGTGTGTGTGTGTGTGTGTGTGTGTGTGTGTGTGTGTGTGTGTGTGTGTGTGTGTGTGTAAATGGCTGCATTTACATAGCGCTTTACAATTTGTTCCCCACATTTTACCCATTCACTCAGACGTTCACACACCGATGGCGGAGGCAACCATGCAAGGTGCCAACCTACCTGCTCATCAGGAGCAATTAGGGGATAAGTGTCTTTAAACAAAGCACAATTGATGCAAACACAGACAACGTGTTGTAAATGCTAGTACAGTAACATCCACCCCCCTGCGTACTGTATCAGCCGCGCCGGGCGTGCCCGCTGGCCATAATGGGGGTTATCGCTTCTCGGCCTTTTGGCTAAGATCAAGTGTAGTATCTGTTCTTATCAGTTTAATATCTGATACGTCCCCTACCCGAGGACCATATATTAAATTGATTTTTGGAACAGGGAGATGGAATAGGGGCTTGCTCCGTCCACTCCACGCATCGACCTGGTCTTGCAGTATCTCCAGGAACGGTGCACTCACTCCTCCTAACTTTGTCAAAGTAAATGTTTTGGTACGCTAATCTGCGATGGGTTAAAGGCAATGCAAAAAAAAAGAAATCATTAGATGGGCAACGCTCTGTTTAATCTGCGTTATGTTTTCCCGCCCTTTTTGTTAAAAAAAAAAAAAAAAAAAAAAAAAAAACGTCCTCATGTGTATGTGTGTGTGTGTGTGTGTGTGTGTGTGTGTGTGTGTGTGTGTGTGTGTGTGTGTGTAAATGGCTGCATTTACATAGCGCTTTACAATTTGTTCCTCACATTTTACCCATTCACTCAGACGTTCACACACCGATGGCGGAGGCAACCATGCAAGGTGCCAACCTACCTGCTCATCAGGAGCAATTAGGGGATAAGTGTCTTTAAACAAAGCACAATTGATGCAAACACAGACAACGTGTTGTAAATGCTAGTACAGTAACATCCACCCCCCTGCGTCCTGTATCAGCCGCGCCGGGCGTGCCCGCTGGCCATAATGGGGGTTATCGCTTCTCGGCCTTTTGGCTAAGATCAAGTGTAGTATCTGTTCTTATCAGTTTAATATCTGATACGTCCCCTACCCGGGGACCATATATTAAATTGATTTTTGGAACAGGGAGATGGAATAGGGGCTTGCTCCGTCCACTCCACGCATCGACCTGGTCTTGCAGTATCTCCAGGAACGGTGCACTCACTCCTCCTAACTTTGTCAAAGTAAATGTTTTGGTACGCTAATCTGCGATGGGTTAAAGGCAATGCAAAAAAAAAGAAATCATTAGATGGGCAATGCTCAGTTTAATCTGCGTTATGTTTTCCCGCCCTTTTTGTTAAAAAAAAAAACGTCCGTGTGTGTGTGTGTGTGTGTGTGTGTGTGTGTGTGTGTGTGTGTGTGTGTGTGTAAATGGCTGCATTTACATAGCGCTTTACAATTTGTTCCCCACATTTTACCCATTCACTCAGACGTTCACACACCGATGGCGGAGGCAACCATGCAAGGTGCCAACCTACCTGCTCATCAGGAGCAATTAGGGGATAAGTGTCTTTAAACAAAGCACAATTGATGCAAACACAGACAACGTGTTGTAAATGCTAGTACAGTAACATCCACCCCCCTGCGTACTGTATCAGCCGCGCCGGGCGTGCCCGCTGGCCATAATGGGGGTTATCGCTTCTCGGCCTTTTGGCTAAGATCAAGTGTAGTATCTGTTCTTATCAGTTTAATATCTGATACGTCCCCTACCCGAGGACCATATATTAAATTGATTTTTGGAACAGGGAGATGGAATAGGGGCTTGCTCCGTCCACTCCACGCATCGACCTGGTCTTGCAGTATCTCCAGGAACGGTGCACTCACTCCTCCTAACTTTGTCAAAGTAAATGTTTTGGTACGCTAATCTGCGATGGGTTAAAGGCAATGCAAAAAAAAAGAAATCATTAGATGGGCAACGCTCTGTTTAATCTGCGTTATGTTTTCCCGCCCTTTTTGTTAAAAAAAAAAAAAAAAAAAAAAAAAAAACGTCCTCATGTGTATGTGTGTGTGTGTGTGTGTGTGTGTGTGTGTGTGTGTGTGTGTGTAAATGGCTGCATTTACATAGCGCTTTACAATTTGTTCCTCACATTTTACCCATTCACTCAGACGTTCACACACCGATGGCGGAGGCAACCATGCAAGGTGCCAACCTACCTGCTCATCAGGAGCAATTAGGGGATAAGTGTCTTTAAACAAAGCACAATTGATGCAAACACAGACAACGTGTTGTAAATGCTAGTACAGTAACATCCACCCCCCTGCGTCCTGTATCAGCCGCGCCGGGCGTGCCCGCTGGCCATAATGGGGGTTATCGCTTCTCGGCCTTTTGGCTAAGATCAAGTGTAGTATCTGTTCTTATCAGTTTAATATCTGATACGTCCCCTACCCGGGGACCATATATTAAATTGATTTTTGGAACAGGGAGATGGAATAGGGGCTTGCTCCGTCCACTCCACGCATCGACCTGGTCTTGCAGTATCTCCAGGAACGGTGCACTCACTCCTCCTAACTTTGTCAAAGTAAATGTTTTGGTACGCTAATCTGCGATGGGTTAAAGGCAATGCAAAAAAAAAGAAATCATTAGATGGGCAATGCTCAGTTTAATCTGCGTTATGTTTTCCCGCCCTTTTTGTTAAAAAAAAAAACGTCCGTGTGTGTGTGTGTGTGTGTGTGTGTGTGTGTGTGTGTGTGTGTAAATGGCTGCATTTACATAGCGCTTTACAATTTGTTCCTCACATTTTACCCATTCACTCAGACGTTCACACACCGATGGCGGAGGCAACCATGCAAGGTGCCAACCTACCTGCTCATCAGGAGCAATTAGGGGATAAGTGTCTTTAAACAAAGCACAATTGATGCAAACACAGACAACGTGTTGTAAATGCTAGTACAGTAACATCCACCCCCCTGCGTCCTGTATCAGCCGCGCCGGGCGTGCCCGCTGGCCATAATGGGGGTTATCGCTTCTCGGCCTTTTGGCTAAGATCAAGTGTAGTATCTGTTCTTATCAGTTTAATATCTGATACGTCCCCTACCCGGGGACCATATATTAAATTGATTTTTGGAACAGGGAGATGGAATAGGGGCTTGCTCCGTCCACTCCACGCATCGACCTGGTCTTGCAGTATCTCCAGGAACGGTGCACTCACTCCTCCTAACTTTGTCAAAGTAAATGTTTTGGTACGCTAATCTGCGATGGGTTAAAGGCAATGCAAAAAAAAAGAAATCATTAGATGGGCAATGCTCAGTTTAATCTGCGTTATGTTTTCCCGCCCTTTTTGTTAAAAAAAAAAACGTCCGTGTGTGTGTGTGTGTGTGTGTGTGTGTGTGTGTGTGTGTAAATGGCTGCATTTACATAGCGCTTTACAATTTGTTCCTCACATTTTACCCATTCACTCAGACGTTCACACACCGATGGCGGAGGCAACCATGCAAGGTGCCAACCTACCTGCTCATCAGGAGCAATTAGGGGATAAGTGTCTTTAAACAAAGCACAATTGATGCAAACACAGACAACGTGTTGTAAATGCTAGTACAGTAACATCCACCCCCCTGCGTCCTGTATCAGCCGCGCCGGGCGTGCCCGCTGGCCATAATGGGGGTTATCGCTTCTCGGCCTTTTGGCTAAGATCAAGTGTAGTATCTGTTCTTATCAGTTTAATATCTGATACGTCCCCTACCCGGGGACCATATATTAAATTGATTTTTGGAACAGGGAGATGGAATAGGGGCTTGCTCCGTCCACTCCACGCATCGACCTGGTCTTGCAGTATCTCCAGGAACGGTGCACTCACTCCTCCTAACTTTGTCAAAGTAAATGTTTTGGTACGCTAATCTGCGATGGGTTAAAGGCAATGCAAAAAAAAAGAAATCATTAGATGGGCAATGCTCAGTTTAATCTGCGTTATGTTTTCCCGCCCTTTTTGTTAAAAAAAAAAACGTCCGTGTGTGTGTGTGTGTGTGTGTGTGTGTAAATGGCTGCATTTACATAGCGCTTTACAATTTGTTCCTCACATTTTACCCATTCACTCAGACGTTCACACACCGATGGCGGAGGCAACCATGCAAGGTGCCAACCTACCTGCTCATCAGGAGCAATTAGGGGATAAGTGTCTTTAAACAAAGCACAATTGATGCAAACACAGACAACGTGTTGTAAATGCTAGTACAGTAACATCCACCCCCCTGCGTCCTGTATCAGCCGCGCCGGGCGTGCCCGCTGGCCATAATGGGGGTTATCGCTTCTCGGCCTTTTGGCTAAGATCAAGTGTAGTATCTGTTCTTATCAGTTTAATATCTGATACGTCCCCTACCCGGGGACCATATATTAAATTGATTTTTGGAACAGGGAGATGGAATAGGGGCTTGCTCCGTCCACTCCACGCATCGACCTGGTCTTGCAGTATCTCCAGGAACGGTGCACTCACTCCTCCTAACTTTGTCAAAGTAAATGTTTTGGTACGCTAATCTGCGATGGGTTAAAGGCAATGCAAAAAAAAAGAAATCATTAGATGGGCAATGCTCAGTTTAATCTGCGTTATGTATTCCCGCCCTTTTTGTTAAAAAAAAAAACGTCCGTGTGTGTGTGTGTGTGTGTGTGTGTGTGTGTGTGTGTGTGTGTGTGTGTGTGTGTGTGTGTGTGTGTGTAAATGGCTGCATTTACATAGCGCTTTACAATTTGTTCCCCACATTTTACCCATTCACTCAGACGTTCACACACCGATGGCGGAGGCAACCATGCAAGGTGCCAACCTACCTGCTCATCAGGAGCAATTAGGGGATAAGTGTCTTTAAACAAAGCACAATTGATGCAAACACAGACAACGTGTTGTAAATGCTAGTACAGTAACATCCACCCCCCTGCGTACTGTATCAGCCGCGCCGGGCGTGCCCGCTGGCCATAATGGGGGTTATCGCTTCTCGGCCTTTTGGCTAAGATCAAGTGTAGTATCTGTTCTTATCAGTTTAATATCTGATACGTCCCCTACCCGGGGACCATATATTAAATTGATTTTTGGAACAGGGAGATGGAATAGGGGCTTGCTCCGTCCACTCCACGCATCGACCTGGTCTTGCAGTATCTCCAGGAACGGTGCACTCACTCCTCCTAACTTTGTCAAAGTAAATGTTTTGGTACGCTAATCTGCGATGGGTTAAAGGCAATGCAAAAAAAAAGAAATCATTAGATGGGCAACGCTCTGTTTAATCTGCGTTATGTTTTCCCGCCCTTTTTGTTAAAAAAAAAAAAAAAAAAAAAAAAAAAAACGTCCTCATGTGTATGTGTGTGTGTGTGTGTGTGTGTGTGTGTGTGTGTGTGTGTGTGTGTGTGTGTGTGTGTGTGTAAATGGCTGCATTTACATAGCGCTTTACAATTTGTTCCTCACATTTTACCCATTCACTCAGACGTTCACACACCGATGGCGGAGGCAACCATGCAAGGTGCCAACCTACCTGCTCATCAGGAGCAATTAGGGGATAAGTGTCTTTAAACAAAGCACAATTGATGCAAACACAGACAACGTGTTGTAAATGCTAGTACAGTAACATCCACCCCCCTGCGTCCTGTAT
Source organism: Notolepis coatsorum (assembly GCF_963971535.1). Lineage (NCBI taxonomy): Eukaryota > Metazoa > Chordata > Actinopteri > Aulopiformes > Paralepididae > Notolepis > Notolepis coatsorum. The sequence continues at coordinate 90,392 of NW_028174865.1, forward strand.
CAGCCGCGCCGGGCGTGCCCGCTGGCCATAATGGGGGTTATCGCTTCTCGGCCTTTTGGCTAAGATCAAGTGTAGTATCTGTTCTTATCAGTTTAATATCTGATACGTCCCCTACCCGGGGACCATATATTAAATTGATTTTTGGAACAGGGAGATGGAATAGGGGCTTGCTCCGTCCACTCCACGCATCGACCTGGTCTTGCAGTATCTCCAGGAACGGTGCACTCACTCCTCCTAACTTTGTCAAAGTAAATGTTTTGGTACGCTAATCTGCGATGGGTTAAAGGCAATGCAAAAAAAAAGAAATCATTAGATGGGCAATGCTCAGTTTAATCTGCGTTATGTTTTCCCGCCCTTTTTGTTAAAAAAAAAAACGTCCGTGTGTGTGTGTGTGTGTGTGTGTGTGTGTGTGTGTGTGTGTGTGTGTGTGTGTGTGTAAATGGCTGCATTTACATAGCGCTTTACAATTTGTTCCCCACATTTTACCCATTCACTCAGACGTTCACACACCGATGGCGGAGGCAACCATGCAAGGTGCCAACCTACCTGCTCATCAGGAGCAATTAGGGGATAAGTGTCTTTAAACAAAGCACAATTGATGCAAACACAGACAACGTGTTGTAAATGCTAGTACAGTAACATCCACCCCCCTGCGTACTGTATCAGCCGCGCCGGGCGTGCCCGCTGGCCATAATGGGGGTTATCGCTTCTCGGCCTTTTGGCTAAGATCAAGTGTAGTATCTGTTCTTATCAGTTTAATATCTGATACGTCCCCTACCCGAGGACCATATATTAAATTGATTTTTGGAACAGGGAGATGGAATAGGGGCTTGCTCCGTCCACTCCACGCATCGACCTGGTCTTGCAGTATCTCCAGGAACGGTGCACTCACTCCTCCTAACTTTGTCAAAGTAAATGTTTTGGTACGCTAATCTGCGATGGGTTAAAGGCAATGCAAAAAAAAAGAAATCATTAGATGGGCAACGCTCTGTTTAATCTGCGTTATGTTTTCCCGCCCTTTTTGTTAAAAAAAAAAAAAAAAAAAAAAAAAAAAACGTCCTCATGTGTATGTGTGTGTGTGTGTGTGTGTGTGTGTGTGTGTGTGTGTGTGTGTGTGTGTGTGTAAATGGCTGCATTTACATAGCGCTTTACAATTTGTTCCTCACATTTTACCCATTCACTCAGACGTTCACACACCGATGGCGGAGGCAACCATGCAAGGTGCCAACCTACCTGCTCATCAGGAGCAATTAGGGGATAAGTGTCTTTAAACAAAGCACAATTGATGCAAACACAGACAACGTGTTGTAAATGCTAGTACAGTAACATCCACCCCCCTGCGTCCTGTATCAGCCGCGCCGGGCGTGCCCGCTGGCCATAATGGGGGTTATCGCTTCTCGGCCTTTTGGCTAAGATCAAGTGTAGTATCTGTTCTTATCAGTTTAATATCTGATACGTCCCTTACCCGGGGACCATATATTAAATTGATTTTTGGAACAGGGAGATGGAATAGGGGCTTGCTCCGTCCACTCCACGCATCGACCTGGTCTTGCAGTATCTCCAGGAACGGTGCACTCACTCCTCCTAACTTTGTCAAAGTAAATGTTTTGGTACGCTAATCTGCGATGGGTTAAAGGCAATGCAAAAAAAAAGAAATCATTAGATGGGCAATGCTCAGTTTAATCTGCGTTATGTTTTCCCGCCCTTTTTGTTAAAAAAAAAAACGTCCGTGTGTGTGTGTGTGTGTGTGTGTGTGTGTGTGTGTGTGTGTGTGTGTGTGTGTGTGTGTGTAAATGGCTGCATTTACATAGCGCTTTACAATTTGTTCCCCACATTTTACCCATTCACTCAGACGTTCACACACCGATGGCGGAGGCAACCATGCAAGGTGCCAACCTACCTGCTCATCAGGAGCAATTAGGGGATAAGTGTCTTTAAACAAAGCACAATTGATGCAAACACAGACAACGTGTTGTAAATGCTAGTACAGTAACATCCACCCCCCTGCGTACTGTATCAGCCGCGCCGGGCGTGCCCGCTGGCCATAATGGGGGTTATCGCTTCTCGGCCTTTTGGCTAAGATCAAGTGTAGTATCTGTTCTTATCAGTTTAATATCTGATACGTCCCCTACCCGAGGACCATATATTAAATTGATTTTTGGAACAGGGAGATGGAATAGGGGCTTGCTCCGTCCACTCCACGCATCGACCTGGTCTTGCAGTATCTCCAGGAACGGTGCACTCACTCCTCCTAACTTTGTCAAAGTAAATGTTTTGGTACGCTAATCTGCGATGGGTTAAAGGCAATGCAAAAAAAAAGAAATCATTAGATGGGCAACGCTCTGTTTAATCTGCGTTATGTTTTCCCGCCCTTTTTGTTAAAAAAAAAAAAAAAAAAAAAAAAAAACGTCCTCATGTGTATGTGTGTGTGTGTGTGTGTGTGTGTGTGTGTGTGTGTGTGTGTGTGTGTGTGTAAATGGCTGCATTTACATAGCGCTTTACAATTTGTTCCTCACATTTTACCCATTCACTCAGACGTTCACACACCGATGGCGGAGGCAACCATGCAAGGTGCCAACCTACCTGCTCATCAGGAGCAATTAGGGGATAAGTGTCTTTAAACAAAGCACAATTGATGCAAACACAGACAACGTGTTGTAAATGCTAGTACAGTAACATCCACCCCCCTGCGTCCTGTATCAGCCGCGCCGGGCGTGCCCGCTGGCCATAATGGGGGTTATCGCTTCTCGGCCTTTTGGCTAAGATCAAGTGTAGTATCTGTTCTTATCAGTTTAATATCTGATACGTCCCCTACCCGGGGACCATATATTAAATTGATTTTTGGAACAGGGAGATGGAATAGGGGCTTGCTCCGTCCACTCCACGCATCGACCTGGTCTTGCAGTATCTCCAGGAACGGTGCACTCACTCCTCCTAACTTTGTCAAAGTAAATGTTTTGGTACGCTAATCTGCGATGGGTTAAAGGCAATGCAAAAAAAAAGAAATCATTAGATGGGCAATGCTCAGTTTAATCTGCGTTATGTTTTCCCGCCCTTTTTGTTAAAAAAAAAAACGTCCGTGTGTGTGTGTGTGTGTGTGTGTGTGTGTGTGTGTGTGTGTGTAAATGGCTGCATTTACATAGCGCTTTACAATTTGTTCCTCACATTTTACCCATTCACTCAGACGTTCACACACCGATGGCGGAGGCAACCATGCAAGGTGCCAACCTACCTGCTCATCAGGAGCAATTAGGGGATAAGTGTCTTTAAACAAAGCACAATTGATGCAAACACAGACAACGTGTTGTAAATGCTAGTACAGTAACATCCACCCCCCTGCGTCCTGTATCAGCCGCGCCGGGCGTGCCCGCTGGCCATAATGGGGGTTATCGCTTCTCGGCCTTTTGGCTAAGATTAAGTGTAGTATCTGTTCTTATCAGTTTAATATCTGATACGTCCCCTACCCGGGGACCATATATTAAATTGATTTTTGGAACAGGGAGATGGAATAGGGGCTTGCTCCGTCCACTCCACGCATCGACCTGGTCTTGCAGTATCTCCAGGAACGGTGCACTCACTCCTCCTAACTTTGTCAAAGTAAATGTTTTGGTACGCTAATCTGCGATGGGTTAAAGGCAATGCAAAAAAAAAGAAATCATTAGATGGGCAATGCTCAGTTTAATCTGCGTTATGTTTTCCCGCCCTTTTTGTTAAAAAAAAAAACGTCCGTGTGTGTGTGTGTGTGTGTGTGTGTGTAAATGGCTGCATTTACATAGCGCTTTACAATTTGTTCCTCACATTTTACCCATTCACTCAGACGTTCACACACCGATGGCGGAGGCAACCATGCAAGGTGCCAACCTACCTGCTCATCAGGAGCAATTAGGGGATAAGTGTCTTTAAACAAAGCACAATTGATGCAAACACAGACAACGTGTTGTAAATGCTAGTACAGTAACATCCACCCCCCTGCGTCCTGTATCAGCCGCGCCGGGCGTGCCCGCTGGCCATAATGGGGGTTATCGCTTCTCGGCCTTTTGGCTAAGATCAAGTGTAGTATCTGTTCTTATCAGTTTAATATCTGATACGTCCCCTACCCGGGGACCATATATTAAATTGATTTTTGGAACAGGGAGATGGAATAGGGGCTTGCTCCGTCCACTCCACGCATCGACCTGGTCTTGCAGTATCTCCAGGAACGGTGCACTCACTCCTCCTAACTTTGTCAAAGTAAATGTTTTGGTACGCTAATCTGCGATGGGTTAAAGGCAATGCAAAAAAAAAGAAATCATTAGATGGGCAATGCTCAGTTTAATCTGCGTTATGTATTCCCGCCCTTTTTGTTAAAAAAAAAAACGTCCGTGTGTGTGTGTGTGTGTGTGTGTGTGTGTGTGTGTGTGTGTGTGTGTGTGTGTGTGTGTGTGTGTGTGTGTGTGTGTGTAAATGGCTGCATTTACATAGCGCTTTACAATTTGTTCCCCACATTTTACCCATTCACTCAGACGTTCACACACCGATGGCGGAGGCAACCATGCAAGGTGCCAACCTACCTGCTCATCAGGAGCAATTAGGGGATAAGTGTCTTTAAACAAAGCACAATTGATGCAAACACAGACAACGTGTTGTAAATGCTAGTACAGTAACATCCACCCCCCTGCGTACTGTATCAGCCGCGCCGGGCGTGCCCGCTGGCCATAATGGGGGTTATCGCTTCTCGGCCTTTTGGCTAAGATCAAGTGTAGTATCTGTTCTTATCAGTTTAATATCTGATACGTCCCCTACCCGGGGACCATATATTAAATTGATTTTTGGAACAGGGAGATGGAATAGGGGCTTGCTCCGTCCACTCCACGCATCGACCTGGTCTTGCAGTATCTCCAGGAACGGTGCACTCACTCCTCCTAACTTTGTCAAAGTAAATGTTTTGGTACGCTAATCTGCGATGGGTTAAAGGCAATGCAAAAAAAAAGAAATCATTAGATGGGCAACGCTCTGTTTAATCTGCGTTATGTTTTCCCGCCCTTTTTGTTAAAAAAAAAAAAAAAAAAAAAAAAAAACGTCCTCATGTGTATGTGTGTGTGTGTGTGTGTGTGTGTGTGTGTGTGTGTGTGTGTGTGTGTGTGTGTGTAAATGGCTGCATTTACATAGCGCTTTACAATTTGTTCCTCACATTTTACCCATTCACTCAGACGTTCACACACCGATGGCGGAGGCAACCATGCAAGGTGCCAACCTACCTGCTCATCAGGAGCAATTAGGGGATAAGTGTCTTTAAACAAAGCACAATTGATGCAAACACAGACAACGTGTTGTAAATGCTAGTACAGTAACATCCACCCCCCTGCGTCCTGTATCAGCCGCGCCGGGCGTGCCCGCTGGCCATAATGGGGGTTATCGCTTCTCGGCCTTTTGGCTAAGATCAAGTGTAGTATCTGTTCTTATCAGTTTAATATCTGATACGTCCCCTACCCGGGGACCATATATTAAATTGATTTTTGGAACAGGGAGATGGAATAGGGGCTTGCTCCGTCCACTCCACGCATCGACCTGGTCTTGCAGTATCTCCAGGAACGGTGCACTCACTCCTCCTAACTTTGTCAAAGTAAATGTTTTGGTACGCTAATCTGCGATGGGTTAAAGGCAATGCAAAAAAAAAGAAATCATTAGATGGGCAATGCTCAGTTTAATCTGCGTTATGTTTTCCCGCCCTTTTTGTTAAAAAAAAAAACGTCCGTGTGTGTGTGTGTGTGTGTGTGTGTGTGTGTGTGTGTGTGTGTGTAAATGGCTGCATTTACATAGCGCTTTACAATTTGTTCCTCACATTTTACCCATTCACTCAGACGTTCACACACCGATGGCGGAGGCAACCATGCAAGGTGCCAACCTACCTGCTCATCAGGAGCAATTAGGGGATAAGTGTCTTTAAACAAAGCACAATTGATGCAAACACAGACAACGTGTTGTAAATGCTAGTACAGTAACATCCACCCCCCTGCGTCCTGTATCAGCCGCGCCGGGCGTGCCCGCTGGCCATAATGGGGGTTATCGCTTCTCGGCCTTTTGGCTAAGATCAAGTGTAGTATCTGTTCTTATCAGTTTAATATCTGATACGTCCCCTACCCGGGGACCATATATTAAATTGATTTTTGGAACAGGGAGATGGAATAGGGGCTTGCTCCGTCCACTCCACGCATCGACCTGGTCTTGCAGTATCTCCAGGAACGGTGCACTCACTCCTCCTAACTTTGTCAAAGTAAATGTTTTGGTACGCTAATCTGCGATGGGTTAAAGGCAATGCAAAAAAAAAGAAATCATTAGATGGGCAACGCTCTGTTTAATCTGCGTTATGTTTTCCCGCCCTTTTTGTTAAAAAAAAAAAAAAAAAAAAAAAAAAAACGTCCTCATGTGTATGTGTGTGTGTGTGTGTGTGTGTGTGTGTGTGTGTGTGTGTGTGTGTGTGTGTGTGTGTGTGTAAATGGCTGCATTTACATAGCGCTTTACAATTTGTTCCTCACATTTTACCCATTCACTCAGACGTTCACACACCGATGGCGGAGGCAACCATGCAAGGTGCCAACCTACCTGCTCATCAGGAGCAATTAGGGGATAAGTGTCTTTAAACAAAGCACAATTGATGCAAACACAGACAACGTGTTGTAAATGCTAGTACAGTAACATCCACCCCCCTGCGTCCTGTATCAGCCGCGCCGGGCGTGCCCGCTGGCCATAATGGGGGTTATCGCTTCTCGGCCTTTTGGCTAAGATCAAGTGTAGTATCTGTTCTTATCAGTTTAATATCTGATACGTCCCCTACCCGGGGACCATATATTAAATTGATTTTTGGAACAGGGAGATGGAATAGGGGCTTGCTCCGTCCACTCCACGCATCGACCTGGTCTTGCAGTATCTCCAGGAACGGTGCACTCACTCCTCCTAACTTTGTCAAAGTAAATGTTTTGGTACGCTAATCTGCGATGGGTTAAAGGCAATGCAAAAAAAAAGAAATCATTAGATGGGCAATGCTCAGTTTAATCTGCGTTATGTTTTCCCGCCCTTTTTGTTAAAAAAAAAAACGTCCGTGTGTGTGTGTGTGTGTGTGTGTGTGTGTGTGTGTGTGTGTGTGTGTGTGTGTGTGTAAATGGCTGCATTTACATAGCGCTTTACAATTTGTTCCCCACATTTTACCCATTCACTCAGACGTTCACACACCGATGGCGGAGGCAACCATGCAAGGTGCCAACCTACCTGCTCATCAGGAGCAATTAGGGGATAAGTGTCTTTAAACAAAGCACAATTGATGCAAACACAGACAACGTGTTGTAAATGCTAGTACAGTAACATCCACCCCCCTGCGTACTGTATCAGCCGCGCCGGGCGTGCCCGCTGGCCATAATGGGGGTTATCGCTTCTCGGCCTTTTGGCTAAGATCAAGTGTAGTATCTGTTCTTATCAGTTTAATATCTGATACGTCCCCTACCCGAGGACCATATATTAAATTGATTTTTGGAACAGGGAGATGGAATAGGGGCTTGCTCCGTCCACTCCACGCATCGACCTGGTCTTGCAGTATCTCCAGGAACGGTGCACTCACTCCTCCTAACTTTGTCAAAGTAAATGTTTTGGTACGCTAATCTGCGATGGGTTAAAGGCAATGCAAAAAAAAAGAAATCATTAGATGGGCAACGCTCTGTTTAATCTGCGTTATGTTTTCCCGCCCTTTTTGTTAAAAAAAAAAAAAAAAAAAAAAAAAAAAACGTCCTCATGTGTATGTGTGTGTGTGTGTGTGTGTGTGTGTGTGTGTGTGTGTGTGTGTGTGTGTGTAAATGGCTGCATTTACATAGCGCTTTACAATTTGTTCCTCACATTTTACCCATTCACTCAGACGTTCACACACCGATGGCGGAGGCAACCATGCAAGGTGCCAACCTACCTGCTCATCAGGAGCAATTAGGGGATAAGTGTCTTTAAACAAAGCACAATTGATGCAAACACAGACAACGTGTTGTAAATGCTAGTACAGTAACATCCACCCCCCTGCGTCCTGTATCAGCCGCGCCGGGCGTGCCCGCTGGCCATAATGGGGGTTATCGCTTCTCGGCCTTTTGGCTAAGATCAAGTGTAGTATCTGTTCTTATCAGTTTAATATCTGATACGTCCCTTACCCGGGGACCATATATTAAATTGATTTTTGGAACAGGGAGATGGAATAGGGGCTTGCTCCGTCCACTCCACGCATCGACCTGGTCTTGCAGTATCTCCAGGAACGGTGCACTCACTCCTCCTAACTTTGTCAAAGTAAATGTTTTGGTACGCTAATCTGCGATGGGTTAAAGGCAATGCAAAAAAAAAGAAATCATTAGATGGGCAATGCTCAGTTTAATCTGCGTTATGTTTTCCCGCCCTTTTTGTTAAAAAAAAAAACGTCCGTGTGTGTGTGTGTGTGTGTGTGTGTGTGTGTGTGTGTGTGTGTGTGTGTGTGTGTGTGTAAATGGCTGCATTTACATAGCGCTTTACAATTTGTTCCCCACATTTTACCCATTCACTCAGACGTTCACACACCGATGGCGGAGGCAACCATGCAAGGTGCCAACCTACCTGCTCATCAGGAGCAATTAGGGGATAAGTGTCTTTAAACAAAGCACAATTGATGCAAACACAGACAACGTGTTGTAAATGCTAGTACAGTAACATCCACCCCCCTGCGTACTGTATCAGCCGCGCCGGGCGTGCCCGCTGGCCATAATGGGGGTTATCGCTTCTCGGCCTTTTGGCTAAGATCAAGTGTAGTATCTGTTCTTATCAGTTTAATATCTGATACGTCCCCTACCCGAGGACCATATATTAAATTGATTTTTGGAACAGGGAGATGGAATAGGGGCTTGCTCCGTCCACTCCACGCATCGACCTGGTCTTGCAGTATCTCCAGGAACGGTGCACTCACTCCTCCTAACTTTGTCAAAGTAAATGTTTTGGTACGCTAATCTGCGATGGGTTAAAGGCAATGCAAAAAAAAAGAAATCATTAGATGGGCAACGCTCTGTTTAATCTGCGTTATGTTTTCCCGCCCTTTTTGTTAAAAAAAAAAAAAAAAAAAAAAAAAAAACGTCCTCATGTGTATGTGTGTGTGTGTGTGTGTGTGTGTGTGTGTGTGTGTGTGTGTGTGTGTGTGTAAATGGCTGCATTTACATAGCGCTTTACAATTTGTTCCTCACATTTTACCCATTCACTCAGACGTTCACACACCGATGGCGGAGGCAACCATGCAAGGTGCCAACCTACCTGCTCATCAGGAGCAATTAGGGGATAAGTGTCTTTAAACAAAGCACAATTGATGCAAACACAGACAACGTGTTGTAAATGCTAGTACAGTAACATCCACCCCCCTGCGTCCTGTATCAGCCGCGCCGGGCGTGCCCGCTGGCCATAATGGGGGTTATCGCTTCTCGGCCTTTTGGCTAAGATCAAGTGTAGTATCTGTTCTTATCAGTTTAATATCTGATACGTCCCCTACCCGGGGACCATATATTAAATTGATTTTTGGAACAGGGAGATGGAATAGGGGCTTGCTCCGTCCACTCCACGCATCGACCTGGTCTTGCAGTATCTCCAGGAACGGTGCACTCACTCCTCCTAACTTTGTCAAAGTAAATGTTTTGGTACGCTAATCTGCGATGGGTTAAAGGCAATGCAAAAAAAAAGAAATCATTAGATGGGCAATGCTCAGTTTAATCTGCGTTATGTTTTCCCGCCCTTTTTGTTAAAAAAAAAAACGTCCGTGTGTGTGTGTGTGTGTGTGTGTGTGTGTGTAAATGGCTGCATTTACATAGCGCTTTACAATTTGTTCCTCACATTTTACCCATTCACTCAGACGTTCACACACCGATGGCGGAGGCAACCATGCAAGGTGCCAACCTACCTGCTCATCAGGAGCAATTAGGGGATAAGTGTCTTTAAACAAAGCACAATTGATGCAAACACAGACAACGTGTTGTAAATGCTAGTACAGTAACATCCACCCCCCTGCGTCCTGTATCAGCCGCGCCGGGCGTGCCCGCTGGCCATAATGGGGGTTATCGCTTCTCGGCCTTTTGGCTAAGATTAAGTGTAGTATCTGTTCTTATCAGTTTAATATCTGATACGTCCCCTACCCGGGGACCATATATTAAATTGATTTTTGGAACAGGGAGATGGAATAGGGGCTTGCTCCGTCCACTCCACGCATCGACCTGGTCTTGCAGTATCTCCAGGAACGGTGCACTCACTCCTCCTAACTTTGTCAAAGTAAATGTTTTGGTACGCTAATCTGCGATGGGTTAAAGGCAATGCAAAAAAAAAGAAATCATTAGATGGGCAATGCTCAGTTTAATCTGCGTTATGTTTTCCCGCCCTTTTTGTTAAAAAAAAAAACGTCCGTGTGTGTGTGTGTGTGTGTGTGTAAATGGCTGCATTTACATAGCGCTTTACAATTTGTTCCTCACATTTTACCCATTCACTCAGACGTTCACACACCGATGGCGGAGGCAACCATGCAAGGTGCCAACCTACCTGCTCATCAGGAGCAATTAGGGGATAAGTGTCTTTAAACAAAGCACAATTGATGCAAACACAGACAACGTGTTGTAAATGCTAGTACAGTAACATCCACCCCCCTGCGTCCTGTATCAGCCGCGCCGGGCGTGCCCGCTGGCCATAATGGGGGTTATCGCTTCTCGGCCTTTTGGCTAAGATCAAGTGTAGTATCTGTTCTTATCAGTTTAATATCTGATACGTCCCCTACCCGGGGACCATATATTAAATTGATTTTTGGAACAGGGAGATGGAATAGGGGCTTGCTCCGTCCACTCCACGCATCGACCTGGTCTTGCAGTATCTCCAGGAACGGTGCACTCACTCCTCCTAACTTTGTCAAAGTAAATGTTTTGGTACGCTAATCTGCGATGGGTTAAAGGCAATGCAAAAAAAAAGAAATCATTAGATGGGCAATGCTCAGTTTAATCTGCGTTATGTATTCCCGCCCTTTTTGTTAAAAAAAAAAACGTCCGTGTGTGTGTGTGTGTGTGTGTGTGTGTGTGTGTGTGTGTGTGTGTGTGTGTGTGTGTGTGTGTGTGTGTGTGTGTGTGTAAATGGCTGCATTTACATAGCGCTTTACAATTTGTTCCCCACATTTTACCCATTCACTCAGACGTTCACACACCGATGGCGGAGGCAACCATGCAAGGTGCCAACCTACCTGCTCATCAGGAGCAATTAGGGGATAAGTGTCTTTAAACAAAGCACAATTGATGCAAACACAGACAACGTGTTGTAAATGCTAGTACAGTAACATCCACCCCCCTGCGTACTGTATCAGCCGCGCCGGGCGTGCCCGCTGGCCATAATGGGGGTTATCGCTTCTCGGCCTTTTGGCTAAGATCAAGTGTAGTATCTGTTCTTATCAGTTTAATATCTGATACGTCCCCTACCCGGGGACCATATATTAAATTGATTTTTGGAACAGGGAGATGGAATAGGGGCTTGCTCCGTCCACTCCACGCATCGACCTGGTCTTGCAGTATCTCCAGGAACGGTGCACTCACTCCTCCTAACTTTGTCAAAGTAAATGTTTTGGTACGCTAATCTGCGATGGGTTAAAGGCAATGCAAAAAAAAAGAAATCATTAGATGGGCAACGCTCTGTTTAATCTGCGTTATGTTTTCCCGCCCTTTTTGTTAAAAAAAAAAAAAAAAAAAAAAAAAAAACGTCCTCATGTGTATGTGTGTGTGTGTGTGTGTGTGTGTGTGTGTGTGTGTGTGTGTGTGTGTGTGTGTGTAAATGGCTGCATTTACATAGCGCTTTACAATTTGTTCCTCACATTTTACCCATTCACTCAGACGTTCACACACCGATGGCGGAGGCAACCATGCAAGGTGCCAACCTACCTGCTCATCAGGAGCAATTAGGGGATAAGTGTCTTTAAACAAAGCACAATTGATGCAAACACAGACAACGTGTTGTAAATGCTAGTACAGTAACATCCACCCCCCTGCGTCCTGTATCAGCCGCGCCGGGCGTGCCCGCTGGCCATAATGGGGGTTATCGCTTCTCGGCCTTTTGGCTAAGATCAAGTGTAGTATCTGTTCTTATCAGTTTAATATCTGATACGTCCCCTACCCGGGGACCATATATTAAATTGATTTTTGGAACAGGGAGATGGAATAGGGGCTTGCTCCGTCCACTCCACGCATCGACCTGGTCTTGCAGTATCTCCAGGAACGGTGCACTCACTCCTCCTAACTTTGTCAAAGTAAATGTTTTGGTACGCTAATCTGCGATGGGTTAAAGGCAATGCAAAAAAAAAGAAATCATTAGATGGGCAATGCTCAGTTTAATCTGCGTTATGTTTTCCCGCCCTTTTTGTTAAAAAAAAAAACGTCCGTGTGTGTGTGTGTGTGTGTGTGTGTGTGTGTGTGTGTGTGTGTGTAAATGGCTGCATTTACATAGCGCTTTACAATTTGTTCCTCACATTTTACCCATTCACTCAGACGTTCACACACCGATGGCGGAGGCAACCATGCAAGGTGCCAACCTACCTGCTCATCAGGAGCAATTAGGGGATAAGTGTCTTTAAACAAAGCACAATTGATGCAAACACAGACAACGTGTTGTAAATGCTAGTACAGTAACATCCACCCCCCTGCGTCCTGTATCAGCCGCGCCGGGCGTGCCCGCTGGCCATAATGGGGGTTATCGCTTCTCGGCCTTTTGGCTAAGATCAAGTGTAGTATCTGTTCTTATCAGTTTAATATCTGATACGTCCCCTACCCGGGGACCATATATTAAATTGATTTTTGGAACAGGGAGATGGAATAGGGGCTTGCTCCGTCCACTCCACGCATCGACCTGGTCTTGCAGTATCTCCAGGAACGGTGCACTCACTCCTCCTAACTTTGTCAAAGTAAATGTTTTGGTACGCTAATCTGCGATGGGTTAAAGGCAATGCAAAAAAAAAGAAATCATTAGATGGGCAATGCTCAGTTTAATCTGCGTTATGTTTTCCCGCCCTTTTTGTTAAAAAAAAAAACGTCCGTGTGTGTGTGTGTGTGTGTGTGTGTGTGTGTGTGTGTGTGTGTGTGTGTGTAAATGGCTGCATTTACATAGCGCTTTACAATTTGTTCCTCACATTTTACCCATTCACTCAGACGTTCACACACCGATGGCGGAGGCAACCATGCAAGGTGCCAACCTACCTGCTCATCAGGAGCAATTAGGGGATAAGTGTCTTTAAACAAAGCACAATTGATGCAAACACAGACAACGTGTTGTAAATGCTAGTACAGTAACATCCACCCCCCTGCGTCCTGTATCAGCCGCGCCGGGCGTGCCCGCTGGCCATAATGGGGGTTATCGCTTCTCGGCCTTTTGGCTAAGATCAAGTGTAGTATCTGTTCTTATCAGTTTAATATCTGATACGTCCCCTACCCGGGGACCATATATTAAATTGATTTTTGGAACAGGGAGATGGAATAGGGGCTTGCTCCGTCCACTCCACGCATCGACCTGGTCTTGCAGTATCTCCAGGAACGGTGCACTCACTCCTCCTAACTTTGTCAAAGTAAATGTTTTGGTACGCTAATCTGCGATGGGTTAAAGGCAATGCAAAAAAAAAGAAATCATTAGATGGGCAATGCTCAGTTTAATCTGCGTTATGTTTTCCCGCCCTTTTTGTTAAAAAAAAAAACGTCCGTGTGTGTGTGTGTGTGTGTGTGTGTGTAAATGGCTGCATTTACATAGCGCTTTACAATTTGTTCCTCACATTTTACCCATTCACTCAGACGTTCACACACCGATGGCGGAGGCAACCATGCAAGGTGCCAACCTACCTGCTCATCAGGAGCAATTAGGGGATAAGTGTCTTTAAACAAAGCACAATTGATGCAAACACAGACAACGTGTTGTAAATGCTAGTACAGTAACATCCACCCCCCTGCGTCCTGTATCAGCCGCGCCGGGCGTGCCCGCTGGCCATAATGGGGGTTATCGCTTCTCGGCCTTTTGGCTAAGATCAAGTGTAGTATCTGTTCTTATCAGTTTAATATCTGATACGTCCCCTACCCGGGGACCATATATTAAATTGATTTTTGGAACAGGGAGATGGAATAGGGGCTTGCTCCGTCCACTCCACGCATCGACCTGGTCTTGCAGTATCTCCAGGAACGGTGCACTCACTCCTCCTAACTTTGTCAAAGTAAATGTTTTGGTACGCTAATCTGCGATGGGTTAAAGGCAATGCAAAAAAAAAGAAATCATTAGATGGGCAATGCTCAGTTTAATCTGCGTTATGTATTCCCGCCCTTTTTGTTAAAAAAAAAAACGTCCGTGTGTGTGTGTGTGTGTGTGTGTGTGTGTGTGTGTGTGTGTGTGTGTGTGTGTGTGTGTGTAAATGGCTGCATTTACATAGCGCTTTACAATTTGTTCCCCACATTTTACCCATTCACTCAGACGTTCACACACCGATGGCGGAGGCAACCATGCAAGGTGCCAACCTACCTGCTCATCAGGAGCAATTAGGGGATAAGTGTCTTTAAACAAAGCACAATTGATGCAAACACAGACAACGTGTTGTAAATGCTAGTACAGTAACATCCACCCCCCTGCGTACTGTATCAGCCGCGCCGGGCGTGCCCGCTGGCCATAATGGGGGTTATCGCTTCTCGGCCTTTTGGCTAAGATCAAGTGTAGTATCTGTTCTTATCAGTTTAATATCTGATACGTCCCCTACCCGGGGACCATATATTAAATTGATTTTTGGAACAGGGAGATGGAATAGGGGCTTGCTCCGTCCACTCCACGCATCGACCTGGTCTTGCAGTATCTCCAGGAACGGTGCACTCACTCCTCCTAACTTTGTCAAAGTAAATGTTTTGGTACGCTAATCTGCGATGGGTTAAAGGCAATGCAAAAAAAAAGAAATCATTAGATGGGCAACGCTCTGTTTAATCTGCGTTATGTTTTCCCGCCCTTTTTGTTAAAAAAAAAAAAAAAAAAAAAAAAAAAAACGTCCTCATGTGTATGTGTGTGTGTGTGTGTGTGTGTGTGTGTGTGTGTGTGTGTGTGTGTGTGTGTGTAAATGGCTGCATTTACATAGCGCTTTACAATTTGTTCCTCACATTTTACCCATTCACTCAGACGTTCACACACCGATGGCGGAGGCAACCATGCAAGGTGCCAACCTACCTGCTCATCAGGAGCAATTAGGGGATAAGTGTCTTTAAACAAAGCACAATTGATGCAAACACAGACAACGTGTTGTAAATGCTAGTACAGTAACATCCACCCCCCTGCGTCCTGTATCAGCCGCGCCGGGCGTGCCCGCTGGCCATAATGGGGGTTATCGCTTCTCGGCCTTTTGGCTAAGATCAAGTGTAGTATCTGTTCTTATCAGTTTAATATCTGATACGTCCCCTACCCGGGGACCATATATTAAATTGATTTTTGGAACAGGGAGATGGAATAGGGGCTTGCTCCGTCCACTCCACGCATCGACCTGGTCTTGCAGTATCTCCAGGAACGGTGCACTCACTCCTCCTAACTTTGTCAAAGTAAATGTTTTGGTACGCTAATCTGCGATGGGTTAAAGGCAATGCAAAAAAAAAGAAATCATTAGATGGGCAATGCTCAGTTTAATCTGCGTTATGTTTTCCCGCCCTTTTTGTTAAAAAAAAAAACGTCTGTGTGTGTGTGTGTGTGTGTGTGTGTGTGTGTGTGTGTGTGTGTGTAAATGGCTGCATTTACATAGCGCTTTACAATTTGTTCCTCACATTTTACCCATTCACTCAGACGTTCACACACCGATGGCGGAGGCAACCATGCAAGGTGCCAACCTACCTGCTCATCAGGAGCAATTAGGGGATAAGTGTCTTTAAACAAAGCACAATTGATGCAAACACAGACAACGTGTTGTAAATGCTAGTACAGTAACATCCACCCCCCTGCGTCCTGTATCAGCCGCGCCGGGCGTGCCCGCTGGCCATAATGGGGGTTATCGCTTCTCGGCCTTTTGGCTAAGATCAAGTGTAGTATCTGTTCTTATCAGTTTAATATCTGATACGTCCCCTACCCGGGGACCATATATTAAATTGATTTTTGGAACAGGGAGATGGAATAGGGGCTTGCTCCGTCCACTCCACGCATCGACCTGGTCTTGCAGTATCTCCAGGAACGGTGCACTCACTCCTCCTAACTTTGTCAAAGTAAATGTTTTGGTACGCTAATCTGCGATGGGTTAAAGGCAATGCAAAAAAAAAGAAATCATTAGATGGGCAATGCTCAGTTTAATCTGCGTTATGTTTTCCCGCCCTTTTTGTTAAAAAAAAAAACGTCCGTGTGTGTGTGTGTGTGTGTGTGTGTGTGTGTGTGTGTGTGTGTGTGTGTGTGTGTGTGTGTAAATGGCTGCATTTACATAGCGCTTTACAATTTGTTCCCCACATTTTACCCATTCACTCAGACGTTCACACACCGATGGCGGAGGCAACCATGCAAGGTGCCAACCTACCTGCTCATCAGGAGCAATTAGGGGATAAGTGTCTTTAAACAAAGCACAATTGATGCAAACACAGACAACGTGTTGTAAATGCTAGTACAGTAACATCCACCCCCCTGCGTACTGTATCAGCCGCGCCGGGCGTGCCCGCTGGCCATAATGGGGGTTATCGCTTCTCGGCCTTTTGGCTAAGATCAAGTGTAGTATCTGTTCTTATCAGTTTAATATCTGATACGTCCCCTACCCGGGGACCATATATTAAATTGATTTTTGGAACAGGGAGATGGAATAGGGGCTTGCTCCGTCCACTCCACGCATCGACCTGGTCTTGCAGTATCTCCAGGAACGGTGCACTCACTCCTCCTAACTTTGTCAAAGTAAATGTTTTGGTACGCTAATCTGCGATGGGTTAAAGGCAATGCAAAAAAAAAGAAATCATTAGATGGGCAACGCTCTGTTTAATCTGCGTTATGTTTTCCCGCCCTTTTTGTTAAAAAAAAAAAAAAAAAAAAAAAAAAAAACGTCCTCATGTGTATGTGTGTGTGTGTGTGTGTGTGTGTGTGTGTGTGTGTGTGTGTGTGTGTGTGTAAATGGCTGCATTTACATAGCGCTTTACAATTTGTTCCTCACATTTTACCCATTCACTCAGACGTTCACACACCGATGGCGGAGGCAACCATGCAAGGTGCCAACCTACCTGCTCATCAGGAGCAATTAGGGGATAAGTGTCTTTAAACAAAGCACAATTGATGCAAACACAGACAACGTGTTGTAAATGCTAGTACAGTAACATCCACCCCCCTGCGTCCTGTATCAGCCGCGCCGGGCGTGCCCGCTGGCCATAATGGGGGTTATCGCTTCTCGGCCTTTTGGCTAAGATCAAGTGTAGTATCTGTTCTTATCAGTTTAATATCTGATACGTCCCCTACCCGGGGACCATATATTAAATTGATTTTTGGAACAGGGAGATGGAATAGGGGCTTGCTCCGTCCACTCCACGCATCGACCTGGTCTTGCAGTATCTCCAGGAACGGTGCACTCACTCCTCCTAACTTTGTCAAAGTAAATGTTTTGGTACGCTAATCTGCGATGGGTTAAAGGCAATGCAAAAAAAAAGAAATCATTAGATGGGCAATGCTCAGTTTAATCTGCGTTATGTTTTCCCGCCCTTTTTGTTAAAAAAAAAAACGTCCGTGTGTGTGTGTGTGTGTGTGTGTGTGTGTGTGTGTGTGTGTGTGTAAATGGCTGCATTTACATAGCGCTTTACAATTTGTTCCTCACATTTTACCCATTCACTCAGACGTTCACACACCGATGGCGGAGGCAACCATGCAAGGTGCCAACCTACCTGCTCATCAGGAGCAATTAGGGGATAAGTGTCTTTAAACAAAGCACAATTGATGCAAACACAGACAACGTGTTGTAAATGCTAGTACAGTAACATCCACCCCCCTGCGTCCTGTATCAGCCGCGCCGGGCGTGCCCGCTGGCCATAATGGGGGTTATCGCTTCTCGGCCTTTTGGCTAAGATCAAGTGTAGTATCTGTTCTTATCAGTTTAATATCTGATACGTCCCCTACCCGGGGACCATATATTAAATTGATTTTTGGAACAGGGAGATGGAATAGGGGCTTGCTCCGTCTACTCCACGCATCGACCTGGTCTTGCAGTATCTCCAGGAACGGTGCACTCACTCCTCCTAACTTTGTCAAAGTAAATGTTTTGGTACGCTAATCTGCGATGGGTTAAAGGCAATGCAAAAAAAAAGAAATCATTAGATGGGCAATGCTCAGTTTAATCTGCGTTATGTTTTCCCGCCCTTTTTGTTAAAAAAAAAAACGTCCGTGTGTGTGTGTGTGTGTGTGTGTGTGTGTGTGTGTGTGTGTGTGTGTGTGTGTGTGTGTGTGTGTAAATGGCTGCATTTACATAGCGCTTTACAATTTGTTCCCCACATTTTACCCATTCACTCAGACGTTCACACACCGATGGCGGAGGCAACCATGCAAGGTGCCAACCTACCTGCTCATCAGGAGCAATTAGGGGATAAGTGTCTTTAAACAAAGCACAATTGATGCAAACACAGACAACGTGTTGTAAATGCTAGTACAGTAACATCCACCCCCCTGCGTACTGTATCAGCCGCGCCGGGCGTGCCCGCTGGCCATAATGGGGGTTATCGCTTCTCGGCCTTTTGGCTAAGATCAAGTGTAGTATCTGTTCTTATCAGTTTAATATCTGATACGTCCCCTACCCGGGGACCATATATTAAATTGATTTTTGGAACAGGGAGATGGAATAGGGGCTTGCTCCGTCCACTCCACGCATCGACCTGGTCTTGCAGTATCTCCAGGAACGGTGCACTCACTCCTCCTAACTTTGTCAAAGTAAATGTTTTGGTACGCTAATCTGCGATGGGTTAAAGGCAATGCAAAAAAAAAGAAATCATTAGATGGGCAACGCTCTGTTTAATCTGCGTTATGTTTTCCCGCCCTTTTTGTTAAAAAAAAAAAAAAAAAAAAAAAAAAAACGTCCTCATGTGTATGTGTGTGTGTGTGTGTGTGTGTGTGTGTGTGTGTGTGTGTGTGTGTGTGTGTGTGTAAATGGCTGCATTTACATAGCGCTTTACAATTTGTTCCTCACATTTTACCCATTCACTCAGACGTTCACACACCGATGGCGGAGGCAACCATGCAAGGTGCCAACCTACCTGCTCATCAGGAGCAATTAGGGGATAAGTGTCTTTAAACAAAGCACAATTGATGCAAACACAGACAACGTGTTGTAAATGCTAGTACAGTAACATCCACCCCCCTGCGTCCTGTATCAGCCGCGCCGGGCGTGCCCGCTGGCCATAATGGGGGTTATCGCTTCTCGGCCTTTTGGCTAAGATCAAGTGTAGTATCTGTTCTTATCAGTTTAATATCTGATACGTCCCCTACCCGGGGACCATATATTAAATTGATTTTTGGAACAGGGAGATGGAATAGGGGCTTGCTCCGTCCACTCCACGCATCGACCTGGTCTTGCAGTATCTCCAGGAACGGTGCACTCACTCCTCCTAACTTTGTCAAAGTAAATGTTTTGGTACGCTAATCTGCGATGGGTTAAAGGCAATGCAAAAAAAAAGAAATCATTAGATGGGCAATGCTCAGTTTAATCTGCGTTATGTTTTCCCGCCCTTTTTGTTAAAAAAAAAAACGTCCGTGTGTGTGTGTGTGTGTGTGTGTGTGTGTGTGTGTGTGTGTGTGTGTGTGTGTGTGTAAATGGCTGCATTTACATAGCGCTTTACAATTTGTTCCCCACATTTTACCCATTCACTCAGACGTTCACACACCGATGGCGGAGGCAACCATGCAAGGTGCCAACCTACCTGCTCATCAGGAGCAATTAGGGGATAAGTGTCTTTAAACAAAGCACAATTGATGCAAACACAGACAACGTGTTGTAAATGCTAGTACAGTAACATCCACCCCCCTGCGTACTGTATCAGCCGCGCCGGGCGTGCCCGCTGGCCATAATGGGGGTTATCGCTTCTCGGCCTTTTGGCTAAGATCAAGTGTAGTATCTGTTCTTATCAGTTTAATATCTGATACGTCCCCTACCCGAGGACCATATATTAAATTGATTTTTGGAACAGGGAGATGGAATAGGGGCTTGCTCCGTCCACTCCATGCATCGACCTGGTCTTGCAGTATCTCCAGGAACGGTGCACTCACTCCTCCTAACTTTGTCAAAGTAAATGTTTTGGTACGCTAATCTGCGATGGGTTAAAGGCAATGCAAAAAAAAAGAAATCATTAGATGGGCAACGCTCTGTTTAATCTGCGTTATGTTTTCCCGCCCTTTTTGTTAAAAAAAAAAAAAAAAAGAAAAAAAAAACGTCCTCATGTGTATGTGTGTGTGTGTGTGTGTGTGTGTGTGTGTGTGTGTGTGTGTGTGTGTGTGTGTGTAAATGGCTGCATTTACATAGCGCTTTACAATTTGTTCCTCACATTTTACCCATTCACTCAGACGTTCACACACCGATGGCGGAGGCAACCATGCAAGGTGCCAACCTACCTGCTCATCAGGAGCAATTAGGGGATAAGTGTCTTTAAACAAAGCACAATTGATGCAAACACAGACAACGTGTTGTAAATGCTAGTACAGTAACATCCACCCCCCTGCGTCCTGTATCAGCCGCGCCGGGCGTGCCCGCTGGCCATAATGGGGGTTATCGCTTCTCGGCCTTTTGGCTAAGATCAAGTGTAGTATCTGTTCTTATCAGTTTAATATCTGATACGTCCCCTACCCGGGGACCATATATTAAATTGATTTTTGGAACAGGGAGATGGAATAGGGGCTTGCTCCGTCCACTCCACGCATCGACCTGGTCTTGCAGTATCTCCAGGAACGGTGCACTCACTCCTCCTAACTTTGTCAAAGTAAATGTTTTGGTACGCTAATCTGCGATGGGTTAAAGGCAATGCAAAAAAAAAGAAATCATTAGATGGGCAATGCTCAGTTTAATCTGCGTTATGTTTTCCCGCCCTTTTTGTTAAAAAAAAAAACGTCCGTGTGTGTGTGTGTGTGTGTGTGTGTGTGTGTGTGTGTGTGTGTGTGTGTGTAAATGGCTGCATTTACATAGCGCTTTACAATTTGTTCCCCACATTTTACCCATTCACTCAGACGTTCACACACCGATGGCGGAGGCAACCATGCAAGGTGCCAACCTACCTGCTCATCAGGAGCAATTAGGGGATAAGTGTCTTTAAACAAAGCACAATTGATGCAAACACAGACAACGTGTTGTAAATGCTAGTACAGTAACATCCACCCCCCTGCGTACTGTATCAGCCGCGCCGGGCGTGCCCGCTGGCCATAATGGGGGTTATCGCTTCTCGGCCTTTTGGCTAAGATCAAGTGTAGTATCTGTTCTTATCAGTTTAATATCTGATACGTCCCCTACCCGAGGACCATATATTAAATTGATTTTTGGAACAGGGAGATGGAATAGGGGCTTGCTCCGTCCACTCCACGCATCGACCTGGTCTTGCAGTATCTCCAGGAACGGTGCACTCACTCCTCCTAACTTTGTCAAAGTAAATGTTTTGGTACGCTAATCTGCGATGGGTTAAAGGCAATGCAAAAAAAAAGAAATCATTAGATGGGCAACGCTCTGTTTAATCTGCGTTATGTTTTCCCGCCCTTTTTGTTAAAAAAAAAAAAAAAAAAAAAAAAAAACGTCCTCATGTGTATGTGTGTGTGTGTGTGTGTGTGTGTGTGTGTGTGTGTGTGTGTGTGTGTGTGTGTAAATGGCTGCATTTACATAGCGCTTTACAATTTGTTCCTCACATTTTACCCATTCACTCAGACGTTCACACACCGATGGCGGAGGCAACCATGCAAGGTGCCAACCTACCTGCTCATCAGGAGCAATTAGGGGATAAGTGTCTTTAAACAAAGCACAATTGATGCAAACACAGACAACGTGTTGTAAATGCTAGTACAGTAACATCCACCCCCCTGCGTCCTGTATCAGCCGCGCCGGGCGTGCCCGCTGGCCATAATGGGGGTTATCGCTTCTCGGCCTTTTGGCTAAGATCAAGTGTAGTATCTGTTCTTATCAGTTTAATATCTGATACGTCCCCTACCCGGGGACCATATATTAAATTGATTTTTGGAACAGGGAGATGGAATAGGGGCTTGCTCCGTCCACTCCACGCATCGACCTGGTCTTGCAGTATCTCCAGGAACGGTGCACTCACTCCTCCTAACTTTGTCAAAGTAAATGTTTTGGTACGCTAATCTGCGATGGGTTAAAGGCAATGCAAAAAAAAAGAAATCATTAGATGGGCAATGCTCAGTTTAATCTGCGTTATGTTTTCCCGCCCTTTTTGTTAAAAAAAAAAACGTCCGTGTGTGTGTGTGTGTGTGTGTGTGTGTGTGTGTGTGTGTGTGTGTAAATGGCTGCATTTACATAGCGCTTTACAATTTGTTCCTCACATTTTACCCATTCACTCAGACGTTCACACACCGATGGCGGAGGCAACCATGCAAGGTGCCAACCTACCTGCTCATCAGGAGCAATTAGGGGATAAGTGTCTTTAAACAAAGCACAATTGATGCAAACACAGACAACGTGTTGTAAATGCTAGTACAGTAACATCCACCCCCCTGCGTCCTGTATCAGCCGCGCCGGGCGTGCCCGCTGGCCATAATGGGGGTTATCGCTTCTCGGCCTTTTGGCTAAGATCAAGTGTAGTATCTGTTCTTATCAGTTTAATATCTGATACGTCCCCTACCCGGGGACCATATATTAAATTGATTTTTGGAACAGGGAGATGGAATAGGGGCTTGCTCCGTCCACTCCACGCATCGACCTGGTCTTGCAGTATCTCCAGGAACGGTGCACTCACTCCTCCTAACTTTGTCAAAGTAAATGTTTTGGTACGCTAATCTGCGATGGGTTAAAGGCAATGCAAAAAAAAAGAAATCATTAGATGGGCAATGCTCAGTTTAATCTGCGTTATGTTTTCCCGCCCTTTTTGTTAAAAAAAAAAACGTCCGTGTGTGTGTGTGTGTGTGTGTGTGTGTAAATGGCTGCATTTACATAGCGCTTTACAATTTGTTCCTCACATTTTACCCATTCACTCAGACGTTCACACACCGATGGCGGAGGCAACCATGCAAGGTGCCAACCTACCTGCTCATCAGGAGCAATTAGGGGATAAGTGTCTTTAAACAAAGCACAATTGATGCAAACACAGACAACGTGTTGTAAATGCTAGTACAGTAACATCCACCCCCCTGCGTCCTGTATCAGCCGCGCCGGGCGTGCCCGCTGGCCATAATGGGGGTTATCGCTTCTCGGCCTTTTGGCTAAGATCAAGTGGATGACCGGTGTATGCTGTTCCTGGTTTTGTTTGCTTGTTTATTATTTTTCTCACATTTCCACAGTCGTGCGGTGTATGGGACTGGAAATTGAGTTTTTTTTATTGTTTGTGCTGGCTTCTCCCTACGATGGCCAGCACTCCACGGCAGTCGACCCCTAGGGCTGGGTTACGGTTTTCGGCGAGGTTCATATGGAAGGATGGAACGATGCCCATGTGGAACAGAGATGTGTTTGTGGATGGTGTCATCATGACTCAACTCAAGTTGAAGGCGGACGATATTTTTTGCATCCAGCACAATGCCCAGGAGAGGGGCTACGATGTTTCCTTCAGATCCAGTTTGGGGCTCCAGGGGGTTTTGGAGGACTGCAAGCGGATGGAGGCTGATGTCGGACCCCTCAGCCATTTCGAGGTGTTTTCTCTGGACAGGCTGAATTTTCGAGTTATCAATGTCACAATGTACAACCCGTACGTGATTGATAAGGAGGTGACTGATTTTTTGGCCCCCTACGCTGAGGTGATATCTGAGGTCCGGAGGATCAGAGACAGACGTGGGATCTGGACGGGGCGGAGGCAGGTGCAGGTGCTCCTAAAGGCTGTTCCCGGTGGCTGTGACGGGCTGGCTCATCCCCCAGCCTTCTTTTCCTTGGGGCCTGATAGGGGGTATTTGTTTTATAACAACCAGCCCCCTTTCTGCCGAAGGTGCCGGGTGGCAGGGCACTCTGATGGAAAGTGTGGGGAGGTGAGGTGCCACCATTGCAAGGAGGAGGGCCACATGGCTAAAGATTGTAAGGTTGGTAAGAAATGCCACAACTGCAGTTCCACCGACCACCTGGTGAGGGCCTGTCCCCAGGAGC
Source organism: Notolepis coatsorum (assembly GCF_963971535.1). NCBI lineage: Eukaryota > Metazoa > Chordata > Actinopteri > Aulopiformes > Paralepididae > Notolepis > Notolepis coatsorum. The sequence continues at coordinate 114,639 of NW_028174865.1, forward strand.
GGCGGTATTCGTCAGTGGTGGTGATGGGGAAGGAGCTTGCACCGAAGACCGGAGAGGAGGAAGAAAGTGCACCAGTGGCACCAGCACCAGCACCAATAGAGGCGTTTCCTGTGGAGAAGGACGCAGAGGCGGAGACGGTACTCCTGGTTGGCAACAAGACAGTTTCCCCTTTGTCTTCCGATGGAGAGGCGATGGACGAGGAGGAGGTGGTCGGTGGAGCCAGCGGAGCCAGTGGAGCCAGTGGAGCCAGAAAACGGAGGTTAAGGGTTAAAAGGACTACACCTGGGTCAGAAGGTATGGGGGCAGGGGAAATTACCGGTGGGGGCCCACAAAAAAAGGTAAGGGGAGGGAAGGGAGGTAGGGTGGCCCTCTTAGTGCAACAGGTCGGTGGGGAGCAGGGGGTTGGTGGGGGAGTGGGTTTGGCGGATGTTGAGGCTGAGGGGGAGGGGGTTTGTTTACCGGTTTCCCCTGTCCTGGACAGTATGGACAGTATGGACCCTTTTGAGACTCCAAGCCTTGGGGAAGGGTTACAGGTGGGAGCACCCAACACTTTGCCTGCTTCTTGGGATAAGGGGGAGGATGGGGAGGACAGTTAAAAGTGGGGGTAGGGGTATTATTGTGGGTTGGTTTTTTGTTTATTTTAATTTTATTATTGTCAATGGCTTTCACAGTGGGCACTTTTAATGCACGGGGGTTGAGGGGTTCTGTTAAGAGGAGGGGCTTTTTTGATTATGTTGCCTCACTCAGGCTTACCGTTTGTTTTGTTCAAGAGGTGCACTTACGGGATGGGAGGGATTGTGGTGTGTTTTCAAAGGAATGGGACAAGGGGGAATCGTTTTGGTCAGTGGGGGGGGTTCACTCATCTGGTGTGGGGATACTGTTTGGAAACCGGGAGGCAAGGGTGGTGGGTTCTTTTGTAATTGTGCAGGGGAGGGTTATGGGGGTTGATGTGAATATTGGGGTTTTGAAATTGAGGGTGGTGGTGGTGTACGGGCCACAGAGGGCGGGTGAAAGGAGTGCCATGATGGAGGCTTTAAGGCCTTTTTTTGCCACAAACAGGCAGATGGTGGTGGGGGGTGATTTTAATGTGGATCTGGGGAGGGTGGGTGATCCAAGTGCTGGGTGTGTGGGTTCTTTTTTTAAGGGGCAGGGGCTTGTGGATGGAGGGAAGGCACTTACCCCTCGAATAGATGGTCCCACATGGCGTAACTCCCGGGGGGTAGCCAGGCGTCTCGATTATGTGTTTTTTTCTCGGTCCTTGGTCCTATTGTCGGGCCGGGTGGTCCCTGTTTTTTTCTCTGACCATGATGGGCTCCTCTTTCGGGTCCGGTCTAGCGCTCCTGTTTTCGGCCCCGGGTACTGGAGGTTGAACTCCAGTGTCCTTGGCGAGGATGAGTTCTGCAGTAGCTTTGTCTCCTTTTTCCGGGGGCTCGAGGGACTTAGGGCTTTGTTTTCTGGTGTGGTGGAGTGGTGGGAGGGGGCTAAGGAGAGGATAAAGGGGTTTTGTATTATGTATTGTCAACGGAGGGCGAAGGAGGCGGGGAGGGAAGTGCTCCGTCTTCAACACCTCCTCGAGCTCGAGTACACTTTGGGTAACCTAGGTGGCGCTGTAGACCAGCGGGCTTGTGACTCCCTTAAGACAGAACTTAGGGATGTCTATGAGGATAAGGCCCGTGCTTACCTGACGCGGTCACGTCGTGAGTTCTTGGAGAAGAATGAGACGTGTTCCGCAGCCTTTTTCAGCAGCGTGAGGGCTGATAAGGGAAGGAAGGTGATATCGGGAGTTAGGGACAGTCAGGGTCAGGTGGTTACTGAGACAGGGGAGATGGTAAGGGTCGCAACCGATCACTTCCGCTCCTTCTTCTGTGAACGAGTGGTGGATGAGGAGCGAGCAGAGGCTTTTTTGCAGCTTGTGGCTCAGAGGGTACCGTCAGACCTGGCTGAGGCTTTGGAGGCCCCTCTCTCTCTCGAGGAATTGGAGGGTGCCCTTCGTAGAATGGGCAAGCGTAAGGTTCCGGGCATCGATGGCCTGCCGGCTGAGTTTTATCTCATGTTTTGGGATATTCTCGGCCCGGTGGTTCTCGAGGTCCTGACCGAGGTCCTCCGCACAGGGGCACTGGGAGGGTCAATGGCTAAGGGGGTGATCTCACTTCTGTTTAAGAAGGGGGACGCCTCTGACCTTAAGAACTGGCGGCCATTGACCATGCTGTGTGTTGATTACAAGCTTTTGGCTAAGGTTCTCACAGACCGTCTGTGCACAGCTCTCCCAGATGCGGTCCATGTGGATCAGACGTGTGGGGTGGCTGGGCGCTCGTTGAGATGGAATCTCCAGCTCATCAGAGACGTCATCGCTTGGGCAGAGGATCGGGACCTGCCACTTATGGTGGTGGGTCTTGATCAGGCCAAAGCCTTTGATAGGGTTCACTGGGGTTTTATGTTCAAAGTTTTAGAGAGAATAGGCTTAGGGCGGGTTTTTGTTGGGTGGCTGCGTACTCTGTACACAGCAGTGGGGAGCACGGTTTCTGTTAATGGGCACTTGGGGGAGTTTTTTGGGTTGCACGCAGGGGTAAGACAGGGGTGTCCGCTCTCTCCCCTGCTCTACGTCCTTTATATGGAGCCCCTGGCGGCGGCCATTAGGGCTGACCCGGGTGTGAAGGGTATCCTGGTACCAGGCAGCAGGGGCCTGAGGGTCAAGTTGTCGCAGTATGCGGATGATACCACACTGCTACTGGACAACGATGCGTGTCTGAGTCGGTCTTTGGAGATCTTCCAGGACTTTGGCCGGGTGTCTGGCGCGGAGCTCAACCGTGCTAAATCCTCGGTTAAGTTCTTTGGGCGGTGGAAGAGTAGGTCAGACGTACCAGGAGGGCTGTCGCTCTGTGAAGGGGCCCTGAGGATTCTTGGGGTCCTCTTTGAGGCAGCCCACAGTGCCACGGTCAACTGGACCAGGCGAATAGATGCAGTTCATAAAAAGTTTGCCCTCTGGAAGGCCAGGAGACTGACCTTTACGGGGAAGGTACTGGTTTTGAAGGTAGACGTGTTGCCGTCCCTCCTGTACCTGGCGTACATCTTTCCGATGCCGGCCAGCATGCGGAGGCCGCTCACTCGGCTTGTGTTTCGTTTCATGTGGGGGGGGAGTTATGAATACGTGGCGAGGGCACGCATGTTGGCTCCGGTGGGGGAAGGGGGGAGGGACGTGCCCCATTTCCCACTCAAGTTGGACTGCATTTTTGTTTCTTTTTTGCTCAAAGAATTGTCCTCTCCGGTAGTCCATCCATCTGGCTACTTCCTCCGGTTCTACTTTGCCTACCCGGCAAGGAGGGTCATGGCCTGGTCCAATTCGGCCCCCCGGGCGGAGCAGTTGCCGTGGCATTTTGGCCACGCGGCAAAGTGGCTGCGGGCTCATCCTGGGGTTTTGGAAGGGGATGTGGGGTTGGACCAGAAGAGGCTCTATGCCGAGGTGAGACAGGGAGTGACCGCGCCAGCTGTGGTGGGGATACCCGCTACAGTTTGGTTGTCGGTACAACTGCCTGGCCTGGACAATGGGCTCAAGGATTTAGGATGGCTGATGTTACACAGGAGTTTGCCGGTGCGTGAGATCATGCACCGGCATGGCTTGGCGAGATCCCCGGTGTGCCCCAGAGCTGGTTGCTTTGTGGACGAGACTATTAGACACGTCATGTGGGACTGTCCTTTTGCAGGGGTGGTGTGGGCTAGGGCATCTGTGTTGATTGGGAGGTTGGAGGGGAGTGTTGGGGTCACATGGGCAAGATTGGAGAGAGGGATTGGGAGAGCTGGGGGGGGGCGTAGGGGGCGTCTCCTGCAATGGCTGCTCATGGGCCTTTTTAAGAAGGGGCTGTGGGAGGCCAGACAGGCTCTGGTTAAAAAGGCGGTGGATTGGGGGGTGGAGGGGGTTGTTAGGAGAGTAGAGGGGGACGTAAAGGGAAGGATGCGGTGGGATGTGAAGAGGTGGGGACATCATGCTGCTAGGGAGAGATGGAAGGGGGGTTTAGGTTTGATGGAAGGGATGTAGTGGTTGCTTAGGATATTGACATATGGTTTTTTTTGTGGAGACCGGAAAGTGCATAAGTGGAAAATGGGGACATGGTTTTTTGTCTTGGATAGTGGGCTATTGTTTTGGGTGGGATAAAGGGAGGTTTTGGTTAACAGTGGGTGGTTTAATTTGGGGTTCATTTTCATTTTCAACTGTAACAGGGACAGCATACAATAAGGAACATAAAATGAAAATGTAGAAATGCAAATGTTCAGGAAAGTTTTGTTTGGATTAGTAGGGAAAGGTAATTTAAGAATGTGTGCACATGTATGGGTGTTTTAAATAGTATGATAGGAAGTCGTTTTGTAGTTTGTATGGTATAGGGACAGATAGGATGTGATAACATGTATATGATTATTTTTGATATAAAATTAAGAAAGAAGGTAAAAACTCCCCTCCCAGCTGGTTGGAGGGGAGGAGAAGCCCGATTTCACAAAAAGAAAAAAAAAAAAAAAATCTGTTCTTATCAGTTTAATATCTGATACGTCCCCTACCCGGGGACCATATATTAAATTGATTTTTGGAACAGGGAGATGGAATAGGGGCTTGCTCCGTCCACTCCACGCATCGACCTGGTCTTGCAGTATCTCCAGGAACGGTGCACTCACTCCTCCTAACTTTGTCAAAGTAAATGTTTTGGTACGCTAATCTGCGATGGGTTAAAGGCAATGCAAAAAAAAAGAAATCATTAGATGGGCAATGCTCAGTTTAATCTGCGTTATGTATTCCCGCCCTTTTTGTTAAAAAAAAAAACGTCCGTGTGTGTGTGTGTGTGTGTGTGTGTGTGTGTGTGTGTGTGTGTGTGTGTGTGTGTGTGTGTGTGTGTGTGTGTGTAAATGGCTGCATTTACATAGCGCTTTACAATTTGTTCCCCACATTTTACCCATTCACTCAGACGTTCACACACCGATGGCGGAGGCAACCATGCAAGGTGCCAACCTACCTGCTCATCAGGAGCAATTAGGGGATAAGTGTCTTTAAACAAAGCACAATTGATGCAAACACAGACAACGTGTTGTAAATGCTAGTACAGTAACATCCACCCCCCTGCGTACTGTATCAGCCGCGCCGGGCGTGCCCGCTGGCCATAATGGGGGTTATCGCTTCTCGGCCTTTTGGCTAAGATCAAGTGTAGTATCTGTTCTTATCAGTTTAATATCTGATACGTCCCCTACCCGGGGACCATATATTAAATTGATTTTTGGAACAGGGAGATGGAATAGGGGCTTGCTCCGTCCACTCCACGCATCGACCTGGTCTTGCAGTATCTCCAGGAACGGTGCACTCACTCCTCCTAACTTTGTCAAAGTAAATGTTTTGGTACGCTAATCTGCGATGGGTTAAAGGCAATGCAAAAAAAAAGAAATCATTAGATGGGCAACGCTCTGTTTAATCTGCGTTATGTTTTCCCACCCTTTTTGTTAAAAAAAAAAAAAAAAAAAAAAAAAAAAACGTCCTCATGTGTATGTGTGTGTGTGTGTGTGTGTGTGTGTGTGTGTGTGTGTGTGTGTGTGTGTGTGTGTGTAAATGGCTGCATTTACATAGCGCTTTACAATTTGTTCCTCACATTTTACCCATTCACTCAGACGTTCACACACCGATGGCGGAGGCAACCATGCAAGGTGCCAACCTACCTGCTCATCAGGAGCAATTAGGGGATAAGTGTCTTTAAACAAAGCACAATTGATGCAAACACAGACAACGTGTTGTAAATGCTAGTACAGTAACATCCACCCCCCTGCGTCCTGTATCAGCCGCGCCGGGCGTGCCCGCTGGCCATAATGGGGGTTATCGCTTCTCGGCCTTTTGGCTAAGATCAAGTGTAGTATCTGTTCTTATCAGTTTAATATCTGATACGTCCCCTACCCGGGGACCATATATTAAATTGATTTTTGGAACAGGGAGATGGAATAGGGGCTTGCTCCGTCCACTCCACGCATCGACCTGGTCTTGCAGTATCTCCAGGAACGGTGCACTCACTCCTCCTAACTTTGTCAAAGTAAATGTTTTGGTACGCTAATCTGCGATGGGTTAAAGGCAATGCAAAAAAAAAGAAATCATTAGATGGGCAATGCTCAGTTTAATCTGCGTTATGTTTTCCCGCCCTTTTTGTTAAAAAAAAAAACGTCCGTGTGTGTGTGTGTGTGTGTGTGTGTGTGTGTGTGTGTGTGTGTGTGTGTGTGTGTGTAAATGGCTGCATTTACATAGCGCTTTACAATTTGTTCCCCACATTTTACCCATTCACTCAGACGTTCACACACCGATGGCGGAGGCAACCATGCAAGGTGCCAACCTACCTGCTCATCAGGAGCAATTAGGGGATAAGTGTCTTTAAACAAAGCACAATTGATGCAAACACAGACAACGTGTTGTAAATGCTAGTACAGTAACATCCACCCCCCTGCGTACTGTATCAGCCGCGCCGGGCGTGCCCGCTGGCCATAATGGGGGTTATCGCTTCTCGGCCTTTTGGCTAAGATCAAGTGTAGTATCTGTTCTTATCAGTTTAATATCTGATACGTCCCCTACCCGAGGACCATATATTAAATTGATTTTTGGAACAGGGAGATGGAATAGGGGCTTGCTCCGTCCACTCCACGCATCGACCTGGTCTTGCAGTATCTCCAGGAACGGTGCACTCACTCCTCCTAACTTTGTCAAAGTAAATGTTTTGGTACGCTAATCTGCGATGGGTTAAAGGCAATGCAAAAAAAAAGAAATCATTAGATGGGCAACGCTCTGTTTAATCTGCGTTATGTTTTCCCGCCCTTTTTGTTAAAAAAAAAAAAAAAAAAAGAAAAAAAACGTCCTCATGTGTATGTGTGTGTGTGTGTGTGTGTGTGTGTGTGTGTGTGTGTGTGTGTGTGTGTGTGTGTGTGTGTAAATGGCTGCATTTACATAGCGCTTTACAATTTGTTCCTCACATTTTACCCATTCACTCAGACGTTCACACACCGATGGCGGAGGCAACCATGCAAGGTGCCAACCTACCTGCTCATCAGGAGCAATTAGGGGATAAGTGTCTTTAAACAAAGCACAATTGATGCAAACACAGACAACGTGTTGTAAATGCTAGTACAGTAACATCCACCCCCCTGCGTCCTGTATCAGCCGCGCCGGGCGTGCCCGCTGGCCATAATGGGGGTTATCGCTTCTCGGCCTTTTGGCTAAGATCAAGTGGATGACCGGTGTATGCTGTTCCTGGTTTTGTTTGCTTGTTTATTATTTTTCTCACATTTCCACAGTCGTGCGGTGTATGGGACTGGAAATTGAGTTTTTTTTATTGTTTGTGCTGGCTTCTCCCTACGATGGCCAGCACTCCACGGCAGTCGACCCCTAGGGCTGGGTTACGGTTTTCGGCGAGGTTCATATGGAAGGATGGAACGATGCCCATGTGGAACAGAGATGTGTTTGTGGATGGTGTCATCATGACTCAACTCAAGTTGAAGGCGGACGATATTTTTTGCATCCAGCACAATGCCCAGGAGAGGGGCTACGATGTTTCCTTCAGATCCAGTTTGGGGCTCCAGGGGGTTTTGGAGGACTGCAAGCGGATGGAGGCTGATGTCGGACCCCTCAGCCATTTCGAGGTGTTTTCTCTGGACAGGCTGAATTTTCGAGTTATCAATGTCACAATGTACAACCCGTACGTGATTGATAAGGAGGTGACTGATTTTTTGGCCCCCTACGCTGAGGTGATATCTGAGGTCCGGAGGATCAGAGACAGACGTGGGATCTGGACGGGGCGGAGGCAGGTGCAGGTGCTCCTAAAGGCTGTTCCCGGTGGCTGTGACGGGCTGGCTCATCCCCCAGCCTTCTTTTCCTTGGGGCCTGATAGGGGGTATTTGTTTTATAACAACCAGCCCCCTTTCTGCCGAAGGTGCCGGGTGGCAGGGCACTCTGATGGAAAGTGTGGGGAGGTGAGGTGCCACCATTGCAAGGAGGAGGGCCACATGGCTAAAGATTGTAAGGTTGGTAAGAAATGCCACAACTGCAGTTCCACCGACCACCTGGTGAGGGCCTGTCCCCAGGAGCGGCGGTATTCGTCAGTGGTGGTGATGGGGAAGGAGCTTGCACCGAAGACCGGAGAGGAGGAAGAAAGTGCACCAGTGGCACCAGCACCAGCACCAATAGAGGCGTTTCCTGTGGAGAAGGACGCAGAGGCGGAGACGGTACTCCTGGTTGGCAACAAGACAGTTTCCCCTTTGTCTTCCGATGGAGAGGCGATGGACGAGGAGGAGGTGGTCGGTGGAGCCAGCGGAGCCAGTGGAGCCAGTGGAGCCAGAAAACGGAGGTTAAGGGTTAAAAGGACTACACCTGGGTCAGAAGGTATGGGGGCAGGGGAAATTACCGGTGGGGGCCCACAAAAAAAGGTAAGGGGAGGGAAGGGAGGTAGGGTGGCCCTCTTAGTGCAACAGGTCGGTGGGGAGCAGGGGGTTGGTGGGGGAGTGGGTTTGGCGGATGTTGAGGGGGAGGGGGTTTGTTTACCGGTTTCCCCTGTCCTGGACAGTATGGACAGTATGGACCCTTTTGAGACTCCAAGCCTTGGGGAAGGGTTACAGGTGGGAGCACCCAACACTTTGCCTGCTTCTTGGGATAAGGGGGAGGATGGGGAGGACAGTTAAAAGTGGGGGTAGGGGTATTATTGTGGGTTGGTTTTTTGTTTAATTTAATTTTATTATTGTCAATGGCTTTCACAGTGGGCACTTTTAATGCACGGGGGTTGAGGGGTTCTGTTAAGAGGAGGGGCTTTTTTGATTATGTTGCCTCACTCAGGCTTACCGTTTGTTTTGTTCAAGAGGTGCACTTACGGGATGGGAGGGATTGTGGTGCGTTTTCAAAGGAATGGGACAAGGGGGAATCGTTTTGGTCAGTGGGGGGGGTTCACTCATCTGGTGTGGGGATACTGTTTGGAAACCGGGAGGCAAGGGTGGTGGGTTCCTTTGTAATTGTGCAGGGGAGGGTTATGGGGGTTGATGTGAATATTGGGGTTTTGAAATTGAGGGTGGTGGTGGTGTACGGGCCACAGAGGGCGGGTGAAAGGAGTGCCATGATGGAGGCTTTAAGGCCTTTTTTTGCCACAAACAGGCAGATGGTGGTGGGGGGTGATTTTAATGTGGATCTGGGGAGGGTGGGTGATCCAAGTGCTGGGTGTGTGGGTTCTTTTTTTAAGGGGCAGGGGCTTGTGGATGGAGGGAAGGCACTTACCCCTCGAATAGATGGTCCCACATGGCGTAACTCCCGGGGGGTAGCCAGGCGTCTCGATTATGTGTTTTTTTCTCGGTCCTTGGTCCTATTGTCGGGCCGGGTGGTCCCTGTTTTTTTCTCTGACCATGATGGGCTCCTCTTTCGGGTCCGGTCTAGCGCTCCTGTTTTCGGCCCCGGGTACTGGAGGTTGAACTCCAGTGTCCTTGGCGAGGATGAGTTCTGCAGTAGCTTTGTCTCCTTTTTCCGGGGGCTCGAGGGACTTAGGGCTTTGTTTTCTGGTGTGGTGGAGTGGTGGGAGGGGGCTAAGGAGAGGATAAAGGGGTTTTGTATTATGTATTGTCAACGGAGGGCGAAGGAGGCGGGGAGGGAAGTGCTCCGTCTTCAACACCTCCTCGAGCTCGAGTACACTTTGGGTAACCTAGGTGGCGCTGTAGACCAGCGGGCTTGTGACTCCCTTAAGACAGAACTTAGGGATGTCTATGAGGATAAGGCCCGTGCTTACCTGACGCGGTCACGTCGTGAGTTCTTGGAGAAGAATGAGACGTGTTCCGCAGCCTTTTTCAGCAGCGTGAGGGCTGATAAGGGAAGGAAGGTGATATCGGGAGTTAGGGACAGTCAGGGTCAGGTGGTTACTGAGACAGGGGAGATGGTAAGGGTCGCAACCGATCACTTCCGCTCCTTCTTCTGTGAACGAGTGGTGGATGAGGAGCGAGCAGAGGCTTTTTTGCAGCTTGTGGCTCAGAGGGTACCGTCAGACCTGGCTGAGGCTTTGGAGGCCCCTCTCTCTCTCGAGGAATTGGAGGGTGCCCTTCGTAGAATGGGCAAGCGTAAGGTTCCGGGCATCGATGGCCTGCCGGCTGAGTTTTATCTCATGTTTTGGGATATTCTCGGCCCGGTGGTTCTCGAGGTCCTGACCGAGGTCCTCCGCACAGGGGCACTGGGAGGGTCAATGGCTAAGGGGGTGATCTCACTTCTGTTTAAGAAGGGGGACGCCTCTGACCTTAAGAACTGGCGGCCATTGACCATGCTGTGTGTTGATTACAAGCTTTTGGCTAAGGTTCTCACAGACCGTCTGTGCACAGCTCTCCCAGATGCGGTCCATGTGGATCAGACGTGTGGGGTGGCTGGGCGCTCGTTGAGATGGAATCTCCAGCTCATCAGAGACGTCATCGCTTGGGCAGAGGATCGGGACCTGCCACTTATGGTGGTGGGTCTTGATCAGGCCAAAGCCTTTGATAGGGTTCACTGGGGTTTTATGTTCAAAGTTTTAGAGAGAATAGGCTTAGGGCGGGTTTTTGTTGGGTGGCTGCGTACTCTGTACACAGCAGTGGGGAGCACGGTTTCTGTTAATGGGCACTTGGGGGAGTTTTTTGGGTTGCACGCAGGGGTAAGACAGGGGTGTCCGCTCTCTCCCCTGCTCTACGTCCTTTATATGGAGCCCCTGGCGGCGGCCATTAGGGCTGACCCGGGTGTGAAGGGTATCCTGGTACCAGGCAGCAGGGGCCTGAGGGTCAAGTTGTCGCAGTATGCGGATGATACCACACTGCTACTGGACAACGATGCGTGTCTGAGTCGGTCTTTGGAGATCTTCCAGGACTTTGGCCGGGTGTCTGGCGCGGAGCTCAACCGTGCTAAATCCTCGGTTAAGTTCTTTGGGCGGTGGAAGAGTAGGTCAGACGTACCAGGAGGGCTGTCGCTCTGTGAAGGGGCCCTGAGGATTCTTGGGGTCCTCTTTGAGGCAGCCCACAGTGCCACGGTCAACTGGACCAGGCGAATAGATGCAGTTCATAAAAAGTTTGCCCTCTGGAAGGCCAGGAGACTGACCTTTACGGGGAAGGTACTGGTTTTGAAGGTAGACGTGTTGCCGTCCCTCCTGTACCTGGCGTACATCTTTCCGATGCCGGCCAGCATGCGGAGGCCGCTCACTCGGCTTGTGTTTCGTTTCATGTGGGGGGGGAGTTATGAATACGTGGCGAGGGCACGCATGTTGGCTCCGGTGGGGGAAGGGGGGAGGGACGTGCCCCATTTCCCACTCAAGTTGGACTGCATTTTTGTTTCTTTTTTGCTCAAAGAATTGTCCTCTCCGGTAGTCCATCCATCTGGCTACTTCCTCCGGTTCTACTTTGCCTACCCGGCAAGGAGGGTCATGGCCTGGTCCAATTCGGCCCCCCGGGCGGAGCAGTTGCCGTGGCATTTTGGCCACGCGGCAAAGTGGCTGCGGGCTCATCCTGGGGTTTTGGAAGGGGATGTGGGGTTGGACCAGAAGAGGCTCTATGCCGAGGTGAGACAGGGAGTGACCGCGCCAGCTGTGGTGGGGATACCCGCTACAGTTTGGTTGTCGGTACAACTGCCTGGCCTGGACAATGGGCTCAAGGATTTAGGATGGCTGATGTTACACAGGAGTTTGCCGGTGCGTGAGATCATGCACCGGCATGGCTTGGCGAGATCCCCGGTGTGCCCCAGAGCTGGTTGCTTTGTGGACGAGACTATTAGACACGTCATGTGGGACTGTCCTTTTGCAGGGGTGGTGTGGGCTAGGGCATCTGTGTTGATTGGGAGGTTGGAGGGGAGTGTTGGGGTCACATGGGCAAGATTGGAGAGAGGGATTGGGAGAGCTGGGGGGGGGCGTAGGGGGCGTCTCCTGCAATGGCTGCTCATGGGCCTTTTTAAGAAGGGGCTGTGGGAGGCCAGACAGGCTCTGGTTAAAAAGGCGGTGGATTGGGGGGTGGAGGGGGTTGTTAGGAGAGTAGAGGGGGACGTAAAGGGAAGGATGCGGTGGGATGTGAAGAGGTGGGGACATCATGCTGCTAGGGAGAGATGGAAGGGGGGTTTAGGTTTGATGGAAGGGATGTAGTGGTTGCTTAGGATATTGACATATGGTTTTTTTTGTGGAGACCGGAAAGTGCATAAGTGGAAAATGGGGACATGGTTTTTTGTCTTGGATAGTGGGCTATTGTTTTGGGTGGGATAAAGGGAGGTTTTGGTTAACAGTGGGTGGTTTAATTTGGGGTTTCATTTTCATTTTCAACTGTAACAGGGACAGCATACAATAAGGAACATAAAATGAAAATGTAGAAATGCAAATGTTCAGGAAAGTTTTGTTTGGATTAGTAGGGAAAGGTAAATTAAGAATGTGTGCACATGTATGGGTGTTTTAAATAGTATGATAGGAAGTCGTTTTGTAGTTTGTATGGTATAGGGACAGATAGGATGTGATAACATGTATATGATTATTTTTGATATAAAATTAAGAAAGAAGGTAAAAACTCCCCTCCCAGCTGGTTGGAGGGGAGGAGAAGCCCGATTTCACAAAAAAAAAAAAAAAAAAAAAAAAAAAAAAAATCTGTTCTTATCAGTTTAATATCTGATACGTCCCCTACCCGGGGACCATATATTAAATTGATTTTTGGAACAGGGAGATGGAATAGGGGCTTGCTCCGTCCACTCCACGCATCGACCTGGTCTTGCAGTATCTCCAGGAACGGTGCACTCACTCCTCCTAACTTTGTCAAAGTAAATGTTTTGGTACGCTAATCTGCGATGGGTTAAAGGCAATGCAAAAAAAAAGAAATCATTAGATGGGCAATGCTCAGTTTAATCTGCGTTATGTATTCCCGCCCTTTTTGTTAAAAAAAAAAACGTCCGTGTGTGTGTGTGTGTGTGTGTGTGTGTGTGTGTGTGTGTGTGTGTGTGTGTGTGTGTGTGTGTGTGTGTAAATGGCTGCATTTACATAGCGCTTTACAATTTGTTCCCCACATTTTACCCATTCACTCAGACGTTCACACACCGATGGCGGAGGCAACCATGCAAGGTGCCAACCTACCTGCTCATCAGGAGCAATTAGGGGATAAGTGTCTTTAAACAAAGCACAATTGATGCAAACACAGACAACGTGTTGTAAATGCTAGTACAGTAACATCCACCCCCCTGCGTACTGTATCAGCCGCGCCGGGCGTGCCCGCTGGCCATAATGGGGGTTATCGCTTCTCGGCCTTTTGGCTAAGATCAAGTGTAGTATCTGTTCTTATCAGTTTAATATCTGATACGTCCCCTACCCGGGGACCATATATTAAATTGATTTTTGGAACAGGGAGATGGAATAGGGGCTTGCTCCGTCCACTCCACGCATCGACCTGGTCTTGCAGTATCTCCAGGAACGGTGCACTCACTCCTCCTAACTTTGTCAAAGTAAATGTTTTGGTACGCTAATCTGCGATGGGTTAAAGGCAATGCAAAAAAAAAGAAATCATTAGATGGGCAATGCTCTGTTTAATCTGCGTTATGTTTTCCCGCCCTTTTTGTTAAAAAAAAAAAAAAAAAAAAAAAAAAAACGTCCTCATGTGTATGTGTGTGTGTGTGTGTGTGTGTGTGTGTGTGTGTGTGTGTGTGTGTGTGTGTGTGTGTAAATGGCTGCATTTACATAGCGCTTTACAATTTGTTCCTCACATTTTACCCATTCACTCAGACGTTCACACACCGATGGCGGAGGCAACCATGCAAGGTGCCAACCTACCTGCTCATCAGGAGCAATTAGGGGATAAGTGTCTTTAAACAAAGCACAATTGATGCAAACACAGACAACGTGTTGTAAATGCTAGTACAGTAACATCCACCCCCCTGCGTCCTGTATCAGCCGCGCCGGGCGTGCCCGCTGGCCATAATGGGGGTTATCGCTTCTCGGCCTTTTGGCTAAGATCAAGTGTAGTATCTGTTCTTATCAGTTTAATATCTGATACGTCCCCTACCCGGGGACCATATATTAAATTGATTTTTGGAACAGGGAGATGGAATAGGGGCTTGCTCCGTCCACTCCACGCATCGACCTGGTCTTGCAGTATCTCCAGGAACGGTGCACTCACTCCTCCTAACTTTGTCAAAGTAAATGTTTTGGTACGCTAATCTGCGATGGGTTAAAGGCAATGCAAAAAAAAAGAAATCATTAGATGGGCAATGCTCAGTTTAATCTGCGTTATGTTTTCCCGCCCTTTTTGTTAAAAAAAAAAACGTCCGTGTGTGTGTGTGTGTGTGTGTGTGTGTGTGTGTGTGTGTGTGTGTGTGTGTGTGTGTAAATGGCTGCATTTACATAGCGCTTTACAATTTGTTCCCCACATTTTACCCATTCACTCAGACGTTCACACACCGATGGCGGAGGCAACCATGCAAGGTGCCAACCTACCTGCTCATCAGGAGCAATTAGGGGATAAGTGTCTTTAAACAAAGCACAATTGATGCAAACACAGACAACGTGTTGTAAATGCTAGTACAGTAACATCCACCCCCCTGCGTACTGTATCAGCCGCGCCGGGCGTGCCCGCTGGCCATAATGGGGGTTATCGCTTCTCGGCCTTTTGGCTAAGATCAAGTGTAGTATCTGTTCTTATCAGTTTAATATCTGATACGTCCCCTACCCGAGGACCATATATTAAATTGATTTTTGGAACAGGGAGATGGAATAGGGGCTTGCTCCGTCCACTCCACGCATCGACCTGGTCTTGCAGTATCTCCAGGAACGGTGCACTCACTCCTCCTAACTTTGTCAAAGTAAATGTTTTGGTACGCTAATCTGCGATGGGTTAAAGGCAATGCAAAAAAAAAGAAATCATTAGATGGGCAACGCTCTGTTTAATCTGCGTTATGTTTTCCCGCCCTTTTTGTTAAAAAAAAAAAAAAAAAAAGAAAAAAAACGTCCTCATGTGTATGTGTGTGTGTGTGTGTGTGTGTGTGTGTGTGTGTGTGTGTGTGTGTGTGTGTGTGTGTGTGTAAATGGCTGCATTTACATAGCGCTTTACAATTTGTTCCTCACATTTTACCCATTCACTCAGACGTTCACACACCGATGGCGGAGGCAACCATGCAAGGTGCCAACCTACCTGCTCATCAGGAGCAATTAGGGGATAAGTGTCTTTAAACAAAGCACAATTGATGCAAACACAGACAACGTGTTGTAAATGCTAGTACAGTAACATCCACCCCCCTGCGTCCTGTATCAGCCGCGCCGGGCGTGCCCGCTGGCCATAATGGGGGTTATCGCTTCTCGGCCTTTTGGCTAAGATCAAGTGGATGACCGGTGTATGCTGTTCCTGGTTTTGTTTGCTTGTTTATTATTTTTCTCACATTTCCACAGTCGTGCGGTGTATGGGACTGGAAATTGAGTTTTTTTTATTGTTTGTGCTGGCTTCTCCCTACGATGGCCAGCACTCCACGGCAGTCGACCCCTAGGGCTGGGTTACGGTTTTCGGCGAGGTTCATATGGAAGGATGGAACGATGCCCATGTGGAACAGAGATGTGTTTGTGGATGGTGTCATCATGACTCAACTCAAGTTGAAGGCGGACGATATTTTTTGCATCCAGCACAATGCCCAGGAGAGGGGCTACGATGTTTCCTTCAGATCCAGTTTGGGGCTCCAGGGGGTTTTGGAGGACTGCAAGCGGATGGAGGCTGATGTCGGACCCCTCAGCCATTTCGAGGTGTTTTCTCTGGACAGGCTGAATTTTCGAGTTATCAATGTCACAATGTACAACCCGTACGTGATTGATAAGGAGGTGACTGATTTTTTGGCCCCCTACGCTGAGGTGATATCTGAGGTCCGGAGGATCAGAGACAGACGTGGGATCTGGACGGGGCGGAGGCAGGTGCAGGTGCTCCTAAAGGCTGTTCCCGGTGGCTGTGACGGGCTGGCTCATCCCCCAGCCTTCTTTTCCTTGGGGCCTGATAGGGGGTATTTGTTTTATAACAACCAGCCCCCTTTCTGCCGAAGGTGCCGGGTGGCAGGGCACTCTGATGGAAAGTGTGGGGAGGTGAGGTGCCACCATTGCAAGGAGGAGGGCCACATGGCTAAAGATTGTAAGGTTGGTAAGAAATGCCACAACTGCAGTTCCACCGACCACCTGGTGAGGGCCTGTCCCCAGGAGCGGCGGTATTCGTCAGTGGTGGTGATGGGGAAGGAGCTTGCACCGAAGACCGGAGAGGAGGAAGAAAGTGCACCAGTGGCACCAGCACCAGCACCAATAGAGGCGTTTCCTGTGGAGAAGGACGCAGAGGCGGAGACGGTACTCCTGGTTGGCAACAAGACAGTTTCCCCTTTGTCTTCCGATGGAGAGGCGATGGACGAGGAGGAGGTGGTCGGTGGAGCCAGCGGAGCCAGTGGAGCCAGTGGAGCCAGAAAACGGAGGTTAAGGGTTAAAAGGACTACACCTGGGTCAGAAGGTATGGGGGCAGGGGAAATTACCGGTGGGGGCCCACAAAAAAAGGTAAGGGGAGGGAAGGGAGGTAGGGTGGCCCTCTTAGTGCAACAGGTCGGTGGGGAGCAGGGGGTTGGTGGGGGAGTGGGTTTGGCGGATGTTGAGGGGGAGGGGGTTTGTTTACCGGTTTCCCCTGTCCTGGACAGTATGGACAGTATGGACCCTTTTGAGACTCCAAGCCTTGGGGAAGGGTTACAGGTGGGAGCACCCAACACTTTGCCTGCTTCTTGGGATAAGGGGGAGGATGGGGAGGACAGTTAAAAGTGGGGGTAGGGGTATTATTGTGGGTTGGTTTTTTGTTTAATTTAATTTTATTATTGTCAATGGCTTTCACAGTGGGCACTTTTAATGCACGGGGGTTGAGGGGTTCTGTTAAGAGGAGGGGCTTTTTTGATTATGTTGCCTCACTCAGGCTTACCGTTTGTTTTGTTCAAGAGGTGCACTTACGGGATGGGAGGGATTGTGGTGCGTTTTCAAAGGAATGGGACAAGGGGGAATCGTTTTGGTCAGTGGGGGGGGTTCACTCATCTGGTGTGGGGATACTGTTTGGAAACCGGGAGGCAAGGGTGGTGGGTTCCTTTGTAATTGTGCAGGGGAGGGTTATGGGGGTTGATGTGAATATTGGGGTTTTGAAATTGAGGGTGGTGGTGGTGTACGGGCCACAGAGGGCGGGTGAAAGGAGTGCCATGATGGAGGCTTTAAGGCCTTTTTTTGCCACAAACAGGCAGATGGTGGTGGGGGGTGATTTTAATGTGGATCTGGGGAGGGTGGGTGATCCAAGTGCTGGGTGTGTGGGTTCTTTTTTTAAGGGGCAGGGGCTTGTGGATGGAGGGAAGGCACTTACCCCTCGAATAGATGGTCCCACATGGCGTAACTCCCGGGGGGTAGCCAGGCGTCTCGATTATGTGTTTTTTTCTCGGTCCTTGGTCCTATTGTCGGGCCGGGTGGTCCCTGTTTTTTTCTCTGACCATGATGGGCTCCTCTTTCGGGTCCGGTCTAGCGCTCCTGTTTTCGGCCCCGGGTACTGGAGGTTGAACTCCAGTGTCCTTGGCGAGGATGAGTTCTGCAGTAGCTTTGTCTCCTTTTTCCGGGGGCTCGAGGGACTTAGGGCTTTGTTTTCTGGTGTGGTGGAGTGGTGGGAGGGGGCTAAGGAGAGGATAAAGGGGTTTTGTATTATGTATTGTCAACGGAGGGCGAAGGAGGCGGGGAGGGAAGTGCTCCGTCTTCAACACCTCCTCGAGCTCGAGTACACTTTGGGTAACCTAGGTGGCGCTGTAGACCAGCGGGCTTGTGACTCCCTTAAGACAGAACTTAGGGATGTCTATGAGGATAAGGCCCGTGCTTACCTGACGCGGTCACGTCGTGAGTTCTTGGAGAAGAATGAGACGTGTTCCGCAGCCTTTTTCAGCAGCGTGAGGGCTGATAAGGGAAGGAAGGTGATATCGGGAGTTAGGGACAGTCAGGGTCAGGTGGTTACTGAGACAGGGGAGATGGTAAGGGTCGCAACCGATCACTTCCGCTCCTTCTTCTGTGAACGAGTGGTGGATGAGGAGCGAGCAGAGGCTTTTTTGCAGCTTGTGGCTCAGAGGGTACCGTCAGACCTGGCTGAGGCTTTGGAGGCCCCTCTCTCTCTCGAGGAATTGGAGGGTGCCCTTCGTAGAATGGGCAAGCGTAAGGTTCCGGGCATCGATGGCCTGCCGGCTGAGTTTTATCTCATGTTTTGGGATATTCTCGGCCCGGTGGTTCTCGAGGTCCTGACCGAGGTCCTCCGCACAGGGGCACTGGGAGGGTCAATGGCTAAGGGGGTGATCTCACTTCTGTTTAAGAAGGGGGACGCCTCTGACCTTAAGAACTGGCGGCCATTGACCATGCTGTGTGTTGATTACAAGCTTTTGGCTAAGGTTCTCACAGACCGTCTGTGCACAGCTCTCCCAGATGCGGTCCATGTGGATCAGACGTGTGGGGTGGCTGGGCGCTCGTTGAGATGGAATCTCCAGCTCATCAGAGACGTCATCGCTTGGGCAGAGGATCGGGACCTGCCACTTATGGTGGTGGGTCTTGATCAGGCCAAAGCCTTTGATAGGGTTCACTGGGGTTTTATGTTCAAAGTTTTAGAGAGAATAGGCTTAGGGCGGGTTTTTGTTGGGTGGCTGCGTACTCTGTACACAGCAGTGGGGAGCACGGTTTCTGTTAATGGGCACTTGGGGGAGTTTTTTGGGTTGCACGCAGGGGTAAGACAGGGGTGTCCGCTCTCTCCCCTGCTCTACGTCCTTTATATGGAGCCCCTGGCGGCGGCCATTAGGGCTGACCCGGGTGTGAAGGGTATCCTGGTACCAGGCAGCAGGGGCCTGAGGGTCAAGTTGTCGCAGTATGCGGATGATACCACACTGCTACTGGACAACGATGCGTGTCTGAGTCGGTCTTTGGAGATCTTCCAGGACTTTGGCCGGGTGTCTGGCGCGGAGCTCAACCGTGCTAAATCCTCGGTTAAGTTCTTTGGGCGGTGGAAGAGTAGGTCAGACGTACCAGGAGGGCTGTCGTTCTGTGAAGGGGCCCTGAGGATTCTTGGGGTCCTCTTTGAGGCAGCCCACAGTGCCACGGTCAACTGGACCAGGCGAATAGATGCAGTTCATAAAAAGTTTGCCCTCTGGAAGGCCAGGAGACTGACCTTTACGGGGAAGGTACTGGTTTTGAAGGTAGACGTGTTGCCGTCCCTCCTGTACCTGGCGTACATCTTTCCGATGCCGGCCAGCATGCGGAGGCCGCTCACTCGGCTTGTGTTTCGTTTCATGTGGGGGGGGAGTTATGAATACGTGGCGAGGGCACGCATGTTGGCTCCGGTGGGGGAAGGGGGGAGGGACGTGCCCCATTTCCCACTCAAGTTGGACTGCATTTTTGTTTCTTTTTTGCTCAAAGAATTGTCCTCTCCGGTAGTCCATCCATCTGGCTACTTCCTCCGGTTCTACTTTGCCTACCCGGCAAGGAGGGTCATGGCCTGGTCCAATTCGGCCCCCCGGGCGGAGCAGTTGCCGTGGCATTTTGGCCACGCGGCAAAGTGGCTGCGGGCTCATCCTGGGGTTTTGGAAGGGGATGTGGGGTTGGACCAGAAGAGGCTCTATGCCGAGGTGAGACAGGGAGTGACCGCGCCAGCTGTGGTGGGGATACCCGCTACAGTTTGGTTGTCGGTACAACTGCCTGGCCTGGACAATGGGCTCAAGGATTTAGGATGGCTGATGTTACACAGGAGTTTGCCGGTGCGTGAGATCATGCACCGGCATGGCTTGGCGAGATCCCCGGTGTGCCCCAGAGCTGGTTGCTTTGTGGACGAGACTATTAGACACGTCATGTGGGACTGTCCTTTTGCAGGGGTGGTGTGGGCTAGGGCATCTGTGTTGATTGGGAGGTTGGAGGGGAGTGTTGGGGTCACATGGGCAAGATTGGAGAGAGGGATTGGGAGAGCTGGGGGGGGGCGTAGGGGGCGTCTCCTGCAATGGCTGCTCATGGGCCTTTTTAAGAAGGGGCTGTGGGAGGCCAGACAGGCTCTGGTTAAAAAGGCGGTGGATTGGGGGGTGGAGGGGGTTGTTAGGAGAGTAGAGGGGGACGTAAAGGGAAGGATGCGGTGGGATGTGAAGAGGTGGGGACATCATGCTGCTAGGGAGAGATGGAAGGGGGGTTTAGGTTTGATGGAAGGGATGTAGTGGTTGCTTAGGATATTGACATATGGTTTTTTTTGTGGAGACCGGAAAGTGCATAAGTGGAAAATGGGGACATGGTTTTTTGTCTTGGATAGTGGGCTATTGTTTTGGGTGGGATAAAGGGAGGTTTTGGTTAACAGTGGGTGGTTTAATTTGGGGTTTCATTTTCATTTTCAACTGTAACAGGGACAGCATACAATAAGGAACATAAAATGAAAATGTAGAAATGCAAATGTTCAGGAAAGTTTTGTTTGGATTAGTAGGGAAAGGTAAATTAAGAATGTGTGCACATGTATGGGTGTTTTAAATAGTATGATAGGAAGTCGTTTTGTAGTTTGTATGGTATAGGGACAGATAGGATGTGATAACATGTATATGATTATTTTTGATATAAAATTAAGAAAGAAGGTAAAAACTCCCCTCCCAGCTGGTTGGAGGGGAGGAGAAGCCCGATTTCAAAAAAAAAAAAAAAAAAAAAAAAAAAAAAAATCTGTTCTTATCAGTTTAATATCTGATACGTCCCCTACCCGGGGACCATATATTAAATTGATTTTTGGAACAGGGAGATGGAATAGGGGCTTGCTCCGTCCACTCCACGCATCGACCTGGTCTTGCAGTATCTCCAGGAACGGTGCACTCACTCCTCCTAACTTTGTCAAAGTAAATGTTTTGGTACGCTAATCTGCGATGGGTTAAAGGCAATGCAAAAAAAAAGAAATCATTAGATGGGCAATGCTCAGTTTAATCTGCGTTATGTATTCCCGCCCTTTTTGTTAAAAAAAAAAACGTCCGTGTGTGTGTGTGTGTGTGTGTGTGTGTGTGTGTGTGTGTGTGTGTGTGTGTGTGTGTGTGTGTAAATGGCTGCATTTACATAGCGCTTTACAATTTGTTCCCCACATTTTACCCATTCACTCAGACGTTCACACACCGATGGCGGAGGCAACCATGCAAGGTGCCAACCTACCTGCTCATCAGGAGCAATTAGGGGATAAGTGTCTTTAAACAAAGCACAATTGATGCAAACACAGACAACGTGTTGTAAATGCTAGTACAGTAACATCCACCCCCCTGCGTACTGTATCAGCCGCGCCGGGCGTGCCCGCTGGCCATAATGGGGGTTATCGCTTCTCGGCCTTTTGGCTAAGATCAAGTGTAGTATCTGTTCTTATCAGTTTAATATCTGATACGTCCCCTACCCGGGGACCATATATTAAATTGATTTTTGGAACAGGGAGATGGAATAGGGGCTTGCTCCGTCCACTCCACGCATCGACCTGGTCTTGCAGTATCTCCAGGAACGGTGCACTCACTCCTCCTAACTTTGTCAAAGTAAATGTTTTGGTACGCTAATCTGCGATGGGTTAAAGGCAATGCAAAAAAAAAGAAATCATTAGATGGGCAACGCTCTGTTTAATCTGCGTTATGTTTTCCCGCCCTTTTTGTTAAAAAAAAAAAAAAAAAAAAAAAAAAAACGTCCTCATGTGTATGTGTGTGTGTGTGTGTGTGTGTGTGTGTGTGTGTGTGTGTGTGTGTAAATGGCTGCATTTACATAGCGCTTTACAATTTGTTCCTCACATTTTACCCATTCACTCAGACGTTCACACACCGATGGCGGAGGCAACCATGCAAGGTGCCAACCTACCTGCTCATCAGGAGCAATTAGGGGATAAGTGTCTTTAAACAAAGCACAATTGATGCAAACACAGACAACGTGTTGTAAATGCTAGTACAGTAACATCCACCCCCCTGCGTCCTGTATCAGCCGCGCCGGGCGTGCCCGCTGGCCATAATGGGGGTTATCGCTTCTCGGCCTTTTGGCTAAGATCAAGTGGATGACCGGTGTATGCTGTTCCTGGTTTTGTTTGCTTGTTTATTATTTTTCTCACATTTCCACAGTCGTGCGGTGTATGGGACTGGAAATTGAGTTTTTTTTATTGTTTGTGCTGGCTTCTCCCTACGATGGCCAGCACTCCACGGCAGTCGACCCCTAGGGCTGGGTTACGGTTTTCGGCGAGGTTCATATGGAAGGATGGAACGATGCCCATGTGGAACAGAGATGTGTTTGTGGATGGTGTCATCATGACTCAACTCAAGTTGAAGGCGGACGATATTTTTTGCATCCAGCACAATGCCCAGGAGAGGGGCTACGATGTTTCCTTCAGATCCAGTTTGGGGCTCCAGGGGGTTTTGGAGGACTGCAAGCGGATGGAGGCTGATGTCGGACCCCTCAGCCATTTCGAGGTGTTTTCTCTGGACAGGCTGAATTTTCGAGTTATCAATGTCACAATGTACAACCCGTACGTGATTGATAAGGAGGTGACTGATTTTTTGGCCCCCTACGCTGAGGTGATATCTGAGGTCCGGAGGATCAGAGACAGACGTGGGATCTGGACGGGGCGGAGGCAGGTGCAGGTGCTCCTAAAGGCTGTTCCCGGTGGCTGTGACGGGCTGGCTCATCCCCCAGCCTTCTTTTCCTTGGGGCCTGATAGGGGGTATTTGTTTTATAACAACCAGCCCCCTTTCTGCCGAAGGTGCCGGGTGGCAGGGCACTCTGATGGAAAGTGTGGGGAGGTGAGGTGCCACCATTGCAAGGAGGAGGGCCACATGGCTAAAGATTGTAAGGTTGGTAAGAAATGCCACAACTGCAGTTCCACCGACCACCTGGTGAGGGCCTGTCCCCAGGAGCGGCGGTATTCGTCAGTGGTGGTGATGGGGAAGGAGCTTGCACCGAAGACCGGAGAGGAGGAAGAAAGTGCACCAGTGGCACCAGCACCAGCACCAATAGAGGCGTTTCCTGTGGAGAAGGACGCAGAGGCGGAGACGGTACTCCTGGTTGGCAACAAGACAGTTTCCCCTTTGTCTTCCGATGGAGAGGCGATGGACGAGGAGGAGGTGGTCGGTGGAGCCAGCGGAGCCAGTGGAGCCAGTGGAGCCAGAAAACGGAGGTTAAGGGTTAAAAGGACTACACCTGGGTCAGAAGGTATGGGGGCAGGGGAAATTACCGGTGGGGGCCCACAAAAAAAGGTAAGGGGAGGGAAGGGAGGTAGGGTGGCCCTCTTAGTGCAACAGGTCGGTGGGGAGCAGGGGGTTGGTGGGGGAGTGGGTTTGGCGGATGTTGAGGGGGAGGGGGTTTGTTTACCGGTTTCCCCTGTCCTGGACAGTATGGACAGTATGGACCCTTTTGAGACTCCAAGCCTTGGGGAAGGGTTACAGGTGGGAGCACCCAACACTTTGCCTGCTTCTTGGGATAAGGGGGAGGATGGGGAGGACAGTTAAAAGTGGGGGTAGGGGTATTATTGTGGGTTGGTTTTTTGTTTAATTTTATTTTATTATTGTCAATGGCTTTCACAGTGGGCACTTTTAATGCACGGGGGTTGAGGGGTTCTGTTAAGAGGAGGGGCTTTTTTGATTATGTTGCCTCACTCAGGCTTACCGTTTGTTTTGTTCAAGAGGTGCACTTACGGGATGGGAGGGATTGTGGTGCGTTTTCAAAGGAATGGGACAAGGGGGAATCGTTTTGGTCAGTGGGGGGGGTTCACTCATCTGGTGTGGGGATACTGTTTGGAAACCGGGAGGCAAGGGTGGTGGGTTCCTTTGTAATTGTGCAGGGGAGGGTTATGGGGGTTGATGTGAATATTGGGGTTTTGAAATTGAGGGTGGTGGTGGTGTACGGGCCACAGAGGGCGGGTGAAAGGAGTGCCATGATGGAGGCTTTAAGGCCTTTTTTTGCCACAAACAGGCAGATGGTGGTGGGGGGTGATTTTAATGTGGATCTGGGGAGGGTGGGTGATCCAAGTGCTGGGTGTGTGGGTTCTTTTTTTAAGGGGCAGGGGCTTGTGGATGGAGGGAAGGCACTTACCCCTCGAATAGATGGTCCCACATGGCGTAACTCCCGGGGGGTAGCCAGGCGTCTCGATTATGTGTTTTTTTCTCTGTCCTTGGTCCTATTGTCGGGCCGGGTGGTCCCTGTTTTTTTCTCTGACCATGATGGGCTCCTCTTTCGGGTCCGGTCTAGCGCTCCTGTTTTCGGCCCCGGGTACTGGAGGTTGAACTCCAGTGTCCTTGGCGAGGATGAGTTCTGCAGTAGCTTTGTCTCCTTTTTCCGGGGGCTCGAGGGACTTAGGGCTTTGTTTTCTGGTGTGGTGGAGTGGTGGGAGGGGGCTAAGGAGAGGATAAAGGGGTTTTGTATTATGTATTGTCAACGGAGGGCGAAGGAGGCGGGGAGGGAAGTGCTCCGTCTTCAACACCTCCTCGAGCTCGAGTACACTTTGGGTAACCTAGGTGGCGCTGTAGACCAGCGGGCTTGTGACTCCCTTAAGACAGAACTTAGGGATGTTTATGAGGATAAGGCCCGTGCTTACCTGACGCGGTCACGTCGTGAGTTCTTGGAGAAGAATGAGACGTGTTCCGCAGCCTTTTTCAGCAGCGTGAGGGCTGATAAGGGAAGGAAGGTGATATCGGGAGTTAGGGACAGTCAGGGTCAGGTGGTTACTGAGACAGGGGAGATGGTAAGGGTCGCAACCGATCACTTCCGCTCCTTCTTCTGTGAACGAGTGGTGGATGAGGAGCGAGCAGAGGCTTTTTTGCAGCTTGTGGCTCAGAGGGTACCGTCAGACCTGGCTGAGGCTTTGGAGGCCCCTCTCTCTCTCGAGGAATTGGAGGGTGCCCTTCGTAGAATGGGCAAGCGTAAGGTTCCGGGCATCGATGGCCTGCCGGCTGAGTTTTATCTCATGTTTTGGGATATTCTCGGCCCGGTGGTTCTCGAGGTCCTGACCGAGGTCCTCCGCACAGGGGCACTGGGAGGGTCAATGGCTAAGGGGGTGATCTCACTTCTGTTTAAGAAGGGGGACGCCTCTGACCTTAAGAACTGGCGGCCATTGACCATGCTGTGTGTTGATTACAAGCTTTTGGCTAAGGTTCTCACAGACCGTCTGTGCACAGCTCTCCCAGATGCGGTCCATGTGGATCAGACGTGTGGGGTGGCTGGGCGCTCGTTGAGATGGAATCTCCAGCTCATCAGAGACGTCATCGCTTGGGCAGAGGATCGGGACCTGCCACTTATGGTGGTGGGTCTTGATCAGGCCAAAGCCTTTGATAGGGTTCACTGGGGTTTTATGTTCAAAGTTTTAGAGAGAATAGGCTTAGGGCGGGTTTTTGTTGGGTGGCTGCGTACTCTGTACACAGCAGTGGGGAGCACGGTTTCTGTTAATGGGCACTTGGGGGAGTTTTTTGGGTTGCACGCAGGGGTAAGACAGGGGTGTCCGCTCTCTCCCCTGCTCTACGTCCTTTATATGGAGCCCCTGGCGGCGGCCATTAGGGCTGACCCGGGTGTGAAGGGTATCCTGGTACCAGGCAGCAGGGGCCTGAGGGTCAAGTTGTCGCAGTATGCGGATGATACCACACTGCTACTGGACAACGATGCGTGTCTGAGTCGGTCTTTGGAGATCTTCCAGGACTTTGGCCGGGTGTCTGGCGCGGAGCTCAACCGTGCTAAATCCTCGGTTAAGTTCTTTGGGCGGTGGAAGAGTAGGTCAGACGTACCAGGAGGGCTGTCGCTCTGTGAAGGGGCCCTGAGGATTCTTGGGGTCCTCTTTGAGGCAGCCCACAGTGCCACGGTCAACTGGACCAGGCGAATAGATGCAGTTCATAAAAAGTTTGCCCTCTGGAAGGCCAGGAGACTGACCTTTACGGGGAAGGTACTGGTTTTGAAGGTAGACGTGTTGCCGTCCCTCCTGTACCTGGCGTACATCTTTCCGATGCCGGCCAGCATGCGGAGGCCGCTCACTCGGCTTGTGTTTCGTTTCATGTGGGGGGGGAGTTATGAATACGTGGCGAGGGCACGCATGTTGGCTCCGGTGGGGGAAGGGGGGAGGGACGTGCCCCATTTCCCACTCAAGTTGGACTGCATTTTTGTTTCTTTTTTGCTCAAAGAATTGTCCTCTCCGGTAGTCCATCCATCTGGCTACTTCCTCCGGTTCTACTTTGCCTACCCGGCAAGGAGGGTCATGGCCTGGTCCAATTCGGCCCCCCGGGCGGAGCAGTTGCCGTGGCATTTTGGCCACGCGGCAAAGTGGCTGCGGGCTCATCCTGGGGTTTTGGAAGGGGATGTGGGGTTGGACCAGAAGAGGCTCTATGCCGAGGTGAGACAGGGAGTGACCGCGCCAGCTGTGGTGGGGATACCCGCTACAGTTTGGTTGTCGGTACAACTGCCTGGCCTGGACAATGGGCTCAAGGATTTAGGATGGCTGATGTTACACAGGAGTTTGCCGGTGCGTGAGATCATGCACCGGCATGGCTTGGCGAGATCCCCGGTGTGCCCCAGAGCTGGTTGCTTTGTGGACGAGACTATTAGACACGTCATGTGGGACTGTCCTTTTGCAGGGGTGGTGTGGGCTAGGGCATCTGTGTTGATTGGGAGGTTGGAGGGGAGTGTTGGGGTCACATGGGCAAGATTGGAGAGAGGGATTGGGAGAGCTGGGGGGGGGCGTAGGGGGCGTCTCCTGCAATGGCTGCTCATGGGCCTTTTTAAGAAGGGGCTGTGGGAGGCCAGACAGGCTCTGGTTAAAAAGGCGGTGGATTGGGGGGTGGAGGGGGTTGTTAGGAGAGTAGAGGGGGACGTAAAGGGAAGGATGCGGTGGGATGTGAAGAGGTGGGGACATCATGCTGCTAGGGAGAGATGGAAGGGGGGTTTAGGTTTGATGGAAGGGATGTAGTGGTTGCTTAGGATATTGACATATGGTTTTTTTTGTGGAGACCGGAAAGTGCATAAGTGGAAAATGGGGACATGGTTTTTTGTCTTGGATAGTGGGCTATTGTTTTGGGTGGGATAAAGGGAGGTTTTGGTTAACAGTGGGTGGTTTAATTTGGGGTTTCATTTTCATTTTCAACTGTAACAGGGACAGCATACAATAAGGAACATAAAATGAAAATGTAGAAATGCAAATGTTCAGGAAAGTTTTGTTTGGATTAGTAGGGAAAGGTAAATTAAGAATGTGTGCACATGTATGGGTGTTTTAAATAGTATGATAGGAAGTCGTTTTGTAGTTTGTATGGTATAGGGACAGATAGGATGTGATAACATGTATATGATTATTTTTGATATAAAATTAAGAAAGAAGGTAAAAACTCCCCTCCCAGCTGGTTGGAGGGGAGGAGAAGCCCGATTTCACAAAAAAAAAAAAAAAAAAAAAAAAAAAAAAAAATCTGTTCTTATCAGTTTAATATCTGATACGTCCCCTACCCGGGGACCATATATTAAATTGATTTTTGGAACAGGGAGATGGAATAGGGGCTTGCTCCGTCCACTCCACGCATCGACCTGGTCTTGCAGTATCTCCAGGAACGGTGCACTCACTCCTCCTAACTTTGTCAAAGTAAATGTTTTGGTACGCTAATCTGCGATGGGTTAAAGGCAATGCAAAAAAAAAGAAATCATTAGATGGGCAATGCTCAGTTTAATCTGCGTTATGTATTCCCGCCCTTTTTGTTAAAAAAAAAAACGTCCGTGTGTGTGTGTGTGTGTGTGTGTGTGTGTGTGTGTGTGTGTGTGTGTGTGTGTGTGTGTGTAAATGGCTGCATTTACATAGCGCTTTACAATTTGTTCCCCACATTTTACCCATTCACTCAGACGTTCACACACCGATGGCGGAGGCAACCATGCAAGGTGCCAACCTACCTGCTCATCAGGAGCAATTAGGGGATAAGTGTCTTTAAACAAAGCACAATTGATGCAAACACAGACAACGTGTTGTAAATGCTAGTACAGTAACATCCACCCCCCTGCGTACTGTATCAGCCGCGCCGGGCGTGCCCGCTGGCCATAATGGGGGTTATCGCTTCTCGGCCTTTTGGCTAAGATCAAGTGTAGTATCTGTTCTTATCAGTTTAATATCTGATACGTCCCCTACCCGGGGACCATATATTAAATTGATTTTTGGAACAGGGAGATGGAATAGGGGCTTGCTCCGTCCACTCCACGCATCGACCTGGTCTTGCAGTATCTCCAGGAACGGTGCACTCACTCCTCCTAACTTTGTCAAAGTAAATGTTTTGGTACGCTAATCTGCGATGGGTTAAAGGCAATGCAAAAAAAAAGAAATCATTAGATGGGCAACGCTCTGTTTAATCTGCGTTATGTTTTCCCGCCCTTTTTGTTAAAAAAAAAAAAAAAAAAAAAAAAAAAACGTCCTCATGTGTATGTGTGTGTGTGTGTGTGTGTGTGTGTGTGTGTGTGTGTGTGTGTGTGTGTGTGTAAATGGCTGCATTTACATAGCGCTTTACAATTTGTTCCTCACATTTTACCCATTCACTCAGACGTTCACACACCGATGGCGGAGGCAACCATGCAAGGTGCCAACCTACCTGCTCATCAGGAGCAATTAGGGGATAAGTGTCTTTAAACAAAGCACAATTGATGCAAACACAGACAACGTGTTGTAAATGCTAGTACAGTAACATCCACCCCCCTGCGTCCTGTATCAGCCGCGCCGGGCGTGCCCGCTGGCCATAATGGGGGTTATCGCTTCTCGGCCTTTTGGCTAAGATCAAGTGGATGACCGGTGTATGCTGTTCCTGGTTTTGTTTGCTTGTTTATTATTTTTCTCACATTTCCACAGTCGTGCGGTGTATGGGACTGGAAATTGAGTTTTTTTTATTGTTTGTGCTGGCTTCTCCCTACGATGGCCAGCACTCCACGGCAGTCGACCCCTAGGGCTGGGTTACGGTTTTCGGCGAGGTTCATATGGAAGGATGGAACGATGCCCATGTGGAACAGAGATGTGTTTGTGGATGGTGTCATCATGACTCAACTCAAGTTGAAGGCGGACGATATTTTTTGCATCCAGCACAATGCCCAGGAGAGGGGCTACGATGTTTCCTTCAGATCCAGTTTGGGGCTCCAGGGGGTTTTGGAGGACTGCAAGCGGATGGAGGCTGATGTCGGACCCCTCAGCCATTTCGAGGTGTTTTCTCTGGACAGGCTGAATTTTCGAGTTATCAATGTCACAATGTACAACCCGTACGTGATTGATAAGGAGGTGACTGATTTTTTGGCCCCCTACGCTGAGGTGATATCTGAGGTCCGGAGGATCAGAGACAGACGTGGGATCTGGACGGGGCGGAGGCAGGTGCAGGTGCTCCTAAAGGCTGTTCCCGGTGGCTGTGACGGGCTGGCTCATCCCCCAGCCTTCTTTTCCTTGGGGCCTGATAGGGGGTATTTGTTTTATAACAACCAGCCCCCTTTCTGCCGAAGGTGCCGGGTGGCAGGGCACTCTGATGGAAAGTGTGGGGAGGTGAGGTGCCACCATTGCAAGGAGGAGGGCCACATGGCTAAAGATTGTAAGGTTGGTAAGAAATGCCACAACTGCAGTTCCACCGACCACCTGGTGAGGGCCTGTCCCCAGGAGCGGCGGTATTCGTCAGTGGTGGTGATGGGGAAGGAGCTTGCACCGAAGACCGGAGAGGAGGAAGAAAGTGCACCAGTGGCACCAGCACCAGCACCAATAGAGGCGTTTCCTGTGGAGAAGGACGCAGAGGCGGAGACGGTACTCCTGGTTGGCAACAAGACAGTTTCCCCTTTGTCTTCCGATGGAGAGGCGATGGACGAGGAGGAGGTGGTCGGTGGAGCCAGCGGAGCCAGTGGAGCCAGTGGAGCCAGAAAACGGAGGTTAAGGGTTAAAAGGACTACACCTGGGTCAGAAGGTATGGGGGCAGGGGAAATTACCGGTGGGGGCCCACAAAAAAAGGTAAGGGGAGGGAAGGGAGGTAGGGTGGCCCTCTTAGTGCAACAGGTCGGTGGGGAGCAGGGGGTTGGTGGGGGAGTGGGTTTGGCGGATGTTGAGGGGGAGGGGGTTTGTTTACCGGTTTCCCCTGTCCTGGACAGTATGGACAGTATGGACCCTTTTGAGACTCCAAGCCTTGGGGAAGGGTTACAGGTGGGAGCACCCAACACTTTGCCTGCTTCTTGGGATAAGGGGGAGGATGGGGAGGACAGTTAAAAGTGGGGGTAGGGGTATTATTGTGGGTTGGTTTTTTGTTTAATTTAATTTTATTATTGTCAATGGCTTTCACAGTGGGCACTTTTAATGCACGGGGGTTGAGGGGTTCTGTTAAGAGGAGGGGCTTTTTTGATTATGTTGCCTCACTCAGGCTTACCGTTTGTTTTGTTCAAGAGGTGCACTTACGGGATGGGAGGGATTGTGGTGCGTTTTCAAAGGAATGGGACAAGGGGGAATCGTTTTGGTCAGTGGGGGGGGTTCACTCATCTGGTGTGGGGATACTGTTTGGAAACCGGGAGGCAAGGGTGGTGGGTTCCTTTGTAATTGTGCAGGGGAGGGTTATGGGGGTTGATGTGAATATTGGGGTTTTGAAATTGAGGGTGGTGGTGGTGTACGGGCCACAGAGGGCGGGTGAAAGGAGTGCCATGATGGAGGCTTTAAGGCCTTTTTTTGCCACAAACAGGCAGATGGTGGTGGGGGGTGATTTTAATGTGGATCTGGGGAGGGTGGGTGATCCAAGTGCTGGGTGTGTGGGTTCTTTTTTTAAGGGGCAGGGGCTTGTGGATGGAGGGAAGGCACTTACCCCTCGAATAGATGGTCCCACATGGCGTAACTCCCGGGGGGTAGCCAGGCGTCTCGATTATGTGTTTTTTTCTCGGTCCTTGGTCCTATTGTCGGGCCGGGTGGTCCCTGTTTTTTTCTCTGACCATGATGGGCTCCTCTTTCGGGTCCGGTCTAGCGCTCCTGTTTTCGGCCCCGGGTACTGGAGGTTGAACTCCAGTGTCCTTGGCGAGGATGAGTTCTGCAGTAGCTTTGTCTCCTTTTTCCGGGGGCTCGAGGGACTTAGGGCTTTGTTTTCTGGTGTGGTGGAGTGGTGGGAGGGGGCTAAGGAGAGGATAAAGGGGTTTTGTATTATGTATTGTCAACGGAGGGCGAAGGAGGCGGGGAGGGAAGTGCTCCGTCTTCAACACCTCCTCGAGCTCGAGTACACTTTGGGTAACCTAGGTGGCGCTGTAGACCAGCGGGCTTGTGACTCCCTTAAGACAGAACTTAGGGATGTCTATGAGGATAAGGCCCGTGCTTACCTGACGCGGTCACGTCGTGAGTTCTTGGAGAAGAATGAGACGTGTTCCGCAGCCTTTTTCAGCAGCGTGAGGGCTGATAAGGGAAGGAAGGTGATATCGGGAGTTAGGGACAGTCAGGGTCAGGTGGTTACTGAGACAGGGGAGATGGTAAGGGTCGCAACCGATCACTTCCGCTCCTTCTTCTGTGAACGAGTGGTGGATGAGGAGCGAGCAGAGGCTTTTTTGCAGCTTGTGGCTCAGAGGGTACCGTCAGACCTGGCTGAGGCTTTGGAGGCCCCTCTCTCTCTCGAGGAATTGGAGGGTGCCCTTCGTAGAATGGGCAAGCGTAAGGTTCCGGGCATCGATGGCCTGCCGGCTGAGTTTTATCTCATGTTTTGGGATATTCTCGGCCCGGTGGTTCTCGAGGTCCTGACCGAGGTCCTCCGCACAGGGGCACTGGGAGGGTCAATGGCTAAGGGGGTGATCTCACTTCTGTTTAAGAAGGGGGACGCCTCTGACCTTAAGAACTGGCGGCCATTGACCATGCTGTGTGTTGATTACAAGCTTTTGGCTAAGGTTCTCACAGACCGTCTGTGCACAGCTCTCCCAGATGCGGTCCATGTGGATCAGACGTGTGGGGTGGCTGGGCGCTCGTTGAGATGGAATCTCCAGCTCATCAGAGACGTCATCGCTTGGGCAGAGGATCGGGACCTGCCACTTATGGTGGTGGGTCTTGATCAGGCCAAAGCCTTTGATAGGGTTCACTGGGGTTTTATGTTCAAAGTTTTAGAGAGAATAGGCTTAGGGCGGGTTTTTGTTGGGTGGCTGCGTACTCTGTACACAGCAGTGGGGAGCACGGTTTCTGTTAATGGGCACTTGGGGGAGTTTTTTGGGTTGCACGCAGGGGTAAGACAGGGGTGTCCGCTCTCTCCCCTGCTCTACGTCCTTTATATGGAGCCCCTGGCGGCGGCCATTAGGGCTGACCCGGGTGTGAAGGGTATCCTGGTACCAGGCAGCAGGGGCCTGAGGGTCAAGTTGTCGCAGTATGCGGATGATACCACACTGCTACTGGACAACGATGCGTGTCTGAGTCGGTCTTTGGAGATCTTCCAGGACTTTGGCCGGGTGTCTGGCGCGGAGCTCAACCGTGCTAAATCCTCGGTTAAGTTCTTTGGGCGGTGGAAGAGTAGGTCAGACGTACCAGGAGGGCTGTCGCTCTGTGAAGGGGCCCTGAGGATTCTTGGGGTCCTCTTTGAGGCAGCCCACAGTGCCACGGTCAACTGGACCAGGCGAATAGATGCAGTTCATAAAAAGTTTGCCCTCTGGAAGGCCAGGAGACTGACCTTTACGGGGAAGGTACTGGTTTTGAAGGTAGACGTGTTGCCGTCCCTCCTGTACCTGGCGTACATCTTTCCGATGCCGGCCAGCATGCGGAGGCCGCTCACTCGGCTTGTGTTTCGTTTCATGTGGGGGGGGAGTTATGAATACGTGGCGAGGGCACGCATGTTGGCTCCGGTGGGGGAAGGGGGGAGGGACGTGCCCCATTTCCCACTCAAGTTGGACTGCATTTTTGTTTCTTTTTTGCTCAAAGAATTGTCCTCTCCGGTAGTCCATCCATCTGGCTACTTCCTCCGGTTCTACTTTGCCTACCCGGCAAGGAGGGTCATGGCCTGGTCCAATTCGGCCCCCCGGGCGGAGCAGTTGCCGTGGCATTTTGGCCACGCGGCAAAGTGGCTGCGGGCTCATCCTGGGGTTTTGGAAGGGGATGTGGGGTTGGACCAGAAGAGGCTCTATGCCGAGGTGAGACAGGGAGTGACCGCGCCAGCTGTGGTGGGGATACCCGCTACAGTTTGGTTGTCGGTACAACTGCCTGGCCTGGACAATGGGCTCAAGGATTTAGGATGGCTGATGTTACACAGGAGTTTGCCGGTGCGTGAGATCATGCACCGGCATGGCTTGGCGAGATCCCCGGTGTGCCCCAGAGCTGGTTGCTTTGTGGACGAGACTATTAGACACGTCATGTGGGACTGTCCTTTTGCAGGGGTGGTGTGGGCTAGGGCATCTGTGTTGATTGGGAGGTTGGAGGGGAGTGTTGGGGTCACATGGGCAAGATTGGAGAGAGGGATTGGGAGAGCTGGGGGGGGGCGTAGGGGGCGTCTCCTGCAATGGCTGCTCATGGGCCTTTTTAAGAAGGGGCTGTGGGAGGCCAGACAGGCTCTGGTTAAAAAGGCGGTGGATTGGGGGGTGGAGGGGGTTGTTAGGAGAGTAGAGGGGGACGTAAAGGGAAGGATGCGGTGGGATGTGAAGAGGTGGGGACATCATGCTGCTAGGGAGAGATGGAAGGGGGGTTTAGGTTTGATGGAAGGGATGTAGTGGTTGCTTAGGATATTGACATATGGTTTTTTTTGTGGAGACCGGAAAGTGCATAAGTGGAAAATGGGGACATGGTTTTTTGTCTTGGATAGTGGGCTATTGTTTTGGGTGGGATAAAGGGAGGTTTTGGTTAACAGTGGGTGGTTTCATTTGGGGTTTCATTTTCATTTTCAACTGTAACAGGGACAGCATACAATAAGGAACATAAAATGAAAATGTAGAAATGCAAATGTTCAGGAAAGTTTTGTTTGGATTAGTAGGGAAAGGTAAATTAAGAATGTGTGCACATGTATGGGTGTTTTAAATAGTATGATAGGAAGTCGTTTTGTAGTTTGTATGGTATAGGGACAGATAGGATGTGATAACATGTATATGATTATTTTTGATATAAAATTAAGAAAGAAGGTAAAAACTCCCCTCCCAGCTGGTTGGAGGGGAGGAGAAGCCCGATTTCACAAAAAAAAAAAAAAAAAAAAAAAAAAAAAAAAATCTGTTCTTATCAGTTTAATATCTGATACGTCCCCTACCCGGGGACCATATATTAAATTGATTTTTGGAACAGGGAGATGGAATAGGGGCTTGCTCCGTCCACTCCACGCATCGACCTGGTCTTGCAGTATCTCCAGGAACGGTGCACTCACTCCTCCTAACTTTGTCAAAGTAAATGTTTTGGTACGCTAATCTGCGATGGGTTAAAGGCAATGCAAAAAAAAAGAAATCATTAGATGGGCAATGCTCAGTTTAATCTGC
Source organism: Notolepis coatsorum (assembly GCF_963971535.1). Lineage (NCBI taxonomy): Eukaryota > Metazoa > Chordata > Actinopteri > Aulopiformes > Paralepididae > Notolepis > Notolepis coatsorum. The sequence continues at coordinate 149,021 of NW_028174865.1, forward strand.
GTTATGTTTTCCCGCCCTTTTTGTTAAAAAAAAAAACGTCCGCGTGTGTGTGTGTGTGTGTGTGTGTGTGTGTGTGTGTGTGTGTGTGTGTGTGTGTGTGTAAATGGCTGCATTTACATAGCGCTTTACAATTTGTTCCCCACATTTTACCCATTCACTCAGACGTTCACACACCGATGGCGGAGGCAACCATGCAAGGTGCCAACCTACCTGCTCATCAGGAGCAATTAGGGGATAAGTGTCTTTAAACAAAGCACAATTGATGCAAACACAGACAACGTGTTGTAAATGCTAGTACAGTAACATCCACCCCCCTGCGTACTGTATCAGCCGCGCCGGGCGTGCCCGCTGGCCATAATGGGGGTTATCGCTTCTCGGCCTTTTGGCTAAGATCAAGTGTAGTATCTGTTCTTATCAGTTTAATATCTGATACGTCCCCTACCCGGGGACCATATATTAAATTGATTTTTGGAACAGGGAGATGGAATAGGGGCTTGCTCCGTCCACTCCACGCATCGACCTGGTCTTGCAGTATCTCCAGGAACGGTGCACTCACTCCTCCTAACTTTGTCAAAGTAAATGTTTTGGTACGCTAATCTGCGATGGGTTAAAGGCAATGCAAAAAAAAAGAAATCATTAGATGGGCAACGCTCTGTTTAATCTGCGTTATGTTTTCCCGCCCTTTTTGTTAAAAAAAAAAAAAAAAAAAAAAAAAAAAAAACGTCCTCATGTGTATGTGTGTGTGTGTGTGTGTGTGTGTGTGTGTGTGTGTGTGTGTGTGTGTGTGTGTGTGTGTAAATGGCTGCATTTACATAGCGCTTTACAATTTGTTCCTCACATTTTACCCATTCACTCAGACGTTCACACACCGATGGCGGAGGCAACCATGCAAGGTGCCAACCTACCTGCTCATCAGGAGCAATTAGGGGATAAGTGTCTTTAAACAAAGCACAATTGATGCAAACACAGACAACGTGTTGTAAATGCTAGTACAGTAACATCCACCCCCCTGCGTCCTGTATCAGCCGCGCCGGGCGTGCCCGCTGGCCATAATGGGGGTTATCGCTTCTCGGCCTTTTGGCTAAGATCAAGTGTAGTATCTGTTCTTATCAGTTTAATATCTGATACGTCCCCTACCCGGGGACCATATATTAAATTGATTTTTGGAACAGGGAGATGGAATAGGGGCTTGCTCCGTCCACTCCACGCATCGACCTGGTCTTGCAGTATCTCCAGGAACGGTGCACTCACTCCTCCTAACTTTGTCAAAGTAAATGTTTTGGTACGCTAATCTGCGATGGGTTAAAGGCAATGCAAAAAAAAAGAAATCATTAGATGGGCAATGCTCAGTTTAATCTGCGTTATGTTTTCCCGCCCTTTTTGTTAAAAAAAAAAACGTCCGTGTGTGTGTGTGTGTGTGTGTGTGTGTGTGTGTGTGTGTGTGTGTGTGTGTAAATGGCTGCATTTTCATAGCGCTTTACAATTTGTTCCTCACATTTTACCCATTCACTCAGACGTTCACACACCGATGGCGGAGGCAACCATGCAAGGTGCCAACCTACCTGCTCATCAGGAGCAATTAGGGGATAAGTGTCTTTAAACAAAGCACAATTGATGCAAACACAGACAACGTGTTGTAAATGCTAGTACAGTAACATCCACCCCCCTGCGTCCTGTATCAGCCGCGCCGGGCGTGCCCGCTGGCCATAATGGGGGTTATCGCTTCTCGGCCTTTTGGCTAAGATCAAGTGTAGTATCTGTTCTTATCAGTTTAATATCTGATACGTCCCCTACCCGGGGACCATATATTAAATTGATTTTTGGAACAGGGAGATGGAATAGGGGCTTGCTCCGTCCACTCCACGCATCGACCTGGTCTTGCAGTATCTCCAGGAACGGTGCACTCACTCCTCCTAACTTTGTCAAAGTAAATGTTTTGGTACGCTAATCTGCGATGGGTTAAAGGCAATGCAAAAAAAAAGAAATCATTAGATGGGCAATGCTCAGTTTAATCTGCGTTATGTTTTCCCGCCCTTTTTGTTAAAAAAAAAAACGTCCGTGTGTGTGTGTGTGTGTGTGTGTGTGTGTGTGTGTGTGTGTGTGTGTGTGTAAATGGCTGCATTTACATAGCGCTTTACAATTTGTTCCTCACATTTTACCCATTCACTCAGACGTTCACACACCGATGGCGGAGGCAACCATGCAAGGTGCCAACCTACCTGCTCATCAGGAGCAATTAGGGGATAAGTGTCTTTAAACAAAGCACAATTGATGCAAACACAGACAACGTGTTGTAAATGCTAGTACAGTAACATCCACCCCCCTGCGTCCTGTATCAGCCGCGCCGGGCGTGCCCGCTGGCCATAATGGGGGTTATCGCTTCTCGGCCTTTTGGCTAAGATCAAGTGTAGTATCTGTTCTTATCAGTTTAATATCTGATACGTCCCCTACCCGGGGACCATATATTAAATAGATTTTTGGAACAGGGAGATGGAATAGGGGCTTGCTCCGTCCACTCCACGCATCGACCTGGTCTTGCAGTATCTCCAGGAACGGTGCACTCACTCCTCCTAACTTTGTCAAAGTAAATGTTTTGGTACGCTAATCTGCGATGGGTTAAAGGCAATGCAAAAAAAAAGAAATCATTAGATGGGCAATGCTCAGTTTAATCTGCGTTATGTTTTCCCGCCCTTTTTGTTAAAAAAAAAAACGTCCGTGTGTGTGTGTGTGTGTGTGTGTGTGTGTGTGTGTGTGTGTGTAAATGGCTGCATTTACATAGCGCTTTACAATTTGTTCCCCACATTTTACCCATTCACTCAGACGTTCACACACCGATGGCGGAGGCAACCATGCAAGGTGCCAACCTACCTGCTCATCAGGAGCAATTAGGGGATAAGTGTCTTTAAACAAAGCACAATTGATGCAAACACAGACAACGTGTTGTAAATGCTAGTACAGTAACATCCACCCCCCTGCGTACTGTATCAGCCGCGCCGGGCGTGCCCGCTGGCCATAATGGGGGTTATCGCTTCTCGGCCTTTTGGCTAAGATCAAGTGTAGTATCTGTTCTTATCAGTTTAATATCTGATACGTCCCCTACCCGGGGACCATATATTAAATTGATTTTTGGAACAGGGAGATGGAATAGGGGCTTGCTCCGTCCACTCCACGCATCGACCTGGTCTTGCAGTATCTCCAGGAACGGTGCACTCACTCCTCCTAACTTTGTCAAAGTAAATGTTTTGGTACGCTAATCTGCGATGGGTTAAAGGCAATGCAAAAAAAAAGAAATCATTAGATGGGCAACGCTCTGTTTAATCTGCGTTATGTTTTCCCGCCCTTTTTGTTAAAAAAAAAAAAAAAAAAAAAAAAAAACGTCCTCATGTGTATGTGTGTGTGTGTGTGTGTGTGTGTGTGTGTGTGTGTGTGTGTGTGTGTGTGTGTGTGTAAATGACTGCATTTACATAGCGCTTTACAATTTGTTCCTCACATTTTACCCATTCACTCAGACGTTCACACACCGATGGCGGAGGCAACCATGCAAGGTGCCAACCTACCTGCTCATCAGGAGCAATTAGGGGATAAGTGTCTTTAAACAAAGCACAATTGATGCAAACACAGACAACGTGTTGTAAATGCTAGTACAGTAACATCCACCCCCCTGCGTCCTGTATCAGCCGCGCCGGGCGTGCCCGCTGGCCATAATGGGGGTTATCGCTTCTCGGCCTTTTGGCTAAGATCAAGTGTAGTATCTGTTCTTATCAGTTTAATATCTGATACGTCCCCTACCCGGGGACCATATATTAAATTGATTTTTGGAACAGGGAGATGGAATAGGGGCTTGCTCTGTCCACTCCACGCATCGACCTGGTCTTGCAGTATCTCCAGGAACGGTGCACTCACTCCTCCTAACTTTGTCAAAGTAAATGTTTTGGTACGCTAATCTGCGATGGGTTAAAGGCAATGCAAAAAAAAAGAAATCATTAGATGGGCAATGCTCAGTTTAATCTGCGTTATGTTTTCCCGCCCTTTTTGTTAAAAAAAAAAACGTCCGTGTGTGTGTGTGTGTGTGTGTGTGTGTGTGTGTGTGTGTGTGTGTGTGTGTGTGTGTGTAAATGGCTGCATTTACATAGCGCTTTACAATTTGTTCCTCACATTTTACCCATTCACTCAGACGTTCACACACCGATGGCGGAGGCAACCATGCAAGGTGCCAACCTACCTGCTCATCAGGAGCAATTAGGGGATAAGTGTCTTTAAACAAAGCACAATTGATGCAAACACAGACAACGTGTTGTAAATGCTAGTACAGTAACATCCACCCCCCTGCGTCCTGTATCAGCCGCGCCGGGCGTGCCCGCTGGCCATAATGGGGGTTATCGCTTCTCGGCCTTTTGGCTAAGATCAAGTGTAGTATCTGTTCTTATCAGTTTAATATCTGATACGTCCCCTACCCGGGGACCATATATTAAATTGATTTTTGGAACAGGGAGATGGAATAGGGGCTTGCTCCGTCCACTCCACGCATCGACCTGGTCTTGCAGTATCTCCAGGTACGGTGCACTCACTCCTCCTAACTTTGTCAAAGTAAATGTTTTGGTACGCTAATCTGCGATGGGTTAAAGGCAATGCAAAAAAAAAGAAATCATTAGATGGGCAATGCTCAGTTTAATCTGCGTTATGTTTTCCCGCCCTTTTTGTTAAAAAAAAAAACGTCCGTGTGTGTGTGTGTGTGTGTGTGTGTGTGTGTGTGTGTGTGTGTGTGTGTAAATGGCTGCATTTACATAGCGCTTTACAATTTGTTCCTCACATTTTACCCATTCACTCAGACGTTCACACACCGATGGCGGAGGCAACCATGCAAGGTGCCAACCTACCTGCTCATCAGGAGCAATTAGGGGATAAGTGTCTTTAAACAAAGCACAATTGATGCAAACACAGACAACGTGTTGTAAATGCTAGTACAGTAACATCCACCCCCCTGCGTCCTGTATCAGCCGCGCCGGGCGTGCCCGCTGGCCATAATGGGGGTTATCGCTTCTCGGCCTTTTGGCTAAGATCAAGTGTAGTATCTGTTCTTATCAGTTTAATATCTGATACGTCCCCTACCCGGGGACCATATATTAAATTGATTTTTGGAACAGGGAGATGGAATAGGGGCTTGCTCCGTCCACTCCACGCATCGACCTGGTCTTGCAGTATCTCCAGGAACGGTGCACTCACTCCTCCTAACTTTGTCAAAGTAAATGTTTTGGTACGCTAATCTGCGATGGGTTAAAGGCAATGCAAAAAAAAAGAAATCATTAGATGGGCAATGCTCAGTTTAATCTGCGTTATGTTTTCCCGCCCTTTTTGTTAAAAAAAAAAACTTCCGCGTGTGTGTGTGTGTGTGTGTGTGTGTGTGTGTGTGTGTGTGTGTGTGTAAATGGCTGCATTTTCATAGCGCTTTACAATTTGTTCCTCACATTTTACCCATTCACTCAGACGTTCACACACCGATGGCGGAGGCAACCATGCAAGGTGCCAACCTACCTGCTCATCAGGAGCAATTAGGGGATAAGTGTCTTTAAACAAAGCACAATTGATGCAAACACAGACAACGTGTTGTAAATGCTAGTACAGTAACATCCACCCCCCTGCGTCCTGTATCAGCCGCGCCGGGCGTGCCCGCTGGCCATAATGGGGGTTATCGCTTCTCGGCCTTTTGGCTAAGATCAAGTGTAGTATCTGTTCTTATCAGTTTAATATCTGATACGTCCCCTACCCGGGGACCATATATTAAATTGATTTTTGGAACAGGGAGATGGAATAGGGGCTTGCTCCGTCCACTCCACGCATCGACCTGGTCTTGCAGTATCTCCAGGAACGGTGCACTCACTCCTCCTAACTTTGTCAAAGTAAATGTTTTGGTACGCTAATCTGCGATGGGTTAAAGGCAATGCAAAAAAAAAGAAATCATTAGATGGGCAATGCTCAGTTTAATCTGCGTTATGTTTTCCCGCCCTTTTTGTTAAAAAAAAAAACGTCCGTGTGTGTGTGTGTGTGTGTGTGTGTGTGTGTGTGTGTGTGTGTGTGTGTGTGTAAATGGCTGCATTTACATAGCGCTTTACAATTTGTTCCTCACATTTTACCCATTCACTCAGACGTTCACACACCGATGGCGGAGGCAACCATGCAAGGTGCCAACCTACCTGCTCATCAGGAGCAATTAGGGGATAAGTGTCTTTAAACAAAGCACAATTGATGCAAACACAGACAACGTGTTGTAAATGCTAGTACAGTAACATCCACCCCCCTGCGTCCTGTATCAGCCGCGCCGGGCGTGCCCGCTGGCCATAATGGGGGTTATCGCTTCTCGGCCTTTTGGCTAAGATCAAGTGTAGTATCTGTTCTTATCAGTTTAATATCTGATACGTCCCCTACCCGGGGACCATATATTAAATTGATTTTTGGAACAGGGAGATGGAATAGGGGCTTGCTCCGTCCACTCCACGCATCGACCTGGTCTTGCAGTATCTCCAGGAACGGTGCACTCACTCCTCCTAACTTTGTCAAAGTAAATGTTTTGGTACGCTAATCTGCGATGGGTTAAAGGCAATGCAAAAAAAAAGAAATCATTAGATGGGCAATGCTCAGTTTAATCTGCGTTATGTTTTCCCGCCCTTTTTGTTAAAAAAAAAAACGTCCGTGTGTGTGTGTGTGTGTGTGTGTGTGTGTGTGTGTGTGTGTGTGTGTGTGTGTGTGTGTGTGTAAATGGCTGCATTTACATAGCGCTTTACAATTTGTTCCCCACATTTTACCCATTCACTCAGACGTTCACACACCGATGGCGGAGGCAACCATGCAAGGTGCCAACCTACCTGCTCATCAGGAGCAATTAGGGGATAAGTGTCTTTAAACAAAGCACAATTGATGCAAACACAGACAACGTGTTGTAAATGCTAGTACAGTAACATCCACCCCCCTGCGTACTGTATCAGCCGCGCCGGGCGTGCCCGCTGGCCATAATGGGGGTTATCGCTTCTCGGCCTTTTGGCTAAGATCAAGTGTAGTATCTGTTCTTATCAGTTTAATATCTGATACGTCCCCTACCCGGGGACCATATATTAAATTGATTTTTGGAACAGGGAGATGGAATAGGGGCTTGCTCCGTCCACTCCACGCATCGACCTGGTCTTGCAGTATCTCCAGGAACGGTGCACTCACTCCTCCTAACTTTGTCAAAGTAAATGTTTTGGTACGCTAATCTGCGATGGGTTAAAGGCAATGCAAAAAAAAAGAAATCATTAGATGGGCAACGCTCTGTTTAATCTGCGTTATGTTTTCCCGCCCTTTTTGTTAAAAAAAAAAAAAAAAAAAAAAAAAAAACGTCCTCATGTGTATGTGTGTGTGTGTGTGTGTGTGTGTGTGTGTGTGTGTGTGTGTGTGTGTGTGTGTGTGTAAATGACTGCATTTACATAGCGCTTTACAATTTGTTCCTCACATTTTACCCATTCACTCAGACGTTCACACACCGATGGCGGAGGCAACCATGCAAGGTGCCAACCTACCTGCTCATCAGGAGCAATTAGGGGATAAGTGTCTTTAAACAAAGCACAATTGATGCAAACACAGACAACGTGTTGTAAATGCTAGTACAGTAACATCCACCCCCCTGCGTCCTGTATCAGCCGCGCCGGGCGTGCCCGCTGGCCATAATGGGGGTTATCGCTTCTCGGCCTTTTGGCTAAGATCAAGTGTAGTATCTGTTCTTATCAGTTTAATATCTGATACGTCCCCTACCCGGGGACCATATATTAAATTGATTTTTGGAACAGGGAGATGGAATAGGGGCTTGCTCTGTCCACTCCACGCATCGACCTGGTCTTGCAGTATCTCCAGGAACGGTGCACTCACTCCTCCTAACTTTGTCAAAGTAAATGTTTTGGTACGCTAATCTGCGATGGGTTAAAGGCAATGCAAAAAAAAAGAAATCATTAGATGGGCAATGCTCAGTTTAATCTGCGTTATGTTTTCCCGCCCTTTTTGTTAAAAAAAAAAACGTCCGTGTGTGTGTGTGTGTGTGTGTGTGTGTGTGTGTGTGTGTGTGTGTGTGTGTGTGTAAATGGCTGCATTTACATAGCGCTTTACAATTTGTTCCTCACATTTTACCCATTCACTCAGACGTTCACACACCGATGGCGGAGGCAACCATGCAAGGTGCCAACCTACCTGCTCATCAGGAGCAATTAGGGGATAAGTGTCTTTAAACAAAGCACAATTGATGCAAACACAGACAACGTGTTGTAAATGCTAGTACAGTAACATCCACCCCCCTGCGTCCTGTATCAGCCGCGCCGGGCGTGCCCGCTGGCCATAATGGGGGTTATCGCTTCTCGGCCTTTTGGCTAAGATCAAGTGTAGTATCTGTTCTTATCAGTTTAATATCTGATACGTCCCCTACCCGGGGACCATATATTAAATTGATTTTTGGAACAGGGAGATGGAATAGGGGCTTGCTCCGTCCACTCCACGCATCGACCTGGTCTTGCAGTATCTCCAGGTACGGTGCACTCACTCCTCCTAACTTTGTCAAAGTAAATGTTTTGGTACGCTAATCTGCGATGGGTTAAAGGCAATGCAAAAAAAAAGAAATCATTAGATGGGCAATGCTCAGTTTAATCTGCGTTATGTTTTCCCGCCCTTTTTGTTAAAAAAAAAAACGTCCGTGTGTGTGTGTGTGTGTGTGTGTGTGTGTGTGTGTGTGTGTGTGTGTGTAAATGGCTGCATTTACATAGCGCTTTACAATTTGTTCCTCACATTTTACCCATTCACTCAGACGTTCACACACCGATGGCGGAGGCAACCATGCAAGGTGCCAACCTACCTGCTCATCAGGAGCAATTAGGGGATAAGTGTCTTTAAACAAAGCACAATTGATGCAAACACAGACAACGTGTTGTAAATGCTAGTACAGTAACATCCACCCCCCTGCGTCCTGTATCAGCCGCGCCGGGCGTGCCCGCTGGCCATAATGGGGGTTATCGCTTCTCGGCCTTTTGGCTAAGATCAAGTGTAGTATCTGTTCTTATCAGTTTAATATCTGATACGTCCCCTACCCGGGGACCATATATTAAATTGATTTTTGGAACAGGGAGATGGAATAGGGGCTTGCTCCGTCCACTCCACGCATCGACCTGGTCTTGCAGTATCTCCAGGAACGGTGCACTCACTCCTCCTAACTTTGTCAAAGTAAATGTTTTGGTACGCTAATCTGCGATGGGTTAAAGGCAATGCAAAAAAAAAGAAATCATTAGATGGGCAATGCTCAGTTTAATCTGCGTTATGTTTTCCCGCCCTTTTTGTTAAAAAAAAAAACTTCCGTGTGTGTGTGTGTGTGTGTGTGTGTGTGTGTGTGTGTGTGTGTGTGTGTGTAAATGGCTGCATTTTCATAGCGCTTTACAATTTGTTCCTCACATTTTACCCATTCACTCAGACGTTCACACACCGATGGCGGAGGCAACCATGCAAGGTGCCAACCTACCTGCTCATCAGGAGCAATTAGGGGATAAGTGTCTTTAAACAAAGCACAATTGATGCAAACACAGACAACGTGTTGTAAATGCTAGTACAGTAACATCCACCCCCCTGCGTCCTGTATCAGCCGCGCCGGGCGTGCCCGCTGGCCATAATGGGGGTTATCGCTTCTCGGCCTTTTGGCTAAGATCAAGTGTAGTATCTGTTCTTATCAGTTTAATATCTGATACGTCCCCTACCCGGGGACCATATATTAAATTGATTTTTGGAACAGGGAGATGGAATAGGGGCTTGCTCCGTCCACTCCACGCATCGACCTGGTCTTGCAGTATCTCCAGGAACGGTGCACTCACTCCTCCTAACTTTGTCAAAGTAAATGTTTTGGTACGCTAATCTGCGATGGGTTAAAGGCAATGCAAAAAAAAAGAAATCATTAGATGGGCAATGCTCAGTTTAATCTGCGTTATGTTTTCCCGCCCTTTTTGTTAAAAAAAAAAACGTCCGTGTGTGTGTGTGTGTGTGTGTGTGTGTGTGTGTGTGTGTGTGTGTGTGTGTAAATGGCTGCATTTACATAGCGCTTTACAATTTGTTCCTCACATTTTACCCATTCACTCAGACGTTCACACACCGATGGCGGAGGCAACCATGCAAGGTGCCAACCTACCTGCTCATCAGGAGCAATTAGGGGATAAGTGTCTTTAAACAAAGCACAATTGATGCAAACACAGACAACGTGTTGTAAATGCTAGTACAGTAACATCCACCCCCCTGCGTCCTGTATCAGCCGCGCCGGGCGTGCCCGCTGGCCATAATGGGGGTTATCGCTTCTCGGCCTTTTGGCTAAGATCAAGTGTAGTATCTGTTCTTATCAGTTTAATATCTGATACGTCCCCTACCCGGGGACCATATATTAAATTGATTTTTGGAACAGGGAGATGGAATAGGGGCTTGCTCCGTCCACTCCACGCATCGACCTGGTCTTGCAGTATCTCCAGGAACGGTGCACTCACTCCTCCTAACTTTGTCAAAGTAAATGTTTTGGTACGCTAATCTGCGATGGGTTAAAGGCAATGCAAAAAAAAAGAAATCATTAGATGGGCAATGCTCAGTTTAATCTGCGTTATGTTTTCCCGCCCTTTTTGTTAAAAAAAAAAACGTCCGTGTGTGTGTGTGTGTGTGTGTGTGTGTGTGTGTGTGTGTGTGTGTGTGTGTGTGTGTGTGTGTAAATGGCTGCATTTACATAGCGCTTTACAATTTGTTCCCCACATTTTACCCATTCACTCAGACGTTCACACACCGATGGCGGAGGCAACCATGCAAGGTGCCAACCTACCTGCTCATCAGGAGCAATTAGGGGATAAGTGTCTTTAAACAAAGCACAATTGATGCAAACACAGACAACGTGTTGTAAATGCTAGTACAGTAACATCCACCCCCCTGCGTACTGTATCAGCCGCGCCGGGCGTGCCCGCTGGCCATAATGGGGGTTATCGCTTCTCGGCCTTTTGGCTAAGATCAAGTGTAGTATCTGTTCTTATCAGTTTAATATCTGATACGTCCCCTACCCGGGGACCATATATTAAATTGATTTTTGGAACAGGGAGATGGAATAGGGGCTTGCTCCGTCCACTCCACGCATCGACCTGGTCTTGCAGTATCTCCAGGAACGGTGCACTCACTCCTCCTAACTTTGTCAAAGTAAATGTTTTGGTACGCTAATCTGCGATGGGTTAAAGGCAATGCAAAAAAAAAGAAATCATTAGATGGGCAACGCTCTGTTTAATCTGCGTTATGTTTTCCCGCCCTTTTTGTTAAAAAAAAAAAAAAAAAAAAAAAAAAACGTCCTCATGTGTATGTGTGTGTGTGTGTGTGTGTGTGTGTGTGTGTGTGTGTGTGTGTGTGTGTGTGTGTGTGTGTGTGTGTAAATGACTGCATTTACATAGCGCTTTACAATTTGTTCCTCACATTTTACCCATTCACTCAGACGTTCACACACCGATGGCGGAGGCAACCATGCAAGGTGCCAACCTACCTGCTCATCAGGAGCAATTAGGGGATAAGTGTCTTTAAACAAAGCACAATTGATGCAAACACAGACAACGTGTTGTAAATGCTAGTACAGTAACATCCACCCCCCTGCGTCCTGTATCAGCCGCGCCGGGCGTGCCCGCTGGCCATAATGGGGGTTATCGCTTCTCGGCCTTTTGGCTAAGATCAAGTGTAGTATCTGTTCTTATCAGTTTAATATCTGATACGTCCCCTACCCGGGGACCATATATTAAATTGATTTTTGGAACAGGGAGATGGAATAGGGGCTTGCTCCGTCCACTCCACGCATCGACCTGGTCTTGCAGTATCTCCAGGAACGGTGCACTCACTCCTCCTAACTTTGTCAAAGTAAATGTTTTGGTACGCTAATCTGCGATGGGTTAAAGGCAATGCAAAAAAAAAGAAATCATTAGATGGGCAATGCTCAGTTTAATCTGCGTTATGTTTTCCCGCCCTTTTTGTTAAAAAAAAAAACGTCCGTGTGTGTGTGTGTGTGTGTGTGTGTGTGTGTGTGTGTGTGTGTGTGTGTGTGTGTGTGTGTAAATGGCTGCATTTACATAGCGCTTTACAATTTGTTCCTCACATTTTACCCATTCACTCAGACGTTCACACACCGATGGCGGAGGCAACCATGCAAGGTGCCAACCTACCTGCTCATCAGGAGCAATTAGGGGATAAGTGTCTTTAAACAAAGCACAATTGATGCAAACACAGACAACGTGTTGTAAATGCTAGTACAGTAACATCCACCCCCCTGCGTCCTGTATCAGCCGCGCCGGGCGTGCCCGCTGGCCATAATGGGGGTTATCGCTTCTCGGCCTTTTGGCTAAGATCAAGTGTAGTATCTGTTCTTATCAGTTTAATATCTGATACGTCCCCTACCCGGGGACCATATATTAAATTGATTTTTGGAACAGGGAGATGGAATAGGGGCTTGCTCCGTCCACTCCACGCATCGACCTGGTCTTGCAGTATCTCCAGGAACGGTGCACTCACTCCTCCTAACTTTGTCAAAGTAAATGTTTTGGTACGCTAATCTGCGATGGGTTAAAGGCAATGCAAAAAAAAAGAAATCATTAGATGGGCAATGCTCAGTTTAATCTGCGTTATGTTTTCCCGCCCTTTTTGTTAAAAAAAAAAACGTCTGTGTGTGTGTGTGTGTGTGTGTGTGTGTGTGTGTGTGTGTGTGTGTGTGTGTGTAAATGGCTGCATTTACATAGCGCTTTACAATTTGTTCCTCACATTTTACCCATTCACTCAGACGTTCACACACCGATGGCGGAGGCAACCATGCAAGGTGCCAACCTACCTGCTCATCAGGAGCAATTAGGGGATAAGTGTCTTTAAACAAAGCACAATTGATGCAAACACAGACAACGTGTTGTAAATGCTAGTACAGTAACATCCACCCCCCTGCGTCCTGTATCAGCCGCGCCGGGCGTGCCCGCTGGCCATAATGGGGGTTATCGCTTCTCGGCCTTTTGGCTAAGATCAAGTGTAGTATCTGTTCTTATCAGTTTAATATCTGATACGTCCCCTACCCGGGGACCATATATAAAATTGATTTTTGGAACAGGGAGATGGAATAGGGGCTTGCTCCGTCCACTCCACGCATCGACCTGGTCTTGCAGTATCTCCAGGAACGGTGCACTCACTCCTCCTAACTTTGTCAAAGTAAATGTTTTGGTACGCTAATCTGCGATGGGTTAAAGGCAATGCAAAAAAAAAGAAATCATTAGATGGGCAATGCTCAGTTTAATCTGCGTTATGTTTTCCCGCCCTTTTTGTTAAAAAAAAAAACGTCCGTGTGTGTGTGTGTGTGTGTGTGTGTGTGTGTGTGTGTGTGTAAATGGCTGCATTTGCATAGCGCTTTACAATTTGTTCCTCACATTTTACCCATTCACTCAGACGTTCACACACCGATAGCGGAGGCAACCATGCAAGGTGCCAACCTACCTGCTCATCAGGAGCAATTAGGGGATAAGTGTCTTTAAACAAAGCACAATTGATGCAAACACAGACAACGTGTTGTAAATGCTAGTACAGTAACATCCACCCCCCTGCGTACTGTATCAGCCGCGCCGGGCGTGCCCGCTGGCCATAATGGGGGTTATCGCTTCTCGGCCTTTTGGCTAAGATCAAGTGGATGACCGGTGTATGCTGTTCCTGGTTTTGTTTGCTTGTTTATTATTTTTCTCACATTTCCACAGTCGTGCGGTGTATGGGACTGGAAATTGAGTTTTTTTTATTGTTTGTGCTGGCTTCTCCCTACGATGGCCAGCACTCCACGGCAGTCGACCCCTAGGGCTGGGTTACGGTTTTCGGCGAGGTTCATATGGAAGGATGGAACGATGCCCATGTGGAACAGAGATGTGTTTGTGGATGGTGTCATCATGACTCAACTCAAGTTGAAGGCGGACGATATTTTTTGCATCCAGCACAATGCCCAGGAGAGGGGCTACGATGTTTCCTTCAGATCCAGTTTGGGGCTCCAGGGGGTTTTGGAGGACTGCAAGCGGATGGAGGCTGATGTCGGACCCCTCAGCCATTTCGAGGTGTTTTCTCTGGACAGGCTGAATTTTCGAGTTATCAATGTCACAATGTACAACCCGTACGTGATTGATAAGGAGGTGACTGATTTTTTGGCCCCCTACGCTGAGGTGATATCTGAGGTCCGGAGGATCAGAGACAGACGTGGGATCTGGACGGGGCGGAGGCAGGTGCAGGTGCTCCTAAAGGCTGTTCCCGGTGGCTGTGACGGGCTGGCTCATCCCCCAGCCTTCTTTTCCTTGGGGCCTGATAGGGGGTATTTGTTTTATAACAACCAGCCCCCTTTCTGCCGAAGGTGCCGGGTGGCAGGGCACTCTGATGGAAAGTGTGGGGAGGTGAGGTGCCACCATTGCAAGGAGGAGGGCCACATGGCTAAAGATTGTAAGGTTGGTAAGAAATGCCACAACTGCAGTTCCACCGACCACCTGGTGAGGGCCTGTCCCCAGGAGCGGCGGTATTCGTCAGTGGTGGTGATGGGGAAGGAGCTTGCACCGAAGACCGGAGAGGAGGAAGAAAGTGCACCAGTGGCACCAGCACCAGCACCAATAGAGGCGTTTCCTGTGGAGAAGGACGCAGAGGCGGAGACGGTACTCCTGGTTGGCAACAAGACAGTTTCCCCTTTGTCTTCCGATGGAGAGGCGATGGACGAGGAGGAGGTGGTCGGTGGAGCCAGCGGAGCCAGTGGAGCCAGTGGAGCCAGAAAACGGAGGTTAAGGGTTAAAAGGACTACACCTGGGTCAGAAGGTATGGGGGCAGGGGAAATTACCGGTGGGGGCCCACAAAAAAAGGTAAGGGGAGGGAAGGGAGGTAGGGTGGCCCTCTTAGTGCAACAGGTCGGTGGGGAGCAGGGGGTTGGTGGGGGAGTGGGTTTGGCGGATGTTGAGGGGGAGGGGGTTTGTTTACCGGTTTCCCCTGTCCTGGACAGTATGGACAGTATGGACCCTTTTGAGACTCCAAGCCTTGGGGAAGGGTTACAGGTGGGAGCACCCAACACTTTGCCTGCTTCTTGGGATAAGGGGGAGGATGGGGAGGACAGTTAAAAGTGGGGGTAGGGGTATTATTGTGGGTTGGTTTTTTGTTTAATTTAATTTTATTATTGTCAATGGCTTTCACAGTGGGCACTTTTAATGCACGGGGGTTGAGGGGTTCTGTTAAGAGGAGGGGCTTTTTTGATTATGTTGCCTCACTCAGGCTTACCGTTTGTTTTGTTCAAGAGGTGCACTTACGGGATGGGAGGGATTGTGGTGCGTTTTCAAAGGAATGGGACAAGGGGGAATCGTTTTGGTCAGTGGGGGGGGTTCACTCATCTGGTGTGGGGATACTGTTTGGAAACCGGGAGGCAAGGGTGGTGGGTTCCTTTGTAATTGTGCAGGGGAGGGTTATGGGGGTTGATGTGAATATTGGGGTTTTGAAATTGAGGGTGGTGGTGGTGTACGGGCCACAGAGGGCGGGTGAAAGGAGTGCCATGATGGAGGCTTTAAGGCCTTTTTTTGCCACAAACAGGCAGATGGTGGTGGGGGGTGATTTTAATGTGGATCTGGGGAGGGTGGGTGATCCAAGTGCTGGGTGTGTGGGTTCTTTTTTTAAGGGGCAGGGGCTTGTGGATGGAGGGAAGGCACTTACCCCTCGAATAGATGGTCCCACATGGCGTAACTCCCGGGGGGTAGCCAGGCGTCTCGATTATGTGTTTTTTTCTCGGTCCTTGGTCCTATTGTCGGGCCGGGTGGTCCCTGTTTTTTTCTCTGACCATGATGGGCTCCTCTTTCGGGTCCGGTCTAGCGCTCCTGTTTTCGGCCCCGGGTACTGGAGGTTGAACTCCAGTGTCCTTGGCGAGGATGAGTTCTGCAGTAGCTTTGTCTCCTTTTTCCGGGGGCTCGAGGGACTTAGGGCTTTGTTTTCTGGTGTGGTGGAGTGGTGGGAGGGGGCTAAGGAGAGGATAAAGGGGTTTTGTATTATGTATTGTCAACGGAGGGCGAAGGAGGCGGGGAGGGAAGTGCTCCGTCTTCAACACCTCCTCGAGCTCGAGTACACTTTGGGTAACCTAGGTGGCGCTGTAGACCAGCGGGCTTGTGACTCCCTTAAGACAGAACTTAGGGATGTCTATGAGGATAAGGCCCGTGCTTACCTGACGCGGTCACGTCGTGAGTTCTTGGAGAAGAATGAGACGTGTTCCGCAGCCTTTTTCAGCAGCGTGAGGGCTGATAAGGGAAGGAAGGTGATATCGGGAGTTAGGGACAGTCAGGGTCAGGTGGTTACTGAGACAGGGGAGATGGTAAGGGTCGCAACCGATCACTTCCGCTCCTTCTTCTGTGAACGAGTGGTGGATGAGGAGCGAGCAGAGGCTTTTTTGCAGCTTGTGGCTCAGAGGGTACCGTCAGACCTGGCTGAGGCTTTGGAGGCCCCTCTCTCTCTCGAGGAATTGGAGGGTGCCCTTCGTAGAATGGGCAAGCGTAAGGTTCCGGGCATCGATGGCCTGCCGGCTGAGTTTTATCTCATGTTTTGGGATATTCTCGGCCCGGTGGTTCTCGAGGTCCTGACCGAGGTCCTCCGCACAGGGGCACTGGGAGGGTCAATGGCTAAGGGGGTGATCTCACTTCTGTTTAAGAAGGGGGACGCCTCTGACCTTAAGAACTGGCGGCCATTGACCATGCTGTGTGTTGATTACAAGCTTTTGGCTAAGGTTCTCACAGACCGTCTGTGCACAGCTCTCCCAGATGCGGTCCATGTGGATCAGACGTGTGGGGTGGCTGGGCGCTCGTTGAGATGGAATCTCCAGCTCATCAGAGACGTCATCGCTTGGGCAGAGGATCGGGACCTGCCACTTATGGTGGTGGGTCTTGATCAGGCCAAAGCCTTTGATAGGGTTCACTGGGGTTTTATGTTCAAAGTTTTAGAGAGAATAGGCTTAGGGCGGGTTTTTGTTGGGTGGCTGCGTACTCTGTACACAGCAGTGGGGAGCACGGTTTCTGTTAATGGGCACTTGGGGGAGTTTTTTGGGTTGCACGCAGGGGTAAGACAGGGGTGTCCGCTCTCTCCCCTGCTCTACGTCCTTTATATGGAGCCCCTGGCGGCGGCCATTAGGGCTGACCCGGGTGTGAAGGGTATCCTGGTACCAGGCAGCAGGGGCCTGAGGGTCAAGTTGTCGCAGTATGCGGATGATACCACACTGCTACTGGACAACGATGCGTGTCTGAGTCGGTCTTTGGAGATCTTCCAGGACTTTGGCCGGGTGTCTGGCGCGGAGCTCAACCGTGCTAAATCCTCGGTTAAGTTCTTTGGGCGGTGGAAGAGTAGGTCAGACGTACCAGGAGGGCTGTCGCTCTGTGAAGGGGCCCTGAGGATTCTTGGGGTCCTCTTTGAGGCAGCCCACAGTGCCACGGTCAACTGGACCAGGCGAATAGATGCAGTTCATAAAAAGTTTGCCCTCTGGAAGGCCAGGAGACTGACCTTTACGGGGAAGGTACTGGTTTTGAAGGTAGACGTGTTGCCGTCCCTCCTGTACCTGGCGTACATCTTTCCGATGCCGGCCAGCATGCGGAGGCCGCTCACTCGGCTTGTGTTTCGTTTCATGTGGGGGGGGAGTTATGAATACGTGGCGAGGGCACGCATGTTGGCTCCGGTGGGGGAAGGGGGGAGGGACGTGCCCCATTTCCCACTCAAGTTGGACTGCATTTTTGTTTCTTTTTTGCTCAAAGAATTGTCCTCTCCGGTAGTCCATCCATCTGGCTACTTCCTCCGGTTCTACTTTGCCTACCCGGCAAGGAGGGTCATGGCCTGGTCCAATTCGGCCCCCCGGGCGGAGCAGTTGCCGTGGCATTTTGGCCACGCGGCAAAGTGGCTGCGGGCTCATCCTGGGGTTTTGGAAGGGGATGTGGGGTTGGACCAGAAGAGGCTCTATGCCGAGGTGAGACAGGGAGTGACCGCGCCAGCTGTGGTGGGGATACCCGCTACAGTTTGGTTGTCGGTACAACTGCCTGGCCTGGACAATGGGCTCAAGGATTTAGGATGGCTGATGTTACACAGGAGTTTGCCGGTGCGTGAGATCATGCACCGGCATGGCTTGGCGAGATCCCCGGTGTGCCCCAGAGCTGGTTGCTTTGTGGACGAGACTATTAGACACGTCATGTGGGACTGTCCTTTTGCAGGGGTGGTGTGGGCTAGGGCATCTGTGTTGATTGGGAGGTTGGAGGGGAGTGTTGGGGTCACATGGGCAAGATTGGAGAGAGGGATTGGGAGAGCTGGGGGGGGGCGTAGGGGGCGTCTCCTGCAATGGCTGCTCATGGGCCTTTTTAAGAAGGGGCTGTGGGAGGCCAGACAGGCTCTGGTTAAAAAGGCGGTGGATTGGGGGGTGGAGGGGGTTGTTAGGAGAGTAGAGGGGGACGTAAAGGGAAGGATGCGGTGGGATGTGAAGAGGTGGGGACATCATGCTGCTAGGGAGAGATGGAAGGGGGGTTTAGGTTTGATGGAAGGGATGTAGTGGTTGCTTAGGATATTGACATATGGTTTTTTTTGTGGAGACCGGAAAGTGCATAAGTGGAAAATGGGGACATGGTTTTTTGTCTTGGATAGTGGGCTATTGTTTTGGGTGGGATAAAGGGAGGTTTTGGTTAACAGTGGGTGGTTTAATTTGGGGTTTCATTTTCATTTTCAACTGTAACAGGGACAGCATACAATAAGGAACATAAAATGAAAATGTAGAAATGCAAATGTTCAGGAAAGTTTTGTTTGGATTAGTAGGGAAAGGTAAATTAAGAATGTGTGCACATGTATGGGTGTTTTAAATAGTATGATAGGAAGTCGTTTTGTAGTTTGTATGGTATAGGGACAGATAGGATGTGATAACATGTATATGATTATTTTTGATATAAAATTAAGAAAGAAGGTAAAAACTCCCCTCCCAGCTGGTTGGAGGGGAGGAGAAGCCCGATTTCACAAAAAAAAAAAAAAAAAAAAAAAAAAAAAAAAATCTGTTCTTATCAGTTTAATATCTGATACGTCCCCTACCCGGGGACCATATATTAAATTGATTTTTGGAACAGGGAGATGGAATAGGGGCTTGCTCCGTCCACTCCACGCATCGACCTGGTCTTGCAGTATCTCCAGGAACGGTGCACTCACTCCTCCTAACTTTGTCAAAGTAAATGTTTTGGTACGCTAATCTGCGATGGGTTAAAGGCAATGCAAAAAAAAAGAAATCATTAGATGGGCAATGCTCAGTTTAATCTGCGTTATGTTTTCCCGCCCTTTTTGTTAAAAAAAAAAACGTCCGTGTGTGTGTGTGTGTGTGTGTGTGTGTGTGTGTGTGTGTGTGTGTGTGTGTGTAAATGGCTGCATTTACATAGCGCTTTACAATTTGTTCCCCACATTTTACCCATTCACTCAGACGTTCACACACCGATGGCGGAGGCAACCATGCAAGGTGCCAACCTACCTGCTCATCAGGAGCAATTAGGGGATAAGTGTCTTTAAACAAAGCACAATTGATGCAAACACAGACAACGTGTTGTAAATGCTAGTACAGTAACATCCACCCCCCTGCGTACTGTATCAGCCGCGCCGGGCGTGCCCGCTGGCCATAATGGGGGTTATCGCTTCTCGGCCTTTTGGCTAAGATCAAGTGTAGTATCTGTTCTTATCAGTTTAATATCTGATACGTCCCCTACCCGGGGACCATATATTAAATTGATTTTTGGAACAGGGAGATGGAATAGGGGCTTGCTCCGTCCACTCCACGCATCGACCTGGTCTTGCAGTATCTCCAGGAACGGTGCACTCACTCCTCCTAACTTTGTCAAAGTAAATGTTTTGGTACGCTAATCTGCGATGGGTTAAAGGCAATGCAAAAAAAAAGAAATCATTAGATGGGCAACGCTCTGTTTAATCTGCGTTATGTTTTCCCGCCCTTTTTGTTAAAAAAAAAAAAAAAAAAAAAAAAAAAAACGTCCTCATGTGTATGTGTGTGTGTGTGTGTGTGTGTGTGTGTGTGTGTGTGTGTGTGTGTGTGTGTAAATGGCTGCATTTACATAGCGCTTTACAATTTGTTCCTCACATTTTACCCATTCACTCAGACGTTCACACACCGATGGCGGAGGCAACCATGCAAGGTGCCAACCTACCTGCTCATCAGGAGCAATTAGGGGATAAGTGTCTTTAAACAAAGCACAATTGATGCAAACACAGACAACGTGTTGTAAATGCTAGTACAGTAACATCCACCCCCCTGCGTCCTGTATCAGCCGCGCCGGGCGTGCCCGCTGGCCATAATGGGGGTTATCGCTTCTCGGCCTTTTGGCTAAGATCAAGTGTAGTATCTGTTCTTATCAGTTTAATATCTGATACGTCCCCTACCCGGGGACCATATATTAAATTGATTTTTGGAACAGGGAGATGGAATAGGGGCTTGCTCCGTCCACTCCACGCATCGACCTGGTCTTGCAGTATCTCCAGGAACGGTGCACTCACTCCTCCTAACTTTGTCAAAGTAAATGTTTTGGTACGCTAATCTGCGATGGGTTAAAGGCAATGCAAAAAAAAAGAAATCATTAGATGGGCAATGCTCAGTTTAATCTGCGTTATGTTTTCCCGCCCTTTTTGTTAAAAAAAAAAACGTCCGTGTGTGTGTGTGTGTGTGTGTGTGTGTGTGTGTGTGTGTGTGTGTGTAAATGGCTGCATTTACATAGCGCTTTACAATTTGTTCCTCACATTTTACCCATTCACTCAGACGTTCACACACCGATGGCGGAGGCAACCATGCAAGGTGCCAACCTACCTGCTCATCAGGAGCAATTAGGGGATAAGTGTCTTTAAACAAAGCACAATTGATGCAAACACAGACAACGTGTTGTAAATGCTAGTACAGTAACATCCACCCCCCTGCGTCCTGTATCAGCCGCGCCGGGCGTGCCCGCTGGCCATAATGGGGGTTATCGCTTCTCGGCCTTTTGGCTAAGATCAAGTGTAGTATCTGTTCTTATCAGTTTAATATCTGATACGTCCCCTACCCGGGGACCATATATTAAATTGATTTTTGGAACAGGGAGATGGAATAGGGGCTTGCTCCGTCCACTCCACGCATCGACCTGGTCTTGCAGTATCTCCAGGAACGGTGCACTCACTCCTCCTAACTTTGTCAAAGTAAATGTTTTGGTACGCTAATCTGCGATGGGTTAAAGGCAATGCAAAAAAAAAGAAATCATTAGATGGGCAATGCTCAGTTTAATCTGCGTTATGTTTTCCCGCCCTTTTTGTTAAAAAAAAAAACGTCCGTGTGTGTGTGTGTGTGTGTGTGTGTGTGTGTGTGTGTGTGTGTGTGTGTGTGTAAATGGCTGCATTTACATAGCGCTTTACAATTTGTTCCTCACATTTTACCCATTCACTCAGACGTTCACACACCGATGGCGGAGGCAACCATGCAAGGTGCCAACCTACCTGCTCATCAGGAGCAATTAGGGGATAAGTGTCTTTAAACAAAGCACAATTGATGCAAACACAGACAACGTGTTGTAAATGCTAGTACAGTAACATCCACCCCCCTGCGTCCTGTATCAGCCGCGCCGGGCGTGCCCGCTGGCCATAATGGGGGTTATCGCTTCTCGGCCTTTTGGCTAAGATCAAGTGTAGTATCTGTTCTTATCAGTTTAATATCTGATACGTCCCCTACCCGGGGACCATATATTAAATTGATTTTTGGAACAGGGAGATGGAATAGGGGCTTGCTCCGTCCACTCCACGCATCGACCTGGTCTTGCAGTATCTCCAGGAACGGTGCACTCACTCCTCCTAACTTTGTCAAAGTAAATGTTTTGGTACGCTAATCTGCGATGGGTTAAAGGCAATGCAAAAAAAAAGAAATCATTAGATGGGCAATGCTCAGTTTAATCTGCGTTATGTTTTCCCGCCCTTTTTGTTAAAAAAAAAAACGTCCGTGTGTGTGTGTGTGTGTGTGTGTGTGTGTGTGTGTGTGTGTGTAAATGGCTGCATTTACATAGCGCTTTACAATTTGTTCCTCACATTTTACCCATTCACTCAGACGTTCACACACCGATGGCGGAGGCAACCATGCAAGGTGCCAACCTACCTGCTCATCAGGAGCAATTAGGGGATAAGTGTCTTTAAACAAAGCACAATTGATGCAAACACAGACAACGTGTTGTAAATGCTAGTACAGTAACATCCACCCCCCTGCGTCCTGTATCAGCCGCGCCGGGCGTGCCCGCTGGCCATAATGGGGGTTATCGCTTCTCGGCCTTTTGGCTAAGATCAAGTGTAGTATCTGTTCTTATCAGTTTAATATCTGATACGTCCCCTACCCGGGGACCATATATTAAATTGATTTTTGGAACAGGGAGATGGAATAGGGGCTTGCTCCGTCCACTCCACGCATCGACCTGGTCTTGCAGTATCTCCAGGAACGGTGCACTCACTCCTCCTAACTTTGTCAAAGTAAATGTTTTGGTACGCTAATCTGCGATGGGTTAAAGGCAATGCAAAAAAAAAGAAATCATTAGATGGGCAATGCTCAGTTTAATCTGCGTTATGTTTTCCCGCCCTTTTTGTTAAAAAAAAAAACGTCCGTGTGTGTGTGTGTGTGTGTGTGTGTGTGTGTGTGTGTGTGTGTGTGTGTGTAAATGGCTGCATTTACATAGCGCTTTACAATTTGTTCCTCACATTTTACCCATTCACTCAGACGTTCACACACCGATGGCGGAGGCAACCATGCAAGGTGCCAACCTACCTGCTCATCAGGAGCAATTAGGGGATAAGTGTCTTTAAACAAAGCACAATTGATGCAAACACAGACAACGTGTTGTAAATGCTAGTACAGTAACATCCACCCCCCTGCGTCCTGTATCAGCCGCGCCGGGCGTGCCCGCTGGCCATAATGGGGGTTATTGCTTCTCGGCCTTTTGGCTAAGATCAAGTGTAGTATCTGTTCTTATCAGTTTAATATCTGATACGTCCCCTACCCGGGGACCATATATTAAATTGATTTTTGGAACAGGGAGATGGAATAGGGGCTTGCTCCGTCCACTCCACGCATCGACCTGGTCTTGCAGTATCTCCAGGAACGGTGCACTCACTCCTCCTAACTTTGTCAAAGTAAATGTTTTGGTACGCTAATCTGCGATGGGTTAAAGGCAATGCAAAAAAAAAGAAATCATTAGATGGGCAATGCTCAGTTTAATCTGCGTTATGTTTTCCCGCCCTTTTTGTTAAAAAAAAAAACGTCCGTGTGTGTGTGTGTGTGTGTGTGTGTGTGTGTGTGTGTGTGTGTGTGTGTAAATGGCTGCATTTACATAGCGCTTTACAATTTGTTCCTCACATTTTACCCATTCACTCAGACGTTCACACACCGATGGCGGAGGCAACCATGCAAGGTGCCAACCTACCTGCTCATCAGGAGCAATTAGGGGATAAGTGTCTTTAAACAAAGCACAATTGATGCAAACACAGACAACGTGTTGTAAATGCTAGTACAGTAACATCCACCCCCCTGCGTACTGTATCAGCCGCGCCGGGCGTGCCCGCTGGCCATAATGGGGGTTATCGCTTCTCGGCCTTTTGGCTAAGATCAAGTGTAGTATCTGTTCTTATCAGTTTAATATCTGATACGTCCCCTACCCGGGGACCATATATTAAATTGATTTTTGGAACAGGGAGATGGAATAGGGGCTTGCTCCGTCCACTCCACGCATCGACCTGGTCTTGCAGTATCTCCAGGAACGGTGCACTCACTCCTCCTAACTTTGTCAAAGTAAATGTTTTGGTACGCTAATCTGCGATGGGTTAAAGGCAATGCAAAAAAAAAGAAATCATTAGATGGGCAACGCTCTGTTTAATCTGCGTTATGTTTTCCCGCCCTTTTTGTTAAAAAAAAAAAAAAAAAAAAAAAAAAAAACGTCCTCATGTGTATGTGTGTGTGTGTGTGTGTGTGTGTGTGTGTGTGTGTAAATGGCTGCATTTACATAGCGCTTTACAATTTGTTCCTCACATTTTACCCATTCACTCAGACGTTCACACACCGATGGCGGAGGCAACCATGCAAGGTGCCAACCTACCTGCTCATCAGGAGCAATTAGGGGATAAGTGTCTTTAAACAAAGCACAATTGATGCAAACACAGACAACGTGTTGTAAATGCTAGTACAGTAACATCCACCCCCCTGCGTCCTGTATCAGCCGCGCCGGGCGTGCCCGCTGGCCATAATGGGGGTTATCGCTTCTCGGCCTTTTGGCTAAGATCAAGTGGATGACCGGTGTATGCTGTTCCTGGTTTTGTTTGCTTGTTTATTATTTTTCTCACATTTCCACAGTCGTGCGGTGTATGGGACTGGAAATTGAGTTTTTTTTATTGTTTGTGCTGGCTTCTCCCTACGATGGCCAGCACTCCACGGCAGTCGACCCCTAGGGCTGGGTTACGGTTTTCGGCGAGGTTCATATGGAAGGATGGAACGATGCCCATGTGGAACAGAGATGTGTTTGTGGATGGTGTCATCATGACTCAACTCAAGTTGAAGGCGGACGATATTTTTTGCATCCAGCACAATGCCCAGGAGAGGGGCTACGATGTTTCCTTCAGATCCAGTTTGGGGCTCCAGGGGGTTTTGGAGGACTGCAAGCGGATGGAGGCTGATGTCGGACCCCTCAGCCATTTCGAGGTGTTTTCTCTGGACAGGCTGAATTTTCGAGTTATCAATGTCACAATGTACAACCCGTACGTGATCGATAAGGAGGTGACTGATTTTTTGGCCCCCTACGCTGAGGTGATATCTGAGGTCCGGAGGATCAGAGACAGACGTGGGATCTGGACGGGGCGGAGGCAGGTGCAGGTGCTCCTAAAGGCTGTTCCCGGTGGCTGTGACGGGCTGGCTCATCCCCCAGCCTTCTTTTCCTTGGGGCCTGATAGGGGGTATTTATTTTATAATAACCAGCCCCCTTTCTGCCGAAGGTGCCGGGTGGCAGGGCACTCTGACGGAAAGTGTGGGGAGGTGAGGTGCCACCATTGCAAGGAGGAGGGCCACATGGCTAAAGATTGTAAGGTTGGTAAGAAATGCCACAACTGCAGTTCCACCGACCACCTGGTGAGGGCCTGTCCCCAGGAGCGGCGGTATTCGTCAGTGGTGGTGATGGGGAAGGAGCTTGCGCCGAAGACCGGAGAGGAGGAAGAAAGTGCACCAGTGGCACCAGCACCAGCACCAATAGAGGCGATTCCTGTGGAGAAGGACGCAGAGGCGGAGACGGTACTCCTGGTTGGCAACAAGACAGTTTCCCCTTTGTCTTCCGATGGAGAGGCGATGGACGAGGAGGAGGTGGTCGGTGGAGCCAGCGGAGCCAGTGGAGCCAGTGGAGCCAGAAAACGGAGGTTAAGGGTTAAAAGGACTACACCTGGGTCAGAAGGTATGGGGGCAGGGGAAATTACCGGTGGGGGCCCACAAAAAAAGGTAAGGGGAGGGAAGGGAGGTAGGGTGGCCCTCTTAGTGCAACAGGTCGGTGGGGAGCAGGGGGTTGGTGGGGGAGTGGGTTTGGCGGATGTTGAGGCTGAGGGGGAGGGGGGTGTTTTACCGGTTTCCCCTGTCCTGGACAGTATGGACAGTATGGACCTTTTTGAGACTCCAAGCCTTGGGGAAGGGTTACAGGTGGGAGCACCCAACACTTTGCCTGCTTCTTGGGATAAGGGGGAGGATGGGGAGGACAGTTAAAAGTGGGGGTAGGGGTATTATTGTGGGTTGGTTTTTTGTTTAATTTAATTTTATTATTGTCAATGGCTTTCACAGTGGGCACTTTTAATGCACGGGGGTTGAGGGGTTCTGTTAAGAGGAGGGGCTTTTTTGATTATGTTGCCTCACTCAGGCTTACCGTTTGTTTTGTTCAAGAGGTGCACTTACGGGATGGGAGGGATTGTGGTGTGTTTTCAAAGGAATGGGACAAGGGGGAATCGTTTTGGTCAGTGGGGGGGGTTCACTCATCTGGTGTGGGGATACTGTTTGGAAATCGGGAGGCAAGGGTGGTGGGTTCTTTTGTAATTGTGCAGGGGAGGGTTATGGGGGTTGATGTGAATATTGGGGTTTTGAAATTGAGGGTGGTGGTGGTGTACGGGCCACAGAGGGCGGGTGAAAGGAGTGCCATGATGGAGGCTTTAAGGCCTTTTTTTGCCACAAACAGGCAGATGGTGGTGGGGGGTGATTTTAATGTGGATCTGGGGAGGGTGGGTGATCCAAGTGCTGGGTGTGTGGGTTCTTTTTTTAAGGGGCAGGGGCTTGTGGATGGAGGGAAGGCACTTACCCCTCGAATAGATGGTCCCACATGGCGTAACTCCCGGGGGGTAGCCAGGCGTCTCGATTATGTGTTTTTTTCTCGGTCCTTGGTCCTATTGTCGGGCCGGGTGGTCCCTGTTTTTTTCTCTGACCATGATGGGCTCCTCTTTCGGGTCCGGTCTAGCGCTCCTGTTTTCGGCCCCGGGTACTGGAGGTTGAACCCCAGTGTCCTTGGCGAGGATGAGTTCTGCAGTAGCTTTGTCTCCTTTTTCCGGGGGCTCGAGGGACTTAGGGCTTTGTTTTCTGGTGTGGTGGAGTGGTGGGAGGGGGCTAAGGAGAGGATAAAGGGGTTTTGTATTATGTATTGTCAACGGAGGGCGAAGGAGGCGGGGAGGGAAGTGCTCCGTCTTCAACACCTCCTCGAGCTCGAGTACACTTTGGGTAACCTAGGTGGCGCTGTAGACCAGCGGGCTTGTGACTCCCTTAAGACAGAACTTAGGGATGTCTATGAGGATAAGGCCCGTGCTTACCTGACGCGGTCACGTCGTGAGTTCTTGGAGAAGAATGAGACGTGTTCCGCAGCCTTTTTCAGCAGCGTGAAGGCTGATAAGGGAAGGAAGGTGATATCGGGAGTTAGGGACAGTCAGGGTCAGGTGGTTACTGAGACAGGGGAGATGGTAAGGGTCGCAACCGATCACTTCCGCTCCTTCTTCTGTGAACGAGTGGTGGATGAGGAGCGAGCAGAGGCTTTTTTGCAGCTTGTGGCTCAGAGGGTACCGTCAGACCTGGCTGAGGCTTTGGAGGCCCCTCTCTCTCTCGAGGAATTGGAGGGTGCCCTTCGTAGAATGGGCAAGCGTAAGGTTCCGGGCATCGATGGCCTGCCGGCTGAGTTTTATCTCATGTTTTGGGATATTCTCGGCCCGGTGGTTCTCGAGGTCCTGACCGAGGTCCTCCGCACAGGGGCACTGGGAGGGTCAATGGCTAAGGGGGTGATCTCACTTCTGTTTAAGAAGGGGGACGCCTCTGACCTTAAGAACTGGCGGCCATTGACCATGCTGTGTGTTGATTACAAGCTTTTGGCTAAGGTTCTCACAGACCGTCTGTGCACGGCTCTCCCAGATGCGGTCCATGTGGACCAGACGTGTGGGGTGGCTGGGCGCTCGTTGAGATGGAATCTCCAGCTCATCAGAGACGTCATCGCTTGGGCAGAGGATCGGGACCTGCCACTTATGGTGGTGGGTCTTGATCAGGCCAAAGCCTTTGATAGGGTTCACTGGGGTTTTATGTTCAAAGTTTTAGAGAGAATAGGCTTAGGGCGGGTTTTTGTTGGGTGGCTGCGTACTCTGTACACAGCAGTGGGGAGCACGGTTTCTGTTAATGGGCACTTGGGGGAGTTTTTTGGGTTGCACGCAGGGGTAAGACAGGGGTGTCCGCTCTCTCCCCTGCTCTACGTCCTTTATATGGAGCCCCTGGCGGCGGCCATTAGGGCTGACCCGGGTGTGAAGGGTATCCTGGTACCAGGCAGCAGGGGCCTGAGGGTCAAGTTGTCGCAGTATGCGGATGATACCACACTGCTACTGGACAACGATGCGTGTCTGAGTCGGTCTTTGGAGATCTTCCAGGACTTTGGCCGGGTGTCTGGCGCGGAGCTCAACCGTGCTAAATCCTCGGTTAAGTTCTTTGGGCGGTGGAAGAGTAGGTCAGACGTACCAGGAGGGCTGTCGCTCTGTGAAGGGGCCCTGAGGATTCTTGGGGTCCTCTTTGAGGCAGCCCACAGTGCCACGGTCAACTGGACCAGGCGAATAGATGCAGTTCATAAAAAGTTTGCCCTCTGGAAGGCCAGGAGACTGACCTTTACGGGGAAGGTACTGGTTTTGAAGGTAGACGTGTTGCCGTCCCTCCTGTACCTGGCGTACATCTTTCCGATGCCGGCCAGCATGCGGAGGCCGCTCACTCGGCTTGTGTTTCGTTTCATGTGGGGGGGGAGTTATGAATACGTGGCGAGGGCACGCATGTTGGCTCCGGTGGGGGAAGGGGGGAGGGACGTGCCCCATTTCCCACTCAAGTTGGACTGCATTTTTGTTTCTTTTTTGCTCAAAGAATTGTCCTCTCCGGTAGTCCATCCATCGGGCTACTTCCTCCGGTTCTACTTTGCCTACCCGGCAAGGAGGGTCATGGCCTGGTCCAATTCGGCCCCCCGGGCGGAGCAGTTGCCGTGGCATTTTGGCCACGCGGCAAAGTGGCTGCGGGCTCATCCTGGGGTTTTGGAAGGGGATGTGGGGTTGGACCAGAAGAGGCTCTATGCCGAGGTGAGACAGGGAGTGACCGCGCCAGCTGTGGTGGGGATACCCGCTACAGTTTGGTTGTCGGTACAACTGCCTGGCCTGGACAATGGGCTCAAGGATTTAGGATGGCTGATGTTACACAGGAGTTTGCCGGTGCGTGAGATCATGCACCGGCATGGCTTGGCGAGATCCCCGGTGTGCCCCAGAGCTGGTTGCTTTGTGGACGAGACTATTAGACACGTCATGTGGGACTGTCCTTTTGCAGGGGTGGTGTGGGCTAGGGCATCTGTGTTGATTGGGAGGTTGGAGGGGAGTGTTGGGGTCACATGGGCAAGATTGGAGAGAGGGATTGGGAGAGCTGGGGGGGGGCGTAGGGGGCGTCTCCTGCAATGGCTGCTCATGGGCCTTTTTAAGAAGGGGCTGTGGGAGGCCAGACAGGCTCTGGTTAAAAAGGCGGTGGATTGGGGGGTGGAGGGGGTTGTTAGGAGAGTAGAGGGGGACGTAAAGGGAAGGATGCGGTGGGATGTGAAGAGGTGGGGACATCATGCTGCTAGGGAGAGATGGAAGGGGGGTTTAGGTTTGATGGAAGGGATGTAGTGGTTGCTTAGGATATTGACATATGGTTTTTTGTGGAGACCGGAAAGTGCATAAGTGGAAAATGGGGACATGTTTTTTTGTCTTGGATAGTGGGCTATTGTTTTGGGTGGGATAAAGGGAGGTTTTGGTTAACAGTGGGTGGTTTAATTTGGGGTTCATTTTCATTTTCAACTGTAACAGGGACAGCATACAATAAGGAACATAAAATGAAAATGTAGAAATGCAAATGTTCAGGAAAGTTTTGTTTGGATTAGTAGGGAAAGGTAAATTAAGAATGTGTGCACATGTATGGGTGTTTTAAATAGTATGATAGGAAGTCGTTTTGTAGTTTGTATGGTATAGGGACAGATAGGATGTGATAACATGTATATGATAATTTTTGATATAAAATTAAGAAAGAGGGTAAAAACTCCCCTCCCAGCTGGTTGGAGGGGAGGAGAAGCCCGATTTCACAAAAAAGAAAAAAAAAAAAAATCTGTTCTTATCAGTTTAATATCTGATACGTCCCCTACCCGGGGACCATATATTAAATTGATTTTTGGAACAGGGAGATGGAATAGGGGCTTGCTCCGTCCACTCCACGCATCGACCTGGTCTTGCAGTATCTCCAGGAACGGTGCACTCACTCCTCCTAACTTTGTCAAAGTAAATGTTTTGGTACGCTAATCTGCGATGGGTTAAAGGCAATGCAAAAAAAAAGAAATCATTAGATGGGCAATGCTCAGTTTAATCTGCGTTATGTTTTCCCGCCCTTTTTGTTAAAAAAAAAAACGTCCGTGTGTGTGTGTGTGTGTGTGTGTGTGTGTGTGTGTGTGTGTGTGTGTGTGTGTAAATGGCTGCATTTACATAGCGCTTTACAATTTGTTCCTCACATTTTACCCATTCACTCAGACGTTCACACACCGATGGCGGAGGCAACCATGCAAGGTGCCAACCTACCTGCTCATCAGGAGCAATTAGGGGATAAGTGTCTTTAAACAAAGCACAATTGATGCAAACACAGACAACGTGTTGTAAATGCTAGTACAGTAACATCCACCCCCCTGCGTACTGTATCAGCCGCGCCGGGCGTGCCCGCTGGCCATAATGGGGGTTATCGCTTCTCGGCCTTTTGGCTAAGATCAAGTGTAGTATCTGTTCTTATCAGTTTAATATCTGATACGTCCCCTACCCGGGGACCATATATTAAATTGATTTTTGGAACAGGGAGATGGAATAGGGGCTTGCTCCGTCCACTCCACGCATCGACCTGGTCTTGCAGTATCTCCAGGAACGGTGCACTCACTCCTCCTAACTTTGTCAAAGTAAATGTTTTGGTACGCTAATCTGCGATGGGTTAAAGGCAATGCAAAAAAAAAGAAATCATTAGATGGGCAACGCTCTGTTTAATCTGCGTTATGTTTTCCCGCCCTTTTTGTTAAAAAAAAAAAAAAAAAAAAAAAAAACGTCCTCATGTGTATGTGTGTGTGTGTGTGTGTGTGTGTGTGTGTGTGTGTGTAAATGGCTGCATTTACATAGCGCTTTACAATTTGTTCCTCACATTTTACCCATTCACTCAGACGTTCACACACCGATGGCGGAGGCAACCATGCAAGGTGCCAACCTACCTGCTCATCAGGAGCAATTAGGGGATAAGTGTCTTTAAACTAAGCACAATTGATGCAAACACAGACAACGTGTTGTAAATGCTAGTACAGTAACATCCACCCCCCTGCGTCCTGTATCAGCCGCGCCGGGCGTGCCCGCTGGCCATAATGGGGGTTATCGCTTCTCGGCCTTTTGGCTAAGATCAAGTGTAGTATCTGTTCTTATCAGTTTAATATCTGATACGTCCCCTACCCGGGGACCATATATTAAATTGATTTTTGGAACAGGGAGATGGAATAGGGGCTTGCTCCGTCCACTCCACGCATCGACCTGGTCTTGCAGTATCTCCAGGAACGGTGCACTCACTCCTCCTAACTTTGTCAAAGTAAATGTTTTGGTACGCTAATCTGCGATGGGTTAAAGGCAATGCAAAAAAAAAGAAATCATTAGATGGGCAATGCTCAGTTTAATCTGCGTTATGTTTTCCCGCCCTTTTTGTTAAAAAAAAAAACGTCCGTGTGTGTGTGTGTGTGTGTGTGTGTGTGTGTGTGTGTGTGTGTGTGTGTGTGTGTGTGTGTGTGTGTGTGTGTAAATGGCTGCATTTACATAGCGCTTTACAATTTGTTCCTCACATTTTACCCATTCACTCAGACGTTCACACACCGATGGCGGAGGCAACCATGCAAGGTGCCAACCTACCTGCTCATCAGGAGCAATTAGGGGATAAGTGTCTTTAAACAAAGCACAATTGATGCAAACACAGACAACGTGTTGTAAATGCTAGTACAGTAACATCCACCCCCCTGCGTCCTGTATCAGCCGCGCCGGGCGTGCCCGCTGGCCATAATGGGGGTTATCGCTTCTCGGCCTTTTGGCTAAGATCAAGTGTAGTATCTGTTCTTATCAGTTTAATATCTGATACGTCCCCTACCCGGGGACCATATATTAAATTGATTTTTGGAACAGGGAGATGGAATAGGGGCTTGCTCCGTCCACTCCACGCATCGACCTGGTCTTGCAGTATCTCCAGGAACGGTGCACTCACTCCTCCTAACTTTGTCAAAGTAAATGTTTTGGTACGCTAATCTGCGATGGGTTAAAGGCAATGCAAAAAAAAAGAAATCATTAGATGGGCAATGCTCAGTTTAATCTGCGTTATGTTTTCCCGCCCTTTTTGTTAAAAAAATAAACGTCCGTGTGTGTGTGTGTGTGTGTGTGTGTGTGTGTGTGTGTGTGTGTGTGTGTGTGTGTGTGTGTGTGTGTGTGTGTAAATGGCTGCATTTACATAGCGCTTTACAATTTGTTCCTCACATTTTACCCATTCACTCAGACGTTCACACACCGATGGCGGAGGCAACCATGCAAGGTGCCAACCTACCTGCTCATCAGGAGCAATTAGGGGATAAGTGTCTTTAAACAAAGCACAATTGATGCAAACACAGACAACGTGTTGTAAATGCTAGTACAGTAACATCCACCCCCCTGCGTCCTGTATCAGCCGCGCCGGGCGTGCCCGCTGGCCATAATGGGGGTTATCGCTTCTCGGCCTTTTGGCTAAGATCAAGTGTAGTATCTGTTCTTATCAGTTTAATATCTGATACGTCCCCTACCCGGGGACCATATATTAAATTGATTTTTGGAACAGGGAGATGGAATAGGGGCTTGCTCCGTCCACTCCACGCATCGACCTGGTCTTGCAGTATCTCCAGGAACGGTGCACTCACTCCTCCTAACTTTGTCAAAGTAAATGTTTTGGTACGCTAATCTGCGATGGGTTAAAGGCAATGCAAAAAAAAAGAAATCATTAGATGGGCAATGCTCAGTTTAATCTGCGTTATGTTTTCCCGCCCTTTTTGTTAAAAAAAAAAACGTCCGTGTGTGTGTGTGTGTGTGTGTGTGTGTGTGTGTGTGTGTGTGTGTGTGTGTGTGTGTGTGTGTGTGTGTGTGTAAATGGCTGCATTTACATAGCGCTTTACAATTTGTTCCTCACATTTTACCCATTCACTCAGACGTTCACACACCGATGGCGGAGGCAACCATGCAAGGTGCCAACCTACCTGCTCATCAGGAGCAATTAGGGGATAAGTGTCTTTAAACAAAGCACAATTGATGCAAACACAGACAACGTGTTGTAAATGCTAGTACAGTAACATCCACCCCCCTGCGTCCTGTATCAGCCGCGCCGGGCGTGCCCGCTGGCCATAATGGGGGTTATCGCTTCTCGGCCTTTTGGCTAAGATCAAGTGTAGTATCTGTTCTTATCAGTTTAATATCTGATACGTCCCCTACCCGGGGACCATATATTAAATTGATTTTTGGAACAGGGAGATGGAATAGGGGCTTGCTCCGTCCACTCCACGCATCGACCTGGTCTTGCAGTATCTCCAGGAACGGTGCACTCACTCCTCCTAACTTTGTCAAAGTAAATGTTTTGGTACGCTAATCTGCGATGGGTTAAAGGCAATGCAAAAAAAAAGAAATCATTAGATGGGCAATGCTCAGTTTAATCTGCGTTATGTTTTCCCGCCCTTTTTGTTAAAAAAAAAAACGTCCGTGTGTGTGTGTGTGTGTGTGTGTGTGTGTGTGTGTGTGTGTGTGTGTGTGTGTGTGTGTGTAAATGGCTGCATTTACATAGCGCTTTACAATTTGTTCCTCACATTTTACCCATTCACTCAGACGTTCACACACCGATGGCGGAGGCAACCATGCAAGGTGCCAACCTACCTGCTCATCAGGAGCAATTAGGGGATAAGTGTCTTTAAACAAAGCACAATTGATGCAAACACAGACAACGTGTTGTAAATGCTAGTACAGTAACATCCACCCCCCTGCGTCCTGTATCAGCCGCGCCGGGCGTGCCCGCTGGCCATAATGGGGGTTATCGCTTCTCGGCCTTTTGGCTAAGATCAAGTGTAGTATCTGTTCTTATCAGTTTAATATCTGATACGTCCCCTACCCGGGGACCATATATTAAATTGATTTTTGGAACAGGGAGATGGAATAGGGGCTTGCTCCGTCCACTCCACGCATCGACCTGGTCTTGCAGTATCTCCAGGAACGGTGCACTCACTCCTCCTAACTTTGTCAAAGTAAATGTTTTGGTACGCTAATCTGCGATGGGTTAAAGGCAATGCAAAAAAAAAGAAATCATTAGATGGGCAATGCTCAGTTTAATCTGCGTTATGTTTTCCCGCCCTTTTTGTTAAAAAAAAAAACGTCCGTGTGTGTGTGTGTGTGTGTGTGTGTGTGTGTGTGTGTGTGTGTGTGTGTAAATGGCTGCATTTACATAGCGCTTTACAATTTGTTCCTCACATTTTACCCATTCACTCAGACGTTCACACACCGATGGCGGAGGCAACCATGCAAGGTGCCAACCTACCTGCTCATCAGGAGCAATTAGGGGATAAGTGTCTTTAAACAAAGCACAATTGATGCAAACACAGACAACGTGTTGTAAATGCTAGTACAGTAACATCCACCCCCCTGCGTACTGTATCAGCCGCGCCGGGCGTGCCCGCTGGCCATAATGGGGGTTATCGCTTCTCGGCCTTTGGCTAAGATCAAGTGGATGACCGGTGTATGCTGTTCCTGGTTTTGTTTGCTTGTTTATTATTTTTCTCACATTTCCACAGTCGTGCGGTGTATGGGACTGGAAATTGAGTTTTTTTTATTGTTTGTGCTGGCTTCTCCCTACGATGGCCAGCACTCCACGGCAGTCGACCCCTAGGGCTGGGTTACGGTTTTCGGCGAGGTTCATATGGAAGGATGGAACGATGCCCATGTGGAACAGAGATGTGTTTGTGGATGGTGTCATCATGACTCAACTCAAGTTGAAGGCGGACGATATTTTTTGCATCCAGCACAATGCCCAGGAGAGGGGCTACGATGTTTCCTTCAGATCCAGTTTGGGGCTCCAGGGGGTTTTGGAGGACTGCAAGCGGATGGAGGCTGATGTCGGACCCCTCAGCCATTTCGAGGTGTTTTCTCTGGACAGGCTGAATTTTCGAGTTATCAATGTCACAATGTACAACCCGTACGTGATTGATAAGGAGGTGACTGATTTTTTGGCCCCCTACGCTGAGGTGATATCTGAGGTCCGGAGGATCAGAGACAGACGTGGGATCTGGACGGGGCGGAGGCAGGTGCAGGTGCTCCTAAAGGCTGTTCCCGGTGGCTGTGACGGGCTGGCTCATCCCCCAGCCTTCTTTTCCTTGGGGCCTGATAGGGGGTATTTGTTTTATAACAACCAGCCCCCTTTCTGCCGAAGGTGCCGGGTGGCAGGGCACTCTGATGGAAAGTGTGGGGAGGTGAGGTGCCACCATTGCAAGGAGGAGGGCCACATGGCTAAAGATTGTAAGGTTGGTAAGAAATGCCACAACTGCAGTTCCACCGACCACCTGGTGAGGGCCTGTCCCCAGGAGCGGCGGTATTCGTCAGTGGTGGTGATGGGGAAGGAGCTTGCACCGAAGACCGGAGAGGAGGAAGAAAGTGCACCAGTGGCACCAGCACCAGCACCAATAGAGGCGTTTCCTGTGGAGAAGGACGCAGAGGCGGAGACGGTACTCCTGGTTGGCAACAAGACAGTTTCCCCTTTGTCTTCCGATGGAGAGGCGATGGACGAGGAGGAGGTGGTCGGTGGAGCCAGCGGAGCCAGTGGAGCCAGTGGAGCCAGAAAACGGAGGTTAAGGGTTAAAAGGACTACACCTGGGTCAGAAGGTATGGGGGCAGGGGAAATTACCGGTGGGGGCCCACAAAAAAAGGTAAGGGGAGGGAAGGGAGGTAGGGTGGCCCTCTTAGTGCAACAGGTCGGTGGGGAGCAGGGGGTTGGTGGGGGAGTGGGTTTGGCGGATGTTGAGGCTGAGGGGGAGGGGGTTTGTTTACCGGTTTCCCCTGTCCTGGACAGTATGGACAGTATGGACCCTTTTGAGACTCCAAGCCTTGGGGAAGGGTTACAGGTGGGAGCACCCAACACTTTGCCTGCTTCTTGGGATAAGGGGGAGGATGGGGAGGACAGTTAAAAGTGGGGGTAGGGGTATTATTGTGGGTTGGTTTTTTGTTTAAATTAATTTTATTATTGTCAATGGCTTTCACAGTGGGCACTTTTAATGCACGGGGGTTGAGGGGTTCTGTTAAGAGGAGGGGCTTTTTTGATTATGTTGCCTCACTCAGGCTTACCGTTTGTTTTGTTCAAGAGGTGCACTTACGGGATGGGAGGGATTGTGGTGTGTTTTCAAAGGAATGGGACAAGGGGGAATCGTTTTGGTCAGTGGGGGGGGTTCACTCATCTGGTGTGGGGATACTGTTTGGAAACCGGGAGGCAAGGGTGGTGGGTTCTTTTGTAATTGTGCAGGGGAGGGTTATGGGGGTTGATGTGAATATTGGGGTTTTGAAATTGAGGGTGGTGGTGGTGTACGGGCCACAGAGGGCGGGTGAAAGGAGTGCCATGATGGAGGCTTTAAGGCCTTTTTTTGCCACAAACAGGCAGATGGTGGTGGGGGGTGATTTTAATGTGGATCTGGGGAGGGTGGGTGATCCAAGTGCTGGGTGTGTGGGTTCTTTTTTTAAGGGGCAGGGGCTTGTGGATGGAGGGAAGGCACTTACCCCTCGAATAGATGGTCCCACATGGCGTAACTCCCGGGGGGTAGCCAGGCGTCTCGATTATGTGTTTTTTTCTCGGTCCTTGGTCCTATTGTCGGGCCGGGTGGTCC
The DNA here is from genome assembly GCF_963971535.1 of Notolepis coatsorum. Classification (NCBI taxonomy): domain Eukaryota; kingdom Metazoa; phylum Chordata; class Actinopteri; order Aulopiformes; family Paralepididae; genus Notolepis; species Notolepis coatsorum. The sequence goes on from NW_028174865.1 coordinate 185,566, forward strand.
CTGTTTTTTTCTCTGACCATGATGGGCTCCTCTTTCGGGTCCGGTCTAGCGCTCCTGTTTTCGGCCCCGGGTACTGGAGGTTGAACTCCAGTGTCCTTGGCGAGGATGAGTTCTGCAGTAGCTTTGTCTCCTTTTTCCGGGGGCTCGAGGGACTTAGGGCTTTGTTTTCTGGTGTGGTGGAGTGGTGGGAGGGGGCTAAGGAGAGGATAAAGGGGTTTTGTATTATGTATTGTCAACGGAGGGCGAAGGAGGCGGGGAGGGAAGTGCTCCGTCTTCAACACCTCCTCGAGCTCGAGTACACTTTGGGTAACCTAGGTGGCGCTGTAGACCAGCGGGCTTGTGACTCCCTTAAGACAGAACTTAGGGATGTCTATGAGGATAAGGCCCGTGCTTACCTGACGCGGTCACGTCGTGAGTTCTTGGAGAAGAATGAGACGTGTTCCGCAGCCTTTTTCAGCAGCGTGAGGGCTGATAAGGGAAGGAAGGTGATATCGGGAGTTAGGGACAGTCAGGGTCAGGTGGTTACTGAGACAGGGGAGATGGTAAGGGTCGCAACCGATCACTTCCGCTCCTTCTTCTGTGAACGAGTGGTGGATGAGGAGCGAGCAGAGGCTTTTTTGCAGCTTGTGGCTCAGAGGGTACCGTCAGACCTGGCTGAGGCTTTGGAGGCCCCTCTCTCTCTCGAGGAATTGGAGGGTGCCCTTCGTAGAATGGGCAAGCGTAAGGTTCCGGGCATCGATGGCCTGCCGGCTGAGTTTTATCTCATGTTTTGGGATATTCTCGGCCCGGTGGTTCTCGAGGTCCTGACCGAGGTCCTCCGCACAGGGGCACTGGGAGGGTCAATGGCTAAGGGGGTGATCTCACTTCTGTTTAAGAAGGGGGACGCCTCTGACCTTAAGAACTGGCGGCCATTGACCATGCTGTGTGTTGATTACAAGCTTTTGGCTAAGGTTCTCACAGACCGTCTGTGCACAGCTCTCCCAGATGCGGTCCATGTGGATCAGACGTGTGGGGTGGCTGGGCGCTCGTTGAGATGGAATCTCCAGCTCATCAGAGACGTCATCGCTTGGGCAGAGGATCGGGACCTGCCACTTATGGTGGTGGGTCTTGATCAGGCCAAAGCCTTTGATAGGGTTCACTGGGGTTTTATGTTCAAAGTTTTAGAGAGAATAGGCTTAGGGCGGGTTTTTGTTGGGTGGCTGCGTACTCTGTACACAGCAGTGGGGAGCACGGTTTCTGTTAATGGGCACTTGGGGGAGTTTTTTGGGTTGCACGCAGGGGTAAGACAGGGGTGTCCGCTCTCTCCCCTGCTCTACGTCCTTTATATGGAGCCCCTGGCGGCGGCCATTAGGGCTGACCCGGGTGTGAAGGGTATCCTGGTACCAGGCAGCAGGGGCCTGAGGGTCAAGTTGTCGCAGTATGCGGATGATACCACACTGCTACTGGACAACGATGCGTGTCTGAGTCGGTCTTTGGAGATCTTCCAGGACTTTGGCCGGGTGTCTGGCGCGGAGCTCAACCGTGCTAAATCCTCGGTTAAGTTCTTTGGGCGGTGGAAGAGTAGGTCAGACGTACCAGGAGGGCTGTCGCTCTGTGAAGGGGCCCTGAGGATTCTTGGGGTCCTCTTTGAGGCAGCCCACAGTGCCACGGTCAACTGGACCAGGCGAATAGATGCAGTTCATAAAAAGTTTGCCCTCTGGAAGGCCAGGAGACTGACCTTTACGGGGAAGGTACTGGTTTTGAAGGTAGACGTGTTGCCGTCCCTCCTGTACCTGGCGTACATCTTTCCGATGCCGGCCAGCATGCGGAGGCCGCTCACTCGGCTTGTGTTTCGTTTCATGTGGGGGGGGAGTTATGAATACGTGGCGAGGGCACGCATGTTGGCTCCGGTGGGGGAAGGGGGGAGGGACGTGCCCCATTTCCCACTCAAGTTGGACTGCATTTTTGTTTCTTTTTTGCTCAAAGAATTGTCCTCTCCGGTAGTCCATCCATCTGGCTACTTCCTCCGGTTCTACTTTGCCTACCCGGCAAGGAGGGTCATGGCCTGGTCCAATTCGGCCCCCCGGGCGGAGCAGTTGCCGTGGCATTTTGGCCACGCGGCAAAGTGGCTGCGGGCTCATCCTGGGGTTTTGGAAGGGGATGTGGGGTTGGACCAGAAGAGGCTCTATGCCGAGGTGAGACAGGGAGTGACCGCGCCAGCTGTGGTGGGGATACCCGCTACAGTTTGGTTGTCGGTACAACTGCCTGGCCTGGACAATGGGCTCAAGGATTTAGGATGGCTGATGTTACACAGGAGTTTGCCGGTGCGTGAGATCATGCACCGGCATGGCTTGGCGAGATCCCCGGTGTGCCCCAGAGCTGGTTGCTTTGTGGACGAGACTATTAGACACGTCATGTGGGACTGTCCTTTTGCAGGGGTGGTGTGGGCTAGGGCATCTGTGTTGATTGGGAGGTTGGAGGGGAGTGTTGGGGTCACATGGGCAAGATTGGAGAGAGGGATTGGGAGAGCTGGGGGGGGGCGTAGGGGGCGTCTCCTGCAATGGCTGCTCATGGGCCTTTTTAAGAAGGGGCTGTGGGAGGCCAGACAGGCTCTGGTTAAAAAGGCGGTGGATTGGGGGGTGGAGGGGGTTGTTAGGAGAGTAGAGGGGGACGTAAAGGGAAGGATGCGGTGGGATGTGAAGAGGTGGGGACATCATGCTGCTAGGGAGAGATGGAAGGGGGGTTTAGGTTTGATGGAAGGGATGTAGTGGTTGCTTAGGATATTGACATATGGTTTTTTTTGTGGAGACCGGAAAGTGCATAAGTGGAAAATGGGGACATGGTTTTTTGTCTTGGATAGTGGGCTATTGTTTTGGGTGGGATAAAGGGAGGTTTTGGTTAACAGTGGGTGGTTTAATTTGGGGTTCATTTTCATTTTCAACTGTAACAGGGACAGCATACAATAAGGAACATAAAATGAAAATGTAGAAATGCAAATGTTCAGGAAAGTTTTGTTTGGATTAGTAGGGAAAGGTAAATTAAGAATGTGTGCACATGTATGGGTGTTTTAAATAGTATGATAGGAAGTCGTTTTGTAGTTTGTATGGTATAGGGACAGATAGGATGTGATAACATGTATATGATTATTTTTGATATAAAATTAAGAAAGAAGGTAAAAACTCCCCTCCCAGCTGGTTGGAGGGGAGGAGAAGCCCGATTTCACAAAAAAAAAAAAAAAAAAAAAAAAAAAAAAAAATCTGTTCTTATCAGTTTAATATCTGATACGTCCCCTACCCGGGGACCATATATTAAATTGATTTTTGGAACAGGGAGATGGAATAGGGGCTTGCTCCGTCCACTCCACGCATCGACCTGGTCTTGCAGTATCTCCAGGAACGGTGCACTCACTCCTCCTAACTTTGTCAAAGTAAATGTTTTGGTACGCTAATCTGCGATGGGTTAAAGGCAATGCAAAAAAAAAGAAATCATTAGATGGGCAACGCTCTGTTTAATCTGCGTTATGTTTTCCCGCCCTTTTTGTAAAAAAAAAAAAAAAAAACGTCCTCATGTGTATGTGTGTGTGTGTGTGTGTGTGTGTGTGTGTGTGTGTGTGTGTGTGTGTGTGTGTGTGTGTGTGTGTGTGTGTGTGTGTGTGTGTGTAAATGGCTGCATTTACATAGCGCTTTACAATTTGTTCCTCACATTTTACCCATTCACTCAGACGTTCACACACCGATGGCGGAGGCAACCATGCAAGGTGCCAACCTACCTGCTCATCAGGAGCAATTAGGGGATAAGTGTCTTTAAACAAAGCACAATTGATGCAAACACAGACAACGTGTTGTAAATGCTAGTACAGTAACATCCACCCCCCTGCGTCCTGTATCAGCCGCGCCGGGCGTGCCCGCTGGCCATAATGGGGGTTATCGCTTCTCGGCCTTTTGGCTAAGATCAAGTGTAGTATCTGTTCTTATCAGTTTAATATCTGATACGTCCCCTACCCGGGGACCATATATTAAATTGATTTTTGGAACAGGGAGATGGAATAGGGGCTTGCTCCGTCCACTCCACGCATCGACCTGGTCTTGCAGTATCTCCAGGAACGGTGCACTCACTCCTCCTAACTTTGTCAAAGTAAATGTTTTGGTACGCTAATCTGCGATGGGTTAAAGGCAATGCAAAAAAAAAGAAATCATTAGATGGGCAATGCTCAGTTTAATCTGCGTTATGTTTTCCCGCCCTTTTTGTTAAAAAAAAAAAACGTCCGTGTGTGTGTGTGTGTGTGTGTGTGTGTGTGTGTGTGTGTGTAAATGGCTGCATTTACATAGCGCTTTACAATTTGTTCCTCACATTTTACCCATTCACTCAGACGTTCACACACCGATGGCGGAGGCAACCATGCAAGGTGCCAACCTACCTGCTCATCAGGAGCAATTAGGGGATAAGTGTCTTTAAACAAAGCACAATTGATGCAAACACAGACAACGTGTTGTAAATGCTAGTACAGTAACATCCACCCCCCTGCGTACTGTATCAGCCGCGCCGGGCGTGCCCGCTGGCCATAATGGGGGTTATCGCTTCTCGGCCTTTTGGCTAAGATCAAGTGTAGTATCTGTTCTTATCAGTTTAATATCTGATACGTCCCCTACCCGGGGACCATATATTAAATTGATTTTTGGAACAGGGAGATGGAATAGGGGCTTGCTCCGTCCACTCCACGCATCGACCTGGTCTTGCAGTATCTCCAGGAACGGTGCACTCACTCCTCCTAACTTTGTCAAAGTAAATGTTTTGGTACGCTAATCTGCGATGGGTTAAAGGCAATGCAAAAAAAAAGAAATCATTAGATGGGCAACGCTCTGTTTAATCTGCGTTATGTTTTCCCGCCCTTTTTGTTAAAAAAAAAAAAAAAAAAAAAAAAAACATCCTCATGTGTATGTGTGTGTGTGTGTGTGTGTGTGTGTGTGTGTGTGTGTGTGTGTGTGTGTGTGTGTGTGTGTGTGTGTGTGTGTGTAAATGGCTGCATTTACATAGCGCTTTACAATCTGTTCCTCACATTTTACCCATTCACTCAGACGTTCACACACCGATGGCGGAGGCAACCATGCAAGGTGCCAACCTACCTGCTCATCAGGAGCAATTAGGGGATAAGTGTCTTTAAACAAAGCACAATTGATGCAAACACAGACAACGTGTTGTAAATGCTAGTACAGTAACATCCACCCCCCTGCGTCCTGTATCAGCCGCGCCGGGCGTGCCCGCTGGCCATAATGGGGGTTATCGCTTCTCGGCCTTTTGGCTAAGATCAAGTGTAGTATCTGTTCTTATCAGTTTAATATCTGATACGTCCCCTACCCGGGGACCATATATTAAATTGATTTTTGGAACAGGGAGATGGAATAGGGGCTTGCTCCGTCCACTCCACGCATCGACCTGGTCTTGCAGTATCTCCAGGAACGGTGCACTCACTCCTCCTAACTTTGTCAAAGTAAATGTTTTGGTACGCTAATCTGCGATGGGTTAAAGGCAATGCAAAAAAAAAGAAATCATTAGATGGGCAACGCTCTGTTTAATCTGCGTTATGTTTTCCCGCCCTTTTTGTTAAAAAAAAAAAAAAAAAAAAAAAAAAAAAACGTCCTCATGTGTATGTGTGTGTGTGTGTGTGTGTGTGTGTGTGTGTGTGTGTGTGTGTGTGTGTGTGTGTGTGTGTGTGTGTGTGTAAATGGCTGCATTTACATAGCGCTTTACAATTTGTTCCTCACATTTTACCCATTCACTCAGACGTTCACACACCGATGGCGGAGGCAACCATGCAAGGTGCCAACCTACCTGCTCATCAGGAGCAATTAGGGGATAAGTGTCTTTAAACAAAGCACAATTGATGCAAACACAGACAACGTGTTGTAAATGCTAGTACAGTAACATCCACCCCCCTGCGTACTGTATCAGCCGCGCCGGGCGTGCCCGCTGGCCATAATGGGGGTTATCGCTTCTCGGCCTTTTGGCTAAGATCAAGTGTAGTATCTGTTCTTATCAGTTTAATATCTGATACGTCCCCTACCCGGGGACCATATATTAAATTGATTTTTGGAACAGGGAGATGGAATAGGGGCTTGCTCCGTCCACTCCACGCATCGACCTGGTCTTGCAGTATCTCCAGGAACGGTGCACTCACTCCTCCTAACTTTGTCAAAGTAAATGTTTTGGTACGCTAATCTGCGATGGGTTAAAGGCAATGCAAAAAAAAAGAAATCATTAGATGGGCAATGCTCAGTTTAATCTGCGTTATGTTTTCCCGCCCTTTTTGTTAAAAAAAAAAAACGTCCGTGTGTGTGTGTGTGTGTGTGTGTGTGTGTGTGTGTGTAAATGGCTGCATTTACATAGCGCTTTACAATTTGTTCCTCACATTTTACCCATTCACTCAGACGTTCACACACCGATGGCGGAGGCAACCATGCAAGGTGCCAACCTACCTGCTCATCAGGAGCAATTAGGGGATAAGTGTCTTTAAACAAAGCACAATTGATGCAAACACAGACAACGTGTTGTAAATGCTAGTACAGTAACATCCACCCCCCTGCGTACTGTATCAGCCGCGCCGGGCGTGCCCGCTGGCCATAATGGGGGTTATCGCTTCTCGGCCTTTTGGCTAAGATCAAGTGTAGTATCTGTTCTTATCAGTTTAATATCTGATACGTCCCCTACCCGGGGACCATATATTAAATTGATTTTTGGAACAGGGAGATGGAATAGGGGCTTGCTCCGTCCACTCCACGCATCGACCTGGTCTTGCAGTATCTCCAGGAACGGTGCACTCACTCCTCCTAACTTTGTCAAAGTAAATGTTTTGGTACGCTAATCTGCGATGGGTTAAAGGCAATGCAAAAAAAAAGAAATCATTAGATGGGCAATGCTCAGTTTAATCTGCGTTATGTTTTCCCGCCCTTTTTGTTAAAAAAAAAAAACGTCCGTGTGTGTGTGTGTGTGTGTGTGTGTGTGTGTGTGTGTGTGTGTGTGTGTGTGTGTGTGTGTGTGTAAATGGCTGCATTTACATAGCGCTTTACAATCTGTTCCTCACATTTTACCCATTCACTCAGACGTTCACACACCGATGGCGGAGGCAACCATGCAAGGTGCCAACCTACCTGCTCATCAGGAGCAATTAGGGGATAAGTGTCTTTAAACAAAGCACAATTGATGCAAACACAGACAACGTGTTGTAAATGCTAGTACAGTAACATCCACCCCCCTGCGTCCTGTATCAGCCGCGCCGGGCGTGCCCGCTGGCCATAATGGGGGTTATCGCTTCTCGGCCTTTTGGCTAAGATCAAGTGTAGTATCTGTTCTTATCAGTTTAATATCTGATACGTCCCCTACCCGGGGACCATATATTAAATTGATTTTTGGAACAGGGAGATGGAATAGGGGCTTGCTCCGTCCACTCCACGCATCGACCTGGTCTTGCAGTATCTCCAGGAACGGTGCACTCACTCCTCCTAACTTTGTCAAAGTAAATGTTTTGGTACGCTAATCTGCGATGGGTTAAAGGCAATGCAAAAAAAAAGAAATCATTAGATGGGCAACGCTCTGTTTAATCTGCGTTATGTTTTCCCGCCCTTTTTGTTAAAAAAAAAAAAAAAAAAAAAAAAAAAAAACGTCCTCATGTGTATGTGTGTGTGTGTGTGTGTGTGTGTGTGTGTGTGTGTGTGTGTGTGTGTGTGTGTGTGTGTGTGTGTGTGTAAATGGCTGCATTTACATAGCGCTTTACAATTTGTTCCTCACATTTTACCCATTCACTCAGACGTTCACACACCGATGGCGGAGGCAACCATGCAAGGTGCCAACCTACCTGCTCATCAGGAGCAATTAGGGGATAAGTGTCTTTAAACAAAGCACAATTGATGCAAACACAGACAACGTGTTGTAAATGCTAGTACAGTAACATCCACCCCCCTGCGTACTGTATCAGCCGCGCCGGGCGTGCCCGCTGGCCATAATGGGGGTTATCGCTTCTCGGCCTTTTGGCTAAGATCAAGTGTAGTATCTGTTCTTATCAGTTTAATATCTGATACGTCCCCTACCCGGGGACCATATATTAAATTGATTTTTGGAACAGGGAGATGGAATAGGGGCTTGCTCCGTCCACTCCACGCATCGACCTGGTCTTGCAGTATCTCCAGGAACGGTGCACTCACTCCTCCTAACTTTGTCAAAGTAAATGTTTTGGTACGCTAATCTGCGATGGGTTAAAGGCAATGCAAAAAAAAAGAAATCATTAGATGGGCAATGCTCAGTTTAATCTGCGTTATGTTTTCCCGCCCTTTTTGTTAAAAAAAAAAAACGTCCGTGTGTGTGTGTGTGTGTGTGTGTGTGTGTGTGTGTGTAAATGGCTGCATTTACATAGCGCTTTACAATTTGTTCCTCACATTTTACCCATTCACTCAGACGTTCACACACCGATGGCGGAGGCAACCATGCAAGGTGCCAACCTACCTGCTCATCAGGAGCAATTAGGGGATAAGTGTCTTTAAACAAAGCACAATTGATGCAAACACAGACAACGTGTTGTAAATGCTAGTACAGTAACATCCACCCCCCTGCGTACTGTATCAGCCGCGCCGGGCGTGCCCGCTGGCCATAATGGGGGTTATCGCTTCTCGGCCTTTTGGCTAAGATCAAGTGTAGTATCTGTTCTTATCAGTTTAATATCTGATACGTCCCCTACCCGGGGACCATATATTAAATTGATTTTTGGAACAGGGAGATGGAATAGGGGCTTGCTCCGTCCACTCCACGCATCGACCTGGTCTTGCAGTATCTCCAGGAACGGTGCACTCACTCCTCCTAACTTTGTCAAAGTAAATGTTTTGGTACGCTAATCTGCGATGGGTTAAAGGCAATGCAAAAAAAAAGAAATCATTAGATGGGCAATGCTCAGTTTAATCTGCGTTATGTTTTCCCGCCCTTTTTGTTAAAAAAAAAAAACGTCCGTGTGTGTGTGTGTGTGTGTGTGTGTGTGTGTGTGTGTGTAAATGGCTGCATTTACATAGCGCTTTACAATTTGTTCCTCACATTTTACCCATTCACTCAGACGTTCACACACCGATGGCGGAGGCAACCATGCAAGGTGCCAACCTACCTGCTCATCAGGAGCAATTAGGGGATAAGTGTCTTTAAACAAAGCACAATTGATGCAAACACAGACAACGTGTTGTAAATGCTAGTACAGTAACATCCACCCCCCTGCGTACTGTATCAGCCGCGCCGGGCGTGCCCGCTGGCCATAATGGGGGTTATCGCTTCTCGGCCTTTTGGCTAAGATCAAGTGTAGTATCTGTTCTTATCAGTTTAATATCTGATACGTCCCCTACCCGGGGACCATATATTAAATTGATTTTTGGAACAGGGAGATGGAATAGGGGCTTGCTCCGTCCACTCCACGCATCGACCTGGTCTTGCAGTATCTCCAGGAACGGTGCACTCACTCCTCCTAACTTTGTCAAAGTAAATGTTTTGGTACGCTAATCTGCGATGGGTTAAAGGCAATGCAAAAAAAAAGAAATCATTAGATGGGCAACGCTCTGTTTAATCTGCGTTATGTTTTCCCGCCCTTTTTGTTAAAAAAAAAAAAAAAAAAAAAAAAAACATCCTCATGTGTATGTGTGTGTGTGTGTGTGTGTGTGTGTGTGTGTGTGTGTGTGTGTGTGTGTGTGTGTGTGTGTGTGTGTGTGTGTGTAAATGGCTGCATTTACATAGCGCTTTACAATTTGTTCCTCACATTTTACCCATTCACTCAGACGTTCACACACCGATGGCGGAGGCAACCATGCAAGGTGCCAACCTACCTGCTCATCAGGAGCAATTAGGGGATAAGTGTCTTTAAACAAAGCACAATTGATGCAAACACAGACAACGTGTTGTAAATGCTAGTACAGTAACATCCACCCCCCTGCGTCCTGTATCAGCCGCGCCGGGCGTGCCCGCTGGCCATAATGGGGGTTATCGCTTCTCGGCCTTTTGGCTAAGATCAAGTGTAGTATCTGTTCTTATCAGTTTAATATCTGATACGTCCCCTACCCGGGGACCATATATTAAATTGATTTTTGGAACAGGGAGATGGAATAGGGGCTTGCTCCGTCCACTCCACGCATCGACCTGGTCTTGCAGTATCTCCAGGAACGGTGCACTCACTCCTCCTAACTTTGTCAAAGTAAATGTTTTGGTACGCTAATCTGCGATGGGTTAAAGGCAATGCAAAAAAAAATAAATCATTAGATGGGCAACGCTCTGTTTAATCTGCGTTATGTTTTCCCGCCCTTTTTGTTAAAAAAAAAAAAAAAAAAAAAAAAAAACGTCCTCATGTGTATGTGTGTGTGTGTGTGTGTGTGTGTGTGTGTGTGTGTGTGTGTGTGTGTGTGTGTGTGTGTGTGTGTGTGTGTGTGTAAATGGCTGCATTTACATAGCGCTTTACAATTTGTTCCTCACATTTTACCCATTCACTCAGACGTTCACACACCGATGGCGGAGGCAACCATGCAAGGTGCCAACCTACCTGCTCATCAGGAGCAATTAGGGGATAAGTGTCTTTAAACAAAGCACAATTGATGCAAACACAGACAACGTGTTGTAAATGCTAGTACAGTAACATCCACCCCCCTGCGTACTGTATCAGCCGCGCCGGGCGTGCCCGCTGGCCATAATGGGGGTTATCGCTTCTCGGCCTTTTGGCTAAGATCAAGTGTAGTATCTGTTCTTATCAGTTTAATATCTGATACGTCCCCTACCCGGGGACCATATATTAAATTGATTTTTGGAACAGGGAGATGGAATAGGGGCTTGCTCCGTCCACTCCACGCATCGACCTGGTCTTGCAGTATCTCCAGGAACGGTGCACTCACTCCTCCTAACTTTGTCAAAGTAAATGTTTTGGTACGCTAATCTGCGATGGGTTAAAGGCAATGCAAAAAAAAAGAAATCATTAGATGGGCAATGCTCAGTTTAATCTGCGTTATGTTTTCCCGCCCTTTTTGTTAAAAAAAAAAAACGTCCGTGTGTGTGTGTGTGTGTGTGTGTGTGTGTGTGTGTGTGTGTAAATGGCTGCATTTACATAGCGCTTTACAATTTGTTCCTCACATTTTACCCATTCACTCAGACGTTCACACACCGATGGCGGAGGCAACCATGCAAGGTGCCAACCTACCTGCTCATCAGGAGCAATTAGGGGATAAGTGTCTTTAAACAAAGCACAATTGATGCAAACACAGACAACGTGTTGTAAATGCTAGTACAGTAACATCCACCCCCCTGCGTACTGTATCAGCCGCGCCGGGCGTGCCCGCTGGCCATAATGGGGGTTATCGCTTCTCGGCCTTTTGGCTAAGATCAAGTGTAGTATCTGTTCTTATCAGTTTAATATCTGATACGTCCCCTACCCGGGGACCATATATTAAATTGATTTTTGGAACAGGGAGATGGAATAGGGGCTTGCTCCGTCCACTCCACGCATCGACCTGGTCTTGCAGTATCTCCAGGAACGGTGCACTCACTCCTCCTAACTTTGTCAAAGTAAATGTTTTGGTACGCTAATCTGCGATGGGTTAAAGGCAATGCAAAAAAAAAGAAATCATTAGATGGGCAATGCTCAGTTTAATCTGCGTTATGTTTTCCCGCCCTTTTTGTTAAAAAAAAAAAACGTCCGTGTGTGTGTGTGTGTGTGTGTGTGTGTGTGTGTAAATGGCTGCATTTACATAGCGCTTTACAATTTGTTCCTCACATTTTACCCATTCACTCAGACGTTCACACACCGATGGCGGAGGCAACCATGCAAGGTGCCAACCTACCTGCTCATCAGGAGCAATTAGGGGATAAGTGTCTTTAAACAAAGCACAATTGATGCAAACACAGACAACGTGTTGTAAATGCTAGTACAGTAACATCCACCCCCCTGCGTACTGTATCAGCCGCGCCGGGCGTGCCCGCTGGCCATAATGGGGGTTATCGCTTCTCGGCCTTTTGGCTAAGATCAAGTGTAGTATCTGTTCTTATCAGTTTAATATCTGATACGTCCCCTACCCGGGGACCATATATTAAATTGATTTTTGGAACAGGGAGATGGAATAGGGGCTTGCTCCGTCCACTCCACGCATCGACCTGGTCTTGCAGTATCTCCAGGAACGGTGCACTCACTCCTCCTAACTTTGTCAAAGTAAATGTTTTGGTACGCTAATCTGCGATGGGTTAAAGGCAATGCAAAAAAAAAGAAATCATTAGATGGGCAATGCTCAGTTTAATCTGCGTTATGTTTTCCCGCCCTTTTTGTTAAAAAAAAACACGTCCGTGTGTGTGTGTGTGTGTGTGTGTGTGTGTGTGTGTGTGTGTGTGTGTGTGTGTGTGTGTGTGTGTAAATGGCTGCATTTACATAGCGCTTTACAATTTGTTCCTCACATTTTACCCATTCACTCAGACGTTCACACACCGATGGCGGAGGCAACCATGCAAGGTGCCAACCTACCTGCTCATCAGGAGCAATTAGGGGATAAGTGTCTTTAAACAAAGCACAATTGATGCAAACACAGACAACGTGTTGTAAATGCTAGTACAGTAACATCCACCCCCCTGCGTCCTGTATCAGCCGCGCCGGGCGTGCCCGCTGGCCATAATGGGGGTTATCGCTTCTCGGCCTTTTGGCTAAGATCAAGTGTAGTATCTGTTCTTATCAGTTTAATATCTGATACGTCCCCTACCCGGGGACCATATATTAAATTGATTTTTGGAACAGGGAGATGGAATAGGGGCTTGCTCCGTCCACTCCACGCATCGACCTGGTCTTGCAGTATCTCCAGGAACGGTGCACTCACTCCTCCTAACTTTGTCAAAGTAAATGTTTTGGTACGCTAATCTGCGATGGGTTAAAGGCAATGCAAAAAAAAAGAAATCATTAGATGGGCAATGCTCAGTTTAATCTGCGTTATGTTTTCCCGCCCTTTTTGTTAAAAAAAAACACGTCCGTGTGTGTGTGTGTGTGTGTGTGTGTGTGTGTGTGTGTGTGTGTGTGTGTGTGTGTAAATGGCTGCATTTACATAGCGCTTTACAATTTGTTCCTCACATTTTACCCATTCACTCAGACGTTCACACACCGATGGCGGAGGCAACCATGCAAGGTGCCAACCTACCTGCTCATCAGGAGCAATTAGGGGATAAGTGTCTTTAAACAAAGCACAATTGATGCAAACACAGACAACGTGTTGTAAATGCTAGTACAGTAACATCCACCCCCCTGCGTCCTGTATCAGCCGCGCCGGGCGTGCCCGCTGGCCATAATGGGGGTTATCGCTTCTCGGCCTTTTGGCTAAGATCAAGTGTAGTATCTGTTCTTATCAGTTTAATATCTGATACGTCCCCTACCCGGGGACCATATATTAAATTGATTTTTGGAACAGGGAGATGGAATAGGGGCTTGCTCCGTCCACTCCACGCATCGACCTGGTCTTGCAGTATCTCCAGGAACGGTGCACTCACTCCTCCTAACTTTGTCAAAGTAAATGTTTTGGTACGCTAATCTGCGATGGGTTAAAGGCAATGCAAAAAAAAAGAAATCATTAGATGGGCAACGCTCTGTTTAATCTGCGTTATGTTTTCCCGCCCTTTTTGTTAAAAAAAAAAAAAAAAACGTCCTCATGTGTATGTGTGTGTGTGTGTGTGTGTGTGTGTGTGTGTGTGTGTGTGTGTGTGTGTGTGTAAATGGCTGCATTTACATAGCGCTTTACAATTTGTTCCTCACATTTTACCCATTCACTCAGACGTTCACACACCGATGGCGGAGGCAACCATGCAAGGTGCCAACCTACCTGCTCATCAGGAGCAATTAGGGGATAAGTGTCTTTAAACAAAGCACAATTGATGCAAACACAGACAACGTGTTGTAAATGCTAGTACAGTAACATCCACCCCCCTGCGTCCTGTATCAGCCGCGCCGGGCGTGCCCGCTGGCCATAATGGGGGTTATCGCTTCTCGGCCTTTTGGCTAAGATCGTGGAGGATCGTTTCGCGTTTATTATTTTACTCTCATTTCCACAGTCGTGCGGTGTATGGGACGTGGAAAGGGAGGTCTTTTTTGTTTTCTGTGCTGGCTTCTCCCTAGGAGGGTCAGTACTTAAGTTTCTTAGTTTTTTCTCTTTTGTTGGGTGTGGGTGACCGGCCTGTTTGCGATGGCCGGCTCATCCCCTGACTCTGCACAGTCGACCCCCGGGGTCGGACTGAGGCGCACAGCCCGTTTTTCCTGCTCCGGACCGGGGGAGTTGCTGGAGAGAGGCCTTTTCGTCAGGGGTGTCCTGGTGAAGCAGCTCGGCCTGAAGGTGGAGGAGGTTTACTGCCTGCAGTCGAACCTGCCAGAGAAGTGCTACGATGTGACCTTGAGGACTGAGGGCAGATACAACGACATGTTGAAGAAGTGCGAGGAATCGGCAGCCGTTGGTCTGCTGTCAGGCTTCAAGGTCACGGGTTTGGACAAGCCCAATTTCAGGTTAGTCACAATCCAAATGTATAATCCATTTGTGACTGACCTGACTTTGGCTTCCTTCCTGGGGAAATACGGGGACACGAGTTCTGCGGCACGGTATTGTTTGGATCCGTGGGGAATTTGGACTGGACGTAGGCAGTATCAAGTGCTGCTTCACCAGGACAAGGACGGGCACGAGGGCCTCAAACACCCGCCTGCCTTCTTCACCTTGGGCGGCGACAGGGGTTTCCTCTATTACTCCCGGCAGCCGCCTTTTTGTAGGCGGTGCAGGACATCGGGTCACACAGAGGCGGGTTGTAGCGGTGCCACCTGCCGTTTCTGTGGAGGGGACCACGAGACGAGGAACTGTGGGGCTCCGAAGAAGTGCCATGGCTGTGGGCTGGAGGGCCACCTCTTCAGGAGCTGTCCCAACCGCCAGAGGACCTTCGCTGAAGCGGTGGGCGGAGGAAGAAGCGGGGCCCGAGGTCCGGCCCAGACAGCGGCTCCAGCAGCGGCGGCAGAGGCCCAGGCGGGGAAGGCGGCTCCAGCGGATGCTCCGGCATTGGCGGTGGCAGAGGCCCAGGCGGTGCGGCCGGCTCCGGCGGAAGCTCCGGCATCGGCGATGGCAGAGGCCCAGGCGGTGCGGCCGGCTCCGGCAGAAGCTCCAGCATCGGCGGTGGCAGAGGCCCATGCGGGGGAGGTGGCTCCGGCGGAGTTTCCAGCATCGGCAGTGGCAGAGGCCCAGGCGGGGAAGGCGGCTCCGGAGGGAGCTCCAGCAGTGACGGCAACATCGGCCCATACAAGGGAGGCGGCCTCGGTGGCGGATCCGGCGCAGGCTCCGGCGACGTCTCCAAGGAGGACTCGGAGGCCAGCTCCGGCCCCACCGGCGCAGAGGAAAAGGATGGCACCTGCACCACTAGCAGGCCAGGAGGAGGCGGTACGGAGGCAGAAGGTGCAGTCAGTGTCTGCCCCACCGGGAGAGCAGGAGGGGGCAGGACGGAGGCACGGGACGCAGTCGGCGTCTGCTCCACCAGGCGTGCAGGGGGAGATGGGACAGGGGGCCAGCATGGCGGGGATGGTGACAGGCACTGGTAGCCAGAGAGTTTCAGTGGCTGGACCATCGCTCCGGGCTCCAGAGCCCACAGAGGGGGGTTTTATGCAACGGATTGGGTCAGTTGTTGCATCAGCTGCCAGGAAGATCCGGACCTCACAGGGTCTGGGGCTCTCGGGTGAGGGAGGCGTGAGGAAGGCCAAGGGGCCTGGGGGTCAAGGGATGGGTGGTGGGTTTGGTCTGGGTGGCACGGGTGTTTCTGGCGGACTGGGGGAAGGGGGAGGGGGTTCTTCTCCCAGCTCAGAGGGATCGTCGGGGGAAAGTTTGGGGTTGGAGATGGACTATTCCCCAAGCCTTGTGGCTTTGTCCCCTTTGGGGACTGACGCTTATGAGGGTTCAGAGAGGCCACCAACTTCCCCCAACGTGATGCCCTATTCGTGGGCAGAGGCGTCAGAGGAGCTCTACCGGGACCTTGGGATTTAGAGGGGTCTGGGAGTGTTTTTTCTTGTTTTTTCCAAAATGTCTTTTATAGCTGCTACTTTTAACGTCAGAGGCTTGAGGGACCGAGTCAAAAGAGCGGCTGTTTTTGATTTCCTCGGTTCCCTTCATTTCTCTTTCTGTTTTTTGCAGGAGGTGCACTTGAAGGGTGGGGAGGATGTGAGGGATTTCCAGAAGGAGTGGAGTGGGGGGGATTCAGTGTGGAGTGTGGGGGGGGTTCATTCTGATGGGGTGGGCTTTTTGTTTGGGAGGGGAGTCAGGGTGGAGGACGTTTTTGTTGTTTCTCAGGGGAGGGTTTTTGGTGCTGATATAGCAATTGGGGAATGTAGGTTGAGGGTTATTGGGGTGTATGGGTGTCAGGGGGTTGCAGATAGGGTTAGACTGTTTGAGGGGTTAGTGCCACATTGTGCGACAAATAGACTGTTGGTCATTGGGGGTGATTTTAATTGTGAGTTGGGGAGGGGGGATATGGGTGGTAGGTGCATCGCGGGGCTCATGGCTTCTTTTGGGTTGGTGGACGGGGGGAGGGCTGTCACTCCCCGTTTGGATGGTCCCACATGGCGTAACTCCCGGGGGGTCGCCAGGCGGCTGGACTACATCCTCGCTTCACGGTCTTTGGGTCTGTTGTCTGGACGGGTGGTCCCTGCTTTTTTTTCGGACCATGACGGGGTCCTCCTGCGGTTTCGGTCGGCCGTTCCGGTTTTTGGGCGCGGGTACTGGAGGCTGAACTCCGGCATCCTCAGTGAGGCTGAGTTTGCCGGTGGTTTCGCCCTTTTTTTCCGGGGGCTTGAGGGACTCAGGCCATTCTTTGCCGGTGTGGTGGAGTGGTGGGAGGTGGCCAAGGAGAGGATAAGGGGGTTTGCCATTGGGTACAGCAAAAGGAGGGCGAAGAAGGCGGGGAGGGAGGTGCACCGTCTTCAACGTCTCCTCGAGTTCGAGTACACCTTGGGTAACCAAGGTGGCATTGTAGATCAGCGGGCTTGTGACTCCCTTAAAGCCGAGCTTAGGGGGGTCTATGAAGTTAGGGCCCGTGCTTTCCTATCGCGGTCACGTCGGGATTTCTTGGAGAAGGATGAGACGTGTTCTGCAGCTTTTTTTGGCAGTGTAAGGGCCGATAAGGTAAGGAAGACAATCACGGGGGTTAGGGACAGCCGGGGTCAGGTGACAACAGAAGCAGGGGAGATGGTAAGGGTCTCAACAGACCACTTCCGCTCTTTCTTCTGTGAACGGGTGGTGGATGAGGACCGCGCAGAGGCTTTTTTGCAGCTCGTGGCTCAAAGGGTTTCGCCCGACCTGGCTGAGGCTTTGGAGGCCCCTCTCTCTCTCGAGGAATTGGAGGGTGCCCTTCGTAGGATGGGCAAGCGTAAGGTTCCGGGCATCGACGGCCTGCCGGCTGAGTTTTATCTCAGGTTTTGGGATATTCTCGGCCCGGTGGTTCTAGAGGTCCTGACCGAGGTCCTCCGCACAGGGGCGCTGGGAGGGTCGATGGCTAAGGGGGTGATCTCACTTCTGTTCAAGAAGGGGGACGCCTCTGACCTTAATAACTGGCGGCCTTTGACCATGCTGTGTGTGGACTATAAGCTATTGGCTAAGGTCCTCACGGACCGTCTGTGCGCAGCTCTCCCGGATGCGGTCCATGTGGACCAGACGTGTGGGGTGGCTGGGCGCTCGTTGAGATGGAACCTCCAGCTCATCAGAGACGTCATCGCTTGGGCAGAGGATCGGGATTTGCCACTTATGGTTGTGGGTCTCGATCAGGCCAAAGCCTTTGATAGGGTTCACTGGGGTTTTATGTTCAAGGTTCTAGAGAGGATAGGGTTAGGGCGGGTTTTTGTTGGGTGGCTGCGTACCCTGTACACAGCAGTGGGGAGCACGGTTTCCGTTAATGGGCACTTGGGGGAGTTTTTTGGGTTGCACGCAGGGGTAAGACAGGGGTGTCCGCTCTCACCCCTGCTCTACGTCCTTTACATGGAGCCCCTGGCGGCGGCCATTAGGGCTGACCCGGGTGTGAAGGGTATCCTGGTACCAGGCAGCAGGGGCCTGAGGGTCAAGTTGTCGCAGTATGCGGATGACACCACACTGCTGCTGGACAACGATGCGTGTCTGAGTCGGTCTTTGGAGATCTTCCAGGACTTTGGCCGGGTGTCTGGAGCGGAGCTCAATCTCGCCAAATCCTCGGTCAAGTTCTTTGGGCAGTGGAGGAGTAGGACAGACGTACCAGGAGGGCTGTCGCTCTGTGAGGGGCCCTTGAGGATTCTTGGGGTCCACTTTGAGGCAGCCCGTAGCGCCGTGGCCAACTGGACCAGGCGCATGGAAGCAGTCCAGAAGAAGTTCACCCTCTGGAAGGCCAGGAGACTGACCTTCATGGGCAAAGTCCTGGTTCTGAAGGTGGACGTGTTGCCATCCCTCCTGTTCCTGGCATACATCTACCCTATGCCGGCCAGCATGCGGAGGCCTCTGATCCGCCTCATGTTCGGTTTCCTTTGGGGGGGAAGTTACGAGTATGTGGCGAGGGCCCGCATGCTGGCACCCATGGGGGACGGGGGGCGGGATGTGCCTCACCTCCCGCTCAAGCTGGATTGTATTTTTGTTTCCTTTTTGTTGAAGGAGTTGTCCTCTCCGGTGGTTCATCCATCAGGCCATTTCCTGCGTTTCTTTTTCGCTTACCCGGCGAGGAGGCTTATGGTCTGGAACAACTCGGGCCCCCGGGCAGAGCAGTTGCCCTGGCATTATGGCCACGCGGCCAAGTGGCTTCGGGCTCACCCCGAGGCTTTGGATCGGGACGTGGGGCCGGACCATAGGAGGCTCTATGCCGAGGTGAGGCAGGGAGTGAACGCTCCAGCCATGGTGGGCATTCCCTCTACGGTCTGGTTGTCGGTCCAACTGCCTGGCCTGGACAACGGGCTCAAGGACCTGAACTGGCTAGTGTTACATAAGAGCCTGCCGGTGCGGTCCATCATGCACCGGCATGGCCTGGCGAGGTCCGCGGGGTGCCCCAGAGCCGTGTGCTCTGGGGAAGAGACCATTAGACATGCCATGTGGGACTGTCCATTTGCGGGGGTTGTTTGGGCCAGGGCTTTGGTGCTATTGGGGAGAGTGGAGGGTGGGTTTACGCTGTCTTGGCCCAGAGTAGAGAGGGGCATAGGAAGGGTGACTGGAGGAGCACGGGGAAGGCTGGTGGCCTGGTTGATCATCAGCCTTTTCAAGCAGACAATTTGGGGGGCCAGACAGGCTTTGGTGAAAACCAACGCAGACTGGGGGGTGGAGGGTGTTGTGAGAAGGGTTGAGGGAGACTTGAGAGGGAGGATGAGGCGAGATGTGGCGAGGTGGGGTCAACATGCGGCCCTAGAACGGTGGAAAGGGGGAATGGGACTAATGTAGTAGTTTTGTCGTGCCCGAGAGTGGTTTAGTGGCTGGTATGGGGTTTTTGTTTTGTTGTGTAGTAGTTGTTTTTTGGTTCGGTATAGGTATGTGATTGGTTTTGTATTATGTATGTCTGTTTTTTTGATAATAAAATAAGAATGAAGGTAAAACTCCTCTCCCAGCTGTTTGGAGAGGAGGTAACACCTGATTTCACAAAAAAAAAAAAAAAATCTGTTCTTATCAGTTTAATATCTGATACGTCCCCTACCCGGGGACCATATATTAAATTGATTTTTGGAACAGGGAGATGGAATAGGGGCTTGCTCCGTCCACTCCACGCATCGACCTGGTCTTGCAGTATCTCCAGGAACGGTGCACTCACTCCTCCTAACTTTGTCAAAGTAAATGTTTTGGTACGCTAATCTGCGATGGGTTAAAGGCAATGCAAAAAAAAAGAAATCATTAGATGGGCAACGCTCTGTTTAATCTGCGTTATGTTTTCCCGCCCTTTTTGTTAAAAAAAAAAAAAAAAAAAAAAAAACGTCCTCATGTGTATGTGTGTGTGTGTGTGTGTGTGTGTGTGTGTGTGTGTGTGTGTGTGTGTGTGTGTGTGTGTGTGTGTGTGTGTGTGTGTGTGTAAATGGCTGCATTTACATAGCGCTTTACAATTTGTTCCTCACATTTTACCCATTCACTCAGACGTTCACACACCGATGGCGGAGGCAACCATGCAAGGTGCCAACCTACCTGCTCATCAGGAGCAATTAGGGGATAAGTGTCTTTAAACAAAGCACAATTGATGCAAACACAGACAACGTGTTGTAAATGCTAGTACAGTAACATCCACCCCCCTGCGTCCTGTATCAGCCGCGCCGGGCGTGCCCGCTGGCCATAATGGGGGTTATCGCTTCTCGGCCTTTTGGCTAAGATCAAGTGGATGACCGGTGTATGCTGTTCCTGGTTTTGTTTGCTTGTTTATTATTTTTCTCACATTTCCACAGTCGTGCGGTGTATGGGACTGGAAATTGAGTTTTTTTTTATTGTTTGTGCTGGCTTCTCCCTACGATGGCCAGCACTCCACGGCAGTCGACCCCTAGGGCTGGGTTACGGTTTTCGGCGAGGTTCATATGGAAGGATGGAACGATGCCCATGTGGAACAGAGATGTGTTTGTGGATGGTGTCATCATGACTCAACTCAAGTTGAAGGCGGACGATATTTTTTGCATCCAGCACAATGCCCAGGAGAGGGGCTACGATGTTTCCTTCAGATCCAGTTTGGGGCTCCAGGGGGTTTTGGAGGACTGCAAGCGGATGGAGGCTGATGTCGGACCCCTCAGCCATTTCGAGGTGTTTTCTCTGGACAGGCTGAATTTTCGAGTTATCAATGTCACAATGTACAACCCGTACGTGATTGATAAGGAGGTGACTGATTTTTTGGCCCCCTACGCTGAGGTGATATCTGAGGTCCGGAGGATCAGAGACAGACGTGGGATCTGGACGGGGCGGAGGCAGGTGCAGGTGCTCCTAAAGGCTGTTCCCGGTGGCTGTGACGGGCTGGCTCATCCCCCAGCCTTCTTTTCCTTGGGGCCTGATAGGGGGTATTTGTTTTATAACAACCAGCCCCCTTTCTGCCGAAGGTGCCGGGTGGCAGGGCACTCTGATGGAAAGTGTGGGGAGGTGAGGTGCCACCATTGCAAGGAGGAGGGCCACATGGCTAAAGATTGTAAGGTTGGTAAGAAATGCCACAACTGCAGTTCCACCGACCACCTGGTGAGGGCCTGTCCCCAGGAGCGGCGGTATTCGTCAGTGGTGGTGATGGGGAAGGAGCTTGCACCGAAGACCGGAGAGGAGGAAGAAAGTGCACCAGTGGCACCAGCACCAGCACCAATAGAGGCGATTCCTGTGGAGAAGGACGCAGAGGCGGAGACGGTACTCCTGGTTGGCAACAAGACAGTTTCCCCTTTGTCTTCCGATGGAGAGGCGATGGACGAGGAGGAGGTGGTCGGTGGAGCCAGCGGAGCCAGTGGAGCCAGTGGAGCCAGAAAACGGAGGTTAAGGGTTAAAAGGACTACACCTGGGTCAGAAGGTATGGGGGCAGGGGAAATTACCGGTGGGGGCCCACAAAAAAAGGTAAGGGGAGGGAAGGGAGGTAGGGTGGCCCTCTTAGTGCAACAGGTCGGTGGGGAGCAGGGGGTTGGTGGGGGAGTGGGTTTGGCGGATGTTGAGGCTGAGGGGGAGGGGGTTTGTTTACCGGTTTCCCCTGTCCTGGACAGTATGGACAGTATGGACCCTTTTGAGACTCCAAGCCTTGGGGAAGGGTTACAGGTGGGAGCACCCAACACTTTGCCTGCTTCTTGGGATAAGGGGGAGGATGGGGAGGACAGTTAAAAGTGGGGGTAGGGGTATTATTGTGGGTTGGTTTTTTGTTTAATTTTATTTTATTATTGTCAATGGCTTTCACAGTGGGCACTTTTAATGCACGGGGGTTGAGGGGTTCTGTTAAGAGGAGGGGCTTTTTTGATTATGTTGCCTCACTCAGGCTTACCGTTTGTTTTGTTCAAGAGGTGCACTTACGGGATGGGAGGGATTGTGGTGTGTTTTCAAAGGAATGGGACAAGGGGGAATCGTTTTGGTCAGTGGGGGGGGTTCACTCATCTGGTGTGGGGATACTGTTTGGAAACCGGGAGGCAAGGGTGGTGGGTTCCTTTGTAATTGTGCAGGGGAGGGTTATGGGGGTTGATGTGAATATTGGGGTTTTGAAATTGAGGGTGGTGGTGGTGTACGGGCCACAGAGGGCGGGTGAAAGGAGTGCCATGATGGAGGCTTTAAGGCCTTTTTTTGCCACAAACAGGCAGATGGTGGTGGGGGGTGATTTTAATGTGGATCTGGGGAGGGTGGGTGATCCAAGTGCTGGGTGTGTGGGTTCTTTTTTTAAGGGGCAGGGGCTTGTGGATGGAGGGAAGGCACTTACCCCTCGAATAGATGGTCCCACATGGTGTAACTCCCGGGGGGTAGCCAGGCGTCTCGATTATGTGTTTTTTTCTCGGTCCTTGGTCCTATTGTCGGGCCGGGTGGTCCCTGTTTTTTTCTCTGACCATGATGGGCTCCTCTTTAGGGTCCGGTCTAGCGCTCCTGTTTTCGGCCCCGGGTACTGGAGGTTGAACTCCAGTGTCCTTGGCGAGGATGAGTTCTGCAGTAGCTTTGTCTCTTTTTTCCGGGGGCTCGAGGGACTTAGGGCTTTGTTTTCTGGTGTGGTGGAGTGGTGGGAGGGGGCTAAGGAGAGGATAAAGGGGTTTTGTATTATGTATTGTCAACGGAGGGCGAAGGAGGCGGGGAGGGAAGTGCTCCGTCTTCAACACCTCCTCGAGCTCGAGTACACTTTGGGTAACCTAGGTGGCGCTGTAGACCAGCGGGCTTGTGACTCCCTTAAGACAGAACTTAGGGATGTCTATGAGGATAAGGCCCGTGCTTACCTGACGCGGTCACGTCGTGAGTTCTTGGAGAAGAATGAGACGTGTTCCGCAGCCTTTTTCAGCAGCGTGAGGGCTGATAAGGGAAGGAAGGTGATATCGGGAGTTAGGGACAGTCAGGGTCAGGTGGTTACTGAGACAGGGGAGATGGTAAGGGTCGCAACCGATCACTTCCGCTCCTTCTTCTGTGAACGAGTGGTGGATGAGGAGCGAGCAGAGGCTTTTTTGCAGCTTGTGGCTCAGAGGGTACCGTCAGACCTGGCTGAGGCTTTGGAGGCCCCTCTCTCTCTCGAGGAATTGGAGGGTGCCCTTCGT
This sequence comes from Notolepis coatsorum, assembly GCF_963971535.1. Lineage (NCBI taxonomy): Eukaryota > Metazoa > Chordata > Actinopteri > Aulopiformes > Paralepididae > Notolepis > Notolepis coatsorum. The sequence goes on from NW_028174865.1 coordinate 208,739, forward strand.
AGAATGGGCAAGCGTAAGGTTCCGGGCATCGATGGCCTGCCGGCTGAGTTTTATCTCATGTTTTGGGATATTCTCGGCCCGGTGGTTCTCGAGGTCCTGACCGAGGTCCTCCGCACAGGGGCACTGGGAGGGTCAATGGCTAAGGGGGTGATCTCACTTCTGTTTAAGAAGGGGGACGCCTCTGACCTTAAGAACTGGCGGCCATTGACCATGCTGTGTGTTGATTACAAGCTTTTGGCTAAGGTTCTCACAGACCGTCTGTGCACAGCTCTCCCAGATGCGGTCCATGTGGATCAGACGTGTGGGGTGGCTGGGCGCTCGTTGAGATGGAATCTCCAGCTCATCAGAGACGTCATCGCTTGGGCAGAGGATCGGGACCTGCCACTTATGGTGGTGGGTCTTGATCAGGCCAAAGCCTTTGATAGGGTTCACTGGGGTTTTATGTTCAAAGTTTTAGAGAGAATAGGCTTAGGGCGGGTTTTTGTTGGGTGGCTGCGTACTCTGTACACAGCAGTGGGGAGCACGGTTTCTGTTAATGGGCACTTGGGGGAGTTTTTTGGGTTGCACGCAGGGGTAAGACAGGGGTGTCCGCTCTCTCCCCTGCTCTACGTCCTTTATATGGAGCCCCTGGCGGCGGCCATTAGGGCTGACCCGGGTGTGAAGGGTATCCTGGTACCAGGCAGCAGGGGCCTGAGGGTCAAGTTGTCGCAGTATGCGGATGATACCACACTGCTACTGGACAACGATGCGTGTCTGAGTCGGTCTTTGGAGATCTTCCAGGACTTTGGCCGGGTGTCTGGCGCGGAGCTCAACCGTGCTAAATCCTCGGTTAAGTTCTTTGGGCGGTGGAAGAGTAGGTCAGACGTACCAGGAGGGCTGTCGCTCTGTGAAGGGGCCCTGAGGATTCTTGGGGTCCTCTTTGAGGCAGCCCACAGTGCCACGGTCAACTGGACCAGGCGAATAGATGCAGTTCATAAAAAGTTTGCCCTCTGGAAGGCCAGGAGACTGACCTTTACGGGGAAGGTACTGGTTTTGAAGGTAGACGTGTTGCCGTCCCTCCTGTACCTGGCGTACATCTTTCCGATGCCGGCCAGCATGCGGAGGCCGCTCACTCGGCTTGTGTTTCGTTTCATGTGGGGGGGGAGTTATGAATACGTGGCGAGGGCACGCATGTTGGCTCCGGTGGGGGAAGGGGGGAGGGACGTGCCCCATTTCCCACTCAAGTTGGACTGCATTTTTGTTTCTTTTTTGCTCAAAGAATTGTCCTCTCCGGTAGTCCATCCATCTGGCTACTTCCTCCGGTTCTACTTTGCCTACCCGGCAAGGAGGGTCATGGCCTGGTCCAATTCGGCCCCCCGGGCGGAGCAGTTGCCGTGGCATTTTGGCCACGCGGCAAAGTGGCTGCGGGCTCATCCTGGGGTTTTGGAAGGGGATGTGGGGTTGGACCAGAAGAGGCTCTATGCCGAGGTGAGACAGGGAGTGACCGCGCCAGCTGTGGTGGGGATACCCGCTACAGTTTGGTTGTCGGTACAACTGCCTGGCCTGGACAATGGGCTCAAGGATTTAGGATGGCTGATGTTACACAGGAGTTTGCCGGTGCGTGAGATCATGCACCGGCATGGCTTGGCGAGATCCCCGGTGTGCCCCAGAGCTGGTTGCTTTGTGGACGAGACTATTAGACACGTCATGTGGGACTGTCCTTTTGCAGGGGTGGTGTGGGCTAGGGCATCTGTGTTGATTGGGAGGTTGGAGGGGAGTGTTGGGGTCACATGGGCAAGATTGGAGAGAGGGATTGGGAGAGCTGGGGGGGGGCGTAGGGGGCGTCTCCTGCAATGGCTGCTCATGGGCCTTTTTAAGAAGGGGCTGTGGGAGGCCAGACAGGCTCTGGTTAAAAAGGCGGTGGATTGGGGGGTGGAGGGGGTTGTTAGGAGAGTAGAGGGGGACGTAAAGGGAAGGATGCGGTGGGATGTGAAGAGGTGGGGACATCATGCTGCTAGGGAGAGATGGAAGGGGGGTTTAGGTTTGATGGAAGGGATGTAGTGGTTGCTTAGGATATTGACATATGGTTTTTTTTTTGTGGAGACCGGAAAGTGCATAAGTGGAAAATGGGGACATGGTTTTTTGTCTTGGATAGTGGGCTATTGTTTTGGGTGGGATAAAGGGAGGTTTTGGTTAACAGTGGGTGGTTTAATTTGGGGTTCATTTTCATTTTCAACTGTAACAGGGACAGCATACAATAAGGAACATAAAATGAAAATGTAGAAATGCAAATGTTCAGGAAAGTTTTGTTTGGATTAGTAGGGAAAGGTAAATTAAGAATGTGTGCACATGTATGGGTGTTTTAAATAGTATGATAGGAAGTCGTTTTGTAGTTTGTATGGTATAGGGACAGATAGGATGTGATAACATGTATAAAAAAAAAAAAAAAAAAAAAATCTGTTCTTATCAGTTTAATATCTGATACGTCCCCTACCCGGGGACCATATATTAAATTGATTTTTGGAACAGGGAGATGGAATAGGGGCTTGCTCCGTCCACTCCACGCATCGACCTGGTCTTGCAGTATCTCCAGGAACGGTGCACTCACTCCTCCTAACTTTGTCAAAGTAAATGTTTTGGTACGCTAATCTGCGATGGGTTAAAGGCAATGCAAAAAAAAAGAAATCATTAGATGGGCAATGCTCAGTTTAATCTGCGTTATGTTTTCCCGCCCTTTTTGTTAAAAAAAAAAACGTCCGTGTGTGTGTGTGTGTGTGTGTGTGTGTGTGTGTGTGTGTGTGTGTGTGTAAATGGCTGCATTTACATAGCGCTTTACAATTTGTTCCTCACATTTTACCCATTCACTCAGACGTTCACACACCGATGGCGGAGGCAACCATGCAAGGTGCCAACCTACCTGCTCATCAGGAGCAATTAGGGGATAAGTGTCTTTAAACAAAGCACAATTGATGCAAACACAGACAACGTGTTGTAAATGCTAGTACAGTAACATCCACCCCCCTGCGTCCTGTATCAGCCGCGCCGGGCGTGCCCGCTGGCCATAATGGGGGTTATCGCTTCTCGGCCTTTTGGCTAAGATCAAGTGTAGTATCTGTTCTTATCAGTTTAATATCTGATACGTCCCCTACCCGGGGACCATATATTAAATTGATTTTTGGAACAGGGAGATGGAATAGGGGCTTGCTCCGTCCACTCCACGCATCGACCTGGTCTTGCAGTATCTCCAGGAACGGTGCACTCACTCCTCCTAACTTTGTCAAAGTAAATGTTTTGGTACGCTAATCTGCGATGGGTTAAAGGCAATGCAAAAAAAAAGAAATCATTAGATGGGCAATGCTCAGTTTAATCTGCGTTATGTTTTCCCGCCCTTTTTGTTAAAAAAAAAAACGTCCGTGTGTGTGTGTGTGTGTGTGTGTGTGTGTGTGTGTGTGTGTGTGTGTGTGTGTGTGTGTGTGTAAATGGCTGCATTTACATAGCGCTTTACAATTTGTTCCTCACATTTTACCCATTCACTCAGACGTTCACACACCGATGGCGGAGGCAACCATGCAAGGTGCCAACCTACCTGCTCATCAGGAGCAATTAGGGGATAAGTGTCTTTAAACAAAGCACAATTGATGCAAACACAGACAACGTGTTGTAAATGCTAGTACAGTAACATCCACCCCCCTGCGTCCTGTATCAGCCGCGCCGGGCGTGCCCGCTGGCCATAATGGGGGTTATCGCTTCTCGGCCTTTTGGCTAAGATCAAGTGGATGACCGGTGTATGCTGTTCCTGGTTTTGTTTGCTTGTTTATTATTTTTCTCACATTTCCACAGTCGTGCGGTGTATGGGACTGGAAATTGAGTTTTTTTTTATTGTTTGTGCTGGCTTCTCCCTACGATGGCCAGCACTCCACGGCAGTCGACCCCTAGGGCTGGGTTACGGTTTTCGGCGAGGTTCATATGGAAGGATGGAACGATGCCCATGTGGAACAGAGATGTGTTTGTGGATGGTGTCATCATGACTCAACTCAAGTTGAAGGCGGACGATATTTTTTGCATCCAGCACAATGCCCAGGAGAGGGGCTACGATGTTTCCTTCAGATCCAGTTTGGGGCTCCAGGGGGTTTTGGAGGACTGCAAGCGGATGGAGGCTGATGTCGGACCCCTCAGCCATTTCGAGGTGTTTTCTCTGGACAGGCTGAATTTTCGAGTTATCAATGTCACAATGTACAACCCGTACGTGATTGATAAGGAGGTGACTGATTTTTTGGCCCCCTACGCTGAGGTGATATCTGAGGTCCGGAGGATCAGAGACAGACGTGGGATCTGGACGGGGCGGAGGCAGGTGCAGGTGCTCCTAAAGGCTGTTCCCGGTGGCTGTGACGGGCTGGCTCATCCCCCAGCCTTCTTTTCCTTGGGGCCTGATAGGGGGTATTTGTTTTATAACAACCAGCCCCCTTTCTGCCGAAGGTGCCGGGTGGCAGGGCACTCTGATGGAAAGTGTGGGGAGGTGAGGTGCCACCATTGCAAGGAGGAGGGCCACATGGCTAAAGATTGTAAGGTTGGTAAGAAATGCCACAACTGCAGTTCCACCGACCACCTGGTGAGGGCCTGTCCCCAGGAGCGGCGGTATTCGTCAGTGGTGGTGATGGGGAAGGAGCTTGCACCGAAGACCGGAGAGGAGGAAGAAAGTGCACCAGTGGCACCAGCACCAGCACCAATAGAGGCGATTCCTGTGGAGAAGGACGCAGAGGCGGAGACGGTACTCCTGGTTGGCAACAAGACAGTTTCCCCTTTGTCTTCCGATGGAGAGGCGATGGACGAGGAGGAGGTGGTCGGTGGAGCCAGCGGAGCCAGTGGAGCCAGTGGAGCCAGAAAACGGAGGTTAAGGGTTAAAAGGACTACACCTGGGTCAGAAGGTATGGGGGCAGGGGAAATTACCGGTGGGGGCCCACAAAAAAAGGTAAGGGGAGGGAAGGGAGGTAGGGTGGCCCTCTTAGTGCAACAGGTCGGTGGGGAGCAGGGGGTTGGTGGGGGAGTGGGTTTGGCGGATGTTGAGGCTGAGGGGGAGGGGGTTTGTTTACCGGTTTCCCCTGTCCTGGACAGTATGGACAGTATGGACCCTTTTGAGACTCCAAGCCTTGGGGAAGGGTTACAGGTGGGAGCACCCAACACTTTGCCTGCTTCTTGGGATAAGGGGGAGGATGGGGAGGACAGTTAAAAGTGGGGGTAGGGGTATTATTGTGGGTTGGTTTTTTGTTTAATTTTATTTTATTATTGTCAATGGCTTTCACAGTGGGCACTTTTAATGCACGGGGGTTGAGGGGTTCTGTTAAGAGGAGGGGCTTTTTTGATTATGTTGCCTCACTCAGGCTTACCGTTTGTTTTGTTCAAGAGGTGCACTTACGGGATGGGAGGGATTGTGGTGTGTTTTCAAAGGAATGGGACAAGGGGGAATCGTTTTGGTCAGTGGGGGGGGTTCACTCATCTGGTGTGGGGATACTGTTTGGAAACCGGGAGGCAAGGGTGGTGGGTTCCTTTGTAATTGTGCAGGGGAGGGTTATGGGGGTTGATGTGAATATTGGGGTTTTGAAATTGAGGGTGGTGGTGGTGTACGGGCCACAGAGGGCGGGTGAAAGGAGTGCCATGATGGAGGCTTTAAGGCCTTTTTTTGCCACAAACAGGCAGATGGTGGTGGGGGGTGATTTTAATGTGGATCTGGGGAGGGTGGGTGATCCAAGTGCTGGGTGTGTGGGTTCTTTTTTTAAGGGGCAGGGGCTTGTGGATGGAGGGAAGGCACTTACCCCTCGAATAGATGGTCCCACATGGCGTAACTCCCGGGGGGTAGCCAGGCGTCTCGATTATGTGTTTTTTTCTCGGTCCTTGGTCCTATTGTCGGGCCGGGTGGTCCCTGTTTTTTTCTCTGACCATGATGGGCTCCTCTTTAGGGTCCGGTCTAGCGCTCCTGTTTTCGGCCCCGGGTACTGGAGGTTGAACTCCAGTGTCCTTGGCGAGGATGAGTTCTGCAGTAGCTTTGTCTCTTTTTTCCGGGGGCTCGAGGGACTTAGGGCTTTGTTTTCTGGTGTGGTGGAGTGGTGGGAGGGGGCTAAGGAGAGGATAAAGGGGTTTTGTATTATGTATTGTCAACGGAGGGCGAAGGAGGCGGGGAGGGAAGTGCTCCGTCTTCAACACCTCCTCGAGCTCGAGTACACTTTGGGTAACCTAGGTGGCGCTGTAGACCAGCGGGCTTGTGACTCCCTTAAGACAGAACTTAGGGATGTCTATGAGGATAAGGCCCGTGCTTACCTGACGCGGTCACGTCGTGAGTTCTTGGAGAAGAATGAGACGTGTTCCGCAGCCTTTTTCAGCAGCGTGAGGGCTGATAAGGGAAGGAAGGTGATATCGGGAGTTAGGGACAGTCAGGGTCAGGTGGTTACTGAGACAGGGGAGATGGTAAGGGTCGCAACCGATCACTTCCGCTCCTTCTTCTGTGAACGAGTGGTGGATGAGGAGCGAGCAGAGGCTTTTTTGCAGCTTGTGGCTCAGAGGGTACCGTCAGACCTGGCTGAGGCTTTGGAGGCCCCTCTCTCTCTCGAGGAATTGGAGGGTGCCCTTCGTAGAATGGGCAAGCGTAAGGTTCCGGGCATCGATGGCCTGCCGGCTGAGTTTTATCTCATGTTTTGGGATATTCTCGGCCCGGTGGTTCTCGAGGTCCTGACCGAGGTCCTCCGCACAGGGGCACTGGGAGGGTCAATGGCTAAGGGGGTGATCTCACTTCTGTTTAAGAAGGGGGACGCCTCTGACCTTAAGAACTGGCGGCCATTGACCATGCTGTGTGTTGATTACAAGCTTTTGGCTAAGGTTCTCACAGACCGTCTGTGCACAGCTCTCCCAGATGCGGTCCATGTGGATCAGACGTGTGGGGTGGCTGGGCGCTCGTTGAGATGGAATCTCCAGCTCATCAGAGACGTCATCGCTTGGGCAGAGGATCGGGACCTGCCACTTATGGTGGTGGGTCTTGATCAGGCCAAAGCCTTTGATAGGGTTCACTGGGGTTTTATGTTCAAAGTTTTAGAGAGAATAGGCTTAGGGCGGGTTTTTGTTGGGTGGCTGCGTACTCTGTACACAGCAGTGGGGAGCACGGTTTCTGTTAATGGGCACTTGGGGGAGTTTTTTGGGTTGCACGCAGGGGTAAGACAGGGGTGTCCGCTCTCTCCCCTGCTCTACGTCCTTTATATGGAGCCCCTGGCGGCGGCCATTAGGGCTGACCCGGGTGTGAAGGGTATCCTGGTACCAGGCAGCAGGGGCCTGAGGGTCAAGTTGTCGCAGTATGCGGATGATACCACACTGCTACTGGACAACGATGCGTGTCTGAGTCGGTCTTTGGAGATCTTCCAGGACTTTGGCCGGGTGTCTGGCGCGGAGCTCAACCGTGCTAAATCCTCGGTTAAGTTCTTTGGGCGGTGGAAGAGTAGGTCAGACGTACCAGGAGGGCTGTCGCTCTGTGAAGGGGCCCTGAGGATTCTTGGGGTCCTCTTTGAGGCAGCCCACAGTGCCACGGTCAACTGGACCAGGCGAATAGATGCAGTTCATAAAAAGTTTGCCCTCTGGAAGGCCAGGAGACTGACCTTTACGGGGAAGGTACTGGTTTTGAAGGTAGACGTGTTGCCGTCCCTCCTGTACCTGGCGTACATCTTTCCGATGCCGGCCAGCATGCGGAGGCCGCTCACTCGGCTTGTGTTTCGTTTCATGTGGGGGGGGAGTTATGAATACGTGGCGAGGGCACGCATGTTGGTTCCGGTGGGGGAAGGGGGGAGGGACGTGCCCCATTTCCCACTCAAGTTGGACTGCATTTTTGTTTCTTTTTTGCTCAAAGAATTGTCCTCTCCGGTAGTCCATCCATCTGGCTACTTCCTCCGGTTCTACTTTGCCTACCCGGCAAGGAGGGTCATGGCCTGGTCCAATTCGGCCCCCCGGGCGGAGCAGTTGCCGTGGCATTTTGGCCACGCGGCAAAGTGGCTGCGGGCTCATCCTGGGGTTTTGGAAGGGGATGTGGGGTTGGACCAGAAGAGGCTCTATGCCGAGGTGAGACAGGGAGTGACCGCGCCAGCTGTGGTGGGGATACCCGCTACAGTTTGGTTGTCGGTACAACTGCCTGGCCTGGACAATGGGCTCAAGGATTTAGGATGGCTGATGTTACACAGGAGTTTGCCGGTGCGTGAGATCATGCACCGGCATGGCTTGGCGAGATCCCCGGTGTGCCCCAGAGCTGGTTGCTTTGTGGACGAGACTATTAGACACGTCATGTGGGACTGTCCTTTTGCAGGGGTGGTGTGGGCTAGGGCATCTGTGTTGATTGGGAGGTTGGAGGGGAGTGTTGGGGTCACATGGGCAAGATTGGAGAGAGGGATTGGGAGAGCTGGGGGGGGGCGTAGGGGGCGTCTCCTGCAATGGCTGCTCATGGGCCTTTTTAAGAAGGGGCTGTGGGAGGCCAGACAGGCTCTGGTTAAAAAGGCGGTGGATTGGGGGGTGGAGGGGGTTGTTAGGAGAGTAGAGGGGGACGTAAAGGGAAGGATGCGGTGGGATGTGAAGAGGTGGGGACATCATGCTGCTAGGGAGAGATGGAAGGGGGGTTTAGGTTTGATGGAAGGGATGTAGTGGTTGCTTAGGATATTGACATATGGTTTTTTTTTTGTGGAGACCGGAAAGTGCATAAGTGGAAAATGGGGACATGGTTTTTTGTCTTGGATAGTGGGCTATTGTTTTGGGTGGGATAAAGGGAGGTTTTGGTTAACAGTGGGTGGTTTAATTTGGGGTTCATTTTCATTTTCAACTGTAACAGGGACAGCATACAATAAGGAACATAAAATGAAAATGTAGAAATGCAAATGTTCAGGAAAGTTTTGTTTGGATTAGTAGGGAAAGGTAAATTAAGAATGTGTGCACATGTATGGGTGTTTTAAATAGTATGATAGGAAGTCGTTTTGTAGTTTGTATGGTATAGGGACAGATAGGATGTGATAACATGTATAAAAAAAAAAAAAAAAAAAAAAAAAAAAAAAAAATCTGTTCTTATCAGTTTAATATCTGATACGTCCCCTACCCGGGGACCATATATTAAATTGATTTTTGGAACAGGGAGATGGAATAGGGGCTTGCTCCGTCCACTCCACGCATCGACCTGGTCTTGCAGTATCTCCAGGAACGGTGCACTCACTCCTCCTAACTTTGTCAAAGTAAATGTTTTGGTACGCTAATCTGCGATGGGTTAAAGGCAATGCAAAAAAAAAGAAATCATTAGATGGGCAATGCTCAGTTTAATCTGCGTTATGTTTTCCCGCCCTTTTTGTTAAAAAAAAAAACGTCCGTGTGTGTGTGTGTGTGTGTGTGTGTGTGTGTGTGTGTGTGTGTGTGTGTAAATGGCTGCATTTACATAGCGCTTTACAATTTGTTCCTCACATTTTACCCATTCACTCAGACGTTCACACACCGATGGCGGAGGCAACCATGCAAGGTGCCAACCTACCTGCTCATCAGGAGCAATTAGGGGATAAGTGTCTTTAAACAAAGCACAATTGATGCAAACACAGACAACGTGTTGTAAATGCTAGTACAGTAACATCCACCCCCCTGCGTCCTGTATCAGCCGCGCCGGGCGTGCCCGCTGGCCATAATGGGGGTTATCGCTTCTCGGCCTTTTGGCTAAGATCAAGTGTAGTATCTGTTCTTATCAGTTTAATATCTGATACGTCCCCTACCCGGGGACCATATATTAAATTGATTTTTGGAACAGGGAGATGGAATAGGGGCTTGCTCCGTCCACTCCACGCATCGACCTGGTCTTGCAGTATCTCCAGGAACGGTGCACTCACTCCTCCTAACTTTGTCAAAGTAAATGTTTTGGTACGCTAATCTGCGATGGGTTAAAGGCAATGCAAAAAAAAAGAAATCATTAGATGGGCAATGCTCAGTTTAATCTGCGTTATGTTTTCCCGCCCTTTTTGTTAAAAAAAAAAACGTCCGTGTGTGTGTGTGTGTGTGTGTGTGTGTGTGTGTGTGTGTGTGTGTGTGTGTGTGTGTGTGTAAATGGCTGCATTTACATAGCGCTTTACAATTTGTTCCTCACATTTTACCCATTCACTCAGACGTTCACACACCGATGGCGGAGGCAACCATGCAAGGTGCCAACCTACCTGCTCATCAGGAGCAATTAGGGGATAAGTGTCTTTAAACAAAGCACAATTGATGCAAACACAGACAACGTGTTGTAAATGCTAGTACAGTAACATCCACCCCCCTGCGTCCTGTATCAGCCGCGCCGGGCGTGCCCGCTGGCCATAATGGGGGTTATCGCTTCTCGGCCTTTTGGCTAAGATCAAGTGTAGTATCTGTTCTTATCAGTTTAATATCTGATACGTCCCCTACCCGGGGACCATATATTAAATTGATTTTTGGAACAGGGAGATGGAATAGGGGCTTGCTCCGTCCACTCCACGCATCGACCTGGTCTTGCAGTATCTCCAGGAACGGTGCACTCACTCCTCCTAACTTTGTCAAAGTAAATGTTTTGGTACGCTAATCTGCGATGGGTTAAAGGCAATGCAAAAAAAAAGAAATCATTAGATGGGCAATGCTCAGTTTAATCTGCGTTATGTTTTCCCGCCCTTTTTGTTAAAAAAAAAAACGTCCGTGTGTGTGTGTGTGTGTGTGTGTGTGTGTGTGTGTGTGTGTGTGTGTGTGTGTGTGTGTAAATGGCTGCATTTACATAGCGCTTTACAATTTGTTCCTCACATTTTACCCATTCACTCAGACGTTCACACACCGATGGCGGAGGCAACCATGCAAGGTGCCAACCTACCTGCTCATCAGGAGCAATTAGGGGATAAGTGTCTTTAAACAAAGCACAATTGATGCAAACACAGACAACGTGTTGTAAATGCTAGTACAGTAACATCCACCCCCCTGCGTACTGTATCAGCCGCGCCGGGCGTGCCCGCTGGCCATAATGGGGGTTATCGCTTCTCGGCCTTTTGGCTAAGATCAAGTGTAGTATCTGTTCTTATCAGTTTAATATCTGATACGTCCCCTACCCGGGGACCATATATTAAATAGATTTTTGGAACAGGGAGATGGAATAGGGGCTTGCTCCGTCCACTCCACGCATCGACCTGGTCTTGCAGTATCTCCAGGAACGGTGCACTCACTCCTCCTAACTTTGTCAAAGTAAATGTTTTGGTACGCTAATCTGCGATGGGTTAAAGGCAATGCAAAAAAAAAGAAATCATTAGATGGGCAATGCTCAGTTTAATCTGCGTTATGTTTTCCCGCCCTTTTTGTTAAAAAAAAAAACGTCCGTGTGTGTGTGTGTGTGTGTGTGTGTGTGTGTGTGTGTGTGTGTGTGTGTAAATGGCTGCATTTACATAGCGCTTTACAATTTGTTCCTCACATTTTACCCATTCACTCAGACGTTCACACACCGATGGCGGAGGCAACCATGCAAGGTGCCAACCTACCTGCTCATCAGGAGCAATTAGGGGATAAGTGTCTTTAAACAAAGCACAATTGATGCAAACACAGACAACGTGTTGTAAATGCTAGTACAGTAACATCCACCCCCCTGCGTACTGTATCAGCCGCGCCGGGCGTGCCCGCTGGCCATAATGGGGGTTATCGCTTCTCGGCCTTTTGGCTAAGATCAAGTGTAGTATCTGTTCTTATCAGTTTAATATCTGATACGTCCCCTACCCGGGGACCATATATTAAATTGATTTTTGGAACAGGGAGATGGAATAGGGGCTTGCTCCGTCCACTCCACGCATCGACCTGGTCTTGCAGTATCTCCAGGAACGGTGCACTCACTCCTCCTAACTTTGTCAAAGTAAATGTTTTGGTACGCTAATCTGCGATGGGTTAAAGGCAATGCAAAAAAAAAGAAAAAATTAGATGGGCAACGCTCTGTTTAATCTGCGTTATGTTTTCCCGCCCTTTTTGTTAAAAAAAAAAAAAAAAAAAAAAAAAAAAAAAACGTCCTCATGTGTATGTGTGTGTGTGTGTGTGTGTGTGTGTGTGTGTGTAAATGGCTGCATTTACATAGCGCTTTACAATTTGTTCCTCACATTTTACCCATTCACTCAGACGTTCACACACCGATGGCGGAGGCAACCATGCAAGGTGCCAACCTACCTGCTCATCAGGAGCAATTAGGGGATAAGTGTCTTTAAACAAAGCACAATTGATGCAAACACAGACAACGTGTTGTAAATGCTAGTACAGTAACATCCACCCCCCTGCGTACTGTATCAGCCGCGCCGGGCGTGCCCGCTGGCCATAATGGGGGTTATCGCTTCTCGGCCTTTTGGCTAAGATCAAGTGTAGTATCTGTTCTTATCAGTTTAATATCTGATACGTCCCCTACCCGGGGACCATATATTAAATTGATTTTTGGAACAGGGAGATGGAATAGGGGCTTGCTCCGTCCACTCCACGCATCGACCTGGTCTTGCAGTATCTCCAGGAACGGTGCACTCACTCCTCCTAACTTTGTCAAAGTAAATGTTTTGGTACGCTAATCTGCGATGGGTTAAAGGCAATGCAAAAAAAAAGAAATCATTAGATGGGCAATGCTCAGTTTAATCTGCGTTATGTTTTCCCGCCCTTTTTGTTAAAAAAAAAAACGTCCGTGTGTGTGTGTGTGTGTGTGTGTGTGTGTGTGTGTGTGTGTGTGTGTGTGTGTGTGTGTGTGTGTGTAAATGGCTGCATTTACATAGCGCTTTACAATTTGTTCCTCACATTTTACCCATTCACTCAGACGTTCACACACCGATGGCGGAGGCAACCATGCAAGGTGCCAACCTACCTGCTCATCAGGAGCAATTAGGGGATAAGTGTCTTTAAACAAAGCACAATTGATGCAAACACAGACAACGTGTTGTAAATGCTAGTACAGTAACATCCACCCCCCTGCGTACTGTATCAGCCGCGCCGGGCGTGCCCGCTGGCCATAATGGGGGTTATCGCTTCTCGGCCTTTTGGCTAAGATCAAGTGTAGTATCTGTTCTTATCAGTTTAATATCTGATACGTCCCCTACCCGGGGACCATATATTAAATTGATTTTTGGAACAGGGAGATGGAATAGGGGCTTGCTCCGTCCACTCCACGCATCGACCTGGTCTTGCAGTATCTCCAGGAACGGTGCACTCACTCCTCCTAACTTTGTCAAAGTAAATGTTTTGGTACGCTAATCTGCGATGGGTTAAAGGCAATGCAAAAAAAAAGAAATCATTAGATGGGCAATGCTCAGTTTAATCTGCGTTATGTTTTCCCGCCCTTTTTGTTAAAAAAAAAAACGTCCGTGTGTGTGTGTGTGTGTGTGTGTGTGTGTGTGTGTGTGTGTGTGTGTGTAAATGGCTGCATTTACATAGCGCTTTACAATTTGTTCCTCACATTTTACCCATTCACTCAGACGTTCACACACCGATGGCGGAGGCAACCATGCAAGGTGCCAACCTACCTGCTCATCAGGAGCAATTAGGGGATAAGTGTCTTTAAACAAAGCACAATTGATGCAAACACAGACAACGTGTTGTAAATGCTAGTACAGTAACATCCACCCCCCTGCGTACTGTATCAGCCGCGCCGGGCGTGCCCGCTGGCCATAATGGGGGTTATCGCTTCTCGGCCTTTTGGCTAAGATCAAGTGTAGTATCTGTTCTTATCAGTTTAATATCTGATACGTCCCCTACCCGGGGACCATATATTAAATTGATTTTTGGAACAGGGAGATGGAATAGGGGCTTGCTCCGTCCACTCCACGCATCGACCTGGTCTTGCAGTATCTCCAGGAACGGTGCACTCACTCCTCCTAACTTTGTCAAAGTAAATGTTTTGGTACGCTAATCTGCGATGGGTTAAAGGCAATGCAAAAAAAAAGAAATCATTAGATGGGCAACGCTCTGTTTAATCTGCGTTATGTTTTCCCGCCCTTTTTGTTAAAAAAAAAAAAAAAAAAAAAAAAAAAAAACGTCCTCATGTGTATGTGTGTGTGTGTGTGTGTGTGTGTGTGTGTGTGTAAATGGCTGCATTTACATAGCGCTTTACAATTTGTTCCTCACATTTTACCCATTCACTCAGACGTTCACACACCGATGGCGGAGGCAACCATGCAAGGTGCCAACCTACCTGCTCATCAGGAGCAATTAGGGGATAAGTGTCTTTAAACAAAGCACAATTGATGCAAACACAGACAACGTGTTGTAAATGCTAGTACAGTAACATCCACCCCCCTGCGTCCTGTATCAGCCGCGCCGGGCGTGCCCGCTGGCCATAATGGGGGTTATCGCTTCTCGGCCTTTTGGCTAAGATCAAGTGTAGTATCTGTTCTTATCAGTTTAATATCTGATACGTCCCCTACCCGGGGACCATATATTAAATTGATTTTTGGAACAGGGAGATGGAATAGGGGCTTGCTCCGTCCACTCCACGCATCGACCTGGTCTTGCAGTATCTCCAGGAACGGTGCACTCACTCCTCCTAACTTTGTCAAAGTAAATGTTTTGGTACGCTAATCTGCGATGGGTTAAAGGCAATGCAAAAAAAAAGAAATCATTAGATGGGCAATGCTCAGTTTAATCTGCGTTATGTTTTCCCGCCCTTTTTGTTAAAAAAAAAAACGTCCGTGTGTGTGTGTGTGTGTGTGTGTGTGTGTGTGTGTGTGTGTGTGTGTGTGTGTGTGTGTGTGTGTGTGTGTAAATGGCTGCATTTACATAGCGCTTTACAATTTGTTCCTCACATTTTACCCATTCACTCAGACGTTCACACACCGATGGCGGAGGCAACCATGCAAGGTGCCAACCTACCTGCTCATCAGGAGCAATTAGGGGATAAGTGTCTTTAAACAAAGCACAATTGATGCAAACACAGACAACGTGTTGTAAATGCTAGTACAGTAACATCCACCCCCCTGCGTACTATATCAGCCGCGCCGGGCGTGCCCGCTGGCCATAATGGGGGTTATCGCTTCTCGGCCTTTTGGCTAAGATCAAGTGGATGACCGGTGTATGCTGTTCCTGGTTTTGTTTGCTTGTTTATTATTTTTCTCACATTTCCACAGTCGTGCGGTGTATGGGACTGGAAATTGAGTTTTTTTTATTGTTTGTGCTGGCTTCTCCCTACGATGGCCAGCACTCCACGGCAGTCGACCCCTAGGGCTGGGTTACGGTTTTCGGCGAGGTTCATATGGAAGGATGGAACGATGCCCATGTGGAACAGAGATGTGTTTGTGGATGGTGTCATCATGACTCAACTCAAGTTGAAGGCGGACGATATTTTTTGCATCCAGCACAATGCCCAGGAGAGGGGCTACGATGTTTCCTTCAGATCCAGTTTGGGGCTCCAGGGGGTTTTGGAGGACTGCAAGCGGATGGAGGCTGATGTCGGACCCCTCAGCCATTTCGAGGTGTTTTCTCTGGACAGGCTGAATTTTCGAGTTATCAATGTCACAATGTACAACCCGTACGTGATCGATAAGGAGGTGACTGATTTTTTGGCCCCCTACGCTGAGGTGATATCTGAGGTCCGGAGGATCAGAGACAGACGTGGGATCTGGACGGGGCGGAGGCAGGTGCAGGTGCTCCTAAAGGCTGTTCCCGGTGGCTGTGACGGGCTGGCTCATCCCCCAGCCTTCTTTTCCTTGGGGCCTGATAGGGGGTATTTGTTTTATAACAACCAGCCCCCTTTCTGCCGAAGGTGCCGGGTGGCAGGGCACTCTGATGGAAAGTGTGGGGAGGTGAGGTGCCACCATTGCAAGGAGGAGGGCCACATGGCTAAAGATTGTAAGGTTGGTAAGAAATGCCACAACTGCAGTTCCACCGACCACCTGGTGAGGGCCTGTCCCCAGGAGCGGCGGTATTCGTCAGTGGTGGTGATGGGGAAGGAGCTTGCACCGAAGACCGGAGAGGAGGAAGAAAGTGCACCAGTGGCACCAGCACCAGCACCAATAGAGGCGATTCCTGTGGAGAAGGACGCAGAGGCGGAGACGGTACTCCTGGTTGGCAACAAGACAGTTTCCCCTTTGTCTTCCGATGGAGAGGCGATGGACGAGGAGGAGGTGGTCGGTGGAGCCAGCGGAGCCAGTGGAGCCAGTGGAGCCAGAAAACGGAGGTTAAGGGTTAAAAGGACTACACCTGGGTCAGAAGGTATGGGGGCAGGGGAAATTACCGGTGGGGGCCCACAAAAAAAGGTAAGGGGAGGGAAGGGAGGTAGGGTGGCCCTCTTAGTGCAACAGGTCGGTGGGGAGCAGGGGGTTGGTGGGGGAGTGGGTTTGGCGGATGTTGAGGCTGAGGGGGAGGGGGTTTGTTTACCGGTTTCCCCTGTCCTGGACAGTATGGACAGTATGGACCCTTTTGAGACTCCAAGCCTTGGGGAAGGGTTACAGGTGGGAGCACCCAACACTTTGCCTGCTTCTTGGGATAAGGGGGAGGATGGGGAGGACAGTTAAAAGTGGGGGTAGGGGTATTATTGTGGGTTGGTTTTTTGTTTAATTTAATTTTATTATTGTCAATGGCTTTCACAGTGGGCACTTTTAATGCACGGGGGTTGAGGGGTTCTGTTAAGAGGAGGGGCTTTTTTGATTATGTTGCCTCACTCAGGCTTACCGTTTGTTTTGTTCAAGAGGTGCACTTACGGGATGGGAGGGATTGTGGTGTGTTTTCAAAGGAATGGGACAAGGGGGAATCGTTTTGGTCAGTGGGGGGGGTTCACTCATCTGGTGTGGGGATACTGTTTGGAAACCGGGAGGCAAGGGTGGTGGGTTCTTTTGTAATTGTGCAGGGGAGGGTTATGGGGGTTGATGTGAATATTGGGGTTTTGAAATTGAGGGTGGTGGTGGTGTACGGGCCACAGAGGGCGGGTGAAAGGAGTGCCATGATGGAGGCTTTAAGGCCTTTTTTTGCCACAAACAGGCAGATGGTGGTGGGGGGTGATTTTAATGTGGATCTGGGGAGGGTGGGTGATCCAAGTGCTGGGTGTGTGGGTTCTTTTTTTAAGGGGCAGGGGCTTGTGGATGGAGGGAAGGCACTTACCCCTCGAATAGATGGTCCCACATGGCGTAACTCCCGGGGGGTAGCCAGGCGTCTCGATTATGTGTTTTTTTCTCGGTCCTTGGTCCTATTGTCGGGCCGGGTGGTCCCTGTTTTTTTCTCTGACCATGATGGGCTCCTCTTTCGGGTCCGGTCTAGCGCTCCTGTTTTCGGCCCCGGGTACTGGAGGTTGAACTCCAGTGTCCTTGGCGAGGATGAGTTCTGCAGTAGCTTTGTCTCCTTTTTCCGGGGGCTCGAGGGACTTAGGGCTTTGTTTTCTGGTGTGGTGGAGTGGTGGGAGGGGGCTAAGGAGAGGATAAAGGGGTTTTGTATTATGTATTGTCAACGGAGGGCGAAGGAGGCGGGGAGGGAAGTGCTCCGTCTTCAACACCTCCTCGAGCTCGAGTACACTTTGGGTAACCTAGGTGGCGCTGTAGACCAGCGGGCTTGTGACTCCCTTAAGACAGAACTTAGGGATGTCTATGAGGATAAGGCCCGTGCTTACCTGACGCGGTCACGTCGTGAGTTCTTGGAGAAGAATGAGACGTGTTCCGCAGCCTTTTTCAGCAGCGTGAGGGCTGATAAGGGAAGGAAGGTGATATCGGGAGTTAGGGACAGTCAGGGTCAGGTGGTTACTGAGACAGGGGAGATGGTAAGGGTCGCAACCGATCACTTCCGCTCCTTCTTCTGTGAACGAGTGGTGGATGAGGAGCGAGCAGAGGCTTTTTTGCAGCTTGTGGCTCAGAGGGTACCGTCAGACCTGGCTGAGGCTTTGGAGGCCCCTCTCTCTCTCGAGGAATTGGAGGGTGCCCTTCGTAGAATGGGCAAGCATAAGGTTCCGGGCATCGATGGCCTGCCGGCTGAGTTTTATCTCATGTTTTGGGATATTCTCGGCCCGGTGGTTCTCGAGGTCCTGACCGAGGTCCTCCGCACAGGGGCACTGGGAGGGTCAATGGCTAAGGGGGTGATCTCACTTCTGTTTAAGAAGGGGGACGCCTCTGACCTTAAGAACTGGCGGCCATTGACCATGCTGTGTGTTGATTACAAGCTTTTGGCTAAGGTTCTCACAGACCGTCTGTGCACAGCTCTCCCAGATGCGGTCCATGTGGATCAGACGTGTGGGGTGGCTGGGCGCTCGTTGAGATGGAATCTCCAGCTCATCAGAGACGTCATCGCTTGGGCAGAGGATCGGGACCTGCCACTTATGGTGGTGGGTCTTGATCAGGCCAAAGCCTTTGATAGGGTTCACTGGGGTTTTATGTTCAAAGTTTTAGAGAGAATAGGCTTAGGGCGGGTTTTTGTTGGGTGGCTGCGTACTCTGTACACAGCAGTGGGGAGCACGGTTTCTGTTAATGGGCACTTGGGGGAGTTTTTTGGGTTGCACGCAGGGGTAAGACAGGGGTGTCCGCTCTCTCCCCTGCTCTACGTCCTTTATATGGAGCCCCTGGCGGCGGCCATTAGGGCTGACCCGGGTGTGAAGGGTATCCTGGTACCAGGCAGCAGGGGCCTGAGGGTCAAGTTGTCGCAGTATGCGGATGATACCACACTGCTACTGGACAACGATGCGTGTCTGAGTCGGTCTTTGGAGATCTTCCAGGACTTTGGCCGGGTGTCTGGCGCGGAGCTCAACCGTGCTAAATCCTCGGTTAAGTTCTTTGGGCGGTGGAAGAGTAGGTCAGACGTACCAGGAGGGCTGTCGCTCTGTGAAGGGGCCCTGAGGATTCTTGGGGTCCTCTTTGAGGCAGCCCACAGTGCCACGGTCAACTGGACCAGGCGAATAGATGCAGTTCATAAAAAGTTTGCCCTCTGGAAGGCCAGGAGACTGACCTTTACGGGGAAGGTACTGGTTTTGAAGGTAGACGTGTTGCCGTCCCTCCTGTACCTGGCGTACATCTTTCCGATGCCGGCCAGCATGCGGAGGCCGCTCACTCGGCTTGTGTTTCGTTTCATGTGGGGGGGGAGTTATGAATACGTGGCGAGGGCACGCATGTTGGCTCCGGTGGGGGAAGGGGGGAGGGACGTGCCCCATTTCCCACTCAAGTTGGACTGCATTTTTGTTTCTTTTTTGCTCAAAGAATTGTCCTCTCCGGTAGTCCATCCATCTGGCTACTTCCTCCGGTTCTACTTTGCCTACCCGGCAAGGAGGGTCATGGCCTGGTCCAATTCGGCCCCCCGGGCGGAGCAGTTGCCGTGGCATTTTGGCCACGCGGCAAAGTGGCTGCGGGCTCATCCTGGGGTTTTGGAAGGGGATGTGGGGTTGGACCAGAAGAGGCTCTATGCCGAGGTGAGACAGGGAGTGACCGCGCCAGCTGTGGTGGGGATACCCGCTACAGTTTGGTTGTCGGTACAACTGCCTGGCCTGGACAATGGGCTCAAGGATTTAGGATGGCTGATGTTACACAGGAGTTTGCCGGTGCGTGAGATCATGCACCGGCATGGCTTGGCGAGATCCCCGGTGTGCCCCAGAGCTGGTTGCTTTGTGGACGAGACTATTAGACACGTCATGTGGGACTGTCCTTTTGCAGGGGTGGTGTGGGCTAGGGCATCTGTGTTGATTGGGAGGTTGGAGGGGAGTGTTGGGGTCACATGGGCAAGATTGGAGAGAGGGATTGGGAGAGCTGGGGGGGGGCGTAGGGGGCGTCTCCTGCAATGGCTGCTCATGGGCCTTTTTAAGAAGGGGCTGTGGGAGGCCAGACAGGCTCTGGTTAAAAAGGCGGTGGATTGGGGGGTGGAGGGGGTTGTTAGGAGAGTAGAGGGGGACGTAAAGGGAAGGATGCGGTGGGATGTGAAGAGGTGGGGACATCATGCTGCTAGGGAGAGATGGAAGGGGGGTTTAGGTTTGATGGAAGGGATGTAGTGGTTGCTTAGGATATTGACATATGGTTTTTTTTTTGTGGAGACCGGAAAGTGCATAAGTGGAAAATGGGGACATGGTTTTTTGTCTTGGATAGTGGGCTATTGTTTTGGGTGGGATAAAGGGAGGTTTTGGTTAACAGTGGGTGGTTTAATTTGGGGTTCATTTTCATTTTCAACTGTAACAGGGACAGCATACAATAAGGAACATAAAATGAAAATGTAGAAATGCAAATGTTCAGGAAAGTTTTGTTTGGATTAGTAGGGAAAGGTAAATTAAGAATGTGTGCACATGTATGGGTGTTTTAAATAGTATGATAGGAAGTCGTTTTGTAGTTTGTATGGTATAGGGACAGATAGGATGTGATAACATGTATATGATTATTTTTGATATAAAATTAAGAAAGAAGGTAAAAACTCCCCTCCCAGCTGGTTGGAGGGGAGGAGAAGCCCGATTTCACAAAAAAAAAAAAAAAAAAAAAAAAATCTGTTCTTATCAGTTTAATATCTGATACGTCCCCTACCCGGGGACCATATATTAAATTGATTTTTGGAACAGGGAGATGGAATAGGGGCTTGCTCCGTCCACTCCACGCATCGACCTGGTCTTGCAGTATCTCCAGGAACGGTGCACTCACTCCTCCTAACTTTGTCAAAGTAAATGTTTTGGTACGCTAATCTGCGATGGGTTAAAGGCAATGCAAAAAAAAAGAAATCATTAGATGGGCAATGCTCAGTTTAATCTGCGTTATGTTTTCCCGCCCTTTTTGTTAAAAAAAAAAACGTCCGTGTGTGTGTGTGTGTGTGTGTGTGTGTGTGTGTGTGTGTGTGTAAATGGCTGCATTTACATAGCGCTTTACAATTTGTTCCTCACATTTTACCCATTCACTCAGACGTTCACACACCGATGGCGGAGGCAACCATGCAAGGTGCCAACCTACCTGCTCATCAGGAGCAATTAGGGGATAAGTGTCTTTAAACAAAGCACAATTGATGCAAACACAGACAACGTGTTGTAAATGCTAGTACAGTAACATCCACCCCCCTGCGTCCTGTATCAGCCGCGCCGGGCGTGCCCGCTGGCCATAATGGGGGTTATCGCTTCTCGGCCTTTTGGCTAAGATCAAGTGTAGTATCTGTTCTTATCAGTTTAATATCTGATACGTCCCCTACCCGGGGACCATATATTAAATTGATTTTTGGAACAGGGAGATGGAATAGGGGCTTGCTCCGTCCACTCCACGCATCGACCTGGTCTTGCAGTATCTCCAGGAACGGTGCACTCACTCCTCCTAACTTTGTCAAAGTAAATGTTTTGGTACGCTAATCTGCGATGGGTTAAAGGCAATGCAAAAAAAAAGAAATCATTAGATGGGCAATGCTCAGTTTAATCTGCGTTATGTTTTCCCGCCCTTTTTGTTAAAAAAAAAAACGTCCGTGTGTGTGTGTGTGTGTGTGTGTGTGTGTGTGTGTGTGTGTGTGTGTGTGTAAATGGCTGCATTTACATAGCGCTTTACAATTTGTTCCTCACATTTTACCCATTCACTCAGACGTTCACACACCGATGGCGGAGGCAACCATGCAAGGTGCCAACCTACCTGCTCATCAGGAGCAATTAGGGGATAAGTGTCTTTAAACAAAGCACAATTGATGCAAACACAGACAACGTGTTGTAAATGCTAGTACAGTAACATCCACCCCCCTGCGTCCTGTATCAGCCGCGCCGGGCGTGCCCGCTGGCCATAATGGGGGTTATCGCTTCTCGGCCTTTTGGCTAAGATCAAGTGTAGTATCTGTTCTTATCAGTTTAATATCTGATACGTCCCCTACCCAGGGACCATATATTAAATTGATTTTTGGAACAGGGAGATGGAATAGGGGCTTGCTCCGTCCACTCCACGCATCGACCTGGTCTTGCAGTATCTCCAGGAACGGTGCACTCACTCCTCCTAACTTTGTCAAAGTAAATGTTTTGGTACGCTAATCTGCGATGGGTTAAAGGCAATGCAAAAAAAAAGAAATCATTAGATGGGCAATGCTCAGTTTAATCTGCGTTATGTTTTCCCGCCCTTTTTGTTAAAAAAAAAACGTCCGTGTGTGTGTGTGTGTGTGTGTGTGTGTGTGTGTGTGTGTGTGTGTGTGTGTAAATGGCTGCATTTACATAGCGCTTTACAATTTGTTCCTCACATTTTACCCATTCACTCAGACGTTCACACACCGATGGCGGAGGCAACCATGCAAGGTGCCAACCTACCTGCTCATCAGGAGCAATTAGGGGATAAGTGTCTTTAAACAAAGCACAATTGATGCAAACACAGACAACGTGTTGTAAATGCTAGTACAGTAACATCCACCCCCCTGCGTCCTGTATCAGCCGCGCCGGGCGTGCCCGCTGGCCATAATGGGGGTTATCGCTTCTCGGCCTTTTGGCTAAGATCAAGTGGATGACCGGTGTATGCTGTTCCTGGTTTTGTTTGCTTGTTTATTATTTTTCTCACATTTCCACAGTCGTGCGGTGTATGGGACTGGAAATTGAGTTTTTTTTATTGTTTGTGCTGGCTTCTCCCTACGATGGCCAGCACTCCACGGCAGTCGACCCCTAGGGCTGGGTTACGGTTTTCGGCGAGGTTCATATGGAAGGATGGAACGATGCCCATGTGGAACAGAGATGTGTTTGTGGATGGTGTCATCATGACTCAACTCAAGTTGAAGGCGGACGATATTTTTTGCATCCAGCACAATGCCCAGGAGAGGGGCTACGATGTTTCCTTCAGATCCAGTTTGGGGCTCCAGGGGGTTTTGGAGGACTGCAAGCGGATGGAGGCTGATGTCGGACCCCTCAGCCATTTCGAGGTGTTTTCTCTGGACAGGCTGAATTTTCGAGTTATCAATGTCACAATGTACAACCCGTACGTGATCGATAAGGAGGTGACTGATTTTTTGGCCCCCTACGCTGAGGTGATATCTGAGGTCCGGAGGATCAGAGACAGACGTGGGATCTGGACGGGGCGGAGGCAGGTGCAGGTGCTCCTAAAGGCTGTTCCCGGTGGCTGTGACGGGCTGGCTCATCCCCCAGCCTTCTTTTCCTTGGGGCCTGATAGGGGGTATTTGTTTTATAATAACCAGCCCCCTTTCTGCCGAAGGTGCCGGGTGGCAGGGCACTCGGACGGAAAGTGTGGGGAGGTGAGGTGCCACCATTGCAAGGAGGAGGGCCACATGGCTAAAGATTGTAAGGTTGGTAAGAAATGCCACAACTGCAGTTCCACCGACCACCTGGTGAGGGCCTGTCCCCAGGAGCGGCGGTATTCGTCAGTGGTGGTGATGGGGAAGGAGCTTGCGCCGAAGACCGGAGAGGAGGAAGAAAGTGCACCAGTGGCACCAGCACCAGCACCAATAGAGGCGATTCCTGTGGAGAAGGACGCAGAGGCGGAGACGGTACTCCTGGTTGGCAACAAGACAGTTTCCCCTTTGTCTTCCGATGGAGAGGCGATGGACGAGGAGGAGGTGGTCGGTGGAGCCAGCGGAGCCAGTGGAGCCAGTGGAGCCAGAAAACGGAGGTTAAGGGTTAAAAGGACTACACCTGGGTCAGAAGGTATGGGGGCAGGGGAAATTACCGGTGGGGGCCCACAAAAAAAGGTAAGGGGAGGGAAGGGAGGTAGGGTGGCCCTCTTAGTGCAACAGGTCGGTGGGGAGCAGGGGGTTGGTGGGGGAGTGGGTTTGGCGGATGTTGAGGCTGAGGGGGAGGGGGGTGGTTCACCGGTTTCCCCTGTCCTGGACAGTATGGACAGTATGGACCCTTTTGAGACTCCAAGCCTTGGGGAAGGGTTACAGGTGGGAGCACCCAACACTTTGCCTGCTTCTTGGGATAAGGGGGAGGATGGGGAGGACAGTTAAAAGTGGGGGTAGGGGTATTATTGTGGGTTGGTTTTTTGTTTAATTTATTTTATTATTGTCAATGGCTTTCACAGTGGGCACTTTTAATGCACGGGGGTTGAGGGGTTCTGTTAAGAGGAGGGGCTTTTTTGATTATGTTGCCTCACTCAGGCTTACCGTTTGTTTTGTTCAAGAGGTGCACTTACGGGATGGGAGGGATTGTGGTGTGTTTTCAAAGGAATGGGACAAGGGGGAATCGTTTTGGTCAGTGGGGGGGGTTCACTCATCTGGTGTGGGGATACTGTTTGGAAATCGGGAGGCAAGGGTGGTGGGTTCTTTTGTAATTGTGCAGGGGAGGGTTATGGGGGTTGATGTGAATATTGGGGTTTTGAAATTGAGGGTGGTGGTGGTGTACGGGCCACAGAGGGCGGGTGAAAGGAGTGCCATGATGGAGGCTTTAAGGCCTTTTTTTGCCACAAACAGGCAGATGGTGGTGGGGGGTGATTTTAATGTGGATCTGGGGAGGGTGGGTGATCCAAGTGCTGGGTGTGTGGGTTCTTTTTTTAAGGGGCAGGGGCTTGTGGATGGAGGGAAGGCACTTACCCCTCGAATAGATGGTCCCACATGGCGTAACTCCCGGGGGGTAGCCAGGCGTCTCGATTATGTGTTTTTTTCTCGGTCCTTGGTCCTATTGTCGGGCCGGGTGGTCCCTGTTTTTTTCTCTGACCATGATGGGCTCCTCTTTCGGGTCCGGTCTAGCGCTCCTGTTTTCGGCCCCGGGTACTGGAGGTTGAACTCCAGTGTCCTTGGCGAGGATGAGTTCTGCAGTAGCTTTGTCTCCTTTTTCCGGGGGCTCGAGGGACTTAGGGCTTTGTTTTCTGGTGTGGTGGAGTGGTGGGAGGGGGCTAAGGAGAGGATAAAGGGGTTTTGTATTATGTATTGTCAACGGAGGGCGAAGGAGGCGGGGAGGGAAGTGCTCCGTCTTCAACACCTCCTCGAGCTCGAGTACACTTTGGGTAACCTAGGTGGCGCTGTAGACCAGCGGGCTTGTGACTCCCTTAAGACAGAACTTAGGGATGTCTATGAGGATAAGGCCCGTGCTTACCTGACGCGGTCACGTCGTGAGTTCTTGGAGAAGAATGAGACGTGTTCCGCAGCCTTTTTCAGCAGCGTGAGGGCTGATAAGGGAAGGAAGGTGATATCGGGAGTTAGGGACAGTCAGGGTCAGGTGGTTACTGAGACAGGGGAGATGGTAAGGGTCGCAACCGATCACTTCCGCTCCTTCTTCTGTGAACGAGTGGTGGATGAGGAGCGAGCAGAGGCTTTTTTGCAGCTTGTGGCTCAGAGGGTACCGTCAGACCTGGCTGAGGCTTTGGAGGCCCCTCTCTCTCTCGAGGAATTGGAGGGTGCCCTTCGTAGAATGGGCAAGCGTAAGGTTCCGGGCATCGATGGCCTGCCGGCTGAGTTTTATCTCATGTTTTGGGATATTCTCGGCCCGGTGGTTCTCGAGGTCCTGACCGAGGTCCTCCGCACAGGGGCACTGGGAGGGTCAATGGCTAAGGGGGTGATCTCACTTCTGTTTAAGAAGGGGGACGCCTCTGACCTTAAGAACTGGCGGCCATTGACCATGCTGTGTGTTGATTACAAGCTTTTGGCTAAGGTTCTCACAGACCGTCTGTGCACAGCTCTCCCAGATGCGGTCCATGTGGACCAGACGTGTGGGGTGGCTGGGCGCTCGTTGAGATGGAATCTCCAGCTCATCAGAGACGTCATCGCTTGGGCAGAGGATCGGGACCTGCCACTTATGGTGGTGGGTCTTGATCAGGCCAAAGCCTTTGATAGGGTTCACTGGGGTTTTATGTTCAAAGTTTTAGAGAGGATAGGGTTAGGGCGGGTTTTTGTTGGGTGGCTGCGTACTCTGTACACAGCAGTGGGGAGCACGGTTTCTGTTAATGGGCACTTGGGGGAGTTTTTTGGGTTGCACGCAGGGGTAAGACAGGGGTGTCCGCTCTCTCCCCTGCTCTACGTCCTTTATATGGAGCCCCTGGCGGCGGCCATTAGGGCTGACCCGGGTGTGAAGGGTATCCTGGTACCAGGCAGCAGGGGCCTGAGGGTCAAGTTGTCGCAGTATGCGGATGATACCACACTGCTACTGGACAACGATGCGTGTCTGAGTCGGTCTTTGGAGATCTTCCAGGACTTTGGCCGGGTGTCTGGCGCGGAGCTCAACCGTGCTAAATCCTCGGTTAAGTTCTTTGGGCGGTGGAAGAGTAGGTCAGACGTACCAGGAGGGCTGTCGCTCTGTGAAGGGGCCTTGAGGATTCTTGGGGTCCTCTTTGAGGCAGCCCACAGTGCCACGGTCAACTGGACCAGGCGAATAGATGCAGTTCATAAAAAGTTTGCCCTCTGGAAGGCCAGGAGACTGACCTTTACGGGGAAGGTACTGGTTTTGAAGGTAGACGTGTTGCCGTCCCTCCTGTACCTGGCGTACATCTTTCCGATGCCGGCCAGCATGCGGAGGCCGCTCACTCGGCTTGTGTTTCGTTTCATGTGGGGGGGGAGTTATGAATACGTGGCGAGGGCACGCATGTTGGCTCCGGTGGGGGAAGGGGGGAGGGACGTGCCCCATTTCCCACTCAAGTTGGACTGCATTTTTGTTTCTTTTTTGCTCAAAGAATTGTCCTCTCCGGTAGTCCATCCATCGGGCTACTTCCTCCGGTTCTACTTTGCCTACCCGGCAAGGAGGGTCATGGCCTGGTCCAATTCGGCCCCCCGGGCGGAGCAGTTGCCGTGGCATTTTGGCCACGCGGCAAGGTGGCTGCGGGCTCATCCTGGGGTTTTGGAAGGGGATGTGGGGTTGGACCAGAAGAGGCTCTATGCCGAGGTGAGACAGGGAGTGACCGCGCCAGCTGTGGTGGGGATACCCGCTACAGTTTGGTTGTCGTACAACTGCCTGGCCTGGACAATGGGCTCAAGGATTTAGGATGGCTGATGTTACACAGGAGTTTGCCGGTGCGTGAGATCATGCACCGGCATGGCTTGGCGAGATCCCCGGTGTGCCCCAGAGCTGGTTGCTTTGTGGACGAGACTATTAGACACGTCATGTGGGACTGTCCTTTTGCAGGGGTGGTGTGGGCTAGGGCATCTGTGTTGATTGGGAGGTTGGAGGGGAGTGTTGGGGTCACATGGGCAAGATTGGAGAGAGGGATTGGGAGAGCTGGGGGGGGGCGTAGGGGGCGTCTCCTGCAATGGCTGCTCATGGGCCTTTTTAAGAAGGGGCTGTGGGAGGCCAGACAGGCTCTGGTTAAAAAGGCGGTGGATTGGGGGGTGGAGGGGGTTGTTAGGAGAGTAGAGGGGGACGTAAAGGGAAGGATGCGGTGGGATGTGAAGAGGTGGGGACATCATGCTGCTAGGGAGAGATGGAAGGGGGGTTTAGGTTTGATGGAAGGGATGTAGTGGTTGCTTAGGATATTGACATATGGTTTTTTGTTGAGACCGGAAAGTGCATAAGTGGAAAATGGGGACATGTTTTTTTGTCTTGGATAGTGGGCTATTGTTTTGGGTGGGATAAAGGGAGGTTTTGGTTAACAGTGGGTGGTTTAATTTGGGGTTCATTTTCATTTTCAACTGTAACAGGGACAGCATACAATAAGGAACATAAAATGAAAATGTAGAAATGCAAATGTTCAGGAAAGTTTTGTTTGGATTAGTAGGGAAAGGTAAATTAAGAATGTGTGCACATGTATGGGTGTTTTAAATAGTATGATAGGAAGTCGTTTTGTAGTTTGTATGGTATAGGGACAGATAGGATGTGATAACATGTATATGATAATTTTTGATATAAAATTAAGAAAGAAGGTAAAAACTCCCCTCCCAGCTGGTTGGAGGGGAGGAGAAGCCCGATTTCACAAAAAAAAAAAAAAAAAAAAAAAAAATCTGTTCTTATCAGTTTAATATCTGATACGTCCCCTACCCGGGGACCATATATTAAATAGATTTTTGGAACAGGGAGATGGAATAGGGGCTTGCTCCGTCCACTCCACGCATCGACCTGGTCTTGCAGTATCTCCAGGAACGGTGCACTCACTCCTCCTAACTTTGTCAAAGTAAATGTTTTGGTACGCTAATCTGCGATGGGTTAAAGGCAATGCAAAAAAAAAGAAATCATTAGATGGGCAATGCTCAGTTTAATCTGCGTTATGTTTTCCCGCCCTTTTTGTTAAAAAAAAAAAAAAAAAAAAAAAAAAACGTCCTCATGTGTATGTGTGTGTGTGTGTGTGTGTGTGTGTGTGTGTGTGTGTGTGTAAATGGCTGCATTTACATAGCGCTTTACAATTTGTTCCTCACATTTTACCCATTCACTCAGACGTTCACACACCGATGGCGGAGGCAACCATGCAAGGTGCCAACCTACCTGCTCATCAGGAGCAATTAGGGGATAAGTGTCTTTAAACAAAGCACAATTGATGCAAACACAGACAACGTGTTGTAAATGCTAGTACAGTAACATCCACCCCCCTGCGTACTGTATCAGCCGCGCCGGGCGTGCCCGCTGGCCATAATGGGGGTTATCGCTTCTCGGCCTTTTGGCTAAGATCAAGTGTAGTATCTGTTCTTATCAGTTTAATATCTGATACGTCCCCTACCCGGGGACCATATATTAAATTGATTTTTGGAACAGGGAGATGGAATAGGGGCTTGCTCCGTCCACTCCACGCATCGACCTGGTCTTGCAGTATCTCCAGGAACGGTGCACTCACTCCTCCTAACTTTGTCAAAGTAAATGTTTTGGTACGCTAATCTGCGATGGGTTAAAGGCAATGCAAAAAAAAAGAAATCATTAGATGGGCAATGCTCAGTTTAATCTGCGTTATGTTTTCCCGCCCTTTTTGTTAAAAAAAAAAAAAAAACGTCCTCATGTGTATGTGTGTGTGTGTGTGTGTGTGTGTGTGTGTGTGTGTAAATGGCTGCATTTACATAGCGCTTTACAATTTGTTCCTCACATTTTACCCATTCACTCAGACGTTCACACACCGATGGCGGAGGCAACCATGCAAGGTGCCAACCTACCTGCTCATCAGGAGCAATTAGGGGATAAGTGTCTTTAAACAAAGCACAATTGATGCAAACACAGACAACGTGTTGTAAATGCTAGTACAGTAACATCCACCCCCCTGCGTACTGTATCAGCCGCGCCGGGCGTGCCCGCTGGCCATAATGGGGGTTATCGCTTCTCGGCCTTTTGGCTAAGATCAAGTGTAGTATCTGTTCTTATCAGTTTAATATCTGATACGTCCCCTACCCGGGGACCATATATTAAATTGATTTTTGGAACAGGGAGATGGAATAGGGGCTTGCTCCGTCCACTCCACGCATCGACCTGGTCTTGCAGTATCTCCAGGAACGGTGCACTCACTCCTCCTAACTTTGTCAAAGTAAATGTTTTGGTACGCTAATCTGCGATGGGTTAAAGGCAATGCAAAAAAAAAGAAATCATTAGATGGGCAATGCTCAGTTTAATCTGCGTTATGTTTTCCCGCCCTTTTTGTTAAAAAAAAAAAAAAAAAAAAAAAAACGTCCTCATGTGTATGTGTGTGTGTGTGTGTGTGTGTGTGTGTGTGTGTGTGTAAATGGCTGCATTTACATAGCGCTTTACAATTTGTTCCTCACATTTTACCCATTCACTCAGACGTTCACACACCGATGGCGGAGGCAACCATGCAAGGTGCCAACCTACCTGCTCATCAGGAGCAATTAGGGGATAAGTGTCTTTAAACAAAGCACAATTGATGCAAACACAGACAACGTGTTGTAAATGCTAGTACAGTAACATCCACCCCCCTGCGTACTGTATCAGCCGCGCCGGGCGTGCCCGCTGGCCATAATGGGGGTTATCGCTTCTCTGCCTTTTGGCTAAGATCAAGTGTAGTATCTGTTCTTATCAGTTTAATATCTGATACGTCCCCTACCCGGGGACCATATATTAAATTGATTTTTGGAACAGGGAGATGGAATAGGGGCTTGCTCCGTCCACTCCACGCATCGACCTGGTCTTGCAGTATCTCCAGGAACGGTGCACTCACTCCTCCTAACTTTGTCAAAGTAAATGTTTTGGTACGCTAATCTGCGATGGGTTAAAGGCAATGCAAAAAAAAAGAAATCATTAGATGGGCAATGCTCAGTTTAATCTGCGTTATGTTTTCCCGCCCTTTTTGTTAAAAAAAAAAAAAAAAAAAAAAAAAACGTCCTCATGTGTATGTGTGTGTGTGTGTGTGTGTGTGTGTGTGTGTGTAAATGGCTGCATTTACATAGCGCTTTACAATTTGTTCCTCACATTTTACCCATTCACTCAGACGTTCACACACCGATGGCGGAGGCAACCATGCAAGGTGCCAACCTACCTGCTCATCAGGAGCAATTAGGGGATAAGTGTCTTTAAACAAAGCACAATTGATGCAAACACAGACAACGTGTTGTAAATGCTAGTACAGTAACATCCACCCCCCTGCGTACTGTATCAGCCGCGCCGGGCGTGCCCGCTGGCCATAATGGGGGTTATCGCTTCTCGGCCTTTTGGCTAAGATCAAGTGTAGTATCTGTTCTTATCAGTTTAATATCTGATATGTCCCCTACCCGGGGACCGTATATTAAATTGATTTTTGGAACAGGGAGATGGAATAGGGGCTTGCTCCGTCCACTCCACGCATCGACCTGGTCTTGCAGTATCTCCAGGAACGGTGCACTCACTCCTCCTAACTTTGTCAAAGTAAATGTTTTGGTACGCTAATCTGCGATGGGTTAAAGGCAATGCAAAAAAAAAGAAATCATTAGATGGGCAATGCTCAGTTTAATCTGCGTTATGTTTTCCCGCCCTTTTTGTTAAAAAAAAAAAAAAAAAAAAAAAAACGTCCTCATGTGTATGTGTGTGTGTGTGTGTGTGTGTGTGTGTGTGTGTGTGTAAATGGCTGCATTTACATAGCGCTTTACAATTTGTTCCTCACATTTTACCCATTCACTCAGACGTTCACACACCGATGGCGGAGGCAACCATGCAAGGTGCCAACCTACCTGCTCATCAGGAGCAATTAGGGGATAAGTGTCTTTAAACAAAGCACAATTGATGCAAACACAGACAACGTGTTGTAAATGCTAGTACAGTAACATCCACCCCCCTGCGTACTGTATCAGCCGCACCGGGCGTGCCCGCTGGCCATAATGGGGGTTATCGCTTCTCGGCCTTTTGGCTAAGATCAAGTGTAGTATCTGTTCTTATCAGTTTAATATCTGATACGTCCCCTACCCGGGGACCATATATTAAATTGATTTTTGGAACAGGGAGATGGAATAGGGGCTTGCTCCGTCCACTCCACGCATCGACCTGGTCTTGCAGTATCTCCAGGAACGGTGCACTCACTCCTCCTAACTTTGTCAAAGTAAATGTTTTGGTACGCTAATCTGCGATGGGTTAAAGGCAATGCAAAAAAAAAGAAATCATTAGATGGGCAATGCTCAGTTTAATCTGCGTTATGTTTTCCCGCCCTTTTTGTTAAAAAAAAAAAAAAAAAAAAAAAACGTCCTCATGTGTATGTGTGTGTGTGTGTGTGTGTGTGTGTGTGTGTGTGTGTGTGTAAATGGCTGCATTTACATAGCGCTTTACAATTTGTTCCTCACATTTTACCCATTCACTCAGACGTCCACACACCGATGGCGGAGGCAACCATGCAAGGTGCCAACCTACCTGCTCATCAGGAGCAATTAGGGGATAAGTGTCTTTAAACAAAGCACAATTGATGCAAACACAGACAACGTGTTGTAAATGCTAGTACAGTAACATCCACCCCCCTGCGTACTGTATCAGCCGCGCCGGGCGTGCCCGCTGGCCATAATGGGGGTTATCGCTTCTCGGCCTTTTGGCTAAGATCAAGTGTAGTATCTGTTCTTATCAGTTTAATATCTGATATGTCCCCTACCCGGGGACCGTATATTAAATTGATTTTTGGAACAGGGAGATGGAATAGGGGCTTGCTCCGTCCACTCCACGCATCGACCTGGTCTTGCAGTATCTCCAGGAACGGTGCACTCACTCCTCCTAACTTTGTCAAAGTAAATGTTTTGGTACGCTAATCTGCGATGGGTTAAAGGCAATGCAAAAAAAAAGAAATCATTAGATGGGCAATGCTCAGTTTAATCTGCGTTATGTTTTCCCGCCCTTTTTGTTAAAAAAAAAAAAAAAAAAAAAAAAAACGTCCTCATGTGTATGTGTGTGTGTGTGTGTGTGTGTGTGTGTGTGTGTGTGTGTAAATGGCTGCATTTACATAGCGCTTTACAATTTGTTCCTCACATTTTACCCATTCACTCAGACGTTCACACACCGATGGCGGAGGCAACCATGCAAGGTGCCAACCTACCTGCTCATCAGGAGCAATTAGGGGATAAGTGTCTTTAAACAAAGCACAATTGATGCAAACACAGACAACGTGTTGTAAATGCTAGTACAGTAACATCCACCCCCCTGCGTACTGTATCAGCCGCGCCGGGCGTGCCCGCTGGCCATAATGGGGGTTATCGCTTCTCGGCCTTTTGGCTAAGATCAAGTGTAGTATCTGTTCTTATCAGTTTAATATCTGATACGTCCCCTACCCGGGGACCATATATTAAATTGATTTTTGGAACAGGGAGATGGAATAGGGGCTTGCTCCGTCCACTCCACGCATCGACCTGGTCTTGCAGTATCTCCAGGAACGGTGCACTCACTCCTCCTAACTTTGTCAAAGTAAATGTTTTGGTACGCTAATCTGCGATGGGTTAAAGGCAATGCAAAAAAAAAGAAATCATTAGATGGGCAATGCTCAGTTTAATCTGCGTTATGTTTTCCCGCCCTTTTTGTTAAAAAAAAAAAAAAAAAAAAAAAAAACGTCCTCATGTGTATGTGTGTGTGTGTGTGTGTGTGTGTGTGTGTGTGTGTGTGTGTAAATGGCTGCATTTACATAGCGCTTTACAATTTGTTCCTCACATTTTACCCATTCACTCAGACGTTCACACACCGATGGCGGAGGCAACCATGCAAGGTGCCAACCTACCTGCTCATCAGGAGCAATTAGGGGATAAGTGTCTTTAAACAAAGCACAATTGATGCAAACACAGACAACGTGTTGTAAATGCTAGTACAGTAACATCCACCCCCCTGCGTACTGTATCAGCCGCGCCGGGCGTGCCCGCTGGCCATAATGGGGGTTATCGCTTCTCGGCCTTTTGGCTAAGATCAAGTGTAGTATCTGTTCTTATCAGTTTAATATCTGATACGTCCCCTACCCGGGGACCATATATTAAATTGATTTTTGGAACAGGGAGATGGAATAGGGGCTTGCTCCGTCCACTCCACGCATCGACCTGGTCTTGCAGTATCTCCAGGAACGGTGCACTCACTCCTCCTAACTTTGTCAAAGTAAATGTTTTGGTACGCTAATCTGCGATGGGTTAAAGGCAATGCAAAAAAAAAGAAATCATTAGATGGGCAATGCTCAGTTTAATCTGCGTTATGTTTTCCCGCCCTTTTTGTTAAAAAAAAAAAAAAAACGTCCTCATGTGTATGTGTGTGTGTGTGTGTGTGTGTGTGTGTGTGTGTGTGTAAATGGCTGCATTTACATAGCGCTTTACAATTTGTTCCTCACATTTTACCCATTCACTCAGACGTTCACACACCGATGGCGGAGGCAACCATGCAAGGTGCCAACCTACCTGCTCATCAGGAGCAATTAGGGGATAAGTGTCTTTAAACAAAGCACAATTGATGCAAACACAGACAACGTGTTGTAAATGCTAGTACAGTAACATCCACCCCCCTGCGTACTGTATCAGCCGCGCCGGGCGTGCCCGCTGGCCATAATGGGGGTTATCGCTTCTCGGCCTTTTGGCTAAGATCAAGTGTAGTATCTGTTCTTATCAGTTTAATATCTGATACGTCCCCTACCCGGGGACCATATATTAAATTGATTTTTGGAACAGGGAGATGGAATAGGGGCTTGCTCCGTCCACTCCACGCATCGACCTGGTCTTGCAGTATCTCCAGGAACGGTGCACTCACTCCTCCTAACTTTGTCAAAGTAAATGTTTTGGTACGCTAATCTGCGATGGGTTAAAGGCAATGCAAAAAAAAAGAAATCATTAGATGGGCAATGCTCAGTTTAATCTGCGTTATGTTTTCCCGCCCTTTTTGTTAAAAAAAAAAAAAAAAAAAAAAAAAAAACATCCTCATGTGTATGTGTGTGTGTGTGTGTGTGTGTGTGTGTGTGTGTGTGTGTGTGTGTAAATGGCTGCATTTACATAGCGCTTTACAATTTGTTCCTCACATTTTACCCATTCACTCAGACGTTCACACACCGATGGCGGAGGCAACCATGCAAGGTGCCAACCTACCTGCTCATCAGGAGCAATTAGGGGATAAGTGTCTTTAAACAAAGCACAATTGATGCAAACACAGACAACGTGTTGTAAATGCTAGTACAGTAACATCCACCCCCCTGCGTACTGTATCAGCCGCGCCGGGCGTGCCCGCTGGCCATAATGGGGGTTATCGCTTCTCGGCCTTTTGGCTAAGATCAAGTGTAGTATCTGTTCTTATCAGTTTAATATCTGATACGTCCCCTACCCGGGGACCATATATTAAATTGATTTTTGGAACAGGGAGATGGAATAGGGGCTTGCTCCGTCCACTCCACGCATCGACCTGGTCTTGCAGTATCTCCAGGAACGGTGCACTCACTCCTCCTAACTTTGTCAAAGTAAATGTTTTGGTACGCTAATCTGCGATGGGTTAAAGGCAATGCAAAAAAAAAGAAATCATTAGATGGGCAATGCTCAGTTTAATCTGCGTTATGTTTTCCCGCCCTTTTTGTTAAAAAAAAAAAAAAAAAAAAAAAAAACGTCCTCATGTGTATGTGTGTGTGTGTGTGTGTGTGTGTGTGTGTGTGTAAATGGCTGCATTTACATAGCGCTTTACAATTTGTTCCTCACATTTTACCCATTCACTCAGACGTTCACACACCGATGGCGGAGGCAACCATGCAAGGTGCCAACCTACCTGCTCATCAGGAGCAATTAGGGGATAAGTGTCTTTAAACAAAGCACAATTGATGCAAACACAGACAACGTGTTGTAAATGCTAGTACAGTAACATCCACCCCCCTGCGTACTGTATCAGCCGCGCCGGGCGTGCCCGCTGGCCATAATGGGGGTTATCGCTTCTCGGCCTTTTGGCTAAGATCAAGTGTAGTATCTGTTCTTATCAGTTTAATATCTGATATGTCCCCTACCCGGGGACCGTATATTAAATTGATTTTTGGAACAGGGAGATGGAATAGGGGCTTGCTCCGTCCACTCCACGCATCGACCTGGTCTTGCAGTATCTCCAGGAACGGTGCACTCACTCCTCCTAACTTTGTCAAAGTAAATGTTTTGGTACGCTAATCTGCGATGGGTTAAAGGCAATGCAAAAAAAAAGAAATCATTAGATGGGCAATGCTCAGTTTAATCTGCGTTATGTTTTCCCGCCCTTTTTGTTAAAAAAAAAAAAAAAAAAAAAAAAAACGTCCTCATGTGTATGTGTGTGTGTGTGTGTGTGTGTGTGTGTGTGTGTGTGTGTAAATGGCTGCATTTACATAGCGCTTTACAATTTGTTCCTCACATTTTACCCATTCACTCAGACGTTCACACACCGATGGCGGAGGCAACCATGCAAGGTGCCAACCTACCTGCTCATCAGGAGCAATTAGGGGATAAGTGTCTTTAAACAAAGCACAATTGATGCAAACACAGACAACGTGTTGTAAATGCTAGTACAGTAACATCCACCCCCCTGCGTACTGTATCAGCCGCGCCGGGCGTGCCCGCTGGCCATAATGGGGGTTATCGCTTCTCGGCCTTTTGGCTAAGATCAAGTGTAGTATCTGTTCTTATCAGTTTAATATCTGATACGTCCCCTACCCGGGGACCATATATTAAATTGATTTTTGGAACAGGGAGATGGAATAGGGGCTTGCTCCGTCCACTCCACGCATCGACCTGGTCTTGCAGTATCTCCAGGAACGGTGCACTCACTCCTCCTAACTTTGTCAAAGTAAATGTTTTGGTACGCTAATCTGCGATGGGTTAAAGGCAATGCAAAAAAAAAGAAATCATTAGATGGGCAATGCTCAGTTTAATCTGCGTTATGTTTTCCCGCCCTTTTTGTTAAAAAAAAAAAAAAAAAAAAAAAACGTCCTCATGTGTATGTGTGTGTGTGTGTGTGTGTGTGTGTGTGTGTGTGTGTGTAAATGGCTGCATTTACATAGCGCTTTACAATTTGTTCCTCACATTTTACCCATTCACTCAGACGTCCACACACCGATGGCGGAGGCAACCATGCAAGGTGCCAACCTACCTGCTCATCAGGAGCAATTAGGGGATAAGTGTCTTTAAACAAAGCACAATTGATGCAAACACAGACAACGTGTTGTAAATGCTAGTACAGTAACATCCACCCCCCTGCGTACTGTATCAGCCGCGCCGGGCGTGCCCGCTGGCCATAATGGGGGTTATCGCTTCTCGGCCTTTTGGCTAAGATCAAGTGTAGTATCTGTTCTTATCAGTTTAATATCTGATATGTCCCCTACCCGGGGACCGTATATTAAATTGATTTTTGGAACAGGGAGATGGAATAGGGGCTTGCTCCGTCCACTCCACGCATCGACCTGGTCTTGCAGTATCTCCAGGAACGGTGCACTCACTCCTCCTAACTTTGTCAAAGTAAATGTTTTGGTACGCTAATCTGCGATGGGTTAAAGGCAATGCAAAAAAAAAGAAATCATTAGATGGGCAATGCTCAGTTTAATCTGCGTTATGTTTTCCCGCCCTTTTTGTTAAAAAAAAAAAAAAAAAAAAAAAAAACGTCCTCATGTGTATGTGTGTGTGTGTGTGTGTGTGTGTGTGTGTGTGTGTGTGTGTAAATGGCTGCATTTACATAGCGCTTTACAATTTGTTCCTCACATTTTACCCATTCACTCAGACGTTCACACACCGATGGCGGAGGCAACCATGCAAGGTGCCAACCTACCTGCTCATCAGGAGCAATTAGGGGATAAGTGTCTTTAAACAAAGCACAATTGATGCAAACACAGACAACGTGTTGTAAATGCTAGTACAGTAACATCCACCCCCCTGCGTACTGTATCAGCCGCGCCGGGCGTGCCCGCTGGCCATAATGGGGGTTATCGCTTCTCGGCCTTTTGGCTAAGATCAAGTGTAGTATCTGTTCTTATCAGTTTAATATCTCATACGTCCCCTACCCGGGGACCATATATTAAATTGATTTTTGGAACAGGGAGATGGAATAGGGGCTTGCTCCGTCCACTCCACGCATCGACCTGGTCTTGCAGTATCTCCAGGAACGGTGCACTCACTCCTCCTAACTTTGTCAAAGTAAATGTTTTGGTACGCTAATCTGCGATGGGTTAAAGGCAATGCAAAAAAAAAGAAATCATTAGATGGGCAATGCTCAGTTTAATCTGCGTTATGTTTTCCCGCCCTTTTTGTTAAAAAAAAAAAAAAAAAAAAAAAACGTCCTCATGTGTATGTGTGTGTGTGTGTGTGTGTGTGTGTGTGTGTGTGTGTGTGTAAATGGCTGCATTTACATAGCGCTTTACAATTTGTTCCTCACATTTTACCCATTCACTCAGACGTCCACACACCGATGGCGGAGGCAACCATGCAAGGTGCCAACCTACCTGCTCATCAGGAGCAATTAGGGGATAAGTGTCTTTAAACAAAGCACAATTGATGCAAACACAGACAACGTGTTGTAAATGCTAGTACAGTAACATCCACCCCCCTGCGTACTGTATCAGCCGCGCCGGGCGTGCCCGCTGGCCATAATGGGGGTTATCGCTTCTCGGCCTTTTGGCTAAGATCAAGTGTAGTATCTGTTCTTATCAGTTTAATATCTGATATGTCCCCTACCCGGGGACCGTATATTAAATTGATTTTTGGAACAGGGAGATGGAATAGGGGCTTGCTCCGTCCACTCCACGCATCGACCTGGTCTTGCAGTATCTCCAGGAACGGTGCACTCACTCCTCCTAACTTTGTCAAAGTAAATGTTTTGGTACGCTAATCTGCGATGGGTTAAAGGCAATGCAAAAAAAAAGAAATCATTAGATGGGCAATGCTCAGTTTAATCTGCGTTATGTTTTCCCGCCCTTTTTGTTAAAAAAAAAAAAAAAAAAAAAAAAAACGTCCTCATGTGTATGTGTGTGTGTGTGTGTGTGTGTGTGTGTGTGTGTGTGTGTAAATGGCTGCATTTACATAGCGCTTTACAATTTGTTCCTCACATTTTACCCATTCACTCAGACGTTCACACACCGATGGCGGAGGCAACCATGCAAGGTGCCAACCTACCTGCTCATCAGGAGCAATTAGGGGATAAGTGTCTTTAAACAAAGCACAATTGATGCAAACACAGACAACGTGTTGTAAATGCTAGTACAGTAACATCCACCCCCCTGCGTACTGTATCAGCCGCGCCGGGCGTGCCCGCTGGCCATAATGGGGGTTATCGCTTCTCGGCCTTTTGGCTAAGATCAAGTGTAGTATCTGTTCTTATCAGTTTAATATCTGATACGTCCCCTACCCGGGGACCATATATTAAATTGATTTTTGGAACAGGGAGATGGAATAGGGGCTTGCTCCGTCCACTCCACGCATCGACCTGGTCTTGCAGTATCTCCAGGAACGGTGCACTCACTCCTCCTAACTTTGTCAAAGTAAATGTTTTGGTACGCTAATCTGCGATGGGTTAAAGGCAATGCAAAAAAAAAGAAATCATTAGATGGGCAATGCTCAGTTTAATCTGCGTTATGTTTTCCCGCCCTTTTTGTTAAAAAAAAAAAAAAAAAAAAAAACGTCCTCATGTGTATGTGTGTGTGTGTGTGTGTGTGTGTGTGTGTGTGTGTGTGTGTGTGTAAATGGCTGCATTTACATAGCGCTTTACAATTTGTTCCTCACATTTTACCCATTCACTCAGACGTTCACACACCGATGGCGGAGGCAACCATGCAAGGTGCCAACCTACCTGCTCATCAGGAGCAATTAGGGGATAAGTGTCTTTAAACAAAGCACAATTGATGCAAACACAGACAACGTGTTGTAAATGCTAGTACAGTAACATCCACCCCCCTGCGTACTGTATCAGCCGCGCCGGGCGTGCCCGCTGGCCATAATGGGGGTTATCGCTTCTCGGCCTTTTGGCTAAGATCAAGTGTAGTATCTGTTCTTATCAGTTTAATATCTGATACGTCCCCTACCCGGGGACCATATATTAAATTGATTTTTGGAACAGGGAGATGGAATAGGGGCTTGCTCCGTCCACTCCACGCATCGACCTGGTCTTGCAGTATCTCCAGGAACGGTGCACTCACTCCTCCTAACTTTGTCAAAGTAAATGTTTTGGTACGCTAATCTGCGATGGGTTAAAGGCAATGCAAAAAAAAAGAAATCATTAGATGGGCAATGCTCAGTTTAATCTGCGTTATGTTTTCCCGCCCTTTTTGTTAAAAAAAAAAAAAAAAAAAAAAAAAACGTCCTCATGTGTATGTGTGTGTGTGTGTGTGTGTGTGTGTGTGTGTGTAAATGGCTGCATTTACATAGCGCTTTACAATTTGTTCCTCACATTTTACCCATTCACTCAGACGTTCACACACCGATGGCGGAGGCAACCATGCAAGGTGCCAACCTACCTGCTCATCAGGAGCAATTAGGGGATAAGTGTCTTTAAACAAAGCACAATTGATGCAAACACAGACAACGTGTTGTAAATGCTAGTACAGTAACATCCACCCCCCTGCGTACTGTATCAGCCGCGCCGGGCGTGCCCGCTGGCCATAATGGGGGTTATCGCTTCTCGGCCTTTTGGCTAAGATCAAGTGTAGTATCTGTTCTTATCAGTTTAATATCT
Organism: Notolepis coatsorum; assembly: GCF_963971535.1. NCBI lineage: Eukaryota > Metazoa > Chordata > Actinopteri > Aulopiformes > Paralepididae > Notolepis > Notolepis coatsorum. The sequence continues at coordinate 248,511 of NW_028174865.1, forward strand.
GATACGTCCCCTACCCGGGGACCATATATTAAATTGATTTTTGGAACAGGGAGATGGAATAGGGGCTTGCTCCGTCCACTCCACGCATCGACCTGGTCTTGCAGTATCTCCAGGAACGGTGCACTCACTCCTCCTAACTTTGTCAAAGTAAATGTTTTGGTACGCTAATCTGCGATGGGTTAAAGGCAATGCAAAAAAAAAGAAATCATTAGATGGGCAATGCTCAGTTTAATCTGCGTTATGTTTTCCCGCCCTTTTTGTTAAAAAAAAAAAAAAAAAAAAAAAAACGTCCTCATGTGTATGTGTGTGTGTGTGTGTGTGTGTGTGTGTGTGTGTAAATGGCTGCATTTACATAGCGCTTTACAATTTGTTCCTCACATTTTACCCATTCACTCAGACGTTCACACACCGATGGCGGAGGCAACCATGCAAGGTGCCAACCTACCTGCTCATCAGGAGCAATTAGGGGATAAGTGTCTTTAAACAAAGCACAATTGATGCAAACACAGACAACGTGTTGTAAATGCTAGTACAGTAACATCCACCCCCCTGCGTACTGTATCAGCCGCGCCGGGCGTGCCCGCTGGCCATAATGGGGGTTATCGCTTCTCGGCCTTTTGGCTAAGATCAAGTGTAGTATCTGTTCTTATCAGTTTAATATCTGATATGTCCCCTACCCGGGGACCGTATATTAAATTGATTTTTGGAACAGGGAGATGGAATAGGGGCTTGCTCCGTCCACTCCACGCATCGACCTGGTCTTGCAGTATCTCCAGGAACGGTGCACTCACTCCTCCTAACTTTGTCAAAGTAAATGTTTTGGTACGCTAATCTGCGATGGGTTAAAGGCAATGCAAAAAAAAAGAAATCATTAGATGGGCAATGCTCAGTTTAATCTGCGTTATGTTTTCCCGCCCTTTTTGTTAAAAAAAAAAACGTCCGTGTGTGTGTGTGTGTGTGTGTGTGTGTGTGTGTGTGTGTGTAAATGGCTGCATTTACATAGCGCTTTACAATTTGTTCCTCACATTTTACCCATTCACTCAGACGTTCACACACCGATGGCGGAGGCAACCATGCAAGGTGCCAACCTACCTGCTCATCAGGAGCAATTAGGGGATAAGTGTCTTTAAACAAAGCACAATTGATGCAAACACAGACAACGTGTTGTAAATGCTAGTACAGTAACATCCACCCCCCTGCGTACTGTATCAGCCGCGCCGGGCGTGCCCGCTGGCCATAATGGGGGTTATCGCTTCTCGGCCTTTTGGCTAAGATCAAGTGTAGTATCTGTTCTTATCAGTTTAATATCTGATACGTCCCCTACCCGGGGACCATATATTAAATTGATTTTTGGAACAGGGAGATGGAATAGGGGCTTGCTCCGTCCACTCCACGCATCGACCTGGTCTTGCAGTATCTCCAGGAACGGTGCACTCACTCCTCCTAACTTTGTCAAAGTAAATGTTTTGGTACGCTAATCTGCGATGGGTTAAAGGCAATGCAAAAAAAAAGAAATCATTAGATGGGCAATGCTCAGTTTAATCTGCGTTATGTTTTCCCGCCCTTTTTGTTAAAAAAAAAAACGTCCGTGTGTGTGTGTGTGTGTGTGTGTGTGTGTGTGTGTGTGTGTGTGTGTAAATGGCTGCATTTACATAGCGCTTTACAATTTGTTCCTCACATTTTACCCATTCACTCAGACGTTCACACACCGATGGCGGAGGCAACCATGCAAGGTGCCAACCTACCTGCTCATCAGGAGCAATTAGGGGATAAGTGTCTTTAAACAAAGCACAATTGATGCAAACACAGACAACGTGTTGTAAATGCTAGTACAGTAACATCCACCCCCCTGCGTACTGTATCAGCCGCGCCGGGCGTGCCCGCTGGCCATAATGGGGGTTATCGCTTCTCGGCCTTTTGGCTAAGATCGTGGAGGATCGTTTCGCGTTTATTATTTTACTCTCATTTCCACAGTCGTGCGGTGTATGGGACGTGGAAAGGGAGGTCTTTTTTGTTTTCTGTGCTGGCTTCTCCCTAGGAGGGTCAGTACTTAAGTTTCTTAGTTTTTTCTCTTTTGTTGGGTGTGGGTGACCGGCCTGTTTGCGATGGCCGGCTCATCCCCTGACTCTGCACAGTCGACCCCCGGGGTCGGACTGAGGCGCACAGCCCGTTTTTCCTGCTCCGGACCGGGGGAGTTGCTGGAGAGAGGCCTTTTCGTCAGGGGTGTCCTGGTGAAGCAGCTCGGCCTGAAGGTGGAGGAGGTTTACTGCCTGCAGTCGAACCTGCCAGAGAAGTGCTACGATGTGACCTTGAGGACTGAGGGCAGATACAACGACATGTTGAAGAAGTGCGAGGAATCGGCAGCCGTTGGTCTGCTGTCAGGCTTCAAGGTCACGGGTTTGGACAAGCCCAATTTCAGGTTAGTCACAATCCAAATGTATAATCCATTTGTGACTGACCTGACTTTGGCTTCCTTCCTGGGGAAATACGGGGACACGAGTTCTGCGGCACGGTATTGTTTGGATCCGTGGGGAATTTGGACTGGACGTAGGCAGTATCAAGTGCTGCTTCACCAGGACAAGGACGGGCACGAGGGCCTCAAACACCCGCCTGCCTTCTTCACCTTGGGCGGCGACAGGGGTTTCCTCTATTACTCCCGGCAGCCGCCTTTTTGTAGGCGGTGCAGGACATCGGGTCACACAGAGGCGGGTTGTAGCGGTGCCACCTGCCGTTTCTGTGGAGGGGACCACGAGACGAGGAACTGTGGGGCTCCGAAGAAGTGCCATGGCTGTGGGCTGGAGGGCCACCTCTTCAGGAGCTGTCCCAACCGCCAGAGGACCTTCGCTGAAGCGGTGGGCGGAGGAAGAAGCGGGGCCCGAGGTCCGGCCCAGACAGCGGCTCCAGCAGCGGCGGCAGAGGCCCAGGCGGGGAAGGCGGCTCCAGCGGATGCTCCGGCATTGGCGGTGGCAGAGGCCCAGGCGGTGCGGCCGGCTCCGGCGGAAGCTCCGGCATCGGCGATGGCAGAGGCCCAGGCGGCGCGGCCGGCTCCGGCAGAAGCTCCAGCATCGGCGGTGGCAGAGGCCCATGCGGGGGAGGTGGCTCCGGCGGAGTTTCCAGCATCGGCAGTGGCAGAGGCCCAGGCGGGGAAGGCGGCTCCGGAGGGAGCTCCAGCAGTGACGGCAACATCGGCCCATACAAGGGAGGTGGCCTCGGTGGCGGATCCGGCGCAGGCTCCAGCGACGTCTCCAAGGAGGACTCGGAGGCCAGCTCCGGCCCCACCGGCGCAGAGGAAAAGGATGGCACCTGCACCACTAGCAGGCCAGGAGGAGGCGGTACGGAGGCAGAAGGTGCAGTCAGTGTCTGCCCCACCGGGAGAGCAGGAGGGGGCAGGACGGAGGCACGGGACGCAGTCGGCGTCTGCACCACCGGGCGTGCAGGGGGAGATGGGACAGGGGGCCAGCATGGCAGGGATGGTGACAGGCACTGGTAGCCAGAGAGTTTCAGTGGCTGGACCATCGCTCCGGGCTCCAGAGCCCACAGAGGGGGGTTTTATGCAACGGATTGGGTCAGTTGTTGCATCAGCTGCCAGGAAGATCCGGACCTCACAGGGTCTGGGGCTCTCGGGTGAGGGAGGCGTGAGGAAGGCCAAGGGGCCTGGGGGTCAAGGGATGGGTGGTGGGTTTGGTCTGGGTGGCACGGGTGTTTCTGGCGGACTGGGGGAAGGGGGAGGGGGTTCTTCTCCCAGCTCAGAGGGATCGTCGGGGGAAAGTTTGGGGTTGGAGATGGACTTTTCCCCAAGCCTTGTGGCTTTGTCCCCTTTGGGGACTGACGCTTATGAGGGTTCAGAGAGGCCACCAACTTCCCCCAACGTGATGCCCTATTCGTGGGCAGAGGCGTCAGAGGAGCTCTACCGGGACCTTGGGATTTAGAGGGGTCTGGGAGTGTTTTTTCTTGTTTTTTCCAAAATGTCTTTTATAGCTGCTACTTTTAACGTCAGAGGCTTGAGGGACCGAGTCAAAAGAGCGTCTGTTTTTGATTTCCTCGGTTCCCTTCATTTCTCTTTCTGTTTTTTGCAGGAGGTGCACTTGAAGGGTGGGGAGGATGTGAGGGATTTCCAGAAGGAGTGGAGTGGGGGGGATTCAGTGTGGAGTGTGGGGGGGGTTCATTCTGACGGGGTGGGCATTTTGTTTGGGAGGGGAGTCAGGGTGGAGGACGTTTTTGTTGTTTCTCAGGGGAGGGTTTTTGGTGCTGATATAGCAATTGGGGAATGTAGGTTGAGGGTTATTGGGGTGTATGGGTGTCAGGGGGTTGCAGATAGGGTTAGACTGTTTGAGGGGTTAGTGCCACATTGTGCGACAAATAGACTGTTGGTCATTGGGGGTGATTTTAATTGTGAGTTGGGGAGGGGGGATATGGGTGGTAGGTGCATCGCGGGGCTCATGGCTTCTTTTGGGTTGGTGGACGGGGGGAGGGCTGTCACTCCCCGTTTGGATGGTCCCACATGGCGTAACTCCCGGGGGGTCGCCAGGCGGCTGGACTACATCCTCGCTTCACGGTCTTTGGGTCTGTTGTCTGGACGGGTGGTCCCTGCCTTTTTTTCGGACCATGACGGGGTCCTCCTGCGGTTTCGGTCGGCCGTTCCGGTTTTTGGGCGCGGGTACTGGAGGCTGAACTCCGGCATCCTCAGTGAGGCTGAGTTTGCCGGTGGTTTCGCCCTTTTTTTCCGGGGGCTTGAGGGACTCAGGCCATTCTTTGCCGGTGTGGTGGAGTGGTGGGAGGTGGCCAAGGAGAGGATAAGGGGGTTTGCCATTGGGTACAGCAAAAGGAGGGCGAAGAAGGCGGGGAGGGAGGTGCACCGTCTTCAACGTCTCCTCGAGTTCGAGTACACCTTGGGTAACCAAGGTGGCATTGTAGATCAGCGGGCTTGTGACTCCCTTAAAGCCGAGCTTAGGGGGGTCTATGAAGTTAGGGCCCGTGCTTTCCTATCGCGGTCACGTCGGGATTTCTTGGAGAAGGATGAGACGTGTTCTGCAGCTTTTTTTGGCAGTGTAAGGGCCGATAAGGTAAGGAAGACGATCACGGGGGTTAGGGACAGCCGGGGTCAGGTGACAACAGAAGCAGGGGAGATGGTAAGGGTCTCAACAGACCACTTCCGCTCTTTCTTCTGTGAACGGGTGGTGGATGAGGACCGCGCAGAGGCTTTTTTGCAGCTCGTGGCTCAAAGGGTTTCGCCCGACCTGGCTGAGGCTTTGGAGGCCCCTCTCTCTCTCGAGGAATTGGAGGGTGCCCTTCGTAGGATGGGCAAGCGTAAGGTTCCGGGCATCGACGGCCTGCCGGCTGAGTTTTATCTCAGGTTTTGGGATATTCTCGGCCCGGTGGTTCTAGAGGTCCTGACCGAGGTCCTCCGCACAGGGGCGCTGGGAGGGTCGATGGCTAAGGGGGTGATCTCACTTCTGTTCAAGAAGGGGGACGCCTCTGACCTTAATAACTGGCGGCCTTTGACCATGCTGTGTGTGGACTATAAGCTATTGGCTAAGGTCCTCACGGACCGTCTGTGCGCAGCTCTCCCGGATGCGGTCCATGTGGACCAGACGTGTGGGGTGGCTGGGCGCTCGTTGAGATGGAACCTCCAGCTCATCAGAGACGTCATCGCTTGGGCAGAGGATCGGGATTTGCCACTTATGGTTGTGGGTCTCGATCAGGCCAAAGCCTTTGATAGGGTTCACTGGGGTTTTATGTTCAAGGTTCTAGAGAGGATAGGGTTAGGGCGGGTTTTTGTTGGGTGGCTGCGTACCCTGTACACAGCAGTGGGGAGCACGGTTTCCGTTAATGGGCACTTGGGGGAGTTTTTTGGGTTGCACGCAGGGGTAAGACAGGGGTGTCCGCTCTCACCCCTGCTCTACGTCCTTTACATGGAGCCCCTGGCGGCGGCCATTAGGGCTGACCCGGGTGTGAAAGGTATCCTGGTACCAGGCAGCAGGGGCCTGAGGGTCAAGTTGTCGCAGTATGCGGATGACACCACACTGCTGCTGGACAACGATGCGTGTCTGAGTCGGTCTTTGGAGATCTTCCAGGACTTTGGCCGGGTGTCTGGAGCGGAGCTCAATCTCGCCAAATCCTCGGTCAAGTTCTTTGGGCAGTGGAGGAGTAGGACAGACGTACCAGGAGGGCTGTCGCTCTGTGAGGGGCCCTTGAGGATTCTTGGGGTCCACTTTGAGGCAGCCCGTAGCGCCGTGGCCAACTGGACCAGGCGCATGGAAGCAGTCCAGAAGAAGTTCACCCTCTGGAAGGCCAGGAGACTGACCTTCATGGGCAAAGTCCTGGTTCTGAAGGTGGACGTGTTGCCATCCCTCCTGTTCCTGGCATACATCTACCCTATGCCGGCCAGCATGCGGAGGCCTCTGATCCGCCTCATGTTCGGTTTCCTTTGGGGGGGAAGTTACGAGTATGTGGCGAGGGCCCGCATGCTGGCACCCATGGGGGACGGGGGGCGGGATGTGCCTCACCTCCCGCTCAAGCTGGATTGTATTTTTGTTTCCTTTTTGTTGAAGGAGTTGTCCTCTCCGGTGGTTCATCCATCAGGCCATTTCCTGCGTTTCTTTTTCGCTTACCCGGCGAGGAGGCTTATGGTCTGGAACAACTCGGGCCCCCGGGCAGAGCAGTTGCCCTGGCATTATGGCCACGCGGCCAAGTGGCTTCGGGCTCACCCCGAGGCTTTGGATCGGGACGTGGGGCCGGACCATAGGAGGCTCTATGCCGAGGTGAGGCAGGGAGTGAACGCTCCAGCCATGGTGGGCATTCCCTCTACGGTCTGGTTGTCGGTCCAACTGCCTGGCCTGGACAACGGGCTCAAGGACCTGAACTGGCTAGTGTTACATAAGAGCCTGCCGGTGCGGTCCATCATGCACCGGCATGGCCTGGCGAGGTCCGCGGGATGCCCCAGAGCCGTGTGCTCTGGGGAAGAGACCATTAGACATGCCATGTGGGACTGTCCATTTGCGGGGGTTGTTTGGGCCAGGGCTTTGGTGCTATTGGGGAGAGTGGAGGGTGGGTTTACGCTGTCTTGGCCCAGAGTAGAGAGGGGCATAGGAAGGGTGACTGGAGGAGCACGGGGAAGGCTGGTGGCCTGGTTGATCATCAGCCTTTTCAAGCAGACAATTTGGGGGGCCAGACAGGCTTTGGTGAAAACCAACGCAGACTGGGGGGTGGAGGGTGTTGTGAGAAGGGTTGAGGGAGACTTGAGAGGGAGGATGAGGCGAGATGTGGCGAGGTGGGGTCAACATGCGGCCCTAGAACGGTGGAAAGGGGGAATGGGACTAATGTAGTAGTTTTGTCGTGCCCGAGAGTGGTTTAGTGGCTGGCATGGGGTTTTTGTTTTGTTGTGTAGTAATTGTTTTTTGGTTCGGTATAGGTATGTGATTGGTTTTGTATTATGTATGTCTGTTTTTTTGATAATAAAATAAGAATGAAGGTAAAACTCCTCTCCCAGCTGTTTGGAGAGGAGGTAACACCTGATTTCACAAAAAAAAAAAAAAAATCTGTTCTTATCAGTTTAATATCTGATACGTCCCCTACCCGGGGACCATATATTAAATTGATTTTTGGAACAGGGAGATGGAATAGGGGCTTGCTCCGTCCACTCCACGCATCGACCTGGTCTTGCAGTATCTCCAGGAACGGTGCACTCACTCCTCCTAACTTTGTCAAAGTAAATGTTTTGGTACGCTAATCTGCGATGGGTTAAAGGCAATGCAAAAAAAAAGAAATCATTAGATGGGCAATGCTCAGTTTAATCTGCGTTATGTTTTCCCGCCCTTTTTGTTAAAAAAAAAAAAAAAAAAAAAAAAAACGTCCTCATGTGTATGTGTGTGTGTGTGTGTGTGTGTGTGTGTAAATGGCTGCATTTACATAGCGCTTTACAATTTGTTCCTCACATTTTACCCATTCACTCAGACGTTCACACACCGATGGCGGAGGCAACCATGCAAGGTGCCAACCTACCTGCTCATCAGGAGCAATTAGGGGATAAGTGTCTTTAAACAAAGCACAATTGATGCAAACACAGACAACGTGTTGTAAATGCTAGTACAGTAACATCCACCCCCCTGCGTACTGTATCAGCCGCGCCGGGCGTGCCCGCTGGCCATAATGGGGGTTATCGCTTCTCGGCCTTTTGGCTAAGATCAAGTGTAGTATCTGTTCTTATCAGTTTAATATCTGATACGTCCCCTACCCGGGGACCATATATTAAATTGATTTTTGGAACAGGGAGATGGAATAGGGGCTTGCTCCGTCCACTCCACGCATCGACCTGGTCTTGCAGTATCTCCAGGAACGGTGCACTCACTCCTCCTAACTTTGTCAAAGTAAATGTTTTGGTACGCTAATCTGCGATGGGTTAAAGGCAATGCAAAAAAAAAGAAATCATTAGATGGGCAATGCTCAGTTTAATCTGCGTTATGTTTTCCCGCCTTTTTTGTTAAAAAAAAAAAAAAAAAAAAAAAAACGTCCTCATGTGTATGTGTGTGTGTGTGTGTGTGTGTGTGTGTGTGTGTGTAAATGGCTGCATTTACATAGCGATTTACAATTTGTTCCTCACATTTTACCCATTCACTCAGACGTTCACACACCGATGGCGGAGGCAACCATGCAAGGTGCCAACCTACCTGCTCATCAGGAGCAATTAGGGGATAAGTGTCTTTAAACAAAGCACAATTGATGCAAACACAGACAACGTGTTGTAAATGCTAGTACAGTAACATCCACCCCCCTGCGTACTGTATCAGCCGCGCCGGGCGTGCCCGCTGGCCATAATGGGGGTTATCGCTTCTCGGCCTTTTGGCTAAGATCAAGTGTAGTATCTGTTCTTATCAGTTTAATATCTGATACGTCCCCTACCCGGGGACCATATATTAAATTGATTTTTGGAACAGGGAGATGGAATAGGGGCTTGCTCCGTCCACTCCACGCATCGACCTGGTCTTGCAGTATCTCCAGGAACGGTGCACTCACTCCTCCTAACTTTGTCAAAGTAAATGTTTTGGTACGCTAATCTGCGATGGGTTAAAGGCAATGCAAAAAAAAAGAAATCATTAGATGGGCAATGCTCAGTTTAATCTGCGTTATGTTTTCCCGCCCTTTTTGTTAAAAAAAAAAAAAAAAAAAAAAAAAACGTCCTCATGTGTATGTGTGTGTGTGTGTGTGTGTGTGTGTGTGTGTGTGTAAATGGCTGCATTTACATAGCGCTTTACAATTTGTTCCTCACATTTTACCCATTCACTCAGACGTTCACACACCGATGGCGGAGGCAACCATGCAAGGTGCCAACCTACCTGCTCATCAGGAGCAATTAGGGGATAAGTGTCTTTAAACAAAGCACAATTGATGCAAACACAGACAACGTGTTGTAAATGCTAGTACAGTAACATCCACCCCCCTGCGTACTGTATCAGCCGCGCCGGGCGTGCCCGCTGGCCATAATGGGGGTTATCGCTTCTCGGCCTTTTGGCTAAGATCAAGTGTAGTATCTGTTCTTATCAGTTTAATATCTGATACGTCCCCTACCCGGGGACCATATATTAAATTGATTTTTGGAACAGGGAGATGGAATAGGGGCTTGCTCCGTCCACTCCACGCATCGACCTGGTCTTGCAGTATCTCCAGGAACGGTGCACTCACTCCTCCTAACTTTGTCAAAGTAAATGTTTTGGTACGCTAATCTGCGATGGGTTAAAGGCAATGCAAAAAAAAAGAAATCATTAGATGGGCAATGCTCAGTTTAATCTGCGTTATGTTTTCCCGCCCTTTTTGTTAAAAAAAAAAAAAAAAAACGTCCTCATGTGTATGTGGGCGTGTCTATAGGTACTTGCGAGGACATACTATGCTCCGCCAACCTTCATTGTGAGGTCAAATCCACTTGCGAGGACTTTTTCCTGGTCCCCAGAAATAATATACTTTAGATGACTTTAAAATGATCTTTAAGTCCCTAATATACATTTTTTAGACTAGGTCCTCACACTGGTATAATTGTTGATTTCACCCGACTCTACAGCATTCCTACAGGACACACTCGAGTACTGCAGGGGGAAATATGCGTTTGGCGCAGATGTGTGTGAGGACCTTTGGAGACTATTTTTGATTGGTTGGTCTGAGAGGGGATTGTTTTGATTGGCTGCTCGTGACCTGTCACTCATCTGCTAGCTACGTGACCTCACGTGGTCTGAGAGGGGATTTTTTTATTGGCTGCTCATGACCTAACGTGCATTCTGGGTAGTGTAGTACAATACTATCATATAATAATTCTACTATTATACAACGAGGGCGCCTATAGCACTGCTATCTTATGCAATGACACTATTGCATAGATTATGCAAAGTAATGTTTGGCTGAACATCATAATCAAAATCGTAAAGGAGAATGAACGCTAGCTAGCAGGCTATAGATATCTATGACTATGAGCTAAAACGCTAGCTAGCAGGCTAGCAAGCTAAAAGTGACCTCACGTGGTCTGAGAGGGGATTTTTTTATTGGCTGCTCATGACCTAACGTGCATTCTGGGTAGTGTAGTACAGTACTAGCATATAATAATTATACTATTATACAACGAGGGCGCCTATAGCACTGCTATTTTATGCAATGACACTATTGCATAGATTATGCAAAGTAATGTTTGGCTGAACATCATAATCAAAATCGTAAAGGAGAATGAATGCTAGCTAGCAGGCTAGCAAGCTAAAACGCTAGCTAGCAGGCTAGCAGCAGCTGGGCAATCCAAAAGGAGAATGAATTAATGAAAACTTTATTAACAGATTGCAGAATGGGTACAATACAGTACGGCTCAATACACACAATTGTTAATGGGATGCAGACCAGAGAAAGACATTTGTCTTGTTTACAATAGTCATAATTAACAGTTTGTTATTCATTTAGATAATTATAAGATAAGATATTCCTTTATTGATCCCCTTGAGGAAATTCAGGCATCATAGCAGCATGGGGGAGGGGGGAGTTTGGTTGATTGATTGAACATTTTATTAACAGATTGCAGAATGGGTACAATACAGTACAGCTCAATACACACAATTGTTAAGGGGATGCAGACCAGAGAAAGACTTTGTCTTGTTTACAATAGTCATAATTAACAGTTTGTTATTAATTTAGATAATTATAAGATAAGATATTCCTTTATTGATCCCCTTGAGGAAATTCAGGCATCATAGCAGCATGGGGGAGGGGGGAGTTTGGTTGATTGATTGAAAATTTTATTAACAGATTGCAGAATGGGTACAATACAGTACAGCTCAATACACACAATTGTTAAGGGGATGCAGACCAGAGAAAGACTTTCGTCTTGTTTACATCAGGGTCCCCCATTTTCAATTCATCAAAACATAACATGTTTTAGGACCATTGCTATTTTTATTGTACATAAATTATATGAGAGAAGCATGTTCTTGTAATTTATTCTTATTTGCAGATGATTCAGCTTTGCTCCCATAAGGATCTCAGTACACTCAGTACACAGGGAGACTGCAATTCGAAACTGGCCCCTGTAAATGTCCTAACACAACCCCTCCAATGTATACAGTAAATTACCAAGTATGGTCTTGTCAATATTCCAATGTACAGTTTTGTTTGTACAGTTGTACAGTGTCCCCCACCCACCCCTCCTACCCAACCTCCCCCCACTCACCCCCCACCCACCAACCACCTCCAATGTACAGTCCCCCCCCCCCCCCCCCCCCACCTACCCAATCCAATGTACAGTTTCTACGTCAAATGTATATACTTTTTTTTCTGGACTCTTTTTGTATCACAAACAGTACTGTATTTGAAAATCTGGTATGTCATAAATATATTACTACCTGTACCCCCCCCCCCCCACCCCCACCCCCCCCCCCCCCTCCCCCCCATGCTGCTATGATGCCTGAATTTCCCCAAGGGGATCAATAAAGGAATATCTTATCTTATCTTATCTTATCTTATATAGATGTAGCAGTACTGTCTATCTGTATGTCATGTATGTCATATATGTTACGATGAATTGAAAATGGGGGACCCTGATGTAAACAAGACGAAAGTCTTTCTCTGGTCTGTATCCCCTTAACAATTGTATGTATTGAGCTGTACTGTACTGTACCCATTCTGCAATCTGTTAATAAAGTTTTCAATCAATCAATCAATCAATCAAACTCCAAAGAATACTAGGAGAGGAACTCTCTAAGGTTAGGAATTGGCTGTCTGACAATAGGCTCTCACTTCACTTAAAAAAGGCTCCTGAACTCAAGGTAGAATTAGGGTCTGAGGTTATAGCAGCAAGAACAGCAGTGAAGTACCTGGGCTGTATGCTGGATGACAGTCTGGGGGGGGAGGCCTTACAGGTTTGATTGATTGATTGATTGATTGATTGATTGATTGATTGATTGATTGATTGATTGATTGAAAACTTTATTAACAGATTGCAGAATGGGTACAATACAGTACAGCTCAATACACACAATTGTTAAGGGGATGCAGACCAGAGAAAGACTTTCGTCTTGTTTACATCAGGGTCCCCCATTTTCAATTCATCAGGAAACTGGGTACTGGGTAAGGTAAATGCCCGCACCAGGTTTTAAAGCAGGGAAGGCCTAAAGGCCTCTACATGCTACAGCAACTTCTGCTTGTTATCAATGGGTTGGTTGAGAAGGGAAGTGTCATCTATCTAGGGAACCTAGCTACATACCGGGTACAATGTTACATTAGGCTGTGCGTCGATGTTGCAGAAGCATAAAGGCAGAGTGTTTGCAACACCGTTGCTTTGTCGATGTTGTGGTGCAGTAGACTCTATAGGTCCTACAGGCTACCACTAACAACATGAGTTAGCCCTGGCTAGTGCTGTAATGTAGACTATATAGCTCCTACAGGCTAACACTAACAACATGAGTTAGCCCTGGCTAGCGCCGTAATGTAGACTATATAGCTCCTACAGGCTAACACTAACAACATGAGTTAGCCCTGGCTAGTGCTGTAATGTAGACTCTATATAGCTCCTACAGGCTACCACTAACAACATGAGTTAGCCCTGGCTAGCGCTGTAATGTATACTATAGAGCTCCTACAGGCTACCACTAACAACATGAGTTAGCCCTGGCTAGCGCTGCCATGTAGACTATAGAGCTCCTACTGGCTACCACTAACAACATGAGTTAGCCCTGGCTAGCATGTAATGTAGACTATAGTAAATAGTAAATGCCCGCACCAGGTTTTAAAGCAGGGAAGGCCTAAAGGCCTCTACATGCTACAGCAACTTCTGCTTGTTATCAATGGGTTGGTTGAGAAGGGAAGTGTCATCTATCTAGGGAACCTAGCTACATACCGGGTACAATGTTACATTAGGCTGTGCGTCGATGTTGCAGAAGCATAAAGGCAGAGTGTTTGCAACACCGTTGCTTTGTCGATGTTGTGGTGCAGTAGACTCTATAGGTCCTACAGGCTACCACTAACAACATGAGTTAGCCCTGGCTAGTGCTGTAATGTAGACTATATAGCTCCTACATGCTAACACTAACAACATGAGTTAGCCCTGGCTAGCGCCGTAATGTAGACTATATAGCTCCTACAGGCTAACACTAACAACATGAGTTAGCCCTGGCTAGTGCTGTAATGTAGACTCTATATAGCTCCTACAGGCTACCACTAACAACATGAGTTAGCCCTGGCTAGCGCTGTAATGTATACTATAGAGCTCCTACAGGCTACCACTAACAACATGAGTTAGCCCTGGCTAGCGCCGCCATGTAGACTATAGAGCTCCTACTGGCTACCACTAACAACATGAGTTAGCCCTGGCTAGCATGTAATGTAGACTATAGCTCCTACAGGCTACCACTAACAACATGAGTTAGCCCTGGCTAGCGCCGCCATGTAGACTATAGCTCCTACAGGCTACCACTAACAACATGAGTTAACCCTGGCTAGCGCTGTAATGTAGACTATAGCTCCTACAGACTACCACTAACAACATGAGTTAACCCTGGCTAGCGCTGTAATGTAGACCATAGCTCCTACAGGCTACCACTAACAACATGAGTTAGCCCTGGCTAGCTCTGTAATGTAGACTATAGCTCCTACAGGCTACCACTAACAACATGAGTTAGCCCTGGCTAGCGCTGTAATGTAGACTATATAGCTCCTACAGGCTACCACTAACAACATGAGTTAGCCCTGGCTAGCGCTGTAATGTAGACTATAGCGACTTGTGTGACTGGGAGACTTGTGTGACTTGGAGACTTGTGTGACTGGGAGACTTGTGTGACTGGGAGACTCGTGTGACTGGGAGACTCGTGTGACTTGTGTGACTTGGAGACTTGTGTGACTGGGAGACTTGTGTGACTTGTGTGACTTGGAGACTTGTGTGACTGGGAGACTTGTGTGACTGGGAGACTTGTGTGACTTGGACACTTGTGTGACTGAGAGACTCATGTGACTTGGAGACTTGTGTGACTGGGAGACTCGGGAGACTTGTGTGACTGGGAGACTCGTGTGACTTGTGTGACTTGGAGACTTGTGTGACTTGGAGACTTGTGTGACTTGGAGACTCGTGTGACTTGTGTGACTTGGAGACTTGTGTGACTGGGAGACTTGTGTGACTGGGAGACTTGTGTGACTGGGAGACTTGTGTGACTTGTGTGACTTGGAGACTTGTGTGACTGGGAGACTTGTGTGACTTGTGTGACTGGGAGACTTGTGTGACTTGGAGACTTGTGTGACTGGGAGACTCATGTGACTTGTGTGACTTGGAGACTTGTGTGACTGGGAGACTTGTGTGACTGGGAGACTTGTGTGACTTGGAGACTTGTGTGACTGGGAGACTCGGGAGACTTGTGTGACTGGGAGACTTGTGTGACTGGGAGACTTGTGTGACTAGGAGACTTGTGTGACTGGGAGACTTGTGTGACTGGGAGACTTGTATGACTGGGAGACTTGTGTGACTTGTGTGACTTGGAGACTTGTGTGACTGGGAGACTCGTGTGACTTGGAGACTTGTGTGACTGGGAGACTCGGGAGACTTGTGTGACTGGGAGACTCGTGTGACTTGGAGACTTGTGTGACTGGGAGACTCGTGTGACTTGTATGACTTGGAGACTTGTGTGACTTGGAGACTTGTGTGACTGGGAGACTTGTGTGACTTGTATGACTTGGAGACTTGTGTGACTGGGAGACTTGTGTGACTGGGAGACTCGGGAGACTTGTGTGACTGGGAGACTTGTGTGACTTGTGTGACTTGGAGACTTGTGTGACTGGGAGACTTGTGTGACTGGGAGACTTGTGTGACTTGTATGACTTGGAGACTTGTGTGACTGGGAGACTTGTGTGACTGGGAGACTCGTGTGACTGGGAGACTCGGGAGACTTGTGTGACTGGGAGACTCGTGTGACTTGGAGACTTGTGTGACTGGGAGACTCGTGTGACTTGTATGACTTGGAGACTTGTGTGACTTGGAGACTTGTGTGACTGGGAGACTCGTGTGACTTGTATGACTTGGAGACTTGTGTGACTGGGAGACTTGTGTGACTGGGAGACTCGGGAGACTTGTGTGACTGGGAGACTTGTGTGACTTGTGTGACTTGGAGACTTGTGTGACTGGGAGACTTGTGTGACTGGGAGACTTGTGTGACTGGGAGACTTGTGTGACTGGGAGACTTGTGTGACTTGTGTGACTTGGAGACTTGTGTGACTGGGAGACTTGTGTGACTTGTGTGACTGGGAGACTTGTGTGACTTGGAGACTTGTGTGACTGGGAGACTCATGTGACTTGTGTGACTGGGAGACTTGTGTGACTTGGAGACTTGTGTGACTGGGAGACTCGGGAGACTTGTGTGACTGGGAGACTTGTGTGACTGGGAGACTTGTGTGACTAGGAGACTTGTGTGACTGGGAGACTTGTGTGACTGGGAGACTTGTATGACTGGGAGACTTGTGTGACTTGTGTGACTTGGAGACTTGTGTGACTGGGAGACTCGTGTGACTTGGAGACTTGTGTGACTGGGAGACTCGGGAGACTTGTGTGACTGGGAGACTCGTGTGACTTGGAGACTTGTGTGACTGGGAGACTCGTGTGACTTGTATGACTTGGAGACTTGTGTGACTTGGAGACTTGTGTGACTGGGAGACTTGTGTGACTTGTATGACTTGGAGACTTGTGTGACTGGGAGACTTGTGTGACTGGGAGACTCGGGAGACTTGTGTGACTGGGAGACTTGTGTGACTTGTGTGACTTGGAGACTTGTGTGACTGGGAGACTTGTGTGACTGGGAGACTTGTGTGACTTGTATGACTTGGAGACTTGTGTGACTGGGAGACTTGTGTGACTGGGAGACTCGTGTGACTGGGAGACTCGGGAGACTTGTGTGACTGGGAGACTCGTGTGACTTGGAGACTTGTGTGACTGGGAGACTCGTGTGACTTGTATGACTTGGAGACTTGTGTGACTTGGAGACTTGTGTGACTGGGAGACTCATGTGACTTGTATGACTTGGAGACTTGTGTGACTGGGAGACTTGTGTGACTGGGAGACTCGGGAGACTTGTGTGACTGGGAGACTTGTGACTTGTGTGACTTGGAGACTTGTGTGACTGGGAGACTTGTGTGACTGGGAGACTTGTGTGACTTGGAGACTTGTGTGACTGGGAGACAAGTGTGACCTTTGGCTGTAGCTAACATGTTTATACACGGAGGAGATAGAGGAACATGTTTGGACAGCTTGGCACCGGGGTACCTCTCGGACCTGCTGGAACCTTATGTTCCTCCAAGGTCCCTCAGGTCCTCTGACCAGCTCCTCTAGGCCGTTCCAAAGTCCAGGCTGAAGCTATGGGGGGGCCGTACTTTTGCTGTGGCAGCCCCAACGCTCTGGAATGAGCTGCCACTGCATGTTAGTCAGGCCCCCACTCTGCAGGTGTTCAAATCACGCTTCAAGACACATCTATTTGCTCTGGCTTTCGGTGTTTTAAACAGTTTTTGAGAGACCTGCCTTTTTATGTGACACATTGTACTGTTTTTATTGTGTGCTTTTATTAAAATGTTTTATGTTTTATGTTTTATCTTATGTTGTGGACTTGTACAGCACTTTGGTCAACTTTGTTGTTTTTAAATGTGCTTTATAAATAAAGTGGATTGGATTGGATGATATGTGCATATTTAATGTGGGAAGTGCCTCATTTGCATATATAAACATCAAATTCAGAAAACTTGTAATATATTTTTTCTTAGTTTATATGTACATAACAAGCTGGGAACGTTTAAGTGATATCTATCCAAGTATCACCATAATAAAATTTTCAATCAATCAATCAATCTACTGCCACTCTCAAAGACTCAGCTCAGCTCAAAATTGTGTAGCCTACTGCTGCATGCACCCCTCCCCCACAGGTTGAAAACATTATCATTAGTTGCAGTGTGGGGGAGGGGTAGTTTGTGGCGTTTGTGTGTCGCGACTCCTCTAAAATCCGAATTAACCCTTTCACAGTCGGCGGCATGTTGGAGGAGGAAGAGGTTCTATTAATCTGATGATAAACCCACGCTCCAATTTGAAATGTAAGTCTTATCTTGCATACAGCTTGTGTCATTTGGATATAAACGGTGTAAATTCAGTTTAGTTTATAGTAGATTAACACTAGTGTTTCATGTGTTTGCTAAAAGGATTGTCACCGTGACGTTAGCCTGTAGCTACCAGGCTAATATAACACAGCTATTAAGTTACTAGCAACGTGTTTCGCAGACTGCAGATTTACTAGCCAAGTTAAAAGAACACGCCAACATTTTGGGATATTAGCTTATTATCGTCTTCTCCAGAGAGAGACAAGAAGATAGATACCAGTTTCCTCTCTGTGCGTTCAGTAGAAAGCTATCTGGCTGCATGTTAGCCTTAGCTTAGCACAATGAATGGAAGCGAACATGACCAGTTAGCCTTCGGGAGCGGTGTTAGTTGGACAATGCCTAGGCTAACCGGTCATGTCCGCTTCCATTCATTGTGCTAAGCTAAGGCTAACGTGCAGCCAGATAGCTTTCTACTGAACGCACAGAGAGGAAACTGGTATCTATCTTCTTGTCTTTTTCTGGAGAAGACTGTAAGCTAATTTCCATGTTAAAAACAAGTCACAGCAATGTGTTTGTTTTGATTGATTGATGTAATACAGTACAGCTCAATACACACAATTGTTAAGGGGATGCAGACCAGAGAAAGACTTTCGTCTTGTTTACATCAGGGTCCCCCATTTTCAATTCATCAGGACATATATGACATACAGATAGACAGTCCTGCTACATCTATACATTTATGACATACCAGATTTGCAAATACAGTACTGTTTGTGATACAAAAAGAGTCCAGAAAAGGGAGTATATACATTTGACGTTAAAAACTGTGCATAGGAGGAGGTTGGGTGGGGTTGTGTGGGACATATATATAATATATACATATATTATCTTTCAAATGCATGCATAAGAACAGATAATGAAATCTACTGTAATCTACTGTACTTTTAAATTTTCCCCACAGTGCAACCGTTTTTAAACTAATTTCAGATCTAATTGTTCCTACATGTTAACAATAGGGAAAGCATTTCATATAAAAGTATTCTGTATTCTTGTATGACAACTAATAAAGAAACTTGAACTTGAAACTTCCTGTTCATCATCGCTGACAATAATATTAACAACTATTGTCCGTTTTATTCTCTACCTTCCAGAACTGTCTGATCAGGGTGACGTCGCAAGGCCGGGATGCCCTGGTCACTGACTTCGGCCTGGCCAGGGAGGTGGTCGAGCAGCCAGTCCAAGACCCCAGCAGGAAGCGCTACAATTGTGTGTATTGAGCCGTACTGTATTGTACCCATTCTGCAATCTGTTAAATATTGATTGATTGATTGATTGTTATTAACAGATTGCAGAATGGGTACAATACAGTACAGCTCAATACACACAATTGTTAAGGGGATGCAGACCAGAGAAAGACGTTCGTCTTGTTTACATCAGGGTCCCCCATTTTCAATTCATTCATTTTGGTTTCTCTTCCAAACCAGAAACGTGAGAAGTAAGAATCAAACCTGTGATGTCATCAAGTATAAAGTCTGGACCCACAGAACTTTTGTTTACTTTTTTTTATATCCAAATTATCTTTATTCTATAGTAGAACATGTACCTACGAACTCAGAACATTCACCTGGGTGCTCAGTGTCACCTATAACATATTTCAAAATTCATTGTCTATTGAGCAGCTTCAGTGAGAGTTGGAGTTTTTTTTCATGTTCACTAATATTTTTGTACTTGTATGTTCAATTGTACAGAGGAATAACTGAAGGAATAAATTGTGAAATTGCATGTAGTTCCTCTTTAATGTTTTTCTCACTAACTTTCTCTTTTCTTATTTTACAGCTGCATGTCCATCTTGAACAGTGTACAGTGAGTACCTCCCCTCACCAGAACCAGCAGTACCGCTTTTGGAGTTCGCAAAGTTCTAGAGGAAGCAAGGTAAGCAAAAAAAGCCATATAATGCGCAGCTCCTCCCCCTCAGGGAATGCTACACCCATTTGCAAGGGGGCAGAACAGGAAGCACAGCCCCCCTCGTCCTTTGCATTGGCTTAGCGGGGCAGGCAAAGCAGAAAGCTTCAGAGAGTCCCCCATTTTCAATTCATCATAACATATGACATACATGACATACAGATAGACAATACTGCTACATCTATACATTTATGACATACCAGATTTACAAATACAGTATTGTTTGTGATACAATAAGAGTCTAAAAAAAGAGTATACATTTGACGAAGAAACTGTACATTGGAGGAGGGGGGGGGGGGACTGTACATTGGAGGTGGTTGGGTGGGAGGGGGGGGGGGGGTAACTGTACATTGGATTATCGACGAAACCGAAACAAGTAGGCTCCCTTAAAACGCTAACGCTATTAAAAAAAAATTCAGTGGAGGTTAAAATAAGAATATGACTTGGCCTGAAAAAAAGTTCAGTCAGGTGATTTTGTTTTTTGCTTTAATCCCTGCCCATACTGCTGCAGTGCTGGCATGGCAACAGCATTCGAGAATATGTTCCAGATGTGGCATATTCCGAAAGAAAATATTCATGTCATACTCCAATGCCCGAAACGTGGTCAAGACGCAGGATTACAACGTTTGGGATGTATGGCCCACGGCGCGCTTCAGCTGGCTGTCCAGTGTCCCCGCCAATGTTCTGAGACATATTTATATATTTGTATAATTGTTAGGCTATTTGAATCCACCATTTAGGGCTGGTGTATTCAAATAGCCTAACAAATAAAATGTAATATGTCTCGGAACATTGGCCGGCAGATGCACCACTGCAAACCAAAGAAATGTGAACTCAAGAAGCCAAAACGAAGTTTAGCCTGTTTTAAAAGGCTATAGCCTAAAAGAAAAAGTTGCCTTTTACCACCGCTTGGCCTATATTTTATGCAGTGTTTAGCCTATTAAATAGGCTAATTTTTTTTTTTATTCGTTTTAACTTTCAGCCTGTTAATAAATGTGTCGTTAATTCAGTATTTAACATCTTGAATTCATATTTATTTAGGCTATGCTAATTAAAAACACAAATGTTATGGACATCTAATTTAATTATCTGCTTATTTATTAATGCTTCAATTCATTCAGAAACGTTGCAGCAAACAATCCATATGTGCATTTGTTTACATTAGGGGTGCACGATATTGATTTTTTGACCCCGATACCGATAACTTTCTGCTCCTCAAGGCCGATACCGATAACCGATATTTATTGTATTATAATATTTTTTTTAAATGTATATTCCTGTAGTTTTGACCTAACCAGATTTATCATGACATGAGCGTTATGAACAAAAAAAAGCCAAGACAACAGTTTTTCCAAATAAATATAATTTGAATCAGAAAATTCACAATCCGTCAATAACTTATAATACATCCAACCTAACAAGTCACCTGCAACATCACCACCGTAAAGCTGCTGTGAATCCAAAGCCAGCTACAAAGGAACCCGCAGCGATTGTACCTATTGACGAGGCGTTTGCTAAATTAAAGAAGTTTGACAGAAATGACCCAAGGGCTCAAGCCGCTAGCTTTTAAGCAGTGCTTGGTGGTGCAAATTAACCTGGCTACTACAGAGCAATAAGTGACTGCGTATTCAACCAAGGGTTGCATCACAGTCATGAAAGGGGCTAGATTTGCGTGTCGTCGTAGGCTTTTAACACACCATCGTAGCGGTGGTGATGTTGCAGGTGACTTGTTAGGTTGGATGTATTATAAGTTGTTGCCCGTTTCCCTCCTCATGGAACTTCTGCATTGCATTTGTTACAAATAGCAAGTGAACTTTTTTCCTCTAAAACTATTCCCACACTACTGACGCCATCTTTGTTTACATCCGCGCTGCTTCTGAAACTTACGTGGCTACGTCACAGCCAAGAATGGGAGTGCTGGATTTGTGTAAAACGCCCTCTTCCTAAACCACACGCTATCAGTCGTACCACAGTACTGGCAAAACGGGAGGAGCCTACAGTAAAAACAAACGCCCTTCATCCCAATTCACCCGCACCGCATTTTTTTTACCAAAAAATATATTATATTATCGGAGCTATCACCGTTATCGGGATGATGTCATAATACCTATACACAACTGTACACAACATATACTGTACACACTGTACACACCATATACTCTACATACTGTACACAACATATACTGTACACACTGTACACACCATATACTGTACACACTGTACACACCATATACTGTACACAACATATACTGTACACACTGTACACACCATATACTGTACACACTGTACACACCATATACTGTACACTGTACACACCATATACTGTACACTGTACACACCATATACTGTACACTGTACACACCATATACTGTACACTGTACACACCATATACTGTACACTGTACACACCATATACTGTACACACCATATACTCTACACACTGTACACACCATATACTGTACACACTGTACACACCATATACTGTACACACTGTACACACCATATACTGTACACTGTACACACCATATACTGTACACTGTACACACCATATACTGTACACACCATATACTCTACACACTGTACACACCATATACTGTACACACTGTACACACCATATACTGTACACACTGTACACACCATATACTGTACACACCATATACTGTACACAACATATACTGTACACACTGTACACAACATATACTCTACATACTGTACACACCATATAGTGTACACACTGTACACACCATATACTGTACACACCATATACTGTACACTGTACACACCATATACTGTACACACCATATACTGTACACAACATATACTGTACACACTGTACACAACATATACTCTACATACTGTACACAACATATACTGTACACACTGTACACACCATATACTGTACACACCATATACTGTACACACCATATACTGTACACACTGTATACACCATATAATGTACACACTGTACACAACATATACTGTATACACTGTACACACCATATACTGTACACTGTACACACCATATACTGTACACTGTACACACCATATACTGTACACTGTACACACCATATACTCTACACACTGTACACACCATATACTGTACACACTGTACACACCATATACTGTACACACCATATACTGTACACACTGTACACACCATATACTGTACATACTGTACACAACATATACTGTACACACTGTACACAACATATACTCTACATACTGTACACACCATATACTGTACACACTATACACCATATAATGTACACACTGTACACAACATATACTGTATACACTGTACACACCATATACTGTACACACCATATACTGTACACACTGTACACAACATATACTGTACACACTGTACACACCATATACTGTACACACCATATACTGTACACAACATATACTGTACACACCATATACTGTACACACTGTACACACCATATACTGTACACACCATATACTGTACACTGTACACACCATATACTGTACACACCATATACTGTACACTGTACACACCATACACTGTACACACTATATACTGTACACTGTACACACCATATACTGTACACTGTACACATCATATACTGTACACTGTACCCACCATATACTGTACCCACCATATACTGTACACACCATACACTGTACACACCATATACTGTACACTGTACACACCATATACTGTACACACCATATACTGTACACCATATACTGTACACACCATATACTGTACACAACATATACTGTACACACTGTACACAGCATATACTGTACACAACATATACTGTACACACCATATACTGTACACACTGTACACACCATATACTGTACACACTGTACACAACATATACTGTACACACTGTGCACAACACATACTGTACACTGTACACACCATGCATATACTGTACACACCATATATGGTACACTGTACACACCATATACTGTACACAATGTACACAACATATACTGTACACAACATATACTGTACACACAATATACTGTACACACCATATACTGTACACTGTACACACCATATACTGTACACACTGTACACACCATATACTGTACACACCATATAATGTACACTGTACACACCATATACTGTACACACTGTACACACCATATACTGTACACACCATATACTGTACACTGTACACACCATATACTGTACACACCATATAATGTACACTGTACACACCATATACTGTACACACTGTACACACCATATACTGTACACACCATATACTGTACACTGTACACACCATATACTGTACACACCATATACTGTACACTGTACACACCATATACTGTACACACCATATACTGTACACACCATATACTGTACACTACACACCATATACTGTACACACCATATACTGTACACTGTACACACCATATACTGTACACACCATATACTGTACACAACACATACTGTACACACTGTACACAACATATACTGTACACAACATATACTGTACACTGTACGCACCATATACTGTACACTGTACACACCATATACTGTACACACCATATACTGTACACAACACATACTGTACACTGTACACAACATATACTGTACACAACATATACTGTACACACTGTACACAACATATACTGTACACACTGTACACACCATATACTGTACACACTGTACACACCATATACTGTACACACCATATACTGTACACACTGTACACAACATATACTGTACACACCATATACTGTACATACTGTACACACCATATACTGTACACAACATATACTGTACACACTGTACACAACATATACTGTACACACTGTACACACCATATACTGTACACACTGTACACACCATATACTGTACACAACATATACTGTACACACTGTACACAACATATACTGTACACACCATATACTGTACACTGTACACACCATATACTGTACACACTGTACAGACCATATAATGTACATACTGTACACAACATATACTGTACACAACATATACTGTACACACTGTACACAACACATACTGTACACACCATATACTGTACACACTGTACACAACACACACTGTACACACCATACTGTACACTGTACACAACACACACTGTACACAACACATACTGTACACAACACATACTGTACATAACATATACTGTACACAACACATACTATACACAACAACATATACTGTACACAACATATACTGTACACTGTACACACCATATACTGTACACACTGTACACACCATATACTGTACACAACATATACTGTACACACTGTACACACCATATACTGTACACACTGTACACACCATATACTGTACACTGTACACACCATATACTGTACACTGTACACACCATATACTGTACACTGTACACACCATATACTGTACACACCATATACTCTACACACTGTACACACCATATACTGTACACACTGTACACACCATATACTGTACACACTGTACACACCATATACTGTACACTGTACACACCATATACTGTACACTGTACACACCATATACTGTACACACCATATACTCTACACACTGTACACACCATATACTGTACACACTGTACACACCATATACTGTACACACTGTACACACCATATACTGTACACACCATATACTGTACACAACATATACTGTACACACTGTACACAACATATACTCTACATACTGTACACACCATATAGTGTACACACTGTACACACCATATACTGTACACACCATATACTGTACACTGTACACACCATATACTGTACACACCATATACTGTACACAACATATACTGTACACACTGTACACAACATACTCTACATACTGTACACAACATATACTGTACACACTGTACACACCATATACTGTACACACCATATACTGTACACACCATATACTGTACACACTGTATACACCATATAATGTACACACTGTACACAACATATACTGTATACACTGTACACACCATATACTGTACACTGTACACACCATATACTGTACACTGTACACACCATATACTGTACACTGTAAACACCATATACTCTACACACTGTACACACCATATACTGTACACACTGTACACACCATATACTGTACACACCATATACTGTACACACTGTACACACCATATACTGTACATACTGTACACAACATATACTGTACACACTGTACACAACATATACTCTACATACTGTACACACCATATACTGTACACACTATACACCATATAATGTACACACTGTACACAACATATACTGTATACACTGTACACACCATATACTGTACACACCATATACTGTACACACTGTACACACCATATACTGTACACACTGTACACAACATATACTGTACACACCATATACTGTACACACTGTACACACCATATACTGTACACACCATATACTGTACACTGTACACACCATATACTGTACACACCATATACTGTACACTGTACACACCATACACTGTACACACTATATACTGTACACTGTACACACCATATACTGTACACTGTACACATCATATACTGTACACTGTACCCACCATATACTGTACCCACCATATACTGTACACACCATACACTGTACACACCATATACTGTACACTGTACACACCATATACTGTACACACCATATACTGTACACCATATACTGTACACACCATATACTGTACACAACATATACTGTACACACTGTACACAGCATATACTGTACACAACATATACTGTACACACCATATACTGTACACACTGTACACACCATATACTGTACACACTGTACACAACATATACTGTACACACTGTGCACAACACATACTGTACACTGTACACACCATGCATATAC
This sequence comes from Notolepis coatsorum, assembly GCF_963971535.1. Taxonomy (NCBI): domain Eukaryota; kingdom Metazoa; phylum Chordata; class Actinopteri; order Aulopiformes; family Paralepididae; genus Notolepis; species Notolepis coatsorum. The sequence continues at coordinate 274,877 of NW_028174865.1, forward strand.
TGTACACACCATATATGGTACACTGTACACACCATATACTGTACACAATGTACACAACATATACTGTACACAACATATACTGTACACACAATATACTGTACACACCATATACTGTACACACCATATACTGTACACACTGTACACACCATATACTGTACACACCATATAATGTACACTGTACACACCATATACTGTACACACTGTACACACCATATACTGTACACACCATATACTGTACACTGTACACACCATATACTGTACACACCATATAATGTACACTGTACACACCATATACTGTACACACTGTACACACTATATACTGTACACACCATATACTGTACACTGTACACACCATATACTGTACACACCATATACTGTACACTGTACACACCATATACTGTACACACCATATACTGTACACACCATATACTGTACACTACACACCATATACTGTACACACCATATACTGTACACTGTACACACCATATACTGTACACACCATATACTGTACACAACACATACTGTACACACTGTACACAACATATACTGTACACAACATATACTGTACACTGTACACACCATATACTGTACACTGTACACACCATATACTGTACACACCATATACTGTACACAACACATACTGTACACTGTACACAACATATACTGTACACAACATATACTGTACACACTGTACACAACATATACTGTACACACTGTACACACCATATACTGTACACACTGTACACACCATATACTGTACACACCATATACTGTACACACTGTACACACCATATACTGTACACACCATATACTGTACATACTGTACACACCATATACTGTACACAACATATACTGTACACACTGTACACAACATATACTGTACACACTGTACACACCATATACTGTACACACTGTACACACCATATACTGTACACAACATATACTGTACACACTGTACACAACATATACTGTACACACCATATAATGTACACTGTACACACCATATACTGTACACACTGTACAGACCATATAATGTACATACTGTACACAACATATACTGTACACAACATATACTGTACACACTGTACACACCATACATGCTGTACACACCATATACTGTACACACTGTACACAACACACACTGTACACACCATACTGTACACTGTACACAACACACACTGTACACAACACATACTGTACACAACACATACTGTACATAACATATACTGTACACAACACATACTATACACAACAACATATACTGTACACAACATATACTGTACACTGTACACAACATATACTGTACAGACTGTACACAACATACTGTACATACTGTACACAACATATACTGTACACACTGTACACAACATATACTGTACACAACATATACTGTACACACTGTAAACATATACTGTACACAACATATACTGTACACAACATATACTGTACACACTGTACACACCATATACTGTACACACTGTACACAACATATACTGTACACACTGTACACAACATATACTGTACACACCATGTACCCTCTACTGTGAGCGATTTGTAGTGTAAAATTTCCCTGTGGATGATTAATTTCTATTCTATTCTATTCTGTCTAGGTGTCTGCGTGCTCCACCGTCCACCCAGGGGTCCTTCAACCTACAACCTACAGGTCCAGAGGAGAGTAAAGGTATATGCTTTATGTATTTTTATACCCGTTTATTATGTCTATTTTATTATTTTGTATTATTGCACAATCGAAGCGGGCATGGCCACCCGCATTTCACTGTATGCCTGTTATGTATGTGATGAATAAAACTCTTGAATCTCTTGAATCTTGAAGGTGCATGGGGTCTGGACGATCAAGATGTTTCGTTGTCCCAACACCATGATTCACTACAACAAATTCATGGGCGGAGTTGACCTTTCAGACCAGCTGAGCCAGTACTACTCCACACACCGCAGAACTTCCCACTGGTACCGGACCATGTTCTTCCACTTTGTGGACATCGCGAGCACCAACGCCTACATCCTCCACTGTGAAATCAGTAAGGCAAAACAGGAGGCACACATGACTCACAAGGACTTCATGTGCGAGATAGCGCGTGAGTTGTGTGGCGTGGACATCACACTAGCTCCTCTTGACAGGAAGGTAGACCATATCCCTGTTGCCATCGCAGCACCTACAGAGGACGTCAGACAGAAAGCCACACATGGCCGCAGGATCTGCCAGCAGTGTCACAAAGGGGGGAAAAGGACCCTGACTCCCTGGAAATGCAAGCGCTGTGATGTAGCCCTCTGTCTCGTCATTGGCAAACTGTTTCGAATTGTGGCACAGTTGAGCACACAGTACAGCACAGTACAATGTCGCACACACACACATATGTATATGATGTACAGTAGTCTACAGTAGTCTATATAGTGTATATATGTATATTGAATATTCCTCTTTACTTTTACTATTATTATATTATAGTATTTTTATTGCACATTACTTTAGTTACATTCCATAATGATGCTATATTTTTTTTTTTTTACTTTTACTTACTTTTTTACTGACTATTTCTAAAAAAGCATGATGGTGAGATTTTCCAGTTGAGAATCTACATTTCGTCTGGGTTTATTACCTGTGTATGAAGAAAATACTTGTTTTTGAATTGAATTCTGCCCTTTTCTCTTTTGTTTATGTAAATATGCTACCTGAGGGGGCATTTCCACTGTTTTATATGCTTGATTGAATATGTTTGCATTGGTTCATAGTAAAAAGAACACATTTTCTCAATCCGATTTTGTGTTTTGTGTTGTACAGTATACAGTAGTATATACAGTATTATGCAGTATGAAAACTGTCAGGTCATATATGTGAGGCTGTGCTGAAAAAAAAGATACCAAACATACCATGGTAAAACATTTTAAAATGGGAATTATACCATTTAAATCAAAATTAGCTAAAACATTGAAAATATCCCACAACTCCGAAGAGAAATAATGTTTAACCCTTATGTGGTGGTAGGATCTCCAGCGACCCGTTTCAAGGTTATAATATGTAATAACTATCATGTAGTTGATTTGATTAGAACAAGGCTTTATGATATCCTCCACAACACATATTATATAAGCGCAGCAAAACTGTCACCATTTTGAAAATTCTGAAGGTATCTGCAGAAAAAAAGGTACGACTGTGGTGTTAGGGTCATTCTTGACCGGGCAAGGTAAACTATACCATAAAAATACTAAATATAAATAAATAAAATAATAAATATACTAAACTTTTTTTCAGTAGTTATATTCTAATATTGTTCTATTATAGTCAGAAAACATTATTATCTATGGGTTTCACATTTAGTATATTATGATTGAACAACCTCATTTTCATCTAAAAAATAAGGGACATGATGTGATTGTAATACAATCAAATTACAATGGGATTATATGGTTATGAATGCATATAATGTTAGTTAGGATGTAGTATTAACTATATTGAGTGATACTCCTTTCTTTTTAGTGGTCAGGACTGAGTTAGACCCCGGGTCAACATTGACCCGCTAACCGGTCAGTGGTGCCAATTCCTAACACAACATGAGGGTTAAGGAGGTGGACTGTAATGAGCATAGCTGCCTATAAATTCTCGACAGGTAGCCCTTTAGAGTGGGAAGAGGGTAAGAAAAATGTCGAGTTATTATGTTTCATATCAAACCTGAAGGCAGAAACTATGTTTCTTATAAAACCTTCTGAATGCAGAAATGATATATTTACCTTCTGAATGCAGAAACTATATGTTTATTATAAAACCTTCTGGAGACAGAAACTAGGCCTATATGTTTCATATAAAACCATATAAAACCTTCTGGAGGCAGAAATGATATGTTATAACACCTTCTGAAGGCAGAAACGATATGTATTTATATAGACGTGTGTGTTCCGGTGTATATGCTTTTCTGAGGACAGACGTGTGTGTTATTTATACGCTTCTCTGAGGACTCTCATGTCCCGCCCCACGTCTGTATCTGATTGGCTTACACCACTAGTCCTCACGAGTCTGTCCCATGACATAACATAACACAAAAAACAAACATGTGTGTTAAATTATTTTGAAGTCAGTTTCCAGCAGTTGAGCGCCATCTATTGGTAAATATATTTTTTTCAGGGTCCAAATCACAGCGGAAAGGGGGGTCCTCGCAACCTTATTGATATCTCAAGGTCCTCGGGAGTACCTGTAAACACGTATGTGTGTGTGTGTGTGTGTGTGTGTGTGTGTGTGTAAATGGCTGCATTTACATAGCGCTTTACAATTTGTTCCTCACATTTTACCCATTCACTCAGACGTTCACACACCGATGGCGGAGGCAACCATGCAAGGTGCCAACCTACCTGCTCATCAGGAGCAATTAGGGGATAAGTGTCTTTAAACAAAGCACAATTGATGCAAACACAGACAACGTGTTGTAAATGCTAGTACAGTAACATCCACCCCCCTGCGTACTGTATCAGCCGCGCCGGGCGTGCCCGCTGGCCATAATGGGGGTTATCGCTTCTCGGCCTTTTGGCTAAGATCAAGTGTAGTATCTGTTCTTATCAGTTTAATATCTGATACGTCCCCTACCCGGGGACCATATATTAAATTGATTTTTGGAACAGGGAGATGGAATAGGGGCTTGCTCCGTCCACTCCACGCATCGACCTGGTCTTGCAGTATCTCCAGGAACGGTGCACTCACTCCTCCTAACTTTGTCAAAGTAAATGTTTTGGTACGCTAATCTGCAATGGGTTAAAGGCAATGCAAAAAAAAAGAAATCATTAGATGGGCAATGCTCAGTTTAATCTGCGTTATGTTTTCCCGCCCTTTTTGTTAAAAAAAAAAAAAAAAAAAAAAAACGTCCTCATGTGTATGTGTGTGTGTGTGTGTGTGTGTGTGTGTGTGTAAATGGCTGCATTTACATAGCGCTTTACAATTTGTTCCTCACATTTTACCCATTCACTCAGACGTTCACACACCGATGGCGGAGGCAACCATGCAAGGTGCCAACCTACCTGCTCATCAGGAGCAATTAGGGGATAAGTGTCTTTAAACAAAGCACAATTGATGCAAACACAGACAACGTGTTGTAAATGCTAGTACAGTAACATCCACCCCCCTGCGTACTGTATCAGCCGCGCCGGGCGTGCCCGCTGGCCATAATGGGGGTTATCGCTTCTCTGCCTTTTGGCTAAGATCAAGTGTAGTATCTGTTCTTATCAGTTTAATATCTGATACGTCCCCTACCCGGGGACCATATATTAAATTGATTTTTGGAACAGGGAGATGGAATAGGGGCTTGCTCCGTCCACTCCACGCATCGACCTGGTCTTGCAGTATCTCCAGGAACGGTGCACTCACTCCTCCTAACTTTGTCAAAGTAAATGTTTTGGTACGCTAATCTGCGATGGGTTAAAGGCAATGCAAAAAAAAAGAAATCATTAGATGGGCAATGCTCAGTTTAATCTGCGTTATGTTTTCCCGCCCTTTTTGTTAAAAAAAAAAAAAAAAAAAAAAAAAAACGTCCTCATGTGTATGTGTGTGTGTGTGTGTGTGTGTGTGTGTGTGTGTGTGTGTGTGTAAATGGCTGCATTTACATAGCGCTTTACAATTTGTTCCTCACATTTTACCCATTCACTCAGACGTTCACACACCGATGGCGGAGGCAACCATGCAAGGTGCCAACCTACCTGCTCATCAGGAGCAATTAGGGGATAAGTGTCTTTAAACAAAGCACAATTGATGCAAACACAGACAACGTGTTGTAAATGCTAGTACAGTAACATCCACCCCCCTGCGTACTGTATCAGCCGCGCCGGGCGTGCCCGCTGGCCATAATGGGGGTTATCGCTTCTCGGCCTTTTGGCTAAGATCAAGTGTAGTATCTGTTCTTATCAGTTTAATATCTGATACGTCCCCTACCCGGGGACCATATATTAAATTGATTTTTGGAACAGGGAGATGGAATAGGGGCTTGCTCCGTCCACTCCACGCATCGACCTGGTCTTGCAGTATCTCCAGGAACGGTGCACTCACTCCTCCTAACTTTGTCAAAGTAAATGTTTTGGTACGCTAATCTGCAATGGGTTAAAGGCAATGCAAAAAAAAAGAAATCATTAGATGGGCAATGCTCAGTTTAATCTGCGTTATGTTTTCCCGCCCTTTTTGTTAAAAAAAAAAAAAAAAAAAAAAAACGTCCTCATGTGTATGTGTGTGTGTGTGTGTGTGTGTGTGTGTGTGTGTGTGTAAATGGCTGCATTTACATAGCGCTTTACAATTTGTTCCTCACATTTTACCCATTCACTCAGACGTTCACACACCGATGGCGGAGGCAACCATGCAAGGTGCCAACCTACCTGCTCATCAGGAGCAATTAGGGGATAAGTGTCTTTAAACAAAGCACAATTGATGCAAACACAGACAACGTGTTGTAAATGCTAGTACAGTAACATCCACCCCCCTGCGTACTGTATCAGCCGCGCCGGGCGTGCCCGCTGGCCATAATGGGGGTTATCGCTTCTCTGCCTTTTGGCTAAGATCAAGTGTAGTATCTGTTCTTATCAGTTTAATATCTGATACGTCCCCTACCCGGGGACCATATATTAAATTGATTTTTGGAACAGGGAGATGGAATAGGGGCTTGCTCCGTCCACTCCACGCATCGACCTGGTCTTGCAGTATCTCCAGGAACGGTGCACTCACTCCTCCTAACTTTGTCAAAGTAAATGTTTTGGTACGCTAATCTGCGATGGGTTAAAGGCAATGCAAAAAAAAAGAAATCATTAGATGGGCAATGCTCAGTTTAATCTGCGTTATGTTTTCCCGCCCTTTTTGTTAAAAAAAAAAAAAAAAAAAAAAAAAAAACGTCCTCATGTGTATGTGTGTGTGTGTGTGTGTGTGTGTGTGTGTGTGTGTGTGTGTGTGTAAATGGCTGCATTTACATAGCGCTTTACAATTTGTTCCTCACATTTTACCCATTCACTCAGACGTTCACACACCGATGGCGGAGGCAACCATGCAAGGTGCCAACCTACCTGCTCATCAGGAGCAATTAGGGGATAAGTGTCTTTAAACAAAGCACAATTGATGCAAACACAGACAACGTGTTGTAAATGCTAGTACAGTAACATCCACCCCCCTGCGTACTGTATCAGCCGCGCCGGGCGTGCCCGCTGGCCATAATGGGGGTTATCGCTTCTCGGCCTTTTGGCTAAGATCAAGTGTAGTATCTGTTCTTATCAGTTTAATATCTGATACGTCCCCTACCCGGGGACCATATATTAAATTGATTTTTGGAACAGGGAGATGGAATAGGGGCTTGCTCCGTCCACTCCACGCATCGACCTGGTCTTGCAGTATCTCCAGGAACGGTGCACTCACTCCTCCTAACTTTGTCAAAGTAAATGTTTTGGTACGCTAATCTGCGATGGGTTAAAGGCAATGCAAAAAAAAAGAAATCATTAGATGGGCAATGCTCAGTTTAATCTGCGTTATGTTTTCCCGCCCTTTTTGTTAAAAAAAAAAACGTCCGTGTGTGTGTGTGTGTGTGTGTGTGTGTGTGTGTGTGTGTGTGTGTAAATGGCTGCATTTACATAGCGCTTTACAATTTGTTCCTCACATTTTACCCATTCACTCAGACGTTCACACACCGATGGCGGAGGCAACCATGCAAGGTGCCAACCTACCTGCTCATCAGGAGCAATTAGGGGATAAGTGTCTTTAAACAAAGCACAATTGATGCAAACACAGACAACGTGTTGTAAATGCTAGTACAGTAACATCCACCCCCCTGCGTACTGTATCAGCCGCGCCGGGCGTGCCCGCTGGCCATAATGGGGGTTATCGCTTCTCGGCCTTTTGGCTAAGATCAAGTGGATGACCGGTGTATGCTGTTCCTGGTTTTGTTTGCTTGTTTATTATTTTTCTCACATTTCCACAGTCGTGCGGTGTATGGGACTGGAAATTGAGTTTTTTTTTTATTGTTTGTGCTGGCTTCTCCCTACGATGGCCAGCACTCCACGGCAGTCGACCCCTAGGGCTGGGTTACGGTTTTCGGCGAGGTTCATATGGAAGGATGGAACGATGCCCATGTGGAACAGAGATGTGTTTGTGGATGGTGTCATCATGACTCAACTCAAGTTGAAGGCGGACGATATTTTTTGCATCCAGCACAATGCCCAGGAGAGGGGCTACGATGTTTCCTTCAGATCCAGTTTGGGGCTCCAGGGGGTTTTGGAGGACTGCAAGCGGATGGAGGCTGATGTCGGACCCCTCAGCCATTTCGAGGTGTTTTCTCTGGACAGGCTGAATTTTCGAGTTATCAATGTCACAATGTACAACCCGTACGTGATCGATAAGGAGGTGACTGATTTTTTGGCCCCCTACGCTGAGGTGATATCTGAGGTCCGGAGGATCAGAGACAGACGTGGGATCTGGACGGGGCGGAGGCAGGTGCAGGTGCTCCTAAAGGCTGTTCCCGGTGGCTGTGACGGGCTGGCTCATCCCCCAGCCTTCTTTTCCTTGGGGCCTGATAGGGGGTATTTGTTTTATAACAACCAGCCCCCTTTCTGCCGAAGGTGCCGGGTGGCAGGGCACTCTGATGGAAAGTGTGGGGAGGTGAGGTGCCACCATTGCAGGGAGGAGGGCCACATGGCTAAAGATTGTAAGGTTGGTAAGAAATGCCACAACTGCAGTTCCACCGACCACCTGGTGAGGGCCTGTCCCCAGGAGCGGCGGTATTCGTCAGTGGTGGTGATGGGGAAGGAGCTTGCACCGAAGACCGGAGAGGAGGAAGAAAGTGCACCAGTGGCACCAGCACCAGCACCAATAGAGGCGATTCCTGTGGAGAAGGACGCAGAGGCGGAGACGGTACTCCTGGTTGGCAACAAGACAGTTTCCCCTTTGTCTTCCGATGGAGAGGCGATGGACGAGGAGGAGGTGGTCGGTGGAGCCAGCGGAGCCAGTGGAGCCAGTGGAGCCAGAAAACGGAGGTTAAGGGTTAAAAGGACTACACCTGGGTCAGAAGGTATGGGGGCAGGGGAAATTACCGGTGGGGGCCCACAAAAAAAGGTAAGGGGAGGGAAGGGAGGTAGGGTGGCCCTCTTAGTGCAACAGGTCGGTGGGGAGCAGGGGGTTGGTGGGGGAGTGGGTTTGGCGGATGTTGAGGCTGAGGGGGAGGGGGTTTGTTTACCGGTTTCCCCTGTCCTGGACAGTATGGACAGTATGGACCCTTTTGAGACTCCAAGCCTTGGGGAAGGGTTACAGGTGGGAGCACCCAACACTTTGCCTGCTTCTTGGGATAAGGGGGAGGATGGGGAGGACAGTTAAAAGTGGGGGTAGGGGTATTATTGTGGGTTGGTTTTTTGTTTAATTTAATTTTATTATTGTCAATGGCTTTCACAGTGGGCACTTTTAATGCACGGGGGTTGAGGGGTTCTGTTAAGAGGAGGGGCTTTTTTGATTATGTTGCCTCACTCAGGCTTACCGTTTGTTTTGTTCAAGAGGTGCACTTACGGGATGGGAGGGATTGTGGTGTGTTTTCAAAGGAATGGGACAAGGGGGAATCGTTTTGGTCAGTGGGGGGGGTTCACTCATCTGGTGTGGGGATACTGTTTGGAAACCGGGAGGCAAGGGTGGTGGGTTCTTTTGTAATTGTGCAGGGGAGGGTTATGGGGGTTGATGTGAATATTGGGGTTTTGAAATTGAGGGTGGTGGTGGTGTACGGGCCACAGAGGGCGGGTGAAAGGAGTGCCATGATGGAGGCTTTAAGGCCTTTTTTTGCCACAAACAGGCAGATGGTGGTGGGGGGTGATTTTAATGTGGATCTGGGGAGGGTGGGTGATCCAAGTGCTGGGTGTGTGGGTTCTTTTTTTAAGGGGCAGGGGCTTGTGGATGGAGGGAAGGCACTTACCCCTCGAATAGATGGTCCCACATGGCGTAACTCCCGGGGGGTAGCCAGGCGTCTCGATTATGTGTTTTTTTCTCGGTCCTTGGTCCTATTGTCGGGCCGGGTGGTCCCTGTTTTTTTCTCTGACCATGATGGGCTCCTCTTTCGGGTCCGGTCTAGCGCTCCTGTTTTCGGGCCCGGGTACTGGAGGTTGAACTCCAGTGTCCTTGGCGAGGATGAGTTCTGCAGTAGCTTTGTCTCCTTTTTCCGGGGGCTCGAGGGACTTAGGGCTTTGTTTTCTGGTGTGGTGGAGTGGTGGGAGGGGGCTAAGGAGAGGATAAAGGGGTTTTGTATTATGTATTGTCAACGGAGGGCGAAGGAGGCGGGGAGGGAAGTGCTCCGTCTTCAACACCTCCTCGAGCTCGAGTACACTTTGGGTAACCTAGGTGGCGCTGTAGACCAGCGGGCTTGTGACTCCCTTAAGACAGAACTTAGGGATGTCTATGAGGATAAGGCCCGTGCTTACCTGACGCGGTCACGTCGTGAGTTCTTGGAGAAGAATGAGACGTGTTCCGCAGCCTTTTTCAGCAGCGTGAGGGCTGATAAGGGAAGGAAGGTGATATCGGGAGTTAGGGACAGTCAGGGTCAGGTGGTTACTGAGACAGGGGAGATGGTAAGGGTCGCAACCGATCACTTCCGCTCCTTCTTCTGTGAACGAGTGGTGGATGAGGAGCGAGCAGAGGCTTTTTTGCAGCTTGTGGCTCAGAGGGTACCGTCAGACCTGGCTGAGGCTTTGGAGGCCCCTCTCTCTCTCGAGGAATTGGAGGGTGCCCTTCGTAGAATGGGCAAGCGTAAGGTTCCGGGCATCGATGGCCTGCCGGCTGAGTTTTATCTCATGTTTTGGGATATTCTCGGCCCGGTGGTTCTCGAGGTCCTGACCGAGGTCCTCCGCACAGGGGCACTGGGAGGGTCAATGGCTAAGGGGGTGATCTCACTTCTGTTTAAGAAGGGGGACGCCTCTGACCTTAAGAACTGGCGGCCATTGACCATGCTGTGTGTTGATTACAAGCTTTTGGCTAAGGTTCTCACAGACCGTCTGTGCACAGCTCTCCCAGATGCGGTCCATGTGGATCAGACGTGTGGGGTGGCTGGGCGCTCGTTGAGATGGAATCTCCAGCTCATCAGAGACGTCATCGCTTGGGCAGAGGATCGGGACCTGCCACTTATGGTGGTGGGTCTTGATCAGGCCAAAGCCTTTGATAGGGTTCACTGGGGTTTTATGTTCAAAGTTTTAGAGAGAATAGGCTTAGGGCGGGTTTTTGTTGGGTGGCTGCGTACTCTGTACACAGCAGTGGGGAGCACGGTTTCTGTTAATGGGCACTTGGGGGAGTTTTTTGGGTTGCACGCAGGGGTAAGACAGGGGTGTCCGCTCTCTCCCCTGCTCTACGTCCTTTATATGGAGCCCCTGGCGGCGGCCATTAGGGCTGACCCGGGTGTGAAGGGTATCCTGGTACCAGGCAGCAGGGGCCTGAGGGTCAAGTTGTCGCAGTATGCGGATGATACCACACTGCTACTGGACAACGATGCGTGTCTGAGTCGGTCTTTGGAGATCTTCCAGGACTTTGGCCGGGTGTCTGGCGCGGAGCTCAACCGTGCTAAATCCTCGGTTAAGTTCTTTGGGCGGTGGAAGAGTAGGTCAGACGTACCAGGAGGGCTGTCGCTCTGTGAAGGGGCCCTGAGGATTCTTGGGGTCCTCTTTGAGGCAGCCCACAGTGCCACGGTCAACTGGACCAGGCGAATAGATGCAGTTCATAAAAAGTTTGCCCTCTGGAAGGCCAGGAGACTGACCTTTACGGGGAAGGTACTGGTTTTGAAGGTAGACGTGTTGCCGTCCCTCCTGTACCTGGCGTACATCTTTCCGATGCCGGCCAGCATGCGGAGGCCGCTCACTCGGCTTGTGTTTCGTTTCATGTGGGGGGGGAGTTATGAATACGTGGCGAGGGCACGCATGTTGGCTCCGGTGGGGGAAGGGGGGAGGGACGTGCCCCATTTCCCACTCAAGTTGGACTGCATTTTTGTTTCTTTTTTGCTCAAAGAATTGTCCTCTCCGGTAGTCCATCCATCTGGCTACTTCCTCCGGTTCTACTTTGCCTACCCGGCAAGGAGGGTCATGGCCTGGTCCAATTCGGCCCCCCGGGCGGAGCAGTTGCCGTGGCATTTTGGCCACGCGGCAAAGTGGCTGCGGGCTCATCCTGGGGTTTTGGAAGGGGATGTGGGGTTGGACCAGAAGAGGCTCTATGCCGAGGTGAGACAGGGAGTGACCGCGCCAGCTGTGGTGGGGATACCCGCTACAGTTTGGTTGTCGGTACAACTGCCTGGCCTGGACAATGGGCTCAAGGATTTAGGATGGCTGATGTTACACAGGAGTTTGCCGGTGCGTGAGATCATGCACCGGCATGGCTTGGCGAGATCCCCGGTGTGCCCCAGAGCTGGTTGCTTTGTGGACGAGACTATTAGACACGTCATGTGGGACTGTCCTTTTGCAGGGGTGGTGTGGGCTAGGGCATCTGTGTTGATTGGGAGGTTGGAGGGGAGTGTTGGGGTCACATGGGCAAGATTGGAGAGAGGGATTGGGAGAGCTGGGGGGGGGGCGTAGGGGGCGTCTCCTGCAATGGCTGCTCATGGGCCTTTTTAAGAAGGGGCTGTGGGAGGCCAGACAGGCTCTGGTTAAAAAGGCGGTGGATTGGGGGGTGGAGGGGGTTGTTAGGAGAGTAGAGGGGGACGTAAAGGGAAGGATGCGGTGGGATGTGAAGAGGTGGGGACATCATGCTGCTAGGGAGAGATGGAAGGGGGGTTTAGGTTTGATGGAAGGGATGTAGTGGTTGCTTAGGATATTGACATATGGTTTTTTTTGTGGAGACCGGAAAGTGCATAAGTGGAAAATGGGGACATGGTTTTTTGTCTTGGATAGTGGGCTATTGTTTTGGGTGGGATAAAGGGAGGTTTTGGTTAACAGTGGGTGGTTTAATTTGGGGTTCATTTTCATTTTCAACTGTAACAGGGACAGCATACAATAAGGAACATAAAATGAAAATGTAGAAATGCAAATGTTCAGGAAAGTTTTGTTTGGATTAGTAGGGAAAGGTAAATTAAGAATGTGTGCACATGTATGGGTGTTTTAAATAGTATGATAGGAAGTCGTTTTGTAGTTTGTATGGTATAGGGACAGATAGGATGTGATAACATGTATATGATTATTTTTGATATAAAATTAAGAAAGAAGGTAAAAACTCCCCTCCCAGCTGGTTGGAGGGGAGGAGAAGCCTGATAAAAAAAAAAAAAAAAAAAAATCTGTTCTTATCAGTTTAATATCTGATACGTCCCCTACCCGGGGACCATATATTAAATTGATTTTTGGAACAGGGAGATGGAATAGGGGCTTGCTCCGTCCACTCCACGCATCGACCTGGTCTTGCAGTATCTCCAGGAACGGTGCACTCACTCCTCCTAACTTTGTCAAAGTAAATGTTTTGGTACGCTAATCTGCGATGGGTTAAAGGCAATGCAAAAAAAAAGAAATCATTAGATGGGCAATGCTCAGTTTAATCTGCGTTATGTTTTCCCGCCCTTTTTGTTAAAAAAAAAAAAAAAAAAAAAAAAAAACGTCCTCATGTGTATGTGTGTGTGTGTGTGTGTGTGTGTGTGTGTGTGTGTAAATGGCTGCATTTACATAGCGCTTTACAATTTGTTCCTCACATTTTACCCATTCACTCAGACGTTCACACACCGATGGCGGAGGCAACCATGCAAGGTGCCAACCTACCTGCTCATCAGGAGCAATTAGGGGATAAGTGTCTTTAAACAAAGCACAATTGATGCAAACACAGACAACGTGTTGTAAATGCTAGTACAGTAACATCCACCCCCCTGCGTACTGTATCAGCCGCGCCGGGCGTGCCCGCTGGCCATAATGGGGGTTATCGCTTCTCGGCCTTTTGGCTAAGATCAAGTGTAGTATCTGTTCTTATCAGTTTAATATCTGATACGTCCCCTACCCGGGGACCATATATTAAATTGATTTTTGGAACAGGGAGATGGAATAGGGGCTTGCTCCGTCCACTCCACGCATCGACCTGGTCTTGCAGTATCTCCAGGAACGGTGCACTCACTCCTCCTAACTTTGTCAAAGTAAATGTTTTGGTACGCTAATCTGCAATGGGTTAAAGGCAATGCAAAAAAAAAGAAATCATTAGATGGGCAATGCTCAGTTTAATCTGCGTTATGTTTTCCCGCCCTTTTTGTTAAAAAAAAAAAAAAAAAAAAAAAACGTCCTCATGTGTATGTGTGTGTGTGTGTGTGTGTGTGTGTGTGTGTGTGTGTAAATGGCTGCATTTACATAGCGCTTTACAATTTGTTCCTCACATTTTACCCATTCACTCAGACGTTCACACACCGATGGCGGAGGCAACCATGCAAGGTGCCAACCTACCTGCTCATCAGGAGCAATTAGGGGATAAGTGTCTTTAAACAAAGCACAATTGATGCAAACACAGACAACGTGTTGTAAATGCTAGTACAGTAACATCCACCCCCCTGCGTACTGTATCAGCCGCGCCGGGCGTGCCCGCTGGCCATAATGGGGGTTATCGCTTCTCTGCCTTTTGGCTAAGATCAAGTGTAGTATCTGTTCTTATCAGTTTAATATCTGATACGTCCCCTACCCGGGGACCATATATTAAATTGATTTTTGGAACAGGGAGATGGAATAGGGGCTTGCTCCGTCCACTCCACGCATCGACCTGGTCTTGCAGTATCTCCAGGAACGGTGCACTCACTCCTCCTAACTTTGTCAAAGTAAATGTTTTGGTACGCTAATCTGCGATGGGTTAAAGGCAATGCAAAAAAAAAGAAATCATTAGATGGGCAATGCTCAGTTTAATCTGCGTTATGTTTTCCCGCCCTTTTTGTTAAAAAAAAAAAAAAAAAAAAAAAAAAAACGTCCTCATGTGTATGTGTGTGTGTGTGTGTGTGTGTGTGTGTGTGTGTGTGTGTGTGTGTAAATGGCTGCATTTACATAGCGCTTTACAATTTGTTCCTCACATTTTACCCATTCACTCAGACGTTCACACACCGATGGCGGAGGCAACCATGCAAGGTGCCAACCTACCTGCTCATCAGGAGCAATTAGGGGATAAGTGTCTTTAAACAAAGCACAATTGATGCAAACACAGACAACGTGTTGTAAATGCTAGTACAGTAACATCCACCCCCCTGCGTACTGTATCAGCCGCGCCGGGCGTGCCCGCTGGCCATAATGGGGGTTATCGCTTCTCGGCCTTTTGGCTAAGATCAAGTGTAGTATCTGTTCTTATCAGTTTAATATCTGATACGTCCCCTACCCGGGGACCATATATTAAATTGATTTTTGGAACAGGGAGATGGAATAGGGGCTTGCTCCGTCCACTCCACGCATCGACCTGGTCTTGCAGTATCTCCAGGAACGGTGCACTCACTCCTCCTAACTTTGTCAAAGTAAATGTTTTGGTACGCTAATCTGCGATGGGTTAAAGGCAATGCAAAAAAAAAGAAATCATTAGATGGGCAATGCTCAGTTTAATCTGCGTTATGTTTTCCCGCCCTTTTTGTTAAAAAAAAAAACGTCCGTGTGTGTGTGTGTGTGTGTGTGTGTGTGTGTGTGTGTGTGTGTGTGTGTAAATGGCTGCATTTACATAGCGCTTTACAATTTGTTCCTCACATTTTACCCATTCACTCAGACGTTCACACACCGATGGCGGAGGCAACCATGCAAGGTGCCAACCTACCTGCTCATCAGGAGCAATTAGGGGATAAGTGTCTTTAAACAAAGCACAATTGATGCAAACACAGACAACGTGTTGTAAATGCTAGTACAGTAACATCCACCCCCCTGCGTACTGTATCAGCCGCGCCGGGCGTGCCCGCTGGCCATAATGGGGGTTATCGCTTCTCGGCCTTTTGGCTAAGATCAAGTGGATGACCGGTGTATGCTGTTCCTGGTTTTGTTTGCTTGTTTATTATTTTTCTCACATTTCCACAGTCGTGCGGTGTATGGGACTGGAAATTGAGTTTTTTTTTTATTGTTTGTGCTGGCTTCTCCCTACGATGGCCAGCACTCCACGGCAGTCGACCCCTAGGGCTGGGTTACGGTTTTCGGCGAGGTTCATATGGAAGGATGGAACGATGCCCATGTGGAACAGAGATGTGTTTGTGGATGGTGTCATCATGACTCAACTCAAGTTGAAGGCGGACGATATTTTTTGCATCCAGCACAATGCCCAGGAGAGGGGCTACGATGTTTCCTTCAGATCCAGTTTGGGGCTCCAGGGGGTTTTGGAGGACTGCAAGCGGATGGAGGCTGATGTCGGACCCCTCAGCCATTTCGAGGTGTTTTCTCTGGACAGGCTGAATTTTCGAGTTATCAATGTCACAATGTACAACCCGTACGTGATCGATAAGGAGGTGACTGATTTTTTGGCCCCCTACGCTGAGGTGATATCTGAGGTCCGGAGGATCAGAGACAGACGTGGGATCTGGACGGGGCGGAGGCAGGTGCAGGTGCTCCTAAAGGCTGTTCCCGGTGGCTGTGACGGGCTGGCTCATCCCCCAGCCTTCTTTTCCTTGGGGCCTGATAGGGGGTATTTGTTTTATAACAACCAGCCCCCTTTCTGCCGAAGGTGCCGGGTGGCAGGGCACTCTGATGGAAAGTGTGGGGAGGTGAGGTGCCACCATTGCAGGGAGGAGGGCCACATGGCTAAAGATTGTAAGGTTGGTAAGAAATGCCACAACTGCAGTTCCACCGACCACCTGGTGAGGGCCTGTCCCCAGGAGCGGCGGTATTCGTCAGTGGTGGTGATGGGGAAGGAGCTTGCACCGAAGACCGGAGAGGAGGAAGAAAGTGCACCAGTGGCACCAGCACCAGCACCAATAGAGGCGATTCCTGTGGAGAAGGACGCAGAGGCGGAGACGGTACTCCTGGTTGGCAACAAGACAGTTTCCCCTTTGTCTTCCGATGGAGAGGCGATGGACGAGGAGGAGGTGGTCGGTGGAGCCAGCGGAGCCAGTGGAGCCAGTGGAGCCAGAAAACGGAGGTTAAGGGTTAAAAGGACTACACCTGGGTCAGAAGGTATGGGGGCAGGGGAAATTACCGGTGGGGGCCCACAAAAAAAGGTAAGGGGAGGGAAGGGAGGTAGGGTGGCCCTCTTAGTGCAACAGGTCGGTGGGGAGCAGGGGGTTGGTGGGGGAGTGGGTTTGGCGGATGTTGAGGCTGAGGGGGAGGGGGTTTGTTTACCGGTTTCCCCTGTCCTGGACAGTATGGACAGTATGGACCCTTTTGAGACTCCAAGCCTTGGGGAAGGGTTACAGGTGGGAGCACCCAACACTTTGCCTGCTTCTTGGGATAAGGGGGAGGATGGGGAGGACAGTTAAAAGTGGGGGTAGGGGTATTATTGTGGGTTGGTTTTTTGTTTAATTTAATTTTATTATTGTCAATGGCTTTCACAGTGGGCACTTTTAATGCACGGGGGTTGAGGGGTTCTGTTAAGAGGAGGGGCTTTTTTGATTATGTTGCCTCACTCAGGCTTACCGTTTGTTTTGTTCAAGAGGTGCACTTACGGGATGGGAGGGATTGTGGTGTGTTTTCAAAGGAATGGGACAAGGGGGAATCGTTTTGGTCAGTGGGGGGGGTTCACTCATCTGGTGTGGGGATACTGTTTGGAAACCGGGAGGCAAGGGTGGTGGGTTCTTTTGTAATTGTGCAGGGGAGGGTTATGGGGGTTGATGTGAATATTGGGGTTTTGAAATTGAGGGTGGTGGTGGTGTACGGGCCACAGAGGGCGGGTGAAAGGAGTGCCATGATGGAGGCTTTAAGGCCTTTTTTTGCCACAAACAGGCAGATGGTGGTGGGGGGTGATTTTAATGTGGATCTGGGGAGGGTGGGTGATCCAAGTGCTGGGTGTGTGGGTTCTTTTTTTAAGGGGCAGGGGCTTGTGGATGGAGGGAAGGCACTTACCCCTCGAATAGATGGTCCCACATGGCGTAACTCCCGGGGGGTAGCCAGGCGTCTCGATTATGTGTTTTTTTCTCGGTCCTTGGTCCTATTGTCGGGCCGGGTGGTCCCTGTTTTTTTCTCTGACCATGATGGGCTCCTCTTTCGGGTCCGGTCTAGCGCTCCTGTTTTCGGGCCCGGGTACTGGAGGTTGAACTCCAGTGTCCTTGGCGAGGATGAGTTCTGCAGTAGCTTTGTCTCCTTTTTCCGGGGGCTCGAGGGACTTAGGGCTTTGTTTTCTGGTGTGGTGGAGTGGTGGGAGGGGGCTAAGGAGAGGATAAAGGGGTTTTGTATTATGTATTGTCAACGGAGGGCGAAGGAGGCGGGGAGGGAAGTGCTCCGTCTTCAACACCTCCTCGAGCTCGAGTACACTTTGGGTAACCTAGGTGGCGCTGTAGACCAGCGGGCTTGTGACTCCCTTAAGACAGAACTTAGGGATGTCTATGAGGATAAGGCCCGTGCTTACCTGACGCGGTCACGTCGTGAGTTCTTGGAGAAGAATGAGACGTGTTCCGCAGCCTTTTTCAGCAGCGTGAGGGCTGATAAGGGAAGGAAGGTGATATCGGGAGTTAGGGACAGTCAGGGTCAGGTGGTTACTGAGACAGGGGAGATGGTAAGGGTCGCAACCGATCACTTCCGCTCCTTCTTCTGTGAACGAGTGGTGGATGAGGAGCGAGCAGAGGCTTTTTTGCAGCTTGTGGCTCAGAGGGTACCGTCAGACCTGGCTGAGGCTTTGGAGGCCCCTCTCTCTCTCGAGGAATTGGAGGGTGCCCTTCGTAGAATGGGCAAGCGTAAGGTTCCGGGCATCGATGGCCTGCCGGCTGAGTTTTATCTCATGTTTTGGGATATTCTCGGCCCGGTGGTTCTCGAGGTCCTGACCGAGGTCCTCCGCACAGGGGCACTGGGAGGGTCAATGGCTAAGGGGGTGATCTCACTTCTGTTTAAGAAGGGGGACGCCTCTGACCTTAAGAACTGGCGGCCATTGACCATGCTGTGTGTTGATTACAAGCTTTTGGCTAAGGTTCTCACAGACCGTCTGTGCACAGCTCTCCCAGATGCGGTCCATGTGGATCAGACGTGTGGGGTGGCTGGGCGCTCGTTGAGATGGAATCTCCAGCTCATCAGAGACGTCATCGCTTGGGCAGAGGATCGGGACCTGCCACTTATGGTGGTGGGTCTTGATCAGGCCAAAGCCTTTGATAGGGTTCACTGGGGTTTTATGTTCAAAGTTTTAGAGAGAATAGGCTTAGGGCGGGTTTTTGTTGGGTGGCTGCGTACTCTGTACACAGCAGTGGGGAGCACGGTTTCTGTTAATGGGCACTTGGGGGAGTTTTTTGGGTTGCACGCAGGGGTAAGACAGGGGTGTCCGCTCTCTCCCCTGCTCTACGTCCTTTATATGGAGCCCCTGGCGGCGGCCATTAGGGCTGACCCGGGTGTGAAGGGTATCCTGGTACCAGGCAGCAGGGGCCTGAGGGTCAAGTTGTCGCAGTATGCGGATGATACCACACTGCTACTGGACAACGATGCGTGTCTGAGTCGGTCTTTGGAGATCTTCCAGGACTTTGGCCGGGTGTCTGGCGCGGAGCTCAACCGTGCTAAATCCTCGGTTAAGTTCTTTGGGCGGTGGAAGAGTAGGTCAGACGTACCAGGAGGGCTGTCGCTCTGTGAAGGGGCCCTGAGGATTCTTGGGGTCCTCTTTGAGGCAGCCCACAGTGCCACGGTCAACTGGACCAGGCGAATAGATGCAGTTCATAAAAAGTTTGCCCTCTGGAAGGCCAGGAGACTGACCTTTACGGGGAAGGTACTGGTTTTGAAGGTAGACGTGTTGCCGTCCCTCCTGTACCTGGCGTACATCTTTCCGATGCCGGCCAGCATGCGGAGGCCGCTCACTCGGCTTGTGTTTCGTTTCATGTGGGGGGGGAGTTATGAATACGTGGCGAGGGCACGCATGTTGGCTCCGGTGGGGGAAGGGGGGAGGGACGTGCCCCATTTCCCACTCAAGTTGGACTGCATTTTTGTTTCTTTTTTGCTCAAAGAATTGTCCTCTCCGGTAGTCCATCCATCTGGCTACTTCCTCCGGTTCTACTTTGCCTACCCGGCAAGGAGGGTCATGGCCTGGTCCAATTCGGCCCCCCGGGCGGAGCAGTTGCCGTGGCATTTTGGCCACGCGGCAAAGTGGCTGCGGGCTCATCCTGGGGTTTTGGAAGGGGATGTGGGGTTGGACCAGAAGAGGCTCTATGCCGAGGTGAGACAGGGAGTGACCGCGCCAGCTGTGGTGGGGATACCCGCTACAGTTTGGTTGTCGGTACAACTGCCTGGCCTGGACAATGGGCTCAAGGATTTAGGATGGCTGATGTTACACAGGAGTTTGCCGGTGCGTGAGATCATGCACCGGCATGGCTTGGCGAGATCCCCGGTGTGCCCCAGAGCTGGTTGCTTTGTGGACGAGACTATTAGACACGTCATGTGGGACTGTCCTTTTGCAGGGGTGGTGTGGGCTAGGGCATCTGTGTTGATTGGGAGGTTGGAGGGGAGTGTTGGGGTCACATGGGCAAGATTGGAGAGAGGGATTGGGAGAGCTGGGGGGGGGGCGTAGGGGGCGTCTCCTGCAATGGCTGCTCATGGGCCTTTTTAAGAAGGGGCTGTGGGAGGCCAGACAGGCTCTGGTTAAAAAGGCGGTGGATTGGGGGGTGGAGGGGGTTGTTAGGAGAGTAGAGGGGGACGTAAAGGGAAGGATGCGGTGGGATGTGAAGAGGTGGGGACATCATGCTGCTAGGGAGAGATGGAAGGGGGGTTTAGGTTTGATGGAAGGGATGTAGTGGTTGCTTAGGATATTGACATATGGTTTTTTTTGTGGAGACCGGAAAGTGCATAAGTGGAAAATGGGGACATGGTTTTTTGTCTTGGATAGTGGGCTATTGTTTTGGGTGGGATAAAGGGAGGTTTTGGTTAACAGTGGGTGGTTTAATTTGGGGTTCATTTTCATTTTCAACTGTAACAGGGACAGCATACAATAAGGAACATAAAATGAAAATGTAGAAATGCAAATGTTCAGGAAAGTTTTGTTTGGATTAGTAGGGAAAGGTAAATTAAGAATGTGTGCACATGTATGGGTGTTTTAAATAGTATGATAGGAAGTCGTTTTGTAGTTTGTATGGTATAGGGACAGATAGGATGTGATAACATGTATATGATTATTTTTGATATAAAATTAAGAAAGAAGGTAAAAACTCCCCTCCCAGCTGGTTGGAGGGGAGGAGAAGCCTGATAAAAAAAAAAAAAAAAAAAAATCTGTTCTTATCAGTTTAATATCTGATACGTCCCCTACCCGGGGACCATATATTAAATTGATTTTTGGAACAGGGAGATGGAATAGGGGCTTGCTCCGTCCACTCCACGCATCGACCTGGTCTTGCAGTATCTCCAGGAACGGTGCACTCACTCCTCCTAACTTTGTCAAAGTAAATGTTTTGGTACGCTAATCTGCGATGGGTTAAAGGCAATGCAAAAAAAAAGAAATCATTAGATGGGCAATGCTCAGTTTAATCTGCGTTATGTTTTCCCGCCCTTTTTGTTAAAAAAAAAAAAAAAAAAAAAAAAAAACGTCCTCATGTGTATGTGTGTGTGTGTGTGTGTGTGTGTGTGTGTGTGTGTAAATGGCTGCATTTACATAGCGCTTTACAATTTGTTCCTCACATTTTACCCATTCACTCAGACGTTCACACACCGATGGCGGAGGCAACCATGCAAGGTGCCAACCTACCTGCTCATCAGGAGCAATTAGGGGATAAGTGTCTTTAAACAAAGCACAATTGATGCAAACACAGACAACGTGTTGTAAATGCTAGTACAGTAACATCCACCCCCCTGCGTACTGTATCAGCCGCGCCGGGCGTGCCCGCTGGCCATAATGGGGGTTATCGCTTCTCGGCCTTTTGGCTAAGATCAAGTGGATGACCGGTGTATGCTGTTCCTGGTTTTGTTTGCTTGTTTATTATTTTTCTCACATTTCCACAGTCGTGCGGTGTATGGGACTGGAAATTGAGTTTTTTTTATTGTTTGTGCTGGCTTCTCCCTACGATGGCCAGCACTCCACGGCAGTCGACCCCTAGGGCTGGGTTACGGTTTTCGGCGAGGTTCATATGGAAGGATGGAACGATGCCCATGTGGAACAGAGATGTGTTTGTGGATGGTGTCATCATGACTCAACTCAAGTTGAAGGCGGACGATATTTTTTGCATCCAGCACAATGCCCAGGAGAGGGGCTACGATGTTTCCTTCAGATCCAGTTTGGGGCTCCAGGGGGTTTTGGAGGACTGCAAGCGGATGGAGGCTGATGTCGGACCCCTGAGCCATTTCGAGGTGTTTTCTCTGGACAGGCTGAATTTTCGAGTTATTAATGTCACAATGTACAACCCGTACGTGATCGATAAGGAGGTGACTGATTTTTTGGCCCCCTACGCTGAGGTGATATCTGAGGTCCGGAGGATCAGAGACAGACGTGGGATCTGGACGGGGCGGAGGCAGGTGCAGGTGCTCCTAAAGGCTGTTCCCGGTGGCTGTGACGGGCTGGCTCATCCCCCAGCCTTCTTTTCCTTGGGGCCTGATAGGGGGTATTTGTTTTATAACAACCAGCCCCCTTTCTGCCGAAGGTGCCGGGTGGCAGGGCACTCTGATGGAAAGTGTGGGGAGGTGAGGTGCCACCATTGCAAGGAGGAGGGCCACATGGCTAAAGATTGTAAGGTTGGTAAGAAATGCCACAACTGCGTTTCCACCGACCACCTGGTGAGGGCCTGTCCCCAGGAGCGGCGGTATTCGTCAGTGGTGGTGATGGGGAAGGAGCTTGCACCAAAGACCGGAGAGGAGGAAGAAAGTGCACCAGTGGCACCAGCACCAGCACCAATAGAGGCGATTCCTGTGGAGAAGGACGCAGAGGCGGAGACGGTACTCCTGGTTGGCAACAAGACAGTTTCCCCTTTGTCTTCCGATGGAGAGGCGATGGACGAGGAGGAGGTGGTCGGTGGAGCCAGCGGAGCCAGTGGAGCCAGTGGAGCCAGAAAACGGAGGTTAAGGGTTAAAAGGACTACACCTGGGTCAGAAGGTATGGGGGCAGGGGAAATTACCGGTGGGGGCCCACAAAAAAAGGTAAGGGGAGGGAAGGGAGGTAGGGTGGCCCTCTTAGTGCAACAGGTCGGTGGGGAGCAGGGGGTTGGTGGTGGAGTGTGTTTGGCGGATGTTGAGGCTGAGGGGGAGGGGGTTTGTTTACCGGTTTCCCCTGTCCTGGACAGTATGGACAGTATGGACCCTTTTGAGACTCCAAGCCTTGGGGAAGGGTTACAGGTGGGAGCACCCAACACTTTGCCTGCTTCTTGGGATAAGGGGGAGGATGGGGAGGACAGTTAAAAGTGGGGGTAGGGGTATTATTGTGGGTTGGTTTTTTGTTTAATTTAATTTTATTATTGTCAATGGCTTTCACAGTGGGCACTTTTAATGCACGGGGGTTGAGGGGTTCTGTTAAGAGGAGGGGCTTTTTTGATTATGTTGCCTCACTCAGGCTTACCGTTTGTTTTGTTCAAGAGGTGCACTTACGGGATGGGAGGGATTGTGGTGTGTTTTCAAAGGAATGGGACAAGGGGGAATCGTTTTGGTCAGTGGGGGGGGTTCACTCATCTGGTGTGGGGATACTGTTTGGAAACCGGGAGGCAAGGGTGGTGGGTTCTTTTGTAATTGTGCAGGGGAGGGTTATGGGGGTTGATGTGAATATTGGGGTTTTGAAATTGAGGGTGGTGGTGGTGTACGGGCCACAGAGGGCGGGTGAAAGGAGTGCCATGATGGAGGCTTTAAGGCCTTTTTTTGCCACAAACAGGCAGATGGTGGTGGGGGGTGATTTTAATGTGGATCTGGGGAGGGTGGGTGATCCAAGTGCTGGGTGTGTGGGTTCTTTTTTTAAGGGGCAGGGGCTTGTGGATGGAGGGAAGGCACTTACCCCTCGAATAGATGGTCCCACATGGCGTAACTCCCGGGGGGTAGCCAGGCGTCTCGATTATGTGTTTTTTTCTCGGTCCTTGGTCCTATTGTCGGGCCGGGTGGTCCCTGTTTTTTTCTCTGACCATGATGGGCTCCTCTTTCGGGTCCGGTCTAGCGCTCCTGTTTTCGGCCCCGGGTACTGGAGGTTGAACTCCAGTGTCCTTGGCGAGGATGAGTTCTGCAGTAGCTTTGTCTCCTTTTTCCGGGGGCTCGAGGGACTTAGGGCTTTGTTTTCTGGTGTGGTGGAGTGGTGGGAGGGGGCTAAGGAGAGGATAAAGGGGTTTTGTATTATGTATTGTCAACGGAGGGCGAAGGAGGCGGGGAGGGAAGTGCTCCGTCTTCAACACCTCCTCGAGCTCGAGTACACTTTGGGTAACCTAGGTGGCGCTGTAGACCAGCGGGCTTGTGACTCCCTTAAGACAGAACTTAGGGATGTCTATGAGGATAAGGCCCGTGCTTACCTGACGCGGTCACGTCGTGAGTTCTTGGAGAAGAATGAGACGTGTTCCGCAGCCTTTTTCAGCAGCGTGAGGGCTGATAAGGGAAGGAAGGTGATATCGGGAGTTAGGGACAGTCAGGGTCAGGTGGTTACTGAGACAGGGGAGATGGTAAGGGTCGCAACCGATCACTTCCGCTCCTTCTTCTGTGAACGAGTGGTGGATGAGGAGCGAGCAGAGGCTTTTTTGCAGCTTGTGGCTCAGAGGGTACCGTCAGACCTGGCTGAGGCTTTGGAGGCCCCTCTCTCTCTCGAGGAATTGGAGGGTGCCCTTCGTAGAATGGGCAAGCGTAAGGTTCCGGGCATCGATGGCCTGCCGGCTGAGTTTTATCTCATGTTTTGGGATATTCTCGGCCCGGTGGTTCTCGAGGTCCTGACCGAGGTCCTCCGCACAGGGGCACTGGGAGGGTCAATGGCTAAGGGGGTGATCTCACTTCTGTTTAAGAAGGGGGACGCCTCTGACCTTAAGAACTGGCGGCCATTGACCATGCTGTGTGTTGATTACAAGCTTTTGGCTAAGGTTCTCACAGACCGTCTGTGCACAGCTCTCCCAGATGCGGTCCATGTGGATCAGACGTGTGGGGTGGCTGGGCGCTCGTTGAGATGGAATCTCCAGCTCATCAGAGACGTCATCGCTTGGGCAGAGGACCGGGACCTGCCACTTATGGTGGTGGGTCTTGATCAGGCCAAAGCCTTTGATAGGGTTCACTGGGGTTTTATGTTCAAAGTTTTAGAGAGAATAGGCTTAGGGCGGGTTTTTGTTGGGTGGCTGCGTACTCTGTACACAGCAGTGGGGAGCACGGTTTCTGTTAATGGGCACTTGGGGGAGTTTTTTGGGTTGCACGCAGGGGTAAGACAGGGGTGTCCGCTCTCTCCCCTGCTCTACGTCCTTTATATGGAGCCCCTGGCGGCGGCCATTAGGGCTGACCCGGGTGTGAAGGGTATCCTGGTACCAGGCAGCAGGGGCCTGAGGGTCAAGTTGTCGCAGTATGCGGATGATACCACACTGCTACTGGACAACGATGCGTGTCTGAGTCGGTCTTTGGAGATCTTCCAGGACTTTGGCCGGGTGTCTGGCGCGGAGCTCAACCGTGCTAAATCCTCGGTTAAGTTCTTTGGGCGGTGGAAGAGTAGGTCAGACGTACCAGGAGGGCTGTCGCTCTGTGAAGGGGCCCTGAGGATTCTTGGGGTCCTCTTTGAGGCAGCCCACAGTGCCACGGTCAACTGGACCAGGCGAATAGATGCAGTTCATAAAAAGTTTGCCCTCTGGAAGGCCAGGAGACTGACCTTTACGGGGAAGGTACTGGTTTTGAAGGTAGACGTGTTGCCGTCCCTCCTGTACCTGGCGTACATCTTTCCGATGCCGGCCAGCATGCGGAGGCCGCTCACTCGGCTTGTGTTTCGTTTCATGTGGGGGGGGAGTTATGAATACGTGGCGAGGGCACGCATGTTGGCTCCGGTGGGGGAAGGGGGGAGGGACGTGCCCCATTTCCCACTCAAGTTGGACTGCATTTTTGTTTCTTTTTTGCTCAAAGAATTGTCCTCTCCGGTAGTCCATCCATCTGGCTACTTCCTCCGGTTCTACTTTGCCTACCCGGCAAGGAGGGTCATGGCCTGGTCCAATTCGGCCCCCCGGGCGGAGCAGTTGCCGTGGCATTTTGGCCACGCGGCAAAGTGGCTGCGGGCTCATCCTGGGGTTTTGGAAGGGGATGTGGGGTTGGACCAGAAGAGGCTCTATGCCGAGGTGAGACAGGGAGTGACCGCGCCAGCTGTGGTGGGGATACCCGCTACAGTTTGGTTGTCGGTACAACTGCCTGGCCTGGACAATGGGCTCAAGGATTTAGGATGGCTGATGTTACACAGGAGTTTGCCGGTGCGTGAGATCATGCACCGGCATGGCTTGGCGAGATCCCCGGTGTGCCCCAGAGCTGGTTGCTTTGTGGACGAGACTATTAGACACGTCATGTGGGACTGTCCTTTTGCAGGGGTGGTGTGGGCTAGGGCATCTGTGTTGATTGGGAGGTTGGAGGGGAGTGTTGGGGTCACATGGGCAAGATTGGAGAGAGGGATTGGGAGAGCTGGGGGGGGGCGTAGGGGGCGTCTCCTGCAATGGCTGCTCATGGGCCTTTTTAAGAAGGGGCTGTGGGAGGCCAGACAGGCTCTGGTTAAAAAGGCGGTGGATTGGGGGGTGGAGGGGGTTGTTAGGAGAGTAGAGGGGGACGTAAAGGGAAGGATGCGGTGGGATGTGAAGAGGTGGGGACATCATGCTGCTAGGGAGAGATGGAAGGGGGGTTTAGGTTTGATGGAAGGGATGTAGTGGTTGCTTAGGATATTGACATATGGTTTTTTTTTTTGTGGAGACCGGAAAGTGCATAAGTGGAAAATGGGGACATGGTTTTTTGTCTTGGATAGTGGGCTATTGTTTTGGGTGGGATAAAGGGAGGTTTTGGTTAACAGTGGGTGGTTTAATTTGGGGTTCATTTTCATTTTCAACTGTAACAGGGACAGCATACAATAAGGAACATAAATTGAAAATGTAGAAATGCAAATGTTCAGGAAAGTTTTGTTTGGATTAGTAGGGAAAGGTAAATTAAGAATGTGTGCACATGTATGGGTGTTTTAAATAGTATGATAGGAAGTCGTTTTGTAGTTTGTATGGTATAGGGACAGATAGGATGTGATAACATGTATATGATTATTTTTGATATAAAATTAAGAAAGAAGGTAAACACTCCCCTCCCAGCTGGTTGGAGGGGAGGAGAAGCCCGATTTCACAAAAAAAAAAAAAAAAATCTGTTCTTATCAGTTTAATATCTGATACGTCCCCTACCCGGGGACCATATATTAAATTGATTTTTGGAACAGGGAGATGGAATAGGGGCTTGCTCCGTCCACTCCACGCATCGACCTGGTCTTGCAGTATCTCCAGGAACGGTGCACTCACTCCTCCTAACTTTGTCAAAGTAAATGTTTTGGTACGCTAATCTGCGATGGGTTAAAGGCAATGCAAAAAAAAAGAAATCATTAGATGGGCAATGCTCAGTTTAATCTGCGTTATGTTTTCCCGCCATTTTTGTTAAAAAAAAAAAAAAAAAAAAAAAAAAACGTCCTCATGTGTGTGTGTGTGTGTGTGTGTGTGTGTGTAAATGGCTGCATTTACATAGCGCTTTACAATTTGTTCCTCACATTTTACCCATTCACTCAGACGTTCACACACCGATGGCGGAGGCAACCATGCAAGGTGCCAACCTACCTGCTCATCAGGAGCAATTAGGGGATAAGTGTCTTTAAACAAAGCACAATTGATGCAAACACAGACAACGTGTTGTAAATGCTAGTACAGTAACATCCACCCCCCTGCGTACTGTATCAGCCGCGCCGGGCGTGCCCGCTGGCCATAATGGGGGTTATCGTTTCTCGGCCTTTTGGCTAAGATCAAGTGTAGTATCTGTTCTTATCAGTTTAATATCTGATACGTCCCCTACCCGGGGACCATATATTAAATTGATTTTTGGAACAGGGAGATGGAATAGGGGCTTGCTCCGTCCACTCCACGCATCGACCTGGTCTTGCAGTATCTCCAGGAACGGTGCACTCACTCCTCCTAACTTTGTCAAAGTAAATGTTTTGGTACGCTAATCTGCGATGGGTTAAAGGCAATGCAAAAAAAAAGAAATCATTAGATGGGCAATGCTCAGTTTAATCTGCGTTATGTTTTCCCGCCATTTTTGTTAAAAAAAAAAAAAAAAAAAAAAAAAACGTCCTCATGTGTATGTGTGTGTGTGTGTGTGTGTGTGTGTGTGTGTGTAAATGGCTGCATTTACATAGCGCTTTACAATTTGTTCCTCACATTTTACCCATTCACTCAGACGTTCACACACCGATGGCGGAGGCAACCATGCAAGGTGCCAACCTACCTGCTCATCAGGAGCAATTAGGGGATAAGTGTCTTTAAACAAAGCACAATTGATGCAAACACAGACAACGTGTTGTAAATGCTAGTACAGTAACATCCACCCCCCTGCGTACTGTATCAGCCGCGCCGGGCGTGCCCGCTGGCCATAATGGGGGTTATCGCTTCTCGGCCTTTTGGCTAAGATCAAGTGTAGTATCTGTTCTTATCAGTTTAATATCTGATACGTCCCCTACCCGGGGACCATATATTAAATTGATTTTTGGAACAGGGAGATGGAATAGGGGCTTGCTCCGTCCACTCCACGCATTGACCTGGTCTTGCAGTATCTCCAGGAACGGTGCACTCACTCCTCCTAACTTTGTCAAAGTAAATGTTTTGGTACGCTAATCTGCGATGGGTTAAAGGCAATGCAAAAAAAAAGAAATCATTAGATGGGCAATGCTCAGTTTAATCTGCGTTATGTTTTCCCGCCCTTTTTGTTAAAAAAAAAAAAAAAAAAAAAAAAACGTCCTCATGTGTATGTGTGTGTGTGTGTGTGTGTGTGTGTGTGTGTGTGTGTGTGTAAATGGCTGCATTTACATAGCGCTTTACAATTTGTTCCTCACATTTTACCCATTCACTCAGACGTTCACACACCGATGGCGGAGGCAACCATGCAAGGTGCCAACCTACCTGCTCATCAGGAGCAATTAGGGGATAAGTGTCTTTAAACAAAGCACAATTGATGCAAACACAGACAACGTGTTGTAAATGCTAGTACAGTAACATCCACCCCCCTGCGTACTGTATCAGCCGCGCCGGGCGTGCCCGCTGGCCATAATGGGGGTTATCGCTTCTCGGCCTTTTGGCTAAGATCAAGTGTAGTATCTGTTCTTATCAGTTTAATATCTGATACGTCCCCTACCCGGGGACCATATATTAAATTGATTTTTGGAACAGGGAGATGGAATAGGGGCTTGCTCCGTCCACTCCACGCATCGACCTGGTCTTGCAGTATCTCCAGGAACGGTGCACTCACTCCTCCTAACTTTGTCAAAGTAAATGTTTTGGTACGCTAATCTGCGATGGGTTAAAGGCAATGCAAAAAAAAAGAAATCATTAGATGGGCAATGCTCAGTTTAATCTGCGTTATGTTTTCCCGCCCTTTTTGTTAAAAAAAAAAAAAAAAAAAAAAAAAACGTCCTCATGTGTATGTGTGTGTGTGTGTGTGTGTGTGTGTGTGTGTGTGTAAATGGCTGCATTTACATAGCGCTTTACAATTTGTTCCTCACATTTTACCCATTCACTCAGACGTTCACACACCGATGGCGGAGGCAACCATGCAAGGTGCCAACCTACCTGCTCATCAGGAGCAATTAGGGGATAAGTGTCTTTAAACAAAGCACAATTGATGCAAACACAGACAACGTGTTGTAAATGCTAGTACAGTAACATCCACCCCCCTGCGTACTGTATCAGCCGCGCCGGGCGTGCCCGCTGGCCATAATGGGGGTTATCGCTTCTCGGCCTTTTGGCTAAGATCAAGTGTAGTATCTGTTCTTATCAGTTTAATATCTGATACGTCCCCTACCCGGGGACCATATATTAAATTGATTTTTGGAACAGGGAGATGGAATAGGGGCTTGCTCCGTCCACTCCACGCATCGACCTGGTCTTGCAGTATCTCCAGGAACGGTGCACTCACTCCTCCTAACTTTGTCAAAGTAAATGTTTTGGTACGCTAATCTGCGATGGGTTAAAGGCAATGCAAAAAAAAAGAAATCATTAGATGGGCAATGCTCAGTTTAATCTGCGTTATGTTTTCCCGCCCTTTTTGTTAAAAAAAAAAAAAAAAAAAAAAAAAACGTCCTCATGTGTATGTGTGTGTGTGTGTGTGTGTGTGTGTGTGTGTGTGTAAATGGCTGCATTTACATAGCGCTTTACAATTTGTTCCTCACATTTTACCCATTCACTCAGACGTTCACACACCGATGGCGGAGGCAACCATGCAAGGTGCCAACCTACCTGCTCATCAGGAGCAATTAGGGGATAAGTGTCTTTAAACAAAGCACAATTGATGCAAACACAGACAACGTGTTGTAAATGCTAGTACAGTAACATCCACCCCCCTGCGTACTGTATCAGCCGCGCCGGGCGTGCCCGCTGGCCATAATGGGGGTTATCGCTTCTCGGCCTTTTGGCTAAGATCAAGTGTAGTATCTGTTCTTATCAGTTTAATATCTGATACGTCCCCTACCCGGGGACCATATATTAAATTGATTTTTGGAACAGGGAGATGGAATAGGGGCTTGCTCCGTCCACTCCACGCATCGACCTGGTCTTGCAGTATCTCCAGGAACGGTGCACTCACTCCTCCTAACTTTGTCAAAGTAAATGTTTTGGTACGCTAATCTGCGATGGGTTAAAGGCAATGCAAAAAAAAAGAAATCATTAGATGGGCAATGCTCAGTTTAATCTGCGTTATGTTTTCCCGCCCTTTTTGTTAAAAAAAAAAACGTCCGTGTGTGTGTGTGTGTGTGTGTGTGTGTGTGTGTGTGTGTGTGTGTGTAAATGGCTGCATTTACATAGCGCTTTACAATTTGTTCCTCACATTTTACCCATTCACTCAGACGTTCACACACCGATGGCGGAGGCAACCATGCAAGGTGCCAACCTACCTGCTCATCAGGAGCAATTAGGGGATAAGTGTCTTTAAACAAAGCACAATTGATGCAAACACAGACAACGTGTTGTAAATGCTAGTACAGTAACATCCACCCCCCTGCGTACTGTATCAGCCGCGCCGGGCGTGCCCGCTGGCCATAATGGGGGTTATCGCTTCTCGGCCTTTTGGCTAAGATCAAGTGTAGTATCTGTTCTTATCAGTTTAATATCTGATACGTCCCCTACCCGGGGACCATATATTAAATTGATTTTTGGAACAGGGAGATGGAATAGGGGCTTGCTCCGTCCACTCCACGCATCGACCTGGTCTTGCAGTATCTCCAGGAACGGTGCACTCACTCCTCCTAACTTTGTCAAAGTAAATGTTTTGGTACGCTAATCTGCGATGGGTTAAAGGCAATGCAGAAAAAAAGAAATCATTAGATGGGCAATGCTCAGTTTAATCTGCGTTATGTTTTCCCGCCCTTTTTGTTAAAAGAAAAAAAAAAAAAAAAAAAACGTCCTCATGTGTATGTGTGTGTGTGTGTGTGTGTGTGTGTGTGTGTGTGTAAATGGCTGCATTTACATAGCGCTTTACAATTTGTTCCTCACATTTTACCCATTCACTCAGACGTTCACACACCGATGGCGGAGGCAACCATGCAAGGTGCCAACCTACCTGCTCATCAGGAGCAATTAGGG
The DNA here is from genome assembly GCF_963971535.1 of Notolepis coatsorum. NCBI lineage: Eukaryota > Metazoa > Chordata > Actinopteri > Aulopiformes > Paralepididae > Notolepis > Notolepis coatsorum. Next base: position 306,637 of record NW_028174865.1, read on the forward strand.
GATAAGTGTCTTTAAACAAAGCACAATTGATGCAAACACAGACAACGTGTTGTAAATGCTAGTACAGTAACATCCACCCCCCTGCGTACTGTATCAGCCGCGCCGGGCGTGCCCGCTGGCCATAATGGGGGTTATCGCTTCTCGGCCTTTTGGCTAAGATCAAGTGTAGTATCTGTTCTTATCAGTTTAATATCTGATACGTCCCCTACCCGGGGACCATATATTAAATAGATTTTTGGAACAGGGAGATGGAATAGGGGCTTGCTCCGTCCACTCCACGCATCGACCTGGTCTTGCAGTATCTCCAGGAACGGTGCACTCACTCCTCCTAACTTTGTCAAAGTAAATGTTTTGGTACGCTAATCTGCGATGGGTTAAAGGCAATGCAAAAAAAAAGAAATCATTAGATGGGCAATGCTCAGTTTAATCTGCGTTATGTTTTCCCGCCCTTTTTGTTAAAAAAAAAAACGTCCGTGTGTGTGTGTGTGTGTGTGTGTGTGTGTGTGTGTGTATGTGTAAATGGCTGCATTTACATAGCGCTTTACAATTTGTTCCTCACATTTTACCCATTCACTCAGACGTTCACACACCGATGGCGGAGGCAACCATGCAAGGTGCCAACCTACCTGCTCATCAGGAGCAATTAGGGGATAAGTGTCTTTAAACAAAGCACAATTGATGCAAACACAGACAACGTGTTGTAAATGCTAGTACAGTAACATCCACCCCCCTGCGTACTGTATCAGCCGCGCCGGGCGTGCCCGCTGGCCATAATGGGGGTTATCGCTTCTCGGCCTTTTGGCTAAGATCAAGTGGATGACCGGTGTATGCTGTTCCTGGTTTTGTTTGCTTGTTTATTATTTTTCTCACATTTCCACAGTCGTGCGGTGTATGGGACTGGAAATTGAGTTTTTTTTATTGTTTGTGCTGGCTTCTCCCTACGATGGCCAGCACTCCACGGCAGTCGACCCCTAGGGCTGGGTTACGGTTTTCGGCGAGGTTCATATGGAAGGATGGAACGATGCCCATGTGGAACAGAGATGTGTTTGTGGATGGTGTCATCATGACTCAACTCAAGTTGAAGGCGGACGATATTTTTTGCATCCAGCACAATGCCCAGGAGAGGGGCTACGATGTTTCCTTCAGATCCAGTTTGGGGCTCCAGGGGGTTTTGGAGGACTGCAAGCGGATGGAGGCTGATGTCGGACCCCTCAGCCATTTCGAGGTGTTTTCTCTGGACAGGCTGAATTTTCGAGTTATCAATGTCACAATGTACAACCCGTACGTGATTGATAAGGAGGTGACTGATTTTTTGGCCCCCTACGCTGAGGTGATATCTGAGGTCCGGAGGATCAGAGACAGACGTGGGATCTGGACGGGGCGGAGGCAGGTGCAGGTGCTCCTAAAGGCTGTTCCCGGTGGCTGTGACGGGCTGGCTCATCCCCCAGCCTTCTTTTCCTTGGGGCCTGATAGGGGGTATTTGTTTTATAACAACCAGCCCCCTTTCTGCCGAAGGTGCCGGGTGGCAGGGCACTCTGATGGAAAGTGTGGGGAGGTGAGGTGCCACCATTGCAAGGAGGAGGGCCACATGGCTAAAGATTGTAAGGTTGGTAAGAAATGCCACAACTGCAGTTCCACCGACCACCTGGTGAGGGCCTGTCCCCAGGAGCGGCGGTATTCGTCAGTGGTGGTGATGGGGAAGGAGCTTGCACCGAAGACCGGAGAGGAGGAAGAAAGTGCACCAGTGGCACCAGCACCAGCACCAATAGAGGCGTTTCCTGTGGAGAAGGACGCAGAGGCGGAGACGGTACTCCTGGTTGGCAACAAGACAGTTTCCCCTTTGTCTTCCGATGGAGAGGCGATGGACGAGGAGGAGGTGGTCGGTGGAGCCAGCGGAGCCAGTGGAGCCAGTGGAGCCAGAAAACGGAGGTTAAGGGTTAAAAGGACTACACCTGGGTCAGAAGGTATGGGGGCAGGGGAAATTACCGGTGGGGGCCCACAAAAAAAGGTAAGGGGAGGGAAGGGAGGTAGGGTGGCCCTCTTAGTGCAACAGGTCGGTGGGGAGCAGGGGGTTGGTGGGGGAGTGGGTTTGGCGGATGTTGAGGCTGAGGGGGAGGGGGTTTGTTTACCGGTTTCCCCTGTCCTGGACAGTATGGACAGTATGGACCCTTTTGAGACTCCAAGCCTTGGGGAAGGGTTACAGGTGGGAGCACCCAACACTTTGCCTGCTTCTTGGGATAAGGGGGAGGATGGGGAGGACAGTTAAAAGTGGGGGTAGGGGTATTATTGTGGGTTGGTTTTTTGTTTAATTTTATTTTATTATTGTCAATGGCTTTCACAGTGGGCACTTTTAATGCACGGGGGTTGAGGGGTTCTGTTAAGAGGAGGGGCTTTTTTGATTATGTTGCCTCACTCAGGCTTACCGTTTGTTTTGTTCAAGAGGTGCACTTACGGGATGGGAGGGATTGTGGTGTGTTTTCAAAGGAATGGGACAAGGGGGAATCGTTTTGGTCAGTGGGGGGGGTTCACTCATCTGGTGTGGGGATACTGTTTGGAAACCGGGAGGCAAGGGTGGTGGGTTCTTTTGTAATTGTGCAGGGGAGGGTTATGGGGGTTGATGTGAATATTGGGGTTTTGAAATTGAGGGTGGTGGTGGTGTACGGGCCACAGAGGGCGGGTGAAAGGAGTGCCATGATGGAGGCTTTAAGGCCTTTTTTTGCCACAAACAGGCAGATGGTGGTGGGGGGTGATTTTAATGTGGATCTGGGGAGGGTGGGTGATCCAAGTGCTGGGTGTGTGGGTTCTTTTTTTAAGGGGCAGGGGCTTGTGGATGGAGGGAAGGCACTTACCCCTCGAATAGATGGTCCCACATGGCGTAACTCCCGGGGGGTAGCCAGGCGTCTCGATTATGTGTTTTTTTCTCGGTCCTTGGTCCTATTGTCGGGCCGGGTGGTCCCTGTTTTTTTCTCTGACCATGATGGGCTCCTCTTTCGGGTCCGGTCTAGCGCTCCTGTTTTCGGCCCCAGGTACTGGAGGTTGAACTCCAGTGTCCTTGGCGAGGATGAGTTCTGCAGTAGCTTTGTCTCCTTTTTCCGGGGGCTCGAGGGACTTAGGGCTTTGTTTTCTGGTGTGGTGGAGTGGTGGGAGGGGGCTAAGGAGAGGATAAAGGGGTTTTGTATTATGTATTGTCAACGGAGGGCGAAGGAGGCGGGGAGGGAAGTGCTCCGTCTTCAACACCTCCTCGAGCTCGAGTACACTTTGGGTAACCTAGGTGGCGCTGTAGACCAGCGGGCTTGTGACTCCCTTAAGACAGAACTTAGGGATGTCTATGAGGATAAGGCCCGTGCTTACCTGACGCGGTCACGTCGTGAGTTCTTGGAGAAGAATGAGACGTGTTCCGCAGCCTTTTTCAGCAGCGTGAGGGCTGATAAGGGAAGGAAGGTGATATCGGGAGTTAGGGACAGTCAGGGTCAGGTGGTTACTGAGACAGGGGAGATGGTAAGGGTCGCAACCGATCACTTCCGCTCCTTCTTCTGTGAACGAGTGGTGGATGAGGAGCGAGCAGAGGCTTTTTTGCAGCTTGTGGCTCAGAGGGTACCGTCAGACCTGGCTGAGGCTTTGGAGGCCCCTCTCTCTCTCGAGGAATTGGAGGGTGCCCTTCGTAGAATGGGCAAGCGTAAGGTTCCGGGCATCGATGGCCTGCCGGCTGAGTTTTATCTCATGTTTTGGGATATTCTCGGCCCGGTGGTTCTCGAGGTCCTGACCGAGGTCCTCCGCACGGGGGCACTGGGAGGGTCAATGGCTAAGGGGGTGATCTCACTTCTGTTTAAGAAGGGGGACGCCTCTGACCTTAAGAACTGGCGGCCATTGACCATGCTGTGTGTTGATTACAAGCTTTTGGCTAAGGTTCTCACAGACCGTCTGTGCACAGCTCTCCCAGATGCGGTCCATGTGGATCAGACGTGTGGGGTGGCTGGGCGCTCGTTGAGATGGAATCTCCAGCTCATCAGAGACGTCATCGCTTGGGCAGAGGATCGGGACCTGCCACTTATGGTGGTGGGTCTTGATCAGGCCAAAGCCTTTGATAGGGTTCACTGGGGTTTTATGTTCAAAGTTTTAGAGAGAATAGGCTTAGGGCGGGTTTTTGTTGGGTGGCTGCGTACTCTGTACACAGCAGTGGGGAGCACGGTTTCTGTTAATGGGCACTTGGGGGAGTTTTTTGGGTTGCACGCAGGGGTAAGACAGGGGTGTCCGCTCTCTCCCCTGCTCTACGTCCTTTATATGGAGCCCCTGGCGGCGGCCATTAGGGCTGACCCGGGTGTGAAGGGTATCCTGGTACCAGGCAGCAGGGGCCTGAGGGTCAAGTTGTCGCAGTATGCGGATGATACCACACTGCTACTGGACAACGATGCGTGTCTGAGTCGGTCTTTGGAGATCTTCCAGGACTTTGGCCGGGTGTCTGGCGCGGAGCTCAACCGTGCTAAATCCTCGGTTAAGTTCTTTGGGCGGTGGAAGAGTAGGTCAGACGTACCAGGAGGGCTGTCGCTCTGTGAAGGGGCCCTGAGGATTCTTGGGGTCCTCTTTGAGGCAGCCCACAGTGCCACGGTCAACTGGACCAGGCGAATAGATGCAGTTCATAAAAAGTTTGCCCTCTGGAAGGCCAGGAGACTGACCTTTACGGGGAAGGTACTGGTTTTGAAGGTAGACGTGTTGCCGTCCCTCCTGTACCTGGCGTACATCTTTCCGATGCCGGCCAGCATGCGGAGGCCGCTCACTCGGCTTGTGTTTCGTTTCATGTGGGGGGGGAGTTATGAATACGTGGCGAGGGCACGCATGTTGGCTCCGGTGGGGGAAGGGGGGAGGGACGTGCCCCATTTCCCACTCAAGTTGGACTGCATTTTTGTTTCTTTTTTGCTCAAAGAATTGTCCTCTCCGGTAGTCCATCCATCTGGCTACTTCCTCCGGTTCTACTTTGCCTACCCGGCAAGGAGGGTCATGGCCTGGTCCAATTCGGCCCCCCGGGCGGAGCAGTTGCCGTGGCATTTTGGCCACGCGGCAAAGTGGCTGCGGGCTCATCCTGGGGTTTTGGAAGGGGATGTGGGGTTGGACCAGAAGAGGCTCTATGCCGAGGTGAGACAGGGAGTGACCGCGCCAGCTGTGGTGGGGATACCCGCTACAGTTTGGTTGTCGGTACAACTGCCTGGCCTGGACAATGGGCTCAAGGATTTAGGATGGCTGATGTTACACAGGAGTTTGCCGGTGCGTGAGATCATGCACCGGCATGGCTTGGCGAGATCCCCGGTGTGCCCCAGAGCTGGTTGCTTTGTGGACGAGACTATTAGACACGTCATGTGGGACTGTCCTTTTGCAGGGGTGGTGTGGGCTAGGGCATCTGTGTTGATTGGGAGGTTGGAGGGGAGTGTTGGGGTCACATGGGCAAGATTGGAGAGAGGGATTGGGAGAGCTGGGGGGGGGCGTAGGGGGCGTCTCCTGCAATGGCTGCTCATGGGCCTTTTTAAGAAGGGGCTGTGGGAGGCCAGACAGGCTCTGGTTAAAAAGGCGGTGGATTGGGGGGTGGAGGGGGTTGTTAGGAGAGTAGAGGGGGATGTAAAGGGAAGGATGCGGTGGGATGTGAAGAGGTGGGGACATCATGCTGCTAGGGAGAGATGGAAGGGGGGTTTAGGTTTGATGGAAGGGATGTAGTGGTTGCTTAGGATATTGACATATGGTTTTTTTTGTGGAGACCGGAAAGTGCATAAGTGGAAAATGGGGACATGGTTTTTTGTCTTGGATAGTGGGCTATTGTTTTGGGTGGGATAAAGGGAGGTTTTGGTTAACAGTGGGTGGTTTAATTTGGGGTTCATTTTCATTTTCAACTGTAACAGGGACAGCATACAATAAGGAACATAAAATGAAAATGTAGAAATGCAAATGTTCAGGAAAGTTTTGTTTGGATTAGTAGGGAAAGGTAAATTAAGAATGTGTGCACATGTATGGGTGTTTTAAATAGTATGATAGGAAGTCGTTTTGTAGTTTGTATGGTATAGGGACAGATAGGATGTGATAACATGTATATGATTATTTTTGATATAAAATTAAGAAAGAAGGTAAAAACTCCCCTCCCAGCTGGTTGGAGGGGAGGAGAAGCCCGATTTCACAAAAAAAAAAAAAAAAAAAAAAAAAAAAAAAAAAAAAATCTGTTCTTATCAGTTTAATATCTGATACGTCCCCTACCCGGGGACCATATATTAAATTGATTTTTGGAACAGGGAGATGGAATAGGGGCTTGCTCCGTCCACTCCACGCATCGACCTGGTCTTGCAGTATCTCCAGGAACGGTGCACTCACTCCTCCTAACTTTGTCAAAGTAAATGTTTTGGTACGCTAATCTGCGATGGGTTAAAGGCAATGCAAAAAAAAAGAAATCATTAGATGGGCAATGCTCAGTTTAATCTGCGTTATGTTTTCCCGCCCTTTTTGTTAAAAAAAAAAAAAAAAAAAAAAAAAACTTCCTCATGTGTATGTGTGTGTGTGTGTGTGTGTGTGTGTGTGTGTGTGTAAATGGCTGCATTTACATAGCGCTTTACAATTTGTTCCTCACATTTTACCCATTCACTCAGACGTTCACACACCGATGGCGGAGGCAACCATGCAAGGTGCCAACCTACCTGCTCATCAGGAGCAATTAGGGGATAAGTGTCTTTAAACAAAGCACAATTGATGCAAACACAGACAACGTGTTGTAAATGCTAGTACAGTAACATCCACCCCCCTGCGTACTGTATCAGCCGCGCCGGGCGTGCCCGCTGGCCATAATGGGGGTTATCGCTTCTCGGCCTTTTGGCTAAGATCAAGTGTAGTATCTGTTCTTATCAGTTTAATATCTGATACGTCCCCTACCCGGGGACCATATATTAAATTGATTTTTGGAACAGGGAGATGGAATAGGGGCTTGCTCCGTCCACTCCACGCATCGACCTGGTCTTGCAGTATCTCCAGGAACGGTGCACTCACTCCTCCTAACTTTGTCAAAGTAAATGTTTTGGTACGCTAATCTGCGATGGGTTAAAGGCAATGCAAAAAAAAAGAAATCATTAGATGGGCAATGCTCAGTTTAATCTGCGTTATGTTTTCCCGCCCTTTTTGTTAAAAAAAAAAACGTCCGTGTGTGTGTGTGTGTGTGTGTGTGTGTAAATGGCTGCATTTACATAGCGCTTTACAATTTGTTCCTCACATTTTACCCATTCACTCAGACGTTCACACACCGATGGCGGAGGCAACCATGCAAGGTGCCAACCTACCTGCTCATCAGGAGCAATTAGGGGATAAGTGTCTTTAAACAAAGCACAATTGATGCAAACACAGACAACGTGTTGTAAATGCTAGTACAGTAACATCCACCCCCCTGCGTACTGTATCAGCCGCGCCGGGCGTGCCCGCTGGCCATAATGGGGGTTATCGCTTCTCGGCCTTTTGGCTAAGATCAAGTGTAGTATCTGTTCTTATCAGTTTAATATCTGATATGTCCCCTACCCGGGGACCATATATTAAATTGATTTTTGGAACAGGGAGATGGAATAGGGGCTTGCTCCGTCCACTCCACGCATCGACCTGGTCTTGCAGTATCTCCAGGAACGGTGCACTCACTCCTCCTAACTTTGTCAAAGTAAATGTTTTGGTACGCTAATCTGCGATGGGTTAAAGGCAATGCAAAAAAAAAGAAATCATTAGATGGGCAACGCTCTGTTTAATCTGCGTTATGTTTTCCCGCCCTTTTTGTTAAAAAAAAAACGTCCGTGTGTGTGTGTGTGTGTGTGTGTGTGTGTGTGTGTGTGTGTGTGTGTGTGTGTGTGTAAATGGCTGCATTTACATAGCGCTTTACAATTTGTTCCTCACATTTTACCCATTCACTCAGACGTTCACACACCGATGGCGGAGGCAACCATGCAAGGTGCCAACCTACCTGCTCATCAGGAGCAATTAGGGGATAAGTGTCTTTAAACAAAGCACAATTGATGCAAACACAGACAACGTGTTGTAAATGCTAGTACAGTAACATCCACCCCCCTGCGTACTGTATCAGCCGCGCCGGGCGTGCCCGCTGGCCATAATGGGGGTTATCGCTTCTCGGCCTTTTGGCTAAGATCAAGTGTAGTATCTGTTCTTATCAGTTTAATATCTGATACGTCCCCTACCCGGGGACCATATATTAAATTGATTTTTGGAACAGGGAGATGGAATAGGGGCTTGCTCCGTCCACTCCACGCATCGACCTGGTCTTGCAGTATCTCCAGGAACGGTGCACTAACTCCTCCTAACTTTGTCAAAGTAAATGTTTTGGTACGCTAATCTGCGATGGGTTAAAGGCAATGCAAAAAAAAAGAAATCATTAGATGGGCAACGCTCTGTTTAATCTGCGTTATGTTTTCCCGCCCTTTTTGTTAAAAAAAAAAAAAAAAAAAAAAAAACGTCCTCATGTGTATGTGTGTGTGTGTGTGTGTGTGTGTGTGTGTGTGTGTGTGTGTGTGTAAATGGCTGCATTTACATAGCGCTTTACAATTTGTTCCTCACATTTTACCCATTCACTCAGACGTTCACACACCGATGGCGGAGGCAACCATGCAAGGTGCCAACCTACCTGCTCATCAGGAGCAATTAGGGGATAAGTGTCTTTAAACAAAGCACAATTGATGCAAACACAGACAACGTGTTGTAAATGCTAGTACAGTAACATCCACCCCCCTGCGTACTGTATCAGCCGCGCCGGGCGTGCCCGCTGGCCATAATGGGGGTTATCGCTTCTCGGCCTTTTGGCTAAGATCAAGTGTAGTATCTGTTCTTATCAGTTTAATATCTGATACGTCCCCTACCCGGGGACCATATATTAAATTGATTTTTGGAACAGGGAGATGGAATAGGGGCTTGCTCCGTCCACTCCACGCATCGACCTGGTCTTGCAGTATCTCCAGGAACGGTGCACTAACTCCTCCTAACTTTGTCAAAGTAAATGTTTTGGTACGCTAATCTGCGATGGGTTAAAGGCAATGCAAAAAAAAAGAAATCATTAGATGGGCAACGCTCTGTTTAATCTGCGTTATGTTTTCCCGCCCTTTTTGTTAAAAAAAAAAAAAAAAAAAAAAAAAAACGTCCTCATGTGTATGTGTGTGTGTGTGTGTGTGTGTGTGTGTGTGTGTGTGTGTAAATGGCTGCATTTACATAGCGCTTTACAATTTGTTCCTCACATTTTACCCATTCACTCAGACGTTCACACACCGATGGCGGAGGCAACCATGCAAGGTGCCAACCTACCTGCTCATCAGGAGCAATTAGAGGATAAGTGTCTTTAAACAAAGCACAATTGATGCAAACACAGACAACGTGTTGTAAATGCTAGTACAGTAACATCCACCCCCCTGCGTACTGTATCAGCCGCGCCGGGCGTGCCCGCTGGCCATAATGGGGGTTATCGCTTCTCGGCCTTTTGGCTAAGATCAAGTGGATGACCGGTGTATGCTGTTCCTGGTTTTGTTTACTTGTTTATTATTTTTCTCACATTTCCACAGTCGTGCGGTGTATGGGACTGGAAATTGAGTTTTTTTTATTGTTTGTGCTGGCTTCTCCCTACGATGGCCAGCACTCCACGGCAGTCGACCCCTAGGGCTGGGTTACGGTTTTCGGCGAGGTTCATATGGAAGGATGGAACGATGCCCATGTGGAACAGAGATGTGTTTGTGGATGGTGTCATCATGACTCAACTCAAGTTGAAGGCGGACGATATTTTTTGCATCCAGCACAATGCCCAGGAGAGGGGCTACGATGTTTCCTTCAGATCCAGTTTGGGGCTCCAGGGGGTTTTGGAGGACTGCAAGCGGATGGAGGCTGATGTCGGACCCCTCAGCCATTTCGAGGTGTTTTCTCTGGACAGGCTGAATTTTCGAGTTATCAATGTCACAATGTACAACCCGTACGTGATTGATAAGGAGGTGACTGATTTTTTGGCCCCCTACGCTGAGGTGATATCTGAGGTCCGGAGGATCAGAGACAGACGTGGGATCTGGACGGGGCGGAGGCAGGTGCAGGTGCTCCTAAAGGCTGTTCCCGGTGGCTGTGACGGGCTGGCTCATCCCCCAGCCTTCTTTTCCTTGGGGCCTGATAGGGGGTATTTGTTTTATAACAACCAGCCCCCTTTCTGCCGAAGGTGCCGGGTGGCAGGGCACTCTGATGGAAAGTGTGGGGAGGTGAGGTGCCACCATTGCAAGGAGGAGGGCCACATGGCTAAAGATTGTAAGGTTGGTAAGAAATGCCACAACTGCAGTTCCACCGACCACCTGGTGAGGGCCTGTCCCCAGGAGCGGCGGTATTCGTCAGTGGTGGTGATGGGGAAGGAGCTTGCACCGAAGACCGGAGAGGAGGAAGAAAGTGCACCAGTGGCACCAGCACCAGCACCAATAGAGGCGTTTCCTGTGGAGAAGGACGCAGAGGCGGAGACGGTACTCCTGGTTGGCAACAAGACAGTTTCCCCTTTGTCTTCCGATGGAGAGGCGATGGACGAGGAGGAGGTGGTCGGTGGAGCCAGCGGAGCCAGTGGAGCCAGTGGAGCCAGAAAACGGAGGTTAAGGGTTAAAAGGACTACACCTGGGTCAGAAGGTATGGGGGCAGGGGAAATTACCGGTGGGGGCCCACAAAAAAAGGTAAGGGGAGGGAAGGGAGGTAGGGTGGCCCTCTTAGTGCAACAGGTCGGTGGGGAGCAGGGGGTTGGTGGGGGAGTGGGTTTGGCGGATGTTGAGGCTGAGGGGGAGGGGGTTTGTTTACCGGTTTCCCCTGTCCTGGACAGTATGGACAGTATGGACCCTTTTGAGACTCCAAGCCTTGGGGAAGGGTTACAGGTGGGAGCACCCAACACTTTGCCTGCTTCTTGGGATAAGGGGGAGGATGGGGAGGACAGTTAAAAGTGGGGGTAGGGGTATTATTGTGGGTTGGTTTTTTGTTTAATTTAATTTTATTATTGTCAATGGCTTTCACAGTGGGCACTTTTAATGCACGGGGGTTGAGGGGTTCTGTTAAGAGGAGGGGCTTTTTTGATTATGTTGCCTCACTCAGGCTTACCGTTTGTTTTGTTCAAGAGGTGCACTTACGGGATGGGAGGGATTGTGGTGTGTTTTCAAAGGAATGGGACAAGGGGGAATCGTTTTGGTCAGTGGGGGGGGTTCACTCATCTGGTGTGGGGATACTGTTTGGAAACCGGGAGGCAAGGGTGGTGGGTTCTTTTGTAATTGTGCAGGGGAGGGTTATGGGGGTTGATGTGAATGTTGGGGTTTTGAAATTGAGGGTGGTGGTGGTGTACGGGCCACAGAGGGCGGGTGAAAGGAGTGCCATGATGGAGGCTTTAAGGCCTTTTTTTGCCACAAACAGGCAGATGGTGGTGGGGGGTGATTTTAATGTGGATCTGGGGAGGGTGGGTGATCCAAGTGCTGGGTGTGTGGGTTCTTTTTTTAAGGGGCAGGGGCTTGTGGATGGAGGGAAGGCACTTACCCCTCGAATAGATGGTCCCACATGGCGTAACTCCCGGGGGGTAGCCAGGCGTCTCGATTATGTGTTTTTTTCTCGGTCCTTGGTCCTATTGTCGGGCCGGGTGGTCCCTGTTTTTTTCTCTGACCATGATGGGCTCCTCTTTCGGGTCCGGTCTAGCGCTCCTGTTTTCGGCCCCGGGTACTGGAGGTTGAACTCCAGTGTCCTTGGCGAGGATGAGTTCTGCAGTAGCTTTGTCTCCTTTTTCCGGGGGCTCGAGGGACTTAGGGCTTTGTTTTCTGGTGTGGTGGAGTGGTGGGAGGGGGCTAAGGAGAGGATAAAGGGGTTTTGTATTATGTATTGTCAACGGAGGGCGAAGGAGGCGGGGAGGGAAGTGCTCCGTCTTCAACACCTCCTCGAGCTCGAGTACACTTTGGGTAACCTAGGTGGCGCTGTAGACCAGCGGGCTTGTGACTCCCTTAAGACAGAACTTAGGGATGTCTATGAGGATAAGGCCCGTGCTTACCTGACGCGGTCACGTCGTGAGTTCTTGGAGAAGAATGAGACGTGTTCCGCAGCCTTTTTCAGCAGCGTGAGGGCTGATAAGGGAAGGAAGGTGATATCGGGAGTTAGGGACAGTCAGGGTCAGGTGGTTACTGAGACAGGGGAGATGGTAAGGGTCGCAACCGATCACTTCCGCTCCTTCTTCTGTGAACGAGTGGTGGATGAGGAGCGAGCAGAGGCTTTTTTGCAGCTTGTGGCTCAGAGGGTACCGTCAGACCTGGCTGAGGCTTTGGAGGCCCCTCTCTCTCTCGAGGAATTGGAGGGTGCCCTTCGTAGAATGGGCAAGCGTAAGGTTCCGGGCATCGATGGCCTGCCGGCTGAGTTTTATCTCATGTTTTGGGATATTCTCGGCCCGGTGGTTCTCGAGGTCCTGACCGAGGTCCTCCGCACAGGGGCACTGGGAGGGTCAATGGCTAAGGGGGTGATCTCACTTCTGTTTAAGAAGGGGGACGCCTCTGACCTTAAGAACTGGCGGCCATTGACCATGCTGTGTGTTGATTACAAGCTTTTGGCTAAGGTTCTCACAGACCGTCTGTGCACAGCTCTCCCAGATGCGGTCCATGTGGATCAGACGTGTGGGGTGGCTGGGCGCTCGTTGAGATGGAATCTCCAGCTCATCAGAGACGTCATCGCTTGGGCAGAGGATCGGGACCTGCCACTTATGGTGGTGGGTCTTGATCAGGCCAAAGCCTTTGATAGGGTTCACTGGGGTTTTATGTTCAAAGTTTTAGAGAGAATAGGCTTAGGGCGGGTTTTTGTTGGGTGGCTGCGTACTCTGTACACAGCAGTGGGGAGCACGGTTTCTGTTAATGGGCACTTGGGGGAGTTTTTTGGGTTGCACGCAGGGGTAAGACAGGGGTGTCCGCTCTCTCCCCTGCTCTACGTCCTTTATATGGAGCCCCTGGCGGCGGCCATTAGGGCTGACCCGGGTGTGAAGGGTATCCTGGTACCAGGCAGCAGGGGCCTGAGGGTCAAGTTGTCGCAGTATGCGGATGATACCACACTGCTACTGGACAACGATGCGTGTCTGAGTCGGTCTTTGGAGATCTTCCAGGACTTTGGCCGGGTGTCTGGCGCGGAGCTCAACCGTGCTAAATCCTCGGTTAAGTTCTTTGGGCGGTGGAAGAGTAGGTCAGACGTACCAGTAGGGCTGTCGCTCTGTGAAGGGGCCCTGAGGATTCTTGGGGTCCTCTTTGAGGCAGCCCACAGTGCCACGGTCAACTGGACCAGGCGAATAGATGCAGTTCATAAAAAGTTTGCCCTCTGGAAGGCCAGGAGACTGACCTTTACGGGGAAGGTACTGGTTTTGAAGGTAGACGTGTTGCCGTCCCTCCTGTACCTGGCGTACATCTTTCCGATGCCGGCCAGCATGCGGAGGCCGCTCACTCGGCTTGTGTTTCGTTTCATGTGGGGGGGGAGTTATGAATACGTGGCGAGGGCACGCATGTTGGCTCCGGTGGGGGAAGGGGGGAGGGACGTGCCCCATTTCCCACTCAAGTTGGACTGCATTTTTGTTTCTTTTTTGCTCAAAGAATTGTCCTCTCCGGTAGTCCATCCATCTGGCTACTTCCTCCGGTTCTACTTTGCCTACCCGGCAAGGAGGGTCATGGCCTGGTCCAATTCGGCCCCCCGGGCGGAGCAGTTGCCGTGGCATTTTGGCCACGCGGCAAAGTGGCTGCGGGCTCATCCTGGGGTTTTGGAAGGGGATGTGGGGTTGGACCAGAAGAGGCTCTATGCCGAGGTGAGACAGGGAGTGACCGCGCCAGCTGTGGTGGGGATACCCGCTACAGTTTGGTTGTCGGTACAACTGCCTGGCCTGGACAATGGGCTCAAGGATTTAGGATGGCTGATGTTACACAGGAGTTTGCCGGTGCGTGAGATCATGCACCGGCATGGCTTGGCGAGATCCCCGGTGTGCCCCAGAGCTGGTTGCTTTGTGGACGAGACTATTAGACACGTCATGTGGGACTGTCCTTTTGCAGGGGTGGTGTGGGCTAGGGCATCTGTGTTGATTGGGAGGTTGGAGGGGAGTGTTGGGGTCACATGGGCAAGATTGGAGAGAGGGATTGGGAGAGCTGGGGGGGGCGTAGGGGGCGTCTCCTGCAATGGCTGCTCATGGGCCTTTTTAAGAAGGGGCTGTGGGAGGCCAGACAGGCTCTGGTTAAAAAGGCGGTGGATTGGGGGGTGGAGGGGGTTGTTAGGAGAGTAGAGGGGGACGTAAAGGGAAGGATGCGGTGGGATGTGAAGAGGTGGGGACATCATGCTGCTAGGGAGAGATGGAAGGGGGGTTTAGGTTTGATGGAAGGGATGTAGTGGTTGCTTAGGATATTGACATATGGTTTTTTTTGTGGAGACCGGAAAGTGCATAAGTGGAAAATGGGGACATGGTTTTTTGTCTTGGATAGTGGGCTATTGTTTTGGGTGGGATAAAGGGAGGTTTTGGTTAACAGTGGGTGGTTTAATTTGGGGTTCATTTTCATTTTCAACTGTAACAGGGACAGCATACAATAAGGAACATAAAATGAAAATGTAGAAATGCAAATGTTCAGGAAAGTTTTGTTTGGATTAGTAGGGAAAGGTAAATTAAGAATGTGTGCACATGTATGGGTGTTTTAAATAGTATGATAGGAAGTCGTTTTGTAGTTTGTATGGTATAGGGACAGATAGGATGTGATAACATGTATATGATTATTTTTGATATAAAATTAAGAAAGAAGGTAAAAACTCCCCTCCCAGCTGGTTGGAGGGGAGGAGAAGCCCGATTTCACAAAAAAAAAAAAAAAAAAAAAAAATCTGTTCTTATCAGTTTAATATCTGATACGTCCCCTACCCGGGGACCATATATTAAATTGATTTTTGGAACAGGGAGATGGAATAGGGGCTTGCTCCGTCCACTCCACGCATCGACCTGGTCTTGCAGTATCTCCAGGAACGGTGCACTCACTCCTCCTAACTTTGTCAAAGTAAATGTTTTGGTACGCTAATCTGCGATGGGTTAAAGGCAATGCAAAAAAAAAGAAATCATTAGATGGGCAACGCTCTGTTTAATCTGCGTTATGTTTTCCCGCCCTTTTTGTTAAAAAAAAAACGTCCGTGTGTGTGTGTGTGTGTGTGTGTGTGTGTGTGTGTGTGTGTGTGTGTGTGTGTGTGTGTGTGTGTGTGTGTGTAAATGGCTGCATTTACATAGCGCTTTACAATTTGTTCCTCACATTTTACCCATTCACTCAGACGTTCACACACCGATGGCGGAGGCAACCATGCAAGGTGCCAACCTACCTGCTCATCAGGAGCAATTAGGGGATAAGTGTCTTTAAACAAAGCACAATTGATGCAAACACAGACAACGTGTTGTAAATGCTAGTACAGTAACATCCACCCCCCTGCGTACTGTATCAGCCGCGCCGGGCGTGCCCGCTGGCCATAATGGGGGTTATCGCTTCTCGGCCTTTTGGCTAAGATCAAGTGTAGTATCTGTTCTTATCAGTTTAATATCTGATACGTCCCCTACCCGGGGACCATATATTAAATTGATTTTTGGAACAGGGAGATGGAATAGGGGCTTGCTCCGTCCACTCCACGCATCGACCTGGTCTTGCAGTATCTCCAGGAACGGTGCACTAACTCCTCCTAACTTTGTCAAAGTAAATGTTTTGGTACGCTAATCTGCGATGGGTTAAAGGCAATGCAAAAAAAAAGAAATCATTAGATGGGCAACGCTCTGTTTAATCTGCGTTATGTTTTCCCGCCCTTTTTGTTAAAAAAAAAAAAAAAAAAAAAAAAAACGTCCTCATGTGTATGTGTGTGTGTGTGTGTGTGTGTGTGTGTGTGTGTGTGTAAATGGCTGCATTTACATAGCGCTTTACAATTTGTTCCTCACATTTTACCCATTCACTCAGACGTTCACACACCGATGGCGGAGGCAACCATGCAAGGTGCCAACCTACCTGCTCATCAGGAGCAATTAGGGGATAAGTGTCTTTAAACAAAGCACAATTGATGCAAACACAGACAACGTGTTGTAAATGCTAGTACAGTAACATCCACCCCCCTGCGTACTGTATCAGCCGCGCCGGGCGTGCCCGCTGGCCATAATGGGGGTTATCGCTTCTCGGCCTTTTGGCTAAGATCAAGTGTAGTATCTGTTCTTATCAGTTTAATATCTGATACGTCCCCTACCCGGGGACCATATATTAAATTGATTTTTGGAACAGGGAGATGGAATAGGGGCTTGCTCCGTCCACTCCACGCATCGACCTGGTCTTGCAGTATCTCCAGGAACGGTGCACTCACTCCTCCTAACTTTGTCAAAGTAAATGTTTTGGTACGCTAATCTGCGATGGGTTAAAGGCAATGCAAAAAAAAAGAAATCATTAGATGGGCAACGCTCTGTTTAATCTGCGTTATGTTTTCCCGCCCTTTTTGTTAAAAAAAAAACGTCCGTGTGTGTGTGTGTGTGTGTGTGTGTGTGTGTGTGTGTGTGTGTGTGTGTGTAAATGGCTGCATTTACATAGCGCTTTACAATTTGTTCCTCACATTTTACCCATTCACTCAGACGTTCACACACCGATGGCGGAGGCAACCATGCAAGGTGCCAACCTACCTGCTCATCAGGAGCAATTAGGGGATAAGTGTCTTTAAACAAAGCACAATTGATGCAAACACAGACAACGTGTTGTAAATGCTAGTACAGTAACATCCACCCCCCTGCGTACTGTATCAGCCGCGCCGGGCGTGCCCGCTGGCCATAATGGGGGTTATCGCTTCTCGGCCTTTTGGCTAAGATCGTGGAGGATCGTTTCGCGTTTATTATTTTACTCTCATTTCCACAGTCGTGCGGTGTATGGGACGTGGAAAGGGAGGTCTTTTTTGTTTTCTGTGCTGGCTTCTCCCTAGGAGGGTCAGTACTTAAGTTTCTTAGTTTTTTCTCTTTTGTTGGGTGTGGGTGACCGGCCTGTTTGCGATGGCCGGCTCATCCCCTGACTCTGCACAGTCGACCCCCGGGGTCGGACTGAGGCGCACAGCCCGTTTTTCCTGCTCCGGACCGGGGGAGTTGCTGGAGAGAGGCCTTTTCGTCAGGGGTGTCCTGGTGAAGCAGCTCGGCCTGAAGGTGGAGGAGGTTTACTGCCTGCAGTCGAACCTGCCAGAGAAGTGCTACGATGTGACCTTGAAGACTGAGGGCAGATACAACGACATGTTGAAGAAGTGCGAGGAATCGGCAGCCGTTGGTCTGCTGTCGGGCTTCAAGGTCACGGGTTTGGACAAGCCCAATTTCAGGTTAGTCACAATCCAAATGTATAATCCATTTGTGACTGACCTGACTTTGGCTTCCTTCCTGGGGAAATACGGGGACACGAGTTCTGCGGCACGGTATTGTTTGGATCCGTGGGGAATTTGGACTGGACGTAGGCAGTATCAAGTGCTGCTTCACCAGGACAAGGACGGGCACGAGGGCCTCAAACACCCGCCTGCTTTCTTCACCTTGGGCGGCGACAGGGGTTTCCTCTATTACTCCCGGCAGCCGCCTTTTTGTAGGCGGTGCAGGACATCGGGTCACACAGAGGCGGGTTGTAGCGGTGCCACCTGCCGTTTCTGTGGAGGGGACCACGAGACGAGGAACTGTGGGGCTCCGAAGAAGTGCCATGGCTGTGGGCTGGAGGGCCACCTCTTCAGGAGCTGTCCCAACCGCCAGAGGACCTTCGCTGAAGCGGTGGGCGGAGGAAGAAGCGGGGCCCGAGGTCCGGCCCAGACAGCGGCTCCAGCAGCGGCGGTAGAGGCCCAGGCGGGGAAGGTGGCTCCAGCGGATGCTCCGGCATTGGCGGTGGCAGAGGCCCAGGCGGTGCGGCCGGCTCCGGCGGAAGCTCCGGCATCGGCGATGGCAGAGGCCCAGGCGGCGCGGCCGGCTCCGGCAGAAGCTCCAGCATCGGCGGTGGCAGAGGCCCATGCAGGGGAGGTGGCTCCGGCGGAGTTTCCAGCATCGGCAGTGGCAGAGGCCCAGGCGGGGAAGGCGGCTCCGGAGGGAGCTCCAGCAGTGAAGGCAACATCGGCCCATACAAGGGAGGCGGCCTCGGTGGCGGATCCGGCGCAGGCTCCAGCGACGTCTCCAAGGAGGACTCGGAGGCCAGCTCCGGCCCCACCGGCGCAGAGGAAAAGGATGGCACCTGCACCACTAGCAGGCCAGGAGGAGGCGGTACGGAGGCAGAAGGTGCAGTCAGTGTCTGCCCCACCGGGAGAGCAGGAGGGGGCAGGACGGAGGCACGGGACGCAGTCGGCGTCTGCACCACCGGGCGTGCAGGGGGAGATGGGACAGGGGGCCAGCATGGCAGGGATGGTGACAGGCACTGGTAGCCAGAGAGTTTCAGTGGCTGGACCATCGCTCCGGGCTCCAGAGCCCACAGAGGGGGGTTTAATGCAACGGATTGGGTCAGTTGTTGCATCAGCTGCCAGGAAGATCCGGACCTCACAGGGTCTGGGGCTCTCGGGTGAGGGAGGCGTGAGGAAGGCCAAGGGGCCTGGGGGTCAAGGGATGGGTGGTGGGTTTGGTCTGGGTGGCACGGGTGTTTCTGGCGGACTGGGGGAAGGGGGAGGGGGTTCTTCTCCCAGCTCAGAGGGATCGTCGGGGGAAAGTTTGGGGTTGGAGATGGACTATTCCCCATGCCTTGTGGCTTTGTCCCCTTTGGGGACTGACGCTTATGAGGGTTCAGAGAGGCCACCAACTTCCCCCAACGTGATGCCCTATTCGTGGGCAGAGGCGTCAGAAGAGCTCTACCAGGACCTTGGGATTTAGAGGGGTCTGGGAGTGTTTTTTCTTGTTTTTTCCAAAATGTCTTTTATAGCTGCTACTTTTAACGTCAGAGGCTTGAGGGACCGAGTCAAAAGAGCGGCTGTTTTTGATTTCCTCGGTTCCCTTCATTTCTCTTTCTGTTTTTTGCAGGAGGTGCACTTGAAGGGTGGGGAGGATGTGAGGGATTTCCAGAAGGAGTGGAGTGGGGGGGATTCAGTGTGGAGTGTGGGGGGGTTCATTCTGATGGGGTGGGCATTTTGTTTGGGAGGGGAGTCAGGGTGGAGGACGTTTTTGTTGTTTCTCAGGGGAGGGTTTTTGGTGCTGATATAGCAATTGGGGAATGTAGGTTGAGGGTTATTGGGGTGTATGGGTGTCAGGGGGTTGCAGATAGGGTTAGACTGTTTGAGGGGTTAGTGCCACATTGTGCGACAAATAGACTGTTGGTCATTGGGGGTGATTTTAATTGTGAGTTGGGGAGGGGGGATATGGGTGGTAGGTGCATCGCGGGGCTCATGGCTTCTTTTGGGTTGGTGGACGGGGGGAGGGCTGTCACTCCCCATTTGGATGGTCCCACATGGCGTAACTCCCGGGGGGTCGCCAGGCGGCTGGACTACATCCTCGCTTCACGGTCTTTGGGTCTGTTGTCTGGACGGGTGGTCCCTGCCTTTTTTTCGGACCATGACGGGGTCCTCCTGCGGTTTCGGTCGGCCGTTCCGGTTTTTGGGCGCGGGTACTGGAGGCTGAACTCCGTCATCCTCAGTGAGGCTGAGTTTGCCGGTGGTTTCGCCCTTTTTTTCCGGGGGCTTGAGGGACTCAGGCCATTCTTTGCCGGTGTGGTGGAGTGGTGGGAGGTGGCCAAGGAGAGGATAAGGGGGTTTGCCATTGGGTACAGCAAAAGGAGGGCGAAGAAGGCGGGGAGGGAGGTGCACCGTCTTCAACGTCTCCTCGAGTTCGAGTACACCTTGGGTAACCAAGGTGGCATTGTAGATCAGCGGGCTTGTGACTCCCTTAAAGCCGAGCTTAGGGGGGTCTATGAAGTTAGGGCCCGTGCTTTCCTATCGCGGTCACGTCGGGATTTCTTGGAGAAGGATGAGACGTGTTCTGCAGCTTTTTTTGGCAGTGTAAGGGCCGATAAGGTAAGGAAGACGATCACGGGGGTTAGGGACAGCCGGGGTCAGGTGACAACAGAAGCAGGGGAGATGGTAAGGGTCTCAACAGACCACTTCCGCTCTTTCTTCTGTGAACGGGTGGTGGATGAGGACCGCGCAGAGGCTTTTTTGCAGCTCGTGGCTCAAAGGGTTTCGCCCGACCTGGCTGAGGCTTTGGAGGCCCCTCTCTCTCTCGAGGAATTGGAGGGTGCCCTTCGTAGGATGGGCAAGCGTAAGGTTCCGGGCATCGACGGCCTGCCGGCTGAGTTTTATCTCAGGTTTTGGGATATTCTCGGCCCGGTGGTTCTAGAGGTCCTGACCGAGGTCCTCCGCACAGGGGCGCTGGGAGGGTCGATGGCTAAGGGGGTGATCTCACTTCTGTTCAAGAAGGGGGACGCCTCTGACCTTAATAACTGGCGGCCTTTGACCATGCTGTGTGTGGACTATAAGCTATTGGCTAAGGTCCTCACGGACCGTCTGTGCGCAGCTCTCCCGGATGCGGTCCATGTGGACCAGACGTGTGGGGTGGCTGGGCGCTCGTTGAGATGGAACCTCCAGCTCATCAGAGACGTCATCGCTTGGGCAGAGGATCGGGATTTGCCACTTATGGTTGTGGGTCTCGATCAGGCCAAAGCCTTTGATAGGGTTCACTGGGGTTTTATGTTCAAGGTTCTAGAGAGGATAGGGTTAGGGCGGGTTTTTGTTGGGTGGCTGCGTACCCTGTACACAGCAGTGGGGAGCACGGTTTCTGTTAATGGGCACTTGGGGGAGTTTTTTGGGTTGCACGCAGGGGTAAGACAGGGGTGTCCGCTCTCACCCCTGCTCTACGTCCTTTACATGGAGCCCCTGGCGGCGGCCATTAGGGCTGACCCGGGTGTGAAAGGTATCCTGGTACCAGGCAGCAGGGGCCTGAGGGTCAAGTTGTCGCAGTATGCGGATGACACCACACTGCTGCTGGACAACGATGCGTGTCTGAGTCGGTCTTTGGAGATCTTCCAGGACTTTGGCCGGGTGTCTGGAGCGGAGCTCAATCTCGCCAAATCCTCGGTCAAGTTCTTTGGGCAGTGGAGGAGTAGGACAGACGTACCAGGAGGGCTGTCGCTCTGTGAGGGGCCCTTGAGGATTCTTGGGGTCCACTTTGAGGCAGCCTGTAGCGCCGTGGCCAACTGGACCAGGCGCATGGAAGCAGTCCAGAAGAAGTTCACCCTCTGGAAGGCCAGGAGACTGACCTTCATGGGCAAAGTCCTGGTTCTGAAGGTGGACGTGTTGCCATCCCTCCTGTTCCTGGCATACATCTACCCTATGCCGGCCAGCATGCGGAGGCCTCTGATCCGCCTCATGTTCGGTTTCCTTTGGGGGGGAAGTTACGAGTATGTGGCGAGGGCCCGCATGCTGGCACCCATGGGGGACGGGGGGCGGGATGTGCCTCACCTCCCGCTCAAGCTGGATTGTATTTTTGTTTCCTTTTTGTTGAAGGAGTTGTCCTCTCCGGTGGTTCATCCATCAGGCCATTTCCTGCGTTTCTTTTTCGCTTACCCGGCGAGGAGGCTTATGGTCTGGAACAACTCGGGCCCCCGGGCAGAGCAGTTGCCCTGGCATTATGGCCACGCGGCCAAGTGGCTTCGGGCTCACCCCGAGGCTTTGGATCGGGACGTGGGGCCGGACCATAGGAGGCTCTATGCCGAGGTGAGGCAGGGAGTGAACGCTCCAGCCATGGTGGGCATTCCCTCTACGGTCTGGTTGTCAGTCCAACTGCCTGGCCTGGACAACGGGCTCAAGGACCTGAACTGGCTAGTGTTACATAAGAGCCTGCCGGTGCGGTCCATCATGCACCGGCATGGCCTGGCGAGGTCCGCGGGGTGCCCCAGAGCCGTGTGCTCTGGGGAAGAGACCATTAGACATGCCATGTGGGACTGTCCATTTGCGGGGGTTGTTTGGGCCAGGGCTTTGGTGCTATTGGGGAGAGTGGAGGGTGGGTTTACGCTGTCTTGGCCCAGAGTAGAGAGGGGCATAGGAAGGGTGACTGGAGGAGCACGGGGAAGGCTGGTGGCCTGGTTGATCATCAGCCTTTTCAAGCAGACAATTTGGGGGGCCAGACAGGCTTTGGTGAAAACCAACGCAGACTGGGGGGTGGAGGGTGTTGTGAGAAGGGTTGAGGGAGACTTGAGAGGGAGGATGAGGCGAGATGTGGCGAGGTGGGGTCAACATGCGGCCCTAGAACGGTGGAAAGGGGGAATGGGACTAATGTAGTAGTTTTGTCGTGCCCGAGAGTGGTTTAGTGGCTGGCATGGGGTTTTTGTTTTGTTGTGTAGTAATTGTTTTTTGGTTCGGTATAGGTATGTGATTGGTTTTGTATTATGTATGTCTGTTTTTTTTGATAATAAAATAAGAATGAAGGTAAAACTCCTCTCCCAGCTGTTTGGAGAGGAGGTAACACCTGATTTCACAAAAAAAAAAAAAAAAAAATCTGTTCTTATCAGTTTAATATCTGATACGTCCCCTACCCGGGGACCATATATTAAATTGATTTTTGGAACAGGGAGATGGAATAGGGGCTTGCTCCGTCCACTCCACGCATCGACCTGGTCTTGCAGTATCTCCAGGAACGGTGCACTCACTCCTCCTAACTTTGTCAAAGTAAATGTTTTGGTACGCTAATCTGCGATGGGTTAAAGGCAATGCAAAAAAAAAGAAATCATTAGATGGGCAACGCTCTGTTTAATCTGCGTTATGTTTTCCCGCCCTTTTTGTTAAAAAAAAAACGTCCGTGTGTGTGTGTGTGTGTGTGTGTGTGTGTGTGTGTGTGTGTGTAAATGGCTGCATTTACATAGCGCTTTACAATTTGTTCCTCACATTTTACCCATTCACTCAGACGTTCACACACCGATGGCGGAGGCAACCATGCAAGGTGCCAACCTACCTGCTCATCAGGAGCAATTAGGGGATAAGTGTCTTTAAACAAAGCACAATTGATGCAAACACAGACAACGTGTTGTAAATGCTAGTACAGTAACATCCACCCCCCTGCGTACTGTATCAGCCGCGCCGGGCGTGCCCGCTGGCCATAATGGGGGTTATCGCTTCTCGGCCTTTTGGCTAAGATCAAGTGTAGTATCTGTTCTTATCAGTTTAATATCTGATACGTCCCCTACCCGGGGACCATATATTAAATTGATTTTTGGAACAGGGAGATGGAATAGGGGCTTGCTCCGTCCACTCCACGCATCGACCTGGTCTTGCAGTATCTCCAGGAACGGTGCACTAACTCCTCCTAACTTTGTCAAAGTAAATGTTTTGGTACGCTAATCTGCGATGGGTTAAAGGCAATGCAAAAAAAAAGAAATCATTAGATGGGCAACGCTCTGTTTAATCTGCGTTATGTTTTCCCGCCCTTTTTGTTAAAAAAAAAAAAAAAAAAAAAAAAAAACGTCCTCATGTGTATGTGTGTGTGTGTGTGTGTGTGTGTGTGTGTGTGTGTGTAAATGGCTGCATTTACATAGCGCTTTACAATTTGTTCCTCACATTTTACCCATTCACTCAGACGTTCACACACCGATGGCGGAGGCAACCATGCAAGGTGCCAACCTACCTGCTCATCAGGAGCAATTAGGGGATAAGTGTCTTTAAACAAAGCACAATTGATGCAAACACAGACAACGTGTTGTAAATGCTAGTACAGTAACATCCACCCCCCTGCGTACTGTATCAGCCGCGCCGGGCGTGCCCGCTGGCCATAATGGGGGTTATCGCTTCTCGGCCTTTTGGCTAAGATCAAGTGTAGTATCTGTTCTTATCAGTTTAATATCTGATACGTCCCCTACCCGGGGACCATATATTAAATTGATTTTTGGAACAGGGAGATGGAATAGGGGCTTGCTCCGTCCACTCCACGCATCGACCTGGTCTTGCAGTATCTCCAGGAACGGTGCACTAACTCCTCCTAACTTTGTCAAAGTAAATGTTTTGGTACGCTAATCTGCGATGGGTTAAAGGCAATGCAAAAAAAAAGAAATCATTAGATGGGCAACGCTCTGTTTAATCTGCGTTATGTTTTCCCGCCCTTTTTGTTAAAAAAAAAAAAAAAAAAAAAAAAAACGTCCTCATGTGTATGTGTGTGTGTGTGTGTGTGTGTGTGTGTGTGTGTGTGTGTAAATGGCTGCATTTACATAGCGCTTTACAATTTGTTCCTCACATTTTACCCATTCACTCAGACGTTCACACACCGATGGCGGAGGCAACCATGCAAGGTGCCAACCTACCTGCTCATCAGGAGCAATTAGGGGATAAGTGTCTTTAAACAAAGCACAATTGATGCAAACACAGACAACGTGTTGTAAATGCTAGTACAGTAACATCCACCCCCCTGCGTACTGTATCAGCCGCACCGGGCGTGCCCGCTGGCCATAATGGGGGTTATCGCTTCTCGGCCTTTTGGCTAAGATCAAGTGTAGTATCTGTTCTTATCAGTTTAATATCTGATACGTCCCCTACCCGGGGACCATATATTAAATTGATTTTTGGAACAGGGAGATGGAATAGGGGCTTGCTCCGTCCACTCCACGCATCGACCTGGTCTTGCAGTATCTCCAGGAACGGTGCACTCACTCCTCCTAACTTTGTCAAAGTAAATGTTTTGGTACGCTAATCTGCGATGGGTTAAAGGCAATGCAAAAAAAAAGAAATCATTAGATGGGCAACGCTCTGTTTAATCTGCGTTATGTTTTCCCGCCCTTTTTGTTAAAAAAAAAACGTCCGTGTGTGTGTGTGTGTGTGTGTGTGTGTGTGTGTGTGTGTGTGTAAATGGCTGCATTTACATAGCGCTTTACAATTTGTTCCTCACATTTTACCCATTCACTCAGACGTTCACACACCGATGGCGGAGGCAACCATGCAAGGTGCCAACCTACCTGCTCATCAGGAGCAATTAGGGGATAAGTGTCTTTAAACAAAGCACAATTGATGCAAACACAGACAACGTGTTGTAAATGCTAGTACAGTAACATCCACCCCCCTGCGTACTGTATCAGCCGCGCCGGGCGTGCCCGCTGGCCATAATGGGGGTTATCGCTTCTCGGCCTTTTGGCTAAGATCAAGTGTAGTATCTGTTCTTATCAGTTTAATATCTGATACGTCCCCTACCCGGGGACCATATATTAAATTGATTTTTGGAACAGGGAGATGGAATAGGGGCTTGCTCCGTCCACTCCACGCATCGACCTGGTCTTGCAGTATCTCCAGGAACGGTGCACTCACTCCTCCTAACTTTGTCAAAGTAAATGTTTTGGTACGCTAATCTGCGATGGGTTAAAGGCAATGCAAAAAAAAAGAAATCATTAGATGGGCAACGCTCTGTTTAATCTGCGTTATGTTTTCCCGCCCTTTTTGTTAAAAAAAAAACGTCCGTGTGTGTGTGTGTGTGTGTGTGTGTGTGTGTGTGTGTGTGTGTGTGTGTGTGTGTGTAAATGGCTGCATTTACATAGCGCTTTACAATTTGTTCCTCACATTTTACCCATTCACTCAGACGTTCACACACCGATGGCGGAGGCAACCATGCAAGGTGCCAACCTACCTGCTCATCAGGAGCAATTAGGGGATAAGTGTCTTTAAACAAAGCACAATTGATGCAAACACAGACAACGTGTTGTAAATGCTAGTACAGTAACATCCACCCCCCTGCGTACTGTATCAGCCGCGCCGGGCGTGCCCGCTGGCCATAATGGGGGTTATCGCTTCTCGGCCTTTTGGCTAAGATCAAGTGTAGTATCTGTTCTTATCAGTTTAATATCTGATACGTCCCCTACCCGGGGACCATATATTAAATTGATTTTTGGAACAGGGAGATGGAATAGGGGCTTGCTCCGTCCACTCCACGCATCGACCTGGTCTTGCAGTATCTCCAGGAACGGTGCACTCACTCCTCCTAACTTTGTCAAAGTAAATGTTTTGGTACGCTAATCTGCGATGGGTTAAAGGCAATGCAAAAAAAAAGAAATCATTAGATGGGCAACGCTCTGTTTAATCTGCGTTATGTTTTCCCGCCCTTTTTGTTAAAAAAAAAACGTCCGTGTGTGTGTGTGTGTGTGTGTGTGTGTGTGTGTGTGTGTAAATGGCTGCATTTACATAGCGCTTTACAATTTGTTCCTCACATTTTACCCATTCACTCAGACGTTCACACACCGATGGCGGAGGCAACCATGCAAGGTGCCAACCTACCTGCTCATCAGGAGCAATTAGGGGATAAGTGTCTTTAAACAAAGCACAATTGATGCAAACACAGACAACGTGTTGTAAATGCTAGTACAGTAACATCCACCCCCCTGCGTACTGTATCAGCCGCGCCGGGCGTGCCCGCTGGCCATAATGGGGGTTATCGCTTCTCGGCCTTTTGGCTAAGATCAAGTGTAGTATCTGTTCTTATCAGTTTAATATCTGATACGTCCCCTACCCGGGGACCATATATTAAATTGATTTTTGGAACAGGGAGATGGAATAGGGGCTTGCTCCGTCCACTCCACGCATCGACCTGGTCTTGCAGTATCTCCAGGAACGGTGCACTAACTCCTCCTAACTTTGTCAAAGTAAATGTTTTGGTACGCTAATCTGCGATGGGTTAAAGGCAATGCAAAAAAAAAGAAATCATTAGATGGGCAACGCTCTGTTTAATCTGCGTTATGTTTTCCCGCCCTTTTTGTTAAAAAAAAAAAAAAAAAAAAAAAAACGTCCTCATGTGTATGTGTGTGTGTGTGTGTGTGTGTGTGTGTGTGTGTGTGTGTAAATGGCTGCATTTACATAGCGCTTTACAATTTGTTCCTCACATTTTACCCATTCACTCAGACGTTCACACACCGATGGCGGAGGCAACCATGCAAGGTGCCAACCTACCTGCTCATCAGGAGCAATTAGGGGATAAGTGTCTTTAAACAAAGCACAATTGATGCAAACACAGACAACGTGTTGTAAATGCTAGTACAGTAACATCCACCCCCCTGCGTACTGTATCAGCCGCACCGGGCGTGCCCGCTGGCCATAATGGGGGTTATCGCTTCTCGGCCTTTTGGCTAAGATCAAGTGTAGTATCTGTTCTTATCAGTTTAATATCTGATACGTCCCCTACCCGGGGACCATATATTAAATTGATTTTTGGAACAGGGAGATGGAATAGGGGCTTGCTCCGTCCACTCCACGCATCGACCTGGTCTTGCAGTATCTCCAGGAACGGTGCACTCACTCCTCCTAACTTTGTCAAAGTAAATGTTTTGGTACGCTAATCTGCGATGGGTTAAAGGCAATGCAAAAAAAAAGAAATCATTAGATGGGCAACGCTCTGTTTAATCTGCGTTATGTTTTCCCGCCCTTTTTGTTAAAAAAAAAACGTCCGTGTGTGTGTGTGTGTGTGTGTGTGTGTGTGTGTGTGTGTGTGTGTGTGTGTGTGTGTGTGTGTAAATGGCTGCATTTACATAGCGCTTTACAATTTGTTCCTCACATTTTACCCATTCACTCAGACGTTCACACACCGATGGCGGAGGCAACCATGCAAGGTGCCAACCTACCTGCTCATCAGGAGCAATTAGGGGATAAGTGTCTTTAAACAAAGCACAATTGATGCAAACACAGACAACGTGTTGTAAATGCTAGTACAGTAACATCCACACCCCTGCGTACTGTATCAGCCGCACCGGGCGTGCCCGCTGGCCATAATGGGGGTTATCGCTTCTCGGCCTTTTGGCTAAGATCAAGTGTAGTATCTGTTCTTATCAGTTTAATATCTGATACGTCCCCTACCCGGGGACCATATATTAAATTGATTTTTGGAACAGGGAGATGGAATAGGGGCTTGCTCCGTCCACTCCACGCATCGACCTGGTCTTGCAGTATCTCCAGGAACGGTGCGCTCACTCCTCCTAACTTTGTCAAAGTAAATGTTTTGGTACGCTAATCTGCGATGGGTTAAAGGCAATGCAAAAAAAAAGAAATCATTAGATGGGCAACGCTCTGTTTAATCTGCGTTATGTTTTCCCGCCCTTTTTGTTAAAAAAAAAACGTCCGTGTGTGTGTGTGTGTGTGTGTGTGTGTGTGTGTGTGTGTGTGTAAATGGCTGCATTTACATAGCGCTTTACAATTTGTTCCTCACATTTTACCCATTCACTCAGACGTTCACACACCGATGGCGGAGGCAACCATGCAAGGTGCCAACCTACCTGCTCATCAGGAGCAATTAGGGGATAAGTGTCTTTAAACAAAGCACAATTGATGCAAACACAGACAACGTGTTGTAAATGCTAGTACAGTAACATCCACCCCCCTGCGTACTGTATCAGCCGCGCCGGGCGTGCCCGCTGGCCATAATGGGGGTTATCGCTTCTCGGCCTTTTGGCTAAGATCAAGTGTAGTATCTGTTCTTATCAGTTTAATATCTGATACGTCCCCTACCCGGGGACCATATATTAAATTGATTTTTGGAACAGGGAGATGGAATAGGGGCTTGCTCCGTCCACTCCACGCATCGACCTGGTCTTGCAGTATCTCCAGGAACGGTGCACTCACTCCTCCTAACTTTGTCAAAGTAAATGTTTTGGTACGCTAATCTGCGATGGGTTAAAGGCAATGCAAAAAAAAAGAAATCATTAGATGGGCAACGCTCTGTTTAATCTGCGTTATGTTTTCCCGCCCTTTTTGTTAAAAAAAAAACGTCCGTGTGTGTGTGTGTGTGTGTGTGTGTGTGTGTGTGTGTGTGTGTGTGTGTGTAAATGGCTGCATTTACATAGCGCTTTACAATTTGTTCCTCACATTTTACCCATTCACTCAGACGTTCACACACCGATGGCGGAGGCAACCATGCAAGGTGCCAACCTACCTGCTCATCAGGAGCAATTAGGGGATAAGTGTCTTTAAACAAAGCACAATTGATGCAAACACAGACAACGTGTTGTAAATGCTAGTACAGTAACATCCACCCCCCTGCGTACTGTATCAGCCGCGCCGGGCGTGCCCGCTGGCCATAATGGGGGTTATCGCTTCTCGGCCTTTTGGCTAAGATCAAGTGTAGTATCTGTTCTTATCAGTTTAATATCTGATACGTCCCCTACCCGGGGACCATATATTAAATTGATTTTTGGAACAGGGAGATGGAATAGGGGCTTGCTCCGTCCACTCCACGCATCGACCTGGTCTTGCAGTATCTCCAGGAACGGTGCACTCACTCCTCCTAACTTTGTCAAAGTAAATGTTTTGGTACGCTAATCTGCGATGGGTTAAAGGCAATGCAAAAAAAAAGAAATCATTAGATGGGCAACGCTCTGTTTAATCTGCGTTATGTTTTCCCGCCCTTTTTGTTAAAAAAAAACGTCCGTGTGTGTGTGTGTGTGTGTGTGTGTGTGTGTGTGTGTGTGTGTGTGTGTGTGTAAATGGCTGCATTTACATAGCGCTTTACAATTTGTTCCTCACATTTTACCCATTCACTCAGACGTTCACACACCGATGGCGGAGGCAACCATGCAAGGTGCCAACCTACCTGCTCATCAGGAGCAATTAGGGGATAAGTGTCTTTAAACAAAGCACAATTGATGCAAACACAGACAACGTGTTGTAAATGCTAGTACAGTAACATCCACCCCCCTGCGTACTGTATCAGCCGCGCCGGGCGTGCCCGCTGGCCATAATGGGGGTTATCGCTTCTCGGCCTTTTGGCTAAGATCAAGTGTAGTATCTGTTCTTATCAGTTTAATATCTGATACGTCCCCTACCCGGGGACCATATATTAAATTGATTTTTGGAACAGGGAGATGGAATAGGGGCTTGCTCCGTCCACTCCACGCATCGACCTGGTCTTGCAGTATCTCCAGGAACGGTGCACTAACTCCTCCTAACTTTGTCAAAGTAAATGTTTTGGTACGCTAATCTGCGATGGGTTAAAGGCAATGCAAAAAAAAAGAAATCATTAGATGGGCAACGCTCTGTTTAATCTGCGTTATGTTTTCCCGCCCTTTTTGTTAAAAAAAAAAAAAAAAAAAAAAAAAACGTCCTCATGTGTATGTGTGTGTGTGTGTGTGTGTGTGTGTGTGTGTGTGTGTGTAAATGGCTGCATTTACATAGCGCTTTACAATTTGTTCCTCACATTTTACCCATTCACTCAGACGTTCACACACCGATCGCGGAGGCAACCATGCAAGGTGCCAACCTACCTGCTCATCAGGAGCAATTAGGGGATAAGTGTCTTTAAACAAAGCACAATTGATGCAAACACAGACAACGTGTTGTAAATGCTAGTACAGTAACATCCACCCCCCTGCGTACTGTATCAGCCGCACCGGGCGTGCCCGCTGGCCATAATGGGGGTTATCGCTTCTCGGCCTTTTGGCTAAGATCAAGTGTAGTATCTGTTCTTATCAGTTTAATATCTGATACGTCCCCTACCCGGGGACCATATATTAAATTGATTTTTGGAACAGGGAGATGGAATAGGGGCTTGCTCCGTCCACTCCACGCATCGACCTGGTCTTGCAGTATCTCCAGGAACGGTGCACTCACTCCTCCTAACTTTGTCAAAGTAAATGTTTTGGTACGCTAATCTGCGATGGGTTAAAGGCAATGCAAAAAAAAAGAAATCATTAGATGGGCAACGCTCTGTTTAATCTGCGTTATGTTTTCCCGCCCTTTTTGTTAAAAAAAAAACGTCCGTGTGTGTGTGTGTGTGTGTGTGTGTGTGTGTGTGTGTGTGTGTGTGTGTGTGTGTGTAAATGGCTGCATTTACATAGCGCTTTACAATTTGTTCCTCACATTTTACCCATTCACTCAGACGTTCACACACCGATGGCGGAGGCAACCATGCAAGGTGCCAACCTACCTGCTCATCAGGAGCAATTAGGGGATAAGTGTCTTTAAACAAAGCACAATTGATGCAAACACAGACAACGTGTTGTAAATGCTAGTACAGTAACATCCACCCCCCTGCGTACTGTATCAGCCGCACCGGGCGTGCCCGCTGGCCATAATGGGGGTTATCGCTTCTCGGCCTTTTGGCTAAGATCAAGTGTAGTATCTGTTCTTATCAGTTTAATATCTGATACGTCCCCTACCCGGGGACCATATATTAAATTGATTTTTGGAACAGGGAGATGGAATAGGGGCTTGCTCCGTCCACTCCACGCATCGACCTGGTCTTGCAGTATCTCCAGGAACGGTGCACTCACTCCTCCTAACTTTGTCAAAGTAAATGTTTTGGTACGCTAATCTGCGATGGGTTAAAGGCAATGCAAAAAAAAAGAAATCATTAGATGGGCAACGCTCTGTTTAATCTGCGTTATGTTTTCCCGCCCTTTTTGTTAAAAAAAAAACGTCCGTGTGTGTGTGTGTGTGTGTGTGTGTGTGTGTGTGTGTGTGTGTGTGTGTGTGTGTGTGTAAATGGCTGCATTTACATAGCGCTTTACAATTTGTTCCTCACATTTTACCCATTCACTCAGACGTTCACACACCGATGGCGGAGGCAACCATGCAAGGTGCCAACCTACCTGCTCATCAGGAGCAATTAGGGGATAAGTGTCTTTAAACAAAGCACAATTGATGCAAACACAGACAACGTGTTGTAAATGCTAGTACAGTAACATCCACCCCCCTGCGTCCTGTATCAGCCGCGCCGGGCGTGCCCGCTGGCCATAATGGGGGTTATCGCTTCTCGGCCTTTTGGCTAAGATCAAGTGTAGTATCTGTTCTTATCAGTTTAATATCTGATACGTCCCCTACCCGGGGACCATATATTAAATTGATTTTTGGAACAGGGAGATGGAATAGGGGCTTGCTCCGTCCACTCCACGCATCGACCTGGTCTTGCAGTATCTCCAGGAACGGTGCGCTCACTCCTCCTAACTTTGTCAAAGTAAATGTTTTGGTACGCTAATCTGCGATGGGTTAAAGGCAATGCAAAAAAAAAGAAATCATTAGATGGGCAACGCTCTGTTTAATCTGCGTTATGTTTTCCCGCCCTTTTTGTTAAAAAAAAAACGTCCGTGTGTGTGTGTGTGTGTGTGTGTGTGTGTGTGTGTGTGTGTGTGTGTGTGTGTGTAAATGGCTGCATTTACATAGCGCTTTACAATTTGTTCCTCACATTTTACCCATTCACTCAGACGTTCACACACCGATGGCGGAGGCAACCATGCAAGGTGCCAACCTACCTGCTCATCAGGAGCAATTAGGGGATAAGTGTCTTTAAACAAAGCACAATTGATGCAAACACAGACAACGTGTTGTAAATGCTAGTACAGTAACATCCACCCCCCTGCGTACTGTATCAGCCGCGCCGGGCGTGCCCGCTGGCCATAATGGGGGTTATCGCTTCTCGGCCTTTTGGCTAAGATCAAGTGTAGTATCTGTTCTTATCAGTTTAATATCTGATACGTCCCCTACCCGGGGACCATATATTAAATTGATTTTTGGAACAGGGAGATGGAATAGGGGCTTGCTCCGTCCACTCCACGCATCGACCTGGTCTTGCAGTATCTCCAGGAACGGTGCACTCACTCCTCCTAACTTTGTCAAAGTAAATGTTTTGGTACGCTAATCTGCGATGGGTTAAAGGCAATGCAAAAAAAAAGAAATCATTAGATGGGCAACGCTCTGTTTAATCTGCGTTATGTTTTCCCGCCCTTTTTGTTAAAAAAAAAACGTCCGTGTGTGTGTGTGTGTGTGTGTGTGTGTGTGTGTGTGTGTGTGTGTGTGTGTGTAAATGGCTGCATTTACATAGCGCTTTACAATTTGTTCCTCACATTTTACCCATTCACTCAGACGTTCACACACCGATGGCGGAGGCAACCATGCAAGGTGCCAACCTACCTGCTCATCAGGAGCAATTAGGGGATAAGTGTCTTTAAACAAAGCACAATTGATGCAAACACAGACAACGTGTTGTAAATGCTAGTACAGTAACATCCACCCCCCTGCGTACTGTATCAGCCGCGCCGGGCGTGCCCGCTGGCCATAATGGGGGTTATCGCTTCTCGGCCTTTTGGCTAAGATCAAGTGTAGTATCTGTTCTTATCAGTTTAATATCTGATACGTCCCCTACCCGGGGACCATATATTAAATTGATTTTTGGAACAGGGAGATGGAATAGGGGCTTGCTCCGTCCACTCCACGCATCGACCTGGTCTTGCAGTATCTCCAGGAACGGTGCACTCACTCCTCCTAACTTTGTCAAAGTAAATGTTTTGGTACGCTAATCTGCGATGGGTTAAAGGCAATGCAAAAAAAAAGAAATCATTAGATGGGCAACGCTCTGTTTAATCTGCGTTATGTTTTCCCGCCCTTTTTGTTAAAAAAAAAACGTCCGTGTGTGTGTGTGTGTGTGTGTGTGTGTGTGTGTGTGTGTAAATGGCTGCATTTACATAGCGCTTTACAATTTGTTCCTCACATTTTACCCATTCACTCAGACGTTCACACACCGATGGCGGAGGCAACCATGCAAGGTGCCAACCTACCTGCTCATCAGGAGCAATTAGGGGATAAGTGTCTTTAAACAAAGCACAATTGATGCAAACACAGACAACGTGTTGTAAATGCTAGTACAGTAACATCCACCCCCCTGCGTACTGTATCAGCCGCGCCGGGCGTGCCCGCTGGCCATAATGGGGGTTATCGCTTCTCGGCCTTTTGGCTAAGATCAAGTGTAGTATCTGTTCTTATCAGTTTAATATCTGATACGTGCCCTACCCGGGGACCATATATTAAATTGATTTTTGGAACAGGGAGATGGAATAGGGGCTTGCTCCGTCCACTCCACGCATCGACCTGGTCTTGCAGTATCTCCAGGAACGGTGCACTAACTCCTCCTAACTTTGTCAAAGTAAATGTTTTGGTACGCTAATCTGCGATGGGTTAAAGGCAATGCAAAAAAAAAGAAATCATTAGATGGGCAACGCTCTGTTTAATCTGCGTTATGTTTTCCCGCCCTTTTTGTTAAAAAAAAAAAAAAAAAAAAAAAAAACGTCCTCATGTGTATGTGTGTGTGTGTGTGTGTGTGTGTGTGTGTGTGTGTGTGTGTAAATGGCTGCATTTACATAGCGCTTTACAATTTGTTCCTCACATTTTACCCATTCACTCAGACGTTCACACACCGATCGCGGAGGCAACCATGCAAGGTGCCAACCTACCTGCTCATCAGGAGCAATTAGGGGATAAGTGTCTTTAAACAAAGCACAATTGATGCAAACACAGACAACGTGTTGTAAATGCTAGTACAGTAACATCCACCCCCCTGCGTACTGTATCAGCCGCACCGGGCGTGCCCGCTGGCCATAATGGGGGTTATCGCTTCTCGGCCTTTTGGCTAAGATCAAGTGTAGTATCTGTTCTTATCAGTTTAATATCTGATACGTCCCCTACCCGGGGACCATATATTAAATTGATTTTTGGAACAGGGAGATGGAATAGGGGCTTGCTCCGTCCACTCCACGCATCGACCTGGTCTTGCAGTATCTCCAGGAACGGTGCACTCACTCCTCCTAACTTTGTCAAAGTAAATGTTTTGGTACGCTAATCTGCGATGGGTTAAAGGCAATGCAAAAAAAAAGAAATCATTAGATGGGCAACGCTCTGTTTAATCTGCGTTATGTTTTCCCGCCCTTTTTGTTAAAAAAAAAACGTCCGTGTGTGTGTGTGTGTGTGTGTGTGTGTGTGTGTGTGTGTGTGTGTGTGTGTGTAAATGGCTGCATTTACATAGCGCTTTACAATTTGTTCCTCACATTTTACCCATTCACTCAGACGTTCACACACCGATGGCGGAGGCAACCATGCAAGGTGCCAACCTACCTGCTCATCAGGAGCAATTAGGGGATAAGTGTCTTTAAACAAAGCACAATTGATGCAAACACAGACAACGTGTTGTAAATGCTAGTACAGTAACATCCACCCCCCTGCGTACTGTATCAGCCGCGCCGGGCGTGCCCGCTGGCCATAATGGGGGTTATCGCTTCTCGGCCTTTTGGCTAAGATCAAGTGTAGTATCTGTTCTTATCAGTTTAATATCTGATACGTCCCCTACCCGGGGACCATATATTAAATTGATTTTTGGAACAGGGAGATGGAATAGGGGCTTGCTCCGTCCACTCCACGCATCGACCTGGTCTTGCAGTATCTCCAGGAACGGTGCACTCACTCCTCCTAACTTTGTCAAAGTAAATGTTTTGGTACGCTAATCTGCGATGGGTTAAAGGCAATGCAAAAAAAAAGAAATCATTAGATGGGCAACGCTCTGTTTAATCTGCGTTATGTTTTCCCGCCCTTTTTGTTAAAAAAAAAACGTCCGTGTGTGTGTGTGTGTGTGTGTGTGTGTGTGTGTGTGTGTGTGTGTGTGTAAATGGCTGCATTTACATAGCGCTTTACAATTTGTTCCTCACATTTTACCCATTCACTCAGACGTTCACACACCGATGGCGGAGGCAACCATGCAAGGTGCCAACCTACCTGCTCATCAGGAGCAATTAGGGGATAAGTGTCTTTAAACAAAGCACAATTGATGCAAACACAGACAACGTGTTGTAAATGCTAGTACAGTAACATCCACCCCCCTGCGTACTGTATCAGCCGCGCCGGGCGTGCCCGCTGGCCATAATGGGGGTTATCGCTTCTCGGCCTTTTGGCTAAGATCAAGTGTAGTATCTGTTCTTATCAGTTTAATATCTGATACGTCCCCTACCCGGGGACCATATATTAAATTGATTTTTGGAACAGGGAGATGGAATAGGGGCTTGCTCCGTCCACTCCACGCATCGACCTGGTCTTGCAGTATCTCCAGGAACGGTGCACTCACTCCTCCTAACTTTGTCAAAGTAAATGTTTTGGTACGCTAATCTGCGATGGGTTAAAGGCAATGCAAAAAAAAAGAAATCATTAGATGGGCAACGCTCTGTTTAATCTGCGTTATGTTTTCCCGCCCTTTTTGTTAAAAAAAAAACGTCCGTGTGTGTGTGTGTGTGTGTGTGTGTGTGTGTGTGTGTGTGTGTGTAAATGGCTGCATTTACATAGCGCTTTACAATTTGTTCCTCACATTTTACCCATTCACTCAGACGTTCACACACCGATGGCGGAGGCAACCATGCAAGGTGCCAACCTACCTGCTCATCAGGAGCAATTAGGGGATAAGTGTCTTTAAACAAAGCACAATTGATGCAAACACAGACAACGTGTTGTAAATGCTAGTACAGTAACATCCACCCCCCTGCGTACTGTATCAGCCGCGCCGGGCGTGCCCGCTGGCCATAATGGGGGTTATCGCTTCTCGGCCTTTTGGCTAAGATCAAGTGTAGTATCTGTTCTTATCAGTTTAATATCTGATACGTCCCCTACCCGGGGACCATATATTAAATTGATTTTTGGAACAGGGAGATGGAATAGGGGCTTGCTCCGTCCACTCCACGCATCGACCTGGTCTTGCAGTATCTCCAGGAACGGTGCACTAACTCCTCCTAACTTTGTCAAAGTAAATGTTTTGGTACGCTAATCTGCGATGGGTTAAAGGCAATGCAAAAAAAAAGAAATCATTAGATGGGCAACGCTCTGTTTAATCTGCGTTATGTTTTCCCGCCCTTTTTGTTAAAAAAAAAAAA
This sequence comes from Notolepis coatsorum, assembly GCF_963971535.1. Lineage (NCBI taxonomy): Eukaryota > Metazoa > Chordata > Actinopteri > Aulopiformes > Paralepididae > Notolepis > Notolepis coatsorum. Next base: position 343,233 of record NW_028174865.1, read on the forward strand.
AAAAAAAAAAAAACGTCCTCATGTGTATGTGTGTGTGTGTGTGTGTAAATGGCTGCATTTACATAGCGCTTTACAATTTGTTCCTCACATTTTACCCATTCACTCAGACGTTCACACACCGATGGCGGAGGCAACCATGCAAGGTGCCAACCTACCTGCTCATCAGGAGCAATTAGGGGATAAGTGTCTTTAAACAAAGCACAATTGATGCAAACACAGACAACGTGTTGTAAATGCTAGTACAGTAACATCCACCCCCCTGCGTACTGTATCAGCCGCGCCGGGCGTGCCCGCTGGCCATAATGGGGGTTATCGCTTCTCGGCCTTTTGGCTAAGATCAAGTGTAGTATCTGTTCTTATCAGTTTAATATCTGATACGTCCCCTACCCGGGGACCATATATTAAATTGATTTTTGGAACAGGGAGATGGAATAGGGGCTTGCTCCGTCCACTCCACGCATCGACCTGGTCTTGCAGTATCTCCAGGAACGGTGCACTAACTCCTCCTAACTTTGTCAAAGTAAATGTTTTGGTACGCTAATCTGCGATGGGTTAAAGGCAATGCAAAAAAAAAGAAATCATTAGATGGGCAACGCTCTGTTTAATCTGCGTTATGTTTTCCCGCCCTTTTTGTTAAAAAAAAAAAAAAAAAAAAAAAAAACGTCCTCATGTGTATGTGTGTGTGTGTGTGTGTGTGTGTGTGTGTGTGTAAATGGCTGCATTTACATAGCGCTTTACAATTTGTTCCTCACATTTTACCCATTCACTCAGACGTTCACACACCGATGGCGGAGGCAACCATGCAAGGTGCCAACCTACCTGCTCATCAGGAGCAATTAGGGGATAAGTGTCTTTAAACAAAGCACAATTGATGCAAACACAGACAACGTGTTGTAAATGCTAGTACAGTAACATCCACCCCCCTGCGTACTGTATCAGCCGCGCCGGGCGTGCCCGCTGGCCATAATGGGGGTTATCGCTTCTCGGCCTTTTGGCTAAGATCAAGTGTAGTATCTGTTCTTATCAGTTTAATATCTGATACGTCCCCTACCCGGGGACCATATATTAAATTGATTTTTGGAACAGGGAGATGGAATAGGGGCTTGCTCCGTCCACTCCACGCATCGACCTGGTCTTGCAGTATCTCCAGGAACGGTGCACTAACTCCTCCTAACTTTGTCAAAGTAAATGTTTTGGTACGCTAATCTGCGATGGGTTAAAGGCAATGCAAAAAAAAAGAAATCATTAGATGGGCAACGCTCTGTTTAATCTGCGTTATGTTTTCCCGCCCTTTTTGTTAAAAAAAAAAAAAAAAAAAAAAAAACGTCCTCATGTGTATGTGTGTGTGTGTGTGTGTGTGTGTGTGTGTGTGTGTGTGTAAATGGCTGCATTTACATAGCGCTTTACAATTTGTTCCTCACATTTTACCCATTCACTCAGACGTTCACACACCGATGGCGGAGGCAACCATGCAAGGTGCCAACCTACCTGCTCATCAGGAGCAATTAGGGGATAAGTGTCTTTAAACAAAGCACAATTGATGCAAACACAGACAACGTGTTGTAAATGCTAGTACAGTAACATCCACCCCCCTGCGTACTGTATCAGCCGCGCCGGGCGTGCCCGCTGGCCATAATGGGGGTTATCGCTTCTCGGCCTTTTGGCTAAGATCAAGTGTAGTATCTGTTCTTATCAGTTTAATATCTGATACGTCCCCTACCCGGGGACCATATATTAAATTGATTTTTGGAACAGGGAGATGGAATAGGGGCTTGCTCCGTCCACTCCACGCATCGACCTGGTCTTGCAGTATCTCCAGGAACGGTGCACTCACTCCTCCTAACTTTGTCAAAGTAAATGTTTTGGTACGCTAATCTGCGATGGGTTAAAGGCAATGCAAAAAAAAAGAAATCATTAGATGGGCAACGCTCTGTTTAATCTGCGTTATGTTTTCCCGCCCTTTTTGTTAAAAAAAAAACGTCCGTGTGTGTGTGTGTGTGTGTGTGTGTGTGTGTGTGTGTGTGTGTGTGTGTGTGTAAATGGCTGCATTTACATAGCGCTTTACAATTTGTTCCTCACATTTTACCCATTCACTCAGACGTTCACACACCGATGGCGGAGGCAACCATGCAAGGTGCCAACCTACCTGCTCATCAGGAGCAATTAGGGGATAAGTGTCTTTAAACAAAGCACAATTGATGCAAACACAGACAACGTGTTGTAAATGCTAGTACAGTAACATCCACCCCCCTGCGTACTGTATCAGCCGCGCCGGGCGTGCCCGCTGGCCATAATGGGGGTTATCGCTTCTCGGCCTTTTGGCTAAGATCAAGTGTAGTATCTGTTCTTATCAGTTTAATATCTGATACGTCCCCTACCCGGGGACCATATATTAAATTGATTTTTGGAACAGGGAGATGGAATAGGGGCTTGCTCCGTCCACTCCACGCATCGACCTGGTCTTGCAGTATCTCCAGGAACGGTGCACTCACTCCTCCTAACTTTGTCAAAGTAAATGTTTTGGTACGCTAATCTGCGATGGGTTAAAGGCAATGCAAAAAAAAAGAAATCATTAGATGGGCAACGCTCTGTTTAATCTGCGTTATGTTTTCCCGCCCTTTTTGTTAAAAAAAAAACGTCCGTGTGTGTGTGTGTGTGTGTGTGTGTGTGTGTGTGTGTGTGTGTGTGTAAATGGCTGCATTTACATAGCGCTTTACAATTTGTTCCTCACATTTTACCCATTCACTCAGACGTTCACACACCGATGGCGGAGGCAACCATGCAAGGTGCCAACCTACCTGCTCATCAGGAGCAATTAGGGGATAAGTGTCTTTAAACAAAGCACAATTGATGCAAACACAGACAACGTGTTGTAAATGCTAGTACAGTAACATCCACCCCCCTGCGTACTGTATCAGCCGCGCCGGGCGTGCCCGCTGGCCATAATGGGGGTTATCGCTTCTCGGCCTTTTGGCTAAGATCAAGTGTAGTATCTGTTCTTATCAGTTTAATATCTGATACGTCCCCTACCCGGGGACCATATATTAAATTGATTTTTGGAACAGGGAGATGGAATAGGGGCTTGCTCCGTCCACTCCACGCATCGACCTGGTCTTGCAGTATCTCCAGGAACGGTGCACTAACTCCTCCTAACTTTGTCAAAGTAAATGTTTTGGTACGCTAATCTGCGATGGGTTAAAGGCAATGCAAAAAAAAAGAAATCATTAGATGGGCAACGCTCTGTTTAATCTGTGTTATGTTTTCCCGCCCTTTTTGTTAAAAAAAAAAAAAAAAAAAAAAAAACGTCCTCATGTGTATGTGTGTGTGTGTGTGTGTGTGTGTGTGTGTGTGTGTGTGTAAATGGCTGCATTTACATAGCGCTTTACAATTTGTTCCTCACATTTTACCCATTCACTCAGACGTTCACACACCGATGGCGGAGGCAACCATGCAAGGTGCCAACCTACCTGCTCATCAGGAGCAATTAGGGGATAAGTGTCTTTAAACAAAGCACAATTGATGCAAACACAGACAACGTGTTGTAAATGCTAGTACAGTAACATCCACCCCCCTGCGTACTGTATCAGCCGCGCCGGGCGTGCCCGCTGGCCATAATGGGGGTTATCGCTTCTCGGCCTTTTGGCTAAGATCAAGTGTAGTATCTGTTCTTATCAGTTTAATATCTGATACGTCCCCTACCCGGGGACCATATATTAAATTGATTTTTGGAACAGGGAGATGGTATAGGGGCTTGCTCCGTCCACTCCACGCATCGACCTGGTCTTGCAGTATCTCCAGGAACGGTGCACTCACTCCTCCTAACTTTGTCAAAGTAAATGTTTTGGTACGCTAATCTGCGATGGGTTAAAGGCAATGCAAAAAAAAAGAAATCATTAGATGGGCAACGCTCTGTTTAATCTGCGTTATGTTTTCCCGCCCTTTTTGTTAAAAAAAAAACGTCTGTGTGTGTGTGTGTGTGTGTGTGTGTGTGTGTGTGTGTGTGTGTGTGTGTGTAAATGGCTGCATTTACATAGCGCTTTACAATTTGTTCCTCACATTTTACCCATTCACTCAGACGTTCACACACCGATGGCGGAGGCAACCATGCAAGGTGCCAACCTACCTGCTCATCAGGAGCAATTAGGGGATAAGTGTCTTTAAACAAAGCACAATTGATGCAAACACAGACAACGTGTTGTAAATGCTAGTACAGTAACATCCACCCCCCTGCGTACTGTATCAGCCGCGCCGGGCGTGCCCGCTGGCCATAATGGGGGTTATCGCTTCTCGGCCTTTTGGCTAAGATCAAGTGTAGTATCTGTTCTTATCAGTTTAATATCTGATACGTCCCCTACCCGGGGACCATATATTAAATTGATTTTTGGAACAGGGAGATGGAATAGGGGCTTGCTCCGTCCACTCCACGCATCGACCTGGTCTTGCAGTATCTCCAGGAACGGTGCACTCACTCCTCCTAACTTTGTCAAAGTAAATGTTTTGGTACGCTAATCTGCGATGGGTTAAAGGCAATGCAAAAAAAAAGAAATCATTAGATGGGCAACGCTCTGTTTAATCTGCGTTATGTTTTCCCGCCCTTTTTGTTAAAAAAAAAACGTCCGTGTGTGTGTGTGTGTGTGTGTGTGTGTGTGTGTGTGTGTAAATGGCTGCATTTACATAGCGCTTTACAATTTGTTCCTCACATTTTACCCATTCACTCAGACGTTCACACACCGATGGCGGAGGCAACCATGCAAGGTGCCAACCTACCTGCTCATCAGGAGCAATTAGGGGATAAGTGTCTTTAAACAAAGCACAATTGATGCAAACACAGACAACGTGTTGTAAATGCTAGTACAGTAACATCCACCCCCCTGCGTACTGTATCAGCCGCGCCGGGCGTGCCCGCTGGCCATAATGGGGGTTATCGCTTCTCGGCCTTTTGGCTAAGATCAAGTGTAGTATCTGTTCTTATCAGTTTAATATCTGATACGTCCCCTACCCGGGGACCATATATTAAATTGATTTTTGGAACAGGGAGATGGAATAGGGGCTTGCTCCGTCCACTCCACGCATCGACCTGGTCTTGCAGTATCTCCAGGAACGGTGCACTAACTCCTCCTAACTTTGTCAAAGTAAATGTTTTGGTACGCTAATCTGCGATGGGTTAAAGGCAATGCAAAAAAAAAGAAATCATTAGATGGGCAACGCTCTGTTTAATCTGCGTTATGTTTTCCCGCCCTTTTTGTTAAAAAAAAAAAAAAAAAAAAAAAAACGTCCTCATGTGTATGTGTGTGTGTGTGTGTGTGTGTGTGTGTGTGTGTGTGTGTAAATGGCTGCATTTACATAGCGCTTTACAATTTGTTCCTCACATTTTACCCATTCACTCAGACGTTCACACACCGATGGCGGAGGCAACCATGCAAGGTGCCAACCTACCTGCTCATCAGGAGCAATTAGGGGATAAGTGTCTTTAAACAAAGCACAATTGATGCAAACACAGACAACGTGTTGTAAATGCTAGTACAGTAACATCCACCCCCCTGCGTACTGTATCAGCCGCGCCGGGCGTGCCCGCTGGCCATAATGGGGGTTATCGCTTCTCGGCCTTTTGGCTAAGATCAAGTGTAGTATCTGTTCTTATCAGTTTAATATCTGATACGTCCCCTACCCGGGGACCATATATTAAATTGATTTTTGGAACAGGGAGATGGTATAGGGGCTTGCTCCGTCCACTCCACGCATCGACCTGGTCTTGCAGTATCTCCAGGAACGGTGCACTCACTCCTCCTAACTTTGTCAAAGTAAATGTTTTGGTACGCTAATCTGCGATGGGTTAAAGGCAATGCAAAAAAAAAGAAATCATTAGATGGGCAACGCTCTGTTTAATCTGCGTTATGTTTTCCCGCCCTTTTTGTTAAAAAAAAAACGTCTGTGTGTGTGTGTGTGTGTGTGTGTGTGTGTGTGTGTGTGTGTGTGTGTGTGTAAATGGCTGCATTTACATAGCGCTTTACAATTTGTTCCTCACATTTTACCCATTCACTCAGACGTTCACACACCGATGGCGGAGGCAACCATGCAAGGTGCCAACCTACCTGCTCATCAGGAGCAATTAGGGGATAAGTGTCTTTAAACAAAGCACAATTGATGCAAACACAGACAACGTGTTGTAAATGCTAGTACAGTAACATCCACCCCCCTGCGTACTGTATCAGCCGCGCCGGGCGTGCCCGCTGGCCATAATGGGGGTTATCGCTTCTCGGCCTTTTGGCTAAGATCAAGTGTAGTATCTGTTCTTATCAGTTTAATATCTGATACGTCCCCTACCCGGGGACCATATATTAAATTGATTTTTGGAACAGGGAGATGGAATAGGGGCTTGCTCCGTCCACTCCACGCATCGACCTGGTCTTGCAGTATCTCCAGGAACGGTGCACTCACTCCTCCTAACTTTGTCAAAGTAAATGTTTTGGTACGCTAATCTGCGATGGGTTAAAGGCAATGCAAAAAAAAAGAAATCATTAGATGGGCAACGCTCTGTTTAATCTGCGTTATGTTTTCCCGCCCTTTTTGTTAAAAAAAAAACGTCCGTGTGTGTGTGTGTGTGTGTGTGTGTGTGTGTGTGTGTGTAAATGGCTGCATTTACATAGCGCTTTACAATTTGTTCCTCACATTTTACCCATTCACTCAGACGTTCACACACCGATGGCGGAGGCAACCATGCAAGGTGCCAACCTACCTGCTCATCAGGAGCAATTAGGGGATAAGTGTCTTTAAACAAAGCACAATTGATGCAAACACAGACAACGTGTTGTAAATGCTAGTACAGTAACATCCACCCCCCTGCGTACTGTATCAGCCGCGCCGGGCGTGCCCGCTGGCCATAATGGGGGTTATCGCTTCTCGGCCTTTTGGCTAAGATCAAGTGTAGTATCTGTTCTTATCAGTTTAATATCTGATACGTCCCCTACCCGGGGACCATATATTAAATTGATTTTTGGAACAGGGAGATGGAATAGGGGCTTGCTCCGTCCACTCCACGCATCGACCTGGTCTTGCAGTATCTCCAGGAACGGTGCACTAACTCCTCCTAACTTTGTCAAAGTAAATGTTTTGGTACGCTAATCTGCGATGGGTTAAAGGCAATGCAAAAAAAAAGAAATCATTAGATGGGCAACGCTCTGTTTAATCTGCGTTATGTTTTCCCGCCCTTTTTGTTAAAAAAAAAAAAAAAAAAAAAAAAACGTCCTCATGTGTATGTGTGTGTGTGTGTGTGTGTGTGTGTGTGTGTGTGTGTGTAAATGGCTGCATTTACATAGCGCTTTACAATTTGTTCCTCACATTTTACCCATTCACTCAGACGTTCACACACCGATGGCGGAGGCAACCATGCAAGGTGCCAACCTACCTGCTCATCAGGAGCAATTAGGGGATAAGTGTCTTTAAACAAAGCACAATTGATGCAAACACAGACAACGTGTTGTAAATGCTAGTACAGTAACATCCACCCCCCTGCGTACTGTATCAGCCGCGCCGGGCGTGCCCGCTGGCCATAATGGGGGTTATCGCTTCTCGGCCTTTTGGCTAAGATCAAGTGTAGTATCTGTTCTTATCAGTTTAATATCTGATACGTCCCCTACCCGGGGACCATATATTAAATTGATTTTTGGAACAGGGAGATGGAATAGGGGCTTGCTCCGTCCACTCCACGCATCGACCTGGTCTTGCAGTATCTCCAGGAACGGTGCACTCACTCCTCCTAACTTTGTCAAAGTAAATGTTTTGGTACGCTAATCTGCGATGGGTTAAAGGCAATGCAAAAAAAAAGAAATCATTAGATGGGCAACGCTCTGTTTAATCTGCGTTATGTTTTCCCGCCCTTTTTGTTAAAAAAAAAACGTCCGTGTGTGTGTGTGTGTGTGTGTGTGTGTGTGTGTGTGTGTGTGTAAATGGCTGCATTTACATAGCGCTTTACAATTTGTTCCTCACATTTTACCCATTCACTCAGACGTTCACACACCGATGGCGGAGGCAACCATGCAAGGTGCCAACCTACCTGCTCATCAGGAGCAATTAGGGGATAAGTGTCTTTAAACAAAGCACAATTGATGCAAACACAGACAACGTGTTGTAAATGCTAGTACAGTAACATCCACCCCCCTGCGTACTGTATCAGCCGCGCCGGGCGTGCCCGCTGGCCATAATGGGGGTTATCGCTTCTCGGCCTTTTGGCTAAGATCAAGTGTAGTATCTGTTCTTATCAGTTTAATATCTGATACGTCCCCTACCCGGGGACCATATATTAAATTGATTTTTGGAACAGGGAGATGGAATAGGGGCTTGCTCCGTCCACTCCACGCATCGACCTGGTCTTGCAGTATCTCCAGGAACGGTGCACTCACTCCTCCTAACTTTGTCAAAGTAAATGTTTTGGTACGCTAATCTGCGATGGGTTAAAGGCAATGCAAAAAAAAAGAAATCATTAGATGGGCAACGCTCTGTTTAATCTGCGTTATGTTTTCCCGCCCTTTTTGTTAAAAAAAAAACGTCCGTGTGTGTGTGTGTGTGTGTGTGTGTGTGTGTGTGTGTGTGTGTGTAAATGTCTGCATTTACATAGCGCTTTACAATTTGTTCCTCACATTTTACCCATTCACTCAGACGTTCACACACCGATGGCGGAGGCAACCATGCAAGGTGCCAACCTACCTGCTCATCAGGAGCAATTAGGGGATAAGTGTCTTTAAACAAAGCACAATTGATGCAAACACAGACAACGTGTTGTAAATGCTAGTACAGTAACATCCACCCCCCTGCGTACTGTATCAGCCGCGCCGGGCGTGCCCGCTGGCCATAATGGGGGTTATCGCTTCTCGGCCTTTTGGCTAAGATCAAGTGTAGTATCTGTTCTTATCAGTTTAATATCTGATACGTCCCCTACCCGGGGACCATATATTAAATTGATTTTTGGAACAGGGAGATGGAATAGGGGCTTGCTCCGTCCACTCCACGCATCGACCTGGTCTTGCAGTATCTCCAGGAACGGTGCACTCACTCCTCCTAACTTTGTCAAAGTAAATGTTTTGGTACGCTAATCTGCGATGGGTTAAAGGCAATGCAAAAAAAAAGAAATCATTAGATGGGCAACGCTCTGTTTAATCTGCGTTATGTTTTCCCGCCCTTTTTGTTAAAAAAAAAACGTCCGTGTGTGTGTGTGTGTGTGTGTGTGTGTGTGTGTGTGTGTGTGTAAATGGCTGCATTTACATAGCGCTTTACAATTTGTTCCTCACATTTTACCCATTCACTCAGACGTTCACACACCGATGGCGGAGGCAACCATGCAAGGTGCCAACCTACCTGCTCATCAGGAGCAATTAGGGGATAAGTGTCTTTAAACAAAGCACAATTGATGCAAACACAGACAACGTGTTGTAAATGCTAGTACAGTAACATCCACCCCCCTGCGTACTGTATCAGCCGCGCCGGGCGTGCCCGCTGGCCATAATGGGGGTTATCGCTTCTCGGCCTTTTGGCTAAGATCAAGTGTAGTATCTGTTCTTATCAGTTTAATATCTGATACGTCCCCTACCCGGGGACCATATATTAAATTGATTTTTGGAACAGGGAGATGGAATAGGGGCTTGCTCCGTCCACTCCACGCATCGACCTGGTCTTGCAGTATCTCCAGGAACGGTGCACTAACTCCTCCTAACTTTGTCAAAGTAAATGTTTTGGTACGCTAATCTGCGATGGGTTAAAGGCAATGCAAAAAAAAAGAAATCATTAGATGGGCAACGCTCTGTTTAATCTGCGTTATGTTTTCCCGCCCTTTTTGTTAAAAAAAAAAAAAAAAAAAAAAAAACGTCCTCATGTGTATGTGTGTGTGTGTGTGTGTGTGTGTAAATGGCTGCATTTACATAGCGCTTTACAATTTGTTCCTCACATTTTACCCATTCACTCAGACGTTCACACACCGATGGCGGAGGCAACCATGCAAGGTGCCAACCTACCTGCTCATCAGGAGCAATTAGGGGATAAGTGTCTTTAAACAAAGCACAATTGATGCAAACACAGACAACGTGTTGTAAATGCTAGTACAGTAACATCCACCCCCCTGCGTACTGTATCAGCCGCGCCGGGCGTGCCCGCTGGCCATAATGGGGGTTATCGCTTCTCGGCCTTTTGGCTAAGATCAAGTGGATGACCGGTGTATGCTGTTCCTGGTTTTGTTTGCTTGTTTATTATTTTTCTCACATTTCCACAGTCGTGCGGTGTATGGGACTGGAAATTGAGTTTTTTTTATTGTTTGTGCTGGCTTCTCCCTACGATGGCCAGCACTCCACGGCAGTCGACCCCTAGGGCTGGGTTACGGTTTTCGGCGAGGTTCATATGGAAGGATGGAACGATGCCCATGTGGAACAGAGATGTGTTTGTGGATGGTGTCATCATGACTCAACTCAAGTTGAAGGCGGACGATATTTTTTGCATCCAGCACAATGCCCAGGAGAGGGGCTACGATGTTTCCTTCAGATCCAGTTTGGGGCTCCAGGGGGTTTTGGAGGACTGCAAGCGGATGGAGGCTGATGTCGGACCCCTCAGCCATTTCGAGGTGTTTTCTCTGGACAGGCTGAATTTTCGAGTTATCAATGTCACAATGTACAACCCGTACGTGATTGATAAGGAGGTGACTGATTTTTTGGCCCCCTACGCTGAGGTGATATCTGAGGTCCGGAGGATCAGAGACAGACGTGGGATCTGGACGGGGCGGAGGCAGGTGCAGGTGCTCCTAAAGGCTGTTCCCGGTGGCTGTGACGGGCTGGCTCATCCCCCAGCCTTCTTTTCCTTGGGGCCTGATAGGGGGTATTTGTTTTATAACAACCAGCCCCCTTTCTGCCGAAGGTGCCGGGTGGCAGGGCACTCTGATGGAAAGTGTGGGGAGGTGAGGTGCCACCATTGCAAGGAGGAGGGCCACATGGCTAAAGATTGTAAGGTTGGTAAGAAATGCCACAACTGCAGTTCCACCGACCACCTGGTGAGGGCCTGTCCCCAGGAGCGGCGGTATTCGTCAGTGGTGGTGATGGGGAAGGAGCTTGCACCGAAGACCGGAGAGGAGGAAGAAAGTGCACCAGTGGCACCAGCACCAGCACCAATAGAGGCGATTCCTGTGGAGAAGGACGCAGAGGCGGAGACGGTACTCCTGGTTGGCAACAAGACAGTTTCCCCTTTGTCTTCCGATGGAGAGGCGATGGACGAGGAGGAGGTGGTCGGTGGAGCCAGCGGAGCCAGTGGAGCCAGTGGAGCCAGAAAACGGAGGTTAAGGGTTAAAAGGACTACACCTGGGTCAGAAGGTATGGGGGCAGGGGAAATTACCGGTGGGGGCCCACAAAAAAAGGTAAGGGGAGGGAAGGGAGGTAGGGTGGCCCTCTTAGTGCAACAGGTCGGTGGGGAGCAGGGGGTTGGTGGGGGAGTGGGTTTGGCGGATGTTGAGGCTGAGGGGGAGGGGGTTTGTTTACCGGTTTCCCCTGTCCTGGACAGTATGGACAGTATGGACCCTTTTGAGACTCCAAGCCTTGGGGAAGGGTTACAGGTGGGAGCACCCAACACTTTGCCTGCTTCTTGGGATAAGGGGGAGGATGGGGAGGACAGTTAAAAGTGGGGGTAGGGGTATTATTGTGGGTTGGTTTTTTGTTTAATTTAATTTTATTATTGTCAATGGCTTTCACAGTGGGCACTTTTAATGCACGGGGGTTGAGGGGTTCTGTTAAGAGGAGGGGCTTTTTTGATTATGTTGCCTCACTCAGGCTTACCGTTTGTTTTGTTCAAGAGGTGCACTTACGGGATGGGAGGGATTGTGGTGTGTTTTCAAAGGAATGGGACAAGGGGGAATCGTTTTGGTCAGTGGGGGGGGTTCACTCATCTGGTGTGGGGATACTGTTTGGAAACCGGGAGGCAAGGGTGGTGGGTTCTTTTGTAATTGTGCAGGGGAGGGTTATGGGGGTTGATGTGAATATTGGGGTTTTGAAATTGAGGGTGGTGGTGGTGTACGGGCCACAGAGGGCGGGTGAAAGGAGTGCCATGATGGAGGCTTTAAGGCCTTTTTTTGCCACAAACAGGCAGATGGTGGTGGGGGGTGATTTTAATGTGGATCTGGGGAGGGTGGGTGATCCAAGTGCTGGGTGTGTGGGTTCTTTTTTTAAGGGGCAGGGGCTTGTGGATGGAGGGAAGGCACTTACCCCTCGAATAGATGGTCCCACATGGCGTAACTCCCGGGGGGTAGCCAGGCGTCTCGATTATGTGTTTTTTTCTCGGTCCTTGGTCCTATTGTCGGGCCGGGTGGTCCCTGTTTTTTTCTCTGACCATGATGGGCTCCTCTTTCGGGTCCGGTCTAGCGCTCCTGTTTTCGGCCCCGGGTACTGGAGGTTGAACTCCAGTGTCCTTGGCGAGGATGAGTTCTGCAGTAGCTTTGTCTCCTTTTTCCGGGGGCTCGAGGGACTTAGGGCTTTGTTTTCTGGTGTGGTGGAGTGGTGGGAGGGGGCTAAGGAGAGGATAAAGGGGTTTTGTATTATGTATTGTCAACGGAGGGCGAAGGAGGCGGGGAGGGAAGTGCTCCGTCTTCAACACCTCCTCGAGCTCGAGTACACTTTGGGTAACCTAGGTGGCGCTGTAGACCAGCGGGCTTGTGACTCCCTTAAGACAGAACTTAGGGATGTCTATGAGGATAAGGCCCGTGCTTACCTGACGCGGTCACGTCGTGAGTTCTTGGAGAAGAATGAGACGTGTTCCGCAGCCTTTTTCAGCAGCGTGAGGGCTGATAAGGGAAGGAAGGTGATATCGGGAGTTAGGGACAGTCAGGGTCAGGTGGTTACTGAGACAGGGGAGATGGTAAGGGTCGCAACCGATCACTTCCGCTCCTTCTTCTGTGAACGAGTGGTGGATGAGGAGCGAGCAGAGGCTTTTTTGCAGCTTGTGGCTCAGAGGGTACCGTCAGACCTGGCTGAGGCTTTGGAGGCCCCTCTCTCTCTCGAGGAATTGGAGGGTGCCCTTCGTAGAATGGGCAAGCGTAAGGTTCCGGGCATCGATGGCCTGCCGGCTGAGTTTTATCTCATGTTTTGGGATATTCTCGGCCCGGTGGTTCTCGAGGTCCTGACCGAGGTCCTCCGCACAGGGGCACTGGGAGGGTCAATGGCTAAGGGGGTGATCTCACTTCTGTTTAAGAAGGGGGACGCCTCTGACCTTAAGAACTGGCGGCCATTGACCATGCTGTGTGTTGATTACAAGCTTTTGGCTAAGGTTCTCACAGACCATCTGTGCACAGCTCTCCCAGATGCGGTCCATGTGGATCAGACGTGTGGGGTGGCTGGGCGCTCGTTGAGATGGAATCTCCAGCTCATCAGAGACGTCATCGCTTGGGCAGAGGATCGGGACCTGCCACTTATGGTGGTGGGTCTTGATCAGGCCAAAGCCTTTGATAGGGTTCACTGGGGTTTTATGTTCAAAGTTTTAGAGAGAATAGGCTTAGGGCGGGTTTTTGTTGGGTGGCTGCGTACTCTGTACACAGCAGTGGGGAGCACGGTTTCTGTTAATGGGCACTTGGGGGAGTTTTTTTGGGTTGCACGCAGGGGTAAGACAGGGGTGTCCGCTCTCTCCCCTGCTCTACGTCCTTTATATGGAGCCCCTGGCGGCGGCCATTAGGGCTGACCCGGGTGTGAAGGGTATCCTGGTACCAGGCAGCAGGGGCCTGAGGGTCAAGTTGTCGCAGTATGCGGATGATACCACACTGCTACTGGACAACGATGCGTGTCTGAGTCGGTCTTTGGAGATCTTCCAGGACTTTGGCCGGGTGTCTGGCGCGGAGCTCAACCGTGCTAAATCCTCGGTTAAGTTCTTTGGGCGGTGGAAGAGTAGGTCAGACGTACCAGGAGGGCTGTCGCTCTGTGAAGGGGCCCTGAGGATTCTTGGGGTCCTCTTTGAGGCAGCCCACAGTGCCACGGTCAACTGGACCAGGCGAATAGATGCAGTTCATAAAAAGTTTGCCCTCTGGAAGGCCAGGAGACTGACCTTTACGGGGAAGGTACTGGTTTTGAAGGTAGACGTGTTGCCGTCCCTCCTGTACCTGGCGTACATCTTTCCGATGCCGGCCAGCATGCGGAGGCCGCTCACTCGGCTTGTGTTTCGTTTCATGTGGGGGGGGAGTTATGAATACGTGGCGAGGGCACGCATGTTGGCTCCGGTGGGGGAAGGGGGGAGGGACGTGCCCCATTTCCCACTCAAGTTGGACTGCATTTTTGTTTCTTTTTTGCTCAAAGAATTGTCCTCTCCGGTAGTCCATCCATCTGGCTACTTCCTCCGGTTCTACTTTGCCTACCCGGCAAGGAGGGTCATGGCCTGGTCCAATTCGGCCCCCCGGGCGGAGCAGTTGCCGTGGCATTTTGGCCACGCGGCAAAGTGGCTGCGGGCTCATCCTGGGGTTTTGGAAGGGGATGTGGGGTTGGACCAGAAGAGGCTCTATGCCGAGGTGAGACAGGGAGTGACCGCGCCAGCTGTGGTGGGGATACCCGCTACAGTTTGGTTGTCGGTACAACTGCCTGGCCTGGACAATGGGCTCAAGGATTTAGGATGGCTGATGTTACACAGGAGTTTGCCGGTGCGTGAGATCATGCACCGGCATGGCTTGGCGAGATCCCCGGTGTGCCCCAGAGCTGGTTGCTTTGTGGACGAGACTATTAGACACGTCATGTGGGACTGTCCTTTTGCAGGGGTGGTGTGGGCTAGGGCATCTGTGTTGATTGGGAGGTTGGAGGGGAGTGTTGGGGTCACATGGGCAAGATTGGAGAGAGGGATTGGGAGAGCTGGGGGGGGGCGTAGGGGGCGTCTCCTGCAATGGCTGCTCATGGGCCTTTTTAAGAAGGGGCTGTGGGAGGCCAGACAGGCTCTGGTTAAAAAGGCGGTGGATTGGGGGGTGGAGGGGGTTGTTAGGAGAGTAGAGGGGGACGTAAAGGGAAGGATGCGGTGGGATGTGAAGAGGTGGGGACATCATGCTGCTAGGGAGAGATGGAAGGGGGGTTTAGGTTTGATGGAAGGGATGTAGTGGTTGCTTAGGATATTGACATATGGTTTTTTTTGTGGAGACCGGAAAGTGCATAAGTGGAAAATGGGGACATGGTTTTTTGTCTTGGATAGTGGGCTATTGTTTTGGGTGGGATAAAGGGAGGTTTTGGTTAACAGTGGGTGGTTTAATTTGGGGTTCATTTTCATTTTCAACTGTAACAGGGACAGCATACAATAAGGAACATAAAATGAAAATGTAGAAATGCAAATGTTCAGGAAAGTTTTGTTTGGATTAGTAGGGAAAGGTAAATTAAGAATGTGTGCACATGTATGGGTGTTTTAAATAGTATGATAGGAAGTCGTTTTGTAGTTTGTATGGTATAGGGACAGATAGGATGTGATAACATGTATATGATTATTTTTGATATAAAATTAAGAAAGAAGGTAAAAACTCCCCTCCCAGCTGGTTGGAGGGGAGGAGAAGCCCGATTTCACAAAAAAAAAAAAAAAAAAAAAAAAAAAAAAAAAAAAAAAAAAAAAAAAAAAAAAAAAATCTGTTCTTATCAGTTTAATATCTGATACGTCCCCTACCCGGGGACCATATATTAAATTGATTTTTGGAACAGGGAGATGGAATAGGGGCTTGCTCCGTCCACTCCACGCATCGACCTGGTCTTGCAGTATCTCCAGGAACGGTGCACTCACTCCTCCTAACTTTGTCAAAGTAAATGTTTTGGTACGCTAATCTGCGATGGGTTAAAGGCAATGCAAAAAAAAAGAAATCATTAGATGGGCAACGCTCTGTTTAATCTGCGTTATGTTTTCCCGCCCTTTTTGTTAAAAAAAAAACGTCCGTGTGTGTGTGTGTGTGTGTGTGTGTGTGTGTGTGTGTGTGTGTGTGTGTAAATGGCTGCATTTACATAGCGCTTTACAATTTGTTCCTCACATTTTACCCATTCACTCAGACGTTCACACACCGATGGCGGAGGCAACCATGCAAGGTGCCAACCTACCTGCTCATCAGGAGCAATTAGGGGATAAGTGTCTTTAAACAAAGCACAATTGATGCAAACACAGACAACGTGTTGTAAATGCTAGTACAGTAACATCCACCCCCCTGCGTACTGTATCAGCCGCGCCGGGCGTGCCCGCTGGCCATAATGGGGGTTATCGCTTCTCGGCCTTTTGGCTAAGATCAAGTGTAGTATCTGTTCTTATCAGTTTAATATCTGATACGTCCCCTACCCGGGGACCATATATTAAATTGATTTTTGGAACAGGGAGATGGAATAGGGGCTTGCTCCGTCCACTCCACGCATCGACCTGGTCTTGCAGTATCTCCAGGAACGGTGCACTAACTCCTCCTAACTTTGTCAAAGTAAATGTTTTGGTACGCTAATCTGCGATGGGTTAAAGGCAATGCAAAAAAAAAGAAATCATTAGATGGGCAACGCTCTGTTTAATCTGCGTTATGTTTTCCCGCCCTTTTTGTTAAAAAAAAAACGTCCGTGTGTGTGTGTGTGTGTGTGTGTGTGTGTGTGTGTGTGTGTGTGTGTGTGTGTGTAAATGGCTGCATTTACATAGCGCTTTACAATTTGTTCCTCACATTTTACCCATTCACTCAGACGTTCACACACCGATGGCGGAGGCAACCATGCAAGGTGCCAACCTACCTGCTCATCAGGAGCAATTAGGGGATAAGTGTCTTTAAACAAAGCACAATTGATGCAAACACAGACAACGTGTTGTAAATGCTAGTACAGTAACATCCACCCCCCTGCGTACTGTATCAGCCGCGCCGGGCGTGCCCGCTGGCCATAATGGGGGTTATCGCTTCTCGGCCTTTTGGCTAAGATCAAGTGTAGTATCTGTTCTTATCAGTTTAATATCTGATACGTCCCCTACCCGGGGACCATATATTAAATTGATTTTTGGAACAGGGAGATGGAATAGGGGCTTGCTCCGTCCACTCCACGCATCGACCTGGTCTTGCAGTATCTCCAGGAACGGTGCACTCACTCCTCCTAACTTTGTCAAAGTAAATGTTTTGGTACGCTAATCTGCGATGGGTTAAAGGCAATGCAAAAAAAAAGAAATCATTAGATGGGCAACGCTCTGTTTAATCTGCGTTATGTTTTCCCGCCCTTTTTGTTAAAAAAAAAACGTCCGTGTGTGTGTGTGTGTGTGTGTGTGTGTGTGTGTGTGTGTGTGTGTGTGTGTGTGTGTGTGTGTGTGTAAATGGCTGCATTTACATAGCGCTTTACAATTTGTTCCTCACATTTTACCCATTCACTCAGACGTTCACACACCGATGGCGGAGGCAACCATGCAAGGTGCCAACCTACCTGCTCATCAGGAGCAATTAGGGGATAAGTGTCTTTAAACAAAGCACAATTGATGCAAACACAGACAACGTGTTGTAAATGCTAGTACAGTAACATCCACCCCCCTGCGTACTGTATCAGCCGCGCCGGGCGTGCCCGCTGGCCATAATGGGGGTTATCGCTTCTCGGCCTTTTGGCTAAGATCAAGTGTAGTATCTGTTCTTATCAGTTTAATATCTGATACGTCCCCTACCCGGGGACCATATATTAAATTGATTTTTGGAACAGGGAGATGGAATAGGGGCTTGCTCCGTCCACTCCACGCATCGACCTGGTCTTGCAGTATCTCCAGGAACGGTGCACTCACTCCTCCTAACTTTGTCAAAGTAAATGTTTTGGTACGCTAATCTGCGATGGGTTAAAGGCAATGCAAAAAAAAAGAAATCATTAGATGGGCAACGCTCTGTTTAATCTGCGTTATGTTTTCCCGCCCTTTTTGTTAAAAAAAAAACGTCCGTGTGTGTGTGTGTGTGTGTGTGTGTGTGTGTGTGTGTGTGTGTGTAAATGGCTGCATTTACATAGCGCTTTACAATTTGTTCCTCACATTTTACCCATTCACTCAGACGTTCACACACCGATGGCGGAGGCAACCATGCAAGGTGCCAACCTACCTGCTCATCAGGAGCAATTAGGGGATAAGTGTCTTTAAACAAAGCACAATTGATGCAAACACAGACAACGTGTTGTAAATGCTAGTACAGTAACATCCACCCCCCTGCGTACTGTATCAGCCGCGCCGGGCGTGCCCGCTGGCCATAATGGGGGTTATCGCTTCTCGGCCTTTTGGCTAAGATCAAGTGTAGTATCTGTTCTTATCAGTTTAATATCTGATACGTCCCCTACCCGGGGACCATATATTAAATTGATTTTTGGAACAGGGAGATGGAATAGGGGCTTGCTCCGTCCACTCCACGCATCGACCTGGTCTTGCAGTATCTCCAGGAACGGTGCACTAACTCCTCCTAACTTTGTCAAAGTAAATGTTTTGGTACGCTAATCTGCGATGGGTTAAAGGCAATGCAAAAAAAAATAAATCATTAGATGGGCAACGCTCTGTTTAATCTGCGTTATGTTTTCCCGCCCTTTTTGTTAAAAAAAAAAAAACAAAAAAAAAAAACGTCCTCATGTGTATGTGTGTGTGTGTGTGTGTGTGTGTGTGTGTG
Organism: Notolepis coatsorum; assembly: GCF_963971535.1. Lineage (NCBI taxonomy): Eukaryota > Metazoa > Chordata > Actinopteri > Aulopiformes > Paralepididae > Notolepis > Notolepis coatsorum. The sequence continues at coordinate 361,822 of NW_028174865.1, forward strand.
TGTGTGTGTAAATGGCTGCATTTACATAGCGCTTTACAATTTGTTCCTCACATTTTACCCATTCACTCAGACGTTCACACACCGATGGCGGAGGCAACCATGCAAGGTGCCAACCTACCTGCTCATCAGGAGCAATTAGGGGATAAGTGTCTTTAAACAAAGCACAATTGATGCAAACACAGATAACGTGTTGTAAATGCTAGTACAGTAACATCCACCCCCCTGCGTACTGTATCAGCCGCGCCGGGCGTGCCCGCTGGCCATAATGGGGGTTATCGCTTCTCGGCCTTTTGGCTAAGATCAAGTGTAGTATCTGTTCTTATCAGTTTAATATCTGATACGTCCCCTACCCGGGGACCATATATTAAATTGATTTTTGGAACAGGGAGATGGAATAGGGGCTTGCTCCGTCCACTCCACGCATCGACCTGGTCTTGCAGTATCTCCAGGAACGGTGCACTCACTCCTCCTAACTTTGTCAAAGTAAATGTTTTGGTACGCTAATCTGCGATGGGTTAAAGGCAATGCAAAAAAAAAGAAATCATTAGATGGGCAACGCTCTGTTTAATCTGCGTTATGTTTTCCCGCCCTTTTTGTTAAAAAAAAAAAAAAAAAAAAAAAAAAACGTCCTCATGTGTATGTGTGTGTGTGTGTGTGTGTGTGTGTGTGTGTGTGTGTGTGTGTGTAAATGGCTGCATTTACATAGCGCTTTACAATTTGTTCCTCACATTTTACCCATTCACTCAGACGTTCACACACCGATGGCGGAGGCAACCATGCAAGGTGCCAACCTACCTGCTCATCAGGAGCAATTAGGGGATAAGTGTCTTTAAACAAAGCACAATTGATGCAAACACAGACAACGTGTTGTAAATGCTAGTACAGTAACATCCACCCCCCTGCGTACTGTATCAGCCGCGCCGGGCGTGCCCGCTGGCCATAATGGGGGTTATCGCTTCTCGGCCTTTTGGCTAAGATCGTGGAGGATCGTTTCGCGTTTATTATTTTACTCTCATTTCCACAGTCGTGCGGTGTATGGGACGTGGAAAGGGAGGTCTTTTTTGTTTTCTGTGCTGGCTTCTCCCTAGGAGGGTCAGTACTTAAGTTTCTTAGTTTTTTCTCTTTTGTTGGGTGTGGGTGACCGGCCTGTTTGCGATGGCCGGCTCATCCCCTGACTCTGCACAGTCGACCCCCGGGGTCGGACTGAGGCGCACAGCCCGTTTTTCCTGCTCCGGACCGGGGGAGTTGCTGGAGAGAGGCCTTTTCGTCAGGGGTGTCCTGGTGAAGCAGCTCGGCCTGAAGGTGGAGGAGGTTTACTGCCTGCAGTCGAACCTGCCAGAGAAGTGCTACGATGTGACCTTGAGGACTGAGGGCAGATACAACGACATGTTGAAGAAGTGCGAGGAATCGGCAGCCGTTGGTCTGCTGTCGGGCTTCAAGGTCACGGGTTTGGACAAGCCCAATTTCAGGTTAGTCACAATCCAAATGTATAATCCATTTGTGACTGACCTGACTTTGGCTTCCTTCCTGGGGAAATACGGGGACACGAGTTCTGCGGCACGGTATTGTTTGGATCCGTGGGGAATTTGGACTGGACGTAGGCAGTATCAAGTGCTGCTTCACCAGGACAAGGACGGGCACGAGGGCCTCAAACACCCGCCTGCTTTCTTCACCTTGGGCGGCGACAGGGGTTTCCTCTATTACTCCCGGCAGCCGCCTTTTTGTAGGCGGTGCAGGACATCGGGTCACACAGAGGCGGGTTGTAGCGGTGCCACCTGCCGTTTCTGTGGAGGGGACCATGAGACGAGGAACTGTGGGGCTCCGAAGAAGTGCCATGGCTGTGGGCTGGAGGGCCACCTCTTCAGGAGCTGTCCCAACCGCCAGAGGACCTTCGCTGAAGCGCTGGGCGGAGGAAGAAGCGGGGCCCGAGGTCCGGCCCAGACAGCGGCTCCAGCAGCGGCGGTAGAGGCCCAGGCGGGGAAGGTGGCTCCAGCGGATGCTCCGGCATTGGCGGTGGCAGAGGCCCAGGCGGTGCGGCCGGCTCCGGCGGAAGCTCCGGCATCGGCGATGGCAGAGGCCCAGGCGGCGCGGCCGGCTCCGGCAGAAGCTCCAGCATCGGCGGTGGCAGAGGCCCATGCAGGGGAGGTGGCTCCGGCGGAGTTTCCAGCATCGGCAGTGGCAGAGGCCCAGGCGGGGAAGGCGGCTCCGGAGGGAGCTCCAGCAGTGAAGGCAACATCGGCCCATACAAGGGAGGCGGCCTCGGTGGCGGATCCGGCGCAGGCTCCAGCGACGTCTCCAAGGAGGACTCGGAGGCCAGCTCCGGCCCCACCGGCGCAGAGGAAAAGGATGGCACCTGCACCACTAGCAGGCCAGGAGGAGGCGGTACGGAGGCAGAAGGTGCAGTCAGTGTCTGCCCCACCGGGAGAGCAGGAGGGGGCAGGACGGAGGCACGGGACGCAGTCGGCGTCTGCACCACCGGGCGTGCAGGGGGAGATGGGACAGGGGGCCAGCATGGCAGGGATGGTGACAGGCACTGGTAGCCAGAGAGTTTCAGTGGCTGGACCATCGCTCCGGGCTCCAGAGCCCACAGAGGGGGGTTTAATGCAACGGATTGGGTCAGTTGTTGCATCAGCTGCCAGGAAGATCCGGACCTCACAGGGTCTGGGGCTCTCGGGTGAGGGAGGCGTGAGGAAGGCCAAGGGGCCTGGGGGTCAAGGGATGGGTGGTGGGTTTGGTCTGGGTGGCACGGGTGTTTCTGGCGGACTGGGGGAAGGGGGAGGGGGTTCTTCTCCCAGCTCAGAGGGATCGTCGGGGGAAAGTTTGGGGTTGGAGATGGACTATTCCCCATGCCTTGTGGCTTTGTCCCCTTTGGGGACTGACGCTTATGAGGGTTCAGAGAGGCCACCAACTTCCCCCAACGTGATGCCCTATTCGTGGGCAGAGGCGTCAGAAGAGCTCTACCAGGACCTTGGGATTTAGAGGGGTCTGGGAGTGTTTTTTCTTGTTTTTTCCAAAATGTCTTTTATAGCTGCTACTTTTAACGTCAGAGGCTTGAGGGACCGAGTCAAAAGAGCGGCTGTTTTTGATTTCCTCGGTTCCCTTCATTTCTCTTTCTGTTTTTTGCAGGAGGTGCACTTGAAGGGTGGGGAGGATGTGAGGGATTTCCAGAAGGAGTGGAGTGGGGGGGATTCAGTGTGGAGTGTGGGGGGGGTTCATTCTGATGGGGTGGGCATTTTGTTTGGGAGGGGAGTCAGGGTGGAGGACGTTTTTGTTGTTTCTCAGGGGAGGGTTTTTGGTGCTGATATAGCAATTGGGGAATGTAGGTTGAGGGTTATTGGGGTGTATGGGTGTCAGGGGGTTGCAGATAGGGTTAGACTGTTTGAGGGGTTAGTGCCACATTGTGCGACAAATAGACTGTTGGTCATTGGGGGTGATTTTAATTGTGAGTTGGGGAGGGGGGATATGGGTGGTAGGTGCATCGCGGGGCTCATGGCTTCTTTTGGGTTGGTGGACGGGGGGAGGGCTGTCACTCCCCATTTGGATGGTCCCACATGGCGTAACTCCCGGGGGGTCGCCAGGCGGCTGGACTACATCCTCGCTTCACGGTCTTTGGGTCTGTTGTCTGGACGGGTGGTCCCTGCCTTTTTTTCGGACCATGACGGGGTCCTCCTGCGGTTTCGGTCGGCCGTTCCGGTTTTTGGGCGCGGGTACTGGAGGCTGAACTCCGTCATCCTCAGTGAGGCTGAGTTTGCCGGTGGTTTCGCCCTTTTTTTCCGGGGGCTTGAGGGACTCAGGCCATTCTTTGCCGGTGTGGTGGAGTGGTGGGAGGTGGCCAAGGAGAGGATAAGGGGGTTTGCCATTGGGTACAGCAAAAGGAGGGCGAAGAAGGCGGGGAGGGAGGTGCACCGTCTTCAACGTCTCCTCGAGTTCGAGTACACCTTGGGTAACCAAGGTGGCATTGTAGATCAGCGGGCTTGTGACTCCCTTAAAGCCGAGCTTAGGGGGGTCTATGAAGTTAGGGCCCGTGCTTTCCTATCGCGGTCACGTCGGGATTTCTTGGAGAAGGATGAGACGTGTTCTGCAGCTTTTTTTGGCAGTGTAAGGGCCGATAAGGTAAGGAAGACGATCACGGGGGTTAGGGACAGCCGGGGTCAGGTGACAACAGAAGCAGGGGAGATGGTAAGGGTCTCAACAGACCACTTCCGCTCTTTCTTCTGTGAACGGGTGGTGGATGAGGACCGCGCAGAGGCTTTTTTGCAGCTCGTGGCTCAAAGGGTTTCGCCCGACCTGGCTGAGGCTTTGGAGGCCCCTCTCTCTCTCGAGGAATTGGAGGGTGCCCTTCGTAGGATGGGCAAGCGTAAGGTTCCGGGCATCGACGGCCTGCCGGCTGAGTTTTATCTCAGGTTTTGGGATATTCTCGGCCCGGTGGTTCTAGAGGTCCTGACCGAGGTCCTCCGCACAGGGGCGCTGGGAGGGTCGATGGCTAAGGGGGTGATCTCACTTCTGTTCAAGAAGGGGGACGCCTCTGACCTTAATAACTGGCGGCCTTTGACCATGCTGTGTGTGGACTATAAGCTATTGGCTAAGGTCCTCACGGACCGTCTGTGCGCAGCTCTCCCGGATGCGGTCCATGTGGACCAGACGTGTGGGGTGGCTGGGCGCTCGTTGAGATGGAACCTCCAGCTCATCAGAGACGTCATCGCTTGGGCAGAGGATCGGGATTTGCCACTTATGGTTGTGGGTCTCGATCAGGCCAAAGCCTTTGATAGGGTTCACTGGGGTTTTATGTTCAAGGTTCTAGAGAGGATAGGGTTAGGGCGGGTTTTTGTTGGGTGGCTGCGTACCCTGTACACAGCAGTGGGGAGCACGGTTTCTGTTAATGGGCACTTGGGGGAGTTTTTTGGGTTGCACGCAGGGGTAAGACAGGGGTGTCCGCTCTCACCCCTGCTCTACGTCCTTTACATGGAGCCCCTGGCGGCGGCCATTAGGGCTGACCCGGGTGTGAAAGGTATCCTGGTACCAGGCAGCAGGGGCCTGAGGGTCAAGTTGTCGCAGTATGCGGATGACACCACACTGCTGCTGGACAACGATGCGTGTCTGAGTCGGTCTTTGGAGATCTTCCAGGACTTTGGCCGGGTGTCTGGAGCGGAGCTCAATCTCGCCAAATCCTCGGTCAAGTTCTTTGGGCAGTGGAGGAGTAGGACAGACGTACCAGGAGGGCTGTCGCTCTGTGAGGGGCCCTTGAGGATTCTTGGGGTCCACTTTGAGGCAGCCCGTAGCGCCGTGGCCAACTGGACCAGGCGCATGGAAGCAGTCCAGAAGAAGTTCACCCTCTGGAAGGCCAGGAGACTGACCTTCATGGGCAAAGTCCTGGTTCTGAAGGTGGACGTGTTGCCATCCCTCCTGTTCCTGGCATACATCTACCCTATGCCGGCCAGCATGCGGAGGCCTCTGATCCGCCTCATGTTCGGTTTCCTTTGGGGGGGAAGTTACGAGTATGTGGCGAGGGCCCGCATGCTGGCACCCATGGGGGACGGGGGGCGGGATGTGCCTCACCTCCCGCTCAAGCTGGATTGTATTTTTGTTTCCTTTTTGTTGAAGGAGTTGTCCTCTCCGGTGGTTCATCCATCAGGCCATTTCCTGCGTTTCTTTTTCGCTTACCCGGCGAGGAGGCTTATGGTCTGGAACAACTCGGGCCCCCGGGCAGAGCAGTTGCCCTGGCATTATGGCCACGCGGCCAAGTGGCTTCGGGCTCACCCCGAGGCTTTGGATCGGGACGTGGGGCCGGACCATAGGAGGCTCTATGCCGAGGTGAGGCAGGGAGTGAACGCTCCAGCCATGGTGGGCATTCCCTCTACGGTCTGGTTGTCAGTCCAACTGCCTGGCCTGGACAACGGGCTCAAGGACCTGAACTGGCTAGTGTTACATAAGAGCCTGCCGGTGCGGTCCATCATGCACCGGCATGGCCTGGCGAGGTCCGCGGGGTGCCCCAGAGCCGTGTGCTCTGGGGAAGAGACCATTAGACATGCCATGTGGGACTGTCCATTTGCGGGGGTTGTTTGGGCCAGGGCTTTGGTGCTATTGGGGAGAGTGGAGGGTGGGTTTACGCTGTCTTGGCCCAGAGTAGAGAGGGGCATAGGAAGGGTGACTGGAGGAGCACGGGGAAGGCTGGTGGCCTGGTTGATCATCAGCCTTTTCAAGCAGACAATTTGGGGGGCCAGACAGGCTTTGGTGAAAACCAACGCAGACTGGGGGGTGGAGGGTGTTGTGAGAAGGGTTGAGGGAGACTTGAGAGGGAGGATGAGGCGAGATGTGGCGAGGTGGGGTCAACATGCGGCCCTAGAACGGTGGAAAGGGGGAATGGGACTAATGTAGTAGTTTTGTCGTGCCCGAGAGTGGTTTAGTGGCTGGCATGGGGTTTTTGTTTTGTTGTGTAGTAATTGTTTTTTGGTTCGGTATAGGTATGTGATTGGTTTTGTATTATGTATGTCTGTTTTTTTTGATAATAAAATAAGAATGAAGGTAAAACTCCTCTCCCAGCTGTTTGGAGAGGAGGTAACACCTGATTTCACAAAAAAAAAAAAAAAAAAAAAATCTGTTCTTATCAGTTTAATATCTGATACGTCCCCTACCCGGGGACCATATATTAAATTGATTTTTGGAACAGGGAGATGGAATAGGGGCTTGCTCCGTCCACTCCACGCATCGACCTGGTCTTGCAGTATCTCCAGGAACGGTGCACTCACTCCTCCTAACTTTGTCAAAGTAAATGTTTTGGAACGCTAATCTGCGATGGGTTAAAGGCAATGCAAAAAAAAAGAAATCATTAGATGGGCAACGCTCTGTTTAATCTGCGTTATGTTTTCCCGCCCTTTTTGTTAAAAAAAAAACGTCCGTGTGTGTGTGTGTGTGTGTGTGTGTGTGTGTGTGTGTGTGTGTGTGTGTGTGTGTGTGTGTGTAAATGGCTGCATTTACATAGCGCTTTACAATTTGTTCCTCACATTTTACCCATTCACTCAGACGTTCACACACCGATGGCGGAGGCAACCATGCAAGGTGCCAACCTACCTGCTCATCAGGAGCAATTAGGGGATAAGTGTCTTTAAACAAAGCACAATTGATGCAAACACAGACAACGTGTTGTAAATGCTAGTACAGTAACATCCACCCCCCTGCGTACTGTATCAGCCGCGCCGGGCGTGCCCGCTGGCCATAATGGGGGTTATCGCTTCTCGGCCTTTTGGCTAAGATCAAGTGTAGTATCTGTTCTTATCAGTTTAATATCTGATACGTCCCCTACCCGGGGACCATATATTAAATTGATTTTTGGAACAGGGAGATGGAATAGGGGCTTGCTCCGTCCACTCCACGCATCGACCTGGTCTTGCAGTATCTCCAGGAACGGTGCACTCACTCCTCCTAACTTTGTCAAAGTAAATGTTTTGGTACGCTAATCTGCGATGGGTTAAAGGCAATGCAAAAAAAAAGAAATCATTAGATGGGCAACGCTCTGTTTAATCTGCGTTATGTTTTCCCGCCCTTTTTGTTAAAAAAAAAACGTCCGTGTGTGTGTGTGTGTGTGTGTGTGTGTGTGTGTGTGTGTGTGTGTGTGTGTGTGTAAATGGCTGCATTTACATAGCGCTTTACAATTTGTTCCTCACATTTTACCCATTCACTCAGACGTTCACACACCGATGGCGGAGGCAACCATGCAAGGTGCCAACCTACCTGCTCATCAGGAGCAATTAGGGGATAAGTGTCTTTAAACAAAGCACAATTGATGCAAACACAGACAACGTGTTGTAAATGCTAGTACAGTAACATCCACCCCCCTGCGTACTGTATCAGCCGCGCCGGGCGTGCCCGCTGGCCATAATGGGGGTTATCGCTTCTCGGCCTTTTGGCTAAGATCAAGTGTAGTATCTGTTCTTATCAGTTTAATATCTGATACGTCCCCTACCCGGGGACCATATATTAAATTGATTTTTGGAACAGGGAGATGGAATAGGGGCTTGCTCCGTCCACTCCACGCATCGACCTGGTCTTGCAGTATCTCCAGGAACGGTGCACTAACTCCTCCTAACTTTGTCAAAGTAAATGTTTTGGTACGCTAATCTGCGATGGGTTAAAGGCAATGCAAAAAAAAAGAAATCATTAGATGGGCAACGCTCTGTTTAATCTGCGTTATGTTTTCCCGCCCTTTTTGTTAAAAAAAAAAAAACAAAAAAAAAAAACGTCCTCATGTGTATGTGTGTGTGTGTGTGTGTGTGTGTGTGTGTGTGTGTGTGTGTGTAAATGGCTGCATTTACATAGCGCTTTACAATTTGTTCCTCACATTTTACCCATTCACTCAGACGTTCACACACCGATGGCGGAGGCAACCATGCAAGGTGCCAACCTACCTGCTCATCAGGAGCAATTAGGGGATAAGTGTCTTTAAACAAAGCACAATTGATGCAAACACAGACAACGTGTTGTAAATGCTAGTACAGTAACATCCACCCCCCTGCGTACTGTATCAGCCGCGCCGGGCGTGCCCGCTGGCCATAATGGGGGTTATCGCTTCTCGGCCTTTTGGCTAAGATCAAGTGGATGACCGGTGTATGCTGTTCCTGGTTTTGTTTGCTTGTTTATTATTTTTCTCACATTTCCACAGTCGTGCGGTGTATGGGACTGGAAATTGAGTTTTTTTTATTGTTTGTGCTGGCTTCTCCCTACGATGGCCAGCACTCCACGGCAGTCGACCCCTAGGGCTGGGTTACGGTTTTCGGCGAGGTTCATATGGAAGGATGGAACGATGCCCATGTGGAACAGAGATGTGTTTGTGGATGGTGTCATCATGACTCAACTCAAGTTGAAGGCGGACGATATTTTTTGCATCCAGCACAATGCCCAGGAGAGGGGCTACGATGTTTCCTTCAGATCCAGTTTGGGGCTCCAGGGGGTTTTGGAGGACTGCAAGCGGATGGAGGCTGATGTCGGACCCCTCAGCCATTTCGAGGTGTTTTCTCTGGACAGGCTGAATTTTCGAGTTATCAATGTCACAATGTACAACCCGTACGTGATTGATTTTGGCCCCCTACGCTGAGGTGATATCTGAGGTCCGGAGGATCAGAGACAGACGTGGGATCTGGACGGGGCGGAGGCAGGTGCAGGTGCTCCTAAAGGCTGTTCCCGGTGGCTGTGACGGGCTGGCTCATCCCCCAGCCTTCTTTTCCTTGGGGCCTGATAGGGGGTATTTGTTTTATAACAACCAGCCCCCTTTCTGCCGAAGGTGCCGGGTGGCAGGGCACTCTGATGGAAAGTGTGGGGAGGTGAGGTGCCACCATTGCAAGGAGGAGGGCCACATGGCTAAAGATTGTAAGGTTGGTAAGAAATGCCACAACTGCAGTTCCACCGACCACCTGGTGAGGGCCTGTCCCCAGGAGCGGCGGTATTCGTCAGTGGTGGTGATGGGGAAGGAGCTTGCACCGAAGACCGGAGAGGAGGAAGAAAGTGCACCAGTGGCACCAGCACCAGCACCAATAGAGGCGTTTCCTGTGGAGAAGGACGCAGAGGCGGAGACGGTACTCCTGGTTGGCAACAAGACAGTTTCCCCTTTGTCTTCCGATGGAGAGGCGATGGACGAGGAGGAGGTGGTCGGTGGAGCCAGCGGAGCCAGTGGAGCCAGTGGAGCCAGAAAACGGAGGTTAAGGGTTAAACGGACTACACCTGGGTCAGAAGGTATGGGGGCAGGGGAAATTACCGGTGGGGGCCCACAAAAAAAGGTAAGGGGAGGGAAGGGAGGTAGGGTGGCCCTCTTAGTGCAACAGGTCGGTGGGGAGCAGGGGGTTGGTGGGGGAGTGGGTTTGGCGGATGTTGAGGCTGAGGGGGAGGGGGTTTGTTTACCGGTTTCCCCTGTCCTGGACAGTATGGACAGTATGGACCCTTTTGAGACTCCAAGCCTTGGGGAAGGGTTACAGGTGGGAGCACCCAACACTTTGCCTGCTTCTTGGGATAAGGGGGAGGATGGGGAGGACAGTTAAAAGTGGGGGTAGGGGTATTATTGTGGGTTGGTTTTTTGTTTAATTTAATTTTATTATTGTCAATGGCTTTCACAGTGGGCACTTTTAATGCACGGGGGTTGAGGGGTTCTGTTAAGAGGAGGGGCTTTTTTGATTATGTTGCCTCACTCAGGCTTACCGTTTGTTTTGTTCAAGAGGTGCACTTACGGGATGGGAGGGATTGTGGTGTGTTTTCAAAGGAATGGGACAAGGGGGAATCGTTTTGGTCAGTGGGGGGGGTTCACTCATCTGGTGTGGGGATACTGTTTGGAAACCGGGAGGCAAGGGTGGTGGGTTCTTTTGTAATTGTGCAGGGGAGGGTTATGGGGGTTGATGTGAATATTGGGGTTTTGAAATTGAGGGTGGTGGTGGTGTACGGGCCACAGAGGGCGGGTGAAAGGAGTGCCATGATGGAGGCTTTAAGGCCTTTTTTTGCCACAAACAGGCAGATGGTGGTGGGGGGTGATTTTAATGTGGATCTGGGGAGGGTGGGTGATCCAAGTGCTGGGTGTGTGGGTTCTTTTTTTAAGGGGCAGGGGCTTGTGGATGGAGGGAAGGCACTTACCCCTCGAATAGATGGTCCCACATGGCGTAACTCCCGGGGGGTAGCCAGGCGTCTCGATTATGTGTTTTTTTCTCGGTCCTTGGTCCTATTGTCGGGCCGGGTGGTCCCTGTTTTTTTCTCTGACCATGATGGGCTCCTCTTTCGGGTCCGGTCTAGCGCTCCTGTTTTCGGCCCCGGGTACTGGAGGTTGAACTCCAGTGTCCTTGGCGAGGATGAGTTCTGCAGTAGCTTTGTCTCCTTTTTCCGGGGGCTCGAGGGACTTAGGGCTTTGTTTTCTGGTGTGGTGGAGTGGTGGGAGGGGGCTAAGGAGAGGATAAAGGGGTTTTGTATTATGTATTGTCAACGGAGGGCGAAGGAGGCGGGGAGGGAAGTGCTCCGTCTTCAACACCTCCTCGAGCTCGAGTACACTTTGGGTAACCTAGGTGGCGCTGTAGACCAGCGGGCTTGTGACTCCCTTAAGACAGAACTTAGGGATGTCTATGAGGATAAGGCCCGTGCTTACCTGACGCGGTCACGTCGTGAGTTCTTGGAGAAGAATGAGACGTGTTCCGCAGCCTTTTTCAGCAGCGTGAGGGCTGATAAGGGAAGGAAGGTGATATCGGGAGTTAGGGACAGTCAGGGTCAGGTGGTTACTGAGACAGGGGAGATGGTAAGGGTCGCAACCGATCACTTCCGCTCCTTCTTCTGTGAACGAGTGGTGGATGAGGAGCGAGCAGAGGCTTTTTTGCAGCTTGTGGCTCAGAGGGTACCGTCAGACCTGGCTGAGGCTTTGGAGGCCCCTCTCTCTCTCGAGGAATTGGAGGGTGCCCTTCGTAGAATGGGCAAGCGTAAGGTTCCGGGCATCGATGGCCTGCCGGCTGAGTTTTATCTCATGTTTTGGGATATTCTCGGCCCGGTGGTTCTCGAGGTCCTGACCGAGGTCCTCCGCACAGGGGCACTGGGAGGGTCAATGGCTAAGGGGGTGATCTCACTTCTGTTTAAGAAGGGGGACGCCTCTGACCTTAAGAACTGGCGGCCATTGACCATGCTGTGTGTTGATTACAAGCTTTTGGCTAAGGTTCTCACAGACCGTCTGTGCACAGCTCTCCCAGATGCGGTCCATGTGGATCAGACGTGTGGGGTGGCTGGGCGCTCGTTGAGATGGAATCTCCAGCTCATCAGAGACGTCATCGCTTGGGCAGAGGATCGGGACCTGCCACTTATGGTGGTGGGTCTTGATCAGGCCAAAGCCTTTGATAGGGTTCACTGGGGTTTTATGTTCAAAGTTTTAGAGAGAATAGGCTTAGGGCGGGTTTTTGTTGGGTGGCTGCGTACTCTGTACACAGCAGTGGGGAGCACGGTTTCTGTTAATGGGCACTTGGGGGAGTTTTTTGGGTTGCACGCAGGGGTAAGACAGGGGTGTCCGCTCTCTCCCCTGCTCTACGTCCTTTATATGGAGCCCCTGGCGGCGGCCATTAGGGCTGACCCGGGTGTGAAGGGTATCCTGGTACCAGGCAGCAGGGGCCTGAGGGTCAAGTTGTCGCAGTATGCGGATGATACCACACTGCTACTGGACAACGATGCGTGTCTGAGTCGGTCTTTGGAGATCTTCCAGGACTTTGGCCGGGTGTCTGGCGCGGAGCTCAACCGTGCTAAATCCTCGGTTAAGTTCTTTGGGCGGTGGAAGAGTAGGTCAGACGTACCAGGAGGGCTGTCGCTCTGTGAAGGGGCCCTGAGGATTCTTGGGGTCCTCTTTGAGGCAGCCCACAGTGCCACGGTCAACTGGACCAGGCGAATAGATGCAGTTCATAAAAAGTTTGCCCTCTGGAAGGCCAGGAGACTGACCTTTACGGGGAAGGTACTGGTTTTGAAGGTAGACGTGTTGCCGTCCCTCCTGTACCTGGCGTACATCTTTCCGATGCCGGCCAGCATGCGGAGGCCGCTCACTCGGCTTGTGTTTCGTTTCATGTGGGGGGGGAGTTATGAATACGTGGCGAGGGCACGCATGTTGGCTCCGGTGGGGGAAGGGGGGAGGGACGTGCCCCATTTCCCACTCAAGTTGGTCTGCATTTTTGTTTCTTTTTTGCTCAAAGAATTGTCCTCTCCGGTAGTCCATCCATCTGGCTACTTCCTCCGGTTCTACTTTGCCTACCCGGCAAGGAGGGTCATGGCCTGGTCCAATTCGGCCCCCCGGGCGGAGCAGTTGCCGTGGCATTTTGGCCACGCGGCAAAGTGGCTGCGGGCTCATCCTGGGGTTTTGGAAGGGGATGTGGGGTTGGACCAGAAGAGGCTCTATGCCGAGGTGAGACAGGGAGTGACCGCGCCAGCTGTGGTGGGGATACCCGCTACAGTTTGGTTGTCGGTACAACTGCCTGGCCTGGACAATGGGCTCAAGGATTTAGGATGGCTGATGTTACACAGGAGTTTGCCGGTGCGTGAGATCATGCACCGGCATGGCTTGGCGAGATCCCCGGTGTGCCCCAGAGCTGGTTGCTTTGTGGACGAGACTATTAGACACGTCATGTGGGACTGTCCTTTTGCAGGGGTGGTGTGGGCTAGGGCATCTGTGTTGATTGGGAGGTTGGAGGGGAGTGTTGGGGTCACATGGGCAAGATTGGAGAGAGGGATTGGGAGAGCTGGGGGGGGGCGTAGGGGGCGTCTCCTGCAATGGCTGCTCATGGGCCTTTTTAAGAAGGGGCTGTGGGAGGCCAGACAGGCTCTGGTTAAAAAGGCGGTGGATTGGGGGGTGGAGGGGGTTGTTAGGAGAGTAGAGGGGGACGTAAAGGGAAGGATGCGGTGGGATGTGAAGAGGTGGGGACATCATGCTGCTAGGGAGAGATGGAAGGGGGGTTTAGGTTTGATGGAAGGGATGTAGTGGTTGCTTAGGATATTGACATATGGTTTTTTTTGTGGAGACCGGAAAGTGCATAAGTGGAAAATGGGGACATGGTTTTTTGTCTTGGATAGTGGGCTATTGTTTTGGGTGGGATAAAGGGAGGTTTTGGTTAACAGTGGGTGGTTTAATTTGGGGTTCATTTTCATTTTCAACTGTAACAGGGACAGCATACAATAAGGAACATAAAATGAAAATGTAGAAATGCAAATGTTCAGGAAAGTTTTGTTTGGATTAGTAGGGAAAGGTAAATTAAGAATGTGTGCACATGTATGGGTGTTTTAAATAGTATGATATGAAGTCGTTTTGTAGTTTGTATGGTATAGGGACAGATAGGATGTGATAACATGTATATGATTATTTTTGATATAAAATTAAGAAAGAAGGTAAAAACTCCCCTCCCAGCTGGTTGGAGGGGAGGAGAAGCCCGATTTCACAAAAAAAAAAAAAAAAATCTGTTCTTATCAGTTTAATATCTGATACGTCCCCTACCCGGGGACCATATATTAAATTGATTTTTGGAACAGGGAGATGGAATAGGGGCTTGCTCCGTCCACTCCACGCATCGACCTGGTCTTGCAGTATCTCCAGGAACGGTGCACTCACTCCTCCTAACTTTGTCAAAGTAAATGTTTTGGTACGCTAATCTGCGATGGGTTAAAGGCAATGCAAAAAAAAAGAAATCATTAGATGGGCAACGCTCTGTTTAATCTGCGTTATGTTTTCCCGCCCTTTTTGTTAAAAAAAAAAAAAAAAAAAAAAAAAACGTCCTCATGTGTATGTGTGTGTGTGTGTGTGTGTGTGTGTGTGTGTGTGTGTGTGTGTGTGTAAATGGCTGCATTTACATAGCGCTTTACAATTTGTTCCTCACATTTTACCCATTCACTCAGACGTTCACACACCGATGGCGGAGGCAACCATGCAAGGTGCCAACCTACCTGCTCATCAGGAGCAATTAGGGGATAAGTGTCTTTAAACAAAGCACAATTGATGCAAACACAGACAACGTGTTGTAAATGCTAGTACAGTAACATCCACCCCCCTGCGTACTGTATCAGCCGCGCCGGGCGTGCCCGCTGGCCATAATGGGGGTTATCGCTTCTCGGCCTTTTGGCTAAGATCAAGTGTAGTATCTGTTCTTATCAGTTTAATATCTGATACGTCCCCTACCCGGGGACCATATATTAAATTGATTTTTGGAACAGGGAGATGGAATAGGGGCTTGCTCCGTCCACTCCACGCATCGACCTGGTCTTGCAGTATCTCCAGGAACGGTGCACTCACTCCTCCTAACTTTGTCAAAGTAAATGTTTTGGTACGCTAATCTGCGATGGGTTAAAGGCAATGCAAAAAAAAAGAAATCATTAGATGGGCAACGCTCTGTTTAATCTGCGTTATGTTTTCCCGCCCTTTTTGTTAAAAAAAAAAAAAAAAAAAAAAAAAAGTCCTCATGTGTATGTGTGTGTGTGTGTGTGTGTGTGTGTGTGTGTGTGTGTGTAAATGGCTGCATTTACATAGCGCTTTACAATTTGTTCCTCACATTTTACCCATTCACTCAGACGTTCACACACCGATGGCGGAGGCAACCATGCAAGGTGCCAACCTACCTGCTCATCAGGAGCAATTAGGGGATAAGTGTCTTTAAACAAAGCACAATTGATGCAAACACAGACAACGTGTTGTAAATGCTAGTACAGTAACATCCACCCCCCTGCGTACTGTATCAGCCGCGCCGGGCGTGCCCGCTGGCCATAATGGGGGTTATCGCTTCTCGGCCTTTTGGCTAAGATCAAGTGTAGTATCTGTTCTTATCAGTTTAATATCTGATACGTCCCCTACCCGGGGACCATATATTAAATTGATTTTTGGAACAGGGAGATGGAATAGGGGCTTGCTCCGTCCACTCCACGCATCGACCTGGTCTTGCAGTATCTCCAGGAACGGTGCACTCACTCCTCCTAACTTTGTCAAAGTAAATGTTTTGGTACGCTAATCTGCGATGGGTTAAAGGCAATGCAAAAAAAAAGAAATCATTAGATGGGCAACGCTCTGTTTAATCTGCGTTATGTTTTCCCGCCCTTTTTGTTAAAAAAAAAACGTCCGTGTGTGTGTGTGTGTGTGTGTGTGTGTGTGTGTGTGTGTGTGTGTGTGTGTGTGTGTGTGTAAATGGCTGCATTTACATAGCGCTTTACAATTTGTTCCTCACATTTTACCCATTCACTCAGACGTTCACACACCGATGGCGGAGGCAACCATGCAAGGTGCCAACCTACCTGCTCATCAGGAGCAATTAGGGGATAAGTGTCTTTAAACAAAGCACAATTGATGCAAACACAGACAACGTGTTGTAAATGCTAGTACAGTAACATCCACCCCCCTGCGTACTGTATCAGCCGCGCCGGGCGTGCCCGCTGGCCATAATGGGGGTTATCGCTTCTCGGCCTTTTGGCTAAGATCAAGTGTAGTATCTGTTCTTATCAGTTTAATATCTGATACGTCCCCTACCCGGGGACCATATATTAAATTGATTTTTGGAACAGGGAGATGGAATAGGGGCTTGCTCCGTCCACTCCACGCATCGACCTGGTCTTGCAGTATCTCCAGGAACGGTGCACTCACTCCTCCTAACTTTGTCAAAGTAAATGTTTTGGTACGCTAATCTGCGATGGGTTAAAGGCAATGCAAAAAAAAAGAAATCATTAGATGGGCAACGCTCTGTTTAATCTGCGTTATGTTTTCCCGCCCTTTTTGTTAAAAAAAAAACGTCCGTGTGTGTGTGTGTGTGTGTGTGTGTGTGTGTGTGTGTGTGTGTGTGTGTGTAAATGGCTGCATTTACATAGCGCTTTACAATTTGTTCCTCACATTTTACCCATTCACTCAGACGTTCACACACCGATGGCGGAGGCAACCATGCAAGGTGCCAACCTACCTGCTCATCAGGAGCAATTAGGGGATAAGTGTCTTTAAACAAAGCACAATTGATGCAAACACAGACAACGTGTTGTAAATGCTAGTACAGTAACATCCACCCCCCTGCGTACTGTATCAGCCGCGCCGGGCGTGCCCGCTGGCCATAATGGGGGTTATCGCTTCTCGGCCTTTTGGCTAAGATCAAGTGTAGTATCTGTTCTTATCAGTTTAATATCTGATACGTCCCCTACCCGGGGACCATATATTAAATTGATTTTTGGAACAGGGAGATGGAATAGGGGCTTGCTCCGTCCACTCCACGCATCGACCTGGTCTTGCAGTATCTCCAGGAACGGTGCACTAACTCCTCCTAACTTTGTCAAAGTAAATGTTTTGGTACGCTAATCTGCGATGGGTTAAAGGCAATGCAAAAAAAAAGAAATCATTAGATGGGCAACGCTCTGTTTAATCTGCGTTATGTTTTCCCGCCCTTTTTGTTAAAAAAAAAAAAACAAAAAAAAAAAACGTCCTCATGTGTATGTGTGTGTGTGTGTGTGTGTGTGTGTGTGTGTGTGTGTGTAAATGGCTGCATTTACATAGCGCTTTACAATTTGTTCCTCACATTTTACCCATTCACTCAGACGTTCACACACCGATGGCGGAGGCAACCATGCAAGGTGCCAACCTACCTGCTCATCAGGAGCAATTAGGGGATAAGTGTCTTTAAACAAAGCACAATTGATGCAAACACAGACAACGTGTTGTAAATGCTAGTACAGTAACATCCACCCCCCTGCGTACTGTATCAGCCGCGCCGGGCGTGCCCGCTGGCCATAATGGGGGTTATCGCTTCTCGGCCTTTTGGCTAAGATCAAGTGTAGTATCTGTTCTTATCAGTTTAATATCTGATACGTCCCCTACCCGGGGACCATATATTAAATTGATTTTTGGAACAGGGAGATGGAATAGGGGCTTGCTCCGTCCACTCCACGCATCGACCTGGTCTTGCAGTATCTCCAGGAACGGTGCACTCACTCCTCCTAACTTTGTCAAAGTAAATGTTTTGGTACGCTAATCTGCGATGGGTTAAAGGCAATGCAAAAAAAAAGAAATCATTAGATGGGCAACGCTCTGTTTAATCTGCGTTATGTTTTCCCGCCCTTTTTGTTAAAAAAAAAAAAAAAAAAAAAAAAAACGTCCTCATGTGTATGTGTGTGTGTGTGTGTGTGTGTGTGTGTGTGTGTGTGTGTGTGTAAATGGCTGCATTTACATAGCGCTTTACAATTTGTTCCTCACATTTTACCCATTCACTCAGACGTTCACACACCGATGGCGGAGGCAACCATGCAAGGTGCCAACCTACCTGCTCATCAGGAGCAATTAGGGGATAAGTGTCTTTAAACAAAGCACAATTGATGCAAACACAGACAACGTGTTGTAAATGCTAGTACAGTAACATCCACCCCCCTGCGTACTGTATCAGCCGCGCCGGGCGTGCCCGCTGGCCATAATGGGGGTTATCGCTTCTCGGCCTTTTGGCTAAGATCAAGTGTAGTATCTGTTCTTATCAGTTTAATATCTGATACGTCCCCTACCCGGGGACCATATATTAAATTGATTTTTGGAACAGGGAGATGGAATAGGGGCTTGCTCCGTCCACTCCACGCATCGACCTGGTCTTGCAGTATCTCCAGGAACGGTGCACTCACTCCTCCTAACTTTGTCAAAGTAAATGTTTTGGTACGCTAATCTGCGATGGGTTAAAGGCAATGCAAAAAAAAAGAAATCATTAGATGGGCAACGCTCTGTTTAATCTGCGTTATGTTTTCCCGCCCTTTTTGTTAAAAAAAAAACGTCCGTGTGTGTGTGTGTGTGTGTGTGTGTGTGTGTGTGTGTGTGTGTGTAAATGGCTGCATTTACATAGCGCTTTACAATTTGTTCCTCACATTTTACCCATTCACTCAGACGTTCACACACCGATGGCGGAGGCAACCATGCAAGGTGCCAACCTACCTGCTCATCAGGAGCAATTAGGGGATAAGTGTCTTTAAACAAAGCACAATTGATGCAAACACAGACAACGTGTTGTAAATGCTAGTACAGTAACATCCACCCCCCTGCGTACTGTATCAGCCGCGCCGGGCGTGCCCGCTGGCCATAATGGGGGTTATCGCTTCTCGGCCTTTTGGCTAAGATCAAGTGTAGTATCTGTTCTTATCAGTTTAATATCTGATACGTCCCCTACCCGGGGACCATATATTAAATTGATTTTTGGAACAGGGAGATGGAATAGGGGCTTGCTCCGTCCACTCCACGCATCGACCTGGTCTTGCAGTATCTCCAGGAACGGTGCACTAACTCCTCCTAACTTTGTCAAAGTAAATGTTTTGGTACGCTAATCTGCGATGGGTTAAAGGCAATGCAAAAAAAAAGAAATCATTAGATGGGCAACGCTCTGTTTAATCTGCGTTATGTTTTCCCGCCCTTTTTGTTAAAAAAAAAAAAACAAAAAAAAAAAACGTCCTCATGTGTATGTGTGTGTGTGTGTGTGTGTGTGTGTGTGTGTGTGTGTGTGTGTAAATGGCTGCATTTACATAGCGCTTTACAATTTGTTCCTCACATTTTACCCATTCACTCAGACGTTCACACACCGATGGCGGAGGCAACCATGCAAGGTGCCAACCTACCTGCTCATCAGGAGCAATTAGGGGATAAGTGTCTTTAAACAAAGCACAATTGATGCAAACACAGACAACGTGTTGTAAATGCTAGTACAGTAACATCCACCCCCCTGCGTACTGTATCAGCCGCGCCGGGCGTGCCCGCTGGCCATAATGGGGGTTATCGCTTCTCGGCCTTTTGGCTAAGATCAAGTGTAGTATCTGTTCTTATCAGTTTAATATCTGATACGTCCCCTACCCGGGGACCATATATTAAATTGATTTTTGGAACAGGGAGATGGAATAGGGGCTTGCTCCGTCCACTCCACGCATCGACCTGGTCTTGCAGTATCTCCAGGAACGGTGCACTCACTCCTCCTAACTTTGTCAAAGTAAATGTTTTGGTACGCTAATCTGCGATGGGTTAAAGGCAATGCAAAAAAAAAGAAATCATTAGATGGGCAACGCTCTGTTTAATCTGCGTTATGTTTTCCCGCCCTTTTTGTTAAAAAAAAAAAAAAAAAAAAAAAAACGTCCTCATGTGTATGTGTGTGTGTGTGTGTGTGTGTGTGTGTGTGTGTGTGTGTGTGTGTAAATGGCTGCATTTACATAGCGCTTTACAATTTGTTCCTCACATTTTACCCATTCACTCAGACGTTCACACACCGATGGCGGAGGCAACCATGCAAGGTGCCAACCTACCTGCTCATCAGGAGCAATTAGGGGATAAGTGTCTTTAAACAAAGCACAATTGATGCAAACACAGACAACGTGTTGTAAATGCTAGTACAGTAACATCCACCCCCCTGCGTACTGTATCAGCCGCGCCGGGCGTGCCCGCTGGCCATAATGGGGGTTATCGCTTCTCGGCCTTTTGGCTAAGATCAAGTGTAGTATCTGTTCTTATCAGTTTAATATCTGATACGTCCCCTACCCGGGGACCATATATTAAATTGATTTTTGGAACAGGGAGATGGAATAGGGGCTTGCTCCGTCCACTCCACGCATCGACCTGGTCTTGCAGTATCTCCAGGAACGGTGCACTCACTCCTCCTAACTTTGTCAAAGTAAATGTTTTGGTACGCTAATCTGCGATGGGTTAAAGGCAATGCAAAAAAAAAGAAATCATTAGATGGGCAACGCTCTGTTTAATCTGCGTTATGTTTTCCCGCCCTTTTTGTTAAAAAAAAAACGTCTGTGTGTGTGTGTGTGTGTGTGTGTGTGTGTGTGTGT
Organism: Notolepis coatsorum; assembly: GCF_963971535.1. Lineage (NCBI taxonomy): Eukaryota > Metazoa > Chordata > Actinopteri > Aulopiformes > Paralepididae > Notolepis > Notolepis coatsorum. The sequence goes on from NW_028174865.1 coordinate 382,105, forward strand.
GTGTAAATGGCTGCATTTACATAGCGCTTTACAATTTGTTCCTCACATTTTACCCATTCACTCAGACGTTCACACACCGATGGCGGAGGCAACCATGCAAGGTGCCAACCTACCTGCTCATCAGGAGCAATTAGGGGATAAGTGTCTTTAAACAAAGCACAATTGATGCAAACACAGACAACGTGTTGTAAATGCTAGTACAGTAACATCCACCCCCCTGCGTACTGTATCAGCCGCGCCGGGCGTGCCCGCTGGCCATAATGGGGGTTATCGCTTCTCGGCCTTTTGGCTAAGATCAAGTGTAGTATCTGTTCTTATCAGTTTAATATCTGATACGTCCCCTACCCGGGGACCATATATTAAATTGATTTTTGGAACAGGGAGATGGAATAGGGGCTTGCTCCGTCCACTCCACGCATCGACCTGGTCTTGCAGTATCTCCAGGAACGGTGCACTCACTCCTCCTAACTTTGTCAAAGTAAATGTTTTGGTACGCTAATCTGCGATGGGTTAAAGGCAATGCAAAAAAAAAGAAATCATTAGATGGGCAACGCTCTGTTTAATCTGCGTTATGTTTTCCCGCCCTTTTTGTTAAAAAAAAAACGTCCGTGTGTGTGTGTGTGTGTGTGTGTGTGTGTGTGTGTGTGTGTGTGTGTGTGTGTGTAAATGGCTGCATTTACATAGCGCTTTACAATTTGTTCCTCACATTTTACCCATTCACTCAGACGTTCACACACCGATGGCGGAGGCAACCATGCAAGGTGCCAACCTACCTGCTCATCAGGAGCAATTAGGGGATAAGTGTCTTTAAACAAAGCACAATTGATGCAAACACAGACAACGTGTTGTAAATGCTAGTACAGTAACATCCACCCCCCTGCGTACTGTATCAGCCGCGCCGGGCGTGCCCGCTGGCCATAATGGGGGTTATCGCTTCTCGGCCTTTTGGCTAAGATCAAGTGTAGTATCTGTTCTTATCAGTTTAATATCTGATACGTCCCCTACCCGGGGACCATATATTAAATTGATTTTTGGAACAGGGAGATGGAATAGGGGCTTGCTCCGTCCACTCCACGCATCGACCTGGTCTTGCAGTATCTCCAGGAACGGTGCACTAACTCCTCCTAACTTTGTCAAAGTAAATGTTTTGGTACGCTAATCTGCGATGGGTTAAAGGCAATGCAAAAAAAAAGAAATCATTAGATGGGCAACGCTCTGTTTAATCTGCGTTATGTTTTCCCGCCCTTTTTGTTAAAAAAAAAAAACAAAAAAAAAAAACGTCCTCATGTGTATGTGTGTGTGTGTGTGTGTGTGTGTGTGTGTGTGTGTGTGTGTGTGTAAATGGCTGCATTTACATAGCGCTTTACAATTTGTTCCTCACATTTTACCCATTCACTCAGACGTTCACACACCGATGGCGGAGGCAACCATGCAAGGTGCCAACCTACCTGCTCATCAGGAGCAATTAGGGGATAAGTGTCTTTAAACAAAGCACAATTGATGCAAACACAGACAACGTGTTGTAAATGCTAGTACAGTAACATCCACCCCCCTGCGTACTGTATCAGCCGCGCCGGGCGTGCCCGCTGGCCATAATGGGGGTTATCGCTTCTCGGCCTTTTGGCTAAGATCAAGTGTAGTATCTGTTCTTATCAGTTTAATATCTGATACGTCCCCTACCCGGGGACCATATATTAAATTGATTTTTGGAACAGGGAGATGGAATAGGGGCTTGCTCCGTCCACTCCACGCATCGACCTGGTCTTGCAGTATCTCCAGGAACGGTGCACTCACTCCTCCTAACTTTGTCAAAGTAAATGTTTTGGTACGCTAATCTGCGATGGGTTAAAGGCAATGCAAAAAAAAAGAAATCATTAGATGGGCAACGCTCTGTTTAATCTGCGTTATGTTTTCCCGCCCTTTTTGTTAAAAAAAAAAAAAAAAAAAAAAAAAACGTCCTCATGTGTATGTGTGTGTGTGTGTGTGTGTGTGTGTGTGTGTGTGTGTGTGTAAATGGCTGCATTTACATAGCGCTTTACAATTTGTTCCTCACATTTTACCCATTCACTCAGACGTTCACACACCGATGGCGGAGGCAACCATGCAAGGTGCCAACCTACCTGCTCATCAGGAGCAATTAGGGGATAAGTGTCTTTAAACAAAGCACAATTGATGCAAACACAGACAACGTGTTGTAAATGCTAGTACAGTAACATCCACCCCCCTGCGTACTGTATCAGCCGCGCCGGGCGTGCCCGCTGGCCATAATGGGGGTTATCGCTTCTCGGCCTTTTGGCTAAGATCAAGTGTAGTATCTGTTCTTATCAGTTTAATATCTGATACGTCCCCTACCCGGGGACCATATATTAAATTGATTTTTGGAACAGGGAGATGGAATAGGGGCTTGCTCCGTCCACTCCACGCATCGACCTGGTCTTGCAGTATCTCCAGGAACGGTGCACTCACTCCTCCTAACTTTGTCAAAGTAAATGTTTTGGTACGCTAATCTGCGATGGGTTAAAGGCAATGCAAAAAAAAAGAAATCATTAGATGGGCAATGCTCAGTTTAATCTGCGTTATGTTTTCCCGCCCTTTTTGTTAAAAAAAAAAACGTCCGTGTGTGTGTGTGTGTGTGTGTGTGTGTGTGTGTGTGTGTGTGTGTGTGTGTGTGTAAATGGCTGCATTTACATAGCGCTTTACAATTTGTTCCTCACATTTTACCCATTCACTCAGACGTTCACACACCGATGGCGGAGGCAACCATGCAAGGTGCCAACCTACCTGCTCATCAGGAGCAATTAGGGGATAAGTGTCTTTAAACAAAGCACAATTGATGCAAACACAGACAACGTGTTGTAAATGCTAGTACAGTAACATCCACCCCCCTGCGTACTGTATCAGCCGCGCCGGGCGTGCCCGCTGGCCATAATGGGGGTTATCGCTTCTCGGCCTTTTGGCTAAGATCAAGTGTAGTATCTGTTCTTATCAGTTTAATATCTGATACGTCCCCTACCCGGGGACCATATATTAAATTGATTTTTGGAACAGGGAGATGGAATAGGGGCTTGCTCCGTCCACTCCACGCATCGACCTGGTCTTGCAGTATCTCCAGGAACGGTGCACTCACTCCTCCTAACTTTGTCAAAGTAAATGTTTTGGTACGCTAATCTGCGATGGGTTAAAGGCAATGCAAAAAAAAAGAAATCATTAGATGGGCAACGCTCTGTTTAATCTGCGTTATGTTTTCCCGCCCTTTTTGTTAAAAAAAAAACGTCCGTGTGTGTGTGTGTGTGTGTGTGTGTGTGTGTGTGTGTGTGTGTGTGTGTGTGTAAATGGCTGCATTTACATAGCGCTTTACAATTTGTTCCTCACATTTTACCCATTCACTCAGACGTTCACACACCGATGGCGGAGGCAACCATGCAAGGTGCCAACCTACCTGCTCATCAGGAGCAATTAGGGGATAAGTGTCTTTAAACAAAGCACAATTGATGCAAACACAGACAACGTGTTGTAAATGCTAGTACAGTAACATCCACCCCCCTGCGTACTGTATCAGCCGCGCCGGGCGTGCCCGCTGGCCATAATGGGGGTTATCGCTTCTCGGCCTTTTGGCTAAGATCAAGTGTAGTATCTGTTCTTATCAGTTTAATATCTGATACGTCCCCTACCCGGGGACCATATATTAAATTGATTTTTGGAACAGGGAGATGGAATAGGGGCTTGCTCCGTCCACTCCACGCATCGACCTGGTCTTGCAGTATCTCCAGGAACGGTGCACTAACTCCTCCTAACTTTGTCAAAGTAAATGTTTTGGTACGCTAATCTGCGATGGGTTAAAGGCAATGCAAAAAAAAAGAAATCATTAGATGGGCAACGCTCTGTTTAATCTGCGTTATGTTTTCCCGCCCTTTTTGTTAAAAAAAAAAAACAAAAAAAAAAAACGTCCTCATGTGTATGTGTGTGTGTGTGTGTGTGTGTGTGTGTGTGTGTGTGTGTGTGTGTGTGTGTGTGTGTGTGTGTGTAAATGGCTGCATTTACATAGCGCTTTACAATTTGTTCCTCACATTTTACCCATTCACTCAGACGTTCACACACCGATGGCGGAGGCAACCATGCAAGGTGCCAACCTACCTGCTCATCAGGAGCAATTAGGGGATAAGTGTCTTTAAACAAAGCACAATTGATGCAAACACAGACAACGTGTTGTAAATGCTAGTACAGTAACATCCACCCCCCTGCGTACTGTATCAGCCGCGCCGGGCGTGCCCGCTGGCCATAATGGGGGTTATCGCTTCTCGGCCTTTTGGCTAAGATCAAGTGTAGTATCTGTTCTTATCAGTTTAATATCTGATACGTCCCCTACCCGGGGACCATATATTAAATTGATTTTTGGAACAGGGAGATGGAATAGGGGCTTGCTCCGTCCACTCCACGCATCGACCTGGTCTTGCAGTATCTCCAGGAACGGTGCACTCACTCCTCCTAACTTTGTCAAAGTAAATGTTTTGGTACGCTAATCTGCGATGGGTTAAAGGCAATGCAAAAAAAAAGAAATCATTAGATGGGCAACGCTCTGTTTAATCTGCGTTATGTTTTCCCGCCCTTTTTGTTAAAAAAAAAAAAAAAAAAAAAAAAACGTCCTCATGTGTATGTGTGTGTGTGTGTGTGTGTGTGTGTGTGTGTGTGTGTGTGTAAATGGCTGCATTTACATAGCGCTTTACAATTTGTTCCTCACATTTTACCCATTCACTCAGACGTTCACACACCGATGGCGGAGGCAACCATGCAAGGTGCCAACCTACCTGCTCATCAGGAGCAATTAGGGGATAAGTGTCTTTAAACAAAGCACAATTGATGCAAACACAGACAACGTGTTGTAAATGCTAGTACAGTAACATCCACCCCCCTGCGTACTGTATCAGCCGCGCCGGGCGTGCCCGCTGGCCATAATGGGGGTTATCGCTTCTCGGCCTTTTGGCTAAGATCAAGTGGATGACCGGTGTATGCTGTTCCTGGTTTTGTTTGCTTGTTTATTATTTTTCTCACATTTCCACAGTCGTGCGGTGTATGGGACTGGAAATTGAGTTTTTTTTATTGTTTGTGCTGGCTTCTCCCCACGATGGCCAGCACTCCACGGCAGTCGACCCCTAGGGCTGGGTTACGGTTTTCGGCGAGGTTCATATGGAAGGATGGAACGATGCCCATGTGGAACAGAGATGTGTTTGTGGATGGTGTCATCATGACTCAACTCAAGTTGAAGGCGGACGATATTTTTTGCATCCAGCACAATGCCCAGGAGAGGGGCTACGATGTTTCCTTCAGATCCAGTTTGGGGCTCCAGGGGGTTTTGGAGGACTGCAAGCGGATGGAGGCTGATGTCGGACCCCTCAGCCATTTCGAGGTGTTTTCTCTGGACAGGCTGAATTTTCGAGTTATCAATGTCACAATGTACAACCCGTACGTGATCGATAAGGAGGTGACTGATTTTTTGGCCCCCTACGCTGAGGTGATATCTGAGGTCCGGAGGATCAGAGACAGACGTGGGATCTGGACGGGGCGGAGGCAGGTGCAGGTGCTCCTAAAGGCTGTTCCCGGTGGCTGTGACGGGCTGGCTCATCCCCCAGCCTTCTTTTCCTTGGGGCCTGATAGGGGGTATTTGTTTTATAACAACCAGCCCCCTTTCTGCCGAAGGTGCCGGGTGGCAGGGCACTCTGATGGAAAGTGTGGGGAGGTGAGGTGCCACCATTGCAAGGAGGAGGGCCACATGGCTAAAGATTGTAAGGTTGGTAAGAAATGCCACAACTGCAGTTCCACCGACCACCTGGTGAGGGCCTGTCCCCAGGAGCGGCGGTATTCGTCTGTGGTGGTGATGGGGAAGGAGCTTGCACCGAAGACCGGAGAGGAGGAAGAAAGTGCACCAGTGGCACCAGCACCAGCACCAATAGAGGCAATTCCTGTGGAGAAGGACGCAGAGGCGGAGACGGTACTCCTGGTTGGCAACAAGACAGTTTCCCCTTTGTCTTCCGATGGAGAGGCGATGGACGAGGAGGAGGTGGTCGGTGGAGCCAGCGGAGCCAGTGGAGCCAGTGGAGCCAGAAAACGGAGGTTAAGGGTTAAAAGGACTACACCTGGGTCAGAAGGTATGGGGGCAGGGGAAATTACCGGTGGGGGCCCACAAAAAAAGGTAAGGGGAGGGAAGGGAGGTAGGGTGGCCCTCTTAGTGCAACAGGTCGGTGGGGAGCAGGGGGTTGGTGGGGGAGTGGGTTTGGCGGATGTTGAGGCTGAGGGGGAGGGGGTTTGTTTACCGGTTTCCCCTGTCCTGGACAGTATGGACAGTATGGACCCTTTTGAGACTCCAAGCCTTGGGGAAGGGTTACAGGTGGGAGCACCCAATACTTTGCCTGCTTCTTGGGATAAGGGGGAGGATGGGGAGGACAGTTAAAAGTGGGGGTAGGGGTATTATTGTGGGTTGCTTTTTTGTTTAATTTAATTTTATTATTGTCAATGGCTTTCACAGTGGGCACTTTTAATGCACGGGGGTTGAGGGGTTCTGTTAAGAGGAGGGGCTTTTTTGATTATGTTGCCTCACTCAGGCTTACCGTTTGTTTTGTTCAAGAGGTGCACTTACGGGATGGGAGGGATTGTGGTGTGTTTTCAAAGGAATGGGACAAGGGGGAATCGTTTTGGTCAGTGGGGGGGGTTCACTCATCTGGTGTGGGGATACTGTTTGGAAACCGGGAGGCAAGGGTGGTGGGTTCTTTTGTAATTGTGCAGGGGAGGGTTATGGGGGTTGATGTGAATATTGGGGTTTTGAAATTGAGGGTGGTGGTGGTGTACGGGCCACAGAGGGCGGGTGAAAGGAGTGCCATGATGGAGGCTTTAAGGCCTTTTTTTGCCACAAACAGGCAGATGGTGGTGGGGGGTGATTTTAATGTGGATCTGGGGAGGGTGGGTGATCCAAGTGCTGGGTGTGTGGGTTCTTTTTTTAAGGGGCAGGGGCTTGTGGATGGAGGGAAGGCACTTACCCCTCGAATAGATGGTCCCACATGGCGTAACTCCCGGGGGGTAGCCAGGCGTCTCGATTATGTGTTTTTTTCTCGGTCCTTGGTCCTATTGTCGGGCCGGGTGGTCCCTGTTTTTTTCTCTGACCATGATGGGCTCCTCTTTCGGGTCCGGTCTAGCGCTCCTGTTTTCGGCCCCGGGTACTGGAGGTTGAACTCCAGTGTCCTTGGCGAGGATGAGTTCTGCAGTAGCTTTGTCTCCTTTTTCCGGGGGCTCGAGGGACTTAGGGCTTTGTTTTCTGGTGTGGTGGAGTGGTGGGAGGGGGCTAAGGAGAGGATAAAGGGGTTTTGTATTATGTATTGTCAACGGAGGGCGAAGGAGGCGGGGAGGGAAGTGCTCCGTCTTCAACACCTCCTCGAGCTCGAGTACACTTTGGGTAACCTAGGTGGCGCTGTAGACCAGCGGGCTTGTGACTCCCTTAAGACAGAACTTAGGGATGTCTATGAGGATAAGGCCCGTGCTTACCTGACGCGGTCACGTCGTGAGTTCTTGGAGAAGAATGAGACGTGTTCCGCAGCCTTTTTCAGCAGCGTGAGGGCTGATAAGGGAAGGAAGGTGATATCGGGAGTTAGGGACAGTCAGGGTCAGGTGGTTACTGAGACAGGGGAGATGGTAAGGGTCGCAACCGATCACTTCCGCTCCTTCTTCTGTGAACGAGTGGTGGATGAGGAGCGAGCAGAGGCTTTTTTGCAGCTTGTGGCTCAGAGGGTACCGTCAGACCTGGCTGAGGCTTTGGAGGCCCCTCTCTCTCTCGAGGAATTGGAGGGTGCCCTTCGTAGAATGGGCAAGCGTAAGGTTCCGGGCATCGATGGCCTGCCGGCTGAGTTTTATCTCATGTTTTGGGATATTCTCGGCCCGGTGGTTCTCGAGGTCCTGACCGAGGTCCTCCGCACAGGGGCACTGGGAGGGTCAATGGCTAAGGGGGTGATCTCACTTCTGTTTAAGAAGGGGGACGCCTCTGACCTTAAGAACTGGCGGCCATTGACCATGCTGTGTGTTGATTACAAGCTTTTGGCTAAGGTTCTCACAGACCGTCTGTGCACAGCTCTCCCAGATGCGGTCCATGTGGATCAGACGTGTGGGGTGGCTGGGCGCTCGTTGAGATGGAATCTCCAGCTCATCAGAGACGTCATCGCTTGGGCAGAGGATCGGGACCTGCCACTTATGGTGGTGGGTCTTGATCAGGCCAAAGCCTTTGATAGGGTTCACTGGGGTTTTATGTTCAAAGTTTTAGAGAGAATAGGCTTAGGGCGGGTTTTTGTTGGGTGGCTGCGTACTCTGTACACAGCAGTGGGGAGCACGGTTTCTGTTAATGGGCACTTGGGGGAGTTTTTTGGGTTGCACGCAGGGGTAAGACAGGGGTGTCCGCTCTCTCCCCTGCTCTACGTCCTTTATATGGAGCCCCTGGCGGCGGCCATTAGGGCTGACCCGGGTGTGAAGGGTATCCTGGTACCAGGCAGCAGGGGCCTGAGGGTCAAGTTGTCGCAGTATGCGGATGATACCACACTGCTACTGGACAACGATGCGTGTCTGAGTCGGTCTTTGGAGATCTTCCAGGACTTTGGCCGGGTGTCTGGCGCGGAGCTCAACCGTGCTAAATCCTCGGTTAAGTTCTTTGGGCGGTGGAAGAGTAGGTCAGACGTACCAGGAGGGCTGTCGCTCTGTGAAGGGGCCCTGAGGATTCTTGGGGTCCTCTTTGAGGCAGCCCACAGTGCCACGGTCAACTGGACCAGGCGAATAGATGCAGTTCATAAAAAGTTTGCCCTCTGGAAGGCCAGGAGACTGACCTTTACGGGGAAGGTACTGGTTTTGAAGGTAGACGTGTTGCCGTCCCTCCTGTACCTGGCGTACATCTTTCCGATGCCGGCCAGCATGCGGAGGCCGCTCACTCGGCTTGTGTTTCGTTTCATGTGGGGGGGGAGTTATGAATACGTGGCGAGGGCACGCATGTTGGCTCCGGTGGGGGAAGGGGGGAGGGACGTGCCCCATTTCCCACTCAAGTTGGACTGCATTTTTGTTTCTTTTTTGCTCAAAGAATTGTCCTCTCCGGTAGTCCATCCATCTGGCTACTTCCTCCGGTTCTACTTTGCCTACCCGGCAAGGAGGGTCATGGCCTGGTCCAATTCGGCCCCCCGGGCGGAGCAGTTGCCGTGGCATTTTGGCCACGCGGCAAAGTGGCTGCGGGCTCATCCTGGGGTTTTGGAAGGGGATGTGGGGTTGGACCAGAAGAGGCTCTATGCCGAGGTGAGACAGGGAGTGACCGCGCCAGCTGTGGTGGGGATACCCGCTACAGTTTGGTTGTCGGTACAACTGCCTGGCCTGGACAATGGGCTCAAGGATTTAGGATGGCTGATGTTACACAGGAGTTTGCCGGTGCGTGAGATCATGCACCGGCATGGCTTGGCGAGATCCCCGGTGTGCCCCAGAGCTGGTTGCTTTGTGGACGAGACTATTAGACACGTCATGTGGGACTGTCCTTTTGCAGGGGTGGTGTGGGCTAGGGCATCTGTGTTGATTGGGAGGTTGGAGGGGAGTGTTGGGGTCACATGGGCAAGATTGGAGAGAGGGATTGGGAGAGCTGGGGGGGGGCGTAGGGGGCGTCTCCTGCAATGGCTGCTCATGGGCCTTTTTAAGAAGGGGCTGTGGGAGGCCAGACAGGCTCTGGTTAAAAAGGCGGTGGATTGGGGGGTGGAGGGGGTTGTTAGGAGAGTAGAGGGGGACGTAAAGGGAAGGATGCGGTGGGATGTGAAGAGGTGGGGACATCATGCTGCTAGGGAGAGATGGAAGGGGGGTTTAGGTTTGATGGAAGGGATGTAGTGGTTGCTTAGGATATTGACATATGGTTTTTTTTGTGGAGACCGGAAAGTGCATAAGTGGAAAATGGGGACATGGTTTTTTGTCTTGGATAGTGGGCTATTGTTTTGGGTGGGATAAAGGGAGGTTTTGGTTAACAGTGGGTGGTTTAATTTGGGGTTCATTTTCATTTTCAACTGTAACAGGGACAGCATACAATAAGGAACATAAAATGAAAATGTAGAAATGCAAATGTTCAGGAAAGTTTTTGTTTGGATTAGTAGGGAAAGGTAAATTAAGAATGTGTGCACATGTATGGGTGTTTTAAATAGTATGATAGGAAGTCGTTTTGTAGTTTGTATGGTATAGGGACAGATAGGAGGTGATAACATGTATATGATTATTTTTGATATAAAATTAAGAAAGAAGGTAAAAACTCCCCTCCCAGCTGGTTGGAGGGGAGGAGAAGCCCGATTTCACAAAAAAAAAAAAAAAAAAAAAATCTGTTCTTATCAGTTTAATATCTGATACGTCCCCTACCCGGGGACCATATATTAAATTGATTTTTGGAACAGGGAGATGGAATAGGGGCTTGCTCCGTCCACTCCACGCATCGACCTGGTCTTGCAGTATCTCCAGGAACGGTGCACTCACTCCTCCTAACTTTGTCAAAGTAAATGTTTTGGTACGCTAATCTGCGATGGGTTAAAGGCAATGCAAAAAAAAAGAAATCATTAGATGGGCAACGCTCTGTTTAATCTGCGTTATGTTTTCCCGCCCTTTTTGTTAAAAAAAAAACGTCCGTGTGTGTGTGTGTGTGTGTGTGTGTGTGTGTAGGTGTGTGTGTGTGTGTGTGTAAATGGCTGCATTTACATAGCGCTTTACAATTTGTTCCTCACATTTTACCCATTCACTCAGACGTTCACACACCGATGGCGGAGGCAACCGTGCAAGGTGCCAACCTACCTGCTCATCAGGAGCAATTAGGGGATAAGTGTCTTTAAACAAAGCACAATTGATGCAAACACAGACAACGTGTTGTAAATGCTAGTACAGTAACATCCACCCCCCTGCGTACTGTATCAGCCGCGCCGGGCGTGCCCGCTGGCCATAATGGGGGTTATCGCTTCTCGGCCTTTTGGCTAAGATCAAGTGTAGTATCTGTTCTTATCAGTTTAATATCTGATACGTCCCCTACCCGGGGACCATATATTAAATTGATTTTTGGAACAGGGAGATGGAATAGGGGCTTGCTCCGTCCACTCCACGCATCGACCTGGTCTTGCAGTATCTCCAGGAACGGTGCACTAACTCCTCCTAACTTTGTCAAAGTAAATGTTTTGGTACGCTAATCTGCGATGGGTTAAAGGCAATGCAAAAAAAAAGAAATCATTAGATGGGCAACGCTCTGTTTAATCTGCGTTATGTTTTCCCGCCCTTTTTGTTAAAAAAAAAAAAAAAAAAAAAAAAACGTCCTCATGTGTATGTGTGTGTGTGTGTGTGTGTGTGTGTGTGTGTGTGTGTGTAAATGGCTGCATTTACATAGCGCTTTACAATTTGTTCCTCACATTTTACCCATTCACTCAGACGTTCACACACCGATGGCGGAGGCAACCATGCAAGGTGCCAACCTACCTGCTCATCAGGAGCAATTAGGGGATAAGTGTCTTTAAACAAAGCACAATTGATGCAAACACAGACAACGTGTTGTAAATGCTAGTACAGTAACATCCACCCCCCTGCGTACTGTATCAGCCGCGCCGGGCGTGCCCGCTGGCCATAATGGGGGTTATCGCTTCTCGGCCTTTTGGCTAAGATCAAGTGTAGTATCTGTTCTTATCAGTTTAATATCTGATACGTCCCCTACCCGGGGACCATATATTAAATTGATTTTTGGAACAGGGAGATGGAATAGGGGCTTGCTCCGTCCACTCCACGCATCGACCTGGTCTTGCAGTATCTCCAGGAACGGTGCACTCACTCCTCCTAACTTTGTCAAAGTAAATGTTTTGGTACGCTAATCTGCGATGGGTTAAAGGCAATGCAAAAAAAAAGAAATCATTAGATGGGCAACGCTCTGTTTAATCTGCGTTATGTTTTCCCGCCCTTTTTGTTAAAAAAAAAAAAAAAAACGTCCTCATGTGTATGTGTGTGTGTGTGTGTGTGTGTGTGTGTGTGTGTGTGTGTAAATGGCTGCATTTACATAGCGCTTTACAATTTGTTCCTCACATTTTACCCATTCACTCAGACGTTCACACACCGATGGCGGAGGCAACCATGCAAGGTGCCAACCTACCTGCTCATCAGGAGCAATTAGGGGATAAGTGTCTTTAAACAAAGCACAATTGATGCAAACACAGACAACGTGTTGTAAATGCTAGTACAGTAACATCCACCCCCCTGCGTACTGTATCAGCCGCGCCGGGCGTGCCCGCTGGCCATAATGGGGGTTATCGCTTCTCGGCCTTTTGGCTAAGATCAAGTGTAGTATCTGTTCTTATCAGTTTAATATCTGATACGTCCCCTACCCGGGGACCATATATTAAATTGATTTTTGGAACAGGGAGATGGAATAGGGGCTTGCTCCGTCCACTCCACGCATCGACCTGGTCTTGCAGTATCTCCAGGAACGGTGCACTCACTCCTCCTAACTTTGTCAAAGTAAATGTTTTGGTACGCTAATCTGCGATGGGTTAAAGGCAATGCAAAAAAAAAGAAATCATTAGATGGGCAACGCTCTGTTTAATCTGCGTTATGTTTTCCCGCCCTTTTTGTTAAAAAAAAAACGTCCGTGTGTGTGTGTGTGTGTGTGTGTGTGTGTGTGTGTGTGTGTGTAAATGGCTGCATTTACATAGCGCTTTACAATTTGTTCCTCACATTTTACCCATTCACTCAGACGTTCACACACCGATGGCGGAGGCAACCATGCAAGGTGCCAACCTACCTGCTCATCAGGAGCAATTAGGGGATAAGTGTCTTTAAACAAAGCACAATTGATGCAAACACAGACAACGTGTTGTAAATGCTAGTACAGTAACATCCACCCCCCTGCGTACTGTATCAGCCGCGCCGGGCGTGCCCGCTGGCCATAATGGGGGTTATCGCTTCTCGGCCTTTTGGCTAAGATCAAGTGGATGACCGGTGTATGCTGTTCCTGGTTTTGTTTGCTTGTTTATTATTTTTCTCACATTTCCACAGTCGTGCGGTGTATGGGACTGGAAATTGAGTTTTTTTTATTGTTTGTGCTGGCTTCTCCCTACGATGGCCAGCACTCCACGGCAGTCGACCCCTAGGGCTGGGTTACGGTTTTCGGCGAGGTTCATATGGAAGGATGGAACGATGCCCATGTGGAACAGAGATGTGTTTGTGGATGGTGTCATCATGACTCAACTCAAGTTGAAGGCGGACGATATTTTTTGCATCCAGCACAATGCCCAGGAGAGGGGCTACGATGTTTCCTTCAGATCCAGTTTGGGGCTCCAGGGGGTTTTGGAGGACTGCAAGCGGATGGAGGCTGATGTCAGACCCCTCAGCCATTTCGAGGTGTTTTCTCTGGACAGGCTGAATTTTCGAGTTATCAATGTCACAATGTACAACCCGTACGTGATTGATAAGGAGGTGACTGATTTTTTGGCCCCCTACGCTGAGGTGATATCTGAGGTCCGGAGGATCAGAGACAGACGTGGGATCTGGACGGGGCGGAGGCAGGTGCAGGTGCTCCTAAAGGCTGTTCCCGGTGGCTGTGACGGGCTGGCTCATCCCCCAGCCTTCTTTTCCTTGGGGCCTGATAGGGGGTATTTGTTTTATAACAACCAGCCCCCTTTCTGCCGAAGGTGCCGGGTGGCAGGGCACTCTGATGGAAAGTGTGGGGAGGTGAGGTGCCACCATTGCAAGGAGGAGGGCCACATGGCTAAAGATTGTAAGGTTGGTAAGAAATGCCACAACTGCAGTTCCACCGACCACCTGGTGAGGGCCTGTCCCCAGGAGCGGCGGTATTCGTCAGTGGTGGTGATGGGGAAGGAGCTTGCACCGAAGACCGGAGAGGAGGAAGAAAGTGCACCAGTGGCACCAGCACCAGCACCAATAGAGGCGATTCCTGTGGAGAAGGACGCAGAGGCGGAGACGGTACTCCTGGTTGGCAACAAGACAGTTTCCCCTTTGTCTTCCGATGGAGAGGCGATGGACGAGGAGGAGGTGGTCGGTGTAGCCAGCGGAGCCAGTGGAGCCAGTGGAGCCAGAAAACGGAGGTTAAGGGTTAAAAGGACTACACCTGGGTCAGAAGGTATGGGGGCAGGGGAAATTACCGGTGGGGGCCCACAAAAAAAGGTAAGGGGAGGGAAGGGAGGTAGGGTGGCCCTCTTAGTGCAACAGGTCGGTGGGGAGCAGGGGGTTGGTGGGGGAGTGGGTTTGGCGGATGTTGAGGCTGAGGGGGAGGGGGTTTGTTTACCGGTTTCCCCTGTCCTGGACAGTATGGACAGTATGGACCCTTTTGAGACTCCAAGCCTTGGGGAAGGGTTACAGGTGGGAGCACCCAACACTTTGCCTGCTTCTTGGGATAAGGGGGAGGATGGGGAGGACAGTTAAAAGTGGGGGTAGGGGTATTATTGTGGGTTGGTTTTTTGTTTAATTTAATTTTATTATTGTCAATGGCTTTCACAGTGGGCACTTTTAATGCACGGGGGTTGAGGGGTTCTGTTAAGAGGAGGGGCTTTTTTGATTATGTTGCCTCACTCAGGCTTACCGTTTGTTTTGTTCAAGAGGTGCACTTACGGGATGGGAGGGATTGTGGTGTGTTTTCAAAGGAATGGGACAAGGGGGAATCGTTTTGGTCAGTGGGGGGGGTTCACTCATCTGGTGTGGGGATACTGTTTGGAAACCGGGAGGCAAGGGTGGTGGGTTCTTTTGTAATTGTGCAGGGGAGGGTTATGGGGGTTGATGTGAATATTGGGGTTTTGAAATTGAGGGTGGTGGTGGTGTACGGGCCACAGAGGGCGGGTGAAAGGAGTGCCATGATGGAGGCTTTAAGGCCTTTTTTTGCCACAAACAGGCAGATGGTGGTGGGGGGTGATTTTAATGTGGATCTGGGGAGGGTGGGTGATCCAAGTGCTGGGTGTGTGGGTTCTTTTTTTAAGGGGCAGGGGCTTGTGGATGGAGGGAAGGCACTTACCCCTCGAATAGATGGTCCCACATGGCGTAACTCCCGGGGGGTAGCCAGGCGTCTCGATTATGTGTTTTTTTCTCGGTCCTTGGTCCTATTGTCGGGCCGGGTGGTCCCTGTTTTTTTCTCTGACCATGATGGGCTCCTCTTTCGGGTCCGGTCTAGCGCTCCTGTTTTCGGCCCCGGGTACTGGAGGTTGAACTCCAGTGTCCTTGGCGAGGATGAGTTCTGCAGTAGCTTTGTCTCCTTTTTCCGGGGGCTCGAGGGACTTAGGGCTTTGTTTTCTGGTGTGGTGGAGTGGTGGGAGGGGGCTAAGGAGAGGATAAAGGGGTTTTGTATTATGTATTGTCAACGGAGGGCGAAGGAGGCGGGGAGGGAAGTGCTCCGTCTTCAACACCTCCTCGAGCTCGAGTACACTTTGGGTAACCTAGGTGGCGCTGTAGACCAGCGGGCTTGTGACTCCCTTAAGACAGAACTTAGGGATGTCTATGAGGATAAGGCCCGTGCTTACCTGACGCGGTCACGTCGTGAGTTCTTGGAGAAGAATGAGACGTGTTCCGCAGCCTTTTTCAGCAGCGTGAGGGCTGATAAGGGAAGGAAGGTGATATCGGGAGTTAGGGACAGTCAGGGTCAGGTGGTTACTGAGACAGGGGAGATGGTAAGGGTCGCAACCGATCACTTCCGCTCCTTCTTCTGTGAACGAGTGGTGGATGAGGAGCGAGCAGAGGCTTTTTTGCAGCTTGTGGCTCAGAGGGTACCGTCAGACCTGGCTGAGGCTTTGGAGGCCCCTCTCTCTCTCGAGGAATTGGAGGGTGCCCTTCGTAGAATGGGCAAGCGTAAGGTTCCGGGCATCGATGGCCTGCCGGCTGAGTTTTATCTCATGTTTTGGGATATTCTCGGCCCGGTGGTTCTCGAGGTCCTGACCGAGGTCCTCCGCACAGGGGCACTGGGAGGGTCAATGGCTAAGGGGGTGATCTCACTTCTGTTTAAGAAGGGGGACGCCTCTGACCTTAAGAACTGGCGGCCATTGACCATGCTGTGTGTTGATTACAAGCTTTTGGCTAAGGTTCTCACAGACCGTCTGTGCACAGCTCTCCCAGATGCGGTCCATGTGGATCAGACGTGTGGGGTGGCTGGGCGCTCGTTGAGATGGAATCTCCAGCTCATCAGAGACGTCATCGCTTGGGCAGAGGATCGGGACCTGCCACTTATGGTGGTGGGTCTTGATCAGGCCAAAGCCTTTGATAGGGTTCACTGGGGTTTTATGTTCAAAGTTTTAGAGAGAATAGGCTTAGGGCGGGTTTTTGTTGGGTGGCTGCGTACTCTGTACACAGCAGTGGGGAGCACGGTTTCTGTTAATGGGCACTTGGGGGAGTTTTTTGGGTTGCACGCAGGGGTAAGACAGGGGTGTCCGCTCTCTCCCCTGCTCTACGTCCTTTATATGGAGCCCCTGGCGGCGGCCATTAGGGCTGACCCGGGTGTGAAGGGTATCCTGGTACCAGGCAGCAGGGGCCTGAGGGTCAAGTTGTCGCAGTATGCGGATGATACCACACTGCTACTGGACAACGATGCGTGTCTGAGTCGGTCTTTGGAGATCTTCCAGGACTTTGGCCGGGTGTCTGGCGCGGAGCTCAACCGTGCTAAATCCTCGGTTAAGTTCTTTGGGCGGTGGAAGAGTAGGTCAGACGTACCAGGAGGGCTGTCGCTCTGTGAAGGGGCCCTGAGGATTCTTGGGGTCCTCTTTGAGGCAGCCCACAGTGCCACGGTCAACTGGACCAGGCGAATAGATGCAGTTCATAAAAAGTTTGCCCTCTGGAAGGCCAGGAGACTGACCTTTACGGGGAAGGTACTGGTTTTGAAGGTAGACGTGTTGCCGTCCCTCCTGTACCTGGCGTACATCTTTCCGATGCCGGCCAGCATGCGGAGGCCGCTCACTCGGCTTGTGTTTCGTTTCATGTGGGGGGGGAGTTATGAATACGTGGCGAGGGCACGCATGTTGGCTCCGGTGGGGGAAGGGGGGAGGGACGTGCCCCATTTCCCACTCAAGTTGGACTGCATTTTTGTTTCTTTTTTGCTCAAAGAATTGTCCTCTCCGGTAGTCCATCCATCTGGCTACTTCCTCCGGTTCTACTTTGCCTACCCGGCAAGGAGGGTCATGGCCTGGTCCAATTCGGCCCCCCGGGCGGAGCAGTTGCCGTGGCATTTTGGCCACGCGGCAAAGTGGCTGCGGGCTCATCCTGGGGTTTTGGAAGGGGATGTGGGGTTGGACCAGAAGAGGCTCTATGCCGAGGTGAGACAGGGAGTGACCGCGCCAGCTGTGGTGGGGATACCCGCTACAGTTTGGTTGTCGGTACAACTGCCTGGCCTGGACAATGGGCTCAAGGATTTAGGATGGCTGATGTTACACAGGAGTTTGCCGGTGCGTGAGATCATGCACCGGCATGGCTTGGCGAGATCCCCGGTGTGCCCCAGAGCTGGTTGCTTTGTGGACGAGACTATTAGACACGTCATGTGGGACTGTCCTTTTGCAGGGGTGGTGTGGGCTAGGGCATCTGTGTTGATTGGGAGGTTGGAGGGGAGTGTTGGGGTCACATGGGCAAGATTGGAGAGAGGGATTGGGAGAGCTGGGGGGGGGCGTAGGGGGCGTCTCCTGCAATGGCTGCTCATGGGCCTTTTTAAGAAGGGGCTGTGGGAGGCCAGACAGGCTCTGGTTAAAAAGGCGGTGGATTGGGGGGTGGAGGGGGTTGTTAGGAGAGTAGAGGGGGACGTAAAGGGAAGGATGCGGTGGGATGTGAAGAGGTGGGGACATCATGCTGCTAGGGAGAGATGGAAGGGGGGTTTAGGTTTGATGGAAGGGATGTAGTGGTTGCTTAGGATATTGACATATGGTTTTTTTTGTGGAGACCGGAAAGTGCATAAGTGGAAAATGGGGACATGGTTTTTTGTTTTGGATAGTGGGCTATTGTTTTGGGTGGGATAAAGGGAGGTTTTGGTTAACAGTGGGTGGTTTAATTTGGGGTTCATTTTCATTTTCAACTGTAACAGGGACAGCATACAATAAGTAACATAAAATGAAAATGTAGAAATGCAAATGTTCAGGAAAGTTTTGTTTGGATTAGTAGGGAAAGGTAAATTAAGAATGTGTGCACATGTATGGGTGTTTTAAATAGTATGATAGGAAGTCGTTTTGTAGTTTGTATGGTATAGGGACAGATAGGATGTGATAACATGTATATGATTATTTTTGATATAAAATTAAGAAAGAAGGTAAAAACTCCCCTCCCAGCTGGTTGGAGGGGAGGAGAAGCCCGATTTCACAAAAAAAAAAAAAAAAAAAAAAAAACTGTTCTTATCAGTTTAATATCTGATACGTCCCCTACCCGGGGACCATATATTAAATTGATTTTTGGAACAGGGAGATGGAATAGGGGCTTGCTCCGTCCACTCCACGCATCGACCTGGTCTTGCAGTATCTCCAGGAACGGTGCACTAACTCCTCCTAACTTTGTCAAAGTAAATGTTTTGGTACGCTAATCTGCGATGGGTTAAAGGCAATGCAAAAAAAAAGAAATCATTAGATGGGCAACGCTCTGTTTAATCTGCGTTATGTTTTCCCGCCCTTTTTGTTAAAAAAAAAAAAAAAAAAAAAAAAAACGTCCTCATGTGTATGTGTGTGTGTGTGTGTGTGTGTGTGTGTGCGTGTGTGTGTGTGTGTAAATGGCTGCATTTACATAGCGCTTTACAATTTGTTCCTCACATTTTACCCATTCACTCAGACGTTCACACACCGATGGCGGAGGCAACCATGCAAGGTGCCAACCTACCTGCTCATCAGGAGCAATTAGGGGATAAGTGTCTTTAAACAAAGCACAATTGATGCAAACACAGACAACGTGTTGTAAATGCTAGTACAGTAACATCCACCCCCCTGCGTACTGTATCAGCCGCGCCGGGCGTGCCCGCTGGCCATAATGGGGGTTATCGCTTCTCGGCCTTTTGGCTAAGATCAAGTGTAGTATCTGTTCTTATCAGTTTAATATCTGATACGTCCCCTACCCGGGGACCATATATTAAATTGATTTTTGGAACAGGGAGATGGAATAGGGGCTTGCTCCGTCCACTCCACGCATCGACCTGGTCTTGCAGTATCTCCAGGAACGGTGCACTCACTCCTCCTAACTTTGTCAAAGTAAATGTTTTGGTACGCTAATCTGCGATGGGTTAAAGGCAATGCAAAAAAAAAGAAATCATTAGATGGGCAACGCTCTGTTTAATCTGCGTTATGTTTTCCCGCCCTTTTTGTTAAAAAAAAAAAAAAAAAAAAAAAAAACGTCCTCATGTGTATGTGTGTGTGTGTGTGTGTGTGTGTGTGTGTGTGTGTGTGTAAATGGCTGCATTTACATAGCGCTTTACAATTTGTTCCTCACATTTTACCCATTCACTCAGACGTTCACACACCGATGGCGGAGGCAACCATGCAAGGTGCCAACCTACCTGCTCATCAGGAGCAATTAGGGGATAAGTGTCTTTAAACAAAGCACAATTGATGCAAACACAGACAACGTGTTGTAAATGCTAGTACAGTAACATCCACCCCCCTGCGTACTGTATCAGCCGCGCCGGGCGTGCCCGCTGGCCATAATGGGGGTTATCGCTTCTCGGCCTTTTGGCTAAGATCAAGTGTAGTATCTGTTCTTATCAGTTTAATATCTGATACGTCCCCTACCCGGGGACCATATATTAAATTGATTTTTGGAACAGGGAGATGGAATAGGGGCTTGCTCCGTCCACTCCACGCATCGACCTGGTCTTGCAGTATCTCCAGGAACGGTGCACTCACTCCTCCTAACTTTGTCAAAGTAAATGTTTTGGTACGCTAATCTGCGATGGGTTAAAGGCAATGCAAAAAAAAAGAAATCATTAGATGGGCAACGCTCTGTTTAATCTGCGTTATGTTTTCCCGCCCTTTTTGTTAAAAAAAAAAAAAAAAAAAAAAAAACGTCCTCATGTGTATGTGTGTGTGTGTGTGTGTGTGTGTGTGTGTGTGTGTGTGTGTGTGTGTGTAAATGGCTGCATTTACATAGCGCTTTACAATTTGTTCCTCACATTTTACCCATTCACTCAGACGTTCACACACCGATGGCGGAGGCAACCATGCAAGGTGCCAACCTACCTGCTCATCAGGAGCAATTAGGGGATAAGTGTCTTTAAACAAAGCACAATTGATGCAAACACAGACAACGTGTTGTAAATGCTAGTACAGTAACATCCACCCCCCTGCGTACTGTATCAGCCGCGCCGGGCGTGCCCGCTGGCCATAATGGGGGTTATTGCTTCTCGGCCTTTTGGCTAAGATCAAGTGTAGTATCTGTTCTTATCAGTTTAATATCTGATACGTCCCCTACCCGGGGACCATATATTAAATTGATTTTTGGAACAGGGAGATGGAATAGGGGCTTGCTCCGTCCACTCCACGCATCGACCTGGTCTTGCAGTATCTCCAGGAACGGTGCACTCACTCCTCCTAACTTTGTCAAAGTAAATGTTTTGGTACGCTAATCTGCGATGGGTTAAAGGCAATGCAAAAAAAAAGAAATCATTAGATGGGCAACGCTCTGTTTAATCTGCGTTATGTTTTCCCGCCCTTTTTGTTAAAAAAAAAAAAAAAAAAAAAAAAAAACGTCCTCATGTGTATGTGTGTGTGTGTGTGTGTGTGTGTGTGTGTGTGTGTGTGTGTAAATGGCTGCATTTACATAGCGCTTTAAATTTGTTCCTCACATTTTACCCATTCACTCAGACGTTCACACACCGATGGCGGAGGCAACCATGCAAGGTGCCAACCTACCTGCTCATCAGGAGCAATTAGGGGATAAGTGTCTTTAAACAAAGCACAATTGATGCAAACACAGACAACGTGTTGTAAATGCTAGTACAGTAACATCCACCCCCCTGCGTACTGTATCAGCCGCGCCGGGCGTGCCCGCTGGCCATAATGGGGGTTATCGCTTCTCGGCCTTTTGGCTAAGATCAAGTGTAGTATCTGTTCTTATCAGTTTAATATCTGATACGTCCCCTACCCGGGGACCATATATTAAATTGATTTTTGGAACAGGGAGATGGAATAGGGGCTTGCTCCGTCCACTCCACGCATCGACCTGGTCTTGCAGTATCTCCAGGAACGGTGCACTCACTCCTCCTAACTTTGTCAAAGTAAATCTTTTGGTACGCTAATCTGCGATGGGTTAAAGGCAATGCAAAAAAAAAGAAATCATTAGATGGGCAACGCTCTGTTTAATCTGCGTTATGTTTTCCCGCCCTTTTTGTTAAAAAAAAAAAAAAAAAAAAAAAAAACGTCCTCATGTGTATGTGTGTGTGTGTGTGTGTGTGTGTGTGTGTGTGTGTGTGTGTAAATGGCTGCATTTACATAGCGCTTTACAATTTGTTCCTCACATTTTACCCATTCACTCAGACGTTCACACACCGATGGCGGAGGCAACCATGCAAGGTGCCAACCTACCTGCTCATCAGGAGCAATTAGGGGATAAGTGTCTTTAAACAAAGCACAATTGATGCAAACACAGACAACGTGTTGTAAATGCTAGTACAGTAACATCCACCCCCCTGCGTACTGTATCAGCCGCGCCGGGCGTGCCCGCTGGCCATAATGGGGGTTATCGCTTCTCGGCCTTTTGGCTAAGATCAAGTGTAGTATCTGTTCTTATCAGTTTAATATCTGATACGTCCCCTACCCGGGGACCATATATTAAATTGATTTTTGGAACAGGGAGATGGAATAGGGGCTTGCTCCGTCCACTCCACGCATCGACCTGGTCTTGCAGTATCTCCAGGAACGGTGCACTCACTCCTCCTAACTTTGTCAAAGTAAATGTTTTGGTACGCTAATCTGCGATGGGTTAAAGGCAATGCAAAAAAAAAGAAATCATTAGATGGGCAACGCTCTGTTTAATCTGCGTTATGTTTTCCCGCCCTTTTTGTTAAAAAAAAAACGTCCGTGTGTGTGTGTGTGTGTGTGTGTGTGTGTGTGTGTGTGTGTGTGTGTGTGTGTGTGTGTGTGTAAATGGCTGCATTTACATAGCGCTTTACAATTTGTTCCTCACATTTTACCCATTCACTCAGACGTTCACACACCGATGGCGGAGGCAACCATGCAAGGTGCCAACCTACCTGCTCATCAGGAGCAATTAGGGGATAAGTGTCTTTAAACAAAGCACAATTGATGCAAACACAGACAACGTGTTGTAAATGCTAGTACAGTAACATCCACCCCCCTGCGTACTGTATCAGCCGCGCCGGGCGTGCCCGCTGGCCATAATGGGGGTTATCGCTTCTCGGCCTTTTGGCTAAGATCAAGTGTAGTATCTGTTCTTATCAGTTTAATATCTGATACGTCCCCTACCCGGGGACCATATATTAAATTGATTTTTGGAACAGGGAGATGGAATAGGGGCTTGCTCCGTCCACTCCACGCATCGACCTGGTCTTGCAGTATCTCCAGGAACGGTGCACTCACTCCTCCTAACTTTGTCAAAGTAAATGTTTTGGTACGCTAATCTGCGATGGGTTAAAGGCAATGCAAAAAAAAAGAAATCATTAGATGGGCAACGCTCTGTTTAATCTGCGTTATGTTTTCCCGCCCTTTTTGTTAAAAAAAAAAAAAAAAAAAAAAAAAACGTCCTCATGTGTATGTGTGTGTGTGTGTGTGTGTGTGTGTGTGTGTGTGTGTAAATGGCTGCATTTACATAGCGCTTTACAATTTGTTCCTCACATTTTACCCATTCACTCAGACGTTCACACACCGATGGCGGAGGCAACCATGCAAGGTGCCAACCTACCTGCTCATCAGGAGCAATTAGGGGATAAGTGTCTTTAAACAAAGCACAATTGATGCAAACACAGACAACGTGTTGTAAATGCTAGTACAGTAACATCCACCCCCCTGCGTACTGTATCAGCCGCGCCGGGCGTGCCCGCTGGCCATAATGGGGGTTATCGCTTCTCGGCCTTTTGGCTAAGATCAAGTGGATGACCGGTGTATGCTGTTCCTGGTTTTGTTTGCTTGTTTATTATTTTTCTCACATTTCCACAGTCGTGCGGTGTATGGGACTGGAAATTGAGTTTTTTTTTTTTTTTATTGTTTGTGCTGGCTTCTCCCTACGATGGCCAGCACTCCACGGCAGTCGACCCCTAGGGCTGGGTTACGGTTTTCGGCGAGGTTCATATGGAAGGATGGAACGATGCCCATGTGGAACAGAGATGTGTTTGTGGATGGTGTCATCATGACTCAACTCAAGTTGAAGGCGGACGATATTTTTTGCATCCAGCACAATGCCCAGGAGAGGGGCTACGATGTTTCCTTCAGATCCAGTTTGGGGCTCCAGGGGGTTTTGGAGGACTGCAAGCGGATGGAGGCTGATGTCGGACCCCTCAGCCATTTCGAGGTGTTTTCTCTGGACAGGCTGAATTTTCGAGTTATCAATGTCACAATGTACAACCCGTACGTGATCGATAAGGAGGTGACTGATTTTTTGGCCCCCTACGCTGAGGTGATATCTGAGGTCCGGAGGATCAGAGACAGACGTGGGATCTGGACGGGGCGGAGGCAGGTGCAGGTGCTCCTAAAGGCTGTTCCCGGTGGCTGTGACGGGCTGGCTCATCCCCCAGCCTTCTTTTCCTTGGGGCCTGATAGGGGGTATTTGTTTTATAACAACCAGCCCCCTTTCTGCCGAAGGTGCCGGGTGGCAGGGCACTCTGATGGAAAGTGTGGGGAGGTGAGGTGCCACCATTGCAAGGAGGAGGGCCACATGGCTAAAGATTGTAAGGTTGGTAAGAAATGCCACAACTGCAGTTCCACCGACCACCTGGTGAGGGCCTGTCCCCAGGAGCGGCGGTATTCGTCAGTGGTGGTGATGGGGAAGGAGCTTGCACCGAAGACCGGAGAGGAGGAAGAAAGTGCACCAGTGGCACCAGCACCAGCACCAATAGAGGCGATTCCTGTGGAGAAGGACGCAGAGGCGGAGACGGTACTCCTGGTTGGCAACAAGACAGTTTCCCCTTTGTCTTCCGATGGAGAGGCGATGGACGAGGAGGAGGTGGTCGGTGGAGCCAGCGGAGCCAGTGGAGCCAGTGGAGCCAGAAAACGGAGGTTAAGGGTTAAAAGGACTACACCTGGGTCAGAAGGTATGGGGGCAGGGGAAATTACCGGTGGGGGCCCACAAAAAAAGGTAAGGGGAGGGAAGGGAGGTAGGGTGGCCCTCTTAGTGCAACAGGTCGGTGGGGAGCAGGGGGTTGGTGGGGGAGTGGGTTTGGCGGATGTTGAGGCTGAGGGGGAGGGGGTTTGTTTACCGGTTTCCCCTGTCCTGGACAGTATGGACAGTATGGACCCTTTTGAGACTCCAAGCCTTGGGGAAGGGTTACAGGTGGGAGCACCCAACACTTTGCCTGCTTCTTGGGATAAGGGGGAGGATGGGGAGGACAGTTAAAAGTGGGGGTAGGGGTATTATTGTGGGTTGGTTTTTTGTTTAATTTTATTTTATTATTGTCAATGGCTTTCACAGTGGGCACTTTTAATGCACGGGGGTTGAGGGGTTCTGTTAAGAGGAGGGGCTTTTTTGATTATGTTGCCTCACTCAGGCTTACCGTTTGTTTTGTTCAAGAGGTGCACTTACGGGATGGGAGGGATTGTGGTGTGTTTTCAAAGGAATGGGACAAGGGGGAATCGTTTTGGTCAGTGGGGGGGGTTCACTCATCTGGTGTGGGGATACTGTTTGGAAACCGGGAGGCAAGGGTGGTGGGTTCTTTTGTAATTGTGCAGGGGAGGGTTATGGGGGTTGATGTGAATATTGGGGTTTTGAAATTGAGGGTGGTGGTGGTGTACGGGCCACAGAGGGCGGGTGAAAGGAGTGCCATGATGGAGGCTTTAAGGCCTTTTTTTGCCACAAACAGGCAGATGGTGGTGGGGGGTGATTTTAATGTGGATCTGGGGAGGGTGGGTGATCCAAGTGCTGGGTGTGTGGGTTCTTTTTTTAAGGGGCAGGGGCTTGTGGATGGAGGGAAGGCACTTACCCCTCGAATAGATGGTCCCACATGGCGTAACTCCCGGGGGGTAGCCAGGCGTCTCGATTATGTGTTTTTTTCTCGGTCCTTGGTCCTATTGTCGGGCCGGGTGGTCCCTGTTTTTTTCTCTGACCATGATGGGCTCCTCTTTCGGGTCCGGTCTAGCGCTCCTGTTTTCGGCCCCGGGTACTGGAGGTTGAACTCCAGTGTCCTTGGCGAGGATGAGTTCTGCAGTAGCTTTGTCTCCTTTTTCCGGGGGCTCGAGGGACTTAGGGCTTTGTTTTCTGGTGTGGTGGAGTGGTGGGAGGGGGCTAAGGAGAGGATAAAGGGGTTTTGTATTATGTATTGTCAACGGAGGGCGAAGGAGGCGGGGAGGGAAGTGCTCCGTCTTCAACACCTCCTCGAGCTCGAGTACACTTTGGGTAACCTAGGTGGCGCTGTAGACCAGCGGGCTTGTGACTCCCTTAAGACAGAACTTAGGGATGTCTATGAGGATAAGGCCCGTGCTTACCTGACGCGGTCACGTCGTGAGTTCTTGGAGAAGAATGAGACGTGTTCCGCAGCCTTTTTCAGCAGCGTGAGGGCTGATAAGGGAAGGAAGGTGATATCGGGAGTTAGGGACAGTCAGGGTCAGGTGGTTACTGAGACAGGGGAGATGGTAAGGGTCGCAACCGATCACTTCCGCTCCTTCTTCTGTGAACGAGTGGTGGATGAGGAGCGAGCAGAGGCTTTTTTGCAGCTTGTGGCTCAGAGGGTACCGTCAGACCTGGCTGAGGCTTTGGAGGCCCCTCTCTCTCTCGAGGAATTGGAGGGTGCCCTTCGTAGAATGGGCAAGCGTAAGGTTCCGGGCATCGATGGCCTGCCGGCTGAGTTTTATCTCATGTTTTGGGATATTCTCGGCCCGGTGGTTCTCGAGGTCCTGACCGAGGTCCTCCGCACAGGGGCACTGGGAGGGTCAATGGCTAAGGGGGTGATCTCACTTCTGTTTAAGAAGGGGGACGCCTCTGACCTTAAGAACTGGCGGCCATTGACCATGCTGTGTGTTGATTACAAGCTTTTGGCTAAGGTTCTCACAGACCGTCTGTGCACAGCTCTCCCAGATGCGGTCCATGTGGATCAGACGTGTGGGGTGGCTGGGCGCTCGTTGAGATGGAATCTCCAGCTCATCAGAGACGTCATCGCTTGGGCAGAGGATCGGGACCTGCCACTTATGGTGGTGGGTCTTGATCAGGCCAAAGCCTTTGATAGGGTTCACTGGGGTTTTATGTTCAAAGTTTTAGAGAGAATAGGCTTAGGGCGGGTTTTTGTTGGGTGGCTGCGTACTCTGTACACAGCAGTGGGGAGCACGGTTTCTGTTAATGGGCACTTGGGGGAGTTTTTTGGGTTGCACGCAGGGGTAAGACAGGGGTGTCCGCTCTCTCCCCTGCTCTACGTCCTTTATATGGAGCCCCTGGCGGCGGCCATTAGGGCTGACCCGGGTGTGAAGGGTATCCTGGTACCAGGCAGCAGGGGCCTGAGGGTCAAGTTGTCGCAGTATGCGGATGATACCACACTGCTACTGGACAACGATGCGTGTCTGAGTCGGTCTTTGGAGATCTTCCAGGACTTTGGCCGGGTGTCTGGCGCGGAGCTCAACCGTGCTAAATCCTCGGTTAAGTTCTTTGGGCGGTGGAAGAGTAGGTCAGACGTACCAGGAGGGCTGTCGCTCTGTGAAGGGGCCCTGAGGATTCTTGGGGTCCTCTTTGAGGCAGCCCACAGTGCCACGGTCAACTGGACCAGGCGAATAGATGCAGTTCATAAAAAGTTTGCCCTCTGGAAGGCCAGGAGACTGACCTTTACGGGGAAGGTACTGGTTTTGAAGGTAGACGTGTTGCCGTCCCTCCTGTACCTGGCGTACATCTTTCCGATGCCGGCCAGCATGCGGAGGCCGCTCACTCGGCTTGTGTTTCGTTTCATGTGGGGGGGGAGTTATGAATACGTGGCGAGGGCACGCATGTTGGCTCCGGTGGGGGAAGGGGGGAGGGACGTGCCCCATTTCCCACTCAAGTTGGACTGCATTTTTGTTTCTTTTTTGCTCAAAGAATTGTCCTCTCCGGTAGTCCATCCATCTGGCTACTTCCTCCGGTTCTACTTTGCCTACCCGGCAAGGAGGGTCATGGCCTGGTCCAATTCGGCCCCCCGGGCGGAGCAGTTGCCGTGGCATTTTGGCCACGCGGCAAAGTGGCTGCGGGCTCATCCTGGGGTTTTGGAAGGGGATGTGGGGTTGGACCAGAAGAGGCTCTATGCCGAGGTGAGACAGGGAGTGACCGCGCCAGCTGTGGTGGGGATACCCGCTACAGTTTGGTTGTCGGTACAACTGCCTGGCCTGGACAATGGGCTCAAGGATTTAGGATGGCTGATGTTACACAGGAGTTTGCCGGTGCGTGAGATCATGCACCGGCATGGCTTGGCGAGATCCCCGGTGTGCCCCAGAGCTGGTTGCTTTGTGGACGAGACTATTAGACACGTCATGTGGGACTGTCCTTTTGCAGGGGTGGTGTGGGCTAGGGCATCTGTGTTGATTGGGAGGTTGGAGGGGAGTGTTGGGGTCACATGGGCAAGATTGGAGAGAGGGATTGGGAGAGCTGGGGGGGGGCGTAGGGGGCGTCTCCTGCAATGGCTGCTCATGGGCCTTTTTAAGAAGGGGCTGTGGGAGGCCAGACAGGCTCTGGTTAAAAAGGCGGTGGATTGGGGGGTGGAGGGGGTTGTTAGGAGAGTAGAGGGGGACGTAAAGGGAAGGATGCGGTGGGATGTGAAGAGGTGGGGACATCATGCTGCTAGGGAGAGATGGAAGGGGGGTTTAGGTTTGATGGAAGGGATGTAGTGGTTGCTTAGGATATTGACATATGGTTTTTTTTGTGGAGACCGGAAAGTGCATAAGTGGAAAATGGGGACATGGTTTTTTGTCTTGGATAGTGGGCTATTGTTTTGGGTGGGATAAAGGGAGGTTTTGGTTAACAGTGGGTGGTTTAATTTGGGGTTCATTTTCATTTTCAACTGTAACAGGGACAGCATACAATAAGGAACATAAAATGAAAATGTAGAAATGCAAATGTTCAGGAAAGTTTTGTTTGGATTAGTAGGGAAAGGTAAATTAAGAATGTGTGCACATGTATGGGTGTTTTAAATAGTATGATAGGAAGTCGTTTTGTAGTTTGTATGGTATAGGGACAGATAGGATGTGATAACATGTATATGATTATTTTTGATATAAAATTAAGAAAGAAGGTAAAAACTCCCCTCCCAGCTGGTTGGAGGGGAGGAGAAGCCCGATTTCACAAAAAAAAAAAAAAAAAATCTGTTCTTATCAGTTTAATATCTGATACGTCCCCTACCCGGGGACCATATATTAAATTGATTTTTGGAACAGGGAGATGGAATAGGGGCTTGCTCCGTCCACTCCACGCATCGACCTGGTCTTGCAGTATCTCCAGGAACGGTGCACTAACTCCTCCTAACTTTGTCAAAGTAAATGTTTTGGTACGCTAATCTGCGATGGGTTAAAGGCAATGCAAAAAAAAAGAAATCATTAGATGGGCAACGCTCTGTTTAATCTGCGTTATGTTTTCCCGCCCTTTTTGTTAAAAAAAAAAAAAAAAAAAAAAAAAAAACGTCCTCATGTGTATGTGTGTGTGTGTGTGTGTGTGTGTGTGTGTGTGTGTGTAAATGGCTGCATTTACATAGCGCTTTACAATTTGTTCCTCACATTTTACCCATTCACTCAGACGTTCACACACCGATGGCGGAGGCAACCATGCAAGGTGCCAACCTACCTGCTCATCAGGAGCAATTAGGGGATAAGTGTCTTTAAACAAAGCACAATTGATGCAAACACAGACAACGTGTTGTAAATGCTAGTACAGTAACATCCACCCCCCTGCGTACTGTATCAGCCGCGCCGGGCGTGCCCGCTGGCCATAATGGGGGTTATCGCTTCTCGGCCTTTTGGCTAAGATCAAGTGTAGTATCTGTTCTTATCAGTTTAATATCTGATACGTCCCCTACCCGGGGACCATATATTAAATTGATTTTTGGAACAGGGAGATGGAATAGGGGCTTGCTCCGTCCACTCCACGCATCGACCTGGTCTTGCAGTATCTCCAGGAACGGTGCACTAACTCCTCCTAACTTTGTCAAAGTAAATGTTTTGGTACGCTAATCTGCGATGGGTTAAAGGCAATGCAAAAAAAAAGAAATCATTAGATGGGCAACGCTCTGTTTAATCTGCGTTATGTTTTCCCGCCCTTTTTGTTAAAAAAAAAAAAAAAAAAAAAAAAACGTCCTCATGTGTATGTGTGTGTGTGTGTGTGTGTGTGTGTGTGTGTAAATGGCTGCATTTACATAGCGCTTTACAATTTGTTCCTCACATTTTACCCATTCACTCAGACGTTCACACACCGATGGCGGAGGCAACCATGCAAGGTGCCAACCTACCTGCTCATCAGGAGCAATTAGGGGATAAGTGTCTTTAAACAAAGCACAATTGATGCAAACACAGACAACGTGTTGTAAATGCTAGTACAGTAACATCCACCCCCCTGCGTACTGTATCAGCCGCGCCGGGCGTGCCCGCTGGCCATAATGGGGGTTATCGCTTCTCGGCCTTTTGGCTAAGATCAAGTGTAGTATCTGTTCTTATCAGTTTAATATCTGATACGTCCCCTACCCGGGGACCATATATTAAATTGATTTTTGGAACAGGGAGATGGAATAGGGGCTTGCTCCGTCCACTCCACGCATCGACCTGGTCTTGCAGTATCTCCAGGAACGGTGCACTAACTCCTCCTAACTTTGTCAAAGTAAATGTTTTGGTACGCTAATCTGCGATGGGTTAAAGGCAATGCAAAAAAAAAGAAATCATTAGATGGGCAACGCTCTGTTTAATCTGCGTTATGTTTTCCCGCCCTTTTTGTTAAAAAAAAAAAAAAAAAAAAAAAACGTCCTCATGTGTATGTGTGTGTGTGTGTGTGTGTGTGTGTGTGTGTGTGTGTGTGTAAATGGCTGCATTTACATAGCGCTTTACAATTTGTTCCTCACATTTTACCCATTCACTCAGACGTTCACACACCGATGGCGGAGGCAACCATGCAAGGTGCCAACCTACCTGCTCATCAGGAGCAATTAGGGGATAAGTGTCTTTAAACAAAGCACAATTGATGCAAACACAGACAACGTGTTGTAAATGCTAGTACAGTAACATCCACCCCCCTGCGTCCTGTATCAGCCGCGCCGGGCGTGCCCGCTGGCCATAATGGGGGTTATCGCTTCTCGGCCTTTTGGCTAAGATCAAGTGTAGTATCTGTTCTTATCAGTTTAATATCTGATACGTCCCCTACCCGGGGACCATATATTAAATTGATTTTTGGAACAGGGAGATGGAATAGGGGCTTGCTCCGTCCACTCCACGCATCGACCTGGTCTTGCAGTATCTCCAGGAACGGTGCACTCACTCCTCCTAACTTTGTCAAAGTAAATGTTTTGGTACGCTAATCTGCGATGGGTTAAAGGCAATGCAAAAAAAATAAAATCATTAGATGGGCAACGCTCTGTTTAATCTGCGTTATGTTTTCCCGCCCTTTTTGTTAAAAAAAAAAAAAAAAAAAAAAACATCCGTGTGTGTGTGTGTGTGTGTGTGTGTGTGTGTGTGTGTGTGTGTGTGTAAATGGCTGCATTTACATAGCGCTTTACAATTTGTTCCTCACATTTTACCCATTCACTCAGACGTTCACACACCGATGGCGGAGGCAACCATGCAAGGTGCCAACCTACCTGCTCATCAGGAGCAATTAGGGGATAAGTGTCTTTAAACAAAGCACAATTGATGCAAACACAGACAACGTGTTGTAAATGCTAGTACAGTAACATCCACCCCCCTGCGTCCTGTATCAGCCGCGCCGGGCGTGCCCGCTGGCCATAATGGGGGTTATCGCTTCTCGGCCTTTTGGCTAAGATCAAGTGGATGACCGGTGTATGCTGTTCCTGGTTTTGTTTGCTTGTTTATTATTTTTCTCACATTTCCACAGTCGTGCGGTGTATGGGACTGGAAATTGAGTTTTTTTTATTGTTTGTGCTGGCTTCTCCCTACGATGGCCAGCACTCCACGGCAGTCGACCCCTAGGGCTGGGTTACGGTTTTCGGCGAGGTTCATATGGAAGGATGGAACGATGCCCATGTGGAACAGAGATGTGTTTGTGGATGGTGTCATCATGACTCAACTCAAGTTGAAGGCGGACGATATTTTTTGCATCCAGCACAATGCCCAGGAGAGGGGCTACGATGTTTCCTTCAGATCCAGTTTGGGGCTCCAGGGGGTTTTGGAGGACTGCAAGCGGATGGAGGCTGATGTCGGACCCCTCAGCCATTTCGAGGTGTTTTCTCTGGACAGGCTGAATTTTCGAGTTATCAATGTCACAATGTACAACCCGTACGTGATTGATAAGGAGGTGACTGATTTTTTGGCCCCCTACGCTGAGGTGATATCTGAGGTCCGGAGGATCAGAGACAGACGTGGGATCTGGACGGGGCGGAGGCAGGTGCAGGTGCTCCTAAAGGCTGTTCCCGGTGGCTGTGACGGGCTGGCTCATCCCCCAGCCTTCTTTTCCTTGGGGCCTGATAGGGGGTATTTGTTTTATAACAACCAGCCCCCTTTCTGCCGAAGGTGCCGGGTGGCAGGGCACTCTGATGGAAAGTGTGGGGAGGTGAGGTGCCACCATTGCAAGGAGGAGGGCCACATGGCTAAAGATTGTAAGGTTGGTAAGAAATGCCACAACTGCAGTTCCACCGACCACCTGGTGAGGGCCTGTCCCCAGGAGCGGCGGTATTCGTCAGTGGTGGTGATGGGGAAGGAGCTTGCACCGAAGACCGGAGAGGAGGAAGAAAGTGCACCAGTGGCACCAGCACCAGCACCAATAGAGGCGTTTCCTGTGGAGAAGGACGCAGAGGCGGAGACGGTACTCCTGGTTGGCAACAAGACAGTTTCCCCTTTGTCTTCCGATGGAGAGGCGATGGACGAGGAGGAGGTGGTCGGTGGAGCCAGCGGAGCCAGTGGAGCCAGTGGAGCCAGAAAACGGAGGTTAAGGGTTAAAAGGACTACACCTGGGTCAGAAGGTATGGGGGCAGGGGAAATTACCGGTGGGGGCCCACAAAAAAAGGTAAGGGGAGGGAAGGGAGGTAGGGTGGCCCTCTTAGTGCAACAGGTCGGTGGGGAGCAGGGGGTTGGTGGGGGAGTGGGTTTGGCGGATGTTGAGGCTGAGGGGGAGGGGGTTTGTTTACCGGTTTCCCCTGTCCTGGACAGTATGGACAGTATGGACCCTTTTGAGACTCCAAGCCTTGGGGAAGGGTTACAGGTGGGAGCACCCAACACTTTGCCTGCTTCTTGGGATAAGGGGGAGGATGGGGAGGACAGTTAAAAGTGGGGGTAGGGGTATTATTGTGGGTTGGTTTTTTGTTTAATTTAATTTTATTATTGTCAATGGCTTTCACAGTGGGCACTTTTAATGCACGGGGGTTGAGGGGTTCTGTTAAGAGGAGGGGCTTTTTTGATTATGTTGCCTCACTCAGGCTTACCGTTTGTTTTGTTCAAGAGGTGCACTTACGGGATGGGAGGGATTGTGGTGTGTTTTCAAAGGAATGGGACAAGGGGGAATCGTTTTGGTCAGTGGGGGGGGTTCACTCATCTGGTGTGGGGATACTGTTTGGAAACCGGGAGGCAAGGGTGGTGGGTTCTTTTGTAATTGTGCAGGGGAGGGTTATGGGGGTTGATGTGAATATTGGGGTTTTGAAATTGAGGGTGGTGGTGGTGTACGGGCCACAGAGGGCGGGTGAAAGGAGTGCCATGATGGAGGCTTTAAGGCCTTTTTTTGCCACAAACAGGCAGATGGTGGTGGGGGGTGATTTTAATGTGGATCTGGGGAGGGTGGGTGATCCAAGTGCTGGGTGTGTGGGTTCTTTTTTTAAGGGGCAGGGGCTTGTGGATGGAGGGAAGGCACTTACCCCTCGAATAGATGGTCCCACATGGCGTAACTCCCGGGGGGTAGCCAGGCGTCTCGATTATGTGTTTTTTTCTCGGTCCTTGGTCCTATTGTCGGGCCGGGTGGTCCCTGTTTTTTTCTCTGACCATGATGGGCTCCTCTTTCGGGTCCGGTCTAGCGCTCCTGTTTTCGGCCCCGGGTACTGGAGGTTGAACTCCAGTGTCCTTGGCGAGGATGAGTTCTGCAGTAGCTTTGTCTCCTTTTTCCGGGGGCTCGAGGGACTTAGGGCTTTGTTTTCTGGTGTGGTGGAGTGGTGGGAGGGGGCTAAGGAGAGGATAAAGGGGTTTTGTATTATGTATTGTCAACGGAGGGCGAAGGAGGCGGGGAGGGAAGTGCTCCGTCTTCAACACCTCCTCGAGCTCGAGTACACTTTGGGTAACCTAGGTGGCGCTGTAGACCAGCGGGCTTGTGACTCCCTTAAGACAGAACTTAGGGATGTCTATGAGGATAAGGCCCGTGCTTACCTGACGCGGTCACGTCGTGAGTTCTTGGAGAAGAATGAGACGTGTTCCGCAGCCTTTTTCAGCAGCGTGAGGGCTGATAAGGGAAGGAAGGTGATATCGGGAGTTAGGGACAGTCAGGGTCAGGTGGTTACTGAGACAGGGGAGATGGTAAGGGTCGCAACCGATCACTTCCGCTCCTTCTTCTGTGAACGAGTGGTGGATGAGGAGCGAGCAGAGGCTTTTTTGCAGCTTGTGGCTCAGAGGGTACCGTCAGACCTGGCTGAGGCTTTGGAGGCCCCTCTCTCTCTCGAGGGATTGGAGGGTGCCCTTCGTAGAATGGGCAAGCGTAAGGTTCCGGGCATCGATGGCCTGCCGGCTGAGTTTTATCTCATGTTTTGGGATATTCTCGGCCCGGTGGTTCTCGAGGTCCTGACCGAGGTCCTCCGCACAGGGGCACTGGGAGGGTCAATGGCTAAGGGGGTGATCTCACTTCTGTTTAAAAAGGGGGACGCCTCTGACCTTAAGAACTGGCGGCCATTGACCATGCTGTGTGTTGATTACAAGCTTTTGGCTAAGGTTCTCACAGACCGTCTGTGCACAGCTCTCCCAGATGCGGTCCATGTGGATCAGACGTGTGGGGTGGCTGGGCGCTCGTTGAGATGGAATCTCCAGCTCATCAGAGACGTCATCGCTTGGGCAGAGGATCGGGACCTGCCACTTATGGTGGTGGGTCTTGATCAGGCCAAAGCCTTTGATAGGGTTCACTGGGGTTTTATGTTCAAAGTTTTAGAGAGAATAGGCTTAGGGCGGGTTTTTGTTGGGTGGCTGCGTACTCTGTACACAGCAGTGGGGAGCACGGTTTCTGTTAATGGGCACTTGGGGGAGTTTTTTGGGTTGCACGCAGGGGTAAGACAGGGGTGTCCGCTCTCTCCCCTGCTCTACGTCCTTTATATGGAGCCCCTGGCGGCGGCCATTAGGGCTGACCCGGGTGTGAAGGGTATCCTGGTACCAGGCAGCAGGGGCCTGAGGGTCAAGTTGTCGCAGTATGCGGATGATACCACACTGCTACTGGACAACGATGCGTGTCTGAGTCGGTCTTTGGAGATCTTCCAGGACTTTGGCCGGGTGTCTGGCGCGGAGCTCAACCGTGCTAAATCCTCGGTTAAGTTCTTTGGGCGGTGGAAGAGTAGGTCAGACGTACCAGGAGGGCTGTCGCTCTGTGAAGGGGCCCTGAGGATTCTTGGGGTCCTCTTTGAGGCAGCCCACAGTGCCACGGTCAACTGGACCAGGCGAATAGATGCAGTTCATAAAAAGTTTGCCCTCTGGAAGGCCAGGAGACTGACCTTTACGGGGAAGGTACTGGTTTTGAAGGTAGACGTGTTGCCGTCCCTCCTGTACCTGGCGTACATCTTTCCGATGCCGGCCAGCATGCGGAGGCCGCTCACTCGGCTTGTGTTTCGTTTCATGTGGGGGGGGAGTTATGAATACGTGGCGAGGGCACGCATGTTGGCTCCGGTGGGGGAAGGGGGGAGGGACGTGCCCCATTTCCCACTCAAGTTGGACTGCATTTTTGTTTCTTTTTTGCTCAAAGAATTGTCCTCTCCGGTAGTCCATCCATCTGGCTACTTCCTCCGGTTCTACTTTGCCTACCCGGCAAGGAGGGTCATGGCCTGGTCCAATTCGGCCCCCCGGGCGGAGCAGTTGCCGTGGCATTTTGGCCACGCGGCAAAGTGGCTGCGGGCTCATCCTGGGGTTTTGGAAGGGGATGTGGGGTTGGACCAGAAGAGGCTCTATGCCGAGGTGAGACAGGGAGTGACCGCGCCAGCTGTGGTGGGGATACCCGCTACAGTTTGGTTGTCGGTACAACTGCCTGGCCTGGACAATGGGCTCAAGGATTTAGGATGGCTGATGTTACACAGGAGTTTGCCGGTGCGTGAGATCATGCACCGGCATGGCTTGGCGAGATCCCCGGTGTGCCCCAGAGCTGGTTGCTTTGTGGACGAGACTATTAGACACGTCATGTGGGACTGTCCTTTTGCAGGGGTGGTGTGGGCTAGGGCATCTGTGTTGATTGGGAGGTTGGAGGGGAGTGTTGGGGTCACATGGGCAAGATTGGAGAGAGGGATTGGGAGAGCTGGGGGGGGGCGTAGGGGGCGTCTCCTGCAATGGCTGCTCATGGGCCTTTTTAAGAAGGGGCTGTGGGAGGCCAGACAGGCTCTGGTTAAAAAGGCGGTGGATTGGGGGGTGGAGGGGGTTGTTAGGAGAGTAGAGGGGGACGTAAAGGGAAGGATGCGGTGGGATGTGAAGAGGTGGGGACATCATGCTGCTAGGGAGAGATGGAAGGGGGGTTTAGGTTTGATGGAAGGGATGTAGTGGTTGCTTAGGATATTGACATATGGTTTTTTTTTTGTGGAGACCGGAAAGTGCATAAGTGGAAAATGGGGACATGGTTTTTTGTCTTGGATAGTGGGCTATTGTTTTGGGTGGGATAAAGGGAGGTTTTGGTTAACAGTGGGTGTTTTAATTTGGGGTTCATTTTCATTTTCAACTGTAACAGGGACAGCATACAATAAGGAACATAAAATGAAAATGTAGAAATGCAAATGTTCAGGAAAGTTTTGTTTGGATTAGTAGGGAAAGGTAAATTAAGAATGTGTGCACATGTATGGGTGTTTTAAATAGTATGATAGGAAGTCGTTTTGTAGTTTGTATGGTATAGGGACAGATAGGATGTGATAACATGTATATGATTATTTTTGATATAAAATTAAGAAAGAAGGTAAAAACTCCCCTCCCAGCTGGTTGGAGGGGAGGAGAAGCCCGATTTCACAAAAAAAAAAAAAATCTGTTCTTATCAGTTTAATATCTGATACGTCCCCTACCCGGGGACCATATATTAAATTGATTTTTGGAACAGGGAGATGGAATAGGGGCTTGCTCCGTCCACTCCACGCATCGACCTGGTCTTGCAGTATCTCCAGGAACGGTGCACTCACTCCTCCTAACTTTGTCAAAGTAAATGTTTTGGTACGCTAATCTGCGATGGGTTAAAGGCAATGCAAAAAAAAGAAATCATTAGATGGGCAACGCTCTGTTTAATCTGCGTTATGTTTTCCCGCCCTTTTTGTTAAAAAAAAAAAGAAAAGAAAAACCCTCCGTGTGTGTGTGTGTGTGTGTGTGTGTGTGTGTGTAAATGGCTGCATTTACATAGCGCTTTACAATTTGTTCCTCACATTTTACCCATTCACTCAGACGTTCACACACCGATGGCAGAGGCAACCATGCAAGGTGCCAACCTACCTGCTCATCAGGAGCAATTAGGGGATAAGTGTCTTTAAACAAAGCACAATTGATGCAAACACAGACAACGTGTTGTAAATGCTAGTACAGTAACATCCACCCCCCTGCGTCCTGTATCAGCCGCGCCGGGCGTGCCCGCTGGCCATAATGGGGGTTATCGCTTCTCGGCCTTTTGGCTAAGATCAAGTGTAGTATCTGTTCTTATCAGTTTAATATCTGATACGTCCCCTACCCGGGGACCATATATTAAATTGATTTTTGGAACAGGGAGATGGAATAGGGGCTTGCTCCGTCCACTCCACGCATCGACCTGGTCTTGCAGTATCTCCAGGAACGGTGCACTCACTCCTCCTAACTTTGTCAAAGTAAATGTTTTGGTACGCTAATCTGCGATGGGTTAAAGGCAATGCAAAAAAAATAAAATCATTAGATGGGCAACGCTCTGTTTAATCTGCGTTATGTTTTCCCGCCCTTTTTGTTAAAAAAAAAAAAAAAAAAAAAACATCCGTGTGTGTGTGTGTGTGTGTGTGTGTGTGTGTGTGTGTGTGTGTAAATGGCTGCATTTACATAGCGCTTTACAATTTGTTCCTCACATTTTACCCATTCACTCAGACGTTCACACACCGATGGCGGAGGCAACCATGCAAGGTGCCAACCTACCTGCTCATCAGGAGCAATTAGGGGATAAGTGTCTTTAAACAAAGCACAATTGATGCAAACACAGACAACGTGTTGTAAATGCTAGTACAGTAACATCCACCCCCCTGCGTCCTGTATCAGCCGCGCCGGGCGTGCCCGCTGGCCATAATGGGGGTTATCGCTTCTCGGCCTTTTGGCTAAGATCAAGTGTAGTATCTGTTCTTATCAGTTTAATATCTGATACGTCCCCTACCCGGGGACCATATATTAAATTGATTTTTGGAACAGGGAGATGGAATAGGGGCTTGCTCCGTCCACTCCACGCATCGACCTGGTCTTGCAGTATCTCCAGGAACGGTGCACTCACTCCTCCTAACTTTGTCAAAGTAAATGTTTTGGTACGCTAATCTGCGATGGGTTAAAGGCAATGCAAAAAAAATAAAATCATTAGATGGGCAACGCTCTGTTTAATCTGCGTTATGTTTTCCCGCCCTTTTTGTTAAAAAGAAAAAAAAATAAAAAAAACGTCCGTGTGTGTGTGTGTGTGTGTGTGTGTGTGTGTGTGTGTAAATGGCTGCATTTACATAGCGCTTTACAATTTGTTCCTCACATTTTACCCATTCACTCAGACGTTCACACACCGATGGCGGAGGCAACCATGCAAGGTGCCAACCTACCTGCTCATCAGGAGCAATTAGGGGATAAGTGTCTTTAAACAAAGCACAATTGATGCAAACACAGACAACGTGTTGTAAATGCTAGTACAGTAACATCCACCCCCCTGCGTCCTGTATCAGCCGCGCCGGGCGTGCCCGCTGGCCATAATGGGGGTTATCGCTTCTCGGCCTTTTGGCTAAGATCAAGTGTAGTATCTGTTCTTATCAGTTTAATATCTGATACGTCCCCTACCCGGGGACCATATATTAAATTGATTTTTGGAACAGGGAGATGGAATAGGGGCTTGCTCCGTCCACTCCACGCATCGACCTGGTCTTGCAGTATCTCCAGGAACGGTGCACTCACTCCTCCTAACTTTGTCAAAGTAAATGTTTTGGTACGCTAATCTGCGATGGGTTAAAGGCAATGCAAAAAAAAGAAATCATTAGATGGGCAACGCTCTGTTTAATCTGCGTTATGTTTTCCCGCCCTTTTTGTTAAAAAAAAAAAGAAAAGAAAAACCCTCCGTGTGTGTGTGTGTGTGTGTGTGTGTGTGTGTGTGTGTAAATGGCTGCATTTACATAGCGCTTTACAATTTGTTCCTCACATTTTACCCATTCACTCAGACGTTCACACACCGATGGCGGAGGCAACCATGCAAGGTGCCAACCTACCTGCTCATCAGGAGCAATTAGGGGATAAGTGTCTTTAAACAAAGCACAATTGATGCAAACACAGACAACGTGTTGTAAATGCTAGTACAGTAACATCCACCCCCCTGCGTCCTGTATCAGCCGCGCCGGGCGTGCCCGCTGGCCATAATGGGGGTTATCGCTTCTCGGCCTTTTGGCTAAGATCAAGTGGATGACCGGTGTATGCTGTTCCTGGTTTTGTTTGCTTGTTTATTATTTTTCTCACATTTCCACAGTCGTGCGGTGTATGGGACTGGAAATTGAGTTTTTTTTTATTGTTTGTGCTGGCTTCTCCCTACGATGGCCAGCACTCCACGGCAGTCGACCCCTAGGGCTGGGTTACGGTTTTCGGCGAGGTTCATATGGAAGGATGGAACGATGCCCATGTGGAACAGAGATGTGTTTGTGGATGGTGTCATCATGACTCAACTCAAGTTGAAGGCGGACGATATTTTTTGCATCCAGCACAATGCCCAGGAGAGGGGCTACGATGTTTCCTTCAGATCCAGTTTGGGGCTCCAGGGGGTTTTGGAGGACTGCAAGCGGATGGAGGCTGATGTCGGACCCCTCAGCCATTTCGAGGTGTTTTCTCTGGACAGGCTGAATTTTCGAGTTATCAATGTCACAATGTACAACCCGTACGTGATTGATAAGGAGGTGACTGATTTTTTGGCCCCCTACGCTGAGGTGATATCTGAGGTCCGGAGGATCAGAGACAGACGTGGGATCTGGACGGGGCGGAGGCAGGTGCAGGTGCTCCTAAAGGCTGTTCCCGGTGGCTGTGACGGGCTGGCTCATCCCCCAGCCTTCTTTTCCTTGGGGCCTGATAGGGGGTATTTGTTTTATAACAACCAGCCCCCTTTCTGCCGAAGGTGCCGGGTGGCAGGGCACTCTGATGGAAAGTGTGGGGAGGTGAGGTGCCACCATTGCAAGGAGGAGGGCCACATGGCTAAAGATTGTAAGGTTGGTAAGAAATGCCACAACTGCAGTTCCACCGACCACCTGGTGAGGGCCTGTCCCCAGGAGCGGCGGTATTCGTCAGTGGTGGTGATGGG
This sequence comes from Notolepis coatsorum, assembly GCF_963971535.1. Classification (NCBI taxonomy): domain Eukaryota; kingdom Metazoa; phylum Chordata; class Actinopteri; order Aulopiformes; family Paralepididae; genus Notolepis; species Notolepis coatsorum. Next base: position 422,050 of record NW_028174865.1, read on the forward strand.
GAAGGAGCTTGCACCGAAGACCGGAGAGGAGGAAGAAAGTGCACCAGTGGCACCAGCACCAGCACCAATAGAGGCGTTTCCTGTGGAGAAGGACGCAGAGGCGGAGACGGTACTCCTGGTTGGCAACAAGACAGTTTCCCCTTTGTCTTCCGATGGAGAGGCGATGGACGAGGAGGAGGTGGTCGGTGGAGCCAGCGGAGCCAGTGGAGCCAGTGGAGCCAGAAAACGGAGGTTAAGGGTTAAAAGGACTACACCTGGGTCAGAAGGTATGGGGGCAGGGGAAATTACCGGTGGGGGCCCACAAAAAAAGGTAAGGGGAGGGAAGGGAGGTAGGGTGGCCCTCTTAGTGCAACAGGTCGGTGGGGAGCAGGGGGTTGGTGGGGGAGTGGGTTTGGCGGATGTTGAGGCTGAGGGGGAGGGGGTTTGTTTACCGGTTTCCCCTGTCCTGGACAGTATGGACAGTATGGACCCTTTTGAGACTCCAAGCCTTGGGGAAGGGTTACAGGTGGGAGCACCCAACACTTTGCCTGCTTCTTGGGATAAGGGGGAGGATGGGGAGGACAGTTAAAAGTGGGGGTAGGGGTATTATTGTGGGTTGGTTTTTTGTTTAATTTAATTTTATTATTGTCAATGGCTTTCACAGTGGGCACTTTTAATGCACGGGGGTTGAGGGGTTCTGTTAAGAGGAGGGGCTTTTTTGATTATGTTGCCTCACTCAGGCTTACCGTTTGTTTTGTTCAAGAGGTGCACTTACGGGATGGGAGGGATTGTGGTGTGTTTTCAAAGGAATGGGACAAGGGGGAATCGTTTTGGTCAGTGGGGGGGGTTCACTCATCTGGTGTGGGGATACTGTTTGGAAACCGGGAGGCAAGGGTGGTGGGTTCTTTTGTAATTGTGCAGGGGAGGGTTATGGGGGTTGATGTGAATATTGGGGTTTTGAAATTGAGGGTGGTGGTGGTGTACGGGCCACAGAGGGCGGGTGAAAGGAGTGCCATGATGGAGGCTTTAAGGCCTTTTTTTGCCACAAACAGGCAGATGGTGGTGGGGGGTGATTTTAATGTGGATCTGGGGAGGGTGGGTGATCCAAGTGCTGGGTGTGTGGGTTCTTTTTTTAAGGGGCAGGGGCTTGTGGATGGAGGGAAGGCACTTACCCCTCGAATAGATGGTCCCACATGGCGTAACTCCCGGGGGGTAGCCAGGCGTCTCGATTATGTGTTTTTTTCTCGGTCCTTGGTCCTATTGTCGGGCCGGGTGGTCCCTGTTTTTTTCTCTGACCATGATGGGCTCCTCTTTCGGGTCCGGTCTAGCGCTCCTGTTTTCGGCCCCGGGTACTGGAGGTTGAACTCCAGTGTCCTTGGCGAGGATGAGTTCTGCAGTAGCTTTGTCTCCTTTTTCCGGGGGCTCGAGGGACTTAGGGCTTTGTTTTCTGGTGTGGTGGAGTGGTGGGAGGGGGCTAAGGAGAGGATAAAGGGGTTTTGTATTATGTATTGTCAACGGAGGGCGAAGGAGGCGGGGAGGGAAGTGCTCCGTCTTCAACACCTCCTCGAGCTCGAGTACACTTTGGGTAACCTAGGTGGCGCTGTAGACCAGCGGGCTTGTGACTCCCTTAAGACAGAACTTAGGGATGTCTATGAGGATAAGGCCCGTGCTTACCTGACGCGGTCACGTCGTGAGTTCTTGGAGAAGAATGAGACGTGTTCCGCAGCCTTTTTCAGCAGCGTGAGGGCTGATAAGGGAAGGAAGGTGATATCGGGAGTTAGGGACAGTCAGGGTCAGGTGGTTACTGAGACAGGGGAGATGGTAAGGGTCGCAACCGATCACTTCCGCTCCTTCTTCTGTGAACGAGTGGTGGATGAGGAGCGAGCAGAGGCTTTTTTGCAGCTTGTGGCTCAGAGGGTACCGTCAGACCTGGCTGAGGCTTTGGAGGCCCCTCTCTCTCTCGAGGAATTGGAGGGTGCCCTTCGTAGAATGGGCAAGCGTAAGGTTCCGGGCATCGATGGCCTGCCGGCTGAGTTTTATCTCATGTTTTGGGATATTCTCGGCCCGGTGGTTCTCGAGGTCCTGACCGAGGTCCTCCGCACAGGGGCACTGGGAGGGTCAATGGCTAAGGGGGTGATCTCACTTCTGTTTAAGAAGGGGGACGCCTCTGACCTTAAGAACTGGCGGCCATTGACCATGCTGTGTGTTGATTACAAGCTTTTGGCTAAGGTTCTCACAGACCGTCTGTGCACAGCTCTCCCAGATGCGGTCCATGTGGATCAGACGTGTGGGGTGGCTGGGCGCTCGTTGAGATGGAATCTCCAGCTCATCAGAGACGTCATCGCTTGGGCAGAGGATCGGGACCTGCCACTTATGGTGGTGGGTCTTGATCAGGCCAAAGCCTTTGATAGGGTTCACTGGGGTTTTATGTTCAAAGTTTTAGAGAGAATAGGCTTAGGGCGGGTTTTTGTTGGGTGGCTGCGTACTCTGTACACAGCAGTGGGGAGCACGGTTTCTGTTAATGGGCACTTGGGGGAGTTTTTTGGGTTGCACGCAGGGGTAAGACAGGGGTGTCCGCTCTCTCCCCTGCTCTACGTCCTTTATATGGAGCCCCTGGCGGCGGCCATTAGGGCTGACCCGGGTGTGAAGGGTATCCTGGTACCAGGCAGCAGGGGCCTGAGGGTCAAGTTGTCGCAGTATGCGGATGATACCACACTGCTACTGGACAACGATGCGTGTCTGAGTCGGTCTTTGGAGATCTTCCAGGACTTTGGCCGGGTGTCTGGCGCGGAGCTCAACCGTGCTAAATCCTCGGTTAAGTTCTTTGGGCGGTGGAAGAGTAGGTCAGACGTACCAGGAGGGCTGTCGCTCTGTGAAGGGGCCCTGAGGATTCTTGGGGTCCTCTTTGAGGCAGCCCACAGTGCCACGGTCAACTGGACCAGGCGAATAGATGCAGTTCATAAAAAGTTTGCCCTCTGGAAGGCCAGGAGACTGACCTTTACGGGGAAGGTACTGGTTTTGAAGGTAGACGTGTTGCCGTCCCTCCTGTACCTGGCGTACATCTTTCCGATGCCGGCCAGCATGCGGAGGCCGCTCACTCGGCTTGTGTTTCGTTTCATGTGGGGGGGGAGTTATGAATACGTGGCGAGGGCACGCATGTTGGCTCCGGTGGGGGAAGGGGGGAGGGACGTGCCCCATTTCCCACTCAAGTTGGACTGCATTTTTGTTTCTTTTTTGCTCAAAGAATTGTCCTCTCCGGTAGTCCATCCATCTGGCTACTTCCTCCGGTTCTACTTTGCCTACCCGGCAAGGAGGGTCATGGCCTGGTCCAATTCGGCCCCCCGGGCGGAGCAGTTGCCGTGGCATTTTGGCCACGCGGCAAAGTGGCTGCGGGCTCATCCTGGGGTTTTGGAAGGGGATGTGGGGTTGGACCAGAAGAGGCTCTATGCCGAGGTGAGACAGGGAGTGACCGCGCCAGCTGTGGTGGGGATACCCGCTACAGTTTGGTTGTCGGTACAACTGCCTGGCCTGGACAATGGGCTCAAGGATTTAGGATGGCTGATGTTACACAGGAGTTTGCCGGTGCGTGAGATCATGCACCGGCATGGCTTGGCGAGATCCCCGGTGTGCCCCAGAGCTGGTTGCTTTGTGGACGAGACTATTAGACACGTCATGTGGGACTGTCCTTTTGCAGGGGTGGTGTGGGCTAGGGCATCTGTGTTGATTGGGAGGTTGGAGGGGAGTGTTGGGGTCACATGGGCAAGATTGGAGAGAGGGATTGGGAGAGCTGGGGGGGGGCGTAGGGGGCGTCTCCTGCAATGGCTGCTCATGGGCCTTTTTAAGAAGGGGCTGTGGGAGGCCAGACAGGCTCTGGTTAAAAAGGCGGTGGATTGGGGGGTGGAGGGGGTTGTTAGGAGAGTAGAGGGGGACGTAAAGGGAAGGATGCGGTGGGATGTGAAGAGGTGGGGACATCATGCTGCTAGGGAGAGATGGAAGGGGGGTTTAGGTTTGATGGAAGGGATGTAGTGGTTGCTTAGGATATTGACATATGGTTTTTTTTGTGGAGACCGGAAAGTGCATAAGTGGAAAATGGGGACATGGTTTTTTGTCTTGGATAGTGGGCTATTGTTTTGGGTGGGATAAAGGGAGGTTTTGGTTAACAGTGGGTGGTTTAATTTGGGGTTCATTTTCATTTTCAACTGTAACAGGGACAGCATACAATAAGGAACATAAAATGAAAATGTAGAAATGCAAATGTTCAGGAAAGTTTTGTTTGGATTAGTAGGGAAAGGTAAATTAAGAATGTGTGCACATGTATGGGTGTTTTAAATAGTATGATAGGAAGTCGTTTTGTAGTTTGTATGGTATAGGGACAGATAGGATGTGATAACATGTATATGATTATTTTTGATATAAAATTAAGAAAGAAGGTAAAAACTCCCCTCCCAGCTGGTTGGAGGGGAGGAGAAGCCCGATTTCACAAAAAAAAAAAAAAAAAAAAAAAAAAAAAAAAATCTGTTCTTATCAGTTTAATATCTGATACGTCCCCTACCCGGGGACCATATATTAAATTGATTTTTGGAACAGGGAGATGGAATAGGGGCTTGCTCCGTCCACTCCACGCATCGACCTGGTCTTGCAGTATCTCCAGGAACGGTGCACTCACTCCTCCTAACTTTGTCAAAGTAAATGTTTTGGTACGCTAATCTGCGATGGGTTAAAGGCAATGCAAAAAAAAGAAATCATTAGATGGGCAACGCTCTGTTTAATCTGCGTTATGTTTTCCCGCCCTTTTTGTTAAAAAAAAAAAGAAAAGAAAAACCCTCCGTGTGTGTGTGTGTGTGTGTGTGTGTGTGTGTAAATGGCTGCATTTACATAGCGCTTTACAATTTGTTCCTCACATTTTACCCATTCACTCAGACGTTCACACACCGATGGCGGAGGCAACCATGCAAGGTGCCAACCTACCTGCTCATCAGGAGCAATTAGGGGATAAGTGTCTTTAAACAAAGCACAATTGATGCAAACACAGACAACGTGTTGTAAATGCTAGTACAGTAACATCCACCCCCCTGCGTCCTGTATCAGCCGCGCCGGGCGTGCCCGCTGGCCATAATGGGGGTTATCGCTTCTCGGCCTTTTGGCTAAGATCAAGTGTAGTATCTGTTCTTATCAGTTTAATATCTGATACGTCCCCTACCCGGGGACCATATATTAAATTGATTTTTGGAACAGGGAGATGGAATAGGGGCTTGCTCCGTCCACTCCACGCATCGACCTGGTCTTGCAGTATCTCCAGGAACGGTGCACTCACTCCTCCTAACTTTGTCAAAGTAAATGTTTTGGTACGCTAATCTGCGATGGGTTAAAGGCAATGCAAAAAAAAGAAATCATTAGATGGGCAACGCTCTGTTTAATCTGCGTTATGTTTTCCCGCCCTTTTTGTTAAAAAAAAAAAGAAAAGAAAAACCCTCCGTGTGTGTGTGTGTGTGTGTGTGTGTGTGTGTGTAAATGGCTGCATTTACATAGCGCTTTACAATTTGTTCCTCACATTTTACCCATTCACTCAGACGTTCACACACCGATGGCGGAGGCAACCATGCAAGGTGCCAACCTACCTGCTCATCAGGAGCAATTAGGGGATAAGTGTCTTTAAACAAAGCACAATTGATGCAAACACAGACAACGTGTTGTAAATGCTAGTACAGTAACATCCACCCCCCTGCGTCCTGTATCAGCCGCGCCGGGCGTGCCCGCTGGCCATAATGGGGGTTATCGCTTCTCGGCCTTTTGGCTAAGATCAAGTGTAGTATCTGTTCTTATCAGTTTAATATCTGATACGTCCCCTACCCGGGGACCATATATTAAATTGATTTTTGGAACAGGGAGATGGAATAGGGGCTTGCTCCGTCCACTCCACGCATCGACCTGGTCTTGCAGTATCTCCAGGAACGGTGCACTCACTCCTCCTAACTTTGTCAAAGTAAATGTTTTGGTACGCTAATCTGCGATGGGTTAAAGTCAATGCAAAAAAAATAAAATCATTAGATGGGCAACGCTCTGTTTAATCTGCGTTATGTTTTCCCGCCCTTTTTGTTAAAAAAAAAAAAAAAAAAAAAAACGTCCGTGTGTGTGTGTGTGTGTGTGTGTGTGTGTGTGTGTAAATGGCTGCATTTACATAGCGCTTTACAATTTGTTCCTCACATTTTACCCATTCACTCAGACGTTCACACACCGATGGCGGAGGCAACCATGCAAGGTGCCAACCTACCTGCTCATCAGGAGCAATTAGGGGATAAGTGTCTTTAAACAAAGCACAATTGATGCAAACACAGACAACGTGTTGTAAATGCTAGTACAGTAACATCCACCCCCCTGCGTCCTGTATCAGCCGCGCCGGGCGTGCCCGCTGGCCATAATGGGGGTTATCGCTTCTCGGCCTTTTGGCTAAGATCAAGTGTAGTATCTGTTCTTATCAGTTTAATATCTGATACGTCCCCTACCCGGGGACCATATATTAAATTGATTTTTGGAACAGGGAGATGGAATAGGGGCTTGCTCCGTCCACTCCACGCATCGACCTGGTCTTGCAGTATCTCCAGGAACGGTGCACTCACTCCTCCTAACTTTGTCAAAGTAAATGTTTTGGTACGCTAATCTGCGATGGGTTAAAGGCAATGCAAAAAAAAGAAATCATTAGATGGGCAACGCTCTGTTTAATCTGCGTTATGTTTTCCCGCCCTTTTTGTTAAAAAAAAAAAGAAAAGAAAAACCCTCCGTGTGTGTGTGTGTGTGTGTGTGTGTGTGTGTAAATGGCTGCATTTACATAGCGCTTTACAATTTGTTCCTCACATTTTACCCATTCACTCAGACGTTCACACACCGATGGCGGAGGCAACCATGCAAGGTGCCAACCTACCTGCTCATCAGGAGCAATTAGGGGATAAGTGTCTTTAAACAAAGCACAATTGATGCAAACACAGACAACGTGTTGTAAATGCTAGTACAGTAACATCCACCCCCCTGCGTCCTGTATCAGCCGCGCCGGGCGTGCCCGCTGGCCATAATGGGGGTTATCGCTTCTCGGCCTTTTGGCTAAGATCAAGTGTAGTATCTGTTCTTATCAGTTTAATATCTGATACGTCCCCTACCCGGGGACCATATATTAAATTGATTTTTGGAACAGGGAGATGGAATAGGGGCTTGCTCCGTCCACTCCACGCATCGACCTGGTCTTGCAGTATCTCCAGGAACGGTGCACTCACTCCTCCTAACTTTGTCAAAGTAAATGTTTTGGTACGCTAATCTGCGATGGGTTAAAGGCAATGCAAAATAAATAAAATCATTAGATGGGCAATGCTCTGTTTAATCTGCGTTATGTTTTCCCGCCCTTTTTGTTAAAAAAAAAAAAAAAAAAAAAAACATCCGTGTGTGTGTGTGTGTGTGTGTGTGTGTGTGTGTGTGTGTGTGTGTGTGTGTAAATGGCTGCATTTACATAGCGCTTTACAATTTGTTCCTCACATTTTACCCATTCACTCAGACGTTCACACACCGATGGCGGAGGCAACCATGCAAGGTGCCAACCTACCTGCTCATCAGGAGCAATTAGGGGATAAGTGTCTTTAAACAAAGCACAATTGATGCGAACACAGACAACGTGTTGTAAATGCTAGTACAGTAACATCCACCCCCCTGCGTCCTGTATCAGCCGCGCCGGGCGTGCCCGCTGGCCATAATGGGGGTTATCGCTTCTCGGCCTTTTGGCTAAGATCAAGTGTAGTATCTGTTCTTATCAGTTTAATATCTGATACGTCCCCTACCCGGGGACCATATATTAAATTGATTTTTGGAACAGGGAGATGGAATAGGGGCTTGCTCCGTCCACTCCACGCATCGACCTGGTCTTGCAGTATCTCCAGGAACGGTGCACTCACTCCTCCTAACTTTGTCAAAGTAAATGTTTTGGTACGCTAATCTGCGATGGGTTAAAGGCAATGCAAAAAAAATAAAATCATTAGATGGGCAACGCTCTGTTTAATCTGCGTTATGTTTTCCCGCCCTTTTTGTTAAAAAGAAAAAAAAAAAAAAAAAACGTCCGTGTGTGTGTGTGTGTGTGTGTGTGTGTGTGTAAATGGCTGCATTTACATAGCGCTTTACAATTTGTTCCTCACATTTTACCCATTCACTCAGACGTTCACACACCGATGGCGGAGGCAACCATGCAAGGTGCCAACCTACCTGCTCATCAGGAGCAATTAGGGGATAAGTGTCTTTAAACAAAGCACAATTGATGCAAACACAGACAACGTGTTGTAAATGCTAGTACAGTAACATCCACCCCCCTGCGTCCTGTATCAGCCGCGCCGGGCGTGCCCGCTGGCCATAATGGGGGTTATCGCTTCTCGGCCTTTTGGCTAAGATCAAGTGTAGTATCTGTTCTTATCAGTTTAATATCTGATACGTCCCCTACCCGGGGACCATATATTAAATTGATTTTTGGAACAGGGAGATGGAATAGGGGCTTGCTCCGTCCACTCCACGCATCGACCTGGTCTTGCAGTATCTCCAGGAACGGTGCACTCACTCCTCCTAACTTTGTCAAAGTAAATGTTTTGGTACGCTAATCTGCGATGGGTTAAAGGCAATGCAAAAAAAAGAAATCATTAGATGGGCAACGCTCTGTTTAATCTGCGTTATGTTTTCCCGCCCTTTTTGTTAAAAAAAAAAAAGAAAAGAAAAACCCTCCGTGTGTGTGTGTGTGTGTGTGTGTGTGTGTGTGTAAATGGCTGCATTTACATAGCGCTTTACAATTTGTTCCTCACATTTTACCCATTCACTCAGACGTTCACACACCGATGGCGGAGGCAACCATGCAAGGTGCCAACCTACCTGCTCATCAGGAGCAATTAGGGGATAAGTGTCTTTAAACAAAGCACAATTGATGCAAACACAGACAACGTGTTGTAAATGCTAGTACAGTAACATCCACCCCCCTGCGTCCTGTATCAGCCGCGCCGGGCGTGCCCGCTGGCCATAATGGGGGTTATCGCTTCTCGGCCTTTTGGCTAAGATCGTGGAGGATCGTTTCGCGTTTATTATTTTACTCTCATTTCCACAGTCGTGCGGTGTATGGGACGTGGAAAGGGAGGTCTTTTTTGTTTTCTGTGCTGGCTTCTCCCTAGGAGGGTCAGTACTTAAGTTTCTTAGTTTTTTCTCTTTTGTTGGGTGTGGGTGACCGGCCTGTTTGCGATGGCCGGCTCATCCCCTGACTCTGCACAGTCGACCCCCGGGGTCGGACTGAGGCGCACAGCCCGTTTTTCCTGCTCCGGACCGGGGGAGTTGCTGGAGAGAGGCCTTTTCGTCAGGGGTGTCCTGGTGAAGCAGCTCGGCCTGAAGGTGGAGGAGGTTTACTGCCTGCAGTCGAACCTGCCAGAGAAGTGCTACGATGTGACCTTGAGGACTGAGGGCAGATACAACGACATGTTGAAGAAGTGCGAGGAATCGGCAGCCGTTGGTCTGCTGTCAGGCTTCAAGGTCACGGGTTTGGACAAGCCCAATTTCAGGTTAGTCACAATCCAAATGTATAATCCATTTGTGACTGACCTGACTTTGGCTTCCTTCCTGGGGAAATACGGGGACACGAGTTCTGCGGCACGGTATTGTTTGGATCCGTGGGGAATTTGGACTGGACGTAGGCAGTATCAAGTGCTGCTTCACCAGGACAAGGACGGGCACGAGGGCCTCAAACACCCGCCTGCCTTCTTCACCTTGGGCGGCGACAGGGGTTTCCTCTATTACTCCCGGCAGCCGCCTTTTTGTAGGCGGTGCAGGACATCGGGTCACACAGAGGCGGGTTGTAGCGGTGCCACCTGCCGTTTCTGTGGAGGGGACCACGAGACGAGGAACTGTGGGGCTCCGAAGAAGTGCCATGGCTGTGGGCTGGAGGGCCACCTCTTCAGGAGCTGTCCCAACCGCCAGAGGACCTTCGCTGAAGCGGTGGGCGGAGGAAGAAGCGGGGCCCGAGGTCCGGCCCAGACAGCGGCTCCAGCAGCGGCGGCAGAGGCCCAGGCGGGGAAGGCGGCTCCAGCGGATGCTCCGGCATTGGCGGTGGCAGAGGCCCAGGCGGTGCGGCCGGCTCCGGCGGAAGCTCCGGCATCGGCGATGGCAGAGGCCCAGGCGGCGCGGCCGGCTCCAGCAGAAGCTCCAGCATCGGCGGTGGCAGAGGCCCATGCGGGGGAGGTGGCTCCGGCGGAGTTTCCAGCATCGGCAGTGGCAGAGGCCCAGGCGGGGAAGGCGGCTCCGGAGGGAGCTCCAGCAGTGACGGCAACATCGGCCCATACAAGGGAGGCGGCCTCGGTGGCGGATCCGGCGCAGGCTCCGGCGACGTCTCCAAGGAGGACTCGGAGGCCAGCTCCGGCCCCACCGGCGCAGAGGAAAAGGATGGCACCTGCACCACTAGCAGGCCAGGAGGAGGCGGTACGGAGGCAGAAGGTGCAGTCAGTGTCTGCCCCACCGGGAGAGCAGGAGGGGGCAGGACGGAGGCACGGGACGCAGTCGGCGTCTGCTCCACCAGGCGTGCAGGGGGAGATGGGACAGGGGGCCAGCATGGCGGGGATGGTGACAGGCACTGGTAGCCAGAGAGTTTCAGTGGCTGGACCATCGCTCCGGGCTCCAGAGCCCACAGAGGGGGGTTTTATGCAACGGATTGGGTCAGTTGTTGCATCAGCTGCCAGGAAGATCCGGACCTCACAGGGTCTGGGGCTCTCGGGTGAGGGAGGCGTGAGGAAGGCCAAGGGGCCTGGGGGTCAAGGGATGGGTGGTGGGTTTGGTCTGGGTGGCACGGGTGTTTCTGGCGGACTGGGGGAAGGGGGAGGGGGTTCTTCTCCCAGCTCAGAGGGATCGTCGGGGGAAAGTTTGGGGTTGGAGATGGACTTTTCCCCAAGCCTTGTGGCTTTGTCCCCTTTGGGGACTGACGCTTATGAGGGTTCAGAGAGGCCACCAACTTCCCCCAACGTGATGCCCTATTCGTGGGCAGAGGCGTCAGAGGAGCTCTACCGGGACCTTGGGATTTAGAGGGGTCTGGGAGTGTTTTTTCTTGTTTTTTCCAAAATGTCTTTTATAGCTGCTACTTTTAACGTCAGAGGCTTGAGGGACCGAGTCAAAAGAGCGGCTGTTTTTGATTTCCTCGGTTCCCTTCATTTCTCTTTCTGTTTTTTGCAGGAGGTGCACTTGAAGGGTGGGGAGGATGTGAGGGATTTCCAGAAGGAGTGGAGTGGGGGGGATTCAGTGTGGAGTGTGGGGGGGGTTCATTCTGATGGGGTGGGCATTTTGTTTGGGAGGGGAGTCAGGGTGGAGGACGTTTTTGTTGTTTCTCAGGGGAGGGTTTTTGGTGCTGATATAGCAATTGGGGAATGTAGGTTGAGGGTTATTGGGGTGTATGGGTGTCAGGGGGTTGCAGATAGGGTTAGACTGTTTGAGGGGTTAGTGCCACATTGTGCGACAAATAGACTGTTGGTCATTGGGGGTGATTTTAATTGTGAGTTGGGGAGGGGGGATATGGGTGGTAGGTGCATCGCGGGGCTCATGGCTTCTTTTGGGTTGGTGGACGGGGGGAGGGCTGTCACTCCCCGTTTGGATGGTCCCACATGGCGTAACTCCCGGGGGGTCGCCAGGCGGCTGGACTACATCCTCGCTTCACGGTCTTTGGGTCTGTTGTCTGGACGGGTGGTCCCTGCCTTTTTTTCGGACCATGACGGGGTCCTCCTGCGGTTTCGGTCGGCCGTTCCGGTTTTTGGGCGCGGGTACTGGAGGCTGAACTCCGGCATCCTCAGTGAGGCTGAGTTTGCCGGTGGTTTCGCCCTTTTTTTCCGGGGGCTTGAGGGACTCAGGCCATTCTTTGCCGGTGTGGTGGAGTGGTGGGAGGTGGCCAAGGAGAGGATAAGGGGGTTTGCCATTGGGTACAGCAAAAGGAGGGCGAAGAAGGCGGGGAGGGAGGTGCACCGTCTTCAACGTCTCCTCGAGTTCGAGTACACCTTGGGTAACCAAGGTGGCATTGTAGATCAGCGGGCTTGTGACTCCCTTAAAGCCGAGCTTAGGGGGGTCTATGAAGTTAGGGCCCGTGCTTTCCTATCGCGGTCACGTCGGGATTTCTTGGAGAAGGATGAGACGTGTTCTGCAGCTTTTTTTGGCAGTGTAAGGGCCGATAAGGTAAGGAAGACAATCACGGGGGTTAGGGACAGCCGGGGTCAGGTGACAACAGAAGCAGGGGAGATGGTAAGGGTCTCAACAGACCACTTCCGCTCTTTCTTCTGTGAACGGGTGGTGGATGAGGACCGCGCAGAGGCTTTTTTGCAGCTCGTGGCTCAAAGGGTTTCGCCCGACCTGGCTGAGGCTTTGGAGGCCCCTCTCTCTCTCGAGGAATTGGAGGGTGCCCTTCGTAGGATGGGCAAGCGTAAGGTTCCGGGCATCGACGGCCTGCCGGCTGAGTTTTATCTCAGGTTTTGGGATATTCTCGGCCCGGTGGTTCTAGAGGTCCTGACCGAGGTCCTCCGCACAGGGGCGCTGGGAGGGTCGATGGCTAAGGGGGTGATCTCACTTCTGTTCAAGAAGGGGGACGCCTCTGACCTTAATAACTGGCGGCCTTTGACCATGCTGTGTGTGGACTATAAGCTATTGGCTAAGGTCCTCACGGACCGTCTGTGCGCAGCTCTCCCGGATGCGGTCCATGTGGACCAGACGTGTGGGTTGGCTGGGCGCTCGTTGAGATGGAACCTCCAGCTCATCAGAGACGTCATCGCTTGGGCAGAGGATCGGGATTTGCCACTTATGGTTGTGGGTCTCGATCAGGCCAAAGCCTTTGATAGGGTTCACTGGGGTTTTATGTTCAAGGTTCTAGAGAGGATAGGGTTAGGGCGAGTTTTTGTTGGGTGGCTGCGTACCCTGTACACAGCAGTGGGGAGCACGGTTTCCGTTAATGGGCACTTGGGGGAGTTTTTTGGGTTGCACGCAGGGGTAAGACAGGGGTGTCCGCTCTCACCCCTGCTCTACGTCCTTTACATGGAGCCCCTGGCGGCGGCCATTAGGGCTGACCCGGGTGTGAAAGGTATCCTGGTACCAGGCAGCAGGGGCCTGAGGGTCAAGTTGTCGCAGTATGCGGATGACACCACACTGCTGCTGGACAACGATGCGTGTCTGAGTCGGTCTTTGGAGATCTTCCAGGACTTTGGCCGGGTGTCTGGAGCGGAGCTCAATCTCGCCAAATCCTCGGTCAAGTTCTTTGGGCAGTGGAGGAGTAGGACAGACGTACCAGGAGGGCTGTCGCTCTGTGAGGGGCCCTTGAGGATTCTTGGGGTCCACTTTGAGGCAGCCCGTAGCGCCGTGGCCAACTGGACCAGGCGCATGGAAGCAGTCCAGAAGAAGTTCACCCTCTGGAAGGCCAGGAGACTGACCTTCATGGGCAAAGTCCTGGTTCTGAAGGTGGACGTGTTGCCATCCCTCCTGTTCCTGGCATACATCTACCCTATGCCGGCCAGCATGCGGAGGCCTCTGATCCGCCTCATGTTCGGTTTCCTTTGGGGGGGAAGTTACGAGTATGTGGCGAGGGCCCGCATGCTGGCACCCATGGGGGACGGGGGGCGGGATGTGCCTCACCTCCCGCTCAAGCTGGATTGTATTTTTGTTTCTTTTTTGTTGAAGGAGTTGTCCTCTCCGGTGGTTCATCCATCAGGCCATTTCCTGCGTTTCTTTTTCGCTTACCCGGCGAGGAGGCTTATGGTCTGGAACAACTCAGGCCCCCGGGCAGAGCAGTTGCCCTGGCATTATGGCCACGCGGCCAAGTGGCTTCGGGCTCACCCCGAGGCTTTGGATCGGGACGTGGGGCCGGACCATAGGAGGCTCTATGCCGAGGTGAGGCAGGGAGTGAACGCTCCAGCCATGGTGGGCATTCCCTCTACGGTCTGGTTGTCGGTCCAACTGCCTGGCCTGGACAACGGGCTCAAGGACCTGAACTGGCTAGTGTTACATAAGAGCCTGCCGGTGCGGTCCATCATGCACCGGCATGGCCTGGCGAGGTCCGCGGGGTGCCCCAGAGCCGTGTGCTCTGGGGAAGAGACCATTAGACATGCCATGTGGGACTGTCCATTTGCGGGGGTTGTTTGGGCCAGGGCTTTGGTGCTATTGGGGAGAGTGGAGGGTGGGTTTACGCTGTCTTGGCCCAGAGTAGAGAGGGGCATAGGAAGGGTGACTGGAGGAGCACGGGGAAGGCTGGTGGCCTGGTTGATCATCAGCCTTTTCAAGCAGACAATTTGGGGGGCCAGACAGGCTTTGGTGAAAACCAACGCAGACTGGGGGGTGGAGGGTGTTGTGAGAAGGGTTGAGGGAGACTTGAGAGGGAGGATGAGGCGAGATGTGGCGAGGTGGGGTCAACATGCGGCCCTAGAACGGTGGAAAGGGGGAATGGGACTAATGTAGTAGTTTTGTCGTGCCCGAGAGTGGTTTAGTGGCTGGTATGGGGTTTTTGTTTTGTTGTGTAGTAATTGTTTTTTGGTTCGGTATAGGTATGTGATTGGTTTTGTATTATGTATGTCTGTTTTTTTGATAATAAAATAAGAATGAAGGTAAAACTCCTCTCCCAGCTGTTTGGAGAGGAGGTAACACCTGATTTCACAAAAAAAAAAAAAAAAATCTGTTCTTATCAGTTTAATATCTGATACGTCCCCTACCCGGGGACCATATATTAAATTGATTTTTGGAACAGGGAGATGGAATAGGGGCTTGCTCCGTCCACTCCACGCATCGACCTGGTCTTGCAGTATCTCCAGGAACGGTGCACTCACTCCTCCTAACTTTGTCAAAGTAAATGTTTTGGTACGCTAATCTGCGATGGGTTAAAGGCAATGCAAAAAAAATAAAATCATTAGATGGGCAACGCTCTGTTTAATCTGCGTTATGTTTTCCCGCCCTTTTTGTTAAAAAAGAAAAAAAAAAAAAAAAACGTCCGTGTGTGTGTGTGTGTGTGTGTGTAAATGGCTGCATTTACATAGCGCTTTACAATTTGTTCCTCACATTTTACCCATTCACTCAGACGTTCACACACCGATGGCGGAGGCAACCATGCAAGGTGCCAACCTACCTGCTCATCAGGAGCAATTAGGGGATAAGTGTCTTTAAACAAAGCACAATTGATGCAAACACAGACAACGTGTTGTAAATGCTAGTACAGTAACATCCACCCCCCTGCGTCCTGTATCAGCCGCGCCGGGCGTGCCCGCTGGCCATAATGGGGGTTATCGCTTCTCGGCCTTTTGGCTAAGATCAAGTGTAGTATCTGTTCTTATCAGTTTAATATCTGATACGTCCCCTACCCGGGGACCATATATTAAATTGATTTTTGGAACAGGGAGATGGAATAGGGGCTTGCTCCGTCCACTCCACGCATCGACCTGGTCTTGCAGTATCTCCAGGAACGGTGCACTCACTCCTCCTAACTTTGTCAAAGTAAATGTTTTGGTACGCTAATCTGCGATGGGTTAAAGGCAATGCAAAAAAAATAAAATCATTAGATGGGCAACGCTCTGTTTAATCTGCGTTATGTTTTCCCGCCCTTTTTGTTAAAAAAAAAAAAAAAAAAAAAAACGTCTGTGTGTGTGTGTGTGTGTGTGTGTGTGTGTGTAAATGGCTGCATTTACATAGCGCTTTACAATTTGTTCCTCACATTTTACCCATTCACTCAGACGTTCACACACCGATGGCGGAGGCAACCATGCAAGGTGCCAACCTACCTGCTCATCAGGAGCAATTAGGGGATAAGTGTCTTTAAACAAAGCACAATTGATGCAAACACAGACAACGTGTTGTAAATGCTAGTACAGTAACATCCACCCCCCTGCGTCCTGTATCAGCCGCGCCGGGCGTGCCCGCTGGCCATAATGGGGGTTATCGCTTCTCGGCCTTTTGGCTAAGATCAAGTGTAGTATCTGTTCTTATCAGTTTAATATCTGATACGTCCCCTACCCGGGGACCATATATTAAATTGATTTTTGGAACAGGGAGATGGAATAGGGGCTTGCTCCGTCCACTCCACGCATCGACCTGGTCTTGCAGTATCTCCAGGAACGGTGCACTCACTCCTCCTAACTTTGTCAAAGTAAATGTTTTGGTACGCTAATCTGCGATGGGTTAAAGGCAATGCAAAAAAAATAAAATCATTAGATGGGCAACGCTCTGTTTAATCTGCGTTATGTTTTCCCGCCCTTTTTGTTAAAAAAAAAAAAAAAAAAAAAAACGTCCGTGTGTGTGTGTGTGTGTGTGTGTGTGTGTGTAAATGGCTGCATTTACATAGCGCTTTACAATTTGTTCCTCACATTTTACCCATTCACTCAGACGTTCACACACCGATGGCGGAGGCAACCATGCAAGGTGCCAACCTACCTGCTCATCAGGAGCAATTAGGGGATAAGTGTCTTTAAACAAAGCACAATTGATGCAAACACAGACAACGTGTTGTAAATGCTAGTACAGTAACATCCACCCCCCTGCGTCCTGTATCAGCCGCGCCGGGCGTGCCCGCTGGCCATAATGGGGGTTATCGCTTCTCGGCCTTTTGGCTAAGATCAAGTGTAGTATCTGTTCTTATCAGTTTAATATCTGATACGTCCCCTACCCGGGGACCATATATTAAATTGATTTTTGGAACAGGGAGATGGAATAGGGGCTTGCTCCGTCCACTCCACGCATCGACCTGGTCTTGCAGTATCTCCAGGAACGGTGCACTCACTCCTCCTAACTTTGTCAAAGTAAATGTTTTGGTACGCTAATCTGCGATGGGTTAAAGGCAATGCAAAAAAAATAAAATCATTAGATGGGCAACGCTCTGTTTAATCTGCGTTATGTTTTCCCGCCCTTTTTGTTAAAAAAAAAAAAAAAAAAAAAAACGTCCGTGTGTGTGTGTGTGTGTGTGTGTGTGTGTGTAAATGGCTGCATTTACATAGCGCTTTACAATTTGTTCCTCACATTTTACCCATTCACTCAGACGTTCACACACCGATGGCGGAGGCAACCATGCAAGGTGCCAACCTACCTGCTCATCAGGAGCAATTAGGGGATAAGTGTCTTTAAACAAAGCACAATTGATGCAAACACAGACAACGTGTTGTAAATGCTAGTACAGTAACATCCACCCCCCTGCGTCCTGTATCAGCCGCGCCGGGCGTGCCCGCTGGCCATAATGGGGGTTATCGCTTCTCGGCCTTTTGGCTAAGATCAAGTGTAGTATCTGTTCTTATCAGTTTAATATCTGATACGTCCCCTACCCGGGGACCATATATTAAATTGATTTTTGGAACAGGGAGATGGAATAGGGGCTTGCTCCGTCCACTCCACGCATCGACCTGGTCTTGCAGTATCTCCAGGAACGGTGCACTCACTCCTCCTAACTTTGTCAAAGTAAATGTTTTGGTACGCTAATCTGCGATGGGTTAAAGGCAATGCAAAAAAAATAAAATCATTAGATGGGCAACGCTCTGTTTAATCTGCGTTATGTTTTCCCGCCCTTTTTGTTAAAAAAAAAAAAAAAAAAAAAAAACGTCCGTGTGTGTGTGTGTGTGTGTGTGTGTGTGTGTGTGTAAATGGCTGCATTTACATAGCGCTTTACAATTTGTTCCTCACATTTTACCCATTCACTCAGACGTTCACACACCGATGGCGGAGGCAACCATGCAAGGTGCCAACCTACCTGCTCATCAGGAGCAATTAGGGGATAAGTGTCTTTAAACAAAGCACAATTGATGCAAACACAGACAACGTGTTGTAAATGCTAGTACAGTAACATCCACCCCCCTGCGTCCTGTATCAGCCGCGCCGGGCGTGCCCGCTGGCCATAATGGGGGTTATCGCTTCTCGGCCTTTTGGCTAAGATCAAGTGTAGTATCTGTTCTTATCAGTTTAATATCTGATACGTCCCCTACCCGGGGACCATATATTAAATTGATTTTTGGAACAGGGAGATGGAATAGGGGCTTGCTCCGTCCACTCCACGCATCGACCTGGTCTTGCAGTATCTCCAGGAACGGTGCACTCACTCCTCCTAACTTTGTCAAAGTAAATGTTTTGGTACGCTAATCTGCGATGGGTTAAAGGCAATGCAAAAAAAATAAAATCATTAGATGGGCAACGCTCTGTTTAATCTGCGTTATGTTTTCCCGCCCTTTTTGTTAAAAAAAAAAAAAAAAAAAAAACGTCCGTGTGTGTGTGTGTGTGTGTGTGTGTGTGTGTAAATGGCTGCATTTACATAGCGCTTTACAATTTGTTCCTCACATTTTACCCATTCACTCAGACGTTCACACACCGATGGCGGAGGCAACCATGCAAGGTGCCAACCTACCTGCTCATCAGGAGCAATTAGGGGATAAGTGTCTTTAAACAAAGCACAATTGATGCAAACACAGACAACGTGTTGTAAATGCTAGTACAGTAACATCCACCCCCCTGCGTCCTGTATCAGCCGCGCCGGGCGTGCCCGCTGGCCATAATGGGGGTTATCGCTTCTCGGCCTTTTGGCTAAGATCAAGTGTAGTATCTGTTCTTATCAGTTTAATATCTGATACGTCCCCTACCCGGGGACCATATATTAAATTGATTTTTGGAACAGGGAGATGGAATAGGGGCTTGCTCCGTCCACTCCACGCATCGACCTGGTCTTGCAGTATCTCCAGGAACGGTGCACTCACTCCTCCTAACTTTGTCAAAGTAAATGTTTTGGTACGCTAATCTGCGATGGGTTAAAGGCAATGCAAAAAAAATAAAATCATTAGATGGGCAACGCTCTGTTTAATCTGCGTTATGTTTTCCCGCCCTTTTTGTTAAAAAAAAAAAAAAAAAAAAAAACGTCCGTGTGTGTGTGTGTGTGTGTGTGTGTGTGTGTAAATGGCTGCATTTACATAGCGCTTTACAATTTGTTCCTCACATTTTACCCATTCACTCAGACGTTCACACACCGATGGCGGAGGCAACCATGCAAGGTGCCAACCTACCTGCTCATCAGGAGCAATTAGGGGATAAGTGTCTTTAAACAAAGCACAATTGATGCAAACACAGACAACGTGTTGTAAATGCTAGTACAGTAACATCCACCCCCCTGCGTCCTGTATCAGCCGCGCCGGGCGTGCCCGCTGGCCATAATGGGGGTTATCGCTTCTCGGCCTTTTGGCTAAGATCAAGTGTAGTATCTGTTCTTATCAGTTTAATATCTGATACGTCCCCTACCCGGGGACCATATATTAAATTGATTTTTGGAACAGGGAGATGGAATAGGGGCTTGCTCCGTCCACTCCACGCATCGACCTGGTCTTGCAGTATCTCCAGGAACGGTGCACTCACTCCTCCTAACTTTGTCAAAGTAAATGTTTTGGTACGCTAATCTGCGATGGGTTAAAGGCAATGCAAAAAAAATAAAATCATTAGATGGGCAACGCTCTGTTTAATCTGCGTTATGTTTTCCCGCCCTTTTTGTTAAAAAAAAAAAAAAAAAAAAAGTCCGTGTGTGTGTGTGTGTGTGTGTGTGTGTGTGTAAATGGCTGCATTTACATAGCGCTTTACAATTTGTTCCTCACATTTTACCCATTCACTCAGACGTTCACACACCGATGGCGGAGGCAACCATGCAAGGTGCCAACCTACCTGCTCATCAGGAGCAATTAGGGGATAAGTGTCTTTAAACAAAGCACAATTGATGCAAACACAGACAACGTGTTGTAAATGCTAGTACAGTAACATCCACCCCCCTGCGTCCTGTATCAGCCGCGCCGGGCGTGCCCGCTGGCCATAATGGGGGTTATCGCTTCTCGGCCTTTTGGCTAAGATCAAGTGTAGTATCTGTTCTTATCAGTTTAATATCTGATACGTCCCCTACCCGGGGACCATATATTAAATTGATTTTTGGAACAGGGAGATGGAATAGGGGCTTGCTCCGTCCACTCCACGCATCGACCTGGTCTTGCAGTATCTCCAGGAACGGTGCACTCACTCCTCCTAACTTTGTCAAAGTAAATGTTTTGGTACGCTAATCTGCGATGGGTTAAAGGCAATGCAAAAAAAATAAAATCATTAGATGGGCAACGCTCTGTTTAATCTGCGTTATGTTTTCCCGCCCTTTTTGTTAAAAAAAAAAAAAAAAAAAAAACGTCCGTGTGTGTGTGTGTGTGTGTGTGTGTGTGTGTAAATGGCTGCATTTACATAGCGCTTTACAATTTGTTCCTCACATTTTACCCATTCACTCAGACGTTCACACACCGATGGCGGAGGCAACCATGCAAGGTGCCAACCTACCTGCTCATCAGGAGCAATTAGGGGATAAGTGTCTTTAAACAAAGCACAATTGATGCAAACACAGACAACGTGTTGTAAATGCTAGTACAGTAACATCCACCCCCCTGCGTCCTGTATCAGCCGCGCCGGGCGTGCCCGCTGGCCATAATGGGGGTTATCGCTTCTCGGCCTTTTGGCTAAGATCAAGTGTAGTATCTGTTCTTATCAGTTTAATATCTGATACGTCCCCTACCCGGGGACCATATATTAAATTGATTTTTGGAACAGGGAGATGGAATAGGGGCTTGCTCCGTCCACTCCACGCATCGACCTGGTCTTGCAGTATCTCCAGGAACGGTGCACTCACTCCTCCTAACTTTGTCAAAGTAAATGTTTTGGTACGCTAATCTGCGATGGGTTAAAGGCAATGCAAAAAAAATAAAATCATTAGATGGGCAACGCTCTGTTTAATCTGCGTTATGTTTTCCCGCCCTTTTTGTTAAAAAAAAAAAAAAAAAAAAAAACGTCCGTGTGTGTGTGTGTGTGTGTGTGTGTGTGTGTAAATGGCTGCATTTACATAGCGCTTTACAATTTGTTCCTCACATTTTACCCATTCACTCAGACGTTCACACACCGATGGCGGAGGCAACCATGCAAGGTGCCAACCTACCTGCTCATCAGGAGCAATTAGGGGATAAGTGTCTTTAAACAAAGCACAATTGATGCAAACACAGACAACGTGTTGTAAATGCTAGTACAGTAACATCCACCCCCCTGCGTCCTGTATCAGCCGCGCCGGGCGTGCCCGCTGGCCATAATGGGGGTTATCGCTTCTCGGCCTTTTGGCTAAGATCAAGTGTAGTATCTGTTCTTATCAGTTTAATATCTGATACGTCCCCTACCCGGGGACCATATATTAAATTGATTTTTGGAACAGGGAGATGGAATAGGGGCTTGCTCCGTCCACTCCACGCATCGACCTGGTCTTGCAGTATCTCCAGGAACGGTGCACTCACTCCTCCTAACTTTGTCAAAGTAAATGTTTTGGTACGCTAATCTGCGATGGGTTAAAGGCAATGCAAAAAAAATAAAATCATTAGATGGGCAACGCTCTGTTTAATCTGCGTTATGTTTTCCCGCCCTTTTTGTTAAAAAAAAAAAAAAAAAAAAAAACGTCCGTGTGTGTGTGTGTGTGTGTGTGTGTGTAAATGGCTGCATTTACATAGCGCTTTACAATTTGTTCCTCACATTTTACCCATTCACTCAGACGTTCACACACCGATGGCGGAGGCAACCATGCAAGGTGCCAACCTACCTGCTCATCAGGAGCAATTAGGGGATAAGTGTCTTTAAACAAAGCACAATTGATGCAAACACAGACAACGTGTTGTAAATGCTAGTACAGTAACATCCACCCCCCTGCGTCCTGTATCAGCCGCGCCGGGCGTGCCCGCTGGCCATAATGGGGGTTATCGCTTCTCGGCCTTTTGGCTAAGATCAAGTGGATGACCGGTGTATGCTGTTCCTGGTTTTGTTTGCTTGTTTATTATTTTTCTCACATTTCCACAGTCGTGCGGTGTATGGGACTGGAATTTGAGTTTTTTTTATTGTTTGTGCTGGCTTCTCCCTACGATGGCCAGCACTCCACGGCAGTCGACCCCTAGGGCTGGGTTACGGTTTTCGGCGAGGTTCATATGGAAGGATGGAACGATGCCCATGTGGAACAGAGATGTGTTTGTGGATGGTGTCATCATGACTCAACTCAAGTTGAAGGCGGACGATATTTTTTGCATCCAGCACAATGCCCAGGAGAGGGGCTACGATGTTTCCTTCAGATCCAGTTTGGGGCTCCAGGGGGTTTTGGAGGACTGCAAGCGGATGGAGGCTGATGTCGGACCCCTCAGCCATTTCGAGGTGTTTTCTCTGGACAGGCTGAATTTTCGAGTTATCAATGTCACAATGTACAACCCGTACGTGATTGATAAGGAGGTGACTGATTTTTTGGCCCCCTACGCTGAGGTGATATCTGAGGTCCGGAGGATCAGAGACAGACGTGGGATCTGGACGGGGCGGAGGCAGGTGCAGGTGCTCCTAAAGGCTGTTCCCGGTGGCTGTGACGGGCTGGCTCATCCCCCAGCCTTCTTTTCCTTGGGGCCTGATAGGGGGTATTTGTTTTATAACAACCAGCCCCCTTTCTGCCGAAGGTGCCGGGTGGCAGGGCACTCTGATGGAAAGTGTGGGGAGGTGAGGTGCCACCATTGCAAGGAGGAGGGCCACATGGCTAAAGATTGTAAGGTTGGTAAGAAATGCCACAACTGCAGTTCCACCGACCACCTGGTGAGGGCCTGTCCCCAGGAGCGGCGGTATTCGTCAGTGGTGGTGATGGGGAAGGAGCTTGCACCGAAGACCGGAGAGGAGGAAGAAAGTGCACCAGTGGCACCAGCACCAGCACCAATAGAGGCGTTTCCTGTGGAGAAGGACGCAGAGGCGGAGACGGTACTCCTGGTTGGCAACAAGACAGTTTCCCCTTTGTCTTCCGATGGAGAGGCGATGGACGAGGAGGAGGTGGTCGGTGGAGCCAGCGGAGCCAGTGGAGCCAGTGGAGCCAGAAAACGGAGGTTAAGGGTTAAAAGGACTACACCTGGGTCAGAAGGTATGGGGGCAGGGGAAATTACCGGTGGGGGCCCACAAAAAAAGGTAAGGGGAGGGAAGGGAGGTAGGGTGGCCCTCTTAGTGCAACAGGTCGGTGGGGAGCAGGGGGTTGGTGGGGGAGTGGGTTTGGCGGATGTTGAGGCTGAGGGGGAGGGGGTTTGTTTACCGGTTTCCCCTGTCCTGGACAGTATGGACAGTATGGACCCTTTTGAGACTCCAAGCCTTGGGGAAGGGTTACAGGTGGGAGCACCCAACACTTTGCCTGCTTCTTGGGATAAGGGGGAGGATGGGGAGGACAGTTAAAAGTGGGGGTAGGGGTATTATTGTGGGTTGGTTTTTTGTTTAATTTAATTTTATTATTGTCAATGGCTTTCACAGTGGGCACTTTTAATGCACGGGGGTTGAGGGGTTCTGTTAAGAGGAGGGGCTTTTTTGATTATGTTGCCTCACTCAGGCTTACCGTTTGTTTTGTTCAAGAGGTGCACTTACGGGATGGGAGGGATTGTGGTGTGTTTTCAAAGGAATGGGACAAGGGGGAATCGTTTTGGTCAGTGGGGGGGGTTCACTCATCTGGTGTGGGGATACTGTTTGGAAACCGGGAGGCAAGGGTGGTGGGTTCTTTTGTAATTGTGCAGGGGAGGGTTATGGGGGTTGATGTGAATATTGGGGTTTTGAAATTGAGGGTGGTGGTGGTGTACGGGCCACAGAGGGCGGGTGAAAGGAGTGCCATGATGGAGGCTTTAAGGCCTTTTTTTGCCACAAACAGGCAGATGGTGGTGGGGGGTGATTTTAATGTGGATCTGGGGAGGGTGGGTGATCCAAGTGCTGGGTGTGTGGGTTCTTTTTTTAAGGGGCAGGGGCTTGTGGATGGAGGGAAGGCACTTACCCCTCGAATAGATGGTCCCACATGGCGTAACTCCCGGGGGGTAGCCAGGCGTCTCGATTATGTGTTTTTTTCTCGGTCCTTGGTCCTATTGTCGGGCCGGGTGGTCCCTGTTTTTTTCTCTGACCATGATGGGCTCCTCTTTCGGGTCCGGTCTAGCGCTCCTGTTTTCGGCCCCGGGTACTGGAGGTTGAACTCCAGTGTCCTTGGCGAGGATGAGTTCTGCAGTAGCTTTGTCTCCTTTTTCCGGGGGCTCGAGGGACTTAGGGCTTTGTTTTCTGGTGTGGTGGAGTGGTGGGAGGGGGCTAAGGAGAGGATAAAGGGGTTTTGTATTATGTATTGTCAACGGAGGGCGAAGGAGGCGGGGAGGGAAGTGCTCCGTCTTCAACACCTCCTCGAGCTCGAGTACACTTTGGGTAACCTAGGTGGCGCTGTAGACCAGCGGGCTTGTGACTCCCTTAAGACAGAACTTAGGGATGTCTATGAGGATAAGGCCCGTGCTTACCTGACGCGGTCACGTCGTGAGTTCTTGGAGAAGAATGAGACGTGTTCCGCAGCCTTTTTCAGCAGCGTGAGGGCTGATAAGGGAAGGAAGGTGATATCGGGAGTTAGGGACAGTCAGGGTCAGGTGGTTACTGAGACAGGGGAGATGGTAAGGGTCGCAACCGATCACTTCCGCTCCTTCTTCTGTGAACGAGTGGTGGATGAGGAGCGAGCAGAGGCTTTTTTGCAGCTTGTGGCTCAGAGGGTACCGTCAGACCTGGCTGAGGCTTTGGAGGCCCCTCTCTCTCTCGAGGAATTGGAGGGTGCCCTTCGTAGAATGGGCAAGCGTAAGGTTCCGGGCATCGATGGCCTGCCGGCTGAGTTTTATCTCATGTTTTGGGATATTCTCGGCCCGGTGGTTCTCGAGGTCCTGACCGAGGTCCTCCGCACAGGGGCACTGGGAGGGTCAATGGCTAAGGGGGTGATCTCACTTCTGTTTAAGAAGGGGGACGCCTCTGACCTTAAGAACTGGCGGCCATTGACCATGCTGTGTGTTGATTACAAGCTTTTGGCTAAGGTTCTCACAGACCGTCTGTGCACAGCTCTCCCAGATGCGGTCCATGTGGATCAGACGTGTGGGGTGGCTGGGCGCTCGTTGAGATGGAATCTCCAGCTCATCAGAGACGTCATCGCTTGGGCAGAGGATCGGGACCTGCCACTTATGGTGGTGGGTCTTGATCAGGCCAAAGCCTTTGATAGGGTTCACTGGGGTTTTATGTTCAAAGTTTTAGAGAGAATAGGCTTAGGGCGGGTTTTTGTTGGGTGGCTGCGTACTCTGTACACAGCAGTGGGGAGCACGGTTTCTGTTAATGGGCACTTGGGGGAGTTTTTTGGGTTGCACGCAGGGGTAAGACAGGGGTGTCCGCTCTCTCCCCTGCTCTACGTCCTTTATATGGAGCCCCTGGCGGCGGCCATTAGGGCTGACCCGGGTGTGAAGGGTATCCTGGTACCAGGCAGCAGGGGCCTGAGGGTCAAGTTGTCGCAGTATGCGGATGATACCACACTGCTACTGGACAACGATGCGTGTCTGAGTCGGTCTTTGGAGATCTTCCAGGACTTTGGCCGGGTGTCTGGCGCGGAGCTCAACCGTGCTAAATCCTCGGTTAAGTTCTTTGGGCGGTGGAAGAGTAGGTCAGACGTACCAGGAGGGCTGTCGCTCTGTGAAGGGGCCCTGAGGATTCTTGGGGTCCTCTTTGAGGCAGCCCACAGTGCCACGGTCAACTGGACCAGGCGAATAGATGCAGTTCATAAAAAGTTTGCCCTCTGGAAGGCCAGGAGACTGACCTTTACGGGGAAGGTACTGGTTTTGAAGGTAGACGTGTTGCCGTCCCTCCTGTACCTGGCGTACATCTTTCCGATGCCGGCCAGCATGCGGAGGCCGCTCACTCGGCTTGTGTTTCGTTTCATGTGGGGGGGGAGTTATGAATACGTGGCGAGGGCACGCATGTTGGCTCCGGTGGGGGAAGGGGGGAGGGACGTGCCCCATTTCCCACTCAAGTTGGACTGCATTTTTGTTTCTTTTTTGCTCAAAGAATTGTCCTCTCCGGTAGTCCATCCATCTGGCTACTTCCTCCGGTTCTACTTTGCCTACCCGGCAAGGAGGGTCATGGCCTGGTCCAATTCGGCCCCCCGGGCGGAGCAGTTGCCGTGGCATTTTGGCCACGCGGCAAAGTGGCTGCGGGCTCATCCTGGGGTTTTGGAAGGGGATGTGGGGTTGGACCAGAAGAGGCTCTATGCCGAGGTGAGACAGGGAGTGACCGCGCCAGCTGTGGTGGGGATACCCGCTACAGTTTGGTTGTCGGTACAACTGCCTGGCCTGGACAATGGGCTCAAGGATTTAGGATGGCTGATGTTACACAGGAGTTTGCCGGTGCGTGAGATCATGCACCGGCATGGCTTGGCGAGATCCCCGGTGTGCCCCAGAGCTGGTTGCTTTGTGGACGAGACTATTAGACACGTCATGTGGGACTGTCCTTTTGCAGGGGTGGTGTGGGCTAGGGCATCTGTGTTGATTGGGAGGTTGGAGGGGAGTGTTGGGGTCACATGGGCAAGATTGGAGAGAGGGATTGGGAGAGCTGGGGGGGGGCGTAGGGGGCGTCTCCTGCAATGGCTGCTCATGGGCCTTTTTAAGAAGGGGCTGTGGGAGGCCAGACAGGCTCTGGTTAAAAAGGCGGTGGATTGGGGGGTGGAGGGGGTTGTTAGGAGAGTAGAGGGGGACGTAAAGGGAAGGATGCGGTGGGATGTGAAGAGGTGGGGACATCATGCTGCTAGGGAGAGATGGAAGGGGGGTTTAGGTTTGATGGAAGGGATGTAGTGGTTGCTTAGGATATTGACATATGTTTTTTTTTTTGTGGAGACCGGAAAGTGCATAAGTGGAAAATGGGGACATGGTTTTTTGTCTTGGATAGTGGGCTATTGTTTTGGGTGGGATAAAGGGAGGTTTTGGTTAACAGTGGGTGGTTTAATTTGGGGTTCATTTTCATTTTCAACTGTAACAGGGACAGCATACAATAAGGAACATAAAATGAAAATGTAGAAATGCAAATGTTCAGGAAAGTTTTGTTTGGATTAGTAGGGAAAGGTAAATTAAGAATGTGTGCACATGTATGGGTGTTTTAAATAGTATGATAGGAAGTCGTTTTGTAGTTTGTATGGTATAGGGACAGATAGGATGTGATAACATGTATATGATTATTTTTGATATAAAATTAAGAAAGAAGGTAAAAACTCCCCTCCCAGCTGGTTGGAGGGGAGGAGAAGCCCGATTTCACAAAAAAAAAAAAAAAAAAAAAAAAAAAAAATCTGTTCTTATCAGTTTAATATCTGATACGTCCCCTACCCGGGGACCATATATTAAATTGATTTTTGGAACAGGGAGATGGAATAGGGGCTTGCTCCGTCCACTCCACGCATCGACCTGGTCTTGCAGTATCTCCAGGAACGGTGCACTCACTCCTCCTAACTTTGTCAAAGTAAATGTTTTGGTACGCTAATCTGCGATGGGTTAAAGGCAATGCAAAAAAAATAAAATCATTAGATGGGCAACGCTCTGTTTAATCTGCGTTATGTTTTCCCGCCCTTTTTGTTAAAAAAAAAAAAAAAAAAAAAAAAAAAACGTCCGTGTGTGTGTGTGTGTGTGTGTGTGTGTGTGTGTGTAAATGGCTGCATTTACATAGCGCTTTACAATTTGTTCCTCACATTTTACCCATTCACTCAGACGTTCACACACCGATGGCGGAGGCAACCATGCAAGGTGCCAACCTACCTGCTCATCAGGAGCAATTAGGGGATAAGTGTCTTTAAACAAAGCACAATTGATGCAAACACAGACAACGTGTTGTAAATGCTAGTACAGTAACATCCACCCCCCTGCGTCCTGTATCAGCCGCGCCGGGCGTGCCCGCTGGCCATAATGGGGGTTATCGCTTCTCGGCCTTTTGGCTAAGATCAAGTGTAGTATCTGTTCTTATCAGTTTAATATCTGATACGTCCCCTACCCGGGGACCATATATTAAATTGATTTTTGGAACAGGGAGATGGAATAGGGGCTTGCTCCGTCCACTCCACGCATCGACCTGGTCTTGCAGTATCTCCAGGAACGGTGCACTCACTCCTCCTAACTTTGTCAAAGTAAATGTTTTGGTACGCTAATCTGCGATGGGTTAAAGGCAATGCAAAAAAAAGAAATCATTAGATGGGCAACGCTCTGTTTAATCTGCGTTATGTTTTCCCGCCCTTTTTGTTAAAAAAAAAAAGAAAAGAAAAACCCTCCGTGTGTGTGTGTGTGTGTGTGTGTGTAAATGGCTGCATTTACATAGCGCTTTACAATTTGTTCCTCACATTTTACCCATTCACTCAGACGTTCACACACCGATGGCGGAGGCAACCATGCAAGGTGCCAACCTACCTGCTCATCAGGAGCAATTAGGGGATAAGTGTCTTTAAACAAAGCACAATTGATGCAAACACAGACAACGTGTTGTAAATGCTAGTACAGTAACATCCACCCCCCTGCGTCCTGTATCAGCCGCGCCGGGCGTGCCCGCTGGCCATAATGGGGGTTATCGCTTCTCGGCCTTTTGGCTAAGATCAAGTGGATGACCGGTGTATGCTGTTCCTGGTTTTGTTTGCTTGTTTATTATTTTTCTCACATTTCCACAGTCGTGCGGTGTATGGGACTGGAAATTGAGGTTTTTTTATTGTTTGTGCTGGCTTCTCCCTACGATGGCCAGCACTCCACGGCAGTCGACCCCTAGGGCTGGGTTACGGTTTTCAGCGAGGTTCATATGGAAGGATGGAACGATGCCCATGTGGAACAGAGATGTGTTTGTGGATGGTGTCATCATGACTCAACTCAAGTTGAAGGCGGACGATATTTTTTGCATCCAGCACAATGCCCAGGAGAGGGGCTACGATGTTTCCTTCAGATCCAGTTTGGGGCTCCAGGGGGTTTTGGAGGACTGCAAGCGGATGGAGGCTGATGTCGGACCCCTCAGCCATTTCGAGGTGTTTTCTCTGGACAGGCTGAATTTTCGAGTTATCAATGTCACAATGTACAACCCGTACGTGATCGATAAGGAGGTGACTGATTTTTTGGCCCCCTACGCTGAGGTGATATCTGAGGTCCGGAGGATCAGAGACAGACGTGGGATCTGGACGGGGCGGAGGCAGGTGCAGGTGCTCCTAAAGGCTGTTCCCGGTGGCTGTGACGGGCTGGCTCATCCCCCAGCCTTCTTTTCCTTGGGGCCTGATAGGGGGTATTTGTTTTATAATAACCAGCCCCCTTTCTGCCGAAGGTGCCGGGTGGCAGGGCACTCTGATGGAAAGTGTGGGGAGGTGAGGTGCCACCATTGCAAGGAGGAGGGCCACATGGCTAAAGATTGTAAGGTTGGTAAGAAATGCCACAACTGCAGTTCCACCGACCACCTGGTGAGGGCCTGTCCCCAGGAGCGGCGGTATTCGTCAGTGGTGGTGATGGGGAAGGAGCTTGCGCCGAAGACCGGAGAGGAGGAAGAAAGTGCACCAGTGGCACCAGCACCAGCACCAATAGAGGCGATTCCTGTGGAGAAGGACGCAGAGGCGGAGACGGTACTCCTGGTTGGCAACAAGACAGTTTCCCCTTTGTCTTCCGATGGAGAGGCGATGGACGAGGAGGAGGTGGTCGGTGGAGCCAGCGGAGCCAGTGGAGCCAGTGGAGCCAGAAAACGGAGGTTAAGGGTTAAAAGGACTACACCTGGGTCAGAAGGTATGGGGGCAGGGGAAATTACCGGTGGGGGCCCACAAAAAAAGGTAAGGGGAGGGAAGGGAGGTAGGGTGGCCCTCTTAGTGCAACAGGTCGGTGGGGAGCAGGGGGTTGGTGGGGGAGTGGGTTTGGCGGATGTTGAGGCTGAGGGGGAGGGGGGTGGTTTACCGGGTTCCCCTGTCCTGGACAGTATGGACAGTATGGACCCTTTTGAGACTCCAAGCCTTGGGGAAGGGTTACAGGTGGGAGCACCCAACACTTTGCCTGCTTCTTGGGATAAGGGGGAGGATGGGGAGGACAGTTAAAAGTGGGGGTAGGGGTATTATTGTGGGTTGGTTTTTTGTTTTTTTTTAATTTATTATTGTCAATGGCTTTCACAGTGGGCACTTTTAATGCACGGGGGTTGAGGGGTTCTGTTAAGAGGAGGGGCTTTTTTGATTATGTTGCCTCACTCAGGCTTACCGTTTGTTTTGTTCAAGAGGTGCACTTACGGGATGGGAGGGATTGTGGTGTGTTTTCAAAGGAATGGGACAAGGGGGAATCGTTTTGGTCAGTGGGGGGGGTTCACTCATCTGGTGTGGGGATACTGTTTGGAAACCGGGAGGCAAGGGTGGTGGGTTCTTTTGTAATTGTGCAGGGGAGGGTTATGGGGGTTGATGTGAATATTGGGGTTTTGAAATTGAGGGTGGTGGTGGTGTACGGGCCACAGAGGGCGGGTGAAAGGAGTGCCATGATGGAGGCTTTAAGGCCTTTTTTTGCCACAAACAGGCAGATGGTGGTGGGGGGTGATTTTAATGTGGATCTGGGGAGGGTGGGTGATCCAAGTGCTGGGTGTGTGGGTTCTTTTTTTAAGGGGCAGGGGCTTGTGGATGGAGGGAAGGCACTTACCCCTCGAATAGATGGTCCCACATGGCGTAACTCCCGGGGGGTAGCCAGGCGTCTCGATTATGTTTTTTTTTTCTCGGTCCTTGGTCCTATTGTCGGGCCGGGTGGTCCCTGTTTTTTTCTCTGACCATGATGGGCTCCTCTTTCGGGTCCGGTCTAGCGCTCCTGTTTTCGGCCCCGGGTACTGGAGGTTGAACTCCAGTGTCCTTGGCGAGGATGAGTTCTGCAGTAGCTTTGTCTCCTTTTTCCGGGGGCTCGAGGGACTTAGGGCTTTGTTTTCTGGTGTGGTGGAGTGGTGGGAGGGGGCTAAGGAGAGGATAAAGGGGTTTTGTATTATGTATTGTCAACGGAGGGCGAAGGAGGCGGGGAGGGAAGTGCTCCGTCTTCAACACCTCCTCGAGCTCGAGTACACTTTGGGTAACCTAGGTGGCGCTGTAGACCAGCGGGCTTGTGACTCCCTTAAGACAGAACTTAGGGATGTCTATGAGGATAAGGCCCGTGCTTACCTGACGCGGTCACGTCGTGAGTTCTTGGAGAAGAATGAGACGTGTTCCGCAGCCTTTTTCAGCAGCGTGAAGGCTGATAAGGGAAGGAAGGTGATATCGGGAGTTAGGGACAGTCAGGGTCAGGTGGTTACTGAGACAGGGGAGATGGTAAGGGTCGCAACCGATCACTTCCGCTCCTTCTTCTGTGAACGAGTGGTGGATGAGGAGCGAGCAGAGGCTTTTTTGCAGCTTGTGGCTCAGAGGGTACCGTCAGACCTGGCTGAGGCTTTGGAGGCCCCTCTCTCTCTCGAGGAATTGGAGGGTGCCCTTCGTAGAATGGGCAAGCGTAAGGTTCCGGGCATCGATGGCCTGCCGGCTGAGTTTTATCTCATGTTTTGGGATATTCTCGGCCCGGTGGTTCTCGAGGTCCTGACCGAGGTCCTCCGCACAGGGGCACTGGGAGGGTCAATGGCTAAGGGGGTGATCTCACTTCTGTTTAAGAAGGGGGACGCCTCTGACCTTAAGAACTGGCGGCCATTGACCATGCTGTGTGTTGATTACAAGCTTTTGGCTAAGGTTCTCACAGACCGTCTGTGCACAGCTCTCCCAGATGCGGTCCATGTGGACCAGACGTGTGGGGTGGCTGGGCGCTCGTTGAGATGGAATCTCCAGCTCATCAGAGACGTCATCGCTTGGGCAGAGGATCGGGACCTGCCACTTATGGTGGTGGGTCTTGATCAGGCCAAAGCCTTTGATAGGGTTCACTGGGGTTTTATGTTCAAAGTTTTAGAGAGAATAGGCTTAGGGCGGGTTTTTGTTGGGTGGCTGCGTACTCTGTACACAGCAGTGGGGAGCACGGTTTCTGTTAATGGGCACTTGGGGGAGTTTTTTGGGTTGCACGCAGGGGTAAGACAGGGGTGTCCGCTCTCTCCCCTGCTCTACGTCCTTTATATGGAGCCCCTGGCGGCGGCCATTAGGGCTGACCCGGGTGTGAAGGGTATCCTGGTACCAGGCAGCAGGGGCCTGAGGGTCAAGTTGTCGCAGTATGCGGATGATACCACACTGCTACTGGACAACGATGCGTGTCTGAGTCGGTCTTTGGAGATCTTCCAGGACTTTGGCCGGGTGTCTGGCGCGGAGCTCAACCGTGCTAAATCCTCGGTTAAGTTCTTTGGGCGGTGGAAGAGTAGGTCAGACGTACCAGGAGGGCTGTCGCTCTGTGAAGGGGCCCTGAGGATTCTTGGGGTCCTCTTTGAGGCAGCCCACAGTGCCACGGTCAACTGGACCAGGCGAATAGATGCAGTTCATAAAAAGTTTGCCCTCTGGAAGGCCAGGAGACTGACCTTTACGGGGAAGGTACTGGTTTTGAAGGTAGACGTGTTGCCGTCCCTCCTGTACCTGGCGTACATCTTTCCGATGCCGGCCAGCATGCGGAGGCCGCTCACTCGGCTTGTGTTTCGTTTCATGTGGGGGGGGAGTTATGAATACGTGGCGAGGGCACGCATGTTGGCTCCGGTGGGGGAAGGGGGGAGGGACGTGCCCCATTTCCCACTCAAGTTGGACTGCATTTTTGTTTCTTTTTTGCTCAAAGAATTGTCCTCTCCGGTAGTCCATCCATCGGGCTACTTCCTCCGGTTCTACTTTGCCTACCCGGCAAGGAGGGTCATGGCCTGGTCCAATTCGGCCCCCCGGGCGGAGCAGTTGCCGTGGCATTTTGGCCACGCGGCAAAGTGGCTGCGGGCTCATCCTGGGGTTTTGGAAGGGGATGT
The DNA here is from genome assembly GCF_963971535.1 of Notolepis coatsorum. NCBI lineage: Eukaryota > Metazoa > Chordata > Actinopteri > Aulopiformes > Paralepididae > Notolepis > Notolepis coatsorum. The sequence continues at coordinate 454,789 of NW_028174865.1, forward strand.
GGGGTTGGACCAGAAGAGGCTCTATGCCGAGGTGAGACAGGGAGTGACCGCGCCAGCTGTGGTGGGGATACCCGCTACGGTTTGGTTGTCGGTACAACTGCCTGGCCTGGACAATGGGCTCAAGGATTTAGGATGGCTGATGTTACACAGGAGTTTGCCGGTGCGTGAGATCATGCACCGGCATGGCTTGGCGAGATCCCCGGTGTGCCCCAGAGCTGGTTGCTTTGTGGACGAGACTATTAGACACGTCATGTGGGACTGTCCTTTTGCAGGGGTGGTGTGGGCTAGGGCATCTGTGTTGATTGGGAGGTTGGAGGGGAGTGTTGGGGTCACATGGGCAAGATTGGAGAGAGGGATTGGGAGAGCTGGGGGGGGGCGTAGGGGGCGTCTCCTGCAATGGCTGCTCATGGGCCTTTTTAAGAAGGGGCTGTGGGAGGCCAGACAGGCTCTGGTTAAAAAGGCGGTGGATTGGGGGGTGGAGGGGGTTGTTAGGAGAGTAGAGGGGGACGTAAAGGGAAGGATGCGGTGGGATGTGAAGAGGTGGGGACATCATGCTGCTAGGGAGAGATGGAAGGGGGGTTTAGGTTTGATGGAAGGGATGTAGTGGTTGCTTAGGATATTGACATATGGTTTTTTTGTGGAGACCGGAAAGTGCATAAGTGGAAAATGGGGACATGGTTTTTTGTCTTGGATAGTGGGCTATTGTTTTGGGTGGGATAAAGGGAGGTTTTGGTTAACAGTGGGTGGTTTAATTTGGGGTTCTTTTTCATTTTCAACTGTAACAGGGACAGCATACAATAAGGAACATAAAATGAAAATGTAGAAATGCAAATGTTCAGGAAAGTTTTGTTTGGATTAGTAGGGAAAGGTAAATTAAGAATGTGTGCACATGTATGGGTGTTTTAAATAGTATGATAGGAAGTCGTTTTGTAGTTTGTATGGTATAGGGACAGATAGGATGTGATAACATGTATATGATTATTTTTGATATAAAATTAAGAAAGAAGGTAAAAGCTCCCCTCCCAGCTGGTTGGAGGGGAGGAGAAGCCCGATTTCACAAAAAAAAAAAAAAAAAAAAAAAAAAAAAAAATCTGTTCTTATCAGTTTAATATCTGATACGTCCCCTACCCGGGGACCATATATTAAATTGATTTTTGGAACAGGGAGATGGAATAGGGGCTTGCTCCGTCCACTCCACGCATCGACCTGGTCTTGCAGTATCTCCAGGAACGGTGCACTCACTCCTCCTAACTTTGTCAAAGTAAATGTTTTGGTACGCTAATCTGCGATGGGTTAAAGGCAATGCAAAAAAAAGAAATCATTAGATGGGCAACGCTCTGTTTAATCTGCGTTATGTTTTCCCGCCCTTTTTGTTAAAAAAAAAAAGAAAAGAAAAACCCTCCGTGTGTGTGTGTGTGTGTGTGTGTGTGTGTGTAAATGGCTGCATTTACATAGCGCTTTACAATTTGTTCCTCACATTTTACCCATTCACTCAGACGTTCACACACCGATGGCGGAGGCAACCATGCAAGGTGCCAACCTACCTGCTCATCAGGAGCAATTAGGGGATAAGTGTCTTTAAACAAAGCACAATTGATGCAAACACAGACAACGTGTTGTAAATGCTAGTACAGTAACATCCACCCCCCTGCGTCCTGTATCAGCCGCGCCGGGCGTGCCCGCTGGCCATAATGGGGGTTATCGCTTCTCGGCCTTTTGGCTAAGATCAAGTGTAGTATCTGTTCTTATCAGTTTAATATCTGATACGTCCCCTACCCGGGGACCATATATTAAATTGATTTTTGGAACAGGGAGATGGAATAGGGGCTTGCTCCGTCCACTCCACGCATCGACCTGGTCTTGCAGTATCTCCAGGAACGGTGCACTCACTCCTCCTAACTTTGTCAAAGTAAATGTTTTGGTACGCTAATCTGCGATGGGTTAAAGGCAATGCAAAAAAAATAAAATCATTAGATGGGCAACGCTCTGTTTAATCTGCGTTATGTTTTCCCGCCCTTTTTGTTAAAAAAAAAAAAAAAAAAAAAAACGTCCGTGTGTGTGTGTGTGTGTGTGTGTGTGTGTGTGTGTAAATGGCGCATTTACATAGCGCTTTACAATTTGTTCCTCACATTTTACCCATTCACTCAGACGTTCACACACCGATGGCGGAGGCAACCATGCAAGGTGCCAACCTACCTGCTCATCAGGAGCAATTAGGGGATAAGTGTCTTTAAACAAAGCACAATTGATGCAAACACAGACAACGTGTTGTAAATGCTAGTACAGTAACATCCACCCCCCTGCGTCCTGTATCAGCCGCGCCGGGCGTGCCCGCTGGCCATAATGGGGGTTATCGCTTCTCGGCCTTTTGGCTAAGATCAAGTGTAGTATCTGTTCTTATCAGTTTAATATCTGATACGTCCCCTACCCGGGGACCATATATTAAATTGATTTTTGGAACAGGGAGATGGAATAGGGGCTTGCTCCGTCCACTCCACGCATCGACCTGGTCTTGCAGTATCTCCAGGAACGGTGCACTCACTCCTCCTAACTTTGTCAAAGTAAATGTTTTGGTACGCTAATCTGCGATGGGTTAAAGGCAATGCAAAAAAAAGAAATCATTAGATGGGCAACGCTCTGTTTAATCTGCGTTATGTTTTCCCGCCCTTTTTGTTAAAAAAAAAAAGAAAAGAAAAACCCTCCGTGTGTGTGTGTGTGTGTGTGTGTGTGTGTGTAAATGGCTGCATTTACATAGCGCTTTACAATTTGTTCCTCACATTTTACCCATTCACTCAGACGTTCACACACCGATGGCGGAGGCAACCATGCAAGGTGCCAACCTACCTGCTCATCAGGAGCAATTAGGGGATAAGTGTCTTTAAACAAAGCACAATTGATGCAAACACAGACAACGTGTTGTAAATGCTAGTACAGTAACATCCACCCCCCTGCGTCCTGTATCAGCCGCGCCGGGCGTGCCCGCTGGCCATAATGGGGGTTATCGCTTCTCGGCCTTTTGGCTAAGATCAAGTGTAGTATCTGTTCTTATCAGTTTAATATCTGATACGTCCCCTACCCGGGGACCATATATTAAATTGATTTTTGGAACAGGGAGATGGAATAGGGGCTTGCTCCGTCCACTCCACGCATCGACCTGGTCTTGCAGTATCTCCAGGAACGGTGCACTCACTCCTCCTAACTTTGTCAAAGTAAATGTTTTGGTACGCTAATCTGCGATGGGTTAAAGGCAATGCAAAAAAAATAAAATCATTAGATGGGCAACGCTCTGTTTAATCTGCGTTATGTTTTCCCGCCCTTTTTGTTAAAAAAAAAAAAAAAAAAAAAAAACGTCCGTGTGTGTGTGTGTGTGTGTGTGTGTGTAAATGGCTGCATTTACATAGCGCTTTACAATTTGTTCCTCACATTTTACCCATTCACTCAGACGTTCACACACCGATGGCGGAGGCAACCATGCAAGGTGCCAACCTACCTGCTCATCAGGAGCAATTAGGGGATAAGTGTCTTTAAACAAAGCACAATTGATGCAAACACAGACAACGTGTTGTAAATGCTAGTACAGTAACATCCACCCCCCTGCGTCCTGTATCAGCCGCGCCGGGCGTGCCCGCTGGCCATAATGGGGGTTATCGCTTCTCGGCCTTTTGGCTAAGATCAAGTGTAGTATCTGTTCTTATCAGTTTAATATCTGATACGTCCCCTACCCGGGGACCATATATTAAATTGATTTTTGGAACAGGGAGATGGAATAGGGGCTTGCTCCGTCCACTCCACGCATCGACCTGGTCTTGCAGTATCTCCAGGAACGGTGCACTCACTCCTCCTAACTTTGTCAAAGTAAATGTTTTGGTACGCTAATCTGCGATGGGTTAAAGGCAATGCAAAAAAAAAGAAATCATTAGATGGGCAATGCTCAGTTTAATCTGCGTTATGTTTTCCCGCCCTTTTTGTTAAAAAAAAAAAAAAAAAACGTCCTCATGTGTATGTGTGTGTGTGTGTGTGTGTGTGTGTGTGTGTGTGTAAATGGCTGCATTTACATAGCGCTTTACAATTTGTTCCTCACATTTTACCCATTCACTCAGACGTTCACACACCGATGGCGGAGGCAACCATGCAAGGTGCCAACCTACCTGCTCATCAGGAGCAATTAGGGGATAAGTGTCTTTAAACAAAGCACAATTGATGCAAACACAGACAACGTGTTGTAAATGCTAGTACAGTAACATCCACCCCCCTGCGTACTGTATCAGCCGCGCCGGGCGTGCCCGCTGGCCATAATGGGGGTTATCGCTTCTCGGCCTTTTGGCTAAGATCAAGTGTAGTATCTGTTCTTATCAGTTTAATATCTGATACGTCCCCTACCCGGGGACCATATATTAAATTGATTTTTGGAACAGGGAGATGGAATAGGGGCTTGCTCCGTCCACTCCACGCATCGACCTGGTCTTGCAGTATCTCCAGGAACGGTGCACTCACTCCTCCTAACTTTGTCAAAGTAAATGTTTTGGTACGCTAATCTGCGATGGGTTAAAGGCAATGCAAAAAAAAAGAAATCATTAGATGGGCAATGCTCAGTTTAATCTGCGTTATGTTTTCCCGCCCTTTTTGTTAAAAAAAAAAAAAAAAAAAAAAAAACGTCCTCATGTGTATGTGTGTGTGTGTGTGTGTGTGTGTGTGTGTGTGTGTGTGTGTGTAAATGGCTGCATTTACATAGCGCTTTACAATTTGTTCCTCACATTTTACCCATTCACTCAGACGTTCACACACCGATGGCGGAGGCAACCATGCAAGGTGCCAACCTACCTGCTCATCAGGAGCAATTAGGGGATAAGTGTCTTTAAACAAAGCACAATTGATGCAAACACAGACAACGTGTTGTAAATGCTAGTACAGTAACATCCACCCCCCTGCGTACTGTATCAGCCGCGCCGGGCGTGCCCGCTGGCCATAATGGGGGTTATCGCTTCTCGGCCTTTTGGCTAAGATCAAGTGTAGTATCTGTTCTTATCAGTTTAATATCTGATACGTCCCCTACCCGGGGACCATATATTAAATTGATTTTTGGAACAGGGAGATGGAATAGGGGCTTGCTCCGTCCACTCCACGCATCGACCTGGTCTTGCAGTATCTCCAGGAACGGTGCACTCACTCCTCCTAACTTTGTCAAAGTAAATGTTTTGGTACGCTAATCTGCGATGGGTTAAAGGCAATGCAAAAAAAAAGAAATCATTAGATGGGCAATGCTCAGTTTAATCTGCGTTATGTTTTCCCGCCCTTTTTGTTAAAAAAAAAAAAAAAAAACGTCCTCATGTGTATGTGTGTGTGTGTGTGTGTGTGTGTGTGTGTGTGTGTGTGTGTAAATGGCTGCATTTACATAGCGCTTTACAATTTGTTCCTCACATTTTACCCATTCACTCAGACGTTCACACACCGATGGCGGAGGCAACCATGCAAGGTGCCAACCTACCTGCTCATCAGGAGCAATTAGGGGATAAGTGTCTTTAAACAAAGCACAATTGATGCAAACACAGACAACGTGTTGTAAATGCTAGTACAGTAACATCCACCCCCCTGCGTACTGTATCAGCCGCGCCGGGCGTGCCCGCTGGCCATAATGGGGGTTATCGCTTCTCGGCCTTTTGGCTAAGATCAAGTGTAGTATCTGTTCTTATCAGTTTAATATCTGATACGTCCCCTACCCGGGGACCATATATTAAATTGATTTTTGGAACAGGGAGATGGAATAGGGGCTTGCTCCGTCCACTCCACGCATCGACCTGGTCTTGCAGTATCTCCAGGAACGGTGCACTCACTCCTCCTAACTTTGTCAAAGTAAATGTTTTGGTACGCTAATCTGCGATGGGTTAAAGGCAATGCAAAAAAAAAGAAATCATTAGATGGGCAATGCTCAGTTTAATCTGCGTTATGTTTTCCCGCCCTTTTTGTTAAAAAAAAAAAAAAAAAACGTCCTCATGTGTATGTGTGTGTGTGTGTGTGTGTGTGTGTAAATGGCTGCATTTACATAGCGCTTTACAATTTGTTCCTCACATTTTACCCATTCACTCAGACGTTCACACACCGATGGCGGAGGCAACCATGCAAGGTGCCAACCTACCTGCTCATCAGGAGCAATTAGGGGATAAGTGTCTTTAAACAAAGCACAATTGATGCAAACACAGACAACGTGTTGTAAATGCTAGTACAGTAACATCCACCCCCCTGCGTACTGTATCAGCCGCGCCGGGCGTGCCCGCTGGCCATAATGGGGGTTATCGCTTCTCGGCCTTTTGGCTAAGATCAAGTGTAGTATCTGTTCTTATCAGTTTAATATCTGATACGTCCCCTACCCGGGGACCATATATTAAATTGATTTTTGGAACAGGGAGATGGAATAGGGGCTTGCTCCGTCCACTCCACGCATCGACCTGGTCTTGCAGTATCTCCAGGAACGGTGCACTCACTCCTCCTAACTTTGTCAAAGTAAATGTTTTGGTACGCTAATCTGCGATGGGTTAAAGGCAATGCAAAAAAAAAGAAATCATTAGATGGGCAATGCTCAGTTTAATCTGCGTTATGTTTTCCCGCCCTTTTTGTTAAAAAAAAAAAAAAAAAACGTCCTCATGTGTATGTGTGTGTGTGTGTGTGTGTGTGTGTAAATGGCTGCATTTACATAGCGCTTTACAATTTGTTCCTCACATTTTACCCATTCACTCAGACGTTCACACACCGATGGCGGAGGCAACCATGCAAGGTGCCAACCTACCTGCTCATCAGGAGCAATTAGGGGATAAGTGTCTTTAAACAAAGCACAATTGATGCAAACACAGACAACGTGTTGTAAATGCTAGTACAGTAACATCCACCCCCCTGCGTACTGTATCAGCCGCGCCGGGCGTGCCCGCTGGCCATAATGGGGGTTATCGCTTCTCGGCCTTTTGGCTAAGATCAAGTGTAGTATCTGTTCTTATCAGTTTAATATCTGATACGTCCCCTACCCGGGGACCATATATTAAATTGATTTTTGGAACAGGGAGATGGAATAGGGGCTTGCTCCGTCCACTCCACGCATCGACCTGGTCTTGCAGTATCTCCAGGAACGGTGCACTCACTCCTCCTAACTTTGTCAAAGTAAATGTTTTGGTACGCTAATCTGCGATGGGTTAAAGGCAATGCAAAAAAAAAGAAATCATTAGATGGGCAATGCTCAGTTTAATCTGCGTTATGTTTTCCCGCCCTTTTTGTTAAAAAAAAAAAAAAAAAACGTCCTCATGTGTATGTGTGTGTGTGTGTGTGTGTGTGTGTAAATGGCTGCATTTACATAGCGCTTTACAATTTGTTCCTCACATTTTACCCATTCACTCAGACGTTCACACACCGATGGCGGAGGCAACCATGCAAGGTGCCAACCTACCTGCTCATCAGGAGCAATTAGGGGATAAGTGTCTTTAAACAAAGCACAATTGATGCAAACACAGACAACGTGTTGTAAATGCTAGTACAGTAACATCCACCCCCCTGCGTACTGTATCAGCCGCGCCGGGCGTGCCCGCTGGCCATAATGGGGGTTATCGCTTCTCGGCCTTTTGGCTAAGATCAAGTGTAGTATCTGTTCTTATCAGTTTAATATCTGATACGTCCCCTACCCGGGGACCATATATTAAATTGATTTTTGGAACAGGGAGATGGAATAGGGGCTTGCTCCGTCCACTCCACGCATCGACCTGGTCTTGCAGTATCTCCAGGAACGGTGCACTCACTCCTCCTAACTTTGTCAAAGTAAATGTTTTGGTACGCTAATCTGCGATGGGTTAAAGGCAATGCAAAAAAAAAGAAATCATTAGATGGGCAATGCTCAGTTTAATCTGCGTTATGTTTTCCCGCCCTTTTTGTTAAAAAAAAAAAAAAAAAAAAAAAAAAAACGTCCTCATGTGTATGTGTGTGTGTGTGTGTGTGTGTGTGTGTGTGTGTGTAAATGGCTGCATTTACATAGCGCTTTACAATTTGTTCCTCACATTTTACCCATTCACTCAGACGTTCACACACCGATGGCAGAGGCAACCATGCAAGGTGCCAACCTACCTGCTCATCAGGAGCAATTAGGGGATAAGTGTCTTTAAACAAAGCACAATTGATGCAAACACAGACAACGTGTTGTAAATGCTAGTACAGTAACATCCACCCCCCTGCGTACTGTATCAGCCGCGCCGGGCGTGCCCGCTGGCCATAATGGGGGTTATCGCTTCTCGGCCTTTTGGCTAAGATCAAGTGGATGACCGGTGTATGCTGTTCCTGGTTTTGTTTGCTTGTTTATTATTTTTCTCACATTTCCACAGTCGTGCGGTGTATGGGACTGGAAATTGAGTTTTTTTTATTGTTTGTGCTGGCTTCTCCCTACGATGGCCAGCACTCCACGGCAGTCGACCCCTAGGGCTGGGTTACGGTTTTCGGCGAGGTTCATATGGAAGGATGGAACGATGCCCATGTGGAACAGAGATGTGTTTGTGGATGGTGTCATCATGACTCAACTCAAGTTGAAGGCGGACGATATTTTTTGCATCCAGCACAATGCCCAGGAGAGGGGCTACGATGTTTCCTTCAGATCCAGTTTGGGGCTCCAGGGGGTTTTGGAGGACTGCAAGCGGATGGAGGCTGATGTCGGACCCCTCAGCCATTTCGAGGTGTTTTCTCTGGACAGGCTGAATTTTCGAGTTATCAATGTCACAATGTACAACCCGTACGTGATTGATAAGGAGGTGACTGATTTTTTGGCCCCCTACGCTGAGGTGATATCTGAGGTCCGGAGGATCAGAGACAGACGTGGGATCTGGACGGGGCGGAGGCAGGTGCAGGTGCTCCTAAAGGCTGTTCCCGGTGGCTGTGACGGGCTGGCTCATCCCCCAGCCTTCTTTTCCTTGGGGCCTGATAGGGGGTATTTGTTTTATAACAACCAGCCCCCTTTCTGCCGAAGGTGCCGGGTGGCAGGGCACTCTGATGGAAAGTGTGGGGAGGTGAGGTGCCACCATTGCAAGGAGGAGAGCCACATGGCTAAAGATTGTAAGGTTGGTAAGAAATGCCACAACTGCAGTTCCACCGACCACCTGGTGAGGGCCTGTCCCCAGGAGCGGCGGTATTCGTCAGTGGTGGTGATGGGGAAGGAGCTTGCACCGAAGACCGGAGAGGAGGAAGAAAGTGCACCAGTGGCACCAGCACCAGCACCAATAGAGGCGATTCCTGTGGAGAAGGACGCAGAGGCGGAGACGGTACTCCTGGTTGGCAACAAGACAGTTTCCCCTTTGTCTTCCGATGGAGAGGCGATGGACGAGGAGGAGGTGGTCGGTGGAGCCAGCGGAGCCAGTGGAGCCAGTGGAGCCAGAAAACGGAGGTTAAGGGTTAAAAGGACTACACCTGGGTCAGAAGGTATGGGGGCAGGGGAAATTACCGGTGGGGGCCCACAAAAAAAGGTAAGGGGAGGGAAGGGAGGTAGGGTGGCCCTCTTAGTGCAACAGGTCGGTGGGGAGCAGGGGGTTGGTGGGGGAGTGGGTTTGGCGGATGTTGAGGCTGAGGGGGAGGGGGTTTGTTTACCGGTTTCCCCTGTCCTGGACAGTATGGACAGTATGGACCCTTTTGAGACTCCAAGCCTTGGGGAAGGGTTACAGGTGGGAGCACCCAACACTTTGCCTGCTTCTTGGGATAAGGGGGAGGATGGGGAGGACAGTTAAAAGTGGGGGTAGGGGTATTATTGTGGGTTGGTTTTTTGTTTAATTTAATTTTATTATTGTCAATGGCTTTCACAGTGGGCACTTTTAATGCACGGGGGTTGAGGGGTTCTGTTAAGAGGAGGGGCTTTTTTGATTATGTTGCCTCACTCAGGCTTACCGTTTGTTTTGTTCAAGAGGTGCACTTACGGGATGGGAGGGATTGTGGTGTGTTTTCAAAGGAATGGGACAAGGGGGAATCGTTTTGGTCAGTGGGGGGGGTTCACTCATCTGGTGTGGGGATACTGTTTGGAAACCGGGAGGCAAGGGTGGTGGTTTCTTTTGTAATTGTGCAGGGGAGGGTTATGGGGGTTGATGTGAATATTGGGGTTTTGAAATTGAGGGTGGTGGTGGTGTACGGGCCACAGAGGGCGGGTGAAAGGAGTGCCATGATGGAGGCTTTAAGGCCTTTTTTTGCCACAAACAGGCAGATGGTGGTGGGGGGTGATTTTAATGTGGATCTGGGGAGGGTGGGGGATCCAAGTGCTGGGTGTGTGGGTTCTTTTTTTAAGGGGCAGGGGCTTGTGGATGGAGGGAAGGCACTTACCCCTCGAATAGATGGTCCCACATGGCGTAACTCCCGGGGGGTAGCCAGGCGTCTCGATTATGTGTTTTTTTCTCGGTCCTTGGTCCTATTGTCGGGCCGGGTGGTCCCTGTTTTTTTCTCTGACCATGATGGGCTCCTCTTTCGGGTCCGGTCTAGCGCTCCTGTTTTCGGCCCCGGGTACTGGAGGTTGAACTCCAGTGTCCTTGGCGAGGATGAGTTCTGCAGTAGCTTTGTCTCCTTTTTCCGGGGGCTCGAGGGACTTAGGGCTTTGTTTTCTGGTGTGGTGGAGTGGTGGGAGGGGGCTAAGGAGAGGATAAAGGGGTTTTGTATTATGTATTGTCAACGGAGGGCGAAGGAGGCGGGGAGGGAAGTGCTCCGTCTTCAACACCTCCTCGAGCTCGAGTACACTTTGGGTAACCTAGGTGGCGCTGTAGACCAGCGGGCTTGTGACTCCCTTAAGACAGAACTTAGGGATGTCTATGAGGATAAGGCCCGTGCTTACCTGACGCGGTCACGTCGTGAGTTCTTGGAGAAGAATGAGACGTGTTCCGCAGCCTTTTTCAGCAGCGTGAGGGCTGATAAGGGAAGGAAGGTGATATCGGGAGTTAGGGACAGTCAGGGTCAGGTGGTTACTGAGACAGGGGAGATGGTAAGGGTCGCAACCGATCACTTCCGCTCCTTCTTCTGTGAACGAGTGGTGGATGAGGAGCGAGCAGAGGCTTTTTTGCAGCTTGTGGCTCAGAGGGTACCGTCAGACCTGGCTGAGGCTTTGGAGGCCCCTCTCTCTCTCGAGGAATTGGAGGGTGCCCTTCGTAGAATGGGCAAGCGTAAGGTTCCGGGCATCGATGGCCTGCCGGCTGAGTTTTATCTCATGTTTTGGGATATTCTCGGCCCGGTGGTTCTCGAGGTCCTGACTGAGGTCCTCCGCACAGGGGCACTGGGAGGGTCAATGGCTAAGGGGGTGATCTCACTTCTGTTTAAGAAGGGGGACGCCTCTGACCTTAAGAACTGGCGGCCATTGACCATGCTGTGTGTTGATTACAAGCTTTTGGCTAAGGTTCTCACAGACCGTCTGTGCACAGCTCTCCCAGATGCGGTCCATGTGGATCAGACGTGTGGGGTGGCTGGGCGCTCGTTGAGATGGAATCTCCAGCTCATCAGAGACGTCATCGCTTGGGCAGAGGATCGGGACCTGCCACTTATGGTGGTGGGTCTTGATCAGGCCAAAGCCTTTGATAGGGTTCACTGGGGTTTTATGTTCAAAGTTTTAGAGAGAATAGGCTTAGGGCGGGTTTTTGTTGGGTGGCTGCGTACTCTGTACACAGCAGTGGGGAGCACGGTTTCTGTTAATGGGCACTTGGGGGAGTTTTTTGGGTTGCACGCAGGGGTAAGACAGGGGTGTCCGCTCTCTCCCCTGCTCTACGTCCTTTATATGGAGCCCCTGGCGGCGGCCATTAGGGCTGACCCGGGTGTGAAGGGTATCCTGGTACCAGGCAGCAGGGGCCTGAGGGTCAAGTTGTCGCAGTATGCGGATGATACCACACTGCTACTGGACAACGATGCGTGTCTGAGTCGGTCTTTGGAGATCTTCCAGGACTTTGGCCGGGTGTCTGGCGCGGAGCTCAACCGTGCTAAATCCTCGGTTAAGTTCTTTGGGCGGTGGAAGAGTAGGTCAGACGTACCAGGAGGGCTGTCGCTCTGTGAAGGGGCCCTGAGGATTCTTGGGGTCCTCTTTGAGGCAGCCCACAGTGCCACGGTCAACTGGACCAGGCAAATAGATGCAGTTCATAAAAAGTTTGCCCTCTGGAAGGCCAGGAGACTGACCTTTACAGGGAAGGTACTGGTTTTGAAGGTAGACGTGTTGCCGTCCCTCCTGTACCTGGCGTACATCTTTCCGATGCCGGCCAGCATGCGGAGGCCGCTCACTCGGCTTGTGTTTCGTTTCATGTGGGGGGGGAGTTATGAATACGTGGCGAGGGCACGCATGTTGGCTCCGGTGGGGGAAGGGGGGAGGGACGTGCCCCATTTCCCACTCAAGTTGGACTGCATTTTTGTTTCTTTTTTGCTCAAAGAATTGTCCTCTCCGGTAGTCCATCCATCTGGCTACTTCCTCCGGTTCTACTTTGCCTACCCGGCAAGGAGGGTCATGGCCTGGTCCAATTCGGCCCCCCGGGCGGAGCAGTTGCCGTGGCATTTTGGCCACGCGGCAAAGTGGCTGCGGGCTCATCCTGGGGTTTTGGAAGGGGATGTGGGGTTGGACCAGAAGAGGCTCTATGCCGAGGTGAGACAGGGAGTGACCGCGCCAGCTGTGGTGGGGATACCCGCTACAGTTTGGTTGTCGGTACAACTGCCTGGCCTGGACAATGGGCTCAAGGATTTAGGATGGCTGATGTTACACAGGAGTTTGCCGGTGCGTGAGATCATGCACCGGCATGGCTTGGCGAGATCCCCGGTGTGCCCCAGAGCTGGTTGCTTTGTGGACGAGACTATTAGACACGTCATGTGGGACTGTCCTTTTGCAGGGGTGGTGTGGGCTAGGGCATCTGTGTTGATTGGGAGGTTGGAGGGGAGTGTTGGGGTCACATGGGCAAGATTGGAGAGAGGGATTGGGAGAGCTGGGGGGGGGCGTAGGGGGCGTCTCCTGCAATGGCTGCTCATGGGCCTTTTTAAGAAGGGGCTGTGGGAGGCCAGACAGGCTCTGGTTAAAAAGGCGGTGGATTGGGGGGTGGAGGGGGTTGTTAGGAGAGTAGAGGGGGACGTAAAGGGAAGGATGCGGTGGGATGTGAAGAGGTGGGGACATCATGCTGCTAGGGAGAGATGGAAGGGGGGTTTAGGTTTGATGGAAGGGATGTAGTGGTTGCTTAGGATATTGACATATGGTTTTTTTTTTGTGGAGACCGGAAAGTGCATAAGTGGAAAATGGGGACATGGTTTTTTGTCTTGGATAGTGGGCTATTGTTTTGGGTGGGATAAAGGGAGGTTTTGGTTAACAGTGGGTGGTTTAATTTGGGGTTCATTTTCATTTTCAACTGTAACAGGGACAGCATACAATAAGGAACATAAAATGAAAATGTAGAAATGCAAATGTTCAGGAAAGTTTTGTTTGGATTAGTAGGGAAAGGTAAATTAAGAATGTGTGCACATGTATGGGTGTTTTAAATAGTATGATAGGAAGTCGTTTTGTAGTTTGTATGGTATAGGGACAGATAGGATGTGATAACATGTATATGATTATTTTTGATATAAAATTAAGAAAGAAGGTAAAAACTCCCCTCCCAGCTGGTTGGAGGGGAGGAGAAGCCCGATTTCACAAAAAAAAAAAATCTGTTCTTATCAGTTTAATATCTGATACGTCCCCTACCCGGGGACCATATATTAAATTGATTTTTGGAACAGGGAGATGGAATAGGGGCTTGCTCCGTCCACTCCACGCATCGACCTGGTCTTGCAGTATCTCCAGGAACGGTGCACTCACTCCTCCTAACTTTGTCAAAGTAAATGTTTTGGTACGCTAATCTGCGATGGGTTAAAGGCAATGCAAAAAAAAAGAAATCATTAGATGGGCAATGCTCAGTTTAATCTGCGTTATGTTTTCCCGCCCTTTTTGTTAAAAAAAAAAAAAAAAAAAACGTCCTCATGTGTATGTGTGTGTGTGTGTGTGTGTGTGTGTGTGTGTGTGTAAATGGCTGCATTTACATAGCGCTTTACAATTTGTTCCTCACATTTTACCCATTCACTCAGACGTTCACACACCGATGGCGGAGGCAACCATGCAAGGTGCCAACCTACCTGCTCATCAGGAGCAATTAGGGGATAAGTGTCTTTAAACAAAGCACAATTGATGCAAACACAGACAACGTGTTGTAAATGCTAGTACAGTAACATCCACCCCCCTGCGTACTGTATCAGCCGCGCCGGGCGTGCCCGCTGGCCATAATGGGGGTTATCGCTTCTCGGCCTTTTGGCTAAGATCAAGTGTAGTATCTGTTCTTATCAGTTTAATATCTGATACGTCCCCTACCCGGGGACCATATATTAAATTGATTTTTGGAACAGGGAGATGGAATAGGGGCTTGCTCCGTCCACTCCACGCATCGACCTGGTCTTGCAGTATCTCCAGGAACGGTGCACTCACTCCTCCTAACTTTGTCAAAGTAAATGTTTTGGTACGCTAATCTGCGATGGGTTAAAGGCAATGCAAAAAAAAAGAAATCATTAGATGGGCAATGCTCAGTTTAATCTGCGTTATGTTTTCCCGCCCTTTTTGTTAAAAAAAAAAAAAAAAAAACGTCCTCATGTGTGTGTGTGTGTGTGTGTGTGTGTGTGTGTAAATGGCTGCATTTACATAGCGCTTTACAATTTGTTCCTCACATTTTACCCATTCACTCAGACGTTCACACACCGATGGCGGAGGCAACCATGCAAGGTGCCAACCTACCTGCTCATCAGGAGCAATTAGGGGATAAGTGTCTTTAAACAAAGCACAATTGATGCAAACACAGACAACGTGTTGTAAATGCTAGTACAGTAACATCCACCCCCCTGCGTACTGTATCAGCCGCGCCGGGCGTGCCCGCTGGCCATAATGGGGGTTATCGCTTCTCGGCCTTTTGGCTAAGATCAAGTGTAGTATCTGTTCTTATCAGTTTAATATCTGATACGTCCCCTACCCGGGGACCATATATTAAATTGATTTTTGGAACAGGGAGATGGAATAGGGGCTTGCTCCGTCCACTCCACGCATCGACCTGGTCTTGCAGTATCTCCAGGAACGGTGCACTCACTCCTCCTAACTTTGTCAAAGTAAATGTTTTGGTACGCTAATCTGCGATGGGTTAAAGGCAATGCAAAAAAAAAGAAATCATTAGATGGGCAATGCTCAGTTTAATCTGCGTTATGTTTTCCCGCCCTTTTTGTTAAAAAAAAAAAAAAAAAAAAAAAAAAAACGTCCTCATGTGTATGTGTGTGTGTGTGTGTGTGTGTGTGTGTGTGTGTGTAAATGGCTGCATTTACATAGCGCTTTACAATTTGTTCCTCACATTTTACCCATTCACTCAGACGTTCACACACCGATGGCGGAGGCAACCATGCAAGGTGCCAACCTACCTGCTCATCAGGAGCAATTAGGGGATAAGTGTCTTTAAACAAAGCACAATTGATGCAAACACAGACAACGTGTTGTAAATGCTAGTACAGTAACATCCACCCCCCTGCGTACTGTATCAGCCGCGCCGGGCGTGCCCGCTGGCCATAATGGGGGTTATCGCTTCTCGGCCTTTTGGCTAAGATCAAGTGGATGACCGGTGTATGCTGTTCCTGGTTTTGTTTGCTTGTTTATTATTTTTCTCACATTTCCACAGTCGTGCGGTGTATGGGACTGGAAATTGAGTTTTTTTTTATTGTTTGTGCTGGCTTCTCCCTACGATGGCCAGCACTCCACGGCAGTCGACCCCTAGGGCTGGGTTACGGTTTTCGGCGAGGTTCATATGGAAGGATGGAACGATGCCCATGTGGAACAGAGATGTGTTTGTGGATGGTGTCATCATGACTCAACTCAAGTTGAAGGCGGACGATATTTTTTGCATCCAGCACAATGCCCAGGAGAGGGGCTACGATGTTTCCTTCAGATCCAGTTTGGGGCTCCAGGGGGTTTTGGAGGACTGCAAGCGGATGGAGGCTGATGTCGGACCCCTCAGCCATTTCGAGGTGTTTTCTCTGGACAGGCTGAATTTTCGAGTTATCAATGTCACAATGTACAACCCGTACGTGATCGATAAGGAGGTGACTGATTTTTTGGCCCCCTACGCTGAGGTGATATCTGAGGTCCGGAGGATCAGAGACAGACGTGGGATCTGGACGGGGCGGAGGCAGGTGCAGGTGCTCCTAAAGGCTGTTCCCGGTGGCTGTGACGGGCTGGCTCATCCCCCAGCCTTCTTTTCCTTGGGGCCTGATAGGGGGTATTTGTTTTATAATAACCAGCCCCCTTTCTGCCGAAGGTGCCGGGTGGCAGGGCACTCTGATGGAAAGTGTGGGGAGGTGAGGTGCCACCATTGCAAGGAGGAGGGCCACATGGCTAAAGATTGTAAGGTTGGTAAGAAATGCCACAACTGCAGTTCCACCGACCACCTGGTGAGGGCCTGTCCCCAGGAGCGGCGGTATTCGTCAGTGGTGGTGATGGGGAAGGAGCTTGCGCCGAAGACCGGAGAGGAGGAAGAAAGTGCACCAGTGGCACCAGCACCAGCACCAATAGAGGCGATTCCTGTGGAGAAGGACGCAGAGGCGGAGACGGTACTCCTGGTTGGCAACAAGACAGTTTCCCCTTTGTCTTCCGATGGAGAGGCGATGGACGAGGAGGAGGTGGTCGGTGGAGCCAGCGGAGCCAGTGGAGCCAGTGGAGCCAGAAAACGGAGGTTAAGGGTTAAAAGGACTACACCTGGGTCAGAAGGTATGGGGGCAGGGGAAATTACCGGTGGGGGCCCACAAAAAAAGGTAAGGGGAGGGAAGGGAGGTAGGGTGGCCCTCTTAGTGCAACAGGTCGGTGGGGAGCAGGGGGTTGGTGGGGGAGTGGGTTTGGCGGATGTTGAGGCTGAGGGGGAGGGGGGTGGTTCACCGGTTTCCCCTGTCCTGGACAGTATGGACAGTATGGACCCTTTTGAGACTCCAAGCCTTGGGGAAGGGTTACAGGTGGGAGCACCCAACACTTTGCCTGCTTCTTGGGATAAGGGGGAGGATGGGGAGGACAGTTAAAAGTGGGGGTAGGGGTATTATTGTGGGTTGGTTTTTTGTTTAATTTTATTTTATTATTGTCAATGGCTTTCACAGTGGGCACTTTTAATGCACGGGGGTTGAGGGGTTCTGTTAAGAGGAGGGGCTTTTTTGATTATGTTGCCTCACTCAGGCTTACCGTTTGTTTTGTTCAAGAGGTGCACTTACGGGATGGGAGGGATTGTGGTGTGTTTTCAAAGGAATGGGACAAGGGGGAATCGTTTTGGTCAGTGGGGGGGGTTCACTCATCTGGTGTGGGGATACTGTTTGGAAATCGGGAGGCAAGGGTGGTGGGTTCTTTTGTAATTGTGCAGGGGAGGGTTATGGGGGTTGATGTGAATATTGGGGTTTTGAAATTGAGGGTGGTGGTGGTGTACGGGCCACAGAGGGCGGGTGAAAGGAGTGCCATGATGGAGGCTTTAAGGCCTTTTTTTGCCACAAACAGGCAGATGGTGGTGGGGGGTGATTTTAATGTGGATCTGGGGAGGGTGGGTGATCCAAGTGCTGGGTGTGTGGGTTCTTTTTTTAAGGGGCAGGGGCTTGTGGATGGAGGGAAGGCACTTACCCCTCGAATAGATGGTCCCACATGGCGTAACTCCCGGGGGGTAGCCAGGCGTCTCGATTATGTGTTTTTTTCTCGGTCCTTGGTCCTATTGTCGGGCCGGGTGGTCCCTGTTTTTTTCTCTGACCATGATGGGCTCCTCTTTCGGGTCCGGTCTAGCGCTCCTGTTTTCGGCCCCGGGTACTGGAGGTTGAACTCCAGTGTCCTTGGCGAGGATGAGTTCTGCAGTAGCTTTGTCTCCTTTTTCCGGGGGCTCGAGGGACTTAGGGCTTTGTTTTCTGGTGTGGTGGAGTGGTGGGAGGGGGCTAAGGAGAGGATAAAGGGGTTTTGTATTATGTATTGTCAACGGAGGGCGAAGGAGGCGGGGAGGGAAGTGCTCCGTCTTCAACACCTCCTCGAGCTCGAGTACACTTTGGGTAACCTAGGTGGCGCTGTAGACCAGCGGGCTTGTGACTCCCTTAAGACAGAACTTAGGGATGTCTATGAGGATAAGGCCCGTGCTTACCTGACGCGGTCACGTCGTGAGTTCTTGGAGAAGAATGAGACGTGTTCCGCAGCCTTTTTCAGCAGCGTGAAGGCTGATAAGGGAAGGAAGGTGATATCGGGAGTTAGGGACAGTCAGGGTCAGGTGGTTACTGAGACAGGGGAGATGGTAAGGGTCGCAACCGATCACTTCCGCTCCTTCTTCTGTGAACGAGTGGTGGATGAGGAGCGAGCAGAGGCTTTTTTGCAGCTTGTGGCTCAGAGGGTACCGTCAGACCTGGCTGAGGCTTTGGAGGCCCCTCTCTCTCTCGAGGAATTGGAGGGTGCCCTTCGTAGAATGGGCAAGCGTAAGGTTCCGGGCATCGATGGCCTGCCGGCTGAGTTTTATCTCATGTTTTGGGATATTCTCGGCCCGGTGGTTCTCGAGGTCCTGACCGAGGTCCTCCGCACAGGGGCACTGGGAGGGTCAATGGCTAAGGGGGTGATCTCACTTCTGTTTAAGAAGGGGGACGCCTCTGACCTTAAGAACTGGCGGCCATTGACCATGCTGTGTGTTGATTACAAGCTTTTGGCTAAGGTTCTCACAGACCGTCTGTGCACAGCTCTCCCAGATGCGGTCCATGTGGACCAGACGTGTGGGGTGGCTGGGCGCTCGTTGAGATGGAATCTCCAGCTCATCAGAGACGTCATCGCTTGGGCAGAGGATCGGGACCTGCCACTTATGGTGGTGGGTCTTGATCAGGCCAAAGCCTTTGATAGGGTTCACTGGGGTTTTATGTTCAAAGTTTTAGAGAGAATAGGCTTAGGGCGGGTTTTTGTTGGGTGGCTGCGTACTCTGTACACAGCAGTGGGGAGCACGGTTTCTGTTAATGGGCACTTGGGGGAGTTTTTTGGGTTGCACGCAGGGGTAAGACAGGGGTGTCCGCTCTCTCCCCTGCTCTACGTCCTTTATATGGAGCCCCTGGCGGCGGCCATTAGGGCTGACCCGGGTGTGAAGGGTATCCTGGTACCAGGCAGCAGGGGCCTGAGGGTCAAGTTGTCGCAGTATGCGGATGATACCACACTGCTACTGGACAACGATGCGTGTCTGAGTCGGTCTTTGGAGATCTTCCAGGACTTTGGCCGGGTGTCTGGCGCGGAGCTCAACCGTGCTAAATCCTCGGTTAAGTTCTTTGGGCGGTGGAAGAGTAGGTCAGACGTACCAGGAGGGCTGTCGCTCTGTGAAGGGGCCCTGAGGATTCTTGGGGTCCTCTTTGAGGCAGCCCACAGTGCCACGGTCAACTGGACCAGGCGAATAGATGCAGTTCATAAAAAGTTTGCCCTCTGGAAGGCCAGGAGACTGACCTTTACGGGGAAGGTACTGGTTTTGAAGGTAGACGTGTTGCCGTCCCTCCTGTACCTGGCGTACATCTTTCCGATGCCGGCCAGCATGCGGAGGCCGCTCACTCGGCTTGTGTTTCGTTTCATGTGGGGGGGGAGTTATGAATACGTGGCGAGGGCACGCATGTTGGCTCCGGTGGGGGAAGGGGGGAGGGACGTGCCCCATTTCCCACTCAAGTTGGACTGCATTTTTGTTTCTTTTTTGCTCAAAGAATTGTCCTCTCCGGTAGTCCATCCATCGGGCTACTTCCTCCGGTTCTACTTTGCCTACCCGGCAAGGAGGGTCATGGCCTGGTCCAATTCGGCCCCCCGGGCGGAGCAGTTGCCGTGGCATTTTGGCCACGCGGCAAAGTGGCTGCGGGCTCATCCTGGGGTTTTGGAAGGGGATGTGGGGTTGGACCAGAAGAGGCTCTATGCCGAGGTGAGACAGGGAGTGACCGCGCCAGCTGTGGTGGGGATACCCGCTACAGTTTGGTTGTCGGTACAACTGCCTGGCCTGGACAATGGGCTCAAGGATTTAGGATGGCTGATGTTACACAGGAGTTTGCCGGTGCGTGAGATCATGCACCGGCATGGCTTGGCGAGATCCCCGGTGTGCCCCAGAGCTGGTTGCTTTGTGGACGAGACTATTAGACACGTCATGTGGGACTGTCCTTTTGCAGGGGTGGTGTGGGCTAGGGCATCTGTGTTGATTGGGAGGTTGGAGGGGAGTGTTGGGGTCACATGGGCAAGATTGGAGAGAGGGATTGGGAGAGCTGGGGGGGGGCGTAGGGGGCGTCTCCTGCAATGGCTGCTCATGGGCCTTTTTAAGAAGGGGCTGTGGGAGGCCAGACAGGCTCTGGTTAAAAAGGCGGTGGATTGGGGGGTGGAGGGGGTTGTTAGGAGAGTAGAGGGGGACGTAAAGGGAAGGATGCGGTGGGATGTGAAGAGGTGGGGACATCATGCTGCTAGGGAGAGATGGAAGGGGGGTTTAGGTTTGATGGAAGGGATGTAGTGGTTGCTTAGGATATTGACATATGGTTTTTTGTGGAGACCGGAAAGTGCATAAGTGGAAAATGGGGACATGTTTTTTTGTCTTGGATAGTGGGCTATTGTTTTGGGTGGGATAAAGGGAGGTTTTGGTTAACAGTGGGTGGTTTAATTTGGGGTTCATTTTCATTTTCAACTGTAACAGGGACAGCATACAATAAGGAACATAAAATGAAAATGTAGAAATGCAAATGTTCAGGAAAGTTTTGTTTGGATTAGTAGGGAAAGGTAAATTAAGAATGTGTGCACATGTATGGGTGTTTTAAATAGTATGATAGGAAGTCGTTTTGTAGTTTGTATGGTATAGGGACAGATAGGATGTGATAACATGTATATGATAATTTTTGATATAAAATTAAGAAAGAAGGTAAAAACTCCCCTCCCAGCTGGTTGGAGGGGAGGAGAAGCCCGATTTCACAAAAAAAAAAAAAAAAAAAAAAAAAAAAAAATCTGTTCTTATCAGTTTAATATCTGATACGTCCCCTACCCGGGGACCATATATTAAATTGATTTTTGGAACAGGGAGATGGAATAGGGGCTTGCTCCGTCCACTCCACGCATCGACCTGGTCTTGCAGTATCTCCAGGAACGGTGCACTCACTCCTCCTAACTTTGTCAAAGTAAATGTTTTGGTACGCTAATCTGCGATGGGTTAAAGGCAATGCAAAAAAAAAGAAATCATTAGATGGGCAATGCTCAGTTTAATCTGCGTTATGTTTTCCCGCCCTTTTTGTTAAAAAAAAAAACGTCCGTGTGTGTGTGTGTGTGTGTGTGTGTGTGTGTGTGTAAATGGCTGCATTTACATAGCGCTTTACAATTTGTTCCTCACATTTTACCCATTCACTCAGACGTTCACACACCGATGGCGGAGGCAACCATGCAAGGTGCCAACCTACCTGCTCATCAGGAGCAATTAGGGGATAAGTGTCTTTAAACAAAGCACAATTGATGCAAACACAGACAACGTGTTGTAAATGCTAGTACAGTAACATCCACCCCCCTGCGTCCTGTATCAGCCGCGCCGGGCGTGCCCGCTGGCCATAATGGGGGTTATCGCTTCTCGGCCTTTTGGCTAAGATCAAGTGTAGTATCTGTTCTTATCAGTTTAATATCTGATACGTCCCCTACCCGGGGACCATATATTAAATTGATTTTTGGAACAGGGAGATGGAATAGGGGCTTGCTCCGTCCACTCCACGCATCGACCTGGTCTTGCAGTATCTCCAGGAACGGTGCACTCACTCCTCCTAACTTTGTCAAAGTAAATGTTTTGGTACGCTAATCTGCGATGGGTTAAAGGCAATGCAAAAAAAAAGAAATCATTAGATGGGCAATGCTCAGTTTAATCTGCGTTATGTTTTCCCGCCCTTTTTGTTAAAAAAAAAAACGTCCGTGTGTGTGTGTGTGTGTGTGTGTGTGTGTGTGTGTGTGTAAATGGCTGCATTTACATAGCGCTTTACAATTTGTTCCTCACATTTTACCCATTCACTCAGACGTTCACACACCGATGGCGGAGGCAACCATGCAAGGTGCCAACCTACCTGCTCATCAGGAGCAATTAGGGGATAAGTGTCTTTAAACAAAGCACAATTGATGCAAACACAGACAACGTGTTGTAAATGCTAGTACAGTAACATCCACCCCCCTGCGTCCTGTATCAGCCGCGCCGGGCGTGCCCGCTGGCCATAATGGGGGTTATCGCTTCTCGGCCTTTTGGCTAAGATCAAGTGTAGTATCTGTTCTTATCAGTTTAATATCTGATACGTCCCCTACCCGGGGACCATATATTAAATTGATTTTTGGAACAGGGAGATGGAATAGGGGCTTGCTCCGTCCACTCCACGCATCGACCTGGTCTTGCAGTATCTCCAGGAACGGTGCACTCACTCCTCCTAACTTTGTCAAAGTAAATGTTTTGGTACGCTAATCTGCGATGGGTTAAAGGCAATGCAAAAAAAAAGAAATCATTAGATGGGCAACGCTCTGTTTAATCTGCGTTATGTTTTCCCGCCCTTTTTGTTAAAAAAAAAAAAAAAAAACGTCCTCATGTGTATGTGTGTGTGTGTGTGTGTGTGTGTGTGTGTGTGTGTGTAAATGGCTGCATTTACATAGCGCTTTACAATTTGTTCCTCACATTTTACCCATTCACTCAGACGTTCACACACCGATGGCGGAGGCAACCATGCAAGGTGCCAACCTACCTGCTCATCAGGAGCAATTAGGGGATAAGTGTCTTTAAACAAAGCACAATTGATGCAAACACAGACAACGTGTTGTAAATGCTAGTACAGTAACATCCACCCCCCTGCGTACTGTATCAGCCGCGCCGGGCGTGCCCGCTGGCCATAATGGGGGTTATCGCTTCTCGGCCTTTTGGCTAAGATCAAGTGGATGACCGGTGTATGCTGTTCCTGGTTTTGTTTGCTTGTTTATTATTTTTCTCACATTTCCACAGTCGTGCGGTGTATGGGACTGGAAATTGAGTTTTTTTTATTGTTTGTGCTGGCTTCTCCCTACGATGGCCAGCACTCCACGGCAGTCGACCCCTAGGGCTGGGTTACGGTTTTCGGCGAGGTTCATATGGAAGGATGGAACGATGCCCATGTGGAACAGAGATGTGTTTGTGGATGGTGTCATCATGACTCAACTCAAGTTGAAGGCGGACGATATTTTTTGCATCCAGCACAATGCCCAGGAGAGGGGCTACGATGTTTCCTTCAGATCCAGTTTGGGGCTCCAGGGGGTTTTGGAGGACTGCAAGCGGATGGAGGCTGATGTCGGACCCCTCAGCCATTTCGAGGTGTTTTCTCTGGACAGGCTGAATTTTCGAGTTATCAATGTCACAATGTACAACCCGTACGTGATTGATAAGGAGGTGACTGATTTTTTGGCCCCCTACGCTGAGGTGATATCTGAGGTCCGGAGGATCAGAGACAGACGTGGGATCTGGACGGGGCGGAGGCAGGTGCAGGTGCTCCTAAAGGCTGTTCCCGGTGGCTGTGACGGGCTGGCTCATCCCCCAGCCTTCTTTTCCTTGGGGCCTGATAGGGGGTATTTGTTTTATAACAACCAGCCCCCTTTCTGCCGAAGGTGCCGGGTGGCAGGGCACTCTGATGGAAAGTGTGGGGAGGTGAGGTGCCACCATTGCAAGGAGGAGGGCCACATGGCTAAAGATTGTAAGGTTGGTAAGAAATGCCACAACTGCAGTTCCACCGACCACCTGGTGAGGGCCTGTCCCCAGGAGCGGCGGTATTCGTCAGTGGTGGTGATGGGGAAGGAGCTTGCACCGAAGACCGGAGAGGAGGAAGAAAGTGCACCAGTGGCACCAGCACCAGCACCAATAGAGGCGTTTCCTGTGGAGAAGGACGCAGAGGCGGAGACGGTACTCCTGGTTGGCAACAAGACAGTTTCCCCTTTGTCTTCCGATGGAGAGGCGATGGACGAGGAGGAGGTGGTCGGTGGAGCCAGCGGAGCCAGTGGAGCCAGTGGAGCCAGAAAACGGAGGTTAAGGGTTAAAAGGACTACACCTGGGTCAGAAGGTATGGGGGCAGGGGAAATTACCGGTGGGGGCCCACAAAAAAAGGTAAGGGGAGGGAAGGGAGGTAGGGTGGCCCTCTTAGTGCAACAGGTCGGTGGGGAGCAGGGGGTTGGTGGGGGAGTGGGTTTGGCGGATGTTGAGGCTGAGGGGGAGGGGGTTTGTTTACCGGTTTCCCCTGTCCTGGACAGTATGGACAGTATGGACCCTTTTGAGACTCCAAGCCTTGGGGAAGGGTTACAGGTGGGAGCACCCAACACTTTGCCTGCTTCTTGGGATAAGGGGGAGGATGGGGAGGACAGTTAAAAGTGGGGGTAGGGGTATTATTGTGGGTTGGTTTTTTGTTTAATTTAATTTTATTATTGTCAATGGCTTTCACAGTGGGCACTTTTAATGCACGGGGGTTGAGGGGTTCTGTTAAGAGGAGGGGCTTTTTTGATTATGTTGCCTCACTCAGGCTTACCGTTTGTTTTGTTCAAGAGGTGCACTTACGGGATGGGAGGGATTGTGGTGTGTTTTCAAAGGAATGGGACAAGGGGGAATCGTTTTGGTCAGTGGGGGGGGTTCACTCATCTGGTGTGGGGATACTGTTTGGAAACCGGGAGGCAAGGGTGGTGGGTTCTTTTGTAATTGTGCAGGGGAGGGTTATGGGGGTTGATGTGAATATTGGGGTTTTGAAATTGAGGGTGGTGGTGGTGTACGGGCCACAGAGGGCGGGTGAAAGGAGTGCCATGATGGAGGCTTTAAGGCCTTTTTTTGCCACAAACAGGCAGATGGTGGTGGGGGGTGATTTTAATGTGGATCTGGGGAGGGTGGGTGATCCAAGTGCTGGGTGTGTGGGTTCTTTTTTTAAGGGGCAGGGGCTTGTGGATGGAGGGAAGGCACTTACCCCTCGAATAGATGGTCCCACATGGCGTAACTCCCGGGGGGTAGCCAGGCGTCTCGATTATGTGTTTTTTTCTCGGTCCTTGGTCCTATTGTCGGGCCGGGTGGTCCCTGTTTTTTTCTCTGACCATGATGGGCTCCTCTTTCGGGTCCGGTCTAGCGCTCCTGTTTTCGGCCCCGGGTACTGGAGGTTGAACTCCAGTGTCCTTGGCGAGGATGAGTTCTGCAGTAGCTTTGTCTCCTTTTTCCGGGGGCTCGAGGGACTTAGGGCTTTGTTTTCTGGTGTGGTGGAGTGGTGGGAGGGGGCTAAGGAGAGGATAAAGGGGTTTTGTATTATGTATTGTCAACGGAGGGCGAAGGAGGCGGGGAGGGAAGTGCTCCGTCTTCAACACCTCCTCGAGCTCGAGTACACTTTGGGTAACCTAGGTGGCGCTGTAGACCAGCGGGCTTGTGACTCCCTTAAGACAGAACTTAGGGATGTCTATGAGGATAAGGCCCGTGCTTACCTGACGCGGTCACGTCGTGAGTTCTTGGAGAAGAATGAGACGTGTTCCGCAGCCTTTTTCAGCAGCGTGAGGGCTGATAAGGGAAGGAAGGTGATATCGGGAGTTAGGGACAGTCAGGGTCAGGTGGTTAC
Source organism: Notolepis coatsorum (assembly GCF_963971535.1). Taxonomy (NCBI): domain Eukaryota; kingdom Metazoa; phylum Chordata; class Actinopteri; order Aulopiformes; family Paralepididae; genus Notolepis; species Notolepis coatsorum. Next base: position 480,385 of record NW_028174865.1, read on the forward strand.
TGAGACAGGGGAGATGGTAAGGGTCGCAACCGATCACTTCCGCTCCTTCTTCTGTGAACGAGTGGTGGATGAGGAGCGAGCAGAGGCTTTTTTGCAGCTTGTGGCTCAGAGGGTACCGTCAGACCTGGCTGAGGCTTTGGAGGCCCCTCTCTCTCTCGAGGAATTGGAGGGTGCCCTTCGTAGAATGGGCAAGCGTAAGGTTCCGGGCATCGATGGCCTGCCGGCTGAGTTTTATCTCATGTTTTGGGATATTCTCGGCCCGGTGGTTCTCGAGGTCCTGACCGAGGTCCTCCGCACAGGGGCACTGGGAGGGTCAATGGCTAAGGGGGTGATCTCACTTCTGTTTAAGAAGGGGGACGCCTCTGACCTTAAGAACTGGCGGCCATTGACCATGCTGTGTGTTGATTACAAGCTTTTGGCTAAGGTTCTCACAGACCGTCTGTGCACATCTCTCCCAGATGCGGTCCATGTGGATCAGACGTGTGGGGTGGCTGGGCGCTCGTTGAGATGGAATCTCCAGCTCATCAGAGACGTCATCGCTTGGGCAGAGGATCGGGACCTGCCACTTATGGTGGTGGGTCTTGATCAGGCCAAAGCCTTTGATAGGGTTCACTGGGGTTTTATGTTCAAAGTTTTAGAGAGAATAGGCTTAGGGCGGGTTTTTGTTGGGTGGCTGCGTACTCTGTACACAGCAGTGGGGAGCACGGTTTCTGTTAATGGGCACTTGGGGGAGTTTTTTGGGTTGCACGCAGGGGTAAGACAGGGGTGTCCGCTCTCTCCCCTGCTCTACGTCCTTTATATGGAGCCCCTGGCGGCGGCCATTAGGGCTGACCCGGGTGTGAAGGGTATCCTGGTACCAGGCAGCAGGGGCCTGAGGGTCAAGTTGTCGCAGTATGCGGATGATACCACACTGCTACTGGACAACGATGCGTGTCTGAGTCGGTCTTTGGAGATCTTCCAGGACTTTGGCCGGGTGTCTGGTGCGGAGCTCAACCGTGCTAAATCCTCGGTTAAGTTCTTTGGGCGGTGGAAGAGTAGGTCAGACGTACCAGGAGGGCTGTCGCTCTGTGAAGGGGCCCTGAGGATTCTTGGGGTCCTCTTTGAGGCAGCCCACAGTGCCACGGTCAACTGGACCAGGCGAATAGATGCAGTTCATAAAAAGTTTGCCCTCTGGAAGGCCAGGAGACTGACCTTTACGGGGAAGGTACTGGTTTTGAAGGTAGACGTGTTGCCGTCCCTCCTGTACCTGGCGTACATCTTTCCGATGCCGGCCAGCATGCGGAGGCCGCTCACTCGGCTTGTGTTTCGTTTCATGTGGGGGGGGAGTTATGAATACGTGGCGAGGGCACGCATGTTGGCTCCGGTGGGGGAAGGGGGGAGGGACGTGCCCCATTTCCCACTCAAGTTGGACTGCATTTTTGTTTCTTTTTTGCTCAAAGAATTGTCCTCTCCGGTAGTCCATCCATCTGGCTACTTCCTCCGGTTCTACTTTGCCTACCCGGCAAGGAGGGTCATGGCCTGGTCCAATTCGGCCCCCCGGGCGGAGCAGTTGCCGTGGCATTTTGGCCACGCGGCAAAGTGGCTGCGGGCTCATCCTGGGGTTTTGGAAGGGGATGTGGGGTTGGACCAGAAGAGGCTCTATGCCGAGGTGAGACAGGGAGTGACCGCGCCAGCTGTGGTGGGGATACCCGCTACAGTTTGGTTGTCGGTACAACTGCCTGGCCTGGACAATGGGCTCAAGGATTTAGGATGGCTGATGTTACACAGGAGTTTGCCGGTGCGTGAGATCATGCACCGGCATGGCTTGGCGAGATCCCCGGTGTGCCCCAGAGCTGGTTGCTTTGTGGACGAGACTATTAGACACGTCATGTGGGACTGTCCTTTTGCAGGGGTGGTGTGGGCTAGGGCATCTGTGTTGATTGGGAGGTTGGAGGGGAGTGTTGGGGTCACATGGGCAAGATTGGAGAGAGGGATTGGGAGAGCTGGGGGGGGGCGTAGGGGGCGTCTCCTGCAATGGCTGCTCATGGGCCTTTTTAAGAAGGGGCTGTGGGAGGCCAGACAGGCTCTGGTTAAAAAGGCGGTGGATTGGGGGGTGGAGGGGGTTGTTAGGAGAGTAGAGGGGGACGTAAAGGGAAGGATGCGGTGGGATGTGAAGAGGTGGGGACATCATGCTGCTAGGGAGAGATGGAAGGGGGGTTTAGGTTTGATGGAAGGGATGTAGTGGTTGCTTAGGATATTGACATATGGTTTTTTTTGTGGAGACCGGAAAGTGCATAAGTGGAAAATGGGGACATGGTTTTTTGTCTTGGATAGTGGGCTATTGTTTTGGGTGGGATAAAGGGAGGTTTTGGTTAACAGTGGGTGGTTTAATTTGGGGTTCATTTTCATTTTCAACTGTAACAGGGACAGCATACAATAAGGAACATAAAATGAAAATGTAGAAATGCAAATGTTCAGGAAAGTTTTGTTTGGATTAGTAGGGAAAGGTAAATTAAGAATGTGTGCACATGTATGGGTGTTTTAAATAGTATGATAGGAAGTCGTTTTGTAGTTTGTATGGTATAGGGACAGATAGGATGTGATAACATGTATATGATTATTTTTGATATAAAATTAAGAAAGAAGGTAAAAACTCCCCTCCTAGCTGGTTGGAGGGGAGGAGAAGCCCGATTTCACAAAAAAAAAAAAAAAAAAAAAAATCTGTTCTTATCAGTTTAATATCTGATACGTCCCCTACCCGGGGACCATATATTAAATTGATTTTTGGAACAGGGAGATGGAATAGGGGCTTGCTCCGTCCACTCCACGCATCGACCTGGTCTTGCAGTATCTCCAGGAACGGTGCACTCACTCCTCCTAACTTTGTCAAAGTAAATGTTTTGGTACGCTAATCTGCGATGGGTTAAAGGCAATGCAAAAAAAAAGAAATCATTAGATGGGCAATGCTCAGTTTAATCTGCGTTATGTTTTCCCGCCCTTTTTGTTAAAAAAAAAAACGTCCGTGTGTGTGTGTGTGTGTGTGTGTGTGTAAATGGCTGCATTTACATAGCGCTTTACAATTTGTTCCTCACATTTTACCCATTCACTCAGACGTTCACACACCGATGGCGGAGGCAACCATGCAAGGTGCCAACCTACCTGCTCATCAGGAGCAATTAGGGGATAAGTGTCTTTAAACAAAGCACAATTGATGCAAACACAGACAACGTGTTGTAAATGCTAGTACAGTAACATCCACCCCCCTGCGTCCTGTATCAGCCGCGCCGGGCGTGCCCGCTGGCCATAATGGGGGTTATCGCTTCTCTGCCTTTTGGCTAAGATCAAGTGTAGTATCTGTTCTTATCAGTTTAATATCTGATACGTCCCCTACCCGGGGACCATATATTAAATTGATTTTTGGAACAGGGAGATGGAATAGGGGCTTGCTCCGTCCACTCCACGCATCGACCTGGTCTTGCAGTATCTCCAGGAACGGTGCACTCACTCCTCCTAACTTTGTCAAAGTAAATGTTTTGGTACGCTAATCTGCGATGGGTTAAAGGCAATGCAAAAAAAAAGAAATCATTAGATGGGCAATGCTCAGTTTAATCTGCGTTATGTTTTCCCGCCCTTTTTGTTAAAAAAAAAAACGTCTGTGTGTGTGTGTGTGTGTGTGTGTGTGTGTGTAAATGGCTGCATTTACATAGCGCTTTACAATTTGTTCCTCACATTTTACCCATTCACTCAGACGTTCACACACCGATGGCGGAGGCAACCATGCAAGGTGCCAACCTACCTGCTCATCAGGAGCAATTAGGGGATAAGTGTCTTTAAACAAAGCACAATTGATGCAAACACAGACAACGTGTTGTAAATGCTAGTACAGTAACATCCACCCCCCTGCGTACTGTATCAGCCGCGCCGGGCGTGCCCGCTGGCCATAATGGGGGTTATCGCTTCTCGGCCTTTTGGCTAAGATCAAGTGTAGTATCTGTTCTTATCAGTTTAATATCTGATACGTCCCCTACCCGGGGACCATATATTAAATTGATTTTTGGAACAGGGAGATGGAATAGGGGCTTGCTCCGTCCACTCCACGCATCGACCTGGTCTTGCAGTATCTCCAGGAACGGTGCACTCACTCCTCCTAACTTTGTCAAAGTAAATGTTTTGGTACGCTAATCTGCGATGGGTTAAAGGCAATGCAAAAAAAAAGAAATCATTAGATGGGCAATGCTCAGTTTAATCTGCGTTATGTTTTCCCGCCCTTTTTGTTAAAAAAAAAAACGTCCGTGTGTGTGTGTGTGTGTGTGTGTGTGTGTGTGTGTGTGTGTGTGTGTGTGTGTGTGTGTGTGTGTGTGTGTGTGTGTGTGTGTGTGTAAATGGCTGCATTTACATAGCGCTTTACAATTTGTTCCTCACATTTTACCCATTCACTCAGACGTTCACACACCGATGGCGGAGGCAACCATGCAAGGTGCCAACCTACCTGCTCATTAGGAGCAATTAGGGGATAAGTGTCTTTAAACAAAGCACAATTGATGCAAACACAGACAACGTGTTGTAAATGCTAGTACAGTAACATCCACCCCCCTGCGTCCTGTATCAGCCGCGCCGGGCGTGCCCGCTGGCCATAATGGGGGTTATCGCTTCTCGGCCTTTTGGCTAAGATCAAGTGTAGTATCTGTTCTTATCAGTTTAATATCTGATACGTCCCCTACCCGGGGACCATATATTAAATTGATTTTTGGAACAGGGAGATGGAATAGGGGCTTGCTCCGTCCACTCCACGCATCGACCTGGTCTTGCAGTATCTCCAGGAACGGTGCACTCACTCCTCCTAACTTTGTCAAAGTAAATGTTTTGGTACGCTAATCTGCGATGGGTTAAAGGCAATGCAAAAAAAAAGAAATCATTAGATGGGCAATGCTCAGTTTAATCTGCGTTATGTTTTCCCGCCCTTTTTGTTAAAAAAAAAAACGTCCGTGTGTGTGTGTGTGTGTGTGTGTGTGTGTGTGTGTGTGTGTGTAAATGGCTGCATTTACATAGCGCTTTACAATTTGTTCCTCACATTTTACCCATTCACTCAGACGTTCACACACCGATGGCGGAGGCAACCATGCAAGGTGCCAACCTACCTGCTCATCAGGAGCAATTAGGGGATAAGTGTCTTTAAACAAAGCACAATTGATGCAAACACAGACAACGTGTTGTAAATGCTAGTACAGTAACATCCACCCCCCTGCGTCCTGTATCAGCCGCGCCGGGCGTGCCCGCTGGCCATAATGGGGGTTATCGCTTCTCGGCCTTTTGGCTAAGATCAAGTGTAGTATCTGTTCTTATCAGTTTAATATCTGATACGTCCCCTACCCGGGGACCATATATTAAATTGATTTTTGGAACAGGGAGATGGAATAGGGGCTTGCTCCGTCCACTCCACGCATCGACCTGGTCTTGCAGTATCTCCAGGAACGGTGCACTCACTCCTCCTAACTTTGTCAAAGTAAATGTTTTGGTACGCTAATCTGCGATGGGTTAAAGGCAATGCAAAAAAAAAGAAATCATTAGATGGGCAACGCTCTGTTTAATCTGCGTTATGTTTTCCCGCCCTTTTTGTTAAAAAAAAAAAAAAAAAACGTCCTCATGTGTATGTGTGTGTGTGTGTGTGTGTGTGTGTGTGTGTGTGTGTGTAAATGGCTGCATTTACATAGCGCTTTACAATTTGTTCCTCACATTTTACCCATTCACTCAGACGTTCACACACCGATGGCGGAGGCAACCATGCAAGGTGCCAACCTACCTGCTCATCAGGAGCAATTAGGGGATAAGTGTCTTTAAACAAAGCACAATTGATGCAAACACAGACAACGTGTTGTAAATGCTAGTACAGTAACATCCACCCCCCTGCGTACTGTATCAGCCGCGCCGGGCGTGCCCGCTGGCCATAATGGGGGTTATCGCTTCTCGGCCTTTTGGCTAAGATCAAGTGTAGTATCTGTTCTTATCAGTTTAATATCTGATACGTCCCCTACCCGGGGACCATATATTAAATTGATTTTTGGAACAGGGAGATGGAATAGGGGCTTGCTCCGTCCACTCCACGCATCGACCTGGTCTTGCAGTATCTCCAGGAACGGTGCACTCACTCCTCCTAACTTTGTCAAAGTAAATGTTTTGGTACGCTAATCTGCGATGGGTTAAAGGCAATGCAAAAAAAAAGAAATCATTAGATGGGCAACGCTCTGTTTAATCTGCGTTATGTTTTCCCGCCCTTTTTGTTAAAAAAAAAAAAAAAAAAACGTCCTCATGTGTATGTGTGTGTGTGTGTGTGTGTGTGTGTGTGTGTGTGTAAATGGCTGCATTTACATAGCGCTTTACAATTTGTTCCTCACATTTTACCCATTCACTCAGACGTTCTCACACCGATGGCGGAGGCAACCATGCAAGGTGCCAACCTACCTGCTCATCAGGAGCAATTAGGGGATAAGTGTCTTTAAACAAAGCACAATTGATGCAAACACAGACAACGTGTTGTAAATGCTAGTACAGTAACATCCACCCCCCTGCGTCCTGTATCAGCCGCGCCGGGCGTGCCCGCTGGCCATAATGGGGGTTATCGCTTCTCGGCCTTTTGGCTAAGATCAAGTGTAGTATCTGTTCTTATCAGTTTAATATCTGATACGTCCCCTACCCGGGGACCATATATTAAATTGATTTTTGGAACAGGGAGATGGAATAGGGGCTTGCTCCGTCCACTCCACGCATCGACCTGGTCTTGCAGTATCTCCAGGAACGGTGCACTCACTCCTCCTAACTTTGTCAAAGTAAATGTTTTGGTACGCTAATCTGCGATGGGTTAAAGGCAATGCAAAAAAAAAGAAATCATTAGATGGGCAATGCTCAGTTTAATCTGCGTTATGTTTTCCCGCCCTTTTTGTTAAAAAAAAAAACGTGTGTGTGTGTGTGTGTGTGTGTGTGTGTGTGTGTGTGTGTAAATGGCTGCATTTACATAGCGCTTTACAATTTGTTCCTCACATTTTACCCATTCACTCAGACGTTCACACACCGATGGCGGAGGCAACCATGCAAGGTGCCAACCTACCTGCTCATCAGGAGCAATTAGGGGATAAGTGTCTTTAAACAAAGCACAATTGATGCAAACACAGACAACGTGTTGTAAATGCTAGTACAGTAACATCCACCCCCCTGCGTCCTGTATCAGCCGCGCCGGGCGTGCCCGCTGGCCATAATGGGGGTTATCGCTTCTCGGCCTTTTGGCTAAGATCAAGTGTAGTATCTGTTCTTATCAGTTTAATATCTGATACGTCCCCTACCCGGGGACCATATATTAAATTGATTTTTGGAACAGGGAGATGGAATAGGGGCTTGCTCCGTCCACTCCACGCATCGACCTGGTCTTGCAGTATCTCCAGGAACGGTGCACTCACTCCTCCTAACTTTGTCAAAGTAAATGTTTTGGTACGCTAATCTGCGATGGGTTAAAGGCAATGCAAAAAAAAAGAAATCATTAGATGGGCAACGCTCTGTTTAATCTGCGTTATGTTTTCCCGCCCTTTTTGTTAAAAAAAAAAAAAAAAAACGTCCTCATGTGTATGTGTGTGTGTGTGTGTGTGTGTGTGTGTGTGTGTGTGTGTGTGTGTGTAAATGGCTGCATTTACATAGCGCTTTACAATTTGTTCCTCACATTTTACCCATTCACTCAGACGTTCACACACCGATGGCGGAGGCAACCATGCAAGGTGCCAACCTACCTGCTCATCAGGAGCAATTAGGGGATAAGTGTCTTTAAACAAAGCACAATTGATGCAAACACAGACAACGTGTTGTAAATGCTAGTACAGTAACATCCACCCCCCTGCGTCCTGTATCAGCCGCGCCGGGCGTGCCCGCTGGCCATAATGGGGGTTATCGCTTCTCGGCCTTTTGGCTAAGATCAAGTGGATGACCGGTGTATGCTGTTCCTGGTTTTGTTTGCTTGTTTATTATTTTTCTCACATTTCCACAGTCGTGCGGTGTATGGGACTGGAAATTGAGTTTTTTTTATTGTTTGTGCTGGCTTCTCCCTACGATGGCCAGCACTCCACGGCAGTCGACCCCTAGGGCTGGGTTACGGTTTTCGGCGAGGTTCATATGGAAGGATGGAACGATGCCCATGTGGAACAGAGATGTGTTTGTGGATGGTGTCATCATGACTCAACTCAAGTTGAAGGCGGACGATATTTTTTGCATCCAGCACAATGCCCAGGAGAGGGGCTACGATGTTTCCTTCAGATCCAGTTTGGGGCTCCAGGGGGTTTTGGAGGACTGCAAGCGGATGGAGGCTGATGTCGGACCCCTCAGCCATTTCGAGGTGTTTTCTCTGGACAGGCTGAATTTTCGAGTTATCAATGTCACAATGTACAACCCGTACGTGATCGATAAGGAGGTGACTGATTTTTTGGCCCCCTACGCTGAGGTGATATCTGAGGTCCGGAGGATCAGAGACAGACGTGGGATCTGGACGGGGCGGAGGCAGGTGCAGGTGCTCCTAAAGGCTGTTCCCGGTGGCTGTGACGGGCTGGCTCATCCCCCAGCCTTCTTTTCCTTGGGGCCTGATAGGGGGTATTTGTTTTATAACAACCAGCCCCCTTTCTGCCGAAGGTGCCGGGTGGCAGGGCACTCTGATGGAAAGTGTGGGGAGGTGAGGTGCCACCATTGCAAGGAGGAGGGCCACATGGCTAAAGATTGTAAGGTTGGTAAGAAATGCCACAACTGCAGTTCCACCGACCACCTGGTGAGGGCCTGTCCCCAGGAGCGGCGGTATTCGTCAGTGGTGGTGATGGGGAAGGAGCTTGCACCGAAGACCGGAGAGGAGGAAGAAAGTGCACCAGTGGCACCAGCACCAGCACCAATAGAGGCGATTCCTGTGGAGAAGGACGCAGAGGCGGAGACGGTACTCCTGGTTGGCAACAAGACAGTTTCCCCTTTGTCTTCCGATGGAGAGGCGATGGACGAGGAGGAGGTGGTCGGTGGAGCCAGCGGAGCCAGTGGAGCCAGTGGAGCCAGAAAACGGAGGTTAAGGGTTAAAAGGACTACACCTGGGTCAGAAGGTATGGGGGCAGGGGAAATTACCGGTGGGGGCCCACAAAAAAAGGTAAGGGGAGGGAAGGGAGGTAGGGTGGCCCTCTTAGTGCAACAGGTCGGTGGGGAGCAGGGGGTTGGTGGGGGAGTGGGTTTGGCGGATGTTGAGGCTGAGGGGGAGGGGGTTTGTTTACCGGTTTCCCCTGTCCTGGACAGTATGGACAGTATGGACCCTTTTGAGACTCCAAGCCTTGGGGAAGGGTTACAGGTGGGAGCACCCAACACTTTGCCTGCTTCTTGGGATAAGGGGGAGGATGGGGAGGACAGTTAAAAGTGGGGGTAGGGGTATTATTGTGGGTTGGTTTTTTGTTTAATTTAATTTTATTATTGTCAATGGCTTTCACAGTGGGCACTTTTAATGCACGGGGGTTGAGGGGTTCTGTTAAGAGGAGGGGCTTTTTTGATTATGTTGCCTCACTCAGGCTTACCGTTTGTTTTGTTCAAGAGGTGCACTTACGGGATGGGAGGGATTGTGGTGTGTTTTCAAAGGAATGGGACAAGGGGGAATCGTTTTGGTCAGTGGGGGGGGTTCACTCATCTGGTGTGGGGATACTGTTTGGAAACCGGGAGGCAAGGGTGGTGGGTTCTTTTGTAATTGTGCAGGGGAGGGTTATGGGGGTTGATGTGAATATTGGGGTTTTGAAATTGAGGGTGGTGGTGGTGTACGGGCCACAGAGGGCGGGTGAAAGGAGTGCCATGATGGAGGCTTTAAGGCCTTTTTTTGCCACAAACAGGCAGATGGTGGTGGGGGGTGATTTTAATGTGGATCTGGGGAGGGTGGGTGATCCAAGTGCTGGGTGTGTGGGTTCTTTTTTTAAGGGGCAGGGGCTTGTGGATGGAGGGAAGGCACTTACCCCTCGAATAGATGGTCCCACATGGCGTAACTCCCGGGGGGTAGCCAGGCGTCTCGATTATGTGTTTTTTTCTCGGTCCTTGGTCCTATTGTCGGGCCGGGTGGTCCCTGATTTTTTCTCTGACCATGATGGGCTCCTCTTTCGGGTCCGGTCTAGCGCTCCTGTTTTCGGCCCCGGGTACTGGAGGTTGAACTCCAGTGTCCTTGGCGAGGATGAGTTCTGCAGTAGCTTTGTCTCCTTTTTCCGGGGGCTCGAGGGACTTAGGGCTTTGTTTTCTGGTGTGGTGGAGTGGTGGGAGGGGGCTAAGGAGAGGATAAAGGGGTTTTGTATTATGTATTGTCAACGGAGGGCGAAGGAGGTGGGGAGGGAAGTGCTCCGTCTTCAACACCTCCTCGAGCTCGAGTACACTTTGGGTAACCTAGGTGGCGCTGTAGACCAGCGGGCTTGTGACTCCCTTAAGACAGAACTTAGGGATGTCTATGAGGATAAGGCCCGTGCTTACCTGACGCGGTCACGTCGTGAGTTCTTGGAGAAGAATGAGACGTGTTCCGCAGCCTTTTTCAGCAGCGTGAGGGCTGATAAGGGAAGGAAGGTGATATCGGGAGTTAGGGACAGTCAGGGTCAGGTGGTTACTGAGACAGGGGAGATGGTAAGGGTCGCAACCGATCACTTCCGCTCCTTCTTCTGTGAACGAGTGGTGGATGAGGAGCGAGCAGAGGCTTTTTTGCAGCTTGTGGCTCAGAGGGTACCGTCAGACCTGGCTGAGGCTTTGGAGGCCCCTCTCTCTCTCTCGAGGAATTGGAGGGTGCCCTTCGTAGAATGGGCAAGCGTAAGGTTCCGGGCATCGATGGCCTGCCGGCTGAGTTTTATCTCATGTTTTGGGATATTCTCGGCCCGGTGGTTCTCGAGGTCCTGACCGAGGTCCTCCGCACAGGGGCACTGGGAGGGTCAATGGCTAAGGGGGTGATCTCACTTCTGTTTAAGAAGGGGGACGCCTCTGACCTTAAGAACTGGCGGCCATTGACCATGCTGTGTGTTGATTACAAGCTTTTGGCTAAGGTTCTCACAGACCGTCTGTGCACAGCTCTCCCAGATGCGGTCCATGTGGATCAGACGTGTGGGGTGGCTGGGCGCTCGTTGAGATGGAATCTCCAGCTCATCAGAGACGTCATCGCTTGGGCAGAGGATCGGGACCTGCCACTTATGGTGGTGGGTCTTGATCAGGCCAAAGCCTTTGATAGGGTTCACTGGGGTTTTATGTTCAAAGTTTTAGAGAGAATAGGCTTAGGGCGGGTTTTTGTTGGGTGGCTGCGTACTCTGTACACAGCAGTGGGGAGCACGGTTTCTGTTAATGGGCACTTGGGGGAGTTTTTTGGGTTGCACGCAGGGGTAAGACAGGGGTGTCCGCTCTCTCCCCTGCTCTACGTCCTTTATATGGAGCCCCTGGCGGCGGCCATTAGGGCTGACCCGGGTGTGAAGGGTATCCTGGTACCAGGCAGCAGGGGCCTGAGGGTCAAGTTGTCGCAGTATGCGGATGATACCACACTGCTACTGGACAACGATGCGTGTCTGAGTCGGTCTTTGGAGATCTTCCAGGACTTTGGCCGGGTGTCTGGTGCGGAGCTCAACCGTGCTAAATCCTCGGTTAAGTTCTTTGGGCGGTGGAAGAGTAGGTCAGACGTACCAGGAGGGCTGTCGCTCTGTGAAGGGGCCCTGAGGATTCTTGGGGTCCTCTTTGAGGCAGCCCACAGTGCCACGGTCAACTGGACCAGGCGAATAGATGCAGTTCATAAAAAGTTTGCCCTCTGGAAGGCCAGGAGACTGACCTTTACGGGGAAGGTACTGGTTTTGAAGGTAGACGTGTTGCCGTCCCTCCTGTACCTGGCGTACATCTTTCCGATGCCGGCCAGCATGCGGAGGCCGCTCACTCGGCTTGTGTTTCGTTTCATGTGGGGGGGGAGTTATGAATACGTGGCGAGGGCACGCATGTTGGCTCCGGTGGGGGAAGGGGGGAGGGACGTGCCCCATTTCCCACTCAAGTTGGACTGCATTTTTGTTTCTTTTTTGCTCAAAGAATTGTCCTCTCCGGTAGTCCATCCATCTGGCTACTTCCTCCGGTTCTACTTTGCCTACCCGGCAAGGAGGGTCATGGCCTGGTCCAATTCGGCCCCCCGGGCGGAGCAGTTGCCGTGGCATTTTGGCCACGCGGCAAAGTGGCTGCGGGCTCATCCTGGGGTTTTGGAAGGGGATGTGGGGTTGGACCAGAAGAGGCTCTATGCCGAGGTGAGACAGGGAGTGACCGCGCCAGCTGTGGTGGGGATACCCGCTACAGTTTGGTTGTCGGTACAACTGCCTGGCCTGGACAATGGGCTCAAGGATTTAGGATGGCTGATGTTACACAGGAGTTTGCCGGTGCACCGGCATGGCTTGGCGAGATCCCCGGTGTGCCCCAGAGCTGGTTGCTTTGTGGACGAGACTATTAGACACGTCATGTGGGACTGTCCTTTTGCAGGGGTGGTGTGGGCTAGGGCATCTGTGTTGATTGGGAGGTTGGAGGGGAGTGTTGGGGTCACATGGGCAAGATTGGAGAGAGGGATTGGGAGAGCTGGGGGGGGGCGTAGGGGGCGTCTCCTGCAATGGCTGCTCATGGGCCTTTTTAAGAAGGGGCTGTGGGAGGCCAGACAGGCTCTGGTTAAAAAGGCGGTGGATTGGGGGGTGGAGGGGGTTGTTAGGAGAGTAGAGGGGGACGTAAAGGGAAGGATGCGGTGGGATGTGAAGAGGTGGGGACATCATGCTGCTAGGGAGAGATGGAAGGGGGGTTTAGGTTTGATGGAAGGGATGTAGTGGTTGCTTAGGATATTGACATATGGTTTTTTTTGTGGAGACCGGAAAGTGCATAAGTGGAAAATGGGGACATGGTTTTTTGTCTTGGATAGTGGGCTATTGTTTTGGGTGGGATAAAGGGAGGTTTTGGTTAACAGTGGGTGGTTTTAATTTGGGGTTCATTTTCATTTTCAACTGTAACAGGGACAGCATACAATAAGGAACATAAAATGAAAATGTAGAAATGCAAATGTTCAGGAAAGTTTTGTTTGGATTAGTAGGGAAAGGTAAATTAAGAATGTGTGCACATGTATGGGTGTTTTAAATAGTATGATAGGAAGTCGTTTTGTAGTTTGTATGGTATAGGGACAGATAGGATGTGATAACATGTATATGATTATTTTTGATATAAAATTAAGAAAGAAGGTAAAAACTCCCCTCCCAGCTGGTTGGAGGGGAGGAGAAGCCCGATTTCACAAAAAAAGAAAAAAAAAATCTGTTCTTATCAGTTTAATATCTGATACGTCCCCTACCCGGGGACCATATATTAAATTGATTTTTGGAACAGGGAGATGGAATAGGGGCTTGCTCCGTCCACTCCACGCATCGACCTGGTCTTGCAGTATCTCCAGGAACGGTGCACTCACTCCTCCTAACTTTGTCAAAGTAAATGTTTTGGTACGCTAATCTGCGATGGGTTAAAGGCAATGCAAAAAAAAAGAAATCATTAGATGGGCAATGCTCAGTTTAATCTGCGTTATGTTTTCCAGCCCTTTTTGTTAAAAAAAAAAACGTCCGTGTGTGTGTGTGTGTGTGTGTGTGTGTGTGTGTGTGTGTGTAAATGGCTGCATTTACATAGCGCTTTACAATTTGTTCCTCACATTTTACCCATTCACTCAGACGTTCACACACCGATGGCGGAGGCAACCATGCAAGGTGCCAACCTACCTGCTCATCAGGAGCAATTAGGGGATAAGTGTCTTTAAACAAAGCACAATTGATGCAAACACAGACAACGTGTTATAAATGCTAGTACAGTAACATCCACCCCCCTGCGTACTGTATCAGCCGCGCCGGGCGTGCCCGCTGGCCATAATGGGGGTTATCGCTTCTCGGCCTTTTGGCTAAGATCAAGTGTAGTATCTGTTCTTATCAGTTTAATATCTGATACGTCCCCTACCCGGGGACCATATATTAAATTGATTTTTGGAACAGGGAGATGGAATAGGGGCTTGCTCCGTCCACTCCACGCATCGACCTGGTCTTGCAGTATCTCCAGGAACGGTGCACTCACTCCTCCTAACTTTGTCAAAGTAAATGTTTTGGTACGCTAATCTGCGATGGGTTAAAGGCAATGCAAAAAAAAAGAAATCATTAGATGGGCAATGCTCAGTTTAATCTGCGTTATGTTTTCCCGCCCTTTTTGTTAAAAAAAAAAACGTCCGTGTGTGTGTGTGTGTGTGTGTGTGTGTGTGTGTGTGTGTAAATGGCTGCATTTACATAGCGCTTTACAATTTGTTCCTCACATTTTACCCATTCACTCAGACGTTCACACACCGATGGCGGAGGCAACCATGCAAGGTGCCAACCTACCTGCTCATCAGGAGCAATTAGGGGATAAGTGTCTTTAAACAAAGCACAATTGATGCAAACACAGACAACGTGTTGTAAATGCTAGTACAGTAACATCCACCCCCCTGCGTCCTGTATCAGCCGCGCCGGGCGTGCCCGCTGGCCATAATGGGGGTTATCGCTTCTCGGCCTTTTGGCTAAGATCAAGTGGATGACCGGTGTATGCTGTTCCTGGTTTTGTTTGCTTGTTTATTATTTTTCTCACATTTCCACAGTCGTGCGGTGTATGGGACTGGAAATTGAGTTTTTTTTATTGTTTGTGCTGGCTTCTCCCTACGATGGCCAGCACTCCACGGCAGTCGACCCCTAGGGCTGGGTTACGGTTTTCGGCGAGGTTCATATGGAAGGATGGAACGATGCCCATGTGGAACAGAGATGTGTTTGTGGATGGTGTCATCATGACTCAACTCAAGTTGAAGGCGGACGATATTTTTTGCATCCAGCACAATGCCCAGGAGAGGGGCTACGATGTTTCCTTCAGATCCAGTTTGGGGCTCCAGGGGGTTTTGGAGGACTGCAAGCGGATGGAGGCTGATGTCGGACCCCTCAGCCATTTCGAGGTGTTTTCTCTGGACAGGCTGAATTTTCGAGTTATCAATGTCACAATGTACAACCCGTACGTGATTGATAAGGAGGTGACTGATTTTTTGGCCCCCTACGCTGAGGTGATATCTGAGGTCCGGAGGATCAGAGACAGACGTGGGATCTGGACGGGGCGGAGGCAGGTGCAGGTGCTCCTAAAGGCTGTTCCCGGTGGCTGTGACGGGCTGGCTCATCCCCCAGCCTTCTTTTCCTTGGGGCCTGATAGGGGGTATTTGTTTTATAACAACCAGCCCCCTTTCTGCCGAAGGTGCCGGGTGGCAGGGCACTCTGATGGAAAGTGTGGGGAGGTGAGGTGCCACCATTGCAAGGAGGAGGGCCACATGGCTAAAGATTGTAAGGTTGGTAAGAAATGCCACAACTGCAGTTCCACCGACCACCTGGTGAGGGCCTGTCCCCAGGAGCGGCGGTATTCGTCAGTGGTGGTGATGGGGAAGGAGCTTGCACCGAAGACCGGAGAGGAGGAAGAAAGTGCACCAGTGGCACCAGCACCAGCACCAATAGAGGCGTTTCCTGTGGAGAAGGACGCAGAGGCGGAGACGGTACTCCTGGTTGGCAACAAGACAGTTTCCCCTTTGTCTTCCGATGGAGAGGCGATGGACGAGGAGGAGGTGGTCGGTGGAGCCAGCGGAGCCAGTGGAGCCAGTGGAGCCAGAAAACGGAGGTTAAGGGTTAAAAGGACTACACCTGGGTCAGAAGGTATGGGGGCAGGGGAAATTACCGGTGGGGGCCCACAAAAAAAGGTAAGGGGAGGGAAGGGAGGTAGGGTGGCCCTCTTAGTGCAACAGGTCGGTGGGGAGCAGGGGGTTGGTGGGGGAGTGGGTTTGGCGGATGTTGAGGCTGAGGGGGAGGGGGTTTGTTTACCGGTTTCCCCTGTCCTGGACAGTATGGACAGTATGGACCCTTTTGAGACTCCAAGCCTTGGGGAAGGGTTACAGGTGGGAGCACCCAACACTTTGCCTGCTTCTTGGGATAAGGGGGAGAATGGGGAGGACAGTTAAAAGTGGGGGTAGGGGTATTATTGTGGGTTGGTTTTTTGTTTAATTTAATTTTATTATTGTCAATGGCTTTCACAGTGGGCACTTTTAATGCACGGGGGTTGAGGGGTTCTGTTAAGAGGAGGGGCTTTTTTGATTATGTTGCCTCACTCAGGCTTACCGTTTGTTTTGTTCAAGAGGTGCACTTACGGGATGGGAGGGATTGTGGTGTGTTTTCAAAGGAATGGGACAAGGGGGAATCGTTTTGGTCAGTGGGGGGGGTTCACTCATCTGGTGTGGGGATACTGTTTGGAAACCGGGAGGCAAGGGTGGTGGGTTCTTTTGTAATTGTGCAGGGGAGGGTTATGGGGGTTGATGTGAATATTGGGGTTTTGAAATTGAGGGTGGTGGTGGTGTACGGGCCACAGAGGGCGGGTGAAAGGAGTGCCATGATGGAGGCTTTAAGGCCTTTTTTTGCCACAAACAGGCAGATGGTGGTGGGGGGTGATTTTAATGTGGATCTGGGGAGGGTGGGTGATCCAAGTGCTGGGTGTGTGGGTTCTTTTTTTAAGGGGCAGGGGCTTGTGGATGGAGGGAAGGCACTTACCCCTCGAATAGATGGTCCCACATGGCGTAACTCCCGGGGGGTAGCCAGGCGTCTCGATTATGTGTTTTTTTCTCGGTCCTTGGTCCTATTGTCGGGCCGGGTGGTCCCTGTTTTTTTCTCTGACCATGATGGGCTCCTCTTTCGGGTCCGGTCTAGCGCTCCTGTTTTCGGCCCCGGGTACTGGAGGTTGAACTCCAGTGTCCTTGGCGAGGATGAGTTCTGCAGTAGCTTTGTCTCCTTTTTCCGGGGGCTCGAGGGACTTAGGGCTTTGTTTTCTGGTGTGGTGGAGTGGTGGGAGGGGGCTAAGGAGAGGATAAAGGGGTTTTGTATTATGTATTGTCAACGGAGGGCGAAGGAGGCGGGGAGGGAAGTGCTCCGTCTTCAACACCTCCTCGAGCTCGAGTACACTTTGGGTAACCTAGGTGGCGCTGTAGACCAGCGGGCTTGTGACTCCCTTAAGACAGAACTTAGGGATGTCTATGAGGATAAGGCCCGTGCTTACCTGACGCGGTCACGTCGTGAGTTCTTGGAGAAGAATGAGACGTGTTCCGCAGCCTTTTTCAGCAGCGTGAGGGCTGATAAGGGAAGGAAGGTGATATCGGGAGTTAGGGACAGTCAGGGTCAGGTGGTTACTGAGACAGGGGAGATGGTAAGGGTCGCAACCGATCACTTCCGCTCCTTCTTCTGTGAACGAGTGGTGGATGAGGAGCGAGCAGAGGCTTTTTTGCAGCTTGTGGCTCAGAGGGTACCGTCAGACCTGGCTGAGGCTTTGGAGGCCCCTCTCTCTCTCGAGGAATTGGAGGGTGCCCTTCGTAGAATGGGCAAGCGTAAGGTTCCGGGCATCGATGGCCTGCCGGCTGAGTTTTATCTCATGTTTTGGGATATTCTCGGCCCGGTGGTTCTCGAGGTCCTGACCGAGGTCCTCCGCACAGGGGCACTGGGAGGGTCAATGGCTAAGGGGGTGATCTCACTTCTGTTTAAGAAGGGGGACGCCTCTGACCTTAAGAACTGGCGGCCATTGACCATGCTGTGTGTTGATTACAAGCTTTTGGCTAAGGTTCTCACAGACCGTCTGTGCACAGCTCTCCCAGATGCGGTCCATGTGGATCAGACGTGTGGGGTGGCTGGGCGCTCGTTGAGATGGAATCTCCAGCTCATCAGAGACGTCATCGCTTGGGCAGAGGATCGGGACCTGCCACTTATGGTGGTGGGTCTTGATCAGGCCAAAGCTTTTGATAGGGTTCACTGGGGTTTTATGTTCAAAGTTTTAGAGAGAATAGGCTTAGGGCGGGTTTTTGTTGGGTGGCTGCGTACTCTGTACACAGCAGTGGGGAGCACGGTTTCTGTTAATGGGCACTTGGGGGAGTTTTTTGGGTTGCACGCAGGGGTAAGACAGGGGTGTCCGCTCTCTCCCCTGCTCTACGTCCTTTATATGGAGCCCCTGGCGGCGGCCATTAGGGCTGACCCGGGTGTGAAGGGTATCCTGGTACCAGGCAGCAGGGGCCTGAGGGTCAAGTTGTCGCAGTATGCGGATGATACCACACTGCTACTGGACAACGATGCGTGTCTGAGTCGGTCTTTGGAGATCTTCCAGGACTTTGGCCGGGTGTCTGGCGCGGAGCTCAACCGTGCTAAATCCTCGGTTAAGTTCTTTGGGCGGTGGAAGAGTAGGTCAGACGTACCAGGAGGGCTGTCGCTCTGTGAAGGGGCCCTGAGGATTCTTGGGGTCCTCTTTGAGGCAGCCCACAGTGCCACGGTCAACTGGACCAGGCGAATAGATGCAGTTCATAAAAAGTTTGCCCTCTGGAAGGCCAGGAGACTGACCTTTACGGGGAAGGTACTGGTTTTGAAGGTAGACGTGTTGCCGTCCCTCCTGTACCTGGCGTACATCTTTCCGATGCCGGCCAGCATGCGGAGGCCGCTCACTCGGCTTGTGTTTCGTTTCATGTGGGGGGGGAGTTATGAATACGTGGCGAGGGCACGCATGTTGGCTCCGGTGGGGGAAGGGGGGAGGGACGTGCCCCATTTCCCACTCAAGTTGGACTGCATTTTTGTTTCTTTTTTGCTCAAAGAATTGTCCTCTCCGGTAGTCCATCCATCTGGCTACTTCCTCCGGTTCTACTTTGCCTACCCGGCAAGGAGGGTCATGGCCTGGTCCAATTCGGCCCCCCGGGCGGAGCAGTTGCCGTGGCATTTTGGCCACGCGGCAAAGTGGCTGCGGGCTCATCCTGGGGTTTTTGGAAGGGGATGTGGGGTTGGACCAGAAGAGGCTCTATGCCGAGGTGAGACAGGGAGTGACCGCGCCAGCTGTGGTGGGGATACCCGCTACAGTTTGGTTGTCGGTACAACTGCCTGGCCTGGACAATGGGCTCAAGGATTTAGGATGGCTGATGTTACACAGGAGTTTGCCGGTGCGTGAGATCATGCACCGGCATGGCTTGGCGAGATCCCCGGTGTGCCCCAGAGCTGGTTGCTTTGTGGACGAGACTATTAGACACGTCATGTGGGACTGTCCTTTTGCAGGGGTGGTGTGGGCTAGGGCATCTGTGTTGATTGGGAGGTTGGAGGGGAGTGTTGGGGTCACATGGGCAAGATTGGAGAGAGGGATTGGGAGAGCTGGGGGGGGGCGTAGGGGGCGTCTCCTGCAATGGCTGCTCATGGGCCTTTTTAAGAAGGGGCTGTGGGAGGCCAGACAGGCTCTGGTTAAAAAGGCGGTGGATTGGGGGGTGGAGGGGGTTGTTAGGAGAGTAGAGGGGGACGTAAAGGGAAGGATGCGGTGGGATGTGAAGAGGTGGGGACATCATGCTGCTAGGGAGAGATGGAAGGGGGGTTTAGGTTTGATGGAAGGGATGTAGTGGTTGCTTAGGATATTGACATATGGTTTTTTTTGTGGAGACCGGAAAGTGCATAAGTGGAAAATGGGGACATGGTTTTTTGTCTTGGATAGTGGGCTATTGTTTTGGGTGGGATAAAGGGAGGTTTTGGTTAACAGTGGGTGGTTTAATTTGGGGTTCATTTTCATTTTCAACTGTAACAGGGACAGCATACAATAAGGAACATAAAATGAAAATGTAGAAATGCAAATGTTCAGGAAAGTTTTGTTTGGATTAGTAGGGAAAGGTAAATTAAGAATGTGTGCACATGTATGGGTGTTTTAAATAGTATGATAGGAAGTCGTTTTGTAGTTTGTATGGTATAGGGACAGATAGGATGTGATAACATGTATATGATTATTTTTGATATAAAATTAAGAAAGAAGGTAAAAACTCCCCTCCCAGCTGGTTGGAGGGGAGGAGAAGCCCGATTTCACAAAAAAAAAAAAAAAAAAAAAAAAAAATCTGTTCTTATCAGTTTAATATCTGATACGTCCCCTACCCGGGGACCATATATTAAATTGATTTTTGGAACAGGGAGATGGAATAGGGGCTTGCTCCGTCCACTCCACGCATCGACCTGGTCTTGCAGTATCTCCAGGAACGGTGCACTCACTCCTCCTAACTTTGTCAAAGTAAATGTTTTGGTACGCTAATCTGCGATGGGTTAAAGGCAATGCAAAAAAAAAGAAATCATTAGATGGGCAATGCTCAGTTTAATCTGCGTTATGTTTTCCCGCCCTTTTTGTTAAAAAAAAAACGTCCGTGTGTGTGTGTGTGTGTGTGTGTGTAAATGGCTGCATTTACATAGCGCTTTACAATTTGTTCCTCACATTTTACCCATTCACTCAGACGTTCACACACCGATGGCGGAGGCAACCATGCAAGGTGCCAACCTACCTGCTCATCAGGAGCAATTAGGGGATAAGTGTCTTTAAACAAAGCACAATTGATGCAAACACAGACAACGTGTTGTAAATGCTAGTACAGTAACATCCACCCCCCTGCGTCCTGTATCAGCCGCGCCGGGCGTGCCCGCTGGCCATAATGGGGGTTATCGCTTCTCGGCCTTTTGGCTAAGATCAAGTGTAGTATCTGTTCTTATCAGTTTAATATCTGATACGTCCCCTACCCGGGGACCATATATTAAATAGATTTTTGGAACAGGGAGATGGAATAGGGGCTTGCTCCGTCCACTCCACGCATCGACCTGGTCTTGCAGTATCTCCAGGAACGGTGCACTCACTCCTCCTAACTTTGTCAAAGTAAATGTTTTGGTACGCTAATCTGCGATGGGTTAAAGGCAATGCAAAAAAAAAGAAATCATTAGATGGGCAATGCTCAGTTTAATCTGCGTTATGTTTTCCCGCCCTTTTTGTTAAAAAAAAAAACGTCCGTGTGTGTGTGTGTGTGTGTGTGTGTGTGTGTGTGTGTGTGTGTGTGTGTGTGTGTGTAAATGGCTGCATTTACATAGCGCTTTACAATTTGTTCCTCACATTTTACCCATTCACTCAGACGTTCACACACCGATGGCGGAGGCAACCATGCAAGGTGCCAACCTACCTGCTCATCAGGAGCAATTAGGGGATAAGTGTCTTTAAACAAAGCACAATTGATGCAAACACAGACAACGTGTTGTAAATGCTAGTACAGTAACATCCACCCCCCTGCGTACTGTATCAGCCGCGCCGGGCGTGCCCGCTGGCCATAATGGGGGTTATCGCTTCTCGGCCTTTTGGCTAAGATCAAGTGTAGTATCTGTTCTTATCAGTTTAATATCTGATACGTCCCCTACCCGGGGACCATATATTAAATTGATTTTTGGAACAGGGAGATGGAATAGGGGCTTGCTCCGTCCACTCCACGCATCGACCTGGTCTTGCAGTATCTCCAGGAACGGTGCACTCACTCCTCCTAACTTTGTCAAAGTAAATGTTTTGGTACGCTAATCTGCGATGGGTTAAAGGCAATGCAAAAAAAAAGAAATCATTAGATGGGCAATGCTCAGTTTAATCTGCGTTATGTTTTCCCGCCCTTTTTGTTAAAAAAAAAAACGTCCGTGTGTGTGTGTGTGTGTGTGTGTGTGTAAATGGCTGCATTTACATAGCGCTTTACAATTTGTTCCTCACATTTTACCCATTCACTCAGACGTTCACACACCGATGGCGGAGGCAACCATGCAAGGTGCCAACCTACCTGCTCATCAGGAGCAATTAGGGGATAAGTGTCTTTAAACAAAGCACAATTGATGCAAACACAGACAACGTGTTGTAAATGCTAGTACAGTAACATCCACCCCCCTGCGTCCTGTATCAGCCGCGCCGGGCGTGCCCGCTGGCCATAATGGGGGTTATCGCTTCTCGGCCTTTTGGCTAAGATCGTGGAGGATCGTTTCGCGTTTATTATTTTACTCTCATTTCCACAGTCGTGCGGTGTATGGGACGTGGAAAGGGAGGTCTTTTTTGTTTTCTGTGCTGGCTTCTCCCTAGGAGGGTCAGTACTTAAGTTTCTTAGTTTTTTCTCTTTTGTTGGGTGTGGGTGACCGGCCTGTTTGCGATGGCCGGCTCATCCCCTGACTCTGCACAGTCGACCCCCGGGGTCGGACTGAGGCGCACAGCCCGTTTTTCCTGCTCCGGACCGGGGGAGTTGCTGGAGAGAGGCCTTTTCGTCAGGGGTGTCCTGGTGAAGCAGCTCGGCCTGAAGGTGGAGGAGGTTTACTGCCTGCAGTCGAACCTGCCAGAGAAGTGCTACGATGTGACCTTGGGGACTGAGGGCAGATACAACGACATGTTGAAGAAGTGCGAGGAATCGGCAGCCGTTGGTCTGCTGTCAGGCTTCAAGGTCACGGGTTTGGACAAGCCCAATTTCAGGTTAGTCACAATCCAAATGTATAATCCATTTGTGACTGACCTGACTTTGGCTTCCTTCCTGGGGAAATACGGGGACACGAGTTCTGCGGCACGGTATTGTTTGGATCCGTGGGGAATTTGGACTGGACGTAGGCAGTATCAAGTGCTGCTTCACCAGGACAAGGACGGGCACGAGGGCCTCAAACACCCGCCTGCCTTCTTCACCTTGGGCGGCGACAGGGGTTTCCTCTATTACTCCCGGCAGCCGCCTTTTTGTAGGCGGTGCAGGACATCGGGTCACACAGAGGCGGGTTGTAGCGGTGCCACCTGCCGTTTCTGTGGAGGGGACCACGAGACGAGGAACTGTGGGGCTCCAAAGAAGTGCCATGGCTGTGGGCGGGAGGGCCACCTCTTCAGGAGCTGTCCCAACCGCCAGAGGACCTTCGCTGAAGCGGTGGGCGGAGGAAGAAGCGGGGCCCGAGGTCCGGCCCAGACAGCGGCTCCAGCAGCGGCGGCAGAGGCCCAGGCGGGGAAGGCGGCTCCAGCGGATGCTCCGGCATTGGCGGTGGCAGAGGCCCAGGCGGTGCGGCCGGCTCCGGCGGAAGCTCCGGCATCGGCGATGGCAGAGGCCCAGGCGGCGCGGCCGGCTCCGGCAGAAGCTCCAGCATCGGCGGTGGCAGAGGCCCATGCGGGGGAGGTGGCTCCGGCGGAGTTTCCAGCATCGGCAGTGGCAGAGGCCCAGGCGGGGAAGGCGGCTCCGGAGGGAGCTCCAGCAGTGACGGCAACATCGGCCCATACAAGGGAGGCGGCCTCGGTGGCGGATCCGGCGCAGGCTCCGGCGACGTCTCCAAGGAGGACTCGGAGGCCAGCTCCGGCCCCACCGGCGCAGAGGAAAAGGATGGCACCTGCACCACTAGCAGGCCAGGAGGAGGCGGTACGGAGGCAGAAGGTGCAGTCAGTGTCTGCCCCACCGGGAGAGCAGGAGGGGGCAGGACGGAGGCACGGGACGCAGTCGGCGTCTGCTCCACCAGGCGTGCAGGGGGAGATGGGACAGGGGGCCAGCATGGCGGGGATGGTGACAGGCACTGGTAGCCAGAGAGTTTCAGTGGCTGGACCATCGCTCCGGGCTCCAGAGCCCACAGAGGGGGGTTTTATGCAACGGATTGGGTCAGTTGTTGCATCAGCTGCCAGGAAGATCCGGACCTCACAGGGTCTGGGGCTCTCGGGTGAGGGAGGCGTGAGGAAGGCCAAGGGGCCTGGGGGTCAAGGGATGGGTGGTGGGTTTGGTCTGGGTGGCACGGGTGTTTCTGGCGGACTGGGGGAAGGGGGAGGGGGTTCTTCTCCCAGCTCAGAGGGATCGTCGGGGGAAAGTTTGGGGTTGGAGATGGACTTTTCCCCAAGCCTTGTGGCTTTGTCCCCTTTGGGGACTGACGCTTATGAGGGTTCAGAGAGGCCACCAACTTCCCCCAACGTGATGCCCTATTCGTGGGCAGAGGCGTCAGAGGAGCTCTACCGGGACCTTGGGATTTAGAGGGGTCTGGGAGTGTTTTTTCTTGTTTTTTCCAAAATGTCTTTTATAGCTGCTACTTTTAACGTCAGAGGCTTGAGGGACCGAGTCAAAAGAGCGGCTGTTTTTGATTTCCTCGGTTCCCTTCATTTCTCTTTCTGTTTTTTGCAGGAGGTGCACTTGAAGGGTGGGGAGGATGTGAGGGATTTCCAGAAGGAGTGGAGTGGGGGGGATTCAGTGTGGAGTGTGGGGGGGGTTCATTCTGATGGGGTGGGCTTTTTGTTTGGGAGGGGAGTCAGGGTGGAGGACGTTTTTGTTGTTTCTCAGGGGAGGGTTTTTGGTGCTGATATAGCAATTGGGGAATGTAGGTTGAGGGTTATTGGGGTGTATGGGTGTCAGGGGGTTGCAGATAGGGTTAGACTGTTTGAGGGGTTAGTGCCACATTGTGCGACAAATAGACTGTTGGTCATTGGGGGTGATTTTAATTGTGAGTTGGGGAGGGGGGATATGGGTGGTAGGTGCATCGCGGGGCTCATGGCTTCTTTTGGGTTGGTGGACGGGGGGAGGGCTGTCACTCCCCGTTTGGATGGTCCCACATGGCGTAACTCCCGGGGGGTCGCCAGGCGGCTGGACTACATCCTCGCTTCACGGTCTTTGGGTCTGTTGTCTGGACGGGTGGTCCCTGCCTTTTTTTCGGACCATGACGGGGTCCTCCTGCGGTTTCGGTCGGCCGTTCCGGTTTTTGGGCGCGGGTACTGGAGGCTGAACTCCGGCATCCTCAGTGAGGCTGAGTTTGCCGGTGGTTTCGCCCTTTTTTTCCGGGGGCTTGAGGGACTCAGGCCATTCTTTGCCGGTGTGGTGGAGTGGTGGGAGGTGGCCAAGGAGAGGATAAGGGGGTTTGCCATTGGGTACAGCAAAAGGAGGGCGAAGAAGGCGGGGAGGGAGGTGCACCGTCTTCAACGTCTCCTCGAGTTCGAGTACACCTTGGGTAACCAAGGTGGCATTGTAGATCAGCGGGCTTGTGACTCCCTTAAAGCCGAGCTTAGGGGGGTCTATGAAGTTAGGGCCCGTGCTTTCCTATCGCGGTCACGTCGGGATTTCTTGGAGAAGGATGAGACGTGTTCTGCAGCTTTTTTTGGCAGTGTAAGGGCCGATAAGGTAAGGAAGACAATCACGGGGGTTAGGGACAGCCGGGGTCAGGTGACAACAGAAGCAGGGGAGATGGTAAGGGTCTCAACAGACCACTTCCGCTCTTTCTTCTGTGAACGGGTGGTGGATGAGGACCGCGCAGAGGCTTTTTTGCAGCTCGTGGCTCAAAGGGTTTCGCCCGACCTGGCTGAGGCTTTGGAGGCCCCTCTCTCTCTCGAGGAATTGGAGGGTGCCCTTCGTAGGATGGGCAAGCGTAAGGTTCCGGGCATCGACGGCCTGCCGGCTGAGTTTTATCTCAGGTTTTGGGATATTCTCGGCCCGGTGGTTCTAGAGGTCCTGACCGAGGTCCTCCGCACAGGGGCGCTGGGAGGGTCGATGGCTAAGGGGGTGATCTCACTTCTGTTCAAGAAGGGGGACGCCTCTGACCTTAATAACTGGCGGCCTTTGACCATGCTGTGTGTGGACTATAAGCTATTGGCTAAGGTCCTCACGGACCGTCTGTGCGCAGCTCTCCCGGATGCGGTCCATGTGGACCAGACGTGTGGGGTGGCTGGGCGCTCGTTGAGATGGAACCTCCAGCTCATCAGAGACGTCATCGCTTGGGCAGAGGATCGGGATTTGCCACTTATGGTTGTGGGTCTCGATCAGGCCAAAGCCTTTGATAGGGTTCACTGGGGTTTTATGTTCAAGGTTCTAGAGAGGATAGGGTTAGGGCGGGTTTTTGTTGGGTGGCTGCGTACCCTGTACACAGCAGTGGGGAGCACGGTTTCCGTTAATGGGCACTTGGGGGAGTTTTTTGGGTTGCACGCAGGGGTAAGACAGGGGTGTCCGCTCTCACCCCTGCTCTACGTCCTTTATATGGAGCCCCTGGCGGCGGCCATTAGGGCTGACCCGGGTGTGAAGGGTATCCTGGTACCAGGCAGCAGGGGCCTGAGGGTCAAGTTGTCGCAGTATGCGGATGATACCACACTGCTACTGGACAACGATGCGTGTCTGAGTCGGTCTTTGGAGATCTTCCAGGACTTTGGCCGGGTGTCTGGCGCGGAGCTCAACCGTGCTAAATCCTCGGTTAAGTTCTTTGGGCGGTGGAAGAGTAGGTCAGACGTACCAGGAGGGCTGTCGCTCTGTGAGGGGCCCTTGAGGATTCTTGGGGTCCACTTTGAGGCAGCCCGTAGCGCCGTGGCCAACTGGACCAGGCGCATGGAAGCAGTCCAGAAGAAGTTCACCCTCTGGAAGGCCAGGAGACTGACCTTCATGGGCAAAGTCCTGGTTCTGAAGGTGGACGTGTTGCCATCCCTCCTGTTCCTGGCATACATCTACCCTATGCCGGCCAGCATGCGGAGGCCTCTGATCCGCCTCATGTTCGGTTTCCTTTGGGGGGGAAGTTACGAGTATGTGGCGAGGGCCCGCATGCTGGCACCCATGGGGGACGGGGGGCGGGATGTGCCTCACCTCCCGCTCAAGCTGGATTGTATTTTTGTTTCCTTTTTGTTGAAGGAGTTGTCCTCTCCGGTGGTTCATCCATCAGGCCATTTCCTGCGTTTCTTTTTCGCTTACCCGGCGAGGAGGCTTATGGTCTGGAACAACTCGGGCCCCCGGGCAGAGCAGTTGCCCTGGCATTATGGCCACGCGGCCAAGTGGCTTCGGGCTCACCCCGAGGCTTTGGATCGGGACGTGGGGCCGGACCATAGGAGGCTCTATGCCGAGGTGAGGCAGGGAGTGAACGCTCCAGCCATGGTGGGCATTCCCTCTACGGTCTGGTTGTCGGTCCAACTGCCTGGCCTGGACAACGGGCTCAAGGACCTGAACTGGCTAGTGTTACATAAGAGCCTGCCGGTGCGGTCCATCATGCACCGGCATGGCCTGGCGAGGTCCGCGGGGTGCCCCAGAGCCGTGTGCTCTGGGGAAGAGACCATTAGACATGCCATGTGGGACTGTCCATTTGCGGGGGTTGTTTGGGCCAGGGCTTTGGTGCTATTGGGGAGAGTGGAGGGTGGGTTTACGCTGTCTTGGCCCAGAGTAGAGAGGGGCATAGGAAGGGTGACTGGAGGAGCACGGGGAAGGCTGGTGGCCTGGTTGATCATCAGCCTTTTCAAGCAGACAATTTGGGGGGCCAGACAGGCTTTGGTGAAAACCAACGCAGACTGGGGGGTGGAGGGTGTTGTGAGAAGGGTTGAGGGAGACTTGAGAGGGAGGATGAGGCGAGATGTGGCGAGGTGGGGTCAACATGCGGCCCTAGAACGGTGGAAAGGGGGAATGGGACTAATGTAGTAGTTTTGTCGTGCCCGAGAGTGGTTTAGTGGCTGGTATGGGGTTTTTGTTTTGTTGTGTAGTAATTGTTTTTTGGTTCGGTATAGGTATGTGATTGGTTTTGTATTATGTATGTCTGTTTTTTTGATAATAAAATAAGAATGAAGGTAAAACTCCTCTCCCAGCTGTTTGGAGAGGAGGTAACACCTGATTTCACAAAAAAAAAAAAAAAAAAAAAAATCTGTTCTTATCAGTTTAATATCTGATACGTCCCCTACCCGGGGACCATATATTAAATTGATTTTTGGAACAGGGAGATGGAATAGGGGCTTGCTCCGTCCACTCCACGCATCGACCTGGTCTTGCAGTATCTCCAGGAACGGTGCACTCACTCCTCCTAACTTTGTCAAAGTAAATGTTTTGGTACGCTAATCTGCGATGGGTTAAAGGCAATGCAAAAAAAAAGAAATCATTAGATGGGCAATGCTCAGTTTAATCTGCGTTATGTTTTCCCGCCCTTTTTGTTAAAAAAAAAAACGTCCGTGTGTGTGTGTGTGTGTGTGTGTGTGTGTAAATGGCTGCATTTACATAGCGCTTTACAATTTGTTCCTCACATTTTACCCATTCACTCAGACGTTCACACACCGATGGCGGAGGCAACCATGCAAGGTGCCAACCTACCTGCTCATCAGGAGCAATTAGGGGATAAGTGTCTTTAAACAAAGCACAATTGATGCAAACACAGACAACGTGTTGTAAATGCTAGTACAGTAACATCCACCCCCCTGCGTCCTGTATCAGCCGCGCCGGGCGTGCCCGCTGGCCATAATGGGGGTTATCGCTTCTCGGCCTTTTGGCTAAGATCAAGTGTAGTATCTGTTCTTATCAGTTTAATATCTGATACGTCCCCTACCCGGGGACCATATATTAAATTGATTTTTGGAACAGGGAGATGGAATAGGGGCTTGCTCCGTCCACTCCACGCATCGACCTGGTCTTGCAGTATCTCCAGGAACGGTGCACTCACTCCTCCTAACTTTGTCAAAGTAAATGTTTTGGTACGCTAATCTGCGATGGGTTAAAGGCAATGCAAAAAAAAAGAAATCATTAGATGGGCAACGCTCTGTTTAATCTGCGTTATGTTTTCCCGCCCTTTTTGTTAAAAAAAAAAAAAAAAAAAAAAAAAAAAACGTCCTCATGTGTATGTGTGTGTGTGTGTGTGTGTGTGTGTGTGTGTAAATGGCTGCATTTACATAGCGCTTTACAATTTGTTCCTCACATTTTACCCATTCACTCAGACGTTCACACACCGATGGCGGAGGCAACCATGCAAGGTGCCAACCTACCTGCTCATCAGGAGCAATTAGGGGATAAGTGTCTTTAAACAAAGCACAATTGATGCAAACACAGACAACGTGTTGTAAATGCTAGTACAGTAACATCCACCCCCCTGCGTACTGTATCAGCCGCGCCGGGCGTGCCCGCTGGCCATAATGGGGGTTATCGCTTCTCGGCCTTTTGGCTAAGATCAAGTGGATGACCGGTGTATGCTGTTCCTGGTTTTGTTTGCTTGTTTATTATTTTTCTCACATTTCCACAGTCGTGCGGTGTATGGGACTGGAAATTGAGTTTTTTTTATTGTTTGTGCTGGCTTCTCCCTACGATGGCCAGCACTCCACGGCAGTCGACCCCTAGGGCTGGGTTACGGTTTTCGGCGAGGTTCATATGGAAGGATGGAACGATGCCCATGTGGAACAGAGATGTGTTTGTGGATGGTGTCATCATGACTCAACTCAAGTTGAAGGCGGACGATATTTTTTGCATCCAGCACAATGCCCAGGAGAGGGGCTACGATGTTTCCTTCAGATCCAGTTTGGGGCTCCAGGGGGTTTTGGAGGACTGCAAGCGGATGGAGGCTGATGTCGGACCCCTCAGCCATTTCGAGGTGTTTTCTCTGGACAGGCTGAATTTTCGAGTTATCAATGTCACAATGTACAACCCGTACGTGATCGATAAGGAGGTGACTGATTTTTTGGCCCCCTACGCTGAGGTGATATCTGAGGTCCGGAGGATCAGAGACAGACGTGGGATCTGGACGGGGCGGAGGCAGGTGCAGGTGCTCCTAAAGGCTGTTCCCGGTGGCTGTGACGGGCTGGCTCATCCCCCAGCCTTCTTTTCCTTGGGGCCTGATAGGGGGTATTTGTTTTATAACAACCAGCCCCCTTTCTGCCGAAGGTGCCGGGTGGCAGGGCACTCTGATGGAAAGTGTGGGGAGGTGAGGTGCCACCATTGCAAGGAGGAGGGCCACATGGCTAAAGATTGTAAGGTTGGTAAGAAATGCCACAACTGCAGTTCCACCGACCACCTGGTGAGGGCCTGTCCCCAGGAGCGGCGGTATTCGTCAGTGGTGGTGATGGGGAAGGAGCTTGCACCGAAGACCGGAGAGGAGGAAGAAAGTGCACCAGTGGCACCAGCACCAGCACCAATAGAGGCGATTCCTGTGGAGAAGGACGCAGAGGCGGAGACGGTACTCCTGGTTGGCAACAAGACAGTTTCCCCTTTGTCTTCCGATGGAGAGGCGATGGACGAGGAGGAGGTGGTCGGTGGAGCCAGCGGAGCCAGTGGAGCCAGTGGAGCCAGAAAACGGAGGTTAAGGGTTAAAAGGACTACACCTGGGTCAGAAGGTATGGGGGCAGGGGAAATTACCGGTGGGGGCCCACAAAAAAAGGTAAGGGGAGGGAAGGGAGGTAGGGTGGCCCTCTTAGTGCAACAGGTCGGTGGGGAGCAGGGGGTTGGTGGGGGAGTGGGTTTGGCGGATGTTGAGGCTGAGGGGGAGGGGGTTTGTTTACCGGTTTCCCCTGTCCTGGACAGTATGGACAGTATGGACCCTTTTGAGACTCCAAGCCTTGGGGAAGGGTTACAGGTGGGAGCACCCAACACTTTGCCTGCTTCTTGGGATAAGGGGGAGGATGGGGAGGACAGTTAAAAGTGGGGGTAGGGGTATTATTGTGGGTTGGTTTTTTGTTTAATTTAATTTTATTATTGTCAATGGCTTTCACAGTGGGCACTTTTAATGCACGGGGGTTGAGGGGTTCTGTTAAGAGGAGGGGCTTTTTTGATTATGTTGCCTCACTCAGGCTTACCGTTTGTTTTGTTCAAGAGGTGCACTTACGGGATGGGAGGGATTGTGGTGTGTTTTCAAAGGAATGGGACAAGGGGGAATCGTTTTGGTCAGTGGGGGGGGTTCACTCATCTGGTGTGGGGATACTGTTTGGAAACCGGGAGGCAAGGGTGGTGGGTTCTTTTGTAATTGTGCAGGGGAGGGTTATGGGGGTTGATGTGAATATTGGGGTTTTGAAATTGAGGGTGGTGGTGGTGTACGGGCCACAGAGGGCGGGTGAAAGGAGTGCCATGATGGAGGCTTTAAGGCCTTTTTTTGCCACAAACAGGCAGATGGTGGTGGGGGGTGATTTTAATGTGGATCTGGGGAGGGTGGGTGATCCAAGTGCTGGGTGTGTGGGTTCTTTTTTTAAGGGGCAGGGGCTTGTGGATGGAGGGAAGGCACTTACCCCTCGAATAGATGGTCCCACATGGCGTAACTCCCGGGGGGTAGCCAGGCGTCTCGATTATGTGTTTTTTTCTCGGTCCTTGGTCCTATTGTCGGGCCGGGTGGTCCCTGTTTTTTTCTCTGACCATGATGGGCTCCTCTTTCGGGTCCGGTCTAGCGCTCCTGTTTTCGGCCCCGGGTACTGGAGGTTGAACTCCAGTGTCCTTGGCGAGGATGAGTTCTGCAGTAGCTTTGTCTCCTTTTTCCGGGGGCTCGAGGGACTTAGGGCTTTGTTTTCTGGTGTGGTGGAGTGGTGGGAGGGGGCTAAGGAGAGGATAAAGGGGTTTTGTATTATGTATTGTCAACGGAGGGCGAAGGAGGCGGGGAGGGAAGTGCTCCGTCTTCAACACCTCCTCGAGCTCGAGTACACTTTGGGTAACCTAGGTGGCGCTGTAGACCAGCGGGCTTGTGACTCCCTTAAGACAGAACTTAGGGATGTCTATGAGGATAAGGCCCGTGCTTACCTGACGCGGTCACGTCGTGAGTTCTTGGAGAAGAATGAGACGTGTTCCGCAGCCTTTTTCAGCAGCGTGAGGGCTGATAAGGGAAGGAAGGTGATATCGGGAGTTAGGGACAGTCAGGGTCAGGTGGTTACTGAGACAGGGGAGATGGTAAGGGTCGCAACCGATCACTTCCGCTCCTTCTTCTGTGAACGAGTGGTGGATGAGGAGCGAGCAGAGGCTTTTTTGCAGCTTGTGGCTCAGAGGGTACCGTCAGACCTGGCTGAGGCTTTGGAGGCCCCTCTCTCTCTCGAGGAATTGGAGGGTGCCCTTCGTAGAATGGGCAAGCGTAAGGTTCCGGGCATCGATGGCCTGCCGGCTGAGTTTTATCTCATGTTTTGGGATATTCTCGGCCCGGTGGTTCTCGAGGTCCTGACCGAGGTCCTCCGCACAGGGGCACTGGGAGGGTCAATGGCTAAGGGGGTGATCTCACTTCTGTTTAAGAAGGGGGACGCCTCTGACCTTAAGAACTGGCGGCCATTGACCATGCTGTGTGTTGATTACAAGCTTTTGGCTAAGGTTCTCACAGACCGTCTGTGCACAGCTCTCCCAGATGCGGTCCATGTGGATCAGACGTGTGGGGTGGCTGGGCGCTCGTTGAGATGGAATCTCCAGCTCATCAGAGACGTCATCGCTTGGGCAGAGGATCGGGACCTGCCACTTATGGTGGTGGGTCTTGATCAGGCCAAAGCCTTTGATAGGGTTCACTGGGGTTTTATGTTCAAAGTTTTAGAGAGAATAGGCTTAGGGCGGGTTTTTGTTGGGTGGCTGCGTACTCTGTACACAGCAGTGGGGAGCACGGTTTCTGTTAATGGGCACTTGGGGGAGTTTTTTGGGTTGCACGCAGGGGTAAGACAGGGGTGTCCGCTCTCTCCCCTGCTCTACGTCCTTTATATGGAGCCCCTGGCGGCGGCCATTAGGGCTGACCCGGGTGTGAAGGGTATCCTGGTACCAGGCAGCAGGGGCCTGAGGGTCAAGTTGTCGCAGTATGCGGATGATACCACACTGCTACTGGACAACGATGCGTGTCTGAGTCGGTCTTTGGAGATCTTCCAGGACTTTGGCCGGGTGTCTGGCGCGGAGCTCAACCGTGCTAAATCCTCGGTTAAGTTCTTTGGGCGGTGGAAGAGTAGGTCAGACGTACCAGGAGGGCTGTCGCTCTGTGAAGGGGCCCTGAGGATTCTTGGGGTCCTCTTTGAGGCAGCCCACAGTGCCACGGTCAACTGGACCAGGCGAATAGATGCAGTTCATAAAAAGTTTGCCCTCTGGAAGGCCAGGAGACTGACCTTTACGGGGAAGGTACTGGTTTTGAAGGTAGACGTGTTGCCGTCCCTCCTGTACCTGGCGTACATCTTTCCGATGCCGGCCAGCATGCGGAGGCCGCTCACTCGGCTTGTGTTTCGTTTCATGTGGGGGGGGAGTTATGAATACGTGGCGAGGGCACGCATGTTGGCTCCGGTGGGGGAAGGGGGGAGGGACGTGCCCCATTTCCCACTCAAGTTGGACTGCATTTTTGTTTCTTTTTTGCTCAAAGAATTGTCCTCTCCGGTAGTCCATCCATCTGGCTACTTCCTCCGGTTCTACTTTGCCTACCCGGCAAGGAGGGTCATGGCCTGGTCCAATTCGGCCCCCCGGGCGGAGCAGTTGCCGTGGCATTTTGGCCACGCGGCAAAGTGGCTGCGGGCTCATCCTGGGGTTTTGGAAGGGGATGTGGGGTTGGACCAGAAGAGGCTCTATGCCGAGGTGAGACAGGGAGTGACCGCGCCAGCTGTGGTGGGGATACCCGCTACAGTTTGGTTGTCGGTACAACTGCCTGGCCTGGACAATGGGCTCAAGGATTTAGGATGGCTGATGTTACACAGGAGTTTGCCGGTGCGTGAGATCATGCACCGGCATGGCTTGGCGAGATCCCCGGTGTGCCCCAGAGCTGGTTGCTTTGTGGACGAGACTATTAGACACGTCATGTGGGACTGTCCTTTTGCAGGGGTGGTGTGGGCTAGGGCATCTGTGTTGATTGGGAGGTTGGAGGGGAGTGTTGGGGTCACATGGGCAAGATTGGAGAGAGGGATTGGGAGAGCTGGGGGGGGGCGTAGGGGGCGTCTCCTGCAATGGCTGCTCATGGGCCTTTTTAAGAAGGGGCTGTGGGAGGCCAGACAGGCTCTGGTTAAAAAGGCGGTGGATTGGGGGGTGGAGGGGGTTGTTAGGAGAGTAGAGGGGGACGTAAAGGGAAGGATGCGGTGGGATGTGAAGAGGTGGGGACATCATGCTGCTAGGGAGAGATGGAAGGGGGGTTTAGGTTTGATGGAAGGGATGTAGTGGTTGCTTAGGATATTGACATATGGTTTTTTTTTGTGGAGACCGGAAAGTGCATAAGTGGAAAATGGGGACATGGTTTTTTGTCTTGGATAGTGGGCTATTGTTTTGGGTGGGATAAAGGGAGGTTTTGGTTAACAGTGGGTGGTTTAATTTGGGGTTCATTTTCATTTTCAACTGTAACAGGGACAGAATACAATAAGGAACATAAAATGAAAATGTAGAAATGCAAATGTTCAGGAAAGTTTTGTTTGGATTAGTAGGGAAAGGTAAATTAAGAATGTGTGCACATGTATGGGTGTTTTAAATAGTATGATAGGAAGTCGTTTTGTAGTTTGTATGGTATAGGGACAGATAGGATGTGATAACATGTATATGATTATTTTTGATATAAAATTAAGAAAGAAGGTAAAAACTCCCCTCCCAGCTGGTTGGAGGGGAGGAGAAGCCCGATTTCACAAAAAAAATAAAAAAAAAAAAAAAAAAAATCTGTTCTTATCAGTTTAATATCTGATACGTCCCCTACCCGGGGACCATATATTAAATTGATTTTTGGAACAGGGAGATGGAATAGGGGCTTGCTCCGTCCACTCCACGCATCGACCTGGTCTTGCAGTATCTCCAGGAACGGTGCACTCACTCCTCCTAACTTTGTCAAAGTAAATGTTTTGGTACGCTAATCTGCGATGGGTTAAAGGCAATGCAAAAAAAAAGAAATCATTAGATGGGCAATGCTCAGTTTAATCTGCGTTATGTTTTCCCGCCCTTTTTGTTAAAAAAAAAAACGTCCGTGTGTGTGTGTGTGTGTGTGTGTGTGTGTGTGTGTGTGTGTAAATGGCTGCATTTACATAGCGCTTTACAATTTGTTCCTCACATTTTACCCATTCACTCAGACGTTCACACACCGATGGCGGAGGCAACCATGCAAGGTGCCAACCTACCTGCTCATCAGGAGCAATTAGGGGATAAGTGTCTTTAAACAAAGCACAATTGATGCAAACACAGACAACGTGTTGTAAATGCTAGTACAGTAACATCCACCCCCCTGCGTACTGTATCAGCCGCGCCGGGCGTGCCCGCTGGCCATAATGGGGGTTATCGCTTCTCGGCCTTTTGGCTAAGATCAAGTGTAGTATCTGTTCTTATCAGTTTAATATCTGATACGTCCCCTACCCGGGGACCATATATTAAATTGATTTTTGGAACAGGGAGATGGAATAGGGGCTTGCTCCGTCCACTCCACGCATCGACCTGGTCTTGCAGTATCTCCAGGAACGGTGCACTCACTCCTCCTAACTTTGTCAAAGTAAATGTTTTGGTACGCTAATCTGCGATGGGTTAAAGGCAATGCAAAAAAAAAGAAATCATTAGATGGGCAATGCTCAGTTTAATCTGCGTTATGTTTTCCCGCCCTTTTTGTTAAAAAAAAAAACGTCCGTGTGTGTGTGTGTGTGTGTGTGTGTGTAAATGGCTGCATTTACATAGCGCTTTACAATTTGTTCCTCACATTTTACCCATTCACTCAGACGTTCACACACCGATGGCGGAGGCAACCATGCAAGGTGCCAACCTACCTGCTCATCAGGAGCAATTAGGGGATAAGTGTCTTTAAACAAAGCACAATTGATGCAAACACAGACAACGTGTTGTAAATGCTAGTACAGTAACATCCACCCCCCTGCGTCCTGTATCAGCCGCGCCGGGCGTGCCCGCTGGCCATAATGGGGGTTATCGCTTCTCGGCCTTTTGGCTAAGATCGTGGAGGATCGTTTCGCGTTTATTATTTTACTCTCATTTCCACAGTCGTGCGGTGTATGGGACGTGGAAAGGGAGGTCTTTTTTGTTTTCTGTGCTGGCTTCTCCCTAGGAGGGTCAGTACTTAAGTTTCTTAGTTTTTTCTCTTTTGTTGGGTGTGGGTGACCGGCCTGTTTGCGATGGCCGGCTCATCCCCTGACTCTGCACAGTCGACCCCCGGGGTCGGACTGAGGCGCACAGCCCGTTTTTCCTGCTCCGGACCGGGGGAGTTGCTGGAGAGAGGCCTTTTCGTCAGGGGTGTCCTGGTGAAGCAGCTCGGCCTGAAGGTGGAGGAGGTTTACTGCCTGCAGTCGAACCTGCCAGAGAAGTGCTACGATGTGACCTTGGGGACTGAGGGCAGATACAACGACATGTTGAAGAAGTGCGAGGAATCGGCAGCCGTTGGTCTGCTGTCAGGCTTCAAGGTCACGGGTTTGGACAAGCCCAATTTCAGGTTAGTCACAATCCAAATGTATAATCCATTTGTGACTGACCTGACTTTGGCTTCCTTCCTGGGGAAATACGGGGACACGAGTTCTGCGGCACGGTATTGTTTGGATCCGTGGGGAATTTGGACTGGACGTAGGCAGTATCAAGTGCTGCTTCACCAGGACAAGGACGGGCACGAGGGCCTCAAACACCCGCCTGCCTTCTTCACCTTGGGCGGCGACAGGGGTTTCCTCTATTACTCCCGGCAGCCGCCTTTTTGTAGGCGGTGCAGGACATCGGGTCACACAGAGGCGGGTTGTAGCGGTGCCACCTGCCGTTTCTGTGGAGGGGACCACGAGACGAGGAACTGTGGGGCTCCAAAGAAGTGCCATGGCTGTGGGCGGGAGGGCCACCTCTTCAGGAGCTGTCCCAACCGCCAGAGGACCTTCGCTGAAGCGGTGGGCGGAGGAAGAAGCGGGGCCCGAGGTCCGGCCCAGACAGCGGCTCCAGCAGCGGCGGCAGAGGCCCAGGCGGGGAAGGCGGCTCCAGCGGATGCTCCGGCATTGGCGGTGGCAGAGGCCCAGGCGGTGCGGCCGGCTCCGGCGGAAGCTCCGGCATCGGCGATGGCAGAGGCCCAGGCGGCGCGGCCGGCTCCGGCAGAAGCTCCAGCATCGGCGGTGGCAGAGGCCCATGCGGGGGAGGTGGCTCCGGCGGAGTTTCCAGCATCGGCAGTGGCAGAGGCCCAGGCGGGGAAGGCGGCTCCGGAGGGAGCTCCAGCAGTGACGGCAACATCGGCCCATACAAGGGAGGCGGCCTCGGTGGCGGATCCGGCGCAGGCTCCGGCGACGTCTCCAAGGAGGACTCGGAGGCCAGCTCCGGCCCCACCGGCGCAGAGGAAAAGGATGGCACCTGCACCACTAGCAGGCCAGGAGGAGGCGGTACGGAGGCAGAAGGTGCAGTCAGTGTCTGCCCCACCGGGAGAGCAGGAGGGGGCAGGACGGAGGCACGGGACGCAGTCGGCGTCTGCTCCACCAGGCGTGCAGGGGGAGATGGGACAGGGGGCCAGCATGGCGGGGATGGTGACAGGCACTGGTAGCCAGAGAGTTTCAGTGGCTGGACCATCGCTCCGGGCTCCAGAGCCCACAGAGGGGGGTTTTATGCAACGGATTGGGTCAGTTGTTGCATCAGCTGCCAGGAAGATCCGGACCTCACAGGGTCTGGGGCTCTCGGGTGAGGGAGGCGTGAGGAAGGCCAAGGGGCCTGGGGGTCAAGGGATGGGTGGTGGGTTTGGTCTGGGTGGCACGGGTGTTTCTGGCGGACTGGGGGAAGGGGGAGGGGGTTCTTCTCCCAGCTCAGAGGGATCGTCGGGGGAAAGTTTGGGGTTGGAGATGGACTTTTCCCCAAGCCTTGTGGCTTTGTCCCCTTTGGGGACTGACGCTTATGAGGGTTCAGAGAGGCCACCAACTTCCCCCAACGTGATGCCCTATTCGTGGGCAGAGGCGTCAGAGGAGCTCTACCGGGACCTTGGGATTTAGAGGGGTCTGGGAGTGTTTTTTCTTGTTTTTTCCAAAATGTCTTTTATAGCTGCTACTTTTAACGTCAGAGGCTTGAGGGACCGAGTCAAAAGAGCGGCTGTTTTTGATTTCCTCGGTTCCCTTCATTTCTCTTTCTGTTTTTTGCAGGAGGTGCACTTGAAGGGTGGGGAGGATGTGAGGGATTTCCAGAAGGAGTGGAGTGGGGGGGATTCAGTGTGGAGTGTGGGGGGGGTTCATTCTGATGGGGTGGGCTTTTTGTTTGGGAGGGGAGTCAGGGTGGAGGACGTTTTTGTTGTTTCTCAGGGGAGGGTTTTTGGTGCTGATATAGCAATTGGGGAATGTAGGTTGAGGGTTATTGGGGTGTATGGGTGTCAGGGGGTTGCAGATAGGGTTAGACTGTTTGAGGGGTTAGTGCCACATTGTGCGACAAATAGACTGTTGGTCATTGGGGGTGATTTTAATTGTGAGTTGGGGAGGGGGGATATGGGTGGTAGGTGCATCGCGGGGCTCATGGCTTCTTTTGGGTTGGTGGACGGGGGGAGGGCTGTCACTCCCCGTTTGGATGGTCCCACATGGCGTAACTCCCGGGGGGTCGCCAGGCGGCTGGACTACATCCTCGCTTCACGGTCTTTGGGTCTGTTGTCTGGACGGGTGGTCCCTGCCTTTTTTTCGGACCATGACGGGGTCCTCCTGCGGTTTCGGTCGGCCGTTCCGGTTTTTGGGCGCGGGTACTGGAGGCTGAACTCCGGCATCCTCAGTGAGGCTGAGTTTGCCGGTGGTTTCGCCCTTTTTTTCCGGGGGCTTGAGGGACTCAGGCCATTCTTTGCCGGTGTGGTGGAGTGGTGGGAGGTGGCCAAGGAGAGGATAAGGGGGTTTGCCATTGGGTACAGCAAAAGGAGGGCGAAGAAGGCGGGGAGGGAGGTGCACCGTCTTCAACGTCTCCTCGAGTTCGAGTACACCTTGGGTAACCAAGGTGGCATTGTAGATCAGCGGGCTTGTGACTCCCTTAAAGCCGAGCTTAGGGGGGTCTATGAAGTTAGGGCCCGTGCTTTCCTATCGCGGTCACGTCGGGATTTCTTGGAGAAGGATGAGACGTGTTCTGCAGCTTTTTTTGGCAGTGTAAGGGCCGATAAGGTAAGGAAGACAATCACGGGGGTTAGGGACAGCCGGGGTCAGGTGACAACAGAAGCAGGGGAGATGGTAAGGGTCTCAACAGACCACTTCCGCTCTTTCTTCTGTGAACGGGTGGTGGATGAGGACCGCGCAGAGGCTTTTTTGCAGCTCGTGGCTCAAAGGGTTTCGCCCGACCTGGCTGAGGCTTTGGAGGCCCCTCTCTCTCTCGAGGAATTGGAGGGTGCCCTTCGTAGGATGGGCAAGCGTAAGGTTCCGGGCATCGACGGCCTGCCGGCTGAGTTTTATCTCAGGTTTTGGGATATTCTCGGCCCGGTGGTTCTAGAGGTCCTGACCGAGGTCCTCCGCACAGGGGCGCTGGGAGGGTCGATGGCTAAGGGGGTGATCTCACTTCTGTTCAAGAAGGGGGACGCCTCTGACCTTAATAACTGGCGGCCTTTGACCATGCTGTGTGTGGACTATAAGCTATTGGCTAAGGTCCTCACGGACCGTCTGTGCGCAGCTCTCCCGGATGCGGTCCATGTGGACCAGACGTGTGGGGTGGCTGGGCGCTCGTTGAGATGGAACCTCCAGCTCATCAGAGACGTCATCGCTTGGGCAG
Source organism: Notolepis coatsorum (assembly GCF_963971535.1). Taxonomy (NCBI): domain Eukaryota; kingdom Metazoa; phylum Chordata; class Actinopteri; order Aulopiformes; family Paralepididae; genus Notolepis; species Notolepis coatsorum. The sequence goes on from NW_028174865.1 coordinate 519,536, forward strand.
AGGATCGGGATTTGCCACTTATGGTTGTGGGTCTCGATCAGGCCAAAGCCTTTGATAGGGTTCACTGGGGTTTTATGTTCAAGGTTCTAGAGAGGATAGGGTTAGGGCGGGTTTTTGTTGGGTGGCTGCGTACCCTGTACACAGCAGTGGGGAGCACGGTTTCCGTTAATGGGCACTTGGGGGAGTTTTTTGGGTTGCACGCAGGGGTAAGACAGGGGTGTCCGCTCTCACCCCTGCTCTACGTCCTTTATATGGAGCCCCTGGCGGCGGCCATTAGGGCTGACCCGGGTGTGAAGGGTATCCTGGTACCAGGCAGCAGGGGCCTGAGGGTCAAGTTGTCGCAGTATGCGGATGATACCACACTGCTACTGGACAACGATGCGTGTCTGAGTCGGTCTTTGGAGATCTTCCAGGACTTTGGCCGGGTGTCTGGCGCGGAGCTCAACCGTGCTAAATCCTCGGTTAAGTTCTTTGGGCGGTGGAAGAGTAGGTCAGACGTACCAGGAGGGCTGTCGCTCTGTGAGGGGCCCTTGAGGATTCTTGGGGTCCACTTTGAGGCAGCCCGTAGCGCCGTGGCCAACTGGACCAGGCGCATGGAAGCAGTCCAGAAGAAGTTCACCCTCTGGAAGGCCAGGAGACTGACCTTCATGGGCAAAGTCCTGGTTCTGAAGGTGGACGTGTTGCCATCCCTCCTGTTCCTGGCATACATCTACCCTATGCCGGCCAGCATGCGGAGGCCTCTGATCCGCCTCATGTTCGGTTTCCTTTGGGGGGGAAGTTACGAGTATGTGGCGAGGGCCCGCATGCTGGCACCCATGGGGGACGGGGGGCGGGATGTGCCTCACCTCCCGCTCAAGCTGGATTGTATTTTTGTTTCCTTTTTGTTGAAGGAGTTGTCCTCTCCGGTGGTTCATCCATCAGGCCATTTCCTGCGTTTCTTTTTCGCTTACCCGGCGAGGAGGCTTATGGTCTGGAACAACTCGGGCCCCCGGGCAGAGCAGTTGCCCTGGCATTATGGCCACGCGGCCAAGTGGCTTCGGGCTCACCCCGAGGCTTTGGATCGGGACGTGGGGCCGGACCATAGGAGGCTCTATGCCGAGGTGAGGCAGGGAGTGAACGCTCCAGCCATGGTGGGCATTCCCTCTACGGTCTGGTTGTCGGTCCAACTGCCTGGCCTGGACAACGGGCTCAAGGACCTGAACTGGCTAGTGTTACATAAGAGCCTGCCGGTGCGGTCCATCATGCACCGGCATGGCCTGGCGAGGTCCGCGGGGTGCCCCAGAGCCGTGTGCTCTGGGGAAGAGACCATTAGACATGCCATGTGGGACTGTCCATTTGCGGGGGTTGTTTGGGCCAGGGCTTTGGTGCTATTGGGGAGAGTGGAGGGTGGGTTTACGCTGTCTTGGCCCAGAGTAGAGAGGGGCATAGGAAGGGTGACTGGAGGAGCACGGGGAAGGCTGGTGGCCTGGTTGATCATCAGCCTTTTCAAGCAGACAATTTGGGGGGCCAGACAGGCTTTGGTGAAAACCAACGCAGACTGGGGGGTGGAGGGTGTTGTGAGAAGGGTTGAGGGAGACTTGAGAGGGAGGATGAGGCGAGATGTGGCGAGGTGGGGTCAACATGCGGCCCTAGAACGGTGGAAAGGGGGAATGGGACTAATGTAGTAGTTTTGTCGTGCCCGAGAGTGGTTTAGTGGCTGGTATGGGGTTTTTGTTTTGTTGTGTAGTAATTGTTTTTTGGTTCGGTATAGGTATGTGATTGGTTTTGTATTATGTATGTCTGTTTTTTTGATAATAAAATAAGAATGAAGGTAAAACTCCTCTCCCAGCTGTTTGGAGAGGAGGTAACACCTGATTTTACAAAAAAAAAAAAAAAAAAAAAAATCTGTTCTTATCAGTTTAATATCTGATACGTCCCCTACCCGGGGACCATATATTAAATTGATTTTTGGAACAGGGAGATGGAATAGGGGCTTGCTCCGTCCACTCCACGCATCGACCTGGTCTTGCAGTATCTCCAGGAACGGTGCACTCACTCCTCCTAACTTTGTCAAAGTAAATGTTTTGGTACGCTAATCTGCGATGGGTTAAAGGCAATGCAAAAAAAAAGAAATCATTAGATGGGCAATGCTCAGTTTAATCTGCGTTATGTTTTCCCGCCCTTTTTGTTAAAAAAAAAAACGTCCGTTTGTGTGTGTGTGTGTGTGTGTGTGTGTGTGTGTGTAAATGGCTGCATTTACATAGCGCTTTACAATTTGTTCCTCACATTTTACCCATTCACTCAGACGTTCACACACCGATGGCGGAGGCAACCATGCAAGGTGCCAACCTACCTGCTCATCAGGAGCAATTAGGGGATAAGTGTCTTTAAACAAAGCACAATTGATGCAAACACAGACAACGTGTTGTAAATGCTAGTACAGTAACATCCACCCCCCTGCGTCCTGTATCAGCCGCGCCGGGCGTGCCCGCTGGCCATAATGGGGGTTATCGCTTCTCGGCCTTTTGGCTAAGATCAAGTGGATGACCGGTGTATGCTGTTCCTGGTTTTGTTTGCTTGTTTATTATTTTTCTCACATTTCCACAGTCGTGCGGTGTATGTGACTGGAAATTGAGTTTTTTTTATTGTTTGTGCTGGCTTCTCCCTACGATGGCCAGCACTCCACGGCAGTCGACCCCTAGGGCTGGGTTACGGTTTTCGGCGAGGTTCATATGGAAGGATGGAACGATGCCCATGTGGAACAGAGATGTGTTTGTGGATGGTGTCATCATGACTCAACTCAAGTTGAAGGCGGACGATATTTTTTGCATCCAGCACAATGCCCAGGAGAGGGGCTACGATGTTTCCTTCAGATCCAGTTTGGGGCTCCAGGGGGTTTTGGAGGACTGCAAGCGGATGGAGGCTGATGTCGGACCCCTCAGCCATTTCGAGGTGTTTTCTCTGGACAGGCTGAATTTTCGAGTTATCAATGTCACAATGTACAACCCGTACGTGATCGATAAGGAGGTGACTGATTTTTTGGCCCCCTACGCTGAGGTGATATCTGAGGTCCGGAGGATCAGAGACAGACGTGGGATCTGGACGGGGCGGAGGCAGGTGCAGGTGCTCCTAAAGGCTGTTCCCGGTGGCTGTGACGGGCTGGCTCATCCCCCAGCCTTCTTTTCCTTGGGGCCTGATAGGGGGTATTTGTTTTATAACAACCAGCCCCCTTTCTGCCGAAGGTGCCGGGTGGCAGGGCACTCTGATGGAAAGTGTGGGGAGGTGAGGTGCCACCATTGCAAGGAGGAGGGCCACATGGCTAAAGATTGTAAGGTTGGTAAGAAATGCCACAACTGCAGTTCCACCGACCACCTGGTGAGGGCCTGTCCCCAGGAGCGGCGGTATTCGTCAGTGGTGGTGATGGGGAAGGAGCTTGCACCGAAGACCGGAGAGGAGGAAGAAAGTGCACCAGTGGCACCAGCACCAGCACCAATAGAGGCGATTCCTGTGGAGAAGGACGCAGAGGCGGAGACGGTACTCCTGGTTGGCAACAAGACAGTTTCCCCTTTGTCTTCCGATGGAGAGGCGATGGACGAGGAGGAGGTGGTCGGTGGAGCCAGCGGAGCCAGTGGAGCCAGTGGAGCCAGAAAACGGAGGTTAAGGGTTAAAAGGACTACACCTGGGTCAGAAGGTATGGGGGCAGGGGAAATTACCGGTGGGGGCCCACAAAAAAAGGTAAGGGGAGGGAAGGGAGGTAGGGTGGCCCTCTTAGTGCAACAGGTCGGTGGGGAGCAGGGGGTTGGTGGGGGAGTGGGTTTGGCGGATGTTGAGGCTGAGGGGGAGGGGGTTTGTTTACCGGTTTCCCCTGTCCTGGACAGTATGGACAGTATGGACCCTTTTGAGACTCCAAGCCTTGGGGAAGGGTTACAGGTGGGAGCACCCAACACTTTGCCTGCTTCTTGGGATAAGGGGGAGGATGGGGAGGACAGTTAAAAGTGGGGGTAGGGGTATTATTGTGGGTTGGTTTTTTGTTTAATTTAATTTTATTATTGTCAATGGCTTTCACAGTGGGCACTTTTAATGCACGGGGGTTGAGGGGTTCTGTTAAGAGGAGGGGCTTTTTTGATTATGTTGCCTCACTCAGGCTTACCGTTTGTTTTGTTCAAGAGGTGCACTTACGGGATGGGAGGGATTGTGGTGTGTTTTCAAAGGAATGGGACAAGGGGGAATCGTTTTGGTCAGTGGGGGGGGTTCACTCATCTGGTGTGGGGATACTGTTTGGAAACCGGGAGGCAAGGGTGGTGGGTTCTTTTGTAATTGTGCAGGGGAGGGTTATGGGGGTTGATGTGAATATTGGGGTTTTGAAATTGAGGGTGGTGGTGGTGTACGGGCCACAGAGGGCGGGTGAAAGGAGTGCCATGATGGAGGCTTTAAGGCCTTTTTTTGCCACAAACAGGCAGATGGTGGTGGGGGGTGATTTTAATGTGGATCTGGGGAGGGTGGGTGATCCAAGTGCTGGGTGTGTGGGTTCTTTTTTTAAGGGGCAGGGGCTTGTGGATGGAGGGAAGGCACTTACCCCTCGAATAGATGGTCCCACATGGCGTAACTCCCGGGGGGTAGCCAGGCGTCTCGATTATGTGTTTTTTTCTCGGTCCTTGGTCCTATTGTCGGGCCGGGTGGTCCCTGTTTTTTTCTCTGACCATGATGGGCTCCTCTTTCGGGTCCGGTCTAGCGCTCCTGTTTTCGGCCCCGGGTACTGGAGGTTGAACTCCAGTGTCCTTGGCGAGGATGAGTTCTGCAGTAGCTTTGTCTCCTTTTTCCGGGGGCTCGAGGGACTTAGGGCTTTGTTTTCTGGTGTGGTGGAGTGGTGGGAGGGGGCTAAGGAGAGGATAAAGGGGTTTTGTATTATGTATTGTCAACGGAGGGCGAAGGAGGCGGGGAGGGAAGTGCTCCGTCTTCAACACCTCCTCGAGCTCGAGTACACTTTGGGTAACCTAGGTGGCGCTGTAGACCAGCGGGCTTGTGACTCCCTTAAGACAGAACTTAGGGATGTCTATGAGGATAAGGCCCGTGCTTACCTGACGCGGTCACGTCGTGAGTTCTTGGAGAAGAATGAGACGTGTTCCGCAGCCTTTTTCAGCAGCGTGAGGGCTGATAAGGGAAGGAAGGTGATATCGGGAGTTAGGGACAGTCAGGGTCAGGTGGTTACTGAGACAGGGGAGATGGTAAGGGTCGCAACCGATCACTTCCGCTCCTTCTTCTGTGAACGAGTGGTGGATGAGGAGCGAGCAGAGGCTTTTTTGCAGCTTGTGGCTCAGAGGGTACCGTCAGACCTGGCTGAGGCTTTGGAGGCCCCTCTCTCTCTCGAGGAATTGGAGGGTGCCCTTCGTAGAATGGGCAAGCGTAAGGTTCCGGGCATCGATGGCCTGCCGGCTGAGTTTTATCTCATATCTCATATCTCCTAACTTTGTCAAAGTAAATGTTTTGGTACGCTAATCTGCGATGGGTTAAAGGCAATGCAAAAAAAAAGAAATCATTAGATGGGCAATGCTCAGTTTAATCTGCGTTATGTTTTCCCGCCCTTTTTGTTAAAAAAAAAAACGTCCGTGTGTGTGTGTGTGTGTGTGTGTGTGTGTGTGTGTGTAAATGGCTGCATTTACATAGCGCTTTACAATTTGTTCCTCACATTTTACCCATTCACTCAGACGTTCACACACCGATGGCGGAGGCAACCATGCAAGGTGCCAACCTACCTGCTCATCAGGAGCAATTAGGGGATAAGTGTCTTTAAACAAAGCACAATTGATGCAAACACAGACAACGTGTTGTAAATGCTAGTACAGTAACATCCACCCCCCTGCGTCCTGTATCAGCCGCGCCGGGCGTGCCCGCTGGCCATAATGGGGGTTATCGCTTCTCGGCCTTTTGGCTAAGATCAAGTGGATGACCGGTGTATGCTGTTCCTGGTTTTGTTTGCTTGTTTATTATTTTTCTCACATTTCCACAGTCGTGCGGTGTATGTGACTGGAAATTGAGTTTTTTTTATTGTTTGTGCTGGCTTCTCCCTACGATGGCCAGCACTCCACGGCAGTCGACCCCTAGGGCTGGGTTACGGTTTTCGGCGAGGTTCATATGGAAGGATGGAACGATGCCCATGTGGAACAGAGATGTGTTTGTGGATGGTGTCATCATGACTCAACTCAAGTTGAAGGCGGACGATATTTTTTGCATCCAGCACAATGCCCAGGAGAGGGGCTACGATGTTTCCTTCAGATCCAGTTTGGGGCTCCAGGGGGTTTTGGAGGACTGCAAGCGGATGGAGGCTGATGTCGGACCCCTCAGCCATTTCGAGGTGTTTTCTCTGGACAGGCTGAATTTTCGAGTTATCAATGTCACAATGTACAACCCGTACGTGATCGATAAGGAGGTGACTGATTTTTTGGCCCCCTACGCTGAGGTGATATCTGAGGTCCGGAGGATCAGAGACAGACGTGGGATCTGGACGGGGCGGAGGCAGGTGCAGGTGCTCCTAAAGGCTGTTCCCGGTGGCTGTGACGGGCTGGCTCATCCCCCAGCCTTCTTTTCCTTGGGGCCTGATAGGGGGTATTTGTTTTATAACAACCAGCCCCCTTTCTGCCGAAGGTGCCGGGTGGCAGGGCACTCTGATGGAAAGTGTGGGGAGGTGAGGTGCCACCATTGCAAGGAGGAGGGCCACATGGCTAAAGATTGTAAGGTTGGTAAGAAATGCCACAACTGCAGTTCCACCGACCACCTGGTGAGGGCCTGTCCCCAGGAGCGGCGGTATTCGTCAGTGGTGGTGATGGGGAAGGAGCTTGCACCGAAGACCGGAGAGGAGGAAGAAAGTGCACCAGTGGCACCAGCACCAGCACCAATAGAGGCGATTCCTGTGGAGAAGGACGCAGAGGCGGAGACGGTACTCCTGGTTGGCAACAAGACAGTTTCCCCTTTGTCTTCCGATGGAGAGGCGATGGACGAGGAGGAGGTGGTCGGTGGAGCCAGCGGAGCCAGTGGAGCCAGTGGAGCCAGAAAACGGAGGTTAAGGGTTAAAAGGACTACACCTGGGTCAGAAGGTATGGGGGCAGGGGAAATTACCGGTGGGGGCCCACAAAAAAAGGTAAGGGGAGGGAAGGGAGGTAGGGTGGCCCTCTTAGTGCAACAGGTCGGTGGGGAGCAGGGGGTTGGTGGGGGAGTGGGTTTGGCGGATGTTGAGGCTGAGGGGGAGGGGGTTTGTTTACCGGTTTCCCCTGTCCTGGACAGTATGGACAGTATGGACCCTTTTGAGACTCCAAGCCTTGGGGAAGGGTTACAGGTGGGAGCACCCAACACTTTGCCTGCTTCTTGGGATAAGGGGGAGGATGGGGAGGACAGTTAAAAGTGGGGGTAGGGGTATTATTGTGGGTTGGTTTTTTGTTTAATTTAATTTTATTATTGTCAATGGCTTTCACAGTGGGCACTTTTAATGCACGGGGGTTGAGGGGTTCTGTTAAGAGGAGGGGCTTTTTTGATTATGTTGCCTCACTCAGGCTTACCGTTTGTTTTGTTCAAGAGGTGCACTTACGGGATGGGAGGGATTGTGGTGTGTTTTCAAAGGAATGGGACAAGGGGGAATCGTTTTGGTCAGTGGGGGGGGTTCACTCATCTGGTGTGGGGATACTGTTTGGAAACCGGGAGGCAAGGGTGGTGGGTTCTTTTGTAATTGTGCAGGGGAGGGTTATGGGGGTTGATGTGAATATTGGGGTTTTGAAATTGAGGGTGGTGGTGGTGTACGGGCCACAGAGGGCGGGTGAAAGGAGTGCCATGATGGAGGCTTTAAGGCCTTTTTTTGCCACAAACAGGCAGATGGTGGTGGGGGGTGATTTTAATGTGGATCTGGGGAGGGTGGGTGATCCAAGTGCTGGGTGTGTGGGTTCTTTTTTTAAGGGGCAGGGGCTTGTGGATGGAGGGAAGGCACTTACCCCTCGAATAGATGGTCCCACATGGCGTAACTCCCGGGGGGTAGCCAGGCGTCTCGATTATGTGTTTTTTTCTCGGTCCTTGGTCCTATTGTCGGGCCGGGTGGTCCCTGTTTTTTTCTCTGACCATGATGGGCTCCTCTTTCGGGTCCGGTCTAGCGCTCCTGTTTTCGGCCCCGGGTACTGGAGGTTGAACTCCAGTGTCCTTGGCGAGGATGAGTTCTGCAGTAGCTTTGTCTCCTTTTTCCGGGGGCTCGAGGGACTTAGGGCTTTGTTTTCTGGTGTGGTGGAGTGGTGGGAGGGGGCTAAGGAGAGGATAAAGGGGTTTTGTATTATGTATTGTCAACGGAGGGCGAAGGAGGCGGGGAGGGAAGTGCTCCGTCTTCAACACCTCCTCGAGCTCGAGTACACTTTGGGTAACCTAGGTGGCGCTGTAGACCAGCGGGCTTGTGACTCCCTTAAGACAGAACTTAGGGATGTCTATGAGGATAAGGCCCGTGCTTACCTGACGCGGTCACGTCGTGAGTTCTTGGAGAAGAATGAGACGTGTTCCGCAGCCTTTTTCAGCAGCGTGAGGGCTGATAAGGGAAGGAAGGTGATATCGGGAGTTAGGGACAGTCAGGGTCAGGTGGTTACTGAGACAGGGGAGATGGTAAGGGTCGCAACCGATCACTTCCGCTCCTTCTTCTGTGAACGAGTGGTGGATGAGGAGCGAGCAGAGGCTTTTTTGCAGCTTGTGGCTCAGAGGGTACCGTCAGACCTGGCTGAGGCTTTGGAGGCCCCTCTCTCTCTCGAGGAATTGGAGGGTGCCCTTCGTAGAATGGGCAAGCGTAAGGTTCCGGGCATCGATGGCCTGCCGGCTGAGTTTTATCTCATGTTTTGGGATATTCTCGGCCCGGTGGTTCTCGAGGTCCTGACCGAGGTCCTCCGCACAGGGGCACTGGGAGGGTCAATGGCTAAGGGGGTGATCTCACTTCTGTTTAAGAAGGGGGACGCCTCTGACCTTAAGAACTGGCGGCCATTGACCATGCTGTGTGTTGATTACAAGCTTTTGGCTAAGGTTCTCACAGACCGTCTGTGCACAGCTCTCCCAGATGCGGTCCATGTGGATCAGACGTGTGGGGTGGCTGGGCGCTCGTTGAGATGGAATCTCCAGCTCATCAGAGACGTCATCGCTTGGGCAGAGGATCGGGACCTGCCACTTATGGTGGTGGGTCTTGATCAGGCCAAAGCCTTTGATAGGGTTCACTGGGGTTTTATGTTCAAAGTTTTAGAGAGAATAGGCTTAGGGCGGGTTTTTGTTGGGTGGCTGCGTACTCTGTACACAGCAGTGGGGAGCACGGTTTCTGTTAATGGGCACTTGGGGGAGTTTTTTGGGTTGCACGCAGGGGTAAGACAGGGGTGTCCGCTCTCTCCCCTGCTCTACGTCCTTTATATGGAGCCCCTGGCGGCGGCCATTAGGGCTGACCCGGGTGTGAAGGGTATCCTGGTACCAGGCAGCAGGGGCCTGAGGGTCAAGTTGTCGCAGTATGCGGATGATACCACACTGCTACTGGACAACGATGCGTGTCTGAGTCGGTCTTTGGAGATCTTCCAGGACTTTGGCCGGGTGTCTGGCGCGGAGCTCAACCGTGCTAAATCCTCGGTTAAGTTCTTTGGGCGGTGGAAGAGTAGGTCAGACGTACCAGGAGGGCTGTCGCTCTGTGAAGGGGCCCTGAGGATTCTTGGGGTCCTCTTTGAGGCAGCCCACAGTGCCACGGTCAACTGGACCAGGCGAATAGATGCAGTTCATAAAAAGTTTGCCCTCTGGAAGGCCAGGAGACTGACCTTTACGGGGAAGGTACTGGTTTTGAAGGTAGACGTGTTGCCGTCCCTCCTGTACCTGGCGTACATCTTTCCGATGCCGGCCAGCATGCGGAGGCCGCTCACTCGGCTTGTGTTTCGTTTCATGTGGGGGGGGAGTTATGAATACGTGGCGAGGGCACGCATGTTGGCTCCGGTGGGGGAAGGGGGGAGGGACGTGCCCCATTTCCCACTCAAGTTGGACTGCATTTTTGTTTCTTTTTTGCTCAAAGAATTGTCCTCTCCGGTAGTCCATCCATCTGGCTACTTCCTCCGGTTCTACTTTGCCTACCCGGCAAGGAGGGTCATGGCCTGGTCCAATTCGGCCCCCCGGGCGGAGCAGTTGCCGTGGCATTTTGGCCACGCGGCAAAGTGGCTGCGGGCTCATCCTGGGGTTTTGGAAGGGGATGTGGGGTTGGACCAGAAGAGGCTCTATGCCGAGGTGAGACAGGGAGTGACCGCGCCAGCTGTGGTGGGGATACCCGCTACAGTTTGGTTGTCGGTACAACTGCCTGGCCTGGACAATGGGCTCAAGGATTTAGGATGGCTGATGTTACACAGGAGTTTGCCGGTGCGTGAGATCATGCACCGGCATGGCTTGGCGAGATCCCCGGTGTGCCCCAGAGCTGGTTGCTTTGTGGACGAGACTATTAGACACGTCATGTGGGACTGTCCTTTTGCAGGGGTGGTGTGGGCTAGGGCATCTGTGTTGATTGGGAGGTTGGAGGGGAGTGTTGGGGTCACATGGGCAAGATTGGAGAGAGGGATTGGGAGAGCTGGGGGGGGGCGTAGGGGGCGTCTCCTGCAATGGCTGCTCATGGGCCTTTTTAAGAAGGGGCTGTGGGAGGCCAGACAGGCTCTGGTTAAAAAGGCGGTGGATTGGGGGGTGGAGGGGGTTGTTAGGAGAGTAGAGGGGGACGTAAAGGGAAGGATGCGGTGGGATGTGAAGAGGTGGGGACATCATGCTGCTAGGGAGAGATGGAAGGGGGGTTTAGGTTTGATGGAAGGGATGTAGTGGTTGCTTAGGATATTGACATATGGTTTTTTTTTGTGGAGACCGGAAAGTGCATAAGTGGAAAATGGGGACATGGTTTTTTGTCTTGGATAGTGGGCTATTGTTTTGGGTGGGATAAAGGGAGGTTTTGGTTAACAGTGGGTGGTTTAATTTGGGGTTCATTTTCATTTTCAACTGTAACAGGGACAGCATACAATAAGGAACATAAAATGAAAATGTAGAAATGCAAATGTTCAGGAAAGTTTTGTTTGGATTAGTAGGGAAAGGTAAATTAAGAATGTGTGCACATGTATGGGTGTTTTAAATAGTATGATAGGAAGTCGTTTTGTAGTTTGTATGGTATAGGGACAGATAGGATGTGATAACATGTATATGATTATTTTTGATATAAAATTAAGAAAGAAGGTAAAAACTCCCCTCCCAGCTGGTTGGAGGGGAGGAGAAGCCCGATTTCACAAAAAAAAAAAAAAGAAAAAAAAAAAAAATCTGTTCTTATCAGTTTAATATCTGATACGTCCCCTACCCGGGGACCATATATTAAATTGATTTTTGGAACAGGGAGATGGAATAGGGGCTTGCTCCGTCCACTCCACGCATCGACCTGGTCTTGCAGTATCTCCAGGAACGGTGCACTCACTCCTCCTAACTTTGTCAAAGTAAATGTTTTGGTACGCTAATCTGCGATGGGTTAAAGGCAATGCAAAAAAAAAGAAATCATTAGATGGGCAATGCTCAGTTTAATCTGCGTTATGTTTTCCCGCCCTTTTTGTTAAAAAAAAAAACGTCCGTGTGTGTGTGTGTGTGTGTGTGTGTGTGTGTGTGTGTGTGTGTGTAAATGGCTGCATTTACATAGCGCTTTACAATTTGTTCCTCACATTTTACCCATTCACTCAGACGTTCACACACCGATGGCGGAGGCAACCATGCAAGGTGCCAACCTACCTGCTCATCAGGAGCAATTAGGGGATAAGTGTCTTTAAACAAAGCACAATTGATGCAAACACAGACAACGTGTTGTAAATGCTAGTACAGTAACATCCACCCCCCTGCGTCCTGTATCAGCCGCGCCGGGCGTGCCCGCTGGCCATAATGGGGGTTATCGCTTCTCGGCCTTTTGGCTAAGATCAAGTGTAGTATCTGTTCTTATCAGTTTAATATCTGATACGTCCCCTACCCGGGGACCATATATTAAATTGATTTTTGGAACAGGGAGATGGAATAGGGGCTTGCTCCGTCCACTCCACGCATCGACCTGGTCTTGCAGTATCTCCAGGAACGGTGCACTCACTCCTCCTAACTTTGTCAAAGTAAATGTTTTGGTACGCTAATCTGCGATGGGTTAAAGGCAATGCAAAAAAAAAGAAATCATTAGATGGGCAATGCTCAGTTTAATCTGCGTTATGTTTTCCCGCCCTTTTTGTTAAAAAAAAAAACGTCCGTGTGTGTGTGTGTGTGTGTGTGTAAATGGCTGCATTTACATAGCGCTTTACAATTTGTTCCTCACATTTTACCCATTCACTCAGACGTTCACACACCGATGGCGGAGGCAACCATGCAAGGTGCCAACCTACCTGCTCATCAGGAGCAATTAGGGGATAAGTGTCTTTAAACAAAGCACAATTGATGCAAACACAGACAACGTGTTGTAAATGCTAGTACAGTAACATCCACCCCCCTGCGTCCTGTATCAGCCGCGCCGGGCGTGCCCGCTGGCCATAATGGGGGTTATCGCTTCTCGGCCTTTTGGCTAAGATCAAGTGTAGTATCTGTTCTTATCAGTTTAATATCTGATACGTCCCCTACCCGGGGACCATATATTAAATTGATTTTTGGAACAGGGAGATGGAATAGGGGCTTGCTCCGTCCACTCCACGCATCGACCTGGTCTTGCAGTATCTCCAGGAACGGTGCACTAACTCCTCCTAACTTTGTCAAAGTAAATGTTTTGGTACGCTAATCTGCGATGGGTTAAAGGCAATGCAAAAAAAAAGAAATCATTAGATGGGCAATGCTCAGTTTAATCTGCGTTATGTTTTCCCGCCCTTTTTGTTAAAAAAAAAAACGTCCGTGTGTGTGTGTGTGTGTGTGTGTGTGTGTGTGTGTGTGTGTGTAAATGGCTGCATTTACATAGCGCTTTACAATTTGTTCCTCACATTTTACCCATTCACTCAGACGTTCACACACCGATGGCGGAGGCAACCATGCAAGGTGCCAACCTACCTGCTCATCAGGAGCAATTAGGGGATAAGTGTCTTTAAACAAAGCACAATTGATGCAAACACAGACAACGTGTTGTAAATGCTAGTACAGTAACATCCACCCCCCTGCGTACTGTATCAGCCGCGCCGGGCGTGCCCGCTGGCCATAATGGGGGTTATCGCTTCTCGGCCTTTTGGCTAAGATCAAGTGTAGTATCTGTTCTTATCAGTTTAATATCTGATACGTCCCCTACCCGGGGACCATATATTAAATTGATTTTTGGAACAGGGAGATGGAATAGGGGCTTGCTCCGTCCACTCCACGCATCGACCTGGTCTTGCAGTATCTCCAGGAACGGTGCACTCACTCCTCCTAACTTTGTCAAAGTAAATGTTTTGGTACGCTAATCTGCGATGGGTTAAAGGCAATGCAAAAAAAAAGAAATCATTAGATGGGCAATGCTCAGTTTAATCTGCGTTATGTTTTCCCGCCCTTTTTGTTAAAAAAAAAAACGTCCGTGTGTGTGTGTGTGTGTGTGTGTGTGTGTGTGTGTGTGTAAATGGCTGCATTTACATAGCGCTTTACAATTTGTTCCTCACATTTTACCCATTCACTCAGACGTTCACACACCGATGGCGGAGGCAACCATGCAAGGTGCCAACCTACCTGCTCATCAGGAGCAATTAGGGGATAAGTGTCTTTAAACAAAGCACAATTGATGCAAACACAGACAACGTGTTGTAAATGCTAGTACAGTAACATCCACCCCCCTGCGTCCTGTATCAGCCGCGCCGGGCGTGCCCGCTGGCCATAATGGGGGTTATCGCTTCTCGGCCTTTTGGCTAAGATCAAGTGTAGTATCTGTTCTTATCAGTTTAATATCTGATACGTCCCCTACCCGGGGACCATATATTAAATTGATTTTTGGAACAGGGAGATGGAATAGGGGCTTGCTCCGTCCACTCCACGCATCGACCTGGTCTTGCAGTATCTCCAGGAACGGTGCACTCACTCCTCCTAACTTTGTCAAAGTAAATGTTTTGGTACGCTAATCTGCGATGGGTTAAAGGCAATGCAAAAAAAAAGAAATCATTAGATGGGCAATGCTCAGTTTAATCTGCGTTATGTTTTCCCGCCCTTTTTGTTAAAAAAAAAAACGTCCGTGTGTGTGTGTGTGTGTGTGTGTGTGTGTGTGTGTAAATGGCTGCATTTACATAGCGCTTTACAATTTGTTCCTCACATTTTACCCATTCACTCAGACGTTCACACACCGGTGGCGGAGGCAACCATGCAAGGTGCCAACCTACCTGCTCATCAGGAGCAATTAGGGGATAAGTGTCTTTAAACAAAGCACAATTGATGCAAACACAGACAACGTGTTGTAAATGCTAGTACAGTAACATCCACCCCCCTGCGTACTGTATCAGCCGCGCCGGGCGTGCCCGCTGGCCATAATGGGGGTTATCGCTTCTCGGCCTTTTGGCTAAGATCAAGTGTAGTATCTGTTCTTATCAGTTTAATATCTGATACGTCCCCTACCCGGGGACCATATATTAAATTGATTTTTGGAACAGGGAGATGGAATAGGGGCTTGCTCCGTCCACTCCACGCATCGACCTGGTCTTGCAGTATCTCCAGGAACGGTGCACTCACTCCTCCTAACTTTGTCAAAGTAAATGTTTTGGTACGCTAATCTGCGATGGGTTAAAGGCAATGCAAAAAAAAAGAAATCATTAGATGGGCAATGCTCAGTTTAATCTGCGTTATGTTTTCCCGCCCTTTTTGTTAAAAAAAAAAACGTCCGTGTGTGTGTGTGTGTGTGTGTGTGTGTGTGTGTGTGTGTGTGTGTGTGTGTGTGTGTGTGTGTGTGTGTGTGTGTGTGTGTGTAAATGGCTGCATTTACATAGCGCTTTACAATTTGTTCCTCACATTTTACCCATTCACTCAGACGTTCACACACCGATGGCGGAGGCAACCATGCAAGGTGCCAACCTACCTGCTCATCAGGAGCAATTAGGGGATAAGTGTCTTTAAACAAAGCACAATTGATGCAAACACAGACAACGTGTTGTAAATGCTAGTACAGTAACATCCACCCCCCTGCGTCCTGTATCAGCCGCGCCGGGCGTGCCCGCTGGCCATAATGGGGGTTATCGCTTCTCGGCCTTTTGGCTAAGATCAAGTGTAGTATCTGTTCTTATCAGTTTAATATCTGATACGTCCCCTACCCGGGGACCATATATTAAATTGATTTTTGGAACAGGGAGATGGAATAGGGGCTTGCTCCGTCCACTCCACGCATCGACCTGGTCTTGCAGTATCTCCAGGAACGGTGCACTCACTCCTCCTAACTTTGTCAAAGTAAATGTTTTGGTACGCTAATCTGCGATGGGTTAAAGGCAATGCAAAAAAAAAGAAATCATTAGATGGGCAATGCTCAGTTTAATCTGCGTTATGTTTTCCCGCCCTTTTTGTTAAAAAAAAAAACGTCCGTGTGTGTGTGTGTGTGTGTGTGTGTGTGTGTAAATGGCTGCATTTACATAGCGCTTTACAATTTGTTCCTCACATTTTACCCATTCACTCAGACGTTCACACACCGATGGCGGAGGCAACCATGCAAGGTGCCAACCTACCTGCTCATCAGGAGCAATTAGGGGATAAGTGTCTTTAAACAAAGCACAATTGATGCAAACACAGACAACGTGTTGTAAATGCTAGTACAGTAACATCCACCCCCCTGCGTCCTGTATCAGCCGCGCCGGGCGTGCCCGCTGGCCATAATGGGGGTTATCGCTTCTCGGCCTTTTGGCTAAGATCAAGTGTAGTATCTGTTCTTATCAGTTTAATATCTGATACGTCCCCTACCCGGGGACCATATATTAAATTGATTTTTGGAACAGGGAGATGGAATAGGGGCTTGCTCCGTCCACTCCACGCATCGACCTGGTCTTGCAGTATCTCCAGGAACGGTGCACTCACTCCTCCTAACTTTGTCAAAGTAAATGTTTTGGTACGCTAATCTGCGATGGGTTAAAGGCAATGCAAAAAAAAAGAAATCATTAGATGGGCAACGCTCTGTTTAATCTGCGTTATGTTTTCCCGCCCTTTTTGTTAAAAAAAAATAAAAAATAAAAAAAAAACGTCCTCATGTGTATGTGTGTGTGTGTGTGTGTGTGTGTGTGTGTGTGTGTAAATGGCTGCATTTACATAGCGCTTTACAATTTGTTCCTCACATTTTACCCATTCACTCAGACGTTCACACACCGATGGCGGAGGCAACCATGCAAGGTGCCAACCTACCTGCTCATCAGGAGCAATTAGGGGATAAGTGTCTTTAAACAAAGCACAATTGATGCAAACACAGACAACGTGTTGTAAATGCTAGTACAGTAACATCCACCCCCCTGCGTACTGTATCAGCCGCGCCGGGCGTGCCCGCTGGCCATAATGGGGGTTATCGCTTCTCGGCCTTTTGGCTAAGATCAAGTGTAGTATCTGTTCTTATCAGTTTAATATCTGATACGTCCCCTACCCGGGGACCATATATTAAATTGATTTTTGGAACAGGGAGATGGAATAGGGGCTTGCTCCGTCCACTCCACGCATCGACCTGGTCTTGCAGTATCTCCAGGAACGGTGCACTCACTCCTCCTAACTTTGTCAAAGTAAATGTTTTGGTACGCTAATCTGCGATGGGTTAAAGGCAATGCAAAAAAAAAGAAATCATTAGATGGGCAATGCTCAGTTTAATCTGCGTTATGTTTTCCCGCCCTTTTTGTTAAAAAAAAAAACTTCCGTGTGTGTGTGTGTGTGTGTGTGTGTGTGTGTGTGTGTGTGTGTGTGTAAATGGCTGCATTTACATAGCGCTTTACAATTTGTTCCTCACATTTTACCCATTCACTCAGACGTTCACACACCGATGGCGGAGGCAACCATGCAAGGTGCCAACCTACCTGCTCATCAGGAGCAATTAGGGGATAAGTGTCTTTAAACAAAGCACAATTGATGCAAACACAGACAACGTGTTGTAAATGCTAGTACAGTAACATCCACCCCCCTGCGTCCTGTATCAGCCGCGCCGGGCGTGCCCGCTGGCCATAATGGGGGTTATCGCTTCTCGGCCTTTTGGCTAAGATCAAGTGTAGTATCTGTTCTTATCAGTTTAATATCTGATACGTCCCCTACCCGGGGACCATATATTAAATTGATTTTTGGAACAGGGAGATGGAATAGGGGCTTGCTCCGTCCACTCCACGCATCGACCTGGTCTTGCAGTATCTCCAGGAACGGTGCACTCACTCCTCCTAACTTTGTCAAAGTAAATGTTTTGGTACGCTAATCTGCGATGGGTTAAAGGCAATGCAAAAAAAAAGAAATCATTAGATGGGCAATGCTCAGTTTAATCTGCGTTATGTTTTCCCGCCCTTTTTGTTAAAAAAAAAAACGTCCGTGTGTGTGTGTGTGTGTGTGTGTGTGTGTGTAAATGGCTGCATTTACATAGCGCTTTACAATTTGTTCCTCACATTTTACCCATTCACTCAGACGTTCACACACCGATGGCGGAGGCAACCATGCAAGGTGCCAACCTACCTGCTCATCAGGAGCAATTAGGGGATAAGTGTCTTTAAACAAAGCACAATTGATGCAAACACAGACAACGTGTTGTAAATGCTAGTACAGTAACATCCACCCCCCTGCGTCCTGTATCAGCCGCGCCGGGCGTGCCCGCTGGCCATAATGGGGGTTATCGCTTCTCGGCCTTTTGGCTAAGATCAAGTGTAGTATCTGTTCTTATCAGTTTAATATCTGATACGTCCCCTACCCGGGGACCATATATTAAATTGATTTTTGGAACAGGGAGATGGAATAGGGGCTTGCTCCGTCCACTCCACGCATCGACCTGGTCTTGCAGTATCTCCAGGAACGGTGCACTCACTCCTCCTAACTTTGTCAAAGTAAATGTTTTGGTACGCTAATCTGCGATGGGTTAAAGGCAATGCAAAAAAAAAGAAATCATTAGATGGGCAATGCTCAGTTTAATCTGCGTTATGTTTTCCCGCCCTTTTTGTTAAAAAAAAAACGTCTGTGTGTGTGTGTGTGTGTGTGTGTGTGTGTGTGTGTGTGTGTGTGTGTGTGTAAATGGCTGCATTTACATAGCGCTTTACAATTTGTTCCTCACATTTTACCCATTCACTCAGACGTTCACACACCGATGGCGGAGGCAACCATGCAAGGTGCCAACCTACCTGCTCATCAGGAGCAATTAGGGGATAAGTGTCTTTAAACAAAGCACAATTGATGCAAACACAGACAACGTGTTGTAAATGCTAGTACAGTAACATCCACCCCCCTGCGTACTGTATCAGCCGCGCCGGGCGTGCCCGCTGGCCATAATGGGGGTTATCGCTTCTCGGCCTTTTGGCTAAGATCAAGTGTAGTATCTGTTCTTATCAGTTTAATATCTGATACGTCCCCTACCCGGGGACCATATATTAAATTGATTTTTGGAACAGGGAGATGGAATAGGGGCTTGCTCCGTCCACTCCACGCATCGACCTGGTCTTGCAGTATCTCCAGGAACGGTGCACTCACTCCTCCTAACTTTGTCAAAGTAAATGTTTTGGTACGCTAATCTGCGATGGGTTAAAGGCAATGCAAAAAAAAAGAAATCATTAGATGGGCAATGCTCAGTTTAATCT
Organism: Notolepis coatsorum; assembly: GCF_963971535.1. Classification (NCBI taxonomy): domain Eukaryota; kingdom Metazoa; phylum Chordata; class Actinopteri; order Aulopiformes; family Paralepididae; genus Notolepis; species Notolepis coatsorum. Next base: position 538,243 of record NW_028174865.1, read on the forward strand.
GCGTTATGTTTTCCCGCCCTTTTTGTTAAAAAAAAAAACGTCCGTGTGTGTGTGTGTGTGTGTGTGTGTGTGTGTAAATGGCTGCATTTACATAGCGCTTTACAATTTGTTCCTCACATTTTACCCATTCACTCAGACGTTCACACACCGATGGCGGAGGCAACCATGCAAGGTGCCAACCTACCTGCTCATCAGGAGCAATTAGGGGATAAGTGTCTTTAAACAAAGCACAATTGATGCAAACACAGACAACGTGTTGTAAATGCTAGTACAGTAACATCCACCCCCCTGCGTCCTGTATCAGCCGCGCCGGGCGTGCCCGCTGGCCATAATGGGGGTTATCGCTTCTCGGCCTTTTGGCTAAGATCAAGTGTAGTATCTGTTCTTATCAGTTTAATATCTGATACGTCCCCTACCCGGGGACCATATATTAAATTGATTTTTGGAACAGGGAGATGGAATAGGGGCTTGCTCCGTCCACTCCACGCATCGACCTGGTCTTGCAGTATCTCCAGGAACGGTGCACTCACTCCTCCTAACTTTGTCAAAGTAAATGTTTTGGTACGCTAATCTGCGATGGGTTAAAGGCAATGCAAAAAAAAAGAAATCATTAGATGGGCAATGCTCAGTTTAATCTGCGTTATGTTTTCCCGCCCTTTTTGTTAAAAAAAAAAACGTCCGTGTGTGTGTGTGTGTGTGTGTGTGTGTGTGTAAATGGCTGCATTTACATAGCGCTTTACAATTTGTTCCTCACATTTTACCCATTCACTCAGACGTTCACACACCGATGGCGGAGGCAACCATGCAAGGTGCCAACCTACCTGCTCATCAGGAGCAATTAGGGGATAAGTGTCTTTAAACAAAGCACAATTGATGCAAACACAGACAACGTGTTGTAAATGCTAGTACAGTAACATCCACCCCCCTGCGTACTGTATCAGCCGCGCCGGGCGTGCCCGCTGGCCATAATGGGGGTTATCGCTTCTCGGCCTTTTGGCTAAGATCAAGTGTAGTATCTGTTCTTATCAGTTTAATATCTGATACGTCCCCTACCCGGGGACCATATATTAAATTGATTTTTGGAACAGGGAGATGGAATAGGGGCTTGCTCCGTCCACTCCACGCATCGACCTGGTCTTGCAGTATCTCCAGGAACGGTGCACTCACTCCTCCTAACTTTGTCAAAGTAAATGTTTTGGTACGCTAATCTGCGATGGGTTAAAGGCAATGCAAAAAAAAAGAAATCATTAGATGGGCAATGCTCAGTTTAATCTGCGTTATGTTTTCCCGCCCTTTTTGTTAAAAAAAAAAACGTCCGTGTGTGTGTGTGTGTGTGTGTGTGTGTGTGTGTGTAAATGGCTGCATTTACATAGCGCTTTACAATTTGTTCCTCACATTTTACCCATTCACTCAGACGTTCACACACCGATGGCGGAGGCAACCATGCAAGGTGCCAACCTACCTGCTCATCAGGAGCAATTAGGGGATAAGTGTCTTTAAACAAAGCACAATTGATGCAAACACAGACAACGTGTTGTAAATGCTAGTACAGTAACATCCACCCCCCTGCGTCCTGTATCAGCCGCGCCGGGCGTGCCCGCTGGCCATAATGGGGGTTATCGCTTCTCGGCCTTTTGGCTAAGATCAAGTGTAGTATCTGTTCTTATCAGTTTAATATCTGATACGTCCCCTACCCGGGGACCATATATTAAATTGATTTTTGGAACAGGGAGATGGAATAGGGGCTTGCTCCGTCCACTCCACGCATCGACCTGGTCTTGCAGTATCTCCAGGAACGGTGCACTCACTCCTCCTAACTTTGTCAAAGTAAATGTTTTGGTACGCTAATCTGCGATGGGTTAAAGGCAATGCAAAAAAAAAGAAATCATTAGATGGGCAATGCTCAGTTTAATCTGCGTTATGTTTTCCCGCCCTTTTTGTTAAAAAAAAAAACGTCCGTGTGTGTGTGTGTGTGTGTGTGTGTGTGTGTAAATGGCTGCATTTACATAGCGCTTTACAATTTGTTCCTCACATTTTACCCATTCACTCAGACGTTCACACACCGATGGCGGAGGCAACCATGCAAGGTGCCAACCTACCTGCTCATCAGGAGCAATTAGGGGATAAGTGTCTTTAAACAAAGCACAATTGATGCAAACACAGACAACGTGTTGTAAATGCTAGTACAGTAACATCCACCCCCCTGCGTCCTGTATCAGCCGCGCCGGGCGTGCCCGCTGGCCATAATGGGGGTTATCGCTTCTCGGCCTTTTGGCTAAGATCAAGTGTAGTATCTGTTCTTATCAGTTTAATATCTGATACGTCCCCTACCCGGGGACCATATATTAAATTGATTTTTGGAACAGGGAGATGGAATAGGGGCTTGCTCCGTCCACTCCACGCATCGACCTGGTCTTGCAGTATCTCCAGGAACGGTGCACTCACTCCTCCTAACTTTGTCAAAGTAAATGTTTTGGTACGCTAATCTGCGATGGGTTAAAGGCAATGCAAAAAAAAAGAAATCATTAGATGGGCAATGCTCAGTTTAATCTGCGTTATGTTTTCCCGCCCTTTTTGTTAAAAAAAAAAACTTCCGTGTGTGTGTGTGTGTGTGTGTGTGTGTAAATGGCTGCATTTACATAGCGCTTTACAATTTGTTCCTCACATTTTACCCATTCACTCAGACGTTCACACACCGATGGCGGAGGCAACCATGCAAGGTGCCAACCTACCTGCTCATCAGGAGCAATTAGGGGATAAGTGTCTTTAAACAAAGCACAATTGATGCAAACACAGACAACGTGTTGTAAATGCTAGTACAGTAACATCCACCCCCCTGCGTCCTGTATCAGCCGCGCCGGGCGTGCCCGCTGGCCATAATGGGGGTTATCGCTTCTCGGCCTTTTGGCTAAGATCAAGTGTAGTATCTGTTCTTATCAGTTTAATATCTGATACGTCCCCTACCCGGGGACCATATATTAAATTGATTTTTGGAACAGGGAGATGGAATAGGGGCTTGCTCCGTCCACTCCACGCATCGACCTGGTCTTGCAGTATCTCCAGGAACGGTGCACTCACTCCTCCTAACTTTGTCAAAGTAAATGTTTTGGTACGCTAATCTGCGATGGGTTAAAGGCAATGCAAAAAAAAAGAAATCATTAGATGGGCAATGCTCAGTTTAATCTGCGTTATGTTTTCCCGCCCTTTTTGTTAAAAAAAAAAACGTCCGTGTGTGTGTGTGTGTGTGTGTGTGTGTGTGTAAATGGCTGCATTTACATAGCGCTTTACAATTTGTTCCTCACATTTTACCCATTCACTCAGACGTTCACACACCGATGGCGGAGGCAACCATGCAAGGTGCCAACCTACCTGCTCATCAGGAGCAATTAGGGGATAAGTGTCTTTAAACAAAGCACAATTGATGCAAACACAGACAACGTGTTGTAAATGCTAGTACAGTAACATCCACCCCCCTGCGTCCTGTATCAGCCGCGCCGGGCGTGCCCGCTGGCCATAATGGGGGTTATCGCTTCTCGGCCTTTTGGCTAAGATCAAGTGTAGTATCTGTTCTTATCAGTTTAATATCTGATACGTCCCCTACCCGGGGACCATATATTAAATTGATTTTTGGAACAGGGAGATGGAATAGGGGCTTGCTCCGTCCACTCCACGCATCGACCTGGTCTTGCAGTATCTCCAGGAACGGTGCACTCACTCCTCCTAACTTTGTCAAAGTAAATGTTTTGGTACGCTAATCTGCGATGGGTTAAAGGCAATGCAAAAAAAAAGAAATCATTAGATGGGCAATGCTCAGTTTAATCTGCGTTATGTTTTCCCGCCCTTTTTGTTAAAAAAAAAAACGTCCGTGTGTGTGTGTGTGTGTGTGTGTGTGTGTGTAAATGGCTGCATTTACATAGCGCTTTACAATTTGTTCCTCACATTTTACCCATTCACTCAGACGTTCACACACCGATGGCGGAGGCAACCATGCAAGGTGCCAACCTACCTGCTCATCAGGAGCAATTAGGGGATAAGTGTCTTTAAACAAAGCACAATTGATGCAAACACAGACAACGTGTTGTAAATGCTAGTACAGTAACATCCACCCCCCTGCGTCCTGTATCAGCCGCGCCGGGCGTGCCCGCTGGCCATAATGGGGGTTATCGCTTCTCGGCCTTTTGGCTAAGATCAAGTGTAGTATCTGTTCTTATCAGTTTAATATCTGATACGTCCCCTACCCGGGGACCATATATTAAATTGATTTTTGGAACAGGGAGATGGAATAGGGGCTTGCTCCGTCCACTCCACGCATCGACCTGGTCTTGCAGTATCTCCAGGAACGGTGCACTCACTCCTCCTAACTTTGTCAAAGTAAATGTTTTGGTACGCTAATCTGCGATGGGTTAAAGGCAATGCAAAAAAAAAGAAATCATTAGATGGGCAATGCTCAGTTTAATCTGCGTTATGTTTTCCCGCCCTTTTTGTTAAAAAAAAAAACGTCCGTGTGTGTGTGTGTGTGTGTGTGTGTGTGTGTAAATGGCTGCATTTACATAGCGCTTTACAATTTGTTCCTCACATTTTACCCATTCACTCAGACGTTCACACACCGATGGCGGAGGCAACCATGCAAGGTGCCAACCTACCTGCTCATCAGGAGCAATTAGGGGATAAGTGTCTTTAAACAAAGCACAATTGATGCAAACACAGACAACGTGTTGTAAATGCTAGTACAGTAACATCCACCCCCCTGCGTCCTGTATCAGCCGCGCCGGGCGTGCCCGCTGGCCATAATGGGGGTTATCGCTTCTCGGCCTTTTGGCTAAGATCAAGTGTAGTATCTGTTCTTATCAGTTTAATATCTGATACGTCCCCTACCCGGGGACCATATATTAAATTGATTTTTGGAACAGGGAGATGGAATAGGGGCTTGCTCCGTCCACTCCACGCATCGACCTGGTCTTGCAGTATCTCCAGGAACGGTGCACTCACTCCTCCTAACTTTGTCAAAGTAAATGTTTTGGTACGCTAATCTGCGATGGGTTAAAGGCAATGCAAAAAAAAAGAAATCATTAGATGGGCAATGCTCAGTTTAATCTGCGTTATGTTTTCCCGCCCTTTTTGTTAAAAAAAAAAACTTCCGTGTGTGTGTGTGTGTGTGTGTGTGTGTGTAAATGGCTGCATTTACATAGCGCTTTACAATTTGTTCCTCACATTTTACCCATTCACTCAGACGTTCACACACCGATGGCGGAGGCAACCATGCAAGGTGCCAACCTACCTGCTCATCAGGAGCAATTAGGGGATAAGTGTCTTTAAACAAAGCACAATTGATGCAAACACAGACAACGTGTTGTAAATGCTAGTACAGTAACATCCACCCCCCTGCGTCAGGTATCAGCCGCGCCGGGCGTGCCCGCTGGCCATAATGGGGGTTATCGCTTCTCGGCCTTTTGGCTAAGATCAAGTGTAGTATCTGTTCTTATCAGTTTAATATCTGATACGTCCCCTACCCGGGGACCATATATTAAATTGATTTTTGGAACAGGGAGATGGAATAGGGGCTTGCTCCGTCCACTCCACGCATCGACCTGGTCTTGCAGTATCTCCAGGAACGGTGCACTCACTCCTCCTAACTTTGTCAAAGTAAATGTTTTGGTACGCTAATCTGCGATGGGTTAAAGGCAATGCAAAAAAAAAGAAATCATTAGATGGGCAATGCTCAGTTTAATCTGCGTTATGTTTTCCCGCCCTTTTTGTTAAAAAAAAAAACGTCCGTGTGTGTGTGTGTGTGTGTGTGTGTGTGTGTAAATGGCTGCATTTACATAGCGCTTTACAATTTGTTCCTCACATTTTACCCATTCACTCAGACGTTCACACACCGATGGCGGAGGCAACCATGCAAGGTGCCAACCTACCTGCTCATCAGGAGCAATTAGGGGATAAGTGTCTTTAAACAAAGCACAATTGATGCAAACACAGACAACGTGTTGTAAATGCTAGTACAGTAACATCCACCCCCCTGCGTCCTGTATCAGCCGCGCCGGGCGTGCCCGCTGGCCATAATGGGGGTTATCGCTTCTCGGCCTTTTGGCTAAGATCAAGTGTAGTATCTGTTCTTATCAGTTTAATATCTGATACGTCCCCTACCCGGGGACCATATATTAAATTGATTTTTGGAACAGGGAGATGGAATAGGGGCTTGCTCCGTCCACTCCACGCATCGACCTGGTCTTGCAGTATCTCCAGGAACGGTGCACTCACTCCTCCTAACTTTGTCAAAGTAAATGTTTTGGTACGCTAATCTGCGATGGGTTAAAGGCAATGCAAAAAAAAAGAAATCATTAGATGGGCAATGCTCAGTTTAATCTGCGTTATGTTTTCCCGCCCTTTTTGTTAAAAAAAAAAACGTCCGTGTGTGTGTGTGTGTGTGTGTGTGTGTGTGTGTGTGTGTAAATGGCCGCATTTACATAGCGCTTTACAATTTGTTCCTCACATTTTACCCATTCACTCAGACGTTCACACACCGATGGCGGAGGCAACCATGCAAGGTGCCAACCTACCTGCTCATCAGGAGCAATTAGGGGATAAGTGTCTTTAAACAAAGCACAATTGATGCAAACACAGACAACGTGTTGTAAATGCTAGTACAGTAACATCCACCCCCCTGCGTCCTGTATCAGCCGCGCCGGGCGTGCCCGCTGGCCATAATGGGGGTTATCGCTTCTCGGCCTTTTGGCTAAGATCAAGTGTAGTATCTGTTCTTATCAGTTTAATATCTGATACGTCCCCTACCCGGGGACCATATATTAAATTGATTTTTGGAACAGGGAGATGGAATAGGGGCTTGCTCCGTCCACTCCACGCATCGACCTGGTCTTGCAGTATCTCCAGGAACGGTGCACTCACTCCTCCTAACTTTGTCAAAGTAAATGTTTTGGTACGCTAATCTGCGATGGGTTAAAGGCAATGCAAAAAAAAAGAAATCATTAGATGGGCAACGCTCTGTTTAATCTGCGTTATGTTTTCCCGCCCTTTTTGTTAAAAAAAAAAAAAAAAAAAAAAAAAACGTCCTCATGTGTATGTGTGTGTGTGTGTGTGTGTGTGTGTGTGTGTGTGTGTGTGTGTGTGTGTGTAAATGGCTGCATTTACATAGCGCTTTACAATTTGTTCCTCACATTTTACCCATTCACTCAGACGTTCACACACCGATGGCGGAGGCAACCATGCAAGGTGCCAACCTACCTGCTCATCAGGAGCAATTAGGGGATAAGTGTCTTTAAACAAAGCACAATTGATGCAAACACAGACAACGTGTTGTAAATGCTAGTACAGTAACATCCACCCCCCTGCGTCCTGTATCAGCCGCGCCGGGCGTGCCCGCTGGCCATAATGGGGGTTATCGCTTCTCGGCCTTTTGGCTAAGATCAAGTGTAGTATCTGTTCTTATCAGTTTAATATCTGATACGTCCCCTACCCGGGGACCATATATTAAATTGATTTTTGGAACAGGGAGATGGAATAGGGGCTTGCTCCGTCCACTCCACGCATCGACCTGGTCTTGCAGTATCTCCAGGAACGGTGCACTCACTCCTCCTAACTTTGTCAAAGTAAATGTTTTGGTACGCTAATCTGCGATGGGTTAAAGGCAATGCAAAAAAAAAGAAATCATTAGATGGGCAATGCTCAGTTTAATCTGCGTTATGTTTTCCCGCCCTTTTTGTTAAAAAAAAAAACGTCCGTGTGTGTGTGTGTGTGTGTGTGTGTGTAAATGGCTGCATTTACATAGCGCTTTACAATTTGTTCCCCACATTTTACCCATTCACTCAGACGTTCACACACCGATGGCGGAGGCAACCATGCAAGGTGCCAACCTACCTGCTCATCAGGAGCAATTAGGGGATAAGTGTCTTTAAACAAAGCACAATTGATGCAAACACAGACAACGTGTTGTAAATGCTAGTACAGTAACATCCACCCCCCTGCGTACTGTATCAGCCGCGCCGGGCGTGCCCGCTGGCCATAATGGGGGTTATCGCTTCTCGGCCTTTTGGCTAAGATCAAGTGTAGTATCTGTTCTTATCAGTTTAATATCTGATACGTCCCCTACCCGGGGACCATATATTAAATTGATTTTTGGAACAGGGAGATGGAATAGGGGCTTGCTCCGTCCACTCCACGCATCGACCTGGTCTTGCAGTATCTCCAGGAACGGTGCACTCACTCCTCCTAACTTTGTCAAAGTAAATGTTTTGGTACGCTAATCTGCGATGGGTTAAAGGCAATGCAAAAAAAAAGAAATCATTAGATGGGCAACGCTCTGTTTAATCTGCGTTATGTTTTCCCGCCCTTTTTGTTAAAAAAAAAAAAAAAAAAAAAAAAAAAACGTCCTCATGTGTATGTGTGTGTGTGTGTGTGTGTGTGTGTGTGTGTGTGTGTGTGTGTGTGTGTGTAAATGGCTGCATTTACATAGCGCTTTACAATTTGTTCCTCACATTTTACCCATTCACTCAGACGTTCACACACCGATGGCGGAGGCAACCATGCAAGGTGCCAACCTACCTGCTCATCAGGAGCAATTAGGGGATAAGTGTCTTTAAACAAAGCACAATTGATGCAAACACAGACAACGTGTTGTAAATGCTAGTACAGTAACATCCACCCCCCTGCGTCCTGTATCAGCCGCGCCGGGCGTGCCCGCTGGCCATAATGGGGGTTATCGCTTCTCGGCCTTTTGGCTAAGATCAAGTGTAGTATCTGTTCTTATCAGTTTAATATCTGATACGTCCCCTACCCGGGGACCATATATTAAATTGATTTTTGGAACAGGGAGATGGAATAGGGGCTTGCTCCGTCCACTCCACGCATCGACCTGGTCTTGCAGTATCTCCAGGAACGGTGCACTCACTCCTCCTAACTTTGTCAAAGTAAATGTTTTGGTACGCTAATCTGCGATGGGTTAAAGGCAATGCAAAAAAAAAGAAATCATTAGATGGGCAATGCTCAGTTTAATCTGCGTTATGTTTTCCCGCCCTTTTTGTTAAAAAAAAAAACGTCCGTGTGTGTGTGTGTGTGTGTGTGTGTGTGTGTGTGTGTGTGTGTGTGTAAATGGCTGCATTTACATAGCGCTTTACAATTTGTTCCTCACATTTTACCCATTCACTCAGACGTTCACACACCGATGGCGGAGGCAACCATGCAAGGTGCCAACCTACCTGCTCATCAGGAGCAATTAGGGGATAAGTGTCTTTAAACAAAGCACAATTGATGCAAACACAGACAACGTGTTGTAAATGCTAGTACAGTAACATCCACCCCCCTGCGTCCTGTATCAGCCGCGCCGGGCGTGCCCGCTGGCCATAATGGGGGTTATCGCTTCTCGGCCTTTTGGCTAAGATCAAGTGTAGTATCTGTTCTTATCAGTTTAATATCTGATACGTCCCCTACCCGGGGACCATATATTAAATTGATTTTTGGAACAGGGAGATGGAATAGGGGCTTGCTCCGTCCACTCCACGCATCGACCTGGTCTTGCAGTATCTCCAGGAACGGTGCACTCACTCCTCCTAACTTTGTCAAAGTAAATGTTTTGGTACGCTAATCTGCGATGGGTTAAAGGCAATGCAAAAAAAAAGAAATCATTAGATGGGCAATGCTCAGTTTAATCTGCGTTATGTTTTCCCGCCCTTTTTGTTAAAAAAAAAAACGTCCGTGTGTGTGTGTGTGTGTGTGTGTGTGTGTGTGTGTGTGTGTGTGTAAATGGCTGCATTTACATAGCGCTTTACAATTTGTTCCTCACATTTTACCCATTCACTCAGACGTTCACACACCGATGGCGGAGGCAACCATGCAAGGTGCCAACCTACCTGCTCATCAGGAGCAATTAGGGGATAAGTGTCTTTAAACAAAGCACAATTGATGCAAACACAGACAACGTGTTGTAAATGCTAGTACAGTAACATCCACCCCCCTGCGTCCTGTATCAGCCGCGCCGGGCGTGCCCGCTGGCCATAATGGGGGTTATCGCTTCTCGGCCTTTTGGCTAAGATCAAGTGTAGTATCTGTTCTTATCAGTTTAATATCTGATACGTCCCCTACCCGGGGACCATATATTAAATTGATTTTTGGAACAGGGAGATGGAATAGGGGCTTGCTCCGTCTACTCCACGCATCGACCTGGTCTTGCAGTATCTCCAGGAACGGTGCACTCACTCCTCCTAACTTTGTCAAAGTAAATGTTTTGGTACGCTAATCTGCGATGGGTTAAAGGCAATGCAAAAAAAAAGAAATCATTAGATGGGCAATGCTCAGTTTAATCTGCGTTATGTTTTCCCGCCCTTTTTGTTAAAAAAAAAAACGTCCGTGTGTGTGTGTGTGTGTGTGTGTGTGTGTGTGTGTGTGTGTGTGTGTGTGTGTGTGTGTAAATGGCTGCATTTACATAGCGCTTTACAATTTGTTCCCCACATTTTACCCATTCACTCAGACGTTCACACACCGATGGCGGAGGCAACCATGCAAGGTGCCAACCTACCTGCTCATCAGGAGCAATTAGGGGATAAGTGTCTTTAAACAAAGCACAATTGATGCAAACACAGACAACGTGTTGTAAATGCTAGTACAGTAACATCCACCCCCCTGCGTACTGTATCAGCCGCGCCGGGCGTGCCCGCTGGCCATAATGGGGGTTATCGCTTCTCGGCCTTTTGGCTAAGATCAAGTGTAGTATCTGTTCTTATCAGTTTAATATCTGATACGTCCCCTACCCGGGGACCATATATTAAATTGATTTTTGGAACAGGGAGATGGAATAGGGGCTTGCTCCGTCCACTCCACGCATCGACCTGGTCTTGCAGTATCTCCAGGAACGGTGCACTCACTCCTCCTAACTTTGTCAAAGTAAATGTTTTGGTACGCTAATCTGCGATGGGTTAAAGGCAATGCAAAAAAAAAGAAATCATTAGATGGGCAACGCTCTGTTTAATCTGCGTTATGTTTTCCCGCCCTTTTTGTTAAAAAAAAAAAAAAAAAAAAAAAAAAAAACGTCCTCATGTGTATGTGTGTGTGTGTGTGTGTGTGTGTGTGTGTGTGTGTGTGTGTGTGTGTGTGTGTGTAAATGGCTGCATTTACATAGCGCTTTACAATTTGTTCCTCACATTTTACCCATTCACTCAGACGTTCACACACCGATGGCGGAGGCAACCATGCAAGGTGCCAACCTACCTGCTCATCAGGAGCAATTAGGGGATAAGTGTCTTTAAACAAAGCACAATTGATGCAAACACAGACAATGTGTTGTAAATGCTAGTACAGTAACATCCACCCCCCTGCGTCCTGTATCAGCCGCGCCGGGCGTGCCCGCTGGCCATAATGGGGGTTATCGCTTCTCGGCCTTTTGGCTAAGATCAAGTGTAGTATCTGTTCTTATCAGTTTAATATCTGATACGTCCCCTACCCGGGGACCATATATTAAATTGATTTTTGGAACAGGGAGATGGAATAGGGGCTTGCTCCGTCCACTCCACGCATCGACCTGGTCTTGCAGTATCTCCAGGAACGGTGCACTCACTCCTCCTAACTTTGTCAAAGTAAATGTTTTGGTACGCTAATCTGCGATGGGTTAAAGGCAATGCAAAAAAAAAGAAATCATTAGATGGGCAATGCTCAGTTTAATCTGCGTTATGTTTTCCCGCCCTTTTTGTTAAAAAAAAAAACGTCCGTGTGTGTGTGTGTGTGTGTGTGTGTGTGTGTGTGTGTGTGTGTGTGTGTGTGTGTAAATGGCTGCATTTACATAGCGCTTTACAATTTGTTCCCCACATTTTACCCATTCACTCAGACGTTCACACACCGATGGCGGAGGCAACCATGCAAGGTGCCAACCTACCTGCTCATCAGGAGCAATTAGGGGATAAGTGTCTTTAAACAAAGCACAATTGATGCAAACACAGACAACGTGTTGTAAATGCTAGTACAGTAACATCCACCCCCCTGCGTCCTGTATCAGCCGCGCCGGGCGTGCCCGCTGGCCATAATGGGGGTTATCGCTTCTCGGCCTTTTGGCTAAGATCAAGTGTAGTATCTGTTCTTATCAGTTTAATATCTGATACGTCCCCTACCCGGGGACCATATATTAAATTGATTTTTGGAACAGGGAGATGGAATAGGGGCTTGCTCCGTCCACTCCACGCATCGACCTGGTCTTGCAGTATCTCCAGGAACGGTGCACTCACTCCTCCTAACTTTGTCAAAGTAAATGTTTTGGTACGCTAATCTGCGATGGGTTAAAGGCAATGCAAAAAAAAAGAAATCATTAGATGGGCAACGCTCTGTTTAATCTGCGTTATGTTTTCCCGCCCTTTTTGTTAAAAAAAAAAAAAAAAAAAAAAAAAAAAACGTCCTCATGTGTATGTGTGTGTGTGTGTGTGTGTGTGTGTGTGTGTGTGTGTGTGTGTGTGTGTGTGTAAATGGCTGCATTTACATAGCGCTTTACAATTTGTTCCTCACATTTTACCCATTCACTCAGACGTTCACACACCGATGGCGGAGGCAACCATGCAAGGTGCCAACCTACCTGCTCATCAGGAGCAATTAGGGGATAAGTGTCTTTAAACAAAGCACAATTGATGCAAACACAGACAACGTGTTGTAAATGCTAGTACAGTAACATCCACCCCCCTGCGTCCTGTATCAGCCGCGCCGGGCGTGCCCGCTGGCCATAATGGGGGTTATCGCTTCTCGGCCTTTTGGCTAAGATCAAGTGTAGTATCTGTTCTTATCAGTTTAATATCTGATACGTCCCCTACCCGGGGACCATATATTAAATTGATTTTTGGAACAGGGAGATGGAATAGGGGCTTGCTCCGTCTACTCCACGCATCGACCTGGTCTTGCAGTATCTCCAGGAACGGTGCACTCACTCCTCCTAACTTTGTCAAAGTAAATGTTTTGGTACGCTAATCTGCGATGGGTTAAAGGCAATGCAAAAAAAAAGAAATCATTAGATGGGCAATGCTCAGTTTAATCTGCGTTATGTTTTCCCGCCCTTTTTGTTAAAAAAAAAAACGTCCGTGTGTGTGTGTGTGTGTGTGTGTGTGTGTGTGTGTGTGTGTGTGTGTGTGTGTAAATGGCTGCATTTACATAGCGCTTTACAATTTGTTCCCCACATTTTACCCATTCACTCAGACGTTCACACACCGATGGCGGAGGCAACCATGCAAGGTGCCAACCTACCTGCTCATCAGGAGCAATTAGGGGATAAGTGTCTTTAAACAAAGCACAATTGATGCAAACACAGACAACGTGTTGTAAATGCTAGTACAGTAACATCCACCCCCCTGCGTACTGTATCAGCCGCGCCGGGCGTGCCCGCTGGCCATAATGGGGGTTATCGCTTCTCGGCCTTTTGGCTAAGATCAAGTGTAGTATCTGTTCTTATCAGTTTAATATCTGATACGTCCCCTACCCGGGGACCATATATTAAATTGATTTTTGGAACAGGGAGATGGAATAGGGGCTTGCTCCGTCCACTCCACGCATCGACCTGGTCTTGCAGTATCTCCAGGAACGGTGCACTCACTCCTCCTAACTTTGTCAAAGTAAATGTTTTGGTACGCTAATCTGCGATGGGTTAAAGGCAATGCAAAAAAAAAGAAATCATTAGATGGGCAACGCTCTGTTTAATCTGCGTTATGTTTTCCCGCCCTTTTTGTTAAAAAAAAAAAAAAAAAAAAAAAAAAAACGTCCTCATGTGTATGTGTGTGTGTGTGTGTGTGTGTGTGTGTGTGTGTGTGTGTGTGTGTGTGTGTGTGTGTAAATGGCTGCATTTACATAGCGCTTTACAATTTGTTCCTCACATTTTACCCATTCACTCAGACGTTCACACACCGATGGCGGAGGCAACCATGCAAGGTGCCAACCTACCTGCTCATCAGGAGCAATTAGGGGATAAGTGTCTTTAAACAAAGCACAATTGATGCAAACACAGACAATGTGTTGTAAATGCTAGTACAGTAACATCCACCCCCCTGCGTCCTGTATCAGCCGCGCCGGGCGTGCCCGCTGGCCATAATGGGGGTTATCGCTTCTCGGCCTTTTGGCTAAGATCAAGTGTAGTATCTGTTCTTATCAGTTTAATATCTGATACGTCCCCTACCCGGGGACCATATATTAAATTGATTTTTGGAACAGGGAGATGGAATAGGGGCTTGCTCCGTCCACTCCACGCATCGACCTGGTCTTGCAGTATCTCCAGGAACGGTGCACTCACTCCTCCTAACTTTGTCAAAGTAAATGTTTTGGTACGCTAATCTGCGATGGGTTAAAGGCAATGCAAAAAAAAAGAAATCATTAGATGGGCAATGCTCAGTTTAATCTGCGTTATGTTTTCCCGCCCTTTTTGTTAAAAAAAAAAACGTCCGTGTGTGTGTGTGTGTGTGTGTGTGTGTGTGTGTGTGTGTGTGTGTAAATGGCTGCATTTACATAGCGCTTTACAATTTGTTCCTCACATTTTACCCATTCACTCAGACGTTCACACACCGATGGCGGAGGCAACCATGCAAGGTGCCAACCTACCTGCTCATCAGGAGCAATTAGGGGATAAGTGTCTTTAAACAAAGCACAATTGATGCAAACACAGACAACGTGTTGTAAATGCTAGTACAGTAACATCCACCCCCCTGCGTCCTGTATCAGCCGCGCCGGGCGTGCCCGCTGGCCATAATGGGGGTTATCGCTTCTCGGCCTTTTGGCTAAGATCAAGTGTAGTATCTGTTCTTATCAGTTTAATATCTGATACGTCCCCTACCCGGGGACCATATATTAAATTGATTTTTGGAACAGGGAGATGGAATAGGGGCTTGCTCCGTCTACTCCACGCATCGACCTGGTCTTGCAGTATCTCCAGGAACGGTGCACTCACTCCTCCTAACTTTGTCAAAGTAAATGTTTTGGTACGCTAATCTGCGATGGGTTAAAGGCAATGCAAAAAAAAAGAAATCATTAGATGGGCAATGCTCAGTTTAATCTGCGTTATGTTTTCCCGCCCTTTTTGTTAAAAAAAAAAACGTCCGTGTGTGTGTGTGTGTGTGTGTGTGTGTGTGTGTGTGTGTGTGTGTGTGTGTGTAAATGGCTGCATTTACATAGCGCTTTACAATTTGTTCCCCACATTTTACCCATTCACTCAGACGTTCACACACCGATGGCGGAGGCAACCATGCAAGGTGCCAACCTACCTGCTCATCAGGAGCAATTAGGGGATAAGTGTCTTTAAACAAAGCACAATTGATGCAAACACAGACAACGTGTTGTAAATGCTAGTACAGTAACATCCACCCCCCTGCGTACTGTATCAGCCGCGCCGGGCGTGCCCGCTGGCCATAATGGGGGTTATCGCTTCTCGGCCTTTTGGCTAAGATCAAGTGTAGTATCTGTTCTTATCAGTTTAATATCTGATACGTCCCCTACCCGGGGACCATATATTAAATTGATTTTTGGAACAGGGAGATGGAATAGGGGCTTGCTCCGTCCACTCCACGCATCGACCTGGTCTTGCAGTATCTCCAGGAACGGTGCACTCACTCCTCCTAACTTTGTCAAAGTAAATGTTTTGGTACGCTAATCTGCGATGGGTTAAAGGCAATGCAAAAAAAAAGAAATCATTAGATGGGCAACGCTCTGTTTAATCTGCGTTATGTTTTCCCGCCCTTTTTGTTAAAAAAAAAAAAAAAAAAAAAAAAAAAACGTCCTCATGTGTATGTGTGTGTGTGTGTGTGTGTGTGTGTGTGTGTGTGTGTGTGTGTGTGTGTGTGTAAATGGCTGCATTTACATAGCGCTTTACAATTTGTTCCTCACATTTTACCCATTCACTCAGACGTTCACACACCGATGGCGGAGGCAACCATGCAAGGTGCCAACCTACCTGCTCATCAGGAGCAATTAGGGGATAAGTGTCTTTAAACAAAGCACAATTGATGCAAACACAGACAATGTGTTGTAAATGCTAGTACAGTAACATCCACCCCCCTGCGTCCTGTATCAGCCGCGCCGGGCGTGCCCGCTGGCCATAATGGGGGTTATCGCTTCTCGGCCTTTTGGCTAAGATCAAGTGTAGTATCTGTTCTTATCAGTTTAATATCTGATACGTCCCCTACCCGGGGACCATATATTAAATTGATTTTTGGAACAGGGAGATGGAATAGGGGCTTGCTCCGTCCACTCCACGCATCGACCTGGTCTTGCAGTATCTCCAGGAACGGTGCACTCACTCCTCCTAACTTTGTCAAAGTAAATGTTTTGGTACGCTAATCTGCGATGGGTTAAAGGCAATGCAAAAAAAAAGAAATCATTAGATGGGCAATGCTCAGTTTAATCTGCGTTATGTTTTCCCGCCCTTTTTGTTAAAAAAAAAAACGTCCGTGTGTGTGTGTGTGTGTGTGTGTGTGTGTGTGTGTGTGTGTGTGTAAATGGCTGCATTTACATAGCGCTTTACAATTTGTTCCTCACATTTTACCCATTCACTCAGACGTTCACACACCGATGGCGGAGGCAACCATGCAAGGTGCCAACCTACCTGCTCATCAGGAGCAATTAGGGGATAAGTGTCTTTAAACAAAGCACAATTGATGCAAACACAGACAACGTGTTGTAAATGCTAGTACAGTAACATCCACCCCCCTGCGTCCTGTATCAGCCGCGCCGGGCGTGCCCGCTGGCCATAATGGGGGTTATCGCTTCTCGGCCTTTTGGCTAAGATCAAGTGTAGTATCTGTTCTTATCAGTTTAATATCTGATACGTCCCCTACCCGGGGACCATATATTAAATTGATTTTTGGAACAGGGAGATGGAATAGGGGCTTGCTCCGTCTACTCCACGCATCGACCTGGTCTTGCAGTAT
The DNA here is from genome assembly GCF_963971535.1 of Notolepis coatsorum. NCBI lineage: Eukaryota > Metazoa > Chordata > Actinopteri > Aulopiformes > Paralepididae > Notolepis > Notolepis coatsorum. The sequence continues at coordinate 555,129 of NW_028174865.1, forward strand.
CTCCAGGAACGGTGCACTCACTCCTCCTAACTTTGTCAAAGTAAATGTTTTGGTACGCTAATCTGCGATGGGTTAAAGGCAATGCAAAAAAAAAGAAATCATTAGATGGGCAATGCTCAGTTTAATCTGCGTTATGTTTTCCCGCCCTTTTTGTTAAAAAAAAAAACGTCCGTGTGTGTGTGTGTGTGTGTGTGTGTGTGTGTGTGTGTGTGTGTGTGTGTGTGTAAATGGCTGCATTTACATAGCGCTTTACAATTTGTTCCCCACATTTTACCCATTCACTCAGACGTTCACACACCGATGGCGGAGGCAACCATGCAAGGTGCCAACCTACCTGCTCATCAGGAGCAATTAGGGGATAAGTGTCTTTAAACAAAGCACAATTGATGCAAACACAGACAACGTGTTGTAAATGCTAGTACAGTAACATCCACCCCCCTGCGTACTGTATCAGCCGCGCCGGGCGTGCCCGCTGGCCATAATGGGGGTTATCGCTTCTCGGCCTTTTGGCTAAGATCAAGTGTAGTATCTGTTCTTATCAGTTTAATATCTGATACGTCCCCTACCCGGGGACCATATATTAAATTGATTTTTGGAACAGGGAGATGGAATAGGGGCTTGCTCCGTCTACTCCACGCATCGACCTGGTCTTGCAGGATCTCCAGGAACGGTGCACTCACTCCTCCTAACTTTGTCAAAGTAAATGTTTTGGTACGCTAATCTGCGATGGGTTAAAGGCAATGCAAAAAAAAAGAAATCATTAGATGGGCAATGCTCAGTTTAATCTGCGTTATGTTTTCCCGCCCTTTTTGTTAAAAAAAAAAACGTCCGTGTGTGTGTGTGTGTGTGTGTGTGTGTGTGTGTGTGTGTAAATGGCTGCATTTACATAGCGCTTTACAATTTGTTCCCCACATTTTACCCATTCACTCAGACGTTCACACACCGATGGCGGAGGCAACCATGCAAGGTGCCAACCTACCTGCTCATCAGGAGCAATTAGGGGATAAGTGTCTTTGAACAAAGCACAATTGATGCAAACACAGACAACGTGTTGTAAATGCTAGTACAGTAACATCCACCCCCCTGCGTACTGTATCAGCCGCGCCGGGCGTGCCCGCTGGCCATAATGGGGGTTATCGCTTCTCGGCCTTTTGGCTAAGATCAAGTGTAGTATCTGTTCTTATCAGTTTAATATCTGATACGTCCCCTACCCGGGGACCATATATTAAATTGATTTTTGGAACAGGGAGATGGAATAGGGGCTTGCTCCGTCCACTCCACGCATCGACCTGGTCTTGCAGTATCTCCAGGAACGGTGCACTCACTCCTCCTAACTTTGTCAAAGTAAATGTTTTGGTACGCTAATCTGCGATGGGTTAAAGGCAATGCAAAAAAAAAGAAATCATTAGATGGGCAATGCTCAGTTTAATCTGCGTTATGTTTTCCCGCCCTTTTTGTTAAAAAAAAAAACGTCCGTGTGTGTGTGTGTGTGTGTGTGTGTGTGTGTGTGTGTGTGTGTGTAAATGGCTGCATTTACATAGCGCTTTACAATTTGTTCCTCACATTTTACCCATTCACTCAGACGTTCACACACCGATGGCGGAGGCAACCATGCAAGGTGCCAACCTACCTGCTCATCAGGAGCAATTAGGGGATAAGTGTCTTTAAACAAAGCACAATTGATGCAAACACAGACAACGTGTTGTAAATGCTAGTACAGTAACATCCACCCCCCTGCGTCCTGTATCAGCCGCGCCGGGCGTGCCCGCTGGCCATAATGGGGGTTATCGCTTCTCGGCCTTTTGGCTAAGATCAAGTGTAGTATCTGTTCTTATCAGTTTAATATCTGATACGTCCCCTACCCGGGGACCATATATTAAATTGATTTTTGGAACAGGGAGATGGAATAGGGGCTTGCTCCGTCTACTCCACGCATCGACCTGGTCTTGCAGTATCTCCAGGAACGGTGCACTCACTCCTCCTAACTTTGTCAAAGTAAATGTTTTGGTACGCTAATCTGCGATGGGTTAAAGGCAATGCAAAAAAAAAGAAATCATTAGATGGGCAATGCTCAGTTTAATCTGCGTTATGTTTTCCCGCCCTTTTTGTTAAAAAAAAAAACGTCCGTGTGTGTGTGTGTGTGTGTGTGTGTGTGTGTGTGTGTGTGTGTGTGTGTAAATGGCTGCATTTACATAGCGCTTTACAATTTGTTCCCCACATTTTACCCATTCACTCAGACGTTCACACACCGATGGCGGAGGCAACCATGCAAGGTGCCAACCTACCTGCTCATCAGGAGCAATTAGGGGATAAGTGTCTTTAAACAAAGCACAATTGATGCAAACACAGACAACGTGTTGTAAATGCTAGTACAGTAACATCCACCCCCCTGCGTACTGTATCAGCCGCGCCGGGCGTGCCCGCTGGCCATAATGGGGGTTATCGCTTCTCGGCCTTTTGGCTAAGATCAAGTGTAGTATCTGTTCTTATCAGTTTAATATCTGATACGTCCCCTACCCGGGGACCATATATTAAATTGATTTTTGGAACAGGGAGATGGAATAGGGGCTTGCTCCGTCCACTCCACGCATCGACCTGGTCTTGCAGTATCTCCAGGAACGGTGCACTCACTCCTCCTAACTTTGTCAAAGTAAATGTTTTGGTACGCTAATCTGCGATGGGTTAAAGGCAATGCAAAAAAAAAGAAATCATTAGATGGGCAACGCTCTGTTTAATCTGCGTTATGTTTTCCCGCCCTTTTTGTTAAAAAAAAAAAAAAAAAAAAAAAAAAAACGTCCTCATGTGTATGTGTGTGTGTGTGTGTGTGTGTGTGTGTGTGTGTGTGTGTGTGTGTGTGTGTGTGTAAATGGCTGCATTTACATAGCGCTTTACAATTTGTTCCTCACATTTTACCCATTCACTCAGACGTTCACACACCGATGGCGGAGGCAACCATGCAAGGTGCCAACCTACCTGCTCATCAGGAGCAATTAGGGGATAAGTGTCTTTAAACAAAGCACAATTGATGCAAACACAGACAACGTGTTGTAAATGCTAGTACAGTAACATCCACCCCCCTGCGTCCTGTATCAGCCGCGCCGGGCGTGCCCGCTGGCCATAATGGGGGTTATCGCTTCTCGGCCTTTTGGCTAAGATCGTGGAGGATCGTTTCGCGTTTATTATTTTACTCTCATTTCCACAGTCGTGCGGTGTATGGGACGTGGAAAGGGAGGTCTTTTTTGTTTTCTGTGCTGGCTTCTCCCTAGGAGGGTCAGTACTTAAGTTTCTTAGTTTTTTCTCTTTTGTTGGGTGTGGGTGACCGGCCTGTTTGCGATGGCCGGCTCATCCCCTGACTCTGCACAGTCGACCCCCGGGGTCGGACTGAGGCGCACAGCCCGTTTTTCCTGCTCCGGACCGGGGGAGTTGCTGGAGAGAGGCCTTTTCGTCAGGGGTGTCCTGGTGAAGCAGCTCGGCCTGAAGGTGGAGGAGGTTTACTGCCTGCAGTCGAACCTGCCAGAGAAGTGCTACGATGTGACCTTGAGGACTGAGGGCAGATACAACGACATGTTGAAGAAGTGCGAGGAATCGGCAGCCGTTGGTCTGCTGTCAGGCTTCAAGGTCACGGGTTTGGACAAGCCCAATTTCAGGTTAGTCACAATCCAAATGTATAATCCATTTGTGACTGACCTGACTTTGGCTTCCTTCCTGGGGAAATACGGGGACACGAGTTCTGCGGCACGGTATTGTTTGGATCCGTGGGGAATTTGGACTGGACGTAGGCAGTATCAAGTGCTGCTTCACCAGGACAAGGACGGGCACGAGGGCCTCAAACACCCGCCTGCCTTCTTCACCTTGGGCGGCGACAGGGGTTTCCTCTATTACTCCCGGCAGCCGCCTTTTTGTAGGCGGTGCAGGACATCGGGTCACACAGAGGCGGGTTGTAGCGGTGCCACCTGCCGTTTCTGTGGAGGGGACCACGAGACGAGGAACTGTGGGGCTCCGAAGAAGTGCCATGGCTGTGGGCTGGAGGGCCACCTCTTCAGGAGCTGTCCCAACCGCCAGAGGACCTTCGCTGAAGCGGTGGGCGGAGGAAGAAGCGGGGCCCGAGGTCCGGCCCAGACAGCGGCTCCAGCAGCGGCGGCAGAGGCCCAGGCGGGGAAGGCGGCTCCAGCGGATGCTCCGGCATTGGCGGTGGCAGAGGCCCAGGCGGTGCGGCCGGCTCCGGCGGAAGCTCCGGCATCGGCGATGGCAGAGGCCCAGGCGGCGCGGCCGGCTCCGGCAGAAGCTCCAGCATCGGCGGTGGCAGAGGCCCATGCGGGGGAGGTGGCTCCGGCGGAGTTTCCAGCATCGGCAGTGGCAGAGGCCCAGGCGGGGAAGGCGGCTCCGGAGGGAGCTCCAGCAGTGACGGCAACATCGGCCCATACAAGGGAGGCGGCCTCGGTGGCGGATCCGGCGCAGGCTCCGGCGACGTCTCCAAGGAGGACTCGGAGGCCAGCTCCGGCCCCACCGGCGCAGAGGAAAAGGATGGCACCTGCACCACTAGCAGGCCAGGAGGAGGCGGTACGGAGGCAGAAGGTGCAGTCAGTGTCTGCCCCACCGGGAGAGCAGGAGGGGGCAGGACGGAGGCACGGGACGCAGTCGGCGTCTGCTCCACCAGGCGTGCAGGGGGAGATGGGACAGGGGGCCAGCATGGCGGGGATGGTGACAGGCACTGGTAGCCAGAGAGTTTCAGTGGCTGGACCATCGCTCCGGGCTCCAGAGCCCACAGAGGGGGGTTTTATGCAACGGATTGGGTCAGTTGTTGCATCAGCTGCCAGGAAGATCCGGACCTCACAGGGTCTGGGGCTCTCGGGTGAGGGAGGCGTGAGGAAGGCCAAGGGGCCTGGGGGTCAAGGGATGGGTGGTGGGTTTGGTCTGGGTGGCACGGGTGTTTCTGGCGGACTGGGGGAAGGGGGAGGGGGTTCTTCTCCCAGCTCAGAGGGATCGTCGGGGGAAAGTTTGGGGTTGGAGATGGACTATTCCCCAAGCCTTGTGGCTTTGTCCCCTTTGGGGACTGACGCTTATGAGGGTTCAGAGAGGCCACCAACTTCCCCCAACGTGATGCCCTATTCGTGGGCAGAGGCGTCAGAGGAGCTCTACCGGGACCTTGGGATTTAGAGGGGTCTGGGAGTGTTTTTTCTTGTTTTTTCCAAAATGTCTTTTATAGCTGCTACTTTTAACGTCAGAGGCTTGAGGGACCGAGTCAAAAGAGCGGCTGTTTTTGATTTCCTCGGTTCCCTTCATTTCTCTTTCTGTTTTTTGCAGGAGGTGCACTTGAAGGGTGGGGAGGATGTGAGGGATTTCCAGAAGGAGTGGAGTGGGGGGGATTCAGTGTGGAGTGTGGGGGGGGTTCATTCTGATGGGGTGGGCTTTTTGTTTGGGAGGGGAGTCAGGGTGGAGGACGTTTTTGTTGTTTCTCAGGGGAGGGTTTTTGGTGCTGATATAGCAATTGGGGAATGTAGGTTGAGGGTTATTGGGGTGTATGGGTGTCAGGGGGTTGCAGATAGGGTTAGACTGTTTGAGGGGTTAGTGCCACATTGTGCGACAAATAGACTGTTGGTCATTGGGGGTGATTTTAATTGTGAGTTGGGGAGGGGGGATATGGGTGGTAGGTGCATCGCGGGGCTCATGGCTTCTTTTGGGTTGGTGGACGGGGGGAGGGCTGTCACTCCCCGTTTGGATGGTCCCACATGGCGTAACTCCCGGGGGGTCGCCAGGCGGCTGGACTACATCCTCGCTTCACGGTCTTTGGGTCTGTTGTCTGGACGGGTGGTCCCTGCTTTTTTTTCGGACCATGACGGGGTCCTCCTGCGGTTTCGGTCGGCCGTTCCGGTTTTTGGGCGCGGGTACTGGAGGCTGAACTCCGGCATCCTCAGTGAGGCTGAGTTTGCCGGTGGTTTCGCCCTTTTTTTCCGGGGGCTTGAGGGACTCAGGCCATTCTTTGCCGGTGTGGTGGAGTGGTGGGAGGTGGCCAAGGAGAGGATAAGGGGGTTTGCCATTGGGTACAGCAAAAGGAGGGCGAAGAAGGCGGGGAGGGAGGTGCACCGTCTTCAACGTCTCCTCGAGTTCGAGTACACCTTGGGTAACCAAGGTGGCATTGTAGATCAGCGGGCTTGTGACTCCCTTAAAGCCGAGCTTAGGGGGGTCTATGAAGTTAGGGCCCGTGCTTTCCTATCGCGGTCACGTCGGGATTTCTTGGAGAAGGATGAGACGTGTTCTGCAGCTTTTTTTGGCAGTGTAAGGGCCGATAAGGTAAGGAAGACAATCACGGGGGTTAGGGACAGCCGGGGTCAGGTGACAACAGAAGCAGGGGAGATGGTAAGGGTCTCAACAGACCACTTCCGCTCTTTCTTCTGTGAACGGGTGGTGGATGAGGACCGCGCAGAGGCTTTTTTGCAGCTCGTGGCTCAAAGGGTTTCGCCCGACCTGGCTGAGGCTTTGGAGGCCCCTCTCTCTCTCGAGGAATTGGAGGGTGCCCTTCGTAGGATGGGCAAGCGTAAGGTTCCGGGCATCGACGGCCTGCCGGCTGAGTTTTATCTCAGGTTTTGGGATATTCTCGGCCCGGTGGTTCTAGAGGTCCTGACCGAGGTCCTCCGCACAGGGGCGCTGGGAGGGTCGATGGCTAAGGGGGTGATCTCACTTCTGTTCAAGAAGGGGGACGCCTCTGACCTTAATAACTGGCGGCCTTTGACCATGCTGTGTGTGGACTATAAGCTATTGGCTAAGGTCCTCACGGACCGTCTGTGCGCAGCTCTCCCGGATGCGGTCCATGTGGACCAGACGTGTGGGGTGGCTGGGCGCTCGTTGAGATGGAACCTCCAGCTCATCAGAGACGTCATCGCTTGGGCAGAGGATCGGGATTTGCCACTTATGGTTGTGGGTCTCGATCAGGCCAAAGCCTTTGATAGGGTTCACTGGGGTTTTATGTTCAAGGTTCTAGAGAGGATAGGGTTAGGGCGGGTTTTTGTTGGGTGGCTGCGTACCCTGTACACAGCAGTGGGGAGCACGGTTTCCGTTAATGGGCACTTGGGGGAGTTTTTTGGGTTGCACGCAGGGGTAAGACAGGGGTGTCCGCTCTCACCCCTGCTCTACGTCCTTTACATGGAGCCCCTGGCGGCGGCCATTAGGGCTGACCCGGGTGTGAAGGGTATCCTGGTACCAGGCAGCAGGGGCCTGAGGGTCAAGTTGTCGCAGTATGCGGATGACACCACACTGCTGCTGGACAACGATGCGTGTCTGAGTCGGTCTTTGGAGATCTTCCAGGACTTTGGCCGGGTGTCTGGAGCGGAGCTCAATCTCGCCAAATCCTCGGTCAAGTTCTTTGGGCAGTGGAGGAGTAGGACAGACGTACCAGGAGGGCTGTCGCTCTGTGAGGGGCCCTTGAGGATTCTTGGGGTCCACTTTGAGGCAGCCCGTAGCGCCGTGGCCAACTGGACCAGGCGCATGGAAGCAGTCCAGAAGAAGTTCACCCTCTGGAAGGCCAGGAGACTGACCTTCATGGGCAAAGTCCTGGTTCTGAAGGTGGACGTGTTGCCATCCCTCCTGTTCCTGGCATACATCTACCCTATGCCGGCCAGCATGCGGAGGCCTCTGATCCGCCTCATGTTCGGTTTCCTTTGGGGGGGAAGTTACGAGTATGTGGCGAGGGCCCGCATGCTGGCACCCATGGGGGACGGGGGGCGGGATGTGCCTCACCTCCCGCTCAAGCTGGATTGTATTTTTGTTTCCTTTTTGTTGAAGGAGTTGTCCTCTCCGGTGGTTCATCCATCAGGCCATTTCCTGCGTTTCTTTTTCGCTTACCCGGCGAGGAGGCTTATGGTCTGGAACAACTCGGGCCCCCGGGCAGAGCAGTTGCCCTGGCATTATGGCCACGCGGCCAAGTGGCTTCGGGCTCACCCCGAGGCTTTGGATCGGGACGTGGGGCCGGACCATAGGAGGCTCTATGCCGAGGTGAGGCAGGGAGTGAACGCTCCAGCCATGGTGGGCATTCCCTCTACGGTCTGGTTGTCGGTCCAACTGCCTGGCCTGGACAACGGGCTCAAGGACCTGAACTGGCTAGTGTTACATAAGAGCCTGCCGGTGCGGTCCATCATGCACCGGCATGGCCTGGCGAGGTCCGCGGGGTGCCCCAGAGCCGTGTGCTCTGGGGAAGAGACCATTAGACATGCCATGTGGGACTGTCCATTTGCGGGGGTTGTTTGGGCCAGGGCTTTGGTGCTATTGGGGAGAGTGGAGGGTGGGTTTACGCTGTCTTGGCCCAGAGTAGAGAGGGGCATAGGAAGGGTGACTGGAGGAGCACGGGGAAGGCTGGTGGCCTGGTTGATCATCAGCCTTTTCAAGCAGACAATTTGGGGGGCCAGACAGGCTTTGGTGAAAACCAACGCAGACTGGGGGGTGGAGGGTGTTGTGAGAAGGGTTGAGGGAGACTTGAGAGGGAGGATGAGGCGAGATGTGGCGAGGTGGGGTCAACATGCGGCCCTAGAACGGTGGAAAGGGGGAATGGGACTAATGTAGTAGTTTTGTCGTGCCCGAGAGTGGTTTAGTGGCTGGTATGGGGTTTTTGTTTTGTTGTGTAGTAGTTGTTTTTTGGTTCGGTATAGGTATGTGATTGGTTTTGTATTATGTATGTCTGTTTTTTTGATAATAAAATAAGAATGAAGGTAAAACTCCTCTCCCAGCTGTTTGGAGAGGAGGTAACACCTGATTTCACAAAAAAAAAAAAAAAAAAAAAAAAAATCTGTTCTTATCAGTTTAATATCTGATACGTCCCCTACCCGGGGACCATATATTAAATTGATTTTTGGAACAGGGAGATGGAATAGGGGCTTGCTCCGTCCACTCCACGCATCGACCTGGTCTTGCAGTATCTCCAGGAACGGTGCACTCACTCCTCCTAACTTTGTCAAAGTAAATGTTTTGGTACGCTAATCTGCGATGGGTTAAAGGCAATGCAAAAAAAAAGAAATCATTAGATGGGCAATGCTCAGTTTAATCTGCGTTATGTTTTCCCGCCCTTTTTGTTAAAAAAAAAAACGTCTGTGTGTGTGTGTGTGTGTGTGTGTGTGTGTGTGTGTGTGTGTGTGTGTGTGTGTGTGTAAATGGCTGCATTTACATAGCGCTTTACAATTTGTTCCCCACATTTTACCCATTCACTCAGACGTTCACACACCGATGGCGGAGGCAACCATGCAAGGTGCCAACCTACCTGCTCATCAGGAGCAATTAGGGGATAAGTGTCTTTAAACAAAGCACAATTGATGCAAACACAGACAACGTGTTGTAAATGCTAGTACAGTAACATCCACCCCCCTGCGTACTGTATCAGCCGCGCCGGGCGTGCCCGCTGGCCATAATGGGGGTTATCGCTTCTCGGCCTTTTGGCTAAGATCAAGTGTAGTATCTGTTCTTATCAGTTTAATATCTGATACGTCCCCTACCCGGGGACCATATATTAAATTGATTTTTGGAACAGGGAGATGGAATAGGGGCTTGCTCCGTCCACTCCACGCATCGACCTGGTCTTGCAGTATCTCCAGGAACGGTGCACTCACTCCTCCTAACTTTGTCAAAGTAAATGTTTTGGTACGCTAATCTGCGATGGGTTAAAGGCAATGCAAAAAAAAAGAAATCATTAGATGGGCAATGCTCAGTTTAATCTGCGTTATGTTTTCCCGCCCTTTTTGTTAAAAAAAAAAACGTCCGTGTGTGTGTGTGTGTGTGTGTGTGTGTGTGTGTGTGTGTGTGTGTGTAAATGGCTGCATTTACATAGCGCTTTACAATTTGTTCCTCACATTTTACCCATTCACTCAGACGTTCACACACCGATGGCGGAGGCAACCATGCAAGGTGCCAACCTACCTGCTCATCAGGAGCAATTAGGGGATAAGTGTCTTTAAACAAAGCACAATTGATGCAAACACAGACAACGTGTTGTAAATGCTAGTACAGTAACATCCACCCCCCTGCGTCCTGTATCAGCCGCGCCGGGCGTGCCCGCTGGCCATAATGGGGGTTATCGCTTCTCGGCCTTTTGGCTAAGATCAAGTGTAGTATCTGTTCTTATCAGTTTAATATCTGATACGTCCCCTACCCGGGGACCATATATTAAATTGATTTTTGGAACAGGGAGATGGAATAGGGGCTTGCTCCGTCTACTCCACGCATCGACCTGGTCTTGCAGTATCTCCAGGAACGGTGCACTCACTCCTCCTAACTTTGTCAAAGTAAATGTTTTGGTACGCTAATCTGCGATGGGTTAAAGGCAATGCAAAAAAAAAGAAATCATTAGATGGGCAATGCTCAGTTTAATCTGCGTTATGTTTTCCCGCCCTTTTTGTTAAAAAAAAAAACGTCCGTGTGTGTGTGTGTGTGTGTGTGTGTGTGTGTGTGTGTGTGTGTGTGTGTGTGTAAATGGCTGCATTTACATAGCGCTTTACAATTTGTTCCCCACATTTTACCCATTCACTCAGACGTTCACACACCGATGGCGGAGGCAACCATGCAAGGTGCCAACCTACCTGCTCATCAGGAGCAATTAGGGGATAAGTGTCTTTAAACAAAGCACAATTGATGCAAACACAGACAACGTGTTGTAAATGCTAGTACAGTAACATCCACCCCCCTGCGTACTGTATCAGCCGCGCCGGGCGTGCCCGCTGGCCATAATGGGGGTTATCGCTTCTCGGCCTTTTGGCTAAGATCAAGTGTAGTATCTGTTCTTATCAGTTTAATATCTGATACGTCCCCTACCCGGGGACCATATATTAAATTGATTTTTGGAACAGGGAGATGGAATAGGGGCTTGCTCCGTCCACTCCACGCATCGACCTGGTCTTGCAGTATCTCCAGGAACGGTGCACTCACTCCTCCTAACTTTGTCAAAGTAAATGTTTTGGTACGCTAATCTGCGATGGGTTAAAGGCAATGCAAAAAAAAAGAAATCATTAGATGGGCAACGCTCTGTTTAATCTGCGTTATGTTTTCCCGCCCTTTTTGTTAAAAAAAAAAAAAAAAAAAAAAAAAAAACGTCCTCATGTGTATGTGTGTGTGTGTGTGTGTGTGTGTGTGTGTGTGTGTGTGTGTGTGTGTGTGTGTGTAAATGGCTGCATTTACATAGCGCTTTACAATTTGTTCCTCACATTTTACCCATTCACTCAGACGTTCACACACCGATGGCGGAGGCAACCATGCAAGGTGCCAACCTACCTGCTCATCAGGAGCAATTAGGGGATAAGTGTCTTTAAACAAAGCACAATTGATGCAAACACAGACAACGTGTTGTAAATGCTAGTACAGTAACATCCACCCCCCTGCGTCCTGTATCAGCCGCGCCGGGCGTGCCCGCTGGCCATAATGGGGGTTATCGCTTCTCGGCCTTTTGGCTAAGATCAAGTGGATGACCGGTGTATGCTGTTCCTGGTTTTGTTTGCTTGTTTATTATTTTTCTCACATTTCCACAGTCGTGCGGTGTATGGGACTGGAAATTGAGTTTTTTTTATTGTTTGTGCTGGCTTCTCCCTACGATGGCCAGCACTCCACGGCAGTCTCCACTAGGGCTGGGTTACGGTTTTCGGCGAGGTTCATATGGAAGGATGGAACGATGCCCATGTGGAACAGAGATGTGTTTGTGGATGGTGTCATCATGACTCAACTCAAGTTGAAGGCGGACGATATTTTTTGCATCCAGCACAATGCCCAGGAGAGGGGCTACGATGTTTCCTTCAGATCCAGTTTGGGGCTCCAGGGGGTTTTGGAGGACTGCAAGCGGATGGAGGCTGATGTCGGACCCCTCAGCCATTTCGAGGTGTTTTCTCTGGACAGGCTGAATTTTCGAGTTATCAATGTCACAATGTACAACCCGTACGTGATTGATAAGGAGGTGACTGATTTTTTGGCCCCCTACGCTGAGGTGATATCTGAGGTCCGGAGGATCAGAGACAGACGTGGGATCTGGACGGGGCGGAGGCAGGTGCAGGTGCTCCTAAAGGCTGTTCCCGGTGGCTGTGACGGGCTGGCTCATCCCCCAGCCTTCTTTTCCTTGGGGCCTGATAGGGGGTATTTGTTTTATAACAACCAGCCCCCTTTCTGCCGAAGGTGCCGGGTGGCAGGGCACTCTGATGGAAAGTGTGGGGAGGTGAGGTGCCACCATTGCAAGGAGGAGGGCCACATGGCTAAAGATTGTAAGGTTGGTAAGAAATGCCACAACTGCAGTTCCACCGACCACCTGGTGAGGGCCTGTCCCCAGGAGCGGCGGTATTCATCAGTGGTGGTGATGGGGAAGGAGCTTGCACCGAAGACCGGAGAGGAGGAAGAAAGTGCACCAGTGGCACCAGCACCAGCACCAATAGAGGCGTTTCCTGTGGAGAAGGACGCAGAGGCGGAGACGGTACTCCTGGTTGGCAACAAGACAGTTTCCCCTTTGTCTTCCGATGGAGAGGCGATGGACGAGGAGGAGGTGGTCGGTGGAGCCAGCGGAGCCAGTGGAGCCAGTGGAGCCAGAAAACGGAGGTTAAGGGTTAAAAGGACTACACCTGGGTCAGAAGGTATGGGGGCAGGGGAAATTACCGGTGGGGGCCCACAAAAAAAGGTAAGGGGAGGGAAGGGAGGTAGGGTGGCCCTCTTAGTGCAACAGGTCGGTGGGGAGCAGGGGGTTGGTGGGGGAGTGGGTTTGGCGGATGTTGAGGCTGAGGGGGAGGGGGTTTGTTTACCGGTTTCCCCTGTCCTGGACAGTATGGACAGTATGGACCCTTTTGAGACTCCAAGCCTTGGGGAAGGGTTACAGGTGGGAGCACCCAACACTTTGCCTGCTTCTTGGGATAAGGGGGAGGATGGGGAGGACAGTTAAAAGTGGGGGTAGGGGTATTATTGTGGGTTGGTTTTTTGTTTAATTTTATTTTATTATTGTCAATGGCTTTCACAGTGGGCACTTTTAATGCACGGGGGTTGAGGGGTTCTGTTAAGAGGAGGGGCTTTTTTGATTATGTTGCCTCACTCAGGCTTACCGTTTGTTTTGTTCAAGAGGTGCACTTACGGGATGGGAGGGATTGTGGTGTGTTTTCAAAGGAATGGGACAAGGGGGAATCGTTTTGGTCAGTGGGGGGGGTTCACTCATCTGGTGTGGGGATACTGTTTGGAAACCGGGAGGCAAGGGTGGTGGGTTCTTTTGTAATTGTGCAGGGGAGGGTTATGGGGGTTGATGTGAATATTGGGGTTTTGAAATTGAGGGTGGTGGTGGTGTACGGGCCACAGAGGGCGGGTGAAAGGAGTGCCATGATGGAGGCTTTAAGGCCTTTTTTTGCCACAAACAGGCAGATGGTGGTGGGGGGTGATTTTAATGTGGATCTGGGGAGGGTGGGTGATCCAAGTGCTGGGTGTGTGGGTTCTTTTTTTAAGGGGCAGGGGCTTGTGGATGGAGGGAAGGCACTTACCCCTCGAATAGATGGTCCCACATGGCGTAACTCCCGGGGGGTAGCCAGGCGTCTCGATTATGTGTTTTTTTCTCGGTCCTTGGTCCTATTGTCGGGCCGGGTGGTCCCTGTTTTTTTCTCTGACCATGATGGGCTCCTCTTTCGGGTCCGGTCTAGCGCTCCTGTTTTCGGCCCCGGGTACTGGAGGTTGAACTCCAGTGTCCTTGGCGAGGATGAGTTCTGCAGTAGCTTTGTCTCCTTTTTCCGGGGGCTCGAGGGACTTAGGGCTTTGTTTTCTGGTGTGGTGGAGTGGTGGGAGGGGGCTAAGGAGAGGATAAAGGGGTTTTGTATTATGTATTGTCAACGGAGGGCGAAGGAGGCGGGGAGGGAAGTGCTCCGTCTTCAACACCTCCTCGAGCTCGAGTACACTTTGGGTAACCTAGGTGGCGCTGTAGACCAGCGGGCTTGTGACTCCCTTAAGACAGAACTTAGGGATGTCTATGAGGATAAGGCCCGTGCTTACCTGACGCGGTCACGTCGTGAGTTCTTGGAGAAGAATGAGACGTGTTCCGCAGCCTTTTTCAGCAGCGTGAGGGCTGATAAGGGAAGGAAGGTGATATCGGGAGTTAGGGACAGTCAGGGTCAGGTGGTTACTGAGACAGGGGAGATGGTAAGGGTCGCAACCGATCACTTCCGCTCCTTCTTCTGTGAACGAGTGGTGGATGAGGAGCGAGCAGAGGCTTTTTTGCAGCTTGTGGCTCAGAGGGTACCGTCAGACCTGGCTGAGGCTTTGGAGGCCCCTCTCTCTCTCGAGGAATTGGAGGGTGCCCTTCGTAGAATGGGCAAGCGTAAGGTTCCGGGCATCGATGGCCTGCCGGCTGAGTTTTATCTCATGTTTTGGGATATTCTCGGCCCGGTGGTTCTCGAGGTCCTGACCGAGGTCCTCCGCACAGGGGCACTGGGAGGGTCAATGGCTAAGGGGGTGATCTCACTTCTGTTTAAGAAGGGGGACGCCTCTGACCTTAAGAACTGGCGGCCATTGACCATGCTGTGTGTTGATTACAAGCTTTTGGCTAAGGTTCTCACAGACCGTCTGTGCACAGCTCTCCCAGATGCGGTCCATGTGGATCAGACGTGTGGGGTGGCTGGGCGCTCGTTGAGATGGAATCTCCAGCTCATCAGAGACGTCATCGCTTGGGCAGAGGATCGGGACCTGCCACTTATGGTGGTGGGTCTTGATCAGGCCAAAGCCTTTGATAGGGTTCACTGGGGTTTTATGTTCAAAGTTTTAGAGAGAATAGGCTTAGGGCGGGTTTTTGTTGGGTGGCTGCGTACTCTGTACACAGCAGTGGGGAGCACGGTTTCTGTTAATGGGCACTTGGGGGAGTTTTTTGGGTTGCACGCAGGGGTAAGACAGGGGTGTCCGCTCTCTCCCCTGCTCTACGTCCTTTATATGGAGCCCCTGGCGGCGGCCATTAGGGCTGACCCGGGTGTGAAGGGTATCCTGGTACCAGGCAGCAGGGGCCTGAGGGTCAAGTTGTCGCAGTATGCGGATGATACCACACTGCTACTGGACAACGATGCGTGTCTGAGTCGGTCTTTGGAGATCTTCCAGGACTTTGGCCGGGTGTCTGGCGCGGAGCTCAACCGTGCTAAATCCTCGGTTAAGTTCTTTGGGCGGTGGAAGAGTAGGTCAGACGTACCAGGAGGGCTGTCGCTCTGTGAAGGGGCCCTGAGGATTCTTGGGGTCCTCTTTGAGGCAGCCCACAGTGCCACGGTCAACTGGACCAGGCGAATAGATGCAGTTCATAAAAAGTTTGCCCTCTGGAAGGCCAGGAGACTGACCTTTACGGGGAAGGTACTGGTTTTGAAGGTAGACGTGTTGCCGTCCCTCCTGTACCTGGCGTACATCTTTCCGATGCCGGCCAGCATGCGGAGGCCGCTCACTCGGCTTGTGTTTCGTTTCATGTGGGGGGGGAGTTATGAATACGTGGCGAGGGCACGCATGTTGGCTCCGGTGGGGGAAGGGGGGAGGGACGTGCCCCATTTCCCACTCAAGTTGGACTGCATTTTTGTTTCTTTTTTGCTCAAAGAATTGTCCTCTCCGGTAGTCCATCCATCTGGCTACTTCCTCCGGTTCTACTTTGCCTACCCGGCAAGGAGGGTCATGGCCTGGTCCAATTCGGCCCCCCGGGCGGAGCAGTTGCCGTGGCATTTTGGCCACGCGGCAAAGTGGCTGCGGGCTCATCCTGGGGTTTTGGAAGGGGATGTGGGGTTGGACCAGAAGAGGCTCTATGCCGAGGTGAGACAGGGAGTGACCGCGCCAGCTGTGGTGGGGATACCCGCTACAGTTTGGTTGTCGGTACAACTGCCTGGCCTGGACAATGGGCTCAAGGATTTAGGATGGCTGATGTTACACAGGAGTTTGCCGGTGCGTGAGATCATGCACCGGCATGGCTTGGCGAGATCCCCGGTGTGCCCCAGAGCTGGTTGCTTTGTGGACGAGACTATTAGACACGTCATGTGGGACTGTCCTTTTGCAGGGGTGGTGTGGGCTAGGGCATCTGTGTTGATTGGGAGGTTGGAGGGGAGTGTTGGGGTCACATGGGCAAGATTGGAGAGAGGGATTGGGAGAGCTGGGGGGGGGCGTAGGGGGCGTCTCCTGCAATGGCTGCTCATGGGCCTTTTTAAGAAGGGGCTGTGGGAGGCCAGACAGGCTCTGGTTAAAAAGGCGGTGGATTGGGGGGTGGAGGGGGTTGTTAGGAGAGTAGAGGGGGACGTAAAGGGAAGGATGCGGTGGGATGTGAAGAGGTGGGGACATCATGCTGCTAGGGAGAGATGGAAGGGGGGTTTAGGTTTGATGGAAGGGATGTAGTGGTTGCTTAGGATATTGACATATGGTTTTTTGTGGAGACCGGAAAGTGCATAAGTGGAAAATGGGGACATGGTTTTTTGTCTTGGATAGTGGGCTATTGTTTTGGGTGGGATAAAGGGAGGTTTTGGTTAACAGTGGGTGGTTTAATTTGGGGTTCATTTTCATTTTCAACTGTAACAGGGACAGCATACAATAAGGAACATAAAATGAAAATGTAGAAATGCAAATGTTCAGGAAAGTTTTGTTTGGATTAGTAGGGAAAGGTAAATTAAGAATGTGTGCACATGTATGGGTGTTTTAAATAGTATGATAGGAAGTCGTTTTGTAGTTTGTATGGTATAGGGACAGATAGGATGTGATAACATGTATATGATTATTTTTGATATAAAATTAAGAAAGAAGGTAAAAACTCCCCTCCCAGCTGGTTGGAGGGGAGGAGAAGCCCGATTTCACAAAAAAAAAAAAAAAAAAAAAAATCTGTTCTTATCAGTTTAATATCTGATACGTCCCCTACCCGGGGACCATATATTAAATTGATTTTTGGAACAGGGAGATGGAATAGGGGCTTGCTCCGTCCACTCCACGCATCGACCTGGTCTTGCAGTATCTCCAGGAACGGTGCACTCACTCCTCCTAACTTTGTCAAAGTAAATGTTTTGGTACGCTAATCTGCGATGGGTTAAAGGCAATGCAAAAAAAAAGAAATCATTAGATGGGCAATGCTCAGTTTAATCTGCGTTATGTTTTCCCGCCCTTTTTGTTAAAAAAAAAAACGTCCGTGTGTGTGTGTGTGTGTGTGTGTAAATGGCTGCATTTACATAGCGCTTTACAATTTGTTCCTCACATTTTACCCATTCACTCAGACGTTCACACACCGATGGCGGAGGCAACCATGCAAGGTGCCAACCTACCTGCTCATCAGGAGCAATTAGGGGATAAGTGTCTTTAAACAAAGCACAATTGATGCAAACACAGACAACGTGTTGTAAATGCTAGTACAGTAACATCCACCCCCCTGCGTCCTGTATCAGCCGCGCCGGGCGTGCCCGCTGGTCATAATGGGGGTTATCGCTTCTCGGCCTTTTGGCTAAGATCAAGTGTAGTATCTGTTCTTATCAGTTTAATATCTGATACGTCCCCTACCCGGGGACCATATATTAAATTGATTTTTGGAACAGGGAGATGGAATAGGGGCTTGCTCCGTCCACTCCACGCATCGACCTGGTCTTGCAGTATCTCCAGGAACGGTGCACTCACTCCTCCTAACTTTGTCAAAGTAAATGTTTTGGTACGCTAATCTGCGATGGGTTAAAGGCAATGCAAAAAAAAAGAAATCATTAGATGGGCAATGCTCAGTTTAATCTGCGTTATGTATTCCCGCCCTTTTTGTTAAAAAAAAAAACGTCTGTGTGTGTGTGTGTGTGTGTGTGTGTGTGTGTGTGTGTGTGTGTGTGTGTGTGTGTGTGTGTGTGTGTGTAAATGGCTGCATTTACATAGCGCTTTACAATTTGTTCCCCACATTTTACCCATTCACTCAGACGTTCACACACCGATGGCGGAGGCAACCATGCAAGGTGCCAACCTACCTGCTCATCAGGAGCAATTAGGGGATAAGTGTCTTTAAACAAAGCACAATTGATGCAAACACAGACAACGTGTTGTAAATGCTAGTACAGTAACATCCACCCCCCTGCGTACTGTATCAGCCGCGCCGGGCGTGCCCGCTGGCCATAATGGGGGTTATCGCTTCTCGGCCTTTTGGCTAAGATCAAGTGTAGTATCTGTTCTTATCAGTTTAATATCTGATACGTCCCCTACCCGGGGACCATATATTAAATTGATTTTTGGAACAGGGAGATGGAATAGGGGCTTGCTCCGTCCACTCCACGCATCGACCTGGTCTTGCAGTATCTCCAGGAACGGTGCACTCACTCCTCCTAACTTTGTCAAAGTAAATGTTTTGGTACGCTAATCTGCGATGGGTTAAAGGCAATGCAAAAAAAAAGAAATCATTAGATGGGCAACGCTCTGTTTAATCTGCGTTATGTTTTCCCGCCCTTTTTGTTAAAAAAAAAAAAAAAAAAAAAAAAAAAACGTCCTCATGTGTATGTGTGTGTGTGTGTGTGTGTGTGTGTGTGTGTGTGTGTGTAAATGGCTGCATTTACATAGCGCTTTACAATTTGTTCCTCACATTTTACCCATTCACTCAGACGTTCACACACCGATGGCGGAGGCAACCATGCAAGGTGCCAACCTACCTGCTCATCAGGAGCAATTAGGGGATAAGTGTCTTTAAACAAAGCACAATTGATGCAAACACAGACAACGTGTTGTAAATGCTAGTACAGTAACATCCACCCCCCTGCGTCCTGTATCAGCCGCGCCGGGCGTGCCCGCTGGCCATAATGGGGGTTATCGCTTCTCGGCCTTTTGGCTAAGATCAAGTGTAGTATCTGTTCTTATCAGTTTAATATCTGATACGTCCCCTACCCGGGGACCATATATTAAATTGATTTTTGGAACAGGGAGATGGAATAGGGGCTTGCTCCGTCCACTCCACGCATCGACCTGGTCTTGCAGTATCTCCAGGAACGGTGCACTCACTCCTCCTAACTTTGTCAAAGTAAATGTTTTGGTACGCTAATCTGCGATGGGTTAAAGGCAATGCAAAAAAAAAGAAATCATTAGATGGGCAATGCTCAGTTTAATCTGCGTTATGTTTTCCCGCCCTTTTTGTTAAAAAAAAAAACGTCCGTGTGTGTGTGTGTGTGTGTGTGTGTGTGTGTGTGTGTGTGTGTGTGTAAATGGCTGCATTTACATAGCGCTTTACAATTTGTTCCTCACATTTTACCCATTCACTCAGACGTTCACACACCGATGGCGGAGGCAACCATGCAAGGTGCCAACCTACCTGCTCATCAGGAGCAATTAGGGGATAAGTGTCTTTAAACAAAGCACAATTGATGCAAACACAGACAACGTGTTGTAAATGCTAGTACAGTAACATCCACCCCCCTGCGTCCTGTATCAGCCGCGCCGGGCGTGCCCGCTGGCCATAATGGGGGTTATCGCTTCTCGGCCTTTTGGCTAAGATCAAGTGTAGTATCTGTTCTTATCAGTTTAATATCTGATACGTCCCCTACCCGGGGACCATATATTAAATTGATTTTTGGAACAGGGAGATGGAATAGGGGCTTGCTCCGTCTACTCCACGCATCGACCTGGTCTTGCAGTATCTCCAGGAACGGTGCACTCACTCCTCCTAACTTTGTCAAAGTAAATGTTTTGGTACGCTAATCTGCGATGGGTTAAAGGCAATGCAAAAAAAAAGAAATCATTAGATGGGCAATGCTCAGTTTAATCTGCGTTATGTTTTCCCGCCCTTTTTGTTAAAAAAAAAAACGTCCGTGTGTGTGTGTGTGTGTGTGTGTGTGTGTGTGTGTGTGTGTGTGTGTGTGTAAATGGCTGCATTTACATAGCGCTTTACAATTTGTTCCCCACATTTTACCCATTCACTCAGACGTTCACACACCGATGGCGGAGGCAACCATGCAAGGTGCCAACCTACCTGCTCATCAGGAGCAATTAGGGGATAAGTGTCTTTAAACAAAGCACAATTGATGCAAACACAGACAACGTGTTGTAAATGCTAGTACAGTAACATCCACCCCCCTGCGTACTGTATCAGCCGCGCCGGGCGTGCCCGCTGGCCATAATGGGGGTTATCGCTTCTCGGCCTTTTGGCTAAGATCAAGTGTAGTATCTGTTCTTATCAGTTTAATATCTGATACGTCCCCTACCCGGGGACCATATATTAAATTGATTTTTGGAACAGGGAGATGGAATAGGGGCTTGCTCCGTCCACTCCACGCATCGACCTGGTCTTGCAGTATCTCCAGGAACGGTGCACTCACTCCTCCTAACTTTGTCAAAGTAAATGTTTTGGTACGCTAATCTGCGATGGGTTAAAGGCAATGCAAAAAAAAAGAAATCATTAGATGGGCAACGCTCTGTTTAATCTGCGTTATGTTTTCCCGCCCTTTTTGTTAAAAAAAAAAAAAAAAAAAAAAAAAAACGTCCTCATGTGTATGTGTGTGTGTGTGTGTGTGTGTGTGTGTGTGTGTGTGTGTGTGTGTGTGTGTGTGTGTGTAAATGGCTGCATTTACATAGCGCTTTACAATTTGTTCCTCACATTTTACCCATTCACTCAGACGTTCACACACCGATGGCGGAGGCAACCATGCAAGGTGCCAACCTACCTGCTCATCAGGAGCAATTAGGGGATAAGTGTCTTTAAACAAAGCACAATTGATGCAAACACAGACAACGTGTTGTAAATGCTAGTACAGTAACATCCACCCCCCTGCGTCCTGTATCAGCCGCGCCGGGCGTGCCCGCTGGCCATAATGGGGGTTATCGCTTCTCGGCCTTTTGGCTAAGATCAAGTGTAGTATCTGTTCTTATCAGTTTAATATCTGATACGTCCCCTACCCGGGGACCATATATTAAATTGATTTTTGGAACAGGGAGATGGAATAGGGGCTTGCTCCGTCCACTCCACGCATCGACCTGGTCTTGCAGTATCTCCAGGAACGGTGCACTCACTCCTCCTAACTTTGTCAAAGTAAATGTTTTGGTACGCTAATCTGCGATGGGTTAAAGGCAATGCAAAAAAAAAGAAATCATTAGATGGGCAATGCTCAGTTTAATCTGCGTTATGTTTTCCCGCCCTTTTTGTTAAAAAAAAAAACGTCCGTGTGTGTGTGTGTGTGTGTGTGTGTGTAAATGGCTGCATTTACATAGCGCTTTACAATTTGTTCCTCACATTTTACCCATTCACTCAGACGTTCACACACCGATGGCGGAGGCAACCATGCAAGGTGCCAACCTACCTGCTCATCAGGAGCAATTAGGGGATAAGTGTCTTTAAACAAAGCACAATTGATGCAAACACAGACAACGTGTTGTAAATGCTAGTACAGTAACATCCACCCCCCTGCGTCCTGTATCAGCCGCGCCGGGCGTGCCCGCTGGCCATAATGGGGGTTATCGCTTCTCGGCCTTTTGGCTAAGATCAAGTGTAGTATCTGTTCTTATCAGTTTAATATCTGATACGTCCCCTACCCGGGGACCATATATTAAATTGATTTTTGGAACAGGGAGATGGAATAGGGGCTTGCTCCGTCCACTCCACGCATCGACCTGGTCTTGCAGTATCTCCAGGAACGGTGCACTCACTCCTCCTAACTTTGTCAAAGTAAATGTTTTGGTACGCTAATCTGCGATGGGTTAAAGGCAATGCAAAAAAAAAGAAATCATTAGATGGGCAATGCTCAGTTTAATCTGCGTTATGTATTCCCGCCCTTTTTGTTAAAAAAAAAAACGTCCGTGTGTGTGTGTGTGTGTGTGTGTGTGTGTGTGTGTGTGTGTGTGTGTGTGTGTGTGTGTGTGTGTGTGTGTGTGTGTAAATGGCTGCATTTACATAGCGCTTTACAATTTGTTCCCCACATTTTACCCATTCACTCAGACGTTCACACACCGATGGCGGAGGCAACCATGCAAGGTGCCAACCTACCTGCTCATCAGGAGCAATTAGGGGATAAGTGTCTTTAAACAAAGCACAATTGATGCAAACACAGACAACGTGTTGTAAATGCTAGTACAGTAACATCCACCCCCCTGCGTACTGTATCAGCCGCGCCGGGCGTGCCCGCTGGCCATAATGGGGGTTATCGCTTCTCGGCCTTTTGGCTAAGATCAAGTGTAGTATCTGTTCTTATCAGTTTAATATCTGATACGTCCCCTACCCGGGGACCATATATTAAATAGATTTTTGGAACAGGGAGATGGAATAGGGGCTTGCTCCGTCCACTCCACGCATCGACCTGGTCTTGCAGTATCTCCAGGAACGGTGCACTCACTCCTCCTAACTTTGTCCAATTAAATGTTTTGGTACGCTAATCTGCGATGGGTTAAAGGCAATGCAAAAAAAAAGAAATCATTAGATGGGCAACGCTCTGTTTAATCTGCGTTATGTTTTCCCGCCCTTTTTGTTAAAAAAAAAAAAAAAAAAAAAAAGAAACGTCCTCATGTGTATGTGTGTGTGTGTGTGTGTGTGTGTGTGTGTGTGTGTGTGTAAATGGCTGCATTTACATAGCGCTTTACAATTTGTTCCTCACATTTTACCCATTCACTCAGACGTTCACACACCGATGGCGGAGGCAACCATGCAAGGTGCCAACCTACCTGCTCATCAGGAGCAATTAGGGGATAAGTGTCTTTAAACAAAGCACAATTGATGCAAACACAGACAACGTGTTGTAAATGCTAGTACAGTAACATCCACCCCCCTGCGTCCTGTATCAGCCGCGCCGGGCGTGCCCGCTGGCCATAATGGGGGTTATCGCTTCTCGGCCTTTTGGCTAAGATCAAGTGTAGTATCTGTTCTTATCAGTTTAATATCTGATACGTCCCCTACCCGGGGACCATATATTAAATTGATTTTTGGAACAGGGAGATGGAATAGGGGCTTGCTCCGTCCACTCCACGCATTGACCTGGTCTTGCAGTATCTCCGGGAACGGTGCACTAACTCCTCCTAACTTTGTCAAAGTAAATGTTTTGGTACGCTAATCTGCGATGGGTTAAAGGCAATGCAAAAAAAAAGAAATCATTAGATGGGCAATGCTCAGTTTAATCTGCGTTATGTTTTCCCGCCCTTTTTGTTAAAAAAAAAAACGTCCGTGTGTGTGTGTGTGTGTGTGTGTGTGTGTGTGTGTGTGTGTGTGTAAATGGCTGCATTTACATAGCGCTTTACAATTTGTTCCTCACATTTTACCCATTCACTCAGACGTTCACACACCGATGGCGGAGGCAACCATGCAAGGTGCCAACCTACCTGCTCATCAGGAGCAATTAGGGGATAAGTGTCTTTAAACAAAGCACAATTGATGCAAACACAGACAACGTGTTGTAAATGCTAGTACAGTAACATCCACCCCCCTGCGTCCTGTATCAGCCGCGCCGGGCGTGCCCGCTGGCCATAATGGGGGTTATCGCTTCTCGGCCTTTTGGCTAAGATCAAGTGTAGTATCTGTTCTTATCAGTTTAATATCTGATACGTCCCCTACCCGGGGACCATATATTAAATTGATTTTTGGAACAGGGAGATGGAATAGGGGCTTGCTCCGTCTACTCCACGCATCGACCTGGTCTTGCAGTATCTCCAGGAACGGTGCACTCACTCCTCCTAACTTTGTCAAAGTAAATGTTTTGGTACGCTAATCTGCGATGGGTTAAAGGCAATGCAAAAAAAAAGAAATCATTAGATGGGCAATGCTCAGTTTAATCTGCGTTATGTTTTCCCGCCCTTTTTGTTAAAAAAAAAAACGTCCGTGTGTGTGTGTGTGTGTGTGTGTGTGTGTGTGTGTGTGTGTGTGTGTGTGTGTGTGTAAATGGCTGCATTTACATAGCGCTTTACAATTTGTTCCCCACATTTTACCCATTCACTCAGACGTTCACACACCGATGGCGGAGGCAACCATGCAAGGTGCCAACCTACCTGCTCATCAGGAGCAATTAGGGGATAAGTGTCTTTAAACAAAGCACAATTGATGCAAACACAGACAACGTGTTGTAAATGCTAGTACAGTAACATCCACCCCCCTGCGTACTGTATCAGCCGCGCCGGGCGTGCCCGCTGGCCATAATGGGGGTTATCGCTTCTCGGCCTTTTGGCTAAGATCAAGTGTAGTATCTGTTCTTATCAGTTTAATATCTGATACGTCCCCTACCCGGGGACCATATATTAAATTGATTTTTGGAACAGGGAGATGGAATAGGGGCTTGCTCCGTCCACTCCACGCATCGACCTGGTCTTGCAGTATCTCCAGGAACGGTGCACTCACTCCTCCTAACTTTGTCAAAGTAAATGTTTTGGTACGCTAATCTGCGATGGGTTAAAGGCAATGCAAAAAAAAAGAAATCATTAGATGGGCAACGCTCTGTTTAATCTGCGTTATGTTTTCCCGCCCTTTTTGTTAAAAAAAAAAAAAAAAAAAAAAAAACGTCCTCATGTGTATGTGTGTGTGTGTGTGTGTGTGTGTGTGTGTGTGTGTGTGTGTGTGTGTGTGTGTAAATGGCTGCATTTACATAGCGCTTTACAATTTGTTCCTCACATTTTACCCATTCACTCAGACGTTCACACACCGATGGCGGAGGCAACCATGCAAGGTGCCAACCTACCTGCTCATCAGGAGCAATTAGGGGATAAGTGTCTTTAAACAAAGCACAATTGATGCAAACACAGACAACGTGTTGTAAATGCTAGTACAGTAACATCCACCCCCCTGCGTCCTGTATCAGCCGCGCCGGGCGTGCCCGCTGGCCATAATGGGGGTTATCGCTTCTCGGCCTTTTGGCTAAGATCAAGTGTAGTATCTGTTCTTATCAGTTTAATATCTGATACGTCCCCTACCCGGGGACCATATATTAAATTGATTTTTGGAACAGGGAGATGGAATAGGGGCTTGCTCCGTCTACTCCACGCATCGACCTGGTCTTGCAGTATCTCCAGGAACGGTGCACTCACTCCTCCTAACTTTGTCAAAGTAAATGTTTTGGTACGCTAATCTGCGATGGGTTAAAGGCAATGCAAAAAAAAAGAAATCATTAGATGGGCAATGCTCAGTTTAATCTGCGTTATGTTTTCCCGCCCTTTTTGTTAAAAAAAAAAACGTCCGTGTGTGTGTGTGTGTGTGTGTGTGTGTGTGTGTGTGTGTGTGTGTGTGTGTGTGTGTAAATGGCTGCATTTACATAGCGCTTTACAATTTGTTCCCCACATTTTACCCATTCACTCAGACGTTCACACACCGATGGCGGAGGCAACCATGCAAGGTGCCAACCTACCTGCTCATCAGGAGCAATTAGGGGATAAGTGTCTTTAAACAAAGCACAATTGATGCAAACACAGACAACGTGTTGTAAATGCTAGTACAGTAACATCCACCCCCCTGCGTACTGTATCAGCCGCGCCGGGCGTGCCCGCTGGCCATAATGGGGGTTATCGCTTCTCGGCCTTTTGGCTAAGATCAAGTGTAGTATCTGTTCTTATCAGTTTAATATCTGATACGTCCCCTACCCGGGGACCATATATTAAATTGATTTTTGGAACAGGGAGATGGAATAGGGGCTTGCTCCGTCCACTCCACGCATCGACCTGGTCTTGCAGTATCTCCAGGAACGGTGCACTCACTCCTCCTAACTTTGTCAAAGTAAATGTTTTGGTACGCTAATCTGCGATGGGTTAAAGGCAATGCAAAAAAAAAGAAATCATTAGATGGGCAACGCTCTGTTTAATCTGCGTTATGTTTTCCCGCCCTTTTTGTTAAAAAAAAAAAAAAAAAAAAAAAAAACGTCCTCATGTGTATGTGTGTGTGTGTGTGTGTGTGTGTGTGTGTGTGTGTGTGTGTGTGTGTGTGTGTAAATGGCTGCATTTACATAGCGCTTTACAATTTGTTCCTCACATTTTACCCATTCACTCAGACGTTCACACACCGATGGCGGAGGCAACCATGCAAGGTGCCAACCTACCTGCTCATCAGGAGCAATTAGGGGATAAGTGTCTTTAAACAAAGCACAATTGATGCAAACACAGACAACGTGTTGTAAATGCTAGTACAGTAACATCCACCCCCCTGCGTCCTGTATCAGCCGCGCCGGGCGTGCCCGCTGGCCATAATGGGGGTTATCGCTTCTCGGCCTTTTGGCTAAGATCAAGTGTAGTATCTGTTCTTATCAGTTTAATATCTGATACGTCCCCTACCCGGGGACCATATATTAAATTGATTTTTGGAACAGGGAGATGGAATAGGGGCTTGCTCCGTCCACTCCACGCATCGACCTGGTCTTGCAGTATCTCCAGGAACGGTGCACTCACTCCTCCTAACTTTGTCAAAGTAAATGTTTTGGTACGCTAATCTGCGATGGGTTAAAGGCAATGCAAAAAAAAAGAAATCATTAGATGGGCAATGCTCAGTTTAATCTGCGTTATGTTTTCCCGCCCTTTTTGTTAAAAAAAAAAACGTCCGTGTGTGTGTGTGTGTGTGTGTAAATGGCTGCATTTACATAGCGCTTTACAATTTGTTCCTCACATTTTACCCATTCACTCAGACGTTCACACACCGATGGCGGAGGCAACCATGCAAGGTGCCAACCTACCTGCTCATCAGGAGCAATTAGGGGATAAGTGTCTTTAAACAAAGCACAATTGATGCAAACACAGACAACGTGTTGTAAATGCTAGTACAGTAACATCCACCCCCCTGCGTCCTGTATCAGCCGCGCCGGGCGTGCCCGCTGGCCATAATGGGGGTTATCGCTTCTCGGCCTTTTGGCTAAGATCAAGTGTAGTATCTGTTCTTATCAGTTTAATATCTGATACGTCCCCTACCCGGGGACCATATATTAAATAGATTTTTGGAACAGGGAGATGGAATAGGGGCTTGCTCCGTCCACTCCACGCATCGACCTGGTCTTGCAGTATCTCCAGGAACGGTGCACTCACTCCTCCTAACTTTGTCAAAGTAAATGTTTTGGTACGCTAATCTGCGATGGGTTAAAGGCAATGCAAAAAAAAAGAAATCATTAGATGGGCAATGCTCAGTTTAATCTGCGTTATGTATTCCCGCCCTTTTTGTTAAAAAAAAAAACGTCCGTGTGTGTGTGTGTGTGTGTGTGTGTGTGTGTGTGTGTGTGTGTGTGTGTGTGTGTGTGTGTGTAAATGGCTGCATTTACATAGCGCTTTACAATTTGTTCCCCACATTTTACCCATTCACTCAGACGTTCACACACCGATGGCGGAGGCAACCATGCAAGGTGCCAACCTACCTGCTCATCAGGAGCAATTAGGGGATAAGTGTCTTTAAACAAAGCACAATTGATGCAAACACAGACAACGTGTTGTAAATGCTAGTACAGTAACATCCACCCCCCTGCGTACTGTATCAGCCATAATGGGGGTTATCGCTTCTCGGCCTTTTGGCTAAGATCAAGTGTAGTATCTGTTCTTATCAGTTTAATATCTGATACGTCCCCTACCCGGGGACCATATATTAAATTGATTTTTGGAACAGGGAGATGGAATAGGGGCTTGCTCCGTCCACTCCACGCATCGACCTGGTCTTGCAGTATCTCCAGGAACGGTGCACTCACTCCTCCTAACTTTGTCAAAGTAAATGTTTTGGTACGCTAATCTGCGATGGGTTAAAGGCAATGCAAAAAAAAAGAAATCATTAGATGGGCAACGCTCTGTTTAATCTGCGTTATGTTTTCCCGCCCTTTTTGTTAAAAAAAAAAAAAAAAAAAAAAAAAAACGTCCTCATGTGTATGTGTGTGTGTGTGTGTGTGTGTGTGTGTGTGTGTGTGTGTGTGTGTGTGTAAATGGCTGCATTTACATAGCGCTTTACAATTTGTTCCTCACATTTTACCCATTCACTCAGACGTTCACACACCGATGGCGGAGGCAACCATGCAAGGTGCCAACCTACCTGCTCATCAGGAGCAATTAGGGGATAAGTGTCTTTAAACAAAGCACAATTGATGCAAACACAGACAACGTGTTGTAAATGCTAGTACAGTAACATCCACCCCCCTGCGTCCTGTATCAGCCGCGCCGGGCGTGCCCGCTGGCCATAATGGGGGTTATCGCTTCTCGGCCTTTTGGCTAAGATCAAGTGTAGTATCTGTTCTTATCAGTTTAATATCTGATACGTCCCCTACCCGGGGACCATATATTAAATTGATTTTTGGAACAGGGAGATGGAATAGGGGCTTGCTCCGTCCACTCCACGCATCGACCTGGTCTTGCAGTATCTCCAGGAACGGTGCACTCACTCCTCCTAACTTTGTCAAAGTAAATGTTTTGGTACGCTAATCTGCGATGGGTTAAAGGCAATGCAAAAAAAAAGAAATCATTAGATGGGCAATGCTCAGTTTAATCTGCGTTATGTTTTCCCGCCCTTTTTGTTAAAAAAAAAAACGTCCGTGTGTGTGTGTGTGTGTGTGTGTGTGTGTGTGTGTGTGTGTGTGTAAATGGCTGCATTTACATAGCGCTTTACAATTTGTTCCCCACATTTTACCCATTCACTCAGACGTTCACACACCGATGGCGGAGGCAACCATGCAAGGTGCCAACCTACCTGCTCATCAGGAGCAATTAGGGGATAAGTGTCTTTAAACAAAGCACAATTGATGCAAACACAGACAACGTGTTGTAAATGCTAGTACAGTAACATCCACCCCCCTGCGTACTGTATCAGCCGCGCCGGGCGTGCCCGCTGGCCATAATGGGGGTTATCGCTTCTCGGCCTTTTGGCTAAGATCAAGTGTAGTATCTGTTCTTATCAGTTTAATATCTGATACGTCCCCTACCCGGGGACCATATATTAAATTGATTTTTGGAACAGGGAGATGGAATAGGGGCTTGCTCCGTCCACTCCACGCATCGACCTGGTCTTGCAGTATCTCCAGGAACGGTGCACTCACTCCTCCTAACTTTGTCAAAGTAAATGTTTTGGTACGCTAATCTGCGATGGGTTAAAGGCAATGCAAAAAAAAAGAAATCATTAGATGGGCAACGCTCTGTTTAATCTGCGTTATGTTTTCCCGCCCTTTTTGTTAAAAAAAAAAAAAAAAAAAAAAAAAAACGTCCTCATGTGTATGTGTGTGTGTGTGTGTGTGTGTGTGTGTGTGTGTGTGTGTGTGTGTGTGTGTGTGTGTAAATGGCTGCATTTACATAGCGCTTTACAATTTGTTCCTCACATTTTACCCATTCACTCAGACGTTCACACACCGATGGCGGAGGCAACCATGCAAGGTGCCAACCTACCTGCTCATCAGGAGCAATTAGGGGATAAGTGTCTTTAAACAAAGCACAATTGATGCAAACACAGACAACGTGTTGTAAATGCTAGTACAGTAACATCCACCCCCCTGCGTACTGTATCAGCCGCGCCGGGCGTGCCCGCTGGCCATAATGGGGGTTATCGCTTCTCGGCCTTTTGGCTAAGATCAAGTGGATGACCGGTGTATGCTGTTCCTGGTTTTGTTTGCTTGTTTATTATTTTTCTCACATTTCCACAGTCGTGCGGTGTATGGGACTGGAAATTGAGTTTTTTTTATTGTTTGTGCTGGCTTCTCCCTACGATGGCCAGCACTCCACGGCAGTCGACCCCTAGGGCTGGGTTACGGTTTTCGGCGAGGTTCATATGGAAGGATGGAACGATGCCCATGTGGAACAGAGATGTGTTTGTGGATGGTGTCATCATGACTCAACTCAAGTTGAAGGCGGACGATATTTTTTGCATCCAGCACAATGCCCAGGAGAGGGGCTACGATGTTTCCTTCAGATCCAGTTTGGGGCTCCAGGGGGTTTTGGAGGACTGCAAGCGGATGGAGGCTGATGTCGGACCCCTCAGCCATTTCGAGGTGTTTTCTCTGGACAGGCTGAATTTTCGAGTTATCAATGTCACAATGTACAACCCGTACGTGATTGATAAGGAGGTGACTGATTTTTTGGCCCCCTACGCTGAGGTGATATCTGAGGTCCGGAGGATCAGAGACAGACGTGGGATCTGGACGGGGCGGAGGCAGGTGCAGGTGCTCCTAAAGGCTGTTCCCGGTGGCTGTGACGGGCTGGCTCATCCCCCAGCCTTCTTTTCCTTGGGGCCTGATAGGGGGTATTTGTTTTATAACAACCAGCCCCCTTTCTGCCGAAGGTGCCGGGTGGCAGGGCACTCTGATGGAAAGTGTGGGGAGGTGAGGTGCCACCATTGCAAGGAGGAGGGCCACATGGCTAAAGATTGTAAGGTTGGTAAGAAATGCCACAACTGCAGTTCCACCGACCACCTGGTGAGGGCCTGTCCCCAGGAGCGGCGGTATTCGTCAGTGGTGGTGATGGGGAAGGAGCTTGCACCGAAGACCGGAGAGGAGGAAGAAAGTGCACCAGTGGCACCAGCACCAGCACCAATAGAGGCGTTTCCTGTGGGACGCAGAGGCGGAGACGGTACTCCTGGTTGGCAACAAGACAGTTTCCCCTTTGTCTTCCGATGGAGAGGCGATGGACGAGGAGGAGGTGGTCGGTGGAGCCAGCGGAGCCAGTGGAGCCAGTGGAGCCAGAAAACGGAGGTTAAGGGTTAAAAGGACTACACCTGGGTCAGAAGGTATGGGGGCAGGGGAAATTACCGGTGGGGGCCCACAAAAAAAGGTAAGGGGAGGGAAGGGAGGTAGGGTGGCCCTCTTAGTGCAACAGGTCGGTGGGGAGCAGGGGGTTGGTGGGGGAGTGGGTTTGGCGGATGTTGAGGGGGAGGGGGTTTGTTTACCGGTTTCCCCTGTCCTGGACAGTATGGACAGTATGGACCCTTTTGAGACTCCAAGCCTTGGGGAAGGGTTACAGGTGGGAGCACCCAACACTTTGCCTGCTTCTTGGGATAAGGGGGAGGATGGGGAGGACAGTTAAAAGTGGGGGTAGGGGTATTATTGTGGGTTGGTTTTTTGTTTAATTTAATTTTATTATTGTCAATGGCTTTCACAGTGGGCACTTTTAATGCACGGGGGTTGAGGGGTTCTGTTAAGAGGAGGGGCTTTTTTGATTATGTTGCCTCACTCAGGCTTACCGTTTGTTTTGTTCAAGAGGTGCACTTACGGGATGGGAGGGATTGTGGTGCGTTTTCAAAGGAATGGGACAAGGGGGAATCGTTTTGGTCAGTGGGGGGGGTTCACTCATCTGGTGTGGGGATACTGTTTGGAAACCGGGAGGCAAGGGTGGTGGGTTCCTTTGTAATTGTGCAGGGGAGGGTTATGGGGGTTGATGTGAATATTGGGGTTTTGAAATTGAGGGTGGTGGTGGTGTACGGGCCACAGAGGGCGGGTGAAAGGAGTGCCATGATGGAGGCTTTAAGGCCTTTTTTTGCCACAAACAGGCAGATGGTGGTGGGGGGTGATTTTAATGTGGATCTGGGGAGGGTGGGTGATCCAAGTGCTGGGTGTGTGGGTTCTTTTTTTAAGGGGCAGGGGCTTGTGGATGGAGGGAAGGCACTTACCCCTCGAATAGATGGTCCCACATGGCGTAACTCCCGGGGGGTAGCCAGGCGTCTCGATTATGTGTTTTTTTCTCGGTCCTTGGTCCTATTGTCGGGCCGGGTGGTCCCTGTTTTTTTCTCTGACCATGATGGGCTCCTCTTTCGGGTCCGGTCTAGCGCTCCTGTTTTCGGCCCCGGGTACTGGAGGTTGAACTCCAGTGTCCTTGGCGAGGATGAGTTCTGCAGTAGCTTTGTCTCCTTTTTCCGGGGGCTCGAGGGACTTAGGGCTTTGTTTTCTGGTGTGGTGGAGTGGTGGGAGGGGGCTAAGGAGAGGATAAAGGGGTTTTGTATTATGTATTGTCAACGGAGGGCGAAGGAGGCGGGGAGGGAAGTGCTCCGTCTTCAACACCTCCTCGAGCTCGAGTACACTTTGGGTAACCTAGGTGGCGCTGTAGACCAGCGGGCTTGTGACTCCCTTAAGACAGAACTTAGGGATGTCTATGAGGATAAGGCCCGTGCTTACCTGACGCGGTCACGTCGTGAGTTCTTGGAGAAGAATGAGACGTGTTCCGCAGCCTTTTTCAGCAGCGTGAGGGCTGATAAGGGAAGGAAGGTGATATCGGGAGTTAGGGACAGTCAGGGTCAGGTGGTTACTGAGACAGGGGAGATGGTAAGGGTCGCAACCGATCACTTCCGCTCCTTCTTCTGTGAACGAGTGGTGGATGAGGAGCGAGCAGAGGCTTTTTTGCAGCTTGTGGCTCAGAGGGTACCGTCAGACCTGGCTGAGGCTTTGGAGGCCCCTCTCTCTCTCGAGGAATTGGAGGGTGCCCTTCGTAGAATGGGCAAGCGTAAGGTTCCGGGCATCGATGGCCTGCCGGCTGAGTTTTATCTCATGTTTTGGGATATTCTCGGCCCGGTGGTTCTCGAGGTCCTGACCGAGGTCCTCCGCACAGGGGCACTGGGAGGGTCAATGGCTAAGGGGGTGATCTCACTTCTGTTTAAGAAGGGGGACGCCTCTGACCTTAAGAACTGGCGGCCATTGACCATGCTGTGTGTTGATTACAAGCTTTTGGCTAAGGTTCTCACAGACCGTCTGTGCACAGCTCTCCCAGATGCGGTCCATGTGGATCAGACGTGTGGGGTGGCTGGGCGCTCGTTGAGATGGAATCTCCAGCTCATCAGAGACGTCATCGCTTGGGCAGAGGATCGGGACCTGCCACTTATGGTGGTGGGTCTTGATCAGGCCAAAGCCTTTGATAGGGTTCACTGGGGTTTTATGTTCAAAGTTTTAGAGAGAATAGGCTTAGGGCGGGTTTTTGTTGGGTGGCTGCGTACTCTGTACACAGCAGTGGGGAGCACGGTTTCTGTTAATGGGCACTTGGGGGAGTTTTTTGGGTTGCACGCAGGGGTAAGACAGGGGTGTCCGCTCTCTCCCCTGCTCTACGTCCTTTATATGGAGCCCCTGGCGGCGGCCATTAGGGCTGACCCGGGTGTGAAGGGTATCCTGGTACCAGGCAGCAGGGGCCTGAGGGTCAAGTTGTCGCAGTATGCGGATGATACCACACTGCTACTGGACAACGATGCGTGTCTGAGTCGGTCTTTGGAGATCTTCCAGGACTTTGGCCGGGTGTCTGGCGCGGAGCTCAACCGTGCTAAATCCTCGGTTAAGTTCTTTGGGCGGTGGAAGAGTAGGTCAGACGTACCAGGAGGGCTGTCGCTCTGTGAAGGGGCCCTGAGGATTCTTGGGGTCCTCTTTGAGGCAGCCCACAGTGCCACGGTCAACTGGACCAGGCGAATAGATGCAGTTCATAAAAAGTTTGCCCTCTGGAAGGCCAGGAGACTGACCTTTACGGGGAAGGTACTGGTTTTGAAGGTAGACGTGTTGCCGTCCCTCCTGTACCTGGCGTACATCTTTCCGATGCCGGCCAGCATGCGGAGGCCGCTCACTCGGCTTGTGTTTCGTTTCATGTGGGGGGGGAGTTATGAATACGTGGCGAGGGCACGCATGTTGGCTCCGGTGGGGGAAGGGGGGAGGGACGTGCCCCATTTCCCACTCAAGTTGGACTGCATTTTTGTTTCTTTTTTGCTCAAAGAATTGTCCTCTCCGGTAGTCCATCCATCTGGCTACTTCCTCCGGTTCTACTTTGCCTACCCGGCAAGGAGGGTCATGGCCTGGTCCAATTCGGCCCCCCGGGCGGAGCAGTTGCCGTGGCATTTTGGCCACGCGGCAAAGTGGCTGCGGGCTCATCCTGGGGTTTTGGAAGGGGATGTGGGGTTGGACCAGAAGAGGCTCTATGCCGAGGTGAGACAGGGAGTGACCGCGCCAGCTGTGGTGGGGATACCCGCTACAGTTTGGTTGTCGGTACAACTGCCTGGCCTGGACAATGGGCTCAAGGATTTAGGATGGCTGATGTTACACAGGAGTTTGCCGGTGCGTGAGATCATGCACCGGCATGGCTTGGCGAGATCCCCGGTGTGCCCCAGAGCTGGTTGCTTTGTGGACGAGACTATTAGACACGTCATGTGGGACTGTCCTTTTGCAGGGGTGGTGTGGGCTAGGGCATCTGTGTTGATTGGGAGGTTGGAGGGGAGTGTTGGGGTCACATGGGCAAGATTGGAGAGAGGGATTGGGAGAGCTGGGGGGGGGCGTAGGGGGCGTCTCCTGCAATGGCTGCTCATGGGCCTTTTTAAGAAGGGGCTGTGGGAGGCCAGACAGGCTCTGGTTAAAAAGGCGGTGGATTGGGGGGTGGAGGGGGTTGTTAGGAGAGTAGAGGGGGACGTAAAGGGAAGGATGCGGTGGGATGTGAAGAGGTGGGGACATCATGCTGCTAGGGAGAGATGGAAGGGGGGTTTAGGTTTGATGGAAGGGATGTAGTGGTTGCTTAGGATATTGACATATGGTTTTTTTTGTGGAGACCGGAAAGTGCATAAGTGGAAAATGGGGACATGGTTTTTTGTCTTGGATAGTGGGCTATTGTTTTGGGTGGGATAAAGGGAGGTTTTGGTTAACAGTGGGTGGTTTAATTTGGGGTTTCATTTTCATTTTCAACTGTAACAGGGACAGCATACAATAAGGAACATAAAATGAAAATGTAGAAATGCAAATGTTCAGGAAAGTTTTGTTTGGATTAGTAGGGAAAGGTAAATTAAGAATGTGTGCACATGTATGGGTGTTTTAAATAGTATGATAGGAAGTCGTTTTGTAGTTTGTATGGTATAGGGACAGATAGGATGTGATAACATGTATATGATTATTTTTGATATAAAATTAAGAAAGAAGGTAAAAACTCCCCTCCCAGCTGGTTGGAGGGGAGGATAAGCCCGATTTCACAAAAAAAAAAAAAAAAAAAAAAAAAAAAAAAAATCTGTTCTTATCAGTTTAATATCTGATACGTCCCCTACCCGGGGACCATATATTAAATTGATTTTTGGAACAGGGAGATGGAATAGGGGCTTGCTCCGTCCACTCCACGCATCGACCTGGTCTTGCAGTATCTCCAGGAACGGTGCACTCACTCCTCCTAACTTTGTCAAAGTAAATGTTTTGGTACGCTAATCTGCGATGGGTTAAAGGCAATGCAAAAAAAAAGAAATCATTAGATGGGCAATGCTCAGTTTAATCTGCGTTATGTTTTCCCGCCCTTTTTGTTAAAAAAAAAAACGTCCGCGTGTGTGTGTGTGTGTGTGTGTGTGTGTGTGTGTGTGTGTGTGTGTGTGTGTAAATGGCTGCATTTACATAGCGCTTTACAATTTGTTCCCCACATTTTACCCATTCACTCAGACGTTCACACACCGATGGCGGAGGCAACCATGCAAGGTGCCAACCTACCTGCTCATCAGGAGCAATTAGGGGATAAGTGTCTTTAAACAAAGCACAATTGATGCAAACACAGACAACGTGTTGTAAATGCTAGTACAGTAACATCCACCCCCCTGCGTACTGTATCAGCCGCGCCGGGCGTGCCCGCTGGCCATAATGGGGGTTATCGCTTCTCGGCCTTTTGGCTAAGATCAAGTGTAGTATCTGTTCTTATCAGTTTAATATCTGATACGTCCCCTACCCGGGGACCATATATTAAATTGATTTTTGGAACAGGGAGATGGAATAGGGGCTTGCTCCGTCCACTCCACGCATCGACCTGGTCTTGCAGTATCTCCAGGAACGGTGCACTCACTCCTCCTAACTTTGTCAAAGTAAATGTTTTGGTACGCTAATCTGCGATGGGTTAAAGGCAATGCAAAAAAAAAGAAATCATTAGATGGGCAACGCTCTGTTTAATCTGCGTTATGTTTTCCCGCCCTTTTTGTTAAAAAAAAAAAAAAAAAAAAAAAAAAAAACGTCCTCATGTGTATGTGTGTGTGTGTGTGTGTGTGTGTGTGTGTGTGTGTGTGTGTGTGTGTGTGTGTGTAAATGGCTGCATTTACATAGCGCTTTACAATTTGTTCCTCACATTTTACCCATTCACTCAGACGTTCACACACCGATGGCGGAGGCAACCATGCAAGGTGCCAACCTACCTGCTCATCAGGAGCAATTAGGGGATAAGTGTCTTTAAACAAAGCACAATTGATGCAAACACAGACAACGTGTTGTAAATGCTAGTACAGTAACATCCACCCCCCTGCGTCCTGTATCAGCCGCGCCGGGCGTGCCCGCTGGCCATAATGGGGGTTATCGCTTCTCGGCCTTTTGGCTAAGATCAAGTGTAGTATCTGTTCTTATCAGTTTAATATCTGATACGTCCCCTACCCGGGGACCATATATTAAATTGATTTTTGGAACAGGGAGATGGAATAGGGGCTTGCTCCGTCCACTCCACGCATCGACCTGGTCTTGCAGTATCTCCAGGAACGGTGCACTCACTCCTCCTAACTTTGTCAAAGTAAATGTTTTGTACGCTAATCTGCGATGGGTTAAAGGCAATGCAAAAAAAAAGAAATCATTAGATGGGCAATGCTCAGTTTAATCTGCGTTATGTTTTCCCGCCCTTTTTGTTAAAAAAAAAAACGTCCGTGTGTGTGTGTGTGTGTGTGTGTGTGTGTGTGTGTGTGTGTGTGTGTAAATGGCTGCATTTACATAGCGCTTTACAATTTGTTCCTCACATTTTACCCATTCACTCAGACGTTCACACACCGATGGCGGAGGCAACCATGCAAGGTGCCAACCTACCTGCTCATCAGGAGCAATTAGGGGATAAGTGTCTTTAAACAAAGCACAATTGATGCAAACACAGACAACGTGTTGTAAATGCTAGTACAGTAACATCCACCCCCCTGCGTCCTGTATCAGCCGCGCCGGGCGTGCCCGCTGGCCATAATGGGGGTTATCGCTTCTCGGCCTTTTGGCTAAGATCAAGTGTAGTATCTGTTCTTATCAGTTTAATATCTGATACGTCCCCTACCCGGGGACCATATATTAAATTGATTTTTGGAACAGGGAGATGGAATAGGGGCTTGCTCCGTCCACTCCACGCATCGACCTGGTCTTGCAGTATCTCCAGGAACGGTGCACTCACTCCTCCTAACTTTGTCAAAGTAAATGTTTTGGTACGCTAATCTGCGATGGGTTAAAGGCAATGCAAAAAAAAAGAAATCATTAGATGGGCAATGCTCAGTTTAATCTGCGTTATGTATTCCCGCCCTTTTTGTTAAAAAAAAAAACGTCCGTGTGTGTGTGTGTGTGTGTGTGTGTGTGTGTGTGTGTGTGTGTGTGTGTGTGTGTGTGTGTGTGTGTAAATGGCTGCATTTACATAGCGCTTTACAATTTGTTCCCCACATTTTACCCATTCACTCAGACGTTCACACACCGATGGCGGAGGCAACCATGCAAGGTGCCAACCTACCTGCTCATCAGGAGCAATTAGGGGATAAGTGTCTTTAAACAAAGCACAATTGATGCAAACACAGACAACGTGTTGTAAATGCTAGTACAGTAACATCCACCCCCCTGCGTACTGTATCAGCCGCGCCGGGCGTGCCCGCTGGCCATAATGGGGGTTATCGCTTCTCGGCCTTTTGGCTAAGATCAAGTGTAGTATCTGTTCTTATCAGTTTAATATCTGATACGTCCCCTACCCGGG
Organism: Notolepis coatsorum; assembly: GCF_963971535.1. Classification (NCBI taxonomy): domain Eukaryota; kingdom Metazoa; phylum Chordata; class Actinopteri; order Aulopiformes; family Paralepididae; genus Notolepis; species Notolepis coatsorum. The sequence continues at coordinate 592,605 of NW_028174865.1, forward strand.
GACCATATATTAAATTGATTTTTGGAACAGGGAGATGGAATAGGGGCTTGCTCCGTCCACTCCACGCATCGACCTGGTCTTGCAGTATCTCCAGGAACGGTGCACTCACTCCTCCTAACTTTGTCAAAGTAAATGTTTTGGTACGCTAATCTGCGATGGGTTAAAGGCAATGCAAAAAAAAAGAAATCATTAGATGGGCAACGCTCTGTTTAATCTGCGTTATGTTTTCCCGCCCTTTTTGTAAAAAAAAAAAAAAAAAAAAAAAAAAAACGTCCTCATGTGTATGTGTGTGTGTGTGTGTGTGTGTGTGTGTGTGTGTGTGTGTGTGTGTGTGTGTAAATGGCTGCATTTACATAGCGCTTTACAATTTGTTCCTCACATTTTACCCATTCACTCAGACGTTCACACACCGATGGCGGAGGCAACCATGCAAGGTGCCAACCTACCTGCTCATCAGGAGCAATTAGGGGATAAGTGTCTTTAAACAAAGCACAATTGATGCAAACACAGACAACGTGTTGTAAATGCTAGTACAGTAACATCCACCCCCCTGCGTCCTGTATCAGCCGCGCCGGGCGTGCCCGCTGGCCATAATGGGGGTTATCGCTTCTCGGCCTTTTGGCTAAGATCAAGTGGATGACCGGTGTATGCTGTTCCTGGTTTTGTTTGCTTGTTTATTATTTTTCTCACATTTCCACAGTCGTGCGGTGTATGGGACTGGAAATTGAGTTTTTTTTATTGTTTGTGCTGGCTTCTCCCTACGATGGCCAGCACTCCACGGCAGTCGACCCCTAGGGCTGGGTTACGGTTTTCGGCGAGGTTCATATGGAAGGATGGAACGATGCCCATGTGGAACAGAGATGTGTTTGTGGATGGTGTCATCATGACTCAACTCAAGTTGAAGGCGGACGATATTTTTTGCATCCAGCACAATGCCCAGGAGAGGGGCTACGATGTTTCCTTCAGATCCAGTTTGGGGCTCCAGGGGGTTTTGGAGGACTGCAAGCGGATGGAGGCTGATGTCGGACCCCTCAGCCATTTCGAGGTGTTTTCTCTGGACAGGCTGAATTTTCGAGTTATCAATGTCACAATGTACAACCCGTACGTGATTGATAAGGAGGTGACTGATTTTTTGGCCCCCTACGCTGAGGTGATATCTGAGGTCCGGAGGATCAGAGACAGACGTGGGATCTGGACGGGGCGGAGGCAGGTGCAGGTGCTCCTAAAGGCTGTTCCCGGTGGCTGTGACGGGCTGGCTCATCCCCCAGCCTTCTTTTCCTTGGGGCCTGATAGGGGGTATTTGTTTTATAACAACCAGCCCCCTTTCTGCCGAAGGTGCCGGGTGGCAGGGCACTCTGATGGAAAGTGTGGGGAGGTGAGGTGCCACCATTGCAAGGAGGAGGGCCACATGGCTAAAGATTGTAAGGTTGGTAAGAAATGCCACAACTGCAGTTCCACCGACCACCTGGTGAGGGCCTGTCCCCAGGAGCGGCGGTATTCGTCAGTGGTGGTGATGGGGAAGGAGCTTGCACCGAAGACCGGAGAGGAGGAAGAAAGTGCACCAGTGGCACCAGCACCAGCACCAATAGAGGCGTTTCCTGTGGAGAAGGACGCAGAGGCGGAGACGGTACTCCTGGTTGGCAACAAGACAGTTTCCCCTTTGTCTTCCGATGGAGAGGCGATGGACGAGGAGGAGGTGGTCGGTGGAGCCAGCGGAGCCAGTGGAGCCAGTGGAGCCAGAAAACGGAGGTTAAGGGTTAAAAGGACTACACCTGGGTCAGAAGGTATGGGGGCAGGGGAAATTACCGGTGGGGGCCCACAAAAAAAGGTAAGGGGAGGGAAGGGAGGTAGGGTGGCCCTCTTAGTGCAACAGGTCGGTGGGGAGCAGGGGGTTGGTGGGGGAGTGGGTTTGGCGGATGTTGAGGGGGAGGGGGTTTGTTTACCGGTTTCCCCTGTCCTGGACAGTATGGACAGTATGGACCCTTTTGAGACTCCAAGCCTTGGGGAAGGGTTACAGGTGGGAGCACCCAACACTTTGCCTGCTTCTTGGGATAAGGGGGAGGATGGGGAGGACAGTTAAAAGTGGGGGTAGGGGTATTATTGTGGGTTGGTTTTTTGTTTAATTTAATTTTATTATTGTCAATGGCTTTCACAGTGGGCACTTTTAATGCACGGGGGTTGAGGGGTTCTGTTAAGAGGAGGGGCTTTTTTGATTATGTTGCCTCACTCAGGCTTACCGTTTGTTTTGTTCAAGAGGTGCACTTACGGGATGGGAGGGATTGTGGTGCGTTTTCAAAGGAATGGGACAAGGGGGAATCGTTTTGGTCAGTGGGGGGGGTTCACTCATCTGGTGTGGGGATACTGTTTGGAAACCGGGAGGCAAGGGTGGTGGGTTCCTTTGTAATTGTGCAGGGGAGGGTTATGGGGGTTGATGTGAATATTGGGGTTTTGAAATTGAGGGTGGTGGTGGTGTACGGGCCACAGAGGGCGGGTGAAAGGAGTGCCATGATGGAGGCTTTAAGGCCTTTTTTTGCCACAAACAGGCAGATGGTGGTGGGGGGTGATTTTAATGTGGATCTGGGGAGGGTGGGTGATCCAAGTGCTGGGTGTGTGGGTTCTTTTTTTAAGGGGCAGGGGCTTGTGGATGGAGGGAAGGCACTTACCCCTCGAATAGATGGTCCCACATGGCGTAACTCCCGGGGGGTAGCCAGGCGTCTCGATTATGTGTTTTTTTCTCGGTCCTTGGTCCTATTGTCGGGCCGGGTGGTCCCTGTTTTTTTCTCTGACCATGATGGGCTCCTCTTTCGGGTCCGGTCTAGCGCTCCTGTTTTCGGCCCCGGGTACTGGAGGTTGAACTCCAGTGTCCTTGGCGAGGATGAGTTCTGCAGTAGCTTTGTCTCCTTTTTCCGGGGGCTCGAGGGACTTAGGGCTTTGTTTTCTGGTGTGGTGGAGTGGTGGGAGGGGGCTAAGGAGAGGATAAAGGGGTTTTGTATTATGTATTGTCAACGGAGGGCGAAGGAGGCGGGGAGGGAAGTGCTCCGTCTTCAACACCTCCTCGAGCTCGAGTACACTTTGGGTAACCTAGGTGGCGCTGTAGACCAGCGGGCTTGTGACTCCCTTAAGACAGAACTTAGGGATGTCTATGAGGATAAGGCCCGTGCTTACCTGACGCGGTCACGTCGTGAGTTCTTGGAGAAGAATGAGACGTGTTCCGCAGCCTTTTTCAGCAGCGTGAGGGCTGATAAGGGAAGGAAGGTGATATCGGGAGTTAGGGACAGTCAGGGTCAGGTGGTTACTGAGACAGGGGAGATGGTAAGGGTCGCAACCGATCACTTCCGCTCCTTCTTCTGTGAACGAGTGGTGGATGAGGAGCGAGCAGAGGCTTTTTTGCAGCTTGTGGCTCAGAGGGTACCGTCAGACCTGGCTGAGGCTTTGGAGGCCCCTCTCTCTCTCGAGGAATTGGAGGGTGCCCTTCGTAGAATGGGCAAGCGTAAGGTTCCGGGCATCGATGGCCTGCCGGCTGAGTTTTATCTCATGTTTTGGGATATTCTCGGCCCGGTGGTTCTCGAGGTCCTGACCGAGGTCCTCCGCACAGGGGCACTGGGAGGGTCAATGGCTAAGGGGGTGATCTCACTTCTGTTTAAGAAGGGGGACGCCTCTGACCTTAAGAACTGGCGGCCATTGACCATGCTGTGTGTTGATTACAAGCTTTTGGCTAAGGTTCTCACAGACCGTCTGTGCACAGCTCTCCCAGATGCGGTCCATGTGGATCAGACGTGTGGGGTGGCTGGGCGCTCGTTGAGATGGAATCTCCAGCTCATCAGAGACGTCATCGCTTGGGCAGAGGATCGGGACCTGCCACTTATGGTGGTGGGTCTTGATCAGGCCAAAGCCTTTGATAGGGTTCACTGGGGTTTTATGTTCAAAGTTTTAGAGAGAATAGGCTTAGGGCGGGTTTTTGTTGGGTGGCTGCGTACTCTGTACACAGCAGTGGGGAGCACGGTTTCTGTTAATGGGCACTTGGGGGAGTTTTTTGGGTTGCACGCAGGGGTAAGACAGGGGTGTCCGCTCTCTCCCCTGCTCTACGTCCTTTATATGGAGCCCCTGGCGGCGGCCATTAGGGCTGACCCGGGTGTGAAGGGTATCCTGGTACCAGGCAGCAGGGGCCTGAGGGTCAAGTTGTCGCAGTATGCGGATGATACCACACTGCTACTGGACAACGATGCGTGTCTGAGTCGGTCTTTGGAGATCTTCCAGGACTTTGGCCGGGTGTCTGGCGCGGAGCTCAACCGTGCTAAATCCTCGGTTAAGTTCTTTGGGCGGTGGAAGAGTAGGTCAGACGTACCAGGAGGGCTGTCGCTCTGTGAAGGGGCCCTGAGGATTCTTGGGGTCCTCTTTGAGGCAGCCCACAGTGCCACGGTCAACTGGACCAGGCGAATAGATGCAGTTCATAAAAAGTTTGCCCTCTGGAAGGCCAGGAGACTGACCTTTACGGGGAAGGTACTGGTTTTGAAGGTAGACGTGTTGCCGTCCCTCCTGTACCTGGCGTACATCTTTCCGATGCCGGCCAGCATGCGGAGGCCGCTCACTCGGCTTGTGTTTCGTTTCATGTGGGGGGGGAGTTATGAATACGTGGCGAGGGCACGCATGTTGGCTCCGGTGGGGGAAGGGGGGAGGGACGTGCCCCATTTCCCACTCAAGTTGGACTGCATTTTTGTTTCTTTTTTGCTCAAAGAATTGTCCTCTCCGGTAGTCCATCCATCTGGCTACTTCCTCCGGTTCTACTTTGCCTACCCGGCAAGGAGGGTCATGGCCTGGTCCAATTCGGCCCCCCGGGCGGAGCAGTTGCCGTGGCATTTTGGCCACGCGGCAAAGTGGCTGCGGGCTCATCCTGGGGTTTTGGAAGGGGATGTGGGGTTGGACCAGAAGAGGCTCTATGCCGAGGTGAGACAGGGAGTGACCGCGCCAGCTGTGGTGGGGATACCCGCTACAGTTTGGTTGTCGGTACAACTGCCTGGCCTGGACAATGGGCTCAAGGATTTAGGATGGCTGATGTTACACAGGAGTTTGCCGGTGCGTGAGATCATGCACCGGCATGGCTTGGCGAGATCCCCGGTGTGCCCCAGAGCTGGTTGCTTTGTGGACGAGACTATTAGACACGTCATGTGGGACTGTCCTTTTGCAGGGGTGGTGTGGGCTAGGGCATCTGTGTTGATTGGGAGGTTGGAGGGGAGTGTTGGGGTCACATGGGCAAGATTGGAGAGAGGGATTGGGAGAGCTGGGGGGGGGCGTAGGGGGCGTCTCCTGCAATGGCTGCTCATGGGCCTTTTTAAGAAGGGGCTGTGGGAGGCCAGACAGGCTCTGGTTAAAAAGGCGGTGGATTGGGGGGTGGAGGGGGTTGTTAGGAGAGTAGAGGGGGACGTAAAGGGAAGGATGCGGTGGGATGTGAAGAGGTGGGGACATCATGCTGCTAGGGAGAGATGGAAGGGGGGTTTAGGTTTGATGGAAGGGATGTAGTGGTTGCTTAGGATATTGACATATGGTTTTTTTTGTGGAGACCGGAAAGTGCATAAGTGGAAAATGGGGACATGGTTTTTTGTCTTGGATAGTGGGCTATTGTTTTGGGTGGGATAAAGGGAGGTTTTGGTTAACAGTGGGTGGTTTAATTTGGGGTTTCATTTTCATTTTCAACTGTAACAGGGACAGCATACAATAAGGAACATAAAATGAAAATGTAGAAATGCAAATGTTCAGGAAAGTTTTGTTTGGATTAGTAGGGAAAGGTAAATTAAGAATGTGTGCACATGTATGGGTGTTTTAAATAGTATGATAGGAAGTCGTTTTGTAGTTTGTATGGTATAGGGACAGATAGGATGTGATAACATGTATATGATTATTTTTGATATAAAATTAAGAAAGAAGGTAAAAACTCCCCTCCCAGCTGGTTGGAGGGGAGGAGAAGCCCGATTTCACAAAAAAAAAAAAAAAAAAAAAAAAAAAAAAAAATCTGTTCTTATCAGTTTAATATCTGATACGTCCCCTACCCGGGGACCATATATTAAATTGATTTTTGGAACAGGGAGATGGAATAGGGGCTTGCTCCGTCCACTCCACGCATCGACCTGGTCTTGCAGTATCTCCAGGAACGGTGCACTCACTCCTCCTAACTTTGTCAAAGTAAATGTTTTGGTACGCTAATCTGCGATGGGTTAAAGGCAATGCAAAAAAAAAGAAATCATTAGATGGGCAATGCTCAGTTTAATCTGCGTTATGTTTTCCCGCCCTTTTTGTTAAAAAAAAAAACGTCCGTGTGTGTGTGTGTGTGTGTGTGTGTGTGTGTGTGTGTGTGTGTGTGTGTGTGTGTGTGTGTGTAAATGGCTGCATTTACATAGCGCTTTACAATTTGTTCCCCACATTTTACCCATTCACTCAGACGTTCACACACCGATGGCGGAGGCAACCATGCAAGGTGCCAACCTACCTGCTCATCAGGAGCAATTAGGGGATAAGTGTCTTTAAACAAAGCACAATTGATGCAAACACAGACAACGTGTTGTAAATGCTAGTACAGTAACATCCACCCCCCTGCGTCCTGTATCAGCCGCGCCGGGCGTGCCCGCTGGCCATAATGGGGGTTATCGCTTCTCGGCCTTTTGGCTAAGATCAAGTGTAGTATCTGTTCTTATCAGTTTAATATCTGATACGTCCCCTACCCGGGGACCATATATTAAATTGATTTTTGGAACAGGGAGATGGAATAGGGGCTTGCTCCGTCCACTCCACGCATCGACCTGGTCTTGCAGTATCTCCAGGAACGGTGCACTCACTCCTCCTAACTTTGTCAAAGTAAATGTTTTGGTACGCTAATCTGCGATGGGTTAAAGGCAATGCAAAAAAAAAGAAATCATTAGATGGGCAATGCTCAGTTTAATCTGCGTTATGTTTTCCCGCCCTTTTTGTTAAAAAAAAAAACGTCCGTGTGTGTGTGTGTGTGTGTGTGTGTGTGTGTGTGTGTGTGTGTGTGTAAATGGCTGCATTTTCATAGCGCTTTACAATTTGTTCCTCACATTTTACCCATTCACTCAGACGTTCACACACCGATGGCGGAGGCAACCATGCAAGGTGCCAACCTACCTGCTCATCAGGAGCAATTAGGGGATAAGTGTCTTTAAACAAAGCACAATTGATGCAAACACAGACAACGTGTTGTAAATGCTAGTACAGTAACATCCACCCCCCTGCGTCCTGTATCAGCCGCGCCGGGCGTGCCCGCTGGCCATAATGGGGGTTATCGCTTCTCGGCCTTTTGGCTAAGATCAAGTGTAGTATCTGTTCTTATCAGTTTAATATCTGATACGTCCCCTACCCGGGGACCATATATTAAATTGATTTTTGGAACAGGGAGATGGAATAGGGGCTTGCTCCGTCCACTCCACGCATCGACCTGGTCTTGCAGTATCTCCAGGAACGGTGCACTCACTCCTCCTAACTTTGTCAAAGTAAATGTTTTGGTACGCTAATCTGCGATGGGTTAAAGGCAATGCAAAAAAAAAGAAATCATTAGATGGGCAATGCTCAGTTTAATCTGCGTTATGTTTTCCCGCCCTTTTTGTTAAAAAAAAAAACGTCCGTGTGTGTGTGTGTGTGTGTGTGTGTGTGTGTGTGTGTGTGTGTGTGTAAATGGCTGCATTTACATAGCGCTTTACAATTTGTTCCTCACATTTTACCCATTCACTCAGACGTTCACACACCGATGGCGGAGGCAACCATGCAAGGTGCCAACCTACCTGCTCATCAGGAGCAATTAGGGGATAAGTGTCTTTAAACAAAGCACAATTGATGCAAACACAGACAACGTGTTGTAAATGCTAGTACAGTAACATCCACCCCCCTGCGTCCTGTATCAGCCGCGCCGGGCGTGCCCGCTGGCCATAATGGGGGTTATCGCTTCTCGGCCTTTTGGCTAAGATCAAGTGTAGTATCTGTTCTTATCAGTTTAATATCTGATACGTCCCCTACCCGGGGACCATATATTAAATTGATTTTTGGAACAGGGAGATGGAATAGGGGCTTGCTCCGTCCACTCCACGCATCGACCTGGTCTTGCAGTATCTCCAGGAACGGTGCACTCACTCCTCCTAACTTTGTCAAAGTAAATGTTTTGGTACGCTAATCTGCGATGGGTTAAAGGCAATGCAAAAAAAAAGAAATCATTAGATGGGCAATGCTCAGTTTAATCTGCGTTATGTTTTCCCGCCCTTTTTGTTAAAAAAAAAAACGTCCGTGTGTGTGTGTGTGTGTGTGTGTGTGTGTGTGTGTGTGTGTGTGTGTGTGTGTGTGTGTGTGTAAATGGCTGCATTTACATAGCGCTTTACAATTTGTTCCCCACATTTTACCCATTCACTCAGACGTTCACACACCGATGGCGGAGGCAACCATGCAAGGTGCCAACCTACCTGCTCATCAGGAGCAATTAGGGGATAAGTGTCTTTAAACAAAGCACAATTGATGCAAACACAGACAACGTGTTGTAAATGCTAGTACAGTAACATCCACCCCCCTGCGTACTGTATCAGCCGCGCCGGGCGTGCCCGCTGGCCATAATGGGGGTTATCGCTTCTCGGCCTTTTGGCTAAGATCAAGTGTAGTATCTGTTCTTATCAGTTTAATATCTGATACGTCCCCTACCCGGGGACCATATATTAAATTGATTTTTGGAACAGGGAGATGGAATAGGGGCTTGCTCCGTCCACTCCACGCATCGACCTGGTCTTGCAGTATCTCCAGGAACGGTGCACTCACTCCTCCTAACTTTGTCAAAGTAAATGTTTTGGTACGCTAATCTGCGATGGGTTAAAGGCAATGCAAAAAAAAAGAAATCATTAGATGGGCAACGCTCTGTTTAATCTGCGTTATGTTTTCCCGCCCTTTTTGTTAAAAAAAAAAAAAAAAAAAAAAGAAAAAACGTCCTCATGTGTATGTGTGTGTGTGTGTGTGTGTGTGTGTGTGTGTGTGTGTGTGTGTGTGTGTGTGTGTGTGTGTAAATGACTGCATTTACATAGCGCTTTACAATTTGTTCCTCACATTTTACCCATTCACTCAGACGTTCACACACCGATGGCGGAGGCAACCATGCAAGGTGCCAACCTACCTGCTCATCAGGAGCAATTAGGGGATAAGTGTCTTTAAACAAAGCACAATTGATGCAAACACAGACAACGTGTTGTAAATGCTAGTACAGTAACATCCACCCCCCTGCGTCCTGTATCAGCCGCGCCGGGCGTGCCCGCTGGCCATAATGGGGGTTATCGCTTCTCGGCCTTTTGGCTAAGATCAAGTGTAGTATCTGTTCTTATCAGTTTAATATCTGATACGTCCCCTACCCGGGGACCATATATTAAATTGATTTTTGGAACAGGGAGATGGAATAGGGGCTTGCTCCGTCCACTCCACGCATCGACCTGGTCTTGCAGTATCTCCAGGAACGGTGCACTCACTCCTCCTAACTTTGTCAAAGTAAATGTTTTGGTACGCTAATCTGCGATGGGTTAAAGGCAATGCAAAAAAAAAGAAATCATTAGATGGGCAATGCTCAGTTTAATCTGCGTTATGTTTTCCCGCCCTTTTTGTTAAAAAAAAAAACGTCCGTGTGTGTGTGTGTGTGTGTGTGTGTGTGTGTGTGTGTGTGTGTGTGTGTGTGTGTGTGTGTAAATGGCTGCATTTACATAGCGCTTTACAATTTGTTCCTCACATTTTACCCATTCACTCAGACGTTCACACACCGATGGCGGAGGCAACCATGCAAGGTGCCAACCTACCTGCTCATCAGGAGCAATTAGGGGATAAGTGTCTTTAAACAAAGCGCAATTGATGCAAACACAGACAACGTGTTGTAAATGCTAGTACAGTAACATCCACCCCCCTGCGTCCTGTATCAGCCGCACCGGGCGTGCCCGCTGGCCATAATGGGGGTTATCGCTTCTCGGCCTTTTGGCTAAGATCAAGTGTAGTATCTGTTCTTATCAGTTTAATATCTGATACGTCCCCTACCCGGGGACCATATATTAAATTGATTTTTGGAACAGGGAGATGGAATAGGGGCTTGCTCCGTCCACTCCACGCATCGACCTGGTCTTGCAGTATCTCCAGGAACGGTGCACTCACTCCTCCTAACTTTGTCAAAGTAAATGTTTTGGTACGCTAATCTGCGATGGGTTAAAGGCAATGCAAAAAAAAAGAAATCATTAGATGGGCAATGCTCAGTTTAATCTGCGTTATGTTTTCCCGCCCTTTTTGTTAAAAAAAAAAACGTCCGTGTGTGTGTGTGTGTGTGTGTGTGTGTGTGTGTGTGTGTGTGTGTGTGTAAATGGCTGCATTTACATAGCGCTTTACAATTTGTTCCTCACATTTTACCCATTCACTCAGACGTTCACACACCGATGGCGGAGGCAACCATGCAAGGTGCCAACCTACCTGCTCATCAGGAGCAATTAGGGGATAAGTGTCTTTAAACAAAGCACAATTGATGCAAACACAGACAACGTGTTGTAAATGCTAGTACAGTAACATCCACCCCCCTGCGTCCTGTATCAGCCGCGCCGGGCGTGCCCGCTGGCCATAATGGGGGTTATCGCTTCTCGGCCTTTTGGCTAAGATCAAGTGTAGTATCTGTTCTTATCAGTTTAATATCTGATACGTCCCCTACCCGGGGACCATATATTAAATTGATTTTTGGAACAGGGAGATGGAATAGGGGCTTGCTCCGTCCACTCCACGCATCGACCTGGTCTTGCAGTATCTCCAGGAACGGTGCACTCACTCCTCCTAACTTTGTCAAAGTAAATGTTTTGGTACGCTAATCTGCGATGGGTTAAAGGCAATGCAAAAAAAAAGAAATCATTAGATGGGCAATGCTCAGTTTAATCTGCGTTATGTTTTCCCGCCCTTTTTGTTAAAAAAAAAAACGTCCGTGTGTGTGTGTGTGTGTGTGTGTGTGTGTGTGTGTGTGTAAATGGCTGCATTTACATAGCGCTTTACAATTTGTTCCTCACATTTTACCCATTCACTCAGACGTTCACACACCGATGGCGGAGGCAACCATGCAAGGTGCCAACCTACCTGCTCATCAGGAGCAATTAGGGGATAAGTGTCTTTAAACAAAGCACAATTGATGCAAACACAGACAACGTGTTGTAAATGCTAGTACAGTAACATCCACCCCCCTGCGTCCTGTATCAGCCGCGCCGGGCGTGCCCGCTGGCCATAATGGGGGTTATCGCTTCTCGGCCTTTTGGCTAAGATCAAGTGTAGTATCTGTTCTTATCAGTTTAATATCTGATACGTCCCCTACCCGGGGACCATATATTAAATTGATTTTTGGAACAGGGAGATGGAATAGGGGCTTGCTCCGTCCACTCCACGCATCGACCTGGTCTTGCAGTATCTCCAGGAACGGTGCACTCACTCCTCCTAACTTTGTCAAAGTAAATGTTTTGGTACGCTAATCTGCGATGGGTTAAAGGCAATGCAAAAAAAAAGAAATCATTAGATGGGCAATGCTCAGTTTAATCTGCGTTATGTTTTCCCGCCCTTTTTGTTAAAAAAAAAAACGTCCGTGTGTGTGTGTGTGTGTGTGTGTGTGTGTGTGTGTGTGTGTGTGTGTAAATGGCTGCATTTACATAGCGCTTTACAATTTGTTCCTCACATTTTACCCATTCACTCAGACGTTCACACACCGATGGCGGAGGCAACCATGCAAGGTGCCAACCTACCTGCTCATCAGGAGCAATTAGGGGATAAGTGTCTTTAAACAAAGCACAATTGATGCAAACACAGACAACGTGTTGTAAATGCTAGTACAGTAACATCCACCCCCCTGCGTCCTGTATCAGCCGCGCCGGGCGTGCCCGCTGGCCATAATGGGGGTTATCGCTTCTCGGCCTTTTGGCTAAGATCAAGTGTAGTATCTGTTCTTATCAGTTTAATATCTGATACGTCCCCTACCCGGGGACCATATATTAAATTGATTTTTGGAACAGGGAGATGGAATAGGGGCTTGCTCCGTCCACTCCACGCATCGACCTGGTCTTGCAGTATCTCCAGGAACGGTGCACTCACTCCTCCTAACTTTGTCAAAGTAAATGTTTTGGTACGCTAATCTGCGATGGGTTAAAGGCAATGCAAAAAAAAAGAAATCATTAGATGGGCAATGCTCAGTTTAATCTGCGTTATGTTTTCCCGCCCTTTTTGTTAAAAAAAAAAACGTCCGTGTGTGTGTGTGTGTGTGTGTGTGTGTGTGTGTGTGTGTGTGTGTGTGTGTGTAAATGGCTGCATTTACATAGCGCTTTACAATTTGTTCCTCACATTTTACCCATTCACTCAGACGTTCACACACCGATGGCGGAGGCAACCATGCAAGGTGCCAACCTACCTGCTCATCAGGAGCAATTAGGGGATAAGTGTCTTTAAACAAAGCACAATTGATGCAAACACAGACAACGTGTTGTAAATGCTAGTACAGTAACATCCACCCCCCTGCGTCCTGTATCAGCCGCGCCGGGCGTGCCCGCTGGCCATAATGGGGGTTATCGCTTCTCGGCCTTTTGGCTAAGATCAAGTGTAGTATCTGTTCTTATCAGTTTAATATCTGATACGTCCCCTACCCGGGGACCATATATTAAATTGATTTTTGGAACAGGGAGATGGAATAGGGGCTTGCTCCGTCCACTCCACGCATCGACCTGGTCTTGCAGTATCTCCAGGAACGGTGCACTCACTCCTCCTAACTTTGTCAAAGTAAATGTTTTGGTACGCTAATCTGCGATGGGTTAAAGGCAATGCAAAAAAAAAGAAATCATTAGATGGGCAATGCTCAGTTTAATCTGCGTTATGTTTTCCCGCCCTTTTTGTTAAAAAAAAAAAACGTCCGTGTGTGTGTGTGTGTGTGTGTGTGTGTGTGTGTGTGTGTGTGTGTGTGTGTGTAAATGGCTGCATTTACATAGCGCTTTACAATTTGTTCCCCACATTTTACCCATTCACTCAGACGTTCACACACCGATGGCGGAGGCAACCATGCAAGGTGCCAACCTACCTGCTCATCAGGAGCAATTAGGGGATAAGTGTCTTTAAACAAAGCACAATTGATGCAAACACAGACAACGTGTTGTAAATGCTAGTACAGTAACATCCACCCCCCTGCGTACTGTATCAGCCGCGCCGGGCGTGCCCGCTGGCCATAATGGGGGTTATCGCTTCTCGGCCTTTTGGCTAAGATCAAGTGTAGTATCTGTTCTTATCAGTTTAATATCTGATACGTCCCCTACCCGGGGACCATATATTAAATTGATTTTTGGAACAGGGAGATGGAATAGGGGCTTGCTCCGTCCACTCCACGCATCGACCTGGTCTTGCAGTATCTCCAGGAACGGTGCACTCACTCCTCCTAACTTTGTCAAAGTAAATGTTTTGGTACGCTAATCTGCGATGGGTTAAAGGCAATGCAAAAAAAAAGAAATCATTAGATGGGCAACGCTCTGTTTAATCTGCGTTATGTTTTCCCGCCCTTTTTGTTAAAAAAAAAAACGTCCGTGTGTGTGTGTGTGTGTGTGTGTGTGTGTGTGTGTGTGTGTGTGTGTGTGTAAATGGCTGCATTTACATAGCGCTTTACAATTTGTTCCTCACATTTTACCCATTCACTCAGACGTTCACACACCGATGGCGGAGGCAACCATGCAAGGTGCTAACCTACCTGCTCATCAGGAGCAATTAGGGGATAAGTGTCTTTAAACAAAGCACAATTGATGCAAACACAGACAACGTGTTGTAAATGCTAGTACAGTAACATCCACCCCCCTGCGTCCTGTATCAGCCGCGCCGGGCGTGCCCGCTGGCCATAATGGGGGTTATCGCTTCTCGGCCTTTTGGCTAAGATCAAGTGTAGTATCTGTTCTTATCAGTTTAATATCTGATACGTCCCCTACCCGGGGACCATATATTAAATTGATTTTTGGAACAGGGAGATGGAATAGGGGCTTGCTCCGTCCACTCCACGCATCGACCTGGTCTTGCAGTATCTCCAGGAACGGTGCACTCACTCCTCCTAACTTTGTCAAAGTAAATGTTTTGGTACGCTAATCTGCGATGGGTTAAAGGCAATGCAAAAAAAAAGAAATCATTAGATGGGCAATGCTCAGTTTAATCTGCGTTATGTTTTCCCGCCCTTTTTGTTAAAAAAAAAAACGTCCGTGTGTGTGTGTGTGTGTGTGTGTGTGTGTGTGTGTGTGTGTGTGTGTAAATGGCTGCATTTACATAGCGCTTTACAATTTGTTCCTCACATTTTACCCATTCACTCAGACGTTCACACACCGATGGCGGAGGCAACCATGCAAGGTGCCAACCTACCTGCTCATCAGGAGCAATTAGGGGATAAGTGTCTTTAAACAAAGCACAATTGATGCAAACACAGACAACGTGTTGTAAATGCTAGTACAGTAACATCCACCCCCCTGCGTCCTGTATCAGCCGCGCCGGGCGTGCCCGCTGGCCATAATGGGGGTTATCGCTTCTCGGCCTTTTGGCTAAGATCAAGTGTAGTATCTGTTCTTATCAGTTTAATATCTGATACGTCCCCTACCCGGGGACCATATATTAAATTGATTTTTGGAACAGGGAGATGGAATAGGGGCTTGCTCCGTCCACTCCACGCATCGACCTGGTCTTGCAGTATCTCCAGGAACGGTGCACTCACTCCTCCTAACTTTGTCAAAGTAAATGTTTTGGTACGCTAATCTGCGATGGGTTAAAGGCAATGCAAAAAAAAAGAAATCATTAGATGGGCAATGCTCAGTTTAATCTGCGTTATGTTTTCCCGCCCTTTTTGTTAAAAAAAAAAACGTCTGTGTGTGTGTGTGTGTGTGTGTGTGTGTAAATGGCTGCATTTACATAGCGCTTTACAATTTGTTCCTCACATTTTACCCATTCACTCAGACGTTCACACACCGATGGCGGAGGCAACCATGCAAGGTGCCAACCTACCTGCTCATCAGGAGCAATTAGGGGATAAGTGTCTTTAAACAAAGCACAATTGATGCAAACACAGACAACGTGTTGTAAATGCTAGTACAGTAACATCCACCCCCCTGCGTCCTGTATCAGCCGCGCCGGGCGTGCCCGCTGGCCATAATGGGGGTTATCGCTTCTCGGCCTTTTGGCTAAGATCAAGTGTAGTATCTGTTCTTATCAGTTTAATATCTGATACGTCCCCTACCCGGGGACCATATATTAAATTGATTTTTGGAACAGGGAGATGGAATAGGGGCTTGCTCCGTCCACTCCACGCATCGACCTGGTCTTGCAGTATCTCCAGGAACGGTGCACTCACTCCTCCTAACTTTGTCAAAGTAAATGTTTTGGTACGCTAATCTGCGATGGGTTAAAGGCAATGCAAAAAAAAAGAAATCATTAGATGGGCAATGCTCAGTTTAATCTGCGTTATGTTTTCCCGCCCTTTTTGTTAAAAAAAAAAACGTCCGTGTGTGTGTGTGTGTGTGTGTGTGTGTGTGTGTGTGTGTGTGTGTGTGTGTGTGTGTGTAAATGGCTGCATTTACATAGCGCTTTACAATTTGTTCCCCACATTTTACCCATTCACTCAGACGTTCACACACCGATGGCGGAGGCAACCATGCAAGGTGCCAACCTACCTGCTCATCAGGAGCAATTAGGGGATAAGTGTCTTTAAACAAAGCACAATTGATGCAAACACAGACAACGTGTTGTAAATGCTAGTACAGTAACATCCACCCCCCTGCGTACTGTATCAGCCGCGCCGGGCGTGCCCGCTGGCCATAATGGGGGTTATCGCTTCTCGGCCTTTTGGCTAAGATCAAGTGTAGTATCTGTTCTTATCAGTTTAATATCTGATACGTCCCCTACCCGGGGACCATATATTAAATTGATTTTTGGAACAGGGAGATGGAATAGGGGCTTGCTCCGTCCACTCCACGCATCGACCTGGTCTTGCAGTATCTCCAGGAACGGTGCACTCACTCCTCCTAACTTTGTCAAAGTAAATGTTTTGGTACGCTAATCTGCGATGGGTTAAAGGCAATGCAAAAAAAAAGAAATCATTAGATGGGCAATGCTCAGTTTAATCTGCGTTATGTTTTCCCGCCCTTTTTGTTAAAAAAAAAAACGTCCGTGTGTGTGTGTGTGTGTGTGTGTGTGTGTGTGTGTGTGTGTGTGTGTGTGTAAATGGCTGCATTTACATAGCGCTTTACAATTTGTTCCCCACATTTTACCCATTCACTCAGACGTTCACACACCGATGGCGGAGGCAACCATGCAAGGTGCCAACCTACCTGCTCATCAGGAGCAATTAGGGGATAAGTGTCTTTAAACAAAGCACAATTGATGCAAACACAGACAACGTGTTGTAAATGCTAGTACAGTAACATCCACCCCCCTGCGTACTGTATCAGCCGCGCCGGGCGTGCCCGCTGGCCATAATGGGGGTTATCGCTTCTCGGCCTTTTGGCTAAGATCAAGTGTAGTATCTGTTCTTATCAGTTTAATATCTGATACGTCCCCTACCCGGGGACCATATATTAAATTGATTTTTGGAACAGGGAGATGGAATAGGGGCTTGCTCCGTCCACTCCACGCATCGACCTGGTCTTGCAGTATCTCCAGGAACGGTGCACTCACTCCTCCTAACTTTGTCAAAGTAAATGTTTTGGTACGCTAATCTGCGATGGGTTAAAGGCAATGCAAAAAAAAAGAAATCATTAGATGGGCAATGCTCAGTTTAATCTGCGTTATGTTTTCCCGCCCTTTTTGTTAAAAAAAAAAACGTCCGTGTGTGTGTGTGTGTGTGTGTGTGTGTGTGTGTGTGTGTGTGTGTGTGTGTGTGTAAATGGCTGCATTTACATAGCGCTTTACAATTTGTTCCCCACATTTTACCCATTCACTCAGACGTTCACACACCGATGGCGGAGGCAACCATGCAAGGTGCCAACCTACCTGCTCATCAGGAGCAATTAGGGGATAAGTGTCTTTAAACAAAGCACAATTGATGCAAACACAGACAACGTGTTGTAAATGCTAGTACAGTAACATCCACCCCCCTGCGTACTGTATCAGCCGCGCCGGGCGTGCCCGCTGGCCATAATGGGGGTTATCGCTTCTCGGCCTTTTGGCTAAGATCAAGTGTAGTATCTGTTCTTATCAGTTTAATATCTGATACGTCCCCTACCCGGGGACCATATATTAAATTGATTTTTGGAACAGGGAGATGGAATAGGGGCTTGCTCCGTCCACTCCACGCATCGACCTGGTCTTGCAGTATCTCCAGGAACGGTGCACTCACTCCTCCTAACTTTGTCAAAGTAAATGTTTTGGTACGCTAATCTGCGATGGGTTAAAGGCAATGCAAAAAAAAAGAAATCATTAGATGGGCAACGCTCTGTTTAATCTGCGTTATGTTTTCCCGCCCTTTTTGTTAAAAAAAAAAAAAAAAAAAAAAAAACGTCCTCATGTGTATGTGTGTGTGTGTGTGTGTGTGTGTGTGTGTGTGTGTGTGTGTGTGTGTGTAAATGGCTGCATTTACATAGCGCTTTACAATTTGTTCCTCACATTTTACCCATTCACTCAGACGTTCACACACCGATGGCGGAGGCAACCATGCAAGGTGCCAACCTACCTGCTCATCAGGAGCAATTAGGGGATAAGTGTCTTTAAACAAAGCACAATTGATGCAAACACAGACAACGTGTTGTAAATGCTAGTACAGTAACATCCACCCCCCTGCGTCCTGTATCAGCCGCGCCGGGCGTGCCCGCTGGCCATAATGGGGGTTATCGATTCTCGGCCTTTTGGCTAAGATCAAGTGTAGTATCTGTTCTTATCAGTTTAATATCTGATACGTCCCCTACCCGGGGACCATATATTAAATTGATTTTTGGAACAGGGAGATGGAATAGGGGCTTGCTCCGTCCACTCCACGCATCGACCTGGTCTTGCAGTATCTCCAGGAACGGTGCACTCACTCCTCCTAACTTTGTCAAAGTAAATGTTTTGGTACGCTAATCTGCGATGGGTTAAAGGCAATGCAAAAAAAAAGAAATCATTAGATGGGCAATGCTCAGTTTAATCTGCGTTATGTTTTCCCGCCCTTTTTGTTAAAAAAAAAAACGTCCGTGTGTGTGTGTGTGTGTGTGTGTGTGTGTGTGTGTGTGTGTGTGTAAATGGCTGCATTTACATAGCGCTTTACAATTTGTTCCTCACATTTTACCCATTCACTCAGACGTTCACACACCGATGGCGGAGGCAACCATGCAAGGTGCCAACCTACCTGCTCATCAGGAGCAATTAGGGGATAAGTGTCTTTAAACAAAGCACAATTGATGCAAACACAGACAACGTGTTGTAAATGCTAGTACAGTAACATCCACCCCCCTGCGTCCTGTATCAGCCGCGCCGGGCGTGCCCGCTGGCCATAATGGGGGTTATCGCTTCTCGGCCTTTTGGCTAAGATCAAGTGGATGACCGGTGTATGCTGTTCCTGGTTTTGTTTGCTTGTTTATTATTTTTCTCACATTTCCACAGTCGTGCGGTGTATGGGACTGGAAATTGAGTTTTTTTTATTGTTTGTGCTGGCTTCTCCCTACGATGGCCAGCACTCCACGGCAGTCGACCCCTAGGGCTGGGTTACGGTTTTCGGCGAGGTTCATATGGAAGGATGGAACGATGCCCATGTGGAACAGAGATGTGTTTGTGGATGGTGTCATCATGACTCAACTCAAGTTGAAGGCGGACGATATTTTTTGCATCCAGCACAATGCCCAGGAGAGGGGCTACGATGTTTCCTTCAGATCCAGTTTGGGGCTCCAGGGGGTTTTGGAGGACTGCAAGCGGATGGAGGCTGATGTCGGACCCCTCAGCCATTTCGAGGTGTTTTCTCTGGACAGGCTGAATTTTCGAGTTATCAATGTCACAATGTACAACCCGTACGTGATTGATAAGGAGGTGACTGATTTTTTGGCCCCCTACGCTGAGGTGATATCTGAGGTCCGGAGGATCAGAGACAGACGTGGGATCTGGACGGGGCGGAGGCAGGTGCAGGTGCTCCTAAAGGCTGTTCCCGGTGGCTGTGACGGGCTGGCTCATCCCCCAGCCTTCTTTTCCTTGGGGCCTGATAGGGGGTATTTGTTTTATAACAACCAGCCCCCTTTCTGCCGAAGGTGCCGGGTGGCAGGGCACTCTGATGGAAAGTGTGGGGAGGTGAGGTGCCACCATTGCAAGGAGGAGGGCCACATGGCTAAAGATTGTAAGGTTGGTAAGAAATGCCACAACTGCAGTTCCACCGACCACCTGGTGAGGGCCTGTCCCCAGGAGCGGCGGTATTCGTCAGTGGTGGTGATGGGGAAGGAGCTTGCACCGAAGACCGGAGAGGAGGAAGAAAGTGCACCAGTGGCACCAGCACCAGCACCAATAGAGGCGTTTCCTGTGGAGAAGGACGCAGAGGCGGAGACGGTACTCCTGGTTGGCAACAAGACAGTTTCCCCTTTGTCTTCCGATGGAGAGGCGATGGACGAGGAGGAGGTGGTCGGTGGAGCCAGCGGAGCCAGTGGAGCCAGTGGAGCCAGAAAACGGAGGTTAAGGGTTAAAAGGACTACACCTGGGTCAGAAGGTATGGGGGCAGGGGAAATTACCGGTGGGGGCCCACAAAAAAAGGTAAGGGGAGGGAAGGGAGGTAGGGTGGCCCTCTTAGTGCAACAGGTCGGTGGGGAGCAGGGGGTTGGTGGGGGAGTGGGTTTGGCGGATGTTGAGGGGGAGGGGGTTTGTTTACCGGTTTCCCCTGTCCTGGACAGTATGGACAGTATGGACCCTTTTGAGACTCCAAGCCTTGGGGAAGGGTTACAGGTGGGAGCACCCAACACTTTGCCTGCTTCTTGGGATAAGGGGGAGGATGGGGAGGACAGTTAAAAGTGGGGGTAGGGGTATTATTGTGGGTTGGTTTTTTGTTTAATTTAATTTTATTATTGTCAATGGCTTTCACAGTGGGCACTTTTAATGCACGGGGGTTGAGGGGTTCTGTTAAGAGGAGGGGCTTTTTTGATTATGTTGCCTCACTCAGGCTTACCGTTTGTTTTGTTCAAGAGGTGCACTTACGGGATGGGAGGGATTGTGGTGCGTTTTCAAAGGAATGGGACAAGGGGGAATCGTTTTGGTCAGTGGGGGGGGTTCACTCATCTGGTGTGGGGATACTGTTTGGAAACCGGGAGGCAAGGGTGGTGGGTTCCTTTGTAATTGTGCAGGGGAGGGTTATGGGGGTTGATGTGAATATTGGGGTTTTGAAATTGAGGGTGGTGGTGGTGTACGGGCCACAGAGGGCGGGTGAAAGGAGTGCCATGATGGAGGCTTTAAGGCCTTTTTTTGCCACAAACAGGCAGATGGTGGTGGGGGGTGATTTTAATGTGGATCTGGGGAGGGTGGGTGATCCAAGTGCTGGGTGTGTGGGTTCTTTTTTTAAGGGGCAGGGGCTTGTGGATGGAGGGAAGGCACTTACCCCTCGAATAGATGGTCCCACATGGCGTAACTCCCGGGGGGTAGCCAGGCGTCTCGATTATGTGTTTTTTTCTCGGTCCTTGGTCCTATTGTCGGGCCGGGTGGTCCCTGTTTTTTTCTCTGACCATGATGGGCTCCTCTTTCGGGTCCGGTCTAGCGCTCCTGTTTTCGGCCCCGGGTACTGGAGGTTGAACTCCAGTGTCCTTGGCGAGGATGAGTTCTGCAGTAGCTTTGTCTCCTTTTTCCGGGGGCTCGAGGGACTTAGGGCTTTGTTTTCTGGTGTGGTGGAGTGGTGGGAGGGGGCTAAGGAGAGGATAAAGGGGTTTTGTATTATGTATTGTCAACGGAGGGCGAAGGAGGCGGGGAGGGAAGTGCTCCGTCTTCAACACCTCCTCGAGCTCGAGTACACTTTGGGTAACCTAGGTGGCGCTGTAGACCAGCGGGCTTGTGACTCCCTTAAGACAGAACTTAGGGATGTCTATGAGGATAAGGCCCGTGCTTACCTGACGCGGTCACGTCGTGAGTTCTTGGAGAAGAATGAGACGTGTTCCGCAGCCTTTTTCAGCAGCGTGAGGGCTGATAAGGGAAGGAAGGTGATATCGGGAGTTAGGGACAGTCAGGGTCAGGTGGTTACTGAGACAGGGGAGATGGTAAGGGTCGCAACCGATCACTTCCGCTCCTTCTTCTGTGAACGAGTGGTGGATGAGGAGCGAGCAGAGGCTTTTTTGCAGCTTGTGGCTCAGAGGGTACCGTCAGACCTGGCTGAGGCTTTGGAGGCCCCTCTCTCTCTCGAGGAATTGGAGGGTGCCCTTCGTAGAATGGGCAAGCGTAAGGTTCCGGGCATCGATGGCCTGCCGGCTGAGTTTTATCTCATGTTTTGGGATATTCTCGGCCCGGTGGTTCTCGAGGTCCTGACCGAGGTCCTCCGCACAGGGGCACTGGGAGGGTCAATGGCTAAGGGGGTGATCTCACTTCTGTTTAAGAAGGGGGACGCCTCTGACCTTAAGAACTGGCGGCCATTGACCATGCTGTGTGTTGATTACAAGCTTTTGGCTAAGGTTCTCACAGACCGTCTGTGCACAGCTCTCCCAGATGCGGTCCATGTGGATCAGACGTGTGGGGTGGCTGGGCGCTCGTTGAGATGGAATCTCCAGCTCATCAGAGACGTCATCGCTTGGGCAGAGGATCGGGACCTGCCACTTATGGTGGTGGGTCTTGATCAGGCCAAAGCCTTTGATAGGGTTCACTGGGGTTTTATGTTCAAAGTTTTAGAGAGAATAGGCTTAGGGCGGGTTTTTGTTGGGTGGCTGCGTACTCTGTACACAGCAGTGGGGAGCACGGTTTCTGTTAATGGGCACTTGGGGGAGTTTTTTGGGTTGCACGCAGGGGTAAGACAGGGGTGTCCGCTCTCTCCCCTGCTCTACGTCCTTTATATGGAGCCCCTGGCGGCGGCCATTAGGGCTGACCCGGGTGTGAAGGGTATCCTGGTACCAGGCAGCAGGGGCCTGAGGGTCAAGTTGTCGCAGTATGCGGATGATACCACACTGCTACTGGACAACGATGCGTGTCTGAGTCGGTCTTTGGAGATCTTCCAGGACTTTGGCCGGGTGTCTGGCGCGGAGCTCAACCGTGCTAAATCCTCGGTTAAGTTCTTTGGGCGGTGGAAGAGTAGGTCAGACGTACCAGGAGGGCTGTCGCTCTGTGAAGGGGCCCTGAGGATTCTTGGGGTCCTCTTTGAGGCAGCCCACAGTGCCACGGTCAACTGGACCAGGCGAATAGATGCAGTTCATAAAAAGTTTGCCCTCTGGAAGGCCAGGAGACTGACCTTTACGGGGAAGGTACTGGTTTTGAAGGTAGACGTGTTGCCGTCCCTCCTGTACCTGGCGTACATCTTTCCGATGCCGGCCAGCATGCGGAGGCCGCTCACTCGGCTTGTGTTTCGTTTCATGTGGGGGGGGAGTTATGAATACGTGGCGAGGGCACGCATGTTGGCTCCGGTGGGGGAAGGGGGGAGGGACGTGCCCCATTTCCCACTCAAGTTGGACTGCATTTTTGTTTCTTTTTTGCTCAAAGAATTGTCCTCTCCGGTAGTCCATCCATCTGGCTACTTCCTCCGGTTCTACTTTGCCTACCCGGCAAGGAGGGTCATGGCCTGGTCCAATTCGGCCCCCCGGGCGGAGCAGTTGCCGTGGCATTTTGGCCACGCGGCAAAGTGGCTGCGGGCTCATCCTGGGGTTTTGGAAGGGGATGTGGGGTTGGACCAGAAGAGGCTCTATGCCGAGGTGAGACAGGGAGTGACCGCGCCAGCTGTGGTGGGGATACCCGCTACAGTTTGGTTGTCGGTACAACTGCCTGGCCTGGACAATGGGCTCAAGGATTTAGGATGGCTGATGTTACACAGGAGTTTGCCGGTGCGTGAGATCATGCACCGGCATGGCTTGGCGAGATCCCCGGTGTGCCCCAGAGCTGGTTGCTTTGTGGACGAGACTATTAGACACGTCATGTGGGACTGTCCTTTTGCAGGGGTGGTGTGGGCTAGGGCATCTGTGTTGATTGGGAGGTTGGAGGGGAGTGTTGGGGTCACATGGGCAAGATTGGAGAGAGGGATTGGGAGAGCTGGGGGGGGGCGTAGGGGGCGTCTCCTGCAATGGCTGCTCATGGGCCTTTTTAAGAAGGGGCTGTGGGAGGCCAGACAGGCTCTGGTTAAAAAGGCGGTGGATTGGGGGGTGGAGGGGGTTGTTAGGAGAGTAGAGGGGGACGTAAAGGGAAGGATGCGGTGGGATGTGAAGAGGTGGGGACATCATGCTGCTAGGGAGAGATGGAAGGGGGGTTTAGGTTTGATGGAAGGGATGTAGTGGTTGCTTAGGATATTGACATATGGTTTTTTTTGTGGAGACCGGAAAGTGCATAAGTGGAAAATGGGGACATGGTTTTTTGTCTTGGATAGTGGGCTATTGTTTTGGGTGGGATAAAGGGAGGTTTTGGTTAACAGTGGGTGGTTTAATTTGGGGTTTCATTTTCATTTTCAACTGTAACAGGGACAGCATACAATAAGGAACATAAAATGAAAATGTAGAAATGCAAATGTTCAGGAAAGTTTTGTTTGGATTAGTAGGGAAAGGTAAATTAAGAATGTGTGCACATGTATGGGTGTTTTAAATAGTATGATAGGAAGTCGTTTTGTAGTTTGTATGGTATAGGGACAGATAGGATGTGATAACATGTATATGATTATTTTTGATATAAAATTAAGAAAGAAGGTAAAAACTCCCCTCCCAGCTGGTTGGAGGGGAGGAGAAGCCCGATTTCACAAAAAAAAAAAAAAAAAAAAAAAAAAAAAAATATCTGTTCTTATCAGTTTAATATCTGATACGTCCCCTACCCGGGGACCATATATTAAATTGATTTTTGGAACAGGGAGATGGAATAGGGGCTTGCTCCGTCCACTCCACGCATCGACCTGGTCTTGCAGTATCTCCAGGAACGGTGCACTCACTCCTCCTAACTTTGTCAAAGTAAATGTTTTGGTACGCTAATCTGCGATGGGTTAAAGGCAATGCAAAAAAAAAGAAATCATTAGATGGGCAATGCTCAGTTTAATCTGCGTTATGTTTTCCCGCCCTTTTTGTTAAAAAAAAAAACTTCCGTGTGTGTGTGTGTGTGTGTGTGTGTGTGTGTGTGTGTGTGTGTGTGTGTGTGTGTGTAAATGGCTGCATTTACATAGCGCTTTACAATTTGTTCCCCACATTTTACCCATTCACTCAGACGTTCACACACCGATGGCGGAGGCAACCATGCAAGGTGCCAACCTACCTGCTCATCAGGAGCAATTAGGGGATAAGTGTCTTTAAACAAAGCACAATTGATGCAAACACAGACAACGTGTTGTAAATGCTAGTACAGTAACATCCACCCCCCTGCGTACTGTATCAGCCGCGCCGGGCGTGCCCGCTGGCCATAATGGGGGTTATCGCTTCTCGGCCTTTTGGCTAAGATCAAGTGTAGTATCTGTTCTTATCAGTTTAATATCTGATACGTCCCCTACCCGGGGACCATATATTAAATTGATTTTTGGAACAGGGAGATGGAATAGGGGCTTGCTCCGTCCACTCCACGCATCGACCTGGTCTTGCAGTATCTCCAGGAACGGTGCACTCACTCCTCCTAACTTTGTCAAAGTAAATGTTTTGGTACGCTAATCTGCGATGGGTTAAAGGCAATGCAAAAAAAAAGAAATCATTAGATGGGCAACGCTCTGTTTAATCTGCGTTATGTTTTCCCGCCCTTTTTGTTAAAAAAAAAAAAAAAAAAAAAAAAAAAACGTCCTCATGTGTATGTGTGTGTGTGTGTGTGTGTGTGTGTGTGTGTGTGTGTGTGTGTGTGTGTGTGTGTGTGTGTGTAAATGGCTGCATTTACATAGCGCTTTACAATTTGTTCCTCACATTTTACCCATTCACTCAGACGTTCACACACCGATGGCGGAGGCAACCATGCAAGGTGCCAACCTACCTGCTCATCAGGAGCAATTAGGGGATAAGTGTCTTTAAACAAAGCACAATTGATGCAAACACAGACAACGTGTTGTAAATGCTAGTACAGTAACATCCACCCCCCTGCGTCCTGTATCAGCCGCGCCGGGCGTGCCCGCTGGCCATAATGGGGGTTATCGCTTCTCGGCCTTTTGGCTAAGATCAAGTGTAGTATCTGTTCTTATCAGTTTAATATCTGATACGTCCCCTACCCGGGGACCATATATTAAATTGATTTTTGGAACAGGGAGATGGAATAGGGGCTTGCTCCGTCCACTCCACGCATCGACCTGGTCTTGCAGTATCTCCAGGAACGGTGCACTCACTCCTCCTAACTTTGTCAAAGTAAATGTTTTGGTACGCTAATCCGCGATGGGTTAAAGGCAATGCAAAAAAAAAGAAATCATTAGATGGGCAATGCTCAGTTTAATCTGCGTTATGTTTTCCCGCCCTTTTTGTTAAAAAAAAAAACGTCCGTGTGTGTGTGTGTGTGTGTGTGTGTGTGTGTGTGTGTGTGTGTGTGTAAATGGCTGCATTTACATAGCGCTTTACAATTTGTTCCTCACATTTTACCCATTCACTCAGACGTTCACACACCGATGGCGGAGGCAACCATGCAAGGTGCCAACCTACCTGCTCATCAGGAGCAATTAGGGGATAAGTGTCTTTAAACAAAGCACAATTGATGCAAACACAGACAACGTGTTGTAAATGCTAGTACAGTAACATCCACCCCCCTGCGTCCTGTATCAGCCGCGCCGGGCGTGCCCGCTGGCCATAATGGGGGTTATCGCTTCTCGGCCTTTTGGCTAAGATCAAGTGTAGTATCTGTTCTTATCAGTTTAATATCTGATACGTCCCCTACCCGGGGACCATATATTAAATTGATTTTTGGAACAGGGAGATGGAATAGGGGCTTGCTCCGTCCACTCCACGCATCGACCTGGTCTTGCAGTATCTCCAGGAACGGTGCACTCACTCCTCCTAACTTTGTCAAAGTAAATGTTTTGGTACGCTAATCTGCGATGGGTTAAAGGCAATGCAAAAAAAAAGAAATCATTAGATGGGCAATGCTCAGTTTAATCTGCGTTATGTTTTCCCGCCCTTTTTGTTAAAAAAAAAAACGTCCGTGTGTGTGTGTGTGTGTGTGTGTGTGTGTGTGTGTGTGTGTGTGTGTAAATGGCTGCATTTACATAGCGCTTTACAATTTGTTCCTCACATTTTACCCATTCACTCAGACGTTCACACACCGATGGCGGAGGCAACCATGCAAGGTGCCAACCTACCTGCTCATCAGGAGCAATTAGGGGATAAGTGTCTTTAAACAAAGCACAATTGATGCAAACACAGACAACGTGTTGTAAATGCTAGTACAGTAACATCCACCCCCCTGCGTCCTGTATCAGCCGCGCCGGGCGTGCCCGCTGGCCATAATGGGGGTTATCGCTTCTCGGCCTTTTGGCTAAGATCAAGTGTAGTATCTGTTCTTATCAGTTTAATATCTGATACGTCCCCTACCCGGGGACCATATATTAAATTGATTTTTGGAACAGGGAGATGGAATAGGGGCTTGCTCCGTCCACTCCACGCATCGACCTGGTCTTGCAGTATCTCCAGGAACGGTGCACTCACTCCTCCTAACTTTGTCAAAGTAAATGTTTTGGTACGCTAATCTGCGATGGGTTAAAGGCAATGCAAAAAAAAAGAAATCATTAGATGGGCAATGCTCAGTTTAATCTGCGTTATGTTTTCCCGCCCTTTTTGTTAAAAAAAAAAACGTCCGTGTGTGTGTGTGTGTGTGTGTGTGTGTGTGTGTGTGTGTGTGTAAATGGCTGCATTTACATAGCGCTTTACAATTTGTTCCTCACATTTTACCCATTCACTCAGACGTTCACACACCGATGGCGGAGGCAACCATGCAAGGTGCCAACCTACCTGCTCATCAGGAGCAATTAGGGGATAAGTGTCTTTAAACAAAGCACAATTGATGCAAACACAGACAACGTGTTGTAAATGCTAGTACAGTAACATCCACCCCCCTGCGTCCTGTATCAGCCGCGCCGGGCGTGCCCGCTGGCCATAATGGGGGTTATCGCTTCTCGGCCTTTTGGCTAAGATCAAGTGTAGTATCTGTTCTTATCAGTTTAATATCTGATACGTCCCCTACCCGGGGACCATATATTAAATTGATTTTTGGAACAGGGAGATGGAATAGGGGCTTGCTCCGTCCACTCCACGCATCGACCTGGTCTTGCAGTATCTCCAGGAACGGTGCACTCACTCCTCCTAACTTTGTCAAAGTAAATGTTTTGGTACGCTAATCTGCGATGGGTTAAAGGCAATGCAAAAAAAAAGAAATCATTAGATGGGCAATGCTCAGTTTAATCTGCGTTATGTTTTCCCGCCCTTTTTGTTAAAAAAAAAAACGTCCGTGTGTGTGTGTGTGTGTGTGTGTGTGTGTGTGTGTGTGTGTGTGTGTAAATGGCTGCATTTACATAGCGCTTTACAATTTGTTCCTCACATTTTACCCATTCACTCAGACGTTCACACACCGATGGCGGAGGCAACCATGCAAGGTGCCAACCTACCTGCTCATCAGGAGCAATTAGGGGATAAGTGTCTTTAAACAAAGCACAATTGATGCAAACACAGACAACGTGTTGTAAATGCTAGTACAGTAACATCCACCCCCCTGCGTCCTGTATCAGCCGCGCCGGGCGTGCCCGCTGGCCATAATGGGGGTTATCGCTTCTCGGCCTTTTGGCTAAGATCAAGTGTAGTATCTGTTCTTATCAGTTTAATATCTGATACGTCCCCTACCCGGGGACCATATATTAAATTGATTTTTGGAACAGGGAGATGGAATAGGGGCTTGCTCCGTCCACTCCACGCATCGACCTGGTCTTGCAGTATCTCCAGGAACGGTGCACTCACTCCTCCTAACTTTGTCAAAGTAAATGTTTTGGTACGCTAATCTGCGATGGGTTAAAGGCAATGCAAAAAAAAAGAAATCATTAGATGGGCAATGCTCAGTTTAATCTGCGTTATGTTTTCCCGCCCTTTTTGTTAAAAAAAAAAACGTCCGTGTGTGTGTGTGTGTGTGTGTGTGTGTGTGTGTGTGTGTGTGTAAATGGCTGCATTTACATAGCGCTTTACAATTTGTTCCTCACATTTTACCCATTCACTCAGACGTTCACACACCGATGGCGGAGGCAACCATGCAAGGTGCCAACCTACCTGCTCATCAGGAGCAATTAGGGGATAAGTGTCTTTAAACAAAGCACAATTGATGCAAACACAGACAACGTGTTGTAAATGCTAGTACAGTAACATCCACCCCCCTGCGTCCTGTATCAGCCGCGCCGGGCGTGCCCGCTGGCCATAATGGGGGTTATCGCTTCTCGGCCTTTTGGCTAAGATCAAGTGTAGTATCTGTTCTTATCAGTTTAATATCTGATACGTCCCCTACCCGGGGACCATATATTAAATTGATTTTTGGAACAGGGAGATGGAATAGGGGCTTGCTCCGTCCACTCCACGCATCGACCTGGTCTTGCAGTATCTCCAGGAACGGTGCACTCACTCCTCCTAACTTTGTCAAAGTAAATGTTTTGGTACGCTAATCCGCGATGGGTTAAAGGCAATGCAAAAAAAAAGAAATCATTAGATGGGCAATGCTCAGTTTAATCTGCGTTATGTTTTCCCGCCCTTTTTGTTAAAAAAAAAAACGTCCGTGTGTGTGTGTGTGTGTGTGTGTGTGTGTGTGTGTGTGTGTGTGTGTAAATGGCTGCATTTACATAGCGCTTTACAATTTGTTCCTCACATTTTACCCATTCACTCAGACGTTCACACACCGATGGCGGAGGCAACCATGCAAGGTGCCAACCTACCTGCTCATCAGGAGCAATTAGGGGATAAGTGTCTTTAAACAAAGCACAATTGATGCAAACACAGACAACGTGTTGTAAATGCTAGTACAGTAACATCCACCCCCCTGCGTCCTGTATCAGCCGCGCCGGGCGTGCCCGCTGGCCATAATGGGGGTTATCGCTTCTCGGCCTTTTGGCTAAGATCAAGTGTAGTATCTGTTCTTATCAGTTTAATATCTGATACGTCCCCTACCCGGGGACCATATATTAAATTGATTTTTGGAACAGGGAGATGGAATAGGGGCTTGCTCCGTCCACTCCACGCATCGACCTGGTCTTGCAGTATCTCCAGGAACGGTGCACTCACTCCTCCTAACTTTGTCAAAGTAAATGTTTTGGTACGCTAATCTGCGATGGGTTAAAGGCAATGCAAAAAAAAAGAAATCATTAGATGGGCAATGCTCAGTTTAATCTGCGTTATGTTTTCCCGCCCTTTTTGTTAAAAAAAAAAACGTCCGTGTGTGTGTGTGTGTGTGTGTGTGTGTGTGTGTGTGTGTGTGTAAATGGCTGCATTTACATAGCGCTTTACAATTTGTTCCTCACATTTTACCCATTCACTCAGACGTTCACACACCGATGGCGGAGGCAACCATGCAAGGTGCCAACCTACCTGCTCATCAGGAGCAATTAGGGGATAAGTGTCTTTAAACAAAGCACAATTGATGCAAACACAGACAACGTGTTGTAAATGCTAGTACAGTAACATCCACCCCCCTGCGTCCTGTATCAGCCGCGCCGGGCGTGCCCGCTGGCCATAATGGGGGTTATCGCTTCTCGGCCTTTTGGCTAAGATCAAGTGTAGTATCTGTTCTTATCAGTTTAATATCTGATACGTCCCCTACCCGGGGACCATATATTAAATTGATTTTTGGAACAGGGAGATGGAATAGGGGCTTGCTCCGTCCACTCCACGCATCGACCTGGTCTTGCAGTATCTCCAGGAACGGTGCACTCACTCCTCCTAACTTTGTCAAAGTAAATGTTTTGGTACGCTAATCCGCGATGGGTTAAAGGCAATGCAAAAAAAAAGAAATCATTAGATGGGCAATGCTCAGTTTAATCTGCGTTATGTTTTCCCGCCCTTTTTGTTAAAAAAAAAAACGTCCGTGTGTGTGTGTGTGTGTGTGTGTGTGTGTGTGTGTGTGTGTGTGTGTAAATGGCTGCATTTACATAGCGCTTTACAATTTGTTCCTCACATTTTACCCATTCACTCAGACGTTCACACACCGATGGCGGAGGCAACCATGCAAGGTGCCAACCTACCTGCTCATCAGGAGCAATTAGGGGATAAGTGTCTTTAAACAAAGCACAATTGATGCAAACACAGACAACGTGTTGTAAATGCTAGTACAGTAACATCCACCCCCCTGCGTCCTGTATCAGCCGCGCCGGGCGTGCCCGCTGGCCATAATGGGGGTTATCGCTTCTCGGCCTTTTGGCTAAGATCAAGTGTAGTATCTGTTCTTATCAGTTTAATATCTGATACGTCCCCTACCCGGGGACCATATATTAAATTGATTTTTGGAACAGGGAGATGGAATAGGGGCTTGCTCCGTCCACTCCACGCATCGACCTGGTCTTGCAGTATCTCCAGGAACGGTGCACTCACTCCTCCTAACTTTGTCAAAGTAAATGTTTTGGTACGCTAATCTGCGATGGGTTAAAGGCAATGCAAAAAAAAAGAAATCATTAGATGGGCAATGCTCAGTTTAATCTGCGTTATGTTTTCCCGCCCTTTTTGTTAAAAAAAAAAACGTCCGTGTGTGTGTGTGTGTGTGTGTGTGTGTGTGTGTGTGTGTGTGTGTGTAAATGGCTGCATTTACATAGCGCTTTACAATTTGTTCCTCACATTTTACCCATTCACTCAGACGTTCACACACCGATGGCGGAGGCAACCATGCAAGGTGCCAACCTACCTGCTCATCAGGAGCAATTAGGGGATAAGTGTCTTTAAACAAAGCACAATTGATGCAAACACAGACAACGTGTTGTAAATGCTAGTACAGTAACATCCACCCCCCTGCGTCCTGTATCAGCCGCGCCGGGCGTGCCCGCTGGCCATAATGGGGGTTATCGCTTCTCGGCCTTTTGGCTAAGATCAAGTGTAGTATCTGTTCTTATCAGTTTAATATCTGATACGTCCCCTACCCGGGGACCATATATTAAATTGATTTTTGGAACAGGGAGATGGAATAGGGGCTTGCTCCGTCCACTCCACGCATCGACCTGGTCTTGCAGTATCTCCAGGAACGGTGCACTCACTCCTCCTAACTTTGTCAAAGTAAATGTTTTGGTACGCTAATCTGCGATGGGTTAAAGGCAATGCAAAAAAAAAGAAATCATTAGATGGGCAATGCTCAGTTTAATCTGCGTTATGTTTTCCCGCCCTTTTTGTTAAAAAAAAAAACGTCCGTGTGTGTGTGTGTGTGTGTGTGTGTGTGTGTGTGTGTGTGTGTAAATGGCTGCATTTACATAGCGCTTTACAATTTGTTCCTCACATTTTACCCATTCACTCAGACGTTCACACACCGATGGCGGAGGCAACCATGCAAGGTGCCAACCTACCTGCTCATCAGGAGCAATTAGGGGATAAGTGTCTTTAAACAAAGCACAATTGATGCAAACACAGACAACGTGTTGTAAATGCTAGTACAGTAACATCCACCCCCCTGCGTCCTGTATCAGCCGCGCCGGGCGTGCCCGCTGGCCATAATGGGGGTTATCGCTTCTCGGCCTTTTGGCTAAGATCAAGTGTAGTATCTGTTCTTATCAGTTTAATATCTGATACGTCCCCTACCCGGGGACCATATATTAAATTGATTTTTGGAACAGGGAGATGGAATAGGGGCTTGCTCCGTCCACTCCACGCATCGACCTGGTCTTGCAGTATCTCCAGGAACGGTGCACTCACTCCTCCTAACTTTGTCAAAGTAAATGTTTTGGTACGCTAATCCGCGATGGGTTAAAGGCAATGCAAAAAAAAAGAAATCATTAGATGGGCAATGCTCAGTTTAATCTGCGTTATGTTTTCCCGCCCTTTTTGTTAAAAAAAAAAACGTCCGTGTGTGTGTGTGTGTGTGTGTGTGTGTGTGTGTGTGTGTGTGTAAATGGCTGCATTTACATAGCGCTTTACAATTTGTTCCTCACATTTTACCCATTCACTCAGACGTTCACACACCGATGGCGGAGGCAACCATGCAAGGTGCCAACCTACCTGCTCATCAGGAGCAATTAGGGGATAAGTGTCTTTAAACAAAGCACAATTGATGCAAACACAGACAACGTGTTGTAAATGCTAGTACAGTAACATCCACCCCCCTGCGTCCTGTATCAGCCGCGCCGGGCGTGCCCGCTGGCCATAATGGGGGTTATCGCTTCTCGGCCTTTTGGCTAAGATCAAGTGTAGTATCTGTTCTTATCAGTTTAATATCTGATACGTCCCCTACCCGGGGACCATATATTAAATTGATTTTTGGAACAGGGAGATGGAATAGGGGCTTGCTCCGTCCACTCCACGCATCGACCTGGTCTTGCAGTATCTCCAGGAACGGTGCACTCACTCCTCCTAACTTTGTCAAAGTAAATGTTTTGGTACGCTAATCTGCGATGGGTTAAAGGCAATGCAAAAAAAAAGAAATCATTAGATGGGCAATGCTCAGTTTAATCTGCGTTATGTTTTCCCGCCCTTTTTGTTAAAAAAAAAAACGTCCGTGTGTGTGTGTGTGTGTGTGTGTGTGTGTGTGTGTGTAAATGGCTGCATTTACATAGCGCTTTACAATTTGTTCCTCACATTTTACCCATTCACTCAGACGTTCACACACCGATGGCGGAGGCAACCATGCAAGGTGCCAACCTACCTGCTCATCAGGAGCAATTAGGGGATAAGTGTCTTTAAACAAAGCACAATTGATGCAAACACAGACAACGTGTTGTAAATGCTAGTACAGTAACATCCACCCCCCTGCGTCCTGTATCAGCCGCGCCGGGCGTGCCCGCTGGCCATAATGGGGGTTATCGCTTCTCGGCCTTTTGGCTAAGATCAAGTGTAGTATCTGTTCTTATCAGTTTAATATCTGATACGTCCCCTACCCGGGGACCATATATTAAATTGATTTTTGGAACAGGGAGATGGAATAGGGGCTTGCTCCGTCCACTCCACGCATCGACCTGGTCTTGCAGTATCTCCAGGAACGGTGCACTCACTCCTCCTAACTTTGTCAAAGTAAATGTTTTGGTACGCTAATCTGCGATGGGTTAAAGGCAATGCAAAAAAAAAGAAATCATTAGATGGGCAATGCTCAGTTTAATCTGCGTTATGTTTTCCCGCCCTTTTTGTTAAAAAAAAAAACGTCCGTGTGTGTGTGTGTGTGTGTGTGTGTGTGTGTGTGTGTGTGTGTAAATGGCTGCATTTACATAGCGCTTTACAATTTGTTCCTCACATTTTACCCATTCACTCAGACGTTCACACACCGATGGCGGAGGCAACCATGCAAGGTGCCAACCTACCTGCTCATCAGGAGCAATTAGGGGATAAGTGTCTTTAAACAAAGCACAATTGATGCAAACACAGACAACGTGTTGTAAATGCTAGTACAGTAACATCCACCCCCCTGCGTCCTGTATCAGCCGCGCCGGGCGTGCCCGCTGGCCATAATGGGGGTTATCGCTTCTCGGCCTTTTGGCTAAGATCAAGTGTAGTATCTGTTCTTATCAGTTTAATATCTGATACGTCCCCTACCCGGGGACCATATATTAAATTGATTTTTGGAACAGGGAGATGGAATAGGGGCTTCCTCCGTCCACTCCACGCATCGACCTGGTCTTGCAGTATCTCCAGGAACGGTGCACTCACTCCTCCTAACTTTGTCAAAGTAAATGTTTTGGTACGCTAATCTGCGATGGGTTAAAGGCAATGCAAAAAAAAAGAAATCATTAGATGGGCAATGCTCAGTTTAATCTGCGTTATGTTTTCCCGCCCTTTTTGTTAAAAAAAAAAACGTCCGTGTGTGTGTGTGTGTGTGTGTGTGTGTGTGTGTGTGTGTGTGTGTGTGTGTAAATGGCTGCATTTACATAGCGCTTTACAATTTGTTCCCCACATTTTACCCATTCACTCAGACGTTCACACACCGATGGCGGAGGCAACCATGCAAGGTGCCAACCTACCTGCTCATCAGGAGCAATTAGGGGATAAGTGTCTTTAAACAAAGCACAATTGATGCAAACACAGACAACGTGTTGTAAATGCTAGTACAGTAACATCCACCCCCCTGCGTACTGTATCAGCCGCGCCGGGCGTGCCCGCTGGCCATAATGGGGGTTATCGCTTCTCGGCCTTTTGGCTAAGATCAAGTGTAGTATCTGTTCTTATCAGTTTAATATCTGATACGTCCCCTACCCGGGGACCATATATTAAATTGATTTTTGGAACAGGGAGATGGAATAGGGGCTTGCTCCGTCCACTCCACGCATCGACCTGGTCTTGCAGTATCTCCAGGAACGGTGCACTCACTCCTCCTAACTTTGTCAAAGTAAATGTTTTGGTACGCTAATCTGCGATGGGTTAAAGGCAATGCAAAAAAAAAGAAATCATTAGATGGGCAACGCTCTGTTTAATCTGCGTTATGTTTTCCCGCCCTTTTTGTTAAAAAAAAAAAAAAAAAAAAAAAAAAACGTCCTCATGTGTATGTGTGTGTGTGTGTGTGTGTGTGTGTGTGTGTGTGTGTGTGTGTGTGTGTAAATGGCTGCATTTACATAGCGCTTTACAATTTGTTCCTCACATTTTACCCATTCACTCAGACGTTCACACACCGATGGCGGAGGCAACCATGCAAGGTGCCAACCTACCTGCTCATCAGGAGCAATTAGGGGATAAGTGTCTTTAAACAAAGCACAATTGATGCAAACACAGACAACGTGTTGTAAATGCTAGTACAGTAACATCCACCCCCCTGCGTCCTGTATCAGCCGCGCCGGGCGTGCCCGCTGGCCATAATGGGGGTTATCGCTTCTCGGCCTTTTGGCTAAGATCAAGTGTAGTATCTGTTCTTATCAGTTTAATATCTGATACGTCCCCTACCCGGGGACCATATATTAAATTGATTTTTGGAACAGGGAGATGGAATAGGGGCTTGCTCCGTCCACTCCACGCATCGACCTGGTCTTGCAGTATCTCCAGGAACGGTGCACTCACTCCTCCTAACTTTGTCAAAGTAAATGTTTTGGTACGCTAATCTGCGATGGGTTAAAGGCAATGCAAAAAAAAAGAAATCATTAGATGGGCAATGCTCAGTTTAATCTGCGTTATGTTTTCCCGCCCTTTTTGTTAAAAAAAAAAACGTCCGTGTGTGTGTGTGTGTGTGTGTGTGTGTGTGTGTGTGTGTGTGTGTGTAAATGGCTGCATTTACATAGCGCTTTACAATTTGTTCCTCACATTTTACCCATTCACTCAGACGTTCACACACCGATGGCGGAGGCAACCATGCAAGGTGCCAACCTACCTGCTCATCAGGAGCAATTAGGGGATAAGTGTCTTTAAACAAAGCACAATTGATGCAAACACAGACAACGTGTTGTAAATGCTAGTACAGTAACATCCACCCCCCTGCGTCCTGTATCAGCCGCGCCGGGCGTGCCCGCTGGCCATAATGGGGGTTATCGCTTCTCGGCCTTTTGGCTAAGATCAAGTGTAGTATCTGTTCTTATCAGTTTAATATCTGATACGTCCCCTACCCGGGGACCATATATTAAATTGATTTTTGGAACAGGGAGATGGAATAGGGGCTTGCTCCGTCCACTCCACGCATCGACCTGGTCTTGCAGTATCTCCAGGAACGGTGCACTCACTCCTCCTAACTTTGTCAAAGTAAATGTTTTGGTACGCTAATCTGCGATGGGTTAAAGGCAATGCAAAAAAAAAGAAATCATTAGATGGGCAATGCTCAGTTTAATCTGCGTTATGTTTTCCCGCCCTTTTTGTTAAAAAAAAAAACGTCCGTGTGTGTGTGTGTGTGTGTGTGTGTGTGTGTGTGTGTGTGTGTGTGTGTGTAAATGGCTGCATTTACATAGCGCTTTACAATTTGTTCCTCACATTTTACCCATTCACTCAGACGTTCACACACCGATGGCGGAGGCAACCATGCAAGGTGCCAACCTACCTGCTCATCAGGAGCAATTAGGGGATAAGTGTCTTTAAACAAAGCACAATTGATGCAAACACAGACAACGTGTTGTAAATGCTAGTACAGTAACATCCACCCCCCTGCGTACTGTATCAGCCGCGCCGGGCGTGCCCGCTGGCCATAATGGGGGTTATCGCTTCTCGGCCTTTTGGCTAAGATCAAGTGTAGTATCTGTTCTTATCAGTTTAATATCTGATACGTCCCCTACCCGGGGACCATATATTAAATTGATTTTTGGAACAGGGAGATGGAATAGGGGCTTGCTCCGTCCACTCCACGCATCGACCTGGTCTTGCAGTATCTCCAGGAACGGTGCACTCACTCCTCCTAACTTTGTCAAAGTAAATGTTTTGGTACGCTAATCTGCGATGGGTTAAAGGCAATGCAAAAAAAAAGAAATCATTAGATGGGCAACGCTCTGTTTAATCTGCGTTATGTTTTCCCGCCCTTTTTGTTAAAAAAAAAAAAAAAAAAAAAAAAAAAAAACGTCCTCATGTGTATGTGTGTGTGTGTGTGTGTGTGTGTGTGTGTGTGTGTGTAAATGGCTGCATTTACATAGCGCTTTACAATTTGTTCCTCACATTTTACCCATTCACTCAGACGTTCACACACCGATGGCGGAGGCAACCATGCAAGGTGCCAACCTACCTGCTCATCAGGAGCAATTAGGGGATAAGTGTCTTTAAACAAAGCACAATTGATGCAAACACAGACAACGTGTTGTAAATGCTAGTACAGTAACATCCACCCCCCTGCGTCCTGTATCAGCCGCGCCGGGCGTGCCCGCTGGCCATAATGGGGGTTATCGCTTCTCGGCCTTTTGGCTAAGATCAAGTGGATGACCGGTGTATGCTGTTCCTGGTTTTGTTTGCTTGTTTATTATTTTTCTCACATTTCCACAGTCGTGCGGTGTATGGGACTGGAAATTGAGTTTTTTTTATTGTTTGTGCTGGCTTCTCCCTACGATGGCCAGCACTCCACGGCAGTCGACCCCTAGGGCTGGGTTACGGTTTTCGGCGAGGTTCATATGGAAGGATGGAACGATGCCCATGTGGAACAGAGATGTGTTTGTGGATGGTGTCATCATGACTCAACTCAAGTTGAAGGCGGACGATATTTTTTGCATCCAGCACAATGCCCAGGAGAGGGGCTACGATGTTTCCTTCAGATCCAGTTTGGGGCTCCAGGGGGTTTTGGAGGACTGCAAGCGGATGGAGGCTGATGTCGGACCCCTCAGCCATTTCGAGGTGTTTTCTCTGGACAGGCTGAATTTTCGAGTTATCAATGTCACAATGTACAACCCGTACGTGATCGATAAGGAGGTGACTGATTTTTTGGCCCCCTACGCTGAGGTGATATCTGAGGTCCGGAGGATCAGAGACAGACGTGGGATCTGGACGGGGCGGAGGCAGGTGCAGGTGCTCCTAAAGGCTGTTCCCGGTGGCTGTGACGGGCTGGCTCATCCCCCAGCCTTCTTTTCCTTGGGGCCTGATAGGGGGTATTTATTTTATAATAACCAGCCCCCTTTCTGCCGAAGGTGCCGGGTGGCAGGGCACTCTGACGGAAAGTGTGGGGAGGTGAGGTGCCACCATTGCAAGGAGGAGGGCCACATGGCTAAAGATTGTAAGGTTGGTAAGAAATGCCACAACTGCAGTTCCACCGACCACCTGGTGAGGGCCTGTCCCCAGGAGCGGCGGTATTCGTCAGTGGTGGTGATGGGGAAGGAGCTTGCGCCGAAGACCGGAGAGGAGGAAGAAAGTGCACCAGTGGCACCAGCACCAGCACCAATAGAGGCGATTCCTGTGGAGAAGGACGCAGAGGCGGAGACGGTACTCCTGGTTGGCAACAAGACAGTTTCCCCTTTGTCTTCCGATGGAGAGGCGATGGACGAGGAGGAGGTGGTCGGTGGAGCCAGCGGAGCCAGTGGAGCCAGTGGAGCCAGAAAACGGAGGTTAAGGGTTAAAAGGACTACACCTGGGTCAGAAGGTATGGGGGCAGGGGAAATTACCGGTGGGGGCCCACAAAAAAAGGTAAGGGGAGGGAAGGGAGGTAGGGTGGCCCTCTTAGTGCAACAGGTCGGTGGGGAGCAGGGGGTTGGTGGGGGAGTGGGTTTGGCGGATGTTGAGGCTGAGGGGGAGGGGGGTGTTTTACCGGTTTCCCCTGTCCTGGACAGTATGGACAGTATGGACCTTTTTGAGACTCCAAGCCTTGGGGAAGGGTTACAGGTGGGAGCACCCAACACTTTGCCTGCTTCTTGGGATAAGGGGGAGGATGGGGAGGACAGTTAAAAGTGGGGGTAGGGGTATTATTGTGGGTTGGTTTTTTGTTTAATTTAATTTTATTATTGTCAATGGCTTTCACAGTGGGCACTTTTAATGCACGGGGGTTGAGGGGTTCTGTTAAGAGGAGGGGCTTTTTTGATTATGTTGCCTCACTCAGGCTTACCGTTTGTTTTGTTCAAGAGGTGCACTTACGGGATGGGAGGGATTGTGGTGTGTTTTCAAAGGAATGGGACAAGGGGGAATCGTTTTGGTCAGTGGGGGGGGTTCACTCATCTGGTGTGGGGATACTGTTTGGAAATCGGGAGGCAAGGGTGGTGGGTTCTTTTGTAATTGTGCAGGGGAGGGTTATGGGGGTTGATGTGAATATTGGGGTTTTGAAATTGAGGGTGGTGGTGGTGTACGGGCCACAGAGGGCGGGTGAAAGGAGTGCCATGATGGAGGCTTTAAGGCCTTTTTTTGCCACAAACAGGCAGATGGTGGTGGGGGGTGATTTTAATGTGGATCTGGGGAGGGTGGGTGATCCAAGTGCTGGGTGTGTGGGTTCTTTTTTTAAGGGGCAGGGGCTTGTGGATGGAGGGAAGGCACTTACCCCTCGAATAGATGGTCCCACATGGCGTAACTCCCGGGGGGTAGCCAGGCGTCTCGATTATGTGTTTTTTTCTCGGTCCTTGGTCCTATTGTCGGGCCGGGTGGTCCCTGTTTTTTTCTCTGACCATGATGGGCTCCTCTTTCGGGTCCGGTCTAGCGCTCCTGTTTTCGGCCCCGGGTACTGGAGGTTGAACCCCAGTGTCCTTGGCGAGGATGAGTTCTGCAGTAGCTTTGTCTCCTTTTTCCGGGGGCTCGAGGGACTTAGGGCTTTGTTTTCTGGTGTGGTGGAGTGGTGGGAGGGGGCTAAGGAGAGGATAAAGGGGTTTTGTATTATGTATTGTCAACGGAGGGCGAAGGAGGCGGGGAGGGAAGTGCTCCGTCTTCAACACCTCCTCGAGCTCGAGTACACTTTGGGTAACCTAGGTGGCGCTGTAGACCAGCGGGCTTGTGACTCCCTTAAGACAGAACTTAGGGATGTCTATGAGGATAAGGCCCGTGCTTACCTGACGCGGTCACGTCGTGAGTTCTTGGAGAAGAATGAGACGTGTTCCGCAGCCTTTTTCAGCAGCGTGAAGGCTGATAAGGGAAGGAAGGTGATATCGGGAGTTAGGGACAGTCAGGGTCAGGTGGTTACTGAGACAGGGGAGATGGTAAGGGTCGCAACCGATCACTTCCGCTCCTTCTTCTGTGAACGAGTGGTGGATGAGGAGCGAGCAGAGGCTTTTTTGCAGCTTGTGGCTCAGAGGGTACCGTCAGACCTGGCTGAGGCTTTGGAGGCCCCTCTCTCTCTCGAGGAATTGGAGGGTGCCCTTCGTAGAATGGGCAAGCGTAAGGTTCCGGGCATCGATGGCCTGCCGGCTGAGTTTTATCTCATGTTTTGGGATATTCTCGGCCCGGTGGTTCTCGAGGTCCTGACCGAGGTCCTCCGCACAGGGGCACTGGGAGGGTCAATGGCTAAGGGGGTGATCTCACTTCTGTTTAAGAAGGGGGACGCCTCTGACCTTAAGAACTGGCGGCCATTGACCATGCTGTGTGTTGATTACAAGCTTTTGGCTAAGGTTCTCACAGACCGTCTGTGCACGGCTCTCCCAGATGCGGTCCATGTGGACCAGACGTGTGGGGTGGCTGGGCGCTCGTTGAGATGGAATCTCCAGCTCATCAGAGACGTCATCGCTTGGGCAGAGGATCGGGACCTGCCACTTATGGTGGTGGGTCTTGATCAGGCCAAAGCCTTTGATAGGGTTCACTGGGGTTTTATGTTCAAAGTTTTAGAGAGAATAGGCTTAGGGCGGGTTTTTGTTGGGTGGCTGCGTACTCTGTACACAGCAGTGGGGAGCACGGTTTCTGTTAATGGGCACTTGGGGGAGTTTTTTGGGTTGCACGCAGGGGTAAGACAGGGGTGTCCGCTCTCTCCCCTGCTCTACGTCCTTTATATGGAGCCCCTGGCGGCGGCCATTAGGGCTGACCCGGGTGTGAAGGGTATCCTGGTACCAGGCAGCAGGGGCCTGAGGGTCAAGTTGTCGCAGTATGCGGATGATACCACACTGCTACTGGACAACGATGCGTGTCTGAGTCGGTCTTTGGAGATCTTCCAGGACTTTGGCCGGGTGTCTGGCGCGGAGCTCAACCGTGCTAAATCCTCGGTTAAGTTCTTTGGGCGGTGGAAGAGTAGGTCAGACGTACCAGGAGGGCTGTCGCTCTGTGAAGGGGCCCTGAGGATTCTTGGGGTCCTCTTTGAGGCAGCCCACAGTGCCACGGTCAACTGGACCAGGCGAATAGATGCAGTTCATAAAAAGTTTGCCCTCTGGAAGGCCAGGAGACTGACCTTTACGGGGAAGGTACTGGTTTTGAAGGTAGACGTGTTGCCGTCCCTCCTGTACCTGGCGTACATCTTTCCGATGCCGGCCAGCATGCGGAGGCCGCTCACTCGGCTTGTGTTTCGTTTCATGTGGGGGGGGAGTTATGAATACGTGGCGAGGGCACGCATGTTGGCTCCGGTGGGGGAAGGGGGGAGGGACGTGCCCCATTTCCCACTCAAGTTGGACTGCATTTTTGTTTCTTTTTTGCTCAAAGAATTGTCCTCTCCGGTAGTCCATCCATCGGGCTACTTCCTCCGGTTCTACTTTGCCTACCCGGCAAGGAGGGTCATGGCCTGGTCCAATTCGGCCCCCCGGGCGGAGCAGTTGCCGTGGCATTTTGGCCACGCGGCAAAGTGGCTGCGGGCTCATCCTGGGGTTTTGGAAGGGGATGTGGGGTTGGACCAGAAGAGGCTCTATGCCGAGGTGAGACAGGGAGTGACCGCGCCAGCTGTGGTGGGGATACCCGCTACAGTTTGGTTGTCGGTACAACTGCCTGGCCTGGACAATGGGCTCAAGGATTTAGGATGGCTGATGTTACACAGGAGTTTGCCGGTGCGTGAGATCATGCACCGGCATGGCTTGGCGAGATCCCCGGTGTGCCCCAGAGCTGGTTGCTTTGTGGACGAGACTATTAGACACGTCATGTGGGACTGTCCTTTTGCAGGGGTGGTGTGGGCTAGGGCATCTGTGTTGATTGGGAGGTTGGAGGGGAGTGTTGGGGTCACATGGGCAAGATTGGAGAGAGGGATTGGGAGAGCTGGGGGGGGGCGTAGGGGGCGTCTCCTGCAATGGCTGCTCATGGGCCTTTTTAAGAAGGGGCTGTGGGAGGCCAGACAGGCTCTGGTTAAAAAGGCGGTGGATTGGGGGGTGGAGGGGGTTGTTAGGAGAGTAGAGGGGGACGTAAAGGGAAGGATGCGGTGGGATGTGAAGAGGTGGGGACATCATGCTGCTAGGGAGAGATGGAAGGGGGGTTTAGGTTTGATGGAAGGGATGTAGTGGTTGCTTAGGATATTGACATATGGTTTTTTGTGGAGACCGGAAAGTGCATAAGTGGAAAATGGGGACATGTTTTTTTGTCTTGGATAGTGGGCTATTGTTTTGGGTGGGATAAAGGGAGGTTTTGGTTAACAGTGGGTGGTTTAATTTGGGGTTCATTTTCATTTTCAACTGTAACAGGGACAGCATACAATAAGGAACATAAAATGAAAATGTAGAAATGCAAATGTTCAGGAAAGTTTTGTTTGGATTAGTAGGGAAAGGTAAATTAAGAATGTGTGCACATGTATGGGTGTTTTAAATAGTATGATAGGAAGTCGTTTTGTAGTTTGTATGGTATAGGGACAGATAGGATGTGATAACATGTATATGATAATTTTTGATATAAAATTAAGAAAGAAGGTAAAAACTCCCCTCCCAGCTGGTTGGAGGGGAG
Source organism: Notolepis coatsorum (assembly GCF_963971535.1). Lineage (NCBI taxonomy): Eukaryota > Metazoa > Chordata > Actinopteri > Aulopiformes > Paralepididae > Notolepis > Notolepis coatsorum. The sequence continues at coordinate 634,964 of NW_028174865.1, forward strand.
GAGAAGCCCGATTTCACAAAAAAAAAAAAAAAAAAAAATCTGTTCTTATCAGTTTAATATCTGATACGTCCCCTACCCGGGGACCATATATTAAATTGATTTTTGGAACAGGGAGATGGAATAGGGGCTTGCTCCGTCCACTCCACGCATCGACCTGGTCTTGCAGTATCTCCAGGAACGGTGCACTCACTCCTCCTAACTTTGTCAAAGTAAATGTTTTGGTACGCTAATCTGCGATGGGTTAAAGGCAATGCAAAAAAAAAGAAATCATTAGATGGGCAATGCTCAGTTTAATCTGCGTTATGTTTTCCCGCCCTTTTTGTTAAAAAAAAAAACGTCCGTGTGTGTGTGTGTGTGTGTGTGTGTGTGTGTGTGTGTGTGTGTGTGTGTGTGTGTGTAAATGGCTGCATTTACATAGCGCTTTACAATTTGTTCCTCACATTTTACCCATTCACTCAGACGTTCACACACCGATGGCGGAGGCAACCATGCAAGGTGCCAACCTACCTGCTCATCAGGAGCAATTAGGGGATAAGTGTCTTTAAACAAAGCACAATTGATGCAAACACAGACAACGTGTTGTAAATGCTAGTACAGTAACATCCACCCCCCTGCGTACTGTATCAGCCGCGCCGGGCGTGCCCGCTGGCCATAATGGGGGTTATCGCTTCTCGGCCTTTTGGCTAAGATCAAGTGTAGTATCTGTTCTTATCAGTTTAATATCTGATACGTCCCCTACCCGGGGACCATATATTAAATTGATTTTTGGAACAGGGAGATGGAATAGGGGCTTGCTCCGTCCACTCCACGCATCGACCTGGTCTTGCAGTATCTCCAGGAACGGTGCACTCACTCCTCCTAACTTTGTCAAAGTAAATGTTTTGGTACGCTAATCTGCGATGGGTTAAAGGCAATGCAAAAAAAAAGAAATCATTAGATGGGCAACGCTCTGTTTAATCTGCGTTATGTTTTCCCGCCCTTTTTGTTTAAAAAAAAAAAAAAAAAAAAAAAAAACGTCCTCATATGTATGTGTGTGTGTGTGTGTGTGTGTGTGTGTGTGTGTGTGTAAATGGCTGCATTTACATAGCGCTTTACAATTTGTTCCTCACATTTTACCCATTCACTCAGACGTTCACACACCGATGGCGGAGGCAACCATGCAAGGTGCCAACCTACCTGCTCATCAGGAGCAATTAGGGGATAAGTGTCTTTAAACTAAGCACAATTGATGCAAACACAGACAACGTGTTGTAAATGCTAGTACAGTAACATCCACCCCCCTGCGTCCTGTATCAGCCGCACCGGGCGTGCCCGCTGGCCATAATGGGGGTTATCGCTTCTCGGCCTTTTGGCTAAGATCAAGTGTAGTATCTGTTCTTATCAGTTTAATATCTGATACGTCCCCTACCCGGGGACCATATATTAAATTGATTTTTGGAACAGGGAGATGGAATAGGGGCTTGCTCCGTCCACTCCACGCATCGACCTGGTCTTGCAGTATCTCCAGGAACGGTGCACTCACTCCTCCTAACTTTGTCAAAGTAAATGTTTTGGTACGCTAATCTGCGATGGGTTAAAGGCAATGCAAAAAAAAAGAAATCATTAGATGGGCAATGCTCAGTTTAATCTGCGTTATGTTTTCCCGCCCTTTTTGTTAAAAAAAAAAACGTCCGTGTGTGTGTGTGTGTGTGTGTGTGTGTGTGTGTGTGTGTGTGTGTGTGTGTGTGTGTGTGTGTGTAAATGGCTGCATTTACATAGCGCTTTACAATTTGTTCCTCACATTTTACCCATTCACTCAGACGTTCACACACCGATGGCGGAGGCAACCATGCAAGGTGCCAACCTACCTGCTCATCAGGAGCAATTAGGGGATAAGTGTCTTTAAACAAAGCACAATTGATGCAAACACAGACAACGTGTTGTAAATGCTAGTACAGTAACATCCACCCCCCTGCGTCCTGTATCAGCCGCGCCGGGCGTGCCCGCTGGCCATAATGGGGGTTATCGCTTCTCGGCCTTTTGGCTAAGATCAAGTGTAGTATCTGTTCTTATCAGTTTAATATCTGATACGTCCCCTACCCGGGGACCATATATTAAATTGATTTTTGGAACAGGGAGATGGAATAGGGGCTTGCTCCGTCCACTCCACGCATCGACCTGGTCTTGCAGTATCTCCAGGAACGGTGCACTCACTCCTCCTAACTTTGTCAAAGTAAATGTTTTGGTACGCTAATCTGCGATGGGTTAAAGGCAATGCAAAAAAAAAGAAATCATTAGATGGGCAATGCTCAGTTTAATCTGCGTTATGTTTTCCCGCCCTTTTTGTTAAAAAAAAAAACGTCCGTGTGTGTGTGTGTGTGTGTGTGTGTGTGTGTGTGTGTGTGTGTGTGTGTGTAAATGGCTGCATTTACATAGCGCTTTACAATTTGTTCCTCACATTTTACCCATTCACTCAGACGTTCACACACCGATGGCGGAGGCAACCATGCAAGGTGCCAACCTACCTGCTCATCAGGAGCAATTAGGGGATAAGTGTCTTTAAACAAAGCACAATTGATGCAAACACAGACAACGTGTTGTAAATGCTAGTACAGTAACATCCACCCCCCTGCGTCCTGTATCAGCCGCGCCGGGCGTGCCCGCTGGCCATAATGGGGGTTATCGCTTCTCGGCCTTTTGGCTAAGATCAAGTGTAGTATCTGTTCTTATCAGTTTAATATCTGATACGTCCCCTACCCGGGGACCATATATTAAATTGATTTTTGGAACAGGGAGATGGAATAGGGGCTTGCTCCGTCCACTCCACGCATCGACCTGGTCTTGCAGTATCTCCAGGAACGGTGCACTCACTCCTCCTAACTTTGTCAAAGTAAATGTTTTGGTACGCTAATCTGCGATGGGTTAAAGGCAATGCAAAAAAAAAGAAATCATTAGATGGGCAATGCTCAGTTTAATCTGCGTTATGTTTTCCCGCCCTTTTTGTTAAAAAAAAAAACGTCCGTGTGTGTGTGTGTGTGTGTGTGTGTGTGTGTGTGTGTGTGTGTGTGTGTAAATGGCTGCATTTACATAGCGCTTTACAATTTGTTCCTCACATTTTACCCATTCACTCAGACGTTCACACACCGATGGCGGAGGCAACCATGCAAGGTGCCAACCTACCTGCTCATCAGGAGCAATTAGGGGATAAGTGTCTTTAAACAAAGCACAATTGATGCAAACACAGACAACGTGTTGTAAATGCTAGTACAGTAACATCCACCCCCCTGCGTCCTGTATCAGCCGCGCCGGGCGTGCCCGCTGGCCATAATGGGGGTTATCGCTTCTCGGCCTTTTGGCTAAGATCAAGTGTAGTATCTGTTCTTATCAGTTTAATATCTGATACGTCCCCTACCCGGGGACCATATATTAAATTGATTTTTGGAACAGGGAGATGGAATAGGGGCTTGCTCCGTCCACTCCACGCATCGACCTGGTCTTGCAGTATCTCCAGGAACGGTGCACTCACTCCTCCTAACTTTGTCAAAGTAAATGTTTTGGTACGCTAATCTGCGATGGGTTAAAGGCAATGCAAAAAAAAAGAAATCATTAGATGGGCAATGCTCAGTTTAATCTGCGTTATGTTTTCCCGCCCTTTTTGTTAAAAAAAAAAACGTCCGTGTGTGTGTGTGTGTGTGTGTGTGTGTGTGTGTGTGTGTGTGTGTAAATGGCTGCATTTACATAGCGCTTTACAATTTGTTCCTCACATTTTACCCATTCACTCAGACGTTCACACACCGATGGCGGAGGCAACCATGCAAGGTGCCAACCTACCTGCTCATCAGGAGCAATTAGGGGATAAGTGTCTTTAAACAAAGCACAATTGATGCAAACACAGACAACGTGTTGTAAATGCTAGTACAGTAACATCCACCCCCCTGCGTCCTGTATCAGCCGCGCCGGGCGTGCCCGCTGGCCATAATGGGGGTTATCGCTTCTCGGCCTTTTGGCTAAGATCAAGTGTAGTATCTGTTCTTATCAGTTTAATATCTGATACGTCCCCTACCCGGGGACCATATATTAAATTGATTTTTGGAACAGGGAGATGGAATAGGGGCTTGCTCCGTCCACTCCACGCATCGACCTGGTCTTGCAGTATCTCCAGGAACGGTGCACTCACTCCTCCTAACTTTGTCAAAGTAAATGTTTTGGTACGCTAATCTGCGATGGGTTAAAGGCAATGCAAAAAAAAAGAAATCATTAGATGGGCAATGCTCAGTTTAATCTGCGTTATGTTTTCCCGCCCTTTTTGTTAAAAAAAAAAACGTCCGTGTGTGTGTGTGTGTGTGTGTGTGTGTGTGTGTGTGTGTGTGTGTGTGTGTGTGTGTAAATGGCTGCATTTACATAGCGCTTTACAATTTGTTCCTCACATTTTACCCATTCACTCAGACGTTCACACACCGATGGCGGAGGCAACCATGCAAGGTGCCAACCTACCTGCTCATCAGGAGCAATTAGGGGATAAGTGTCTTTAAACAAAGCACAATTGATGCAAACACAGACAACGTGTTGTAAATGCTAGTACAGTAACATCCACCCCCCTGCGTACTGTATCAGCCGCGCCGGGCGTGCCCGCTGGCCATAATGGGGGTTATCGCTTCTCGGCCTTTTGGCTAAGATCAAGTGTAGTATCTGTTCTTATCAGTTTAATATCTGATACGTCCCCTACCCGGGGACCATATATTAAATTGATTTTTGGAACAGGGAGATGGAATAGGGGCTTGCTCCGTCCACTCCACGCATCGACCTGGTCTTGCAGTATCTCCAGGAACGGTGCACTCACTCCTCCTAACTTTGTCAAAGTAAATGTTTTGGTACGCTAATCTGCGATGGGTTAAAGGCAATGCAAAAAAAAAGAAATCATTAGATGGGCAACGCTCTGTTTAATCTGCGTTATGTTTTCCCGCCCTTTTTGTTAAAAAAAAAAAAAAAAAAAAAAAAAAACGTCCTCATGTGTATGTGTGTGTGTGTGTGTGTGTGTGTGTGTGTGTGTGTAAATGGCTGCATTTACATAGCGCTTTACAATTTGTTCCTCACATTTTACCCATTCACTCAGACGTTCACACACCGATGGCGGAGGCAACCATGCAAGGTGCCAACCTACCTGCTCATCAGGAGCAATTAGGGGATAAGTGTCTTTAAACTAAGCACAATTGATGCAAACACAGACAACGTGTTGTAAATGCTAGTACAGTAACATCCACCCCCCTGCGTCCTGTATCAGCCGCGCCGGGCGTGCCCGCTGGCCATAATGGGGGTTATCGCTTCTCGGCCTTTTGGCTAAGATCAAGTGTAGTATCTGTTCTTATCAGTTTAATATCTGATACGTCCCCTACCCGGGGACCATATATTAAATTGATTTTTGGAACAGGGAGATGGAATAGGGGCTTGCTCCGTCCACTCCACGCATCGACCTGGTCTTGCAGTATCTCCAGGAACGGTGCACTCACTCCTCCTAACTTTGTCAAAGTAAATGTTTTGGTACGCTAATCTGCGATGGGTTAAAGGCAATGCAAAAAAAAAGAAATCATTAGATGGGCAATGCTCAGTTTAATCTGCGTTATGTTTTCCCGCCCTTTTTGTTAAAAAAAAAAACGTCCGTGTGTGTGTGTGTGTGTGTGTGTGTGTGTGTGTGTGTGTGTGTGTGTGTGTGTGTGTGTGTGTGTGTAAATGGCTGCATTTACATAGCGCTTTACAATTTGTTCCTCACATTTTACCCATTCACTCAGACGTTCACACACCGATGGCGGAGGCAACCATGCAAGGTGCCAACCTACCTGCTCATCAGGAGCAATTAGGGGATAAGTGTCTTTAAACAAAGCACAATTGATGCAAACACAGACAACGTGTTGTAAATGCTAGTACAGTAACATCCACCCCCCTGCGTCCTGTATCAGCCGCGCCGGGCGTGCCCGCTGGCCATAATGGGGGTTATCGCTTCTCGGCCTTTTGGCTAAGATCAAGTGTAGTATCTGTTCTTATCAGTTTAATATCTGATACGTCCCCTACCCGGGGACCATATATTAAATTGATTTTTGGAACAGGGAGATGGAATAGGGGCTTGCTCCGTCCACTCCACGCATCGACCTGGTCTTGCAGTATCTCCAGGAACGGTGCACTCACTCCTCCTAACTTTGTCAAAGTAAATGTTTTGGTACGCTAATCTGCGATGGGTTAAAGGCAATGCAAAAAAAAAGAAATCATTAGATGGGCAATGCTCAGTTTAATCTGCGTTATGTTTTCCCGCCCTTTTTGTTAAAAAAAAAAACGTCCGTGTGTGTGTGTGTGTGTGTGTGTGTGTGTGTGTGTGTGTGTGTGTGTGTGTGTGTGTGTGTAAATGGCTGCATTTACATAGCGCTTTACAATTTGTTCCTCACATTTTACCCATTCACTCAGACGTTCACACACCGATGGCGGAGGCAACCATGCAAGGTGCCAACCTACCTGCTCATCAGGAGCAATTAGGGGATAAGTGTCTTTAAACAAAGCACAATTGATGCAAACACAGACAACGTGTTGTAAATGCTAGTACAGTAACATCCACCCCCCTGCGTCCTGTATCAGCCGCGCCGGGCGTGCCCGCTGGCCATAATGGGGGTTATCGCTTCTCGGCCTTTTGGCTAAGATCAAGTGTAGTATCTGTTCTTATCAGTTTAATATCTGATACGTCCCCTACCCGGGGACCATATATTAAATTGATTTTTGGAACAGGGAGATGGAATAGGGGCTTGCTCCGTCCACTCCACGCATCGACCTGGTCTTGCAGTATCTCCAGGAACGGTGCACTCACTCCTCCTAACTTTGTCAAAGTAAATGTTTTGGTACGCTAATCTGCGATGGGTTAAAGGCAATGCAAAAAAAAAGAAATCATTAGATGGGCAATGCTCAGTTTAATCTGCGTTATGTTTTCCCGCCCTTTTTGTTAAAAAAAAAAACGTCCGTGTGTGTGTGTGTGTGTGTGTGTGTGTGTGTGTGTGTGTGTGTGTGTGTAAATGGCTGCATTTACATAGCGCTTTACAATTTGTTCCTCACATTTTACCCATTCACTCAGACGTTCACACACCGATGGCGGAGGCAACCATGCAAGGTGCCAACCTACCTGCTCATCAGGAGCAATTAGGGGATAAGTGTCTTTAAACAAAGCACAATTGATGCAAACACAGACAACGTGTTGTAAATGCTAGTACAGTAACATCCACCCCCCTGCGTCCTGTATCAGCCGCGCCGGGCGTGCCCGCTGGCCATAATGGGGGTTATCGCTTCTCGGCCTTTTGGCTAAGATCAAGTGTAGTATCTGTTCTTATCAGTTTAATATCTGATACGTCCCCTACCCGGGGACCATATATTAAATTGATTTTTGGAACAGGGAGATGGAATAGGGGCTTGCTCCGTCCACTCCACGCATCGACCTGGTCTTGCAGTATCTCCAGGAACGGTGCACTCACTCCTCCTAACTTTGTCAAAGTAAATGTTTTGGTACGCTAATCTGCGATGGGTTAAAGGCAATGCAAAAAAAAAGAAATCATTAGATGGGCAATGCTCAGTTTAATCTGCGTTATGTTTTCCCGCCCTTTTTGTTAAAAAAAAAAACGTCCGTGTGTGTGTGTGTGTGTGTGTGTGTGTGTGTGTGTGTGTGTGTGTGTAAATGGCTGCATTTACATAGCGCTTTACAATTTGTTCCTCACATTTTACCCATTCACTCAGACGTTCACACACCGATGGCGGAGGCAACCATGCAAGGTGCCAACCTACCTGCTCATCAGGAGCAATTAGGGGATAAGTGTCTTTAAACAAAGCACAATTGATGCAAACACAGACAACGTGTTGTAAATGCTAGTACAGTAACATCCACCCCCCTGCGTCCTGTATCAGCCGCGCCGGGCGTGCCCGCTGGCCATAATGGGGGTTATCGCTTCTCGGCCTTTTGGCTAAGATCAAGTGTAGTATCTGTTCTTATCAGTTTAATATCTGATACGTCCCCTACCAGGGGACCATATATTAAATTGATTTTTGGAACAGGGAGATGGAATAGGGGCTTGCTCCGTCCACTCCACGCATCGACCTGGTCTTGCAGTATCTCCAGGAACGGTGCACTCACTCCTCCTAACTTTGTCAAAGTAAATGTTTTGGTACGCTAATCTGCGATGGGTTAAAGGCAATGCAAAAAAAAAGAAATCATTAGATGGGCAATGCTCAGTTTAATCTGCGTTATGTTTTCCCGCCCTTTTTGTTAAAAAAAAAAACGTCCGTGTGTGTGTGTGTGTGTGTGTGTGTGTGTGTGTGTGTGTGTGTGTGTGTGTGTAAATGGCTGCATTTACATAGCGCTTTACAATTTGTTCCTCACATTTTACCCATTCACTCAGACGTTCACACACCGATGGCGGAGGCAACCATGCAAGGTGCCAACCTACCTGCTCATCAGGAGCAATTAGGGGATAAGTGTCTTTAAACAAAGCACAATTGATGCAAACACAGACAACGTGTTGTAAATGCTAGTACAGTAACATCCACCCCCCTGCGTACTGTATCAGCCGCGCCGGGCGTGCCCGCTGGCCATAATGGGGGTTATCGCTTCTCGGCCTTTGGCTAAGATCAAGTGGATGACCGGTGTATGCTGTTCCTGGTTTTGTTTGCTTGTTTATTATTTTTCTCACATTTCCACAGTCGTGCGGTGTATGGGACTGGAAATTGAGTTTTTTTTATTGTTTGTGCTGGCTTCTCCCTACGATGGCCAGCACTCCACGGCAGTCGACCCCTAGGGCTGGGTTACGGTTTTCGGCGAGGTTCATATGGAAGGATGGAACGATGCCCATGTGGAACAGAGATGTGTTTGTGGATGGTGTCATCATGACTCAACTCAAGTTGAAGGCGGACGATATTTTTTGCATCCAGCACAATGCCCAGGAGAGGGGCTACGATGTTTCCTTCAGATCCAGTTTGGGGCTCCAGGGGGTTTTGGAGGACTGCAAGCGGATGGAGGCTGATGTCGGACCCCTCAGCCATTTCGAGGTGTTTTCTCTGGACAGGCTGAATTTTCGAGTTATCAATGTCACAATGTACAACCCGTACGTGATTGATAAGGAGGTGACTGATTTTTTGGCCCCCTACGCTGAGGTGATATCTGAGGTCCGGAGGATCAGAGACAGACGTGGGATCTGGACGGGGCGGAGGCAGGTGCAGGTGCTCCTAAAGGCTGTTCCCGGTGGCTGTGACGGGCTGGCTCATCCCCCAGCCTTCTTTTCCTTGGGGCCTGATAGGGGGTATTTGTTTTATAACAACCAGCCCCCTTTCTGCCGAAGGTGCCGGGTGGCAGGGCACTCTGATGGAAAGTGTGGGGAGGTGAGGTGCCACCATTGCAAGGAGGAGGGCCACATGGCTAAAGATTGTAAGGTTGGTAAGAAATGCCACAACTGCAGTTCCACCGACCACCTGGTGAGGGCCTGTCCCCAGGAGCGGCGGTATTCGTCAGTGGTGGTGATGGGGAAGGAGCTTGCACCGAAGACCGGAGAGGAGGAAGAAAGTGCACCAGTGGCACCAGCACCAGCACCAATAGAGGCGTTTCCTGTGGAGAAGGACGCAGAGGCGGAGACGGTACTCCTGGTTGGCAACAAGACAGTTTCCCCTTTGTCTTCCGATGGAGAGGCGATGGACGAGGAGGAGGTGGTCGGTGGAGCCAGCGGAGCCAGTGGAGCCAGTGGAGCCAGAAAACGGAGGTTAAGGGTTAAAAGGACTACACCTGGGTCAGAAGGTATGGGGGCAGGGGAAATTACCGGTGGGGGCCCACAAAAAAAGGTAAGGGGAGGGAAGGGAGGTAGGGTGGCCCTCTTAGTGCAACAGGTCGGTGGGGAGCAGGGGGTTGGTGGGGGAGTGGGTTTGGCGGATGTTGAGGCTGAGGGGGAGGGGGTTTGTTTACCGGTTTCCCCTGTCCTGGACAGTATGGACAGTATGGACCCTTTTGAGACTCCAAGCCTTGGGGAAGGGTTACAGGTGGGAGCACCCAACACTTTGCCTGCTTCTTGGGATAAGGGGGAGGATGGGGAGGACAGTTAAAAGTGGGGGTAGGGGTATTATTGTGGGTTGGTTTTTTGTTTAAATTAATTTTATTATTGTCAATGGCTTTCACAGTGGGCACTTTTAATGCACGGGGGTTGAGGGGTTCTGTTAAGAGGAGGGGCTTTTTTGATTATGTTGCCTCACTCAGGCTTACCGTTTGTTTTGTTCAAGAGGTGCACTTACGGGATGGGAGGGATTGTGGTGTGTTTTCAAAGGAATGGGACAAGGGGGAATCGTTTTGGTCAGTGGGGGGGGTTCACTCATCTGGTGTGGGGATACTGTTTGGAAACCGGGAGGCAAGGGTGGTGGGTTCTTTTGTAATTGTGCAGGGGAGGGTTATGGGGGTTGATGTGAATATTGGGGTTTTGAAATTGAGGGTGGTGGTGGTGTACGGGCCACAGAGGGCGGGTGAAAGGAGTGCCATGATGGAGGCTTTAAGGCCTTTTTTTGCCACAAACAGGCAGATGGTGGTGGGGGGTGATTTTAATGTGGATCTGGGGAGGGTGGGTGATCCAAGTGCTGGGTGTGTGGGTTCTTTTTTTAAGGGGCAGGGGCTTGTGGATGGAGGGAAGGCACTTACCCCTCGAATAGATGGTCCCACATGGCGTAACTCCCGGGGGGTAGCCAGGCGTCTCGATTATGTGTTTTTTTCTCGGTCCTTGGTCCTATTGTCGGGCCGGGTGGTCCCTGTTTTTTTCTCTGACCATGATGGGCTCCTCTTTCGGGTCCGGTCTAGCGCTCCTGTTTTCGGCCCCGGGTACTGGAGGTTGAACTCCAGTGTCCTTGGCGAGGATGAGTTCTGCAGTAGCTTTGTCTCCTTTTTCCGGGGGCTCGAGGGACTTAGGGCTTTGTTTTCTGGTGTGGTGGAGTGGTGGGAGGGGGCTAAGGAGAGGATAAAGGGGTTTTGTATTATGTATTGTCAACGGAGGGCGAAGGAGGCGGGGAGGGAAGTGCTCCGTCTTCAACACCTCCTCGAGCTCGAGTACACTTTGGGTAACCTAGGTGGCGCTGTAGACCAGCGGGCTTGTGACTCCCTTAAGACAGAACTTAGGGATGTCTATGAGGATAAGGCCCGTGCTTACCTGACGCGGTCACGTCGTGAGTTCTTGGAGAAGAATGAGACGTGTTCCGCAGCCTTTTTCAGCAGCGTGAGGGCTGATAAGGGAAGGAAGGTGATATCGGGAGTTAGGGACAGTCAGGGTCAGGTGGTTACTGAGACAGGGGAGATGGTAAGGGTCGCAACCGATCACTTCCGCTCCTTCTTCTGTGAACGAGTGGTGGATGAGGAGCGAGCAGAGGCTTTTTTGCAGCTTGTGGCTCAGAGGGTACCGTCAGACCTGGCTGAGGCTTTGGAGGCCCCTCTCTCTCTCGAGGAATTGGAGGGTGCCCTTCGTAGAATGGGCAAGCGTAAGGTTCCGGGCATCGATGGCCTGCCGGCTGAGTTTTATCTCATGTTTTGGGATATTCTCGGCCCGGTGGTTCTCGAGGTCCTGACCGAGGTCCTCCGCACAGGGGCACTGGGAGGGTCAATGGCTAAGGGGGTGATCTCACTTCTGTTTAAGAAGGGGGACGCCTCTGACCTTAAGAACTGGCGGCCATTGACCATGCTGTGTGTTGATTACAAGCTTTTGGCTAAGGTTCTCACAGACCGTCTGTGCACAGCTCTCCCAGATGCGGTCCATGTGGATCAGACGTGTGGGGTGGCTGGGCGCTCGTTGAGATGGAATCTCCAGCTCATCAGAGACGTCATCGCTTGGGCAGAGGATCGGGACCTGCCACTTATGGTGCTGGGTCTTGATCAGGCCAAAGCCTTTGATAGGGTTCACTGGGGTTTTATGTTCAAAGTTTTAGAGAGAATAGGCTTAGGGCGGGTTTTTGTTGGGTGGCTGCGTACTCTGTACACAGCAGTGGGGAGCACGGTTTCTGTTAATGGGCACTTGGGGGAGTTTTTTGGGTTGCACGCAGGGGTAAGACAGGGGTGTCCGCTCTCTCCCCTGCTCTACGTCCTTTATATGGAGCCCCTGGCGGCGGCCATTAGGGCTGACCCGGGTGTGAAGGGTATCCTGGTACCAGGCAGCAGGGGCCTGAGGGTCAAGTTGTCGCAGTATGCGGATGATACCACACTGCTACTGGACAACGATGCGTGTCTGAGTCGGTCTTTGGAGATCTTCCAGGACTTTGGCCGGGTGTCTGGCGCGGAGCTCAACCGTGCTAAATCCTCGGTTAAGTTCTTTGGGCGGTGGAAGAGTAGGTCAGACGTACCAGGAGGGCTGTCGCTCTGTGAAGGGGCCCTGAGGATTCTTGGGGTCCTCTTTGAGGCAGCCCACAGTGCCACGGTCAACTGGACCAGGCGAATAGATGCAGTTCATAAAAAGTTTGCCCTCTGGAAGGCCAGGAGACTGACCTTTACGGGGAAGGTACTGGTTTTGAAGGTAGACGTGTTGCCGTCCCTCCTGTACCTGGCGTACATCTTTCCGATGCCGGCCAGCATGCGGAGGCCGCTCACTCGGCTTGTGTTTCGTTTCATGTGGGGGGGGAGTTATGAATACGTGGCGAGGGCACGCATGTTGGCTCCGGTGGGGGAAGGGGGGAGGGACGTGCCCCATTTCCCACTCAAGTTGGACTGCATTTTTGTTTCTTTTTTGCTCAAAGAATTGTCCTCTCCGGTAGTCCATCCATCTGGCTACTTCCTCCGGTTCTACTTTGCCTACCCGGCAAGGAGGGTCATGGCCTGGTCCAATTCGGCCCCCCGGGCGGAGCAGTTGCCGTGGCATTTTGGCCACGCGGCAAAGTGGTTGCGGGCTCATCCTGGGGTTTTGGAAGGGGATGTGGGGTTGGACCAGAAGAGGCTCTATGCCGAGGTGAGACAGGGAGTGACCGCGCCAGCTGTGGTGGGGATACCCGCTACAGTTTGGTTGTCGGTACAACTGCCTGGCCTGGACAATGGGCTCAAGGATTTAGGATGGCTGATGTTACACAGGAGTTTGCCGGTGCGTGAGATCATGCACCGGCATGGCTTGGCGAGATCCCCGGTGTGCCCCAGAGCTGGTTGCTTTGTGGACGAGACTATTAGACACGTCATGTGGGACTGTCCTTTTGCAGGGGTGGTGTGGGCTAGGGCATCTGTGTTGATTGGGAGGTTGGAGGGGAGTGTTGGGGTCACATGGGCAAGATTGGAGAGAGGGATTGGGAGAGCTGGGGGGGGGCGTAGGGGGCGTCTCCTGCAATGGCTGCTCATGGGCCTTTTTAAGAAGGGGCTGTGGGAGGCCAGACAGGCTCTGGTTAAAAAGGCGGTGGATTGGGGGGTGGAGGGGGTTGTTAGGAGAGTAGAGGGGGACGTAAAGGGAAGGATGCGGTGGGATGTGAAGAGGTGGGGACATCATGCTGCTAGGGAGAGATGGAAGGGGGGTTTAGGTTTGATGGAAGGGATGTAGTGGTTGCTTAGGATATTGACATATGGTTTTTTTTGTGGAGACCGGAAAGTGCATAAGTGGAAAATGGGGACATGGTTTTTTGTCTTGGATAGTGGGCTATTGTTTTGGGTGGGATAAAGGGAGGTTTTGGTTAACAGTGGGTGGTTTAATTTGGGGTTCATTTTCATTTTCAACTGTAACAGGGACAGCATACAATAAGGAACATAAAATGAAAATGTAGAAATGCAAATGTTCAGGAAAGTTTTGTTTGGATTAGTAGGGAAAGGTAAATTAAGAATGTGTGCACATGTATGGGTGTTTTAAATAGTATGATAGGAAGTCGTTTTGTAGTTTGTATGGTATAGGGACAGATAGGATGTGATAACATGTATATGATTATTTTTGATATAAAATTAAGAAAGAAGGTAAAAACTCCCCTCCCAGCTGGTTGGAGGGGAGGAGAAGCCCGATTTCACAAAAAAAAAAAAAAAAAAAAAAAAAAAAAATCTGTTCTTATCAGTTTAATATCTGATACGTCCCCTACCCGGGGACCATATATTAAATTGATTTTTGGAACAGGGAGATGGAATAGGGGCTTGCTCCGTCCACTCCACGCATCGACCTGGTCTTGCAGTATCTCCAGGAACGGTGCACTCACTCCTCCTAACTTTGTCAAAGTAAATGTTTTGGTACGCTAATCTGCGATGGGTTAAAGGCAATGCAAAAAAAAAGAAATCATTAGATGGGCAACGCTCTGTTTAATCTGCGTTATGTTTTCCCGCCCTTTTTGTAAAAAAAAAAAAAAAAAACGTCCTCATGTGTATGTGTGTGTGTGTGTGTGTGTGTGTGTGTGTGTGTGTGTGTGTGTGTGTGTGTGTGTGTGTGTGTGTGTGTGTGTGTGTGTAAATGGCTGCATTTACATAGCGCTTTACAATTTGTTCCTCACATTTTACCCATTCACTCAGACGTTCACACACCGATGGCGGAGGCAACCATGCAAGGTGCCAACCTACCTGCTCATCAGGAGCAATTAGGGGATAAGTGTCTTTAAACAAAGCACAATTGATGCAAACACAGACAACGTGTTGTAAATGCTAGTACAGTAACATCCACCCCCCTGCGTACTGTATCAGCCGCGCCGGGCGTGCCCGCTGGCCATAATGGGGGTTATCGCTTCTCGGCCTTTTGGCTAAGATCAAGTGTAGTATCTGTTCTTATCAGTTTAATATCTGATACGTCCCCTACCCGGGGACCATATATTAAATTGATTTTTGGAACAGGGAGATGGAATAGGGGCTTGCTCCGTCCACTCCACGCATCGACCTGGTCTTGCAGTATCTCCAGGAACGGTGCACTCACTCCTCCTAACTTTGTCAAAGTAAATGTTTTGGTACGCTAATCTGCGATGGGTTAAAGGCAATGCAAAAAAAAAGAAATCATTAGATGGGCAATGCTCAGTTTAATCTGCGTTATGTTTTCCCGCCCTTTTTGTTAAAAAAAAAAAACGTCCGTGTGTGTGTGTGTGTGTGTGTGTGTGTGTGTGTGTGTGTGTAAATGGCTGCATTTACATAGCGCTTTACAATTTGTTCCTCACATTTTACCCATTCACTCAGACGTTCACACACCGATGGCGGAGGCAACCATGCAAGGTGCCAACCTACCTGCTCATCAGGAGCAATTAGGGGATAAGTGTCTTTAAACAAAGCACAATTGATGCAAACACAGACAACGTGTTGTAAATGCTAGTACAGTAACATCCACCCCCCTGCGTACTGTATCAGCCGCGCCGGGCGTGCCCGCTGGCCATAATGGGGGTTATCGCTTCTCGGCCTTTTGGCTAAGATCAAGTGTAGTATCTGTTCTTATCAGTTTAATATCTGATACGTCCCCTACCCGGGGACCATATATTAAATTGATTTTTGGAACAGGGAGATGGAATAGGGGCTTGCTCCGTCCACTCCACGCATCGACCTGGTCTTGCAGTATCTCCAGGAACGGTGCACTCACTCCTCCTAACTTTGTCAAAGTAAATGTTTTGGTACGCTAATCTGCGATGGGTTAAAGGCAATGCAAAAAAAAAGAAATCATTAGATGGGCAACGCTCTGTTTAATCTGCGTTATGTTTTCCCGCCCTTTTTGTTAAAAAAAAAAAAAAAAAAAAAAAAAACATCCTCATGTGTATGTGTGTGTGTGTGTGTGTGTGTGTGTGTGTGTGTGTGTGTGTGTGTGTGTGTGTGTGTGTGTGTGTGTGTGTGTAAATGGCTGCATTTACATAGCGCTTTACAATTTGTTCCTCACATTTTACCCATTCACTCAGACGTTCACACACCGATGGCGGAGGCAACCATGCAAGGTGCCAACCTACCTGCTCATCAGGAGCAATTAGGGGATAAGTGTCTTTAAACAAAGCACAATTGATGCAAACACAGACAACGTGTTGTAAATGCTAGTACAGTAACATCCACCCCCCTGCGTCCTGTATCAGCCGCGCCGGGCGTGCCCGCTGGCCATAATGGGGGTTATCGCTTCTCGGCCTTTTGGCTAAGATCAAGTGTAGTATCTGTTCTTATCAGTTTAATATCTGATACGTCCCCTACCCGGGGACCATATATTAAATTGATTTTTGGAACAGGGAGATGGAATAGGGGCTTGCTCCGTCCACTCCACGCATCGACCTGGTCTTGCAGTATCTCCAGGAACGGTGCACTCACTCCTCCTAACTTTGTCAAAGTAAATGTTTTGGTACGCTAATCTGCGATGGGTTAAAGGCAATGCAAAAAAAAAGAAATCATTAGATGGGCAACGCTCTGTTTAATCTGCGTTATGTTTTCCCGCCCTTTTTGTTAAAAAAAAAAAAAAAAAAAAAAAAAAACGTCCTCATGTGTATGTGTGTGTGTGTGTGTGTGTGTGTGTGTGTGTGTGTGTGTGTGTGTGTGTGTGTGTGTGTGTAAATGGCTGCATTTACATAGCGCTTTACAATTTGTTCCTCACATTTTACCCATTCACTCAGACGTTCACACACCGATGGCGGAGGCAACCATGCAAGGTGCCAACCTACCTGCTCATCAGGAGCAATTAGGGGATAAGTGTCTTTAAACAAAGCACAATTGATGCAAACACAGACAACGTGTTGTAAATGCTAGTACAGTAACATCCACCCCCCTGCGTACTGTATCAGCCGCGCCGGGCGTGCCCGCTGGCCATAATGGGGGTTATCGTTTCTCGGCCTTTTGGCTAAGATCAAGTGTAGTATCTGTTCTTATCAGTTTAATATCTGATACGTCCCCTACCCGGGGACCATATATTAAATTGATTTTTGGAACAGGGAGATGGAATAGGGGCTTGCTCCGTCCACTCCACGCATCGACCTGGTCTTGCAGTATCTCCAGGAACGGTGCACTCACTCCTCCTAACTTTGTCAAAGTAAATGTTTTGGTACGCTAATCTGCGATGGGTTAAAGGCAATGCAAAAAAAAAGAAATCATTAGATGGGCAATGCTCAGTTTAATCTGCGTTATGTTTTCCCGCCCTTTTTGTTAAAAAAAAAAAACGTCCGTGTGTGTGTGTGTGTGTGTGTGTGTGTGTGTGTGTGTAAATGGCTGCATTTACATAGCGCTTTACAATTTGTTCCTCACATTTTACCCATTCACTCAGACGTTCACACACCGATGGCGGAGGCAACCATGCAAGGTGCCAACCTACCTGCTCATCAGGAGCAATTAGGGGATAAGTGTCTTTAAACAAAGCACAATTGATGCAAACACAGACAACGTGTTGTAAATGCTAGTACAGTAACATCCACCCCCCTGCGTACTGTATCAGCCGCGCCGGGCGTGCCCGCTGGCCATAATGGGGGTTATCGCTTCTCGGCCTTTTGGCTAAGATCAAGTGTAGTATCTGTTCTTATCAGTTTAATATCTGATACGTCCCCTACCCGGGGACCATATATTAAATTGATTTTTGGAACAGGGAGATGGAATAGGGGCTTGCTCCGTCCACTCCACGCATCGACCTGGTCTTGCAGTATCTCCAGGAACGGTGCACTCACTCCTCCTAACTTTGTCAAAGTAAATGTTTTGGTACGCTAATCTGCGATGGGTTAAAGGCAATGCAAAAAAAAAGAAATCATTAGATGGGCAATGCTCAGTTTAATCTGCGTTATGTTTTCCCGCCCTTTTTGTTAAAAAAAAAAAACGTCCGTGTGTGTGTGTGTGTGTGTGTGTGTGTGTGTGTGTGTAAATGGCTGCATTTACATAGCGCTTTACAATTTGTTCCTCACATTTTACCCATTCACTCAGACGTTCACACACCGATGGCGGAGGCAACCATGCAAGGTGCCAACCTACCTGCTCATCAGGAGCAATTAGGGGATAAGTGTCTTTAAACAAAGCACAATTGATGCAAACACAGACAACGTGTTGTAAATGCTAGTACAGTAACATCCACCCCCCTGCGTACTGTATCAGCCGCGCCGGGCGTGCCCGCTGGCCATAATGGGGGTTATCGCTTCTCGGCCTTTTGGCTAAGATCAAGTGTAGTATCTGTTCTTATCAGTTTAATATCTGATACGTCCCCTACCCGGGGACCATATATTAAATTGATTTTTGGAACAGGGAGATGGAATAGGGGCTTGCTCCGTCCACTCCACGCATCGACCTGGTCTTGCAGTATCTCCAGGAACGGTGCACTCACTCCTCCTAACTTTGTCAAAGTAAATGTTTTGGTACGCTAATCTGCGATGGGTTAAAGGCAATGCAAAAAAAAAGAAATCATTAGATGGGCAATGCTCAGTTTAATCTGCGTTATGTTTTCCCGCCCTTTTTGTTAAAAAAAAACACGTCCGTGTGTGTGTGTGTGTGTGTGTGTGTGTGTGTGTGTGTGTGTGTGTGTGTGTGTGTGTGTGTGTGTGTGTGTAAATGGCTGCATTTACATAGCGCTTTACAATTTGTTCCTCACATTTTACCCATTCACTCAGACGTTCACACACCGATGGCGGAGGCAACCATGCAAGGTGCCAACCTACCTGCTCATCAGGAGCAATTAGGGGATAAGTGTCTTTAAACAAAGCACAATTGATGCAAACACAGACAACGTGTTGTAAATGCTAGTACAGTAACATCCACCCCCCTGCGTCCTGTATCAGCCGCGCCGGGCGTGCCCGCTGGCCATAATGGGGGTTATCGCTTCTCGGCCTTTTGGCTAAGATCAAGTGTAGTATCTGTTCTTATCAGTTTAATATCTGATACGTCCCCTACCCGGGGACCATATATTAAATTGATTTTTGGAACAGGGAGATGGAATAGGGGCTTGCTCCGTCCACTCCACGCATCGACCTGGTCTTGCAGTATCTCCAGGAACGGTGCACTCACTCCTCCTAACTTTGTCAAAGTAAATGTTTTGGTACGCTAATCTGCGATGGGTTAAAGGCAATGCAAAAAAAAAGAAATCATTAGATGGGCAACGCTCTGTTTAATCTGCGTTATGTTTTCCCGCCCTTTTTGTTAAAAAAAAAAAAAAAAACGTCCTCATGTGTATGTGTGTGTGTGTGTGTGTGTGTGTGTGTGTGTGTGTGTGTGTGTGTGTGTGTGTGTGTGTGTGTAAATGGCTGCATTTACATAGCGCTTTACAATTTGTTCCTCACATTTTACCCATTCACTCAGACGTTCACACACCGATGGCGGAGGCAACCATGCAAGGTGCCAACCTACCTGCTCATCAGGAGCAATTAGGGGATAAGTGTCTTTAAACAAAGCACAATTGATGCAAACACAGACAACGTGTTGTAAATGCTAGTACAGTAACATCCACCCCCCTGCGTCCTGTATCAGCCGCGCCGGGCGTGCCCGCTGGCCATAATGGGGGTTATCGCTTCTCGGCCTTTTGGCTAAGATCGTGGAGGATCGTTTCGCGTTTATTATTTTACTCTCATTTCCACAGTCGTGCGGTGTATGGGACGTGGAAAGGGAGGTCTTTTTTGTTTTCTGTGCTGGCTTCTCCCTAGGAGGGTCAGTACTTAAGTTTCTTAGTTTTTTCTCTTTTGTTGGGTGTGGGTGACCGGCCTGTTTGCGATGGCCGGCTCATCCCCTGACTCTGCACAGTCGACCCCCGGGGTCGGACTGAGGCGCACAGCCCGTTTTTCCTGCTCCGGACCGGGGGAGTTGCTGGAGAGAGGCCTTTTCGTCAGGGGTGTCCTGGTGAAGCAGCTCGGCCTGAAGGTGGAGGAGGTTTACTGCCTGCAGTCGAACCTGCCAGAGAAGTGCTACGATGTGACCTTGAGGACTGAGGGCAGATACAACGACATGTTGAAGAAGTGCGAGGAATCGGCAGCCGTTGGTCTGCTGTCAGGCTTCAAGGTCACGGGTTTGGACAAGCCCAATTTCAGGTTAGTCACAATCCAAATGTATAATCCATTTGTGACTGACCTGACTTTGGCTTCCTTCCTGGGGAAATACGGGGACACGAGTTCTGCGGCACGGTATTGTTTGGATCCGTGGGGAATTTGGACTGGACGTAGGCAGTATCAAGTGCTGCTTCACCAGGACAAGGACGGGCACGAGGGCCTCAAACACCCGCCTGCCTTCTTCACCTTGGGCGGCGACAGGGGTTTCCTCTATTACTCCCGGCAGCCGCCTTTTTGTAGGCGGTGCAGGACATCGGGTCACACAGAGGCGGGTTGTAGCGGTGCCACCTGCCGTTTCTGTGGAGGGGACCACGAGACGAGGAACTGTGGGGCTCCGAAGAAGTGCCATGGCTGTGGGCTGGAGGGCCACCTCTTCAGGAGCTGTCCCAACCGCCAGAGGACCTTCGCTGAAGCGGTGGGCGGAGGAAGAAGCGGGGCCCGAGGTCCGGCCCAGACAGCGGCTCCAGCAGCGGCGGCAGAGGCCCAGGCGGGGAAGGCGGCTCCAGCGGATGCTCCGGCATTGGCGGTGGCAGAGGCCCAGGCGGTGCGGCCGGCTCCGGCGGAAGCTCCGGCATCGGCGATGGCAGAGGCCCAGGCGGCGCGGCCGGCTCCGGCAGAAGCTCCAGCATCGGCGGTGGCAGAGGCCCATGCGGGGGAGGTGGCTCCGGCGGAGTTTCCAGCATCGGCAGTGGCAGAGGCCCAGGCGGGGAAGGCGGCTCCGGAGGGAGCTCCAGCAGTGACGGCAACATCGGCCCATACAAGGGAGGCGGCCTCGGTGGCGGATCCGGCGCAGGCTCCGGCGACGTCTCCAAGGAGGACTCGGAGGCCAGCTCCGGCCCCACCGGCGCAGAGGAAAAGGATGGCACCTGCACCACTAGCAGGCCAGGAGGAGGCGGTACGGAGGCAGAAGGTGCAGTCAGTGTCTGCCCCACCGGGAGAGCAGGAGGGGGCAGGACGGAGGCACGGGACGCAGTCGGCGTCTGCTCCACCAGGCGTGCAGGGGGAGATGGGACAGGGGGCCAGCATGGCGGGGATGGTGACAGGCACTGGTAGCCAGAGAGTTTCAGTGGCTGGACCATCGCTCCGGGCTCCAGAGCCCACAGAGGGGGGTTTTATGCAACGGATTGGGTCAGTTGTTGCATCAGCTGCCAGGAAGATCCGGACCTCACAGGGTCTGGGGCTCTCGGGTGAGGGAGGCGTGAGGAAGGCCAAGGGGCCTGGGGGTCAAGGGATGGGTGGTGGGTTTGGTCTGGGTGGCACGGGTGTTTCTGGCGGACTGGGGGAAGGGGGAGGGGGTTCTTCTCCCAGCTCAGAGGGATCGTCGGGGGAAAGTTTGGGGTTGGAGATGGACTATTCCCCAAGCCTTGTGGCTTTGTCCCCTTTGGGGACTGACGCTTATGAGGGTTCAGAGAGGCCACCAACTTCCCCCAACGTGATGCCCTATTCGTGGGCAGAGGCGTCAGAGGAGCTCTACCGGGACCTTGGGATTTAGAGGGGTCTGGGAGTGTTTTTTCTTGTTTTTTCCAAAATGTCTTTTATAGCTGCTACTTTTAACGTCAGAGGCTTGAGGGACCGAGTCAAAAGAGCGGCTGTTTTTGATTTCCTCGGTTCCCTTCATTTCTCTTTCTGTTTTTTGCAGGAGGTGCACTTGAAGGGTGGGGAGGATGTGAGGGATTTCCAGAAGGAGTGGAGTGGGGGGGATTCAGTGTGGAGTGTGGGGGGGGTTCATTCTGATGGGGTGGGCTTTTTGTTTGGGAGGGGAGTCAGGGTGGAGGACGTTTTTGTTGTTTCTCAGGGGAGGGTTTTTGGTGCTGATATAGCAATTGGGGAATGTAGGTTGAGGGTTATTGGGGTGTATGGGTGTCAGGGGGTTGCAGATAGGGTTAGACTGTTTGAGGGGTTAGTGCCACATTGTGCGACAAATAGACTGTTGGTCATTGGGGGTGATTTTAATTGTGAGTTGGGGAGGGGGGATATGGGTGGTAGGTGCATCGCGGGGCTCATGGCTTCTTTTGGGTTGGTGGACGGGGGGAGGGCTGTCACTCCCCGTTTGGATGGTCCCACATGGCGTAACTCCCGGGGGGTCGCCAGGCGGCTGGACTACATCCTCGCTTCACGGTCTTTGGGTCTGTTGTCTGGACGGGTGGTCCCTGCTTTTTTTTCGGACCATGACGGGGTCCTCCTGCGGTTTCGGTCGGCCGTTCCGGTTTTTGGGCGCGGGTACTGGACGCTGAACTCCGGCATCCTCAGTGAGGCTGAGTTTGCCGGTGGTTTCGCCCTTTTTTTCCGGGGGCTTGAGGGACTCAGGCCATTCTTTGCCGGTGTGGTGGAGTGGTGGGAGGTGGCCAA
The DNA here is from genome assembly GCF_963971535.1 of Notolepis coatsorum. Classification (NCBI taxonomy): domain Eukaryota; kingdom Metazoa; phylum Chordata; class Actinopteri; order Aulopiformes; family Paralepididae; genus Notolepis; species Notolepis coatsorum. Next base: position 657,215 of record NW_028174865.1, read on the forward strand.
GGAGAGGATAAGGGGGTTTGCCATTGGGTACAGCAAAAGGAGGGCGAAGAAGGCGGGGAGGGAGGTGCACCGTCTTCAACGTCTCCTCGAGTTCGAGTACACCTTGGGTAACCAAGGTGGCATTGTAGATCAGCGGGCTTGTGACTCCCTTAAAGCCGAGCTTAGGGGGGTCTATGAAGTTAGGGCCCGTGCTTTCCTATCGCGGTCACGTCGGGATTTCTTGGAGAAGGATGAGACGTGTTCTGCAGCTTTTTTTGGCAGTGTAAGGGCCGATAAGGTAAGGAAGACAATCACGGGGGTTAGGGACAGCCGGGGTCAGGTGACAACAGAAGCAGGGGAGATGGTAAGGGTCTCAACAGACCACTTCCGCTCTTTCTTCTGTGAACGGGTGGTGGATGAGGACCGCGCAGAGGCTTTTTTGCAGCTCGTGGCTCAAAGGGTTTCGCCCGACCTGGCTGAGGCTTTGGAGGCCCCTCTCTCTCTCGAGGAATTGGAGGGTGCCCTTCGTAGGATGGGCAAGCGTAAGGTTCCGGGCATCGACGGCCTGCCGGCTGAGTTTTATCTCAGGTTTTGGGATATTCTCGGCCCGGTGGTTCTAGAGGTCCTGACCGAGGTCCTCCGCACAGGGGCGCTGGGAGGGTCGATGGCTAAGGGGGTGATCTCACTTCTGTTCAAGAAGGGGGACGCCTCTGACCTTAATAACTGGCGGCCTTTGACCATGCTGTGTGTGGACTATAAGCTATTGGCTAAGGTCCTCACGGACCGTCTGTGCGCAGCTCTCCCGGATGCGGTCCATGTGGACCAGACGTGTGGGGTGGCTGGGCGCTCGTTGAGATGGAACCTCCAGCTCATCAGAGACGTCATCGCTTGGGCAGAGGATCGGGATTTGCCACTTATGGTTGTGGGTCTCGATCAGGCCAAAGCCTTTGATAGGGTTCACTGGGGTTTTATGTTCAAGGTTCTAGAGAGGATAGGGTTAGGGCGGGTTTTTGTTGGGTGGCTGCGTACCCTGTACACAGCAGTGGGGAGCACGGTTTCCGTTAATGGGCACTTGGGGGAGTTTTTTGGGTTGCACGCAGGGGTAAGACAGGGGTGTCCGCTCTCACCCCTGCTCTACGTCCTTTACATGGAGCCCCTGGCGGCGGCCATTAGGGCTGACCCGGGTGTGAAGGGTATCCTGGTACCAGGCAGCAGGGGCCTGAGGGTCAAGTTGTCGCAGTATGCGGATGACACCACACTGCTGCTGGACAACGATGCGTGTCTGAGTCGGTCTTTGGAGATCTTCCAGGACTTTGGCCGGGTGTCTGGAGCGGAGCTCAATCTCGCCAAATCCTCGGTCAAGTTCTTTGGGCAGTGGAGGAGTAGGACAGACGTACCAGGAGGGCTGTCGCTCTGTGAGGGGCCCTTGAGGATTCTTGGGGTCCACTTTGAGGCAGCCCGTAGCGCCGTGGCCAACTGGACCAGGCGCATGGAAGCAGTCCAGAAGAAGTTCACCCTCTGGAAGGCCAGGAGACTGACCTTCATGGGCAAAGTCCTGGTTCTGAAGGTGGACGTGTTGCCATCCCTCCTGTTCCTGGCATACATCTACCCTATGCCGGCCAGCATGCGGAGGCCTCTGATCCGCCTCATGTTCGGTTTCCTTTGGGGGGGAAGTTACGAGTATGTGGCGAGGGCCCGCATGCTGGCACCCATGGGGGACGGGGGGCGGGATGTGCCTCACCTCCCGCTCAAGCTGGATTGTATTTTTGTTTCCTTTTTGTTGAAGGAGTTGTCCTCTCCGGTGGTTCATCCATCAGGCCATTTCCTGCGTTTCTTTTTCGCTTACCCGGCGAGGAGGCTTATGGTCTGGAACAACTCGGGCCCCCGGGCAGAGCAGTTGCCCTGGCATTATGGCCACGCGGCCAAGTGGCTTCGGGCTCACCCCGAGGCTTTGGATCGGGACGTGGGGCCGGACCATAGGAGGCTCTATGCCGAGGTGAGGCAGGGAGTGAACGCTCCAGCCATGGTGGGCATTCCCTCTACGGTCTGGTTGTCGGTCCAACTGCCTGGCCTGGACAACGGGCTCAAGGACCTGAACTGGCTAGTGTTACATAAGAGCCTGCCGGTGCGGTCCATCATGCACCGGCATGGCCTGGCGAGGTCCGCGGGGTGCCCCAGAGCCGTGTGCTCTGGGGAAGAGACCATTAGACATGCCATGTGGGACTGTCCATTTGCGGGGGTTGTTTGGGCCAGGGCTTTGGTGCTATTGGGGAGAGTGGAGGGTGGGTTTACGCTGTCTTGGCCCAGAGTAGAGAGGGGCATAGGAAGGGTGACTGGAGGAGCACGGGGAAGGCTGGTGGCCTGGTTGATCATCAGCCTTTTCAAGCAGACAATTTGGGGGGCCAGACAGGCTTTGGTGAAAACCAACGCAGACTGGGGGGTGGAGGGTGTTGTGAGAAGGGTTGAGGGAGACTTGAGAGGGAGGATGAGGCGAGATGTGGCGAGGTGGGGTCAACATGCGGCCCTAGAACGGTGGAAAGGGGGAATGGGACTAATGTAGTAGTTTTGTCGTGCCCGAGAGTGGTTTAGTGGCTGGTATGGGGTTTTTGTTTTGTTGTGTAGTAGTTGTTTTTTGGTTCGGTATAGGTATGTGATTGGTTTTGTATTATGTATGTCTGTTTTTTTGATAATAAAATAAGAATGAAGGTAAAACTCCTCTCCCAGCTGTTTGGAGAGGAGGTAACACCTGATTTCACAAAAAAAAAAAAAAAATCTGTTCTTATCAGTTTAATATCTGATACGTCCCCTACCCGGGGACCATATATTAAATTGATTTTTGGAACAGGGAGATGGAATAGGGGCTTGCTCCGTCCACTCCACGCATCGACCTGGTCTTGCAGTATCTCCAGGAACGGTGCACTCACTCCTCCTAACTTTGTCAAAGTAAATGTTTTGGTACGCTAATCTGCGATGGGTTAAAGGCAATGCAAAAAAAAAGAAATCATTAGATGGGCAACGCTCTGTTTAATCTGCGTTATGTTTTCCCGCCCTTTTTGTTAAAAAAAAAAAAAAAAAAAAAAAAACGTCCTCATGTGTATGTGTGTGTGTGTGTGTGTGTGTGTGTGTGTGTGTGTGTGTGTGTGTGTGTGTGTGTGTGTGTGTGTGTGTGTGTGTGTGTGTGTGTAAATGGCTGCATTTACATAGCGCTTTACAATTTGTTCCTCACATTTTACCCATTCACTCAGACGTTCACACACCGATGGCGGAGGCAACCATGCAAGGTGCCAACCTACCTGCTCATCAGGAGCAATTAGGGGATAAGTGTCTTTAAACAAAGCACAATTGATGCAAACACAGACAACGTGTTGTAAATGCTAGTACAGTAACATCCACCCCCCTGCGTCCTGTATCAGCCGCGCCGGGCGTGCCCGCTGGCCATAATGGGGGTTATCGCTTCTCGGCCTTTTGGCTAAGATCAAGTGGATGACCGGTGTATGCTGTTCCTGGTTTTGTTTGCTTGTTTATTATTTTTCTCACATTTCCACAGTCGTGCGGTGTATGGGACTGGAAATTGAGTTTTTTTTTATTGTTTGTGCTGGCTTCTCCCTACGATGGCCAGCACTCCACGGCAGTCGACCCCTAGGGCTGGGTTACGGTTTTCGGCGAGGTTCATATGGAAGGATGGAACGATGCCCATGTGGAACAGAGATGTGTTTGTGGATGGTGTCATCATGACTCAACTCAAGTTGAAGGCGGACGATATTTTTTGCATCCAGCACAATGCCCAGGAGAGGGGCTACGATGTTTCCTTCAGATCCAGTTTGGGGCTCCAGGGGGTTTTGGAGGACTGCAAGCGGATGGAGGCTGATGTCGGACCCCTCAGCCATTTCGAGGTGTTTTCTCTGGACAGGCTGAATTTTCGAGTTATCAATGTCACAATGTACAACCCGTACGTGATTGATAAGGAGGTGACTGATTTTTTGGCCCCCTACGCTGAGGTGATATCTGAGGTCCGGAGGATCAGAGACAGACGTGGGATCTGGACGGGGCGGAGGCAGGTGCAGGTGCTCCTAAAGGCTGTTCCCGGTGGCTGTGACGGGCTGGCTCATCCCCCAGCCTTCTTTTCCTTGGGGCCTGATAGGGGGTATTTGTTTTATAACAACCAGCCCCCTTTCTGCCGAAGGTGCCGGGTGGCAGGGCACTCTGATGGAAAGTGTGGGGAGGTGAGGTGCCACCATTGCAAGGAGGAGGGCCACATGGCTAAAGATTGTAAGGTTGGTAAGAAATGCCACAACTGCAGTTCCACCGACCACCTGGTGAGGGCCTGTCCCCAGGAGCGGCGGTATTCGTCAGTGGTGGTGATGGGGAAGGAGCTTGCACCGAAGACCGGAGAGGAGGAAGAAAGTGCACCAGTGGCACCAGCACCAGCACCAATAGAGGCGATTCCTGTGGAGAAGGACGCAGAGGCGGAGACGGTACTCCTGGTTGGCAACAAGACAGTTTCCCCTTTGTCTTCCGATGGAGAGGCGATGGACGAGGAGGAGGTGGTCGGTGGAGCCAGCGGAGCCAGTGGAGCCAGTGGAGCCAGAAAACGGAGGTTAAGGGTTAAAAGGACTACACCTGGGTCAGAAGGTATGGGGGCAGGGGAAATTACCGGTGGGGGCCCACAAAAAAAGGTAAGGGGAGGGAAGGGAGGTAGGGTGGCCCTCTTAGTGCAACAGGTCGGTGGGGAGCAGGGGGTTGGTGGGGGAGTGGGTTTGGCGGATGTTGAGGCTGAGGGGGAGGGGGTTTGTTTACCGGTTTCCCCTGTCCTGGACAGTATGGACAGTATGGACCCTTTTGAGACTCCAAGCCTTGGGGAAGGGTTACAGGTGGGAGCACCCAACACTTTGCCTGCTTCTTGGGATAAGGGGGAGGATGGGGAGGACAGTTAAAAGTGGGGGTAGGGGTATTATTGTGGGTTGGTTTTTTGTTTAATTTATTTTTATTATTGTCAATGGCTTTCACAGTGGGCACTTTTAATGCACGGGGGTTGAGGGGTTCTGTTAAGAGGAGGGGCTTTTTTGATTATGTTGCCTCACTCAGGCTTACCGTTTGTTTTGTTCAAGAGGTGCACTTACGGGATGGGAGGGATTGTGGTGTGTTTTCAAAGGAATGGGACAAGGGGGAATCGTTTTGGTCAGTGGGGGGGGTTCACTCATCTGGTGTGGGGATACTGTTTGGAAACCGGGAGGCAAGGGTGGTGGGTTCCTTTGTAATTGTGCAGGGGAGGGTTATGGGGGTTGATGTGAATATTGGGGTTTTGAAATTGAGGGTGGTGGTGGTGTACGGGCCACAGAGGGCGGGTGAAAGGAGTGCCATGATGGAGGCTTTAAGGCCTTTTTTTGCCACAAACAGGCAGATGGTGGTGGGGGGTGATTTTAATGTGGATCTGGGGAGGGTGGGTGATCCAAGTGCTGGGTGTGTGGGTTCTTTTTTTAAGGGGCAGGGGCTTGTGGATGGAGGGAAGGCACTTACCCCTCGAATAGATGGTCCCACATGGCGTAACTCCCGGGGGGTAGCCAGGCGTCTCGATTATGTGTTTTTTTCTCGGTCCTTGGTCCTATTGTCGGGCCGGGTGGTCCCTGTTTTTTTCTCTGACCATGATGGGCTCCTCTTTAGGGTCCGGTCTAGCGCTCCTGTTTTCGGCCCCGGGTACTGGAGGTTGAACTCCAGTGTCCTTGGCGAGGATGAGTTCTGCAGTAGCTTTGTCTCTTTTTTCCGGGGGCTCGAGGGACTTAGGGCTTTGTTTTCTGGTGTGGTGGAGTGGTGGGAGGGGGCTAAGGAGAGGATAAAGGGGTTTTGTATTATGTATTGTCAACGGAGGGCGAAGGAGGCGGGGAGGGAAGTGCTCCGTCTTCAACACCTCCTCGAGCTCGAGTACACTTTGGGTAACCTAGGTGGCGCTGTAGACCAGCGGGCTTGTGACTCCCTTAAGACAGAACTTAGGGATGTCTATGAGGATAAGGCCCGTGCTTACCTGACGCGGTCACGTCGTGAGTTCTTGGAGAAGAATGAGACGTGTTCCGCAGCCTTTTTCAGCAGCGTGAGGGCTGATAAGGGAAGGAAGGTGATATCGGGAGTTAGGGACAGTCAGGGTCAGGTGGTTACTGAGACAGGGGAGATGGTAAGGGTCGCAACCGATCACTTCCGCTCCTTCTTCTGTGAACGAGTGGTGGATGAGGAGCGAGCAGAGGCTTTTTTGCAGCTTGTGGCTCAGAGGGTACCGTCAGACCTGGCTGAGGCTTTGGAGGCCCCTCTCTCTCTCGAGGAATTGGAGGGTGCCCTTCGTAGAATGGGCAAGCGTAAGGTTCCGGGCATCGATGGCCTGCCGGCTGAGTTTTATCTCATGTTTTGGGATATTCTCGGCCCGGTGGTTCTCGAGGTCCTGACCGAGGTCCTCCGCACAGGGGCACTGGGAGGGTCAATGGCTAAGGGGGTGATCTCACTTCTGTTTAAGAAGGGGGACGCCTCTGACCTTAAGAACTGGCGGCCATTGACCATGCTGTGTGTTGATTACAAGCTTTTGGCTAAGGTTCTCACAGACCGTCTGTGCACAGCTCTCCCAGATGCGGTCCATGTGGATCAGACGTGTGGGGTGGCTGGGCGCTCGTTGAGATGGAATCTCCAGCTCATCAGAGACGTCATCGCTTGGGCAGAGGATCGGGACCTGCCACTTATGGTGGTGGGTCTTGATCAGGCCAAAGCCTTTGATAGGGTTCACTGGGGTTTTATGTTCAAAGTTTTAGAGAGAATAGGCTTAGGGCGGGTTTTTGTTGGGTGGCTGCGTACTCTGTACACAGCAGTGGGGAGCACGGTTTCTGTTAATGGGCACTTGGGGGAGTTTTTTGGGTTGCACGCAGGGGTAAGACAGGGGTGTCCGCTCTCTCCCCTGCTCTACGTCCTTTATATGGAGCCCCTGGCGGCGGCCATTAGGGCTGACCCGGGTGTGAAGGGTATCCTGGTACCAGGCAGCAGGGGCCTGAGGGTCAAGTTGTCGCAGTATGCGGATGATACCACACTGCTACTGGACAACGATGCGTGTCTGAGTCGGTCTTTGGAGATCTTCCAGGACTTTGGCCGGGTGTCTGGCGCGGAGCTCAACCGTGCTAAATCCTCGGTTAAGTTCTTTGGGCGGTGGAAGAGTAGGTCAGACGTACCAGGAGGGCTGTCGCTCTGTGAAGGGGCCCTGAGGATTCTTGGGGTCCTCTTTGAGGCAGCCCACAGTGCCACGGTCAACTGGACCAGGCGAATAGATGCAGTTCATAAAAAGTTTGCCCTCTGGAAGGCCAGGAGACTGACCTTTACGGGGAAGGTACTGGTTTTGAAGGTAGACGTGTTGCCGTCCCTCCTGTACCTGGCGTACATCTTTCCGATGCCGGCCAGCATGCGGAGGCCGCTCACTCGGCTTGTGTTTCGTTTCATGTGGGGGGGGAGTTATGAATACGTGGCGAGGGCACGCATGTTGGCTCCGGTGGGGGAAGGGGGGAGGGACGTGCCCCATTTCCCACTCAAGTTGGACTGCATTTTTGTTTCTTTTTTGCTCAAAGAATTGTCCTCTCCGGTAGTCCATCCATCTGGCTACTTCCTCCGGTTCTACTTTGCCTACCCGGCAAGGAGGGTCATGGCCTGGTCCAATTCGGCCCCCCGGGCGGAGCAGTTGCCGTGGCATTTTGGCCACGCGGCAAAGTGGCTGCGGGCTCATCCTGGGGTTTTGGAAGGGGATGTGGGGTTGGACCAGAAGAGGCTCTATGCCGAGGTGAGACAGGGAGTGACCGCGCCAGCTGTGGTGGGGATACCCGCTACAGTTTGGTTGTCGGTACAACTGCCTGGCCTGGACAATGGGCTCAAGGATTTAGGATGGCTGATGTTACACAGGAGTTTGCCGGTGCGTGAGATCATGCACCGGCATGGCTTGGCGAGATCCCCGGTGTGCCCCAGAGCTGGTTGCTTTGTGGACGAGACTATTAGACACGTCATGTGGGACTGTCCTTTTGCAGGGGTGGTGTGGGCTAGGGCATCTGTGTTGATTGGGAGGTTGGAGGGGAGTGTTGGGGTCACATGGGCAAGATTGGAGAGAGGGATTGGGAGAGCTGGGGGGGGGCGTAGGGGGCGTCTCCTGCAATGGCTGCTCATGGGCCTTTTTAAGAAGGGGCTGTGGGAGGCCAGACAGGCTCTGGTTAAAAAGGCGGTGGATTGGGGGGTGGAGGGGGTTGTTAGGAGAGTAGAGGGGGACGTAAAGGGAAGGATGCGGTGGGATGTGAAGAGGTGGGGACATCATGCTGCTAGGGAGAGATGGAAGGGGGGTTTAGGTTTGATGGAAGGGATGTAGTGGTTGCTTAGGATATTGACATATGGTTTTTTTTGTGGAGACCGGAAAGTGCATAAGTGGAAAATGGGGACATGGTTTTTTGTCTTGGATAGTGGGCTATTGTTTTGGGTGGGATAAAGGGAGGTTTTGGTTAACAGTGGGTGGTTTAATTTGGGGTTCATTTTCATTTTCAACTGTAACAGGGACAGCATACAATAAGGAACATAAAATGAAAATGTAGAAATGCAAATGTTCAGGAAAGTTTTTGTTTGGATTAGTAGGGAAAGGTAAATTAAGAATGTGTGCACATGTATGGGTGTTTTAAATAGTATGATAGGAAGTCGTTTTGTAGTTTGTATGGTATAGGGACAGATAGGATGTGATAACATGTATATGATTATTTTTGATATAAAATTAAGAAAGAAGGTAAAAACTCCCCTCCCAGCTGGTTGGAGGGGAGGAGAAGCCCGATTTCACACAAAAAAAAAAAAAAAAAAATCTGTTCTTATCAGTTTAATATCTGATACGTCCCCTACCCGGGGACCATATATTAAATTGATTTTTGGAACAGGGAGATGGAATAGGGGCTTGCTCCGTCCACTCCACGCATCGACCTGGTCTTGCAGTATCTCCAGGAACGGTGCACTCACTCCTCCTAACTTTGTCAAAGTAAATGTTTTGGTACGCTAATCTGCGATGGGTTAAAGGCAATGCAAAAAAAAAGAAATCATTAGATGGGCAATGCTCAGTTTAATCTGCGTTATGTTTTCCCGCCCTTTTTGTTAAAAAAAAAAACGTCTGTGTGTGTGTGTGTGTGTGTGTGTGTGTGTGTGTGTGTGTGTGTGTGTGTGTGTGTGTGTGTGTGTAAATGGCTGCATTTACATAGCGCTTTACAATTTGTTCCTCACATTTTACCCATTCACTCAGACGTTCACACACCGATGGCGGAGGCAACCATGCAAGGTGCCAACCTACCTGCTCATCAGGAGCAATTAGGGGATAAGTGTCTTTAAACAAAGCACAATTGATGCAAACACAGACAACGTGTTGTAAATGCTAGTACAGTAACATCCACCCCCCTGCGTACTGTATCAGCCGCGCCGGGCGTGCCCGCTGGCCATAATGGGGGTTATCGCTTCTCGGCCTTTTGGCTAAGATCAAGTGGATGACCGGTGTATGCTGTTCCTGGTTTTGTTTGCTTGTTTATTATTTTTCTCACATTTCCACAGTCGTGCGGTGTATGGGACTGGAAATTGAGTTTTTTTTATTGTTTGTGCTGGCTTCTCCCTACGATGGCCAGCACTCCACGGCAGTCGACCCCTAGGGCTGGGTTACGGTTTTCGGCGAGGTTCATATGGAAGGATGGAACGATGCCCATGTGGAACAGAGATGTGTTTGTGGATGGTGTCATCATGACTCAACTCAAGTTGAAGGCGGACGATATTTTTTGCATCCAGCACAATGCCCAGGAGAGGGGCTACGATGTTTCCTTCAGATCCAGTTTGGGGCTCCAGGGGGTTTTGGAGGACTGCAAGCGGATGGAGGCTGATGTCGGACCCCTCAGCCATTTCGAGGTGTTTTCTCTGGACAGGCTGAATTTTCGAGTTATCAATGTCACAATGTACAACCCGTACGTGATCGATAAGGAGGTGACTGATTTTTTGGCCCCCTACGCTGAGGTGATATCTGAGGTCCGGAGGATCAGAGACAGACGTGGGATCTGGACGGGGCGGAGGCAGGTGCAGGTGCTCCTAAAGGCTGTTCCCGGTGGCTGTGACGGGCTGGCTCATCCCCCAGCCTTCTTTTCCTTGGGGCCTGATAGGGGGTATTTGTTTTATAACAACCAGCCCCCTTTCTGCCGAAGGTGCCGGGTGGCAGGGCACTCTGATGGAAAGTGTGGGGAGGTGAGGTGCCACCATTGCAAGGAGGAGGGCCACATGGCTAAAGATTGTAAGGTTGGTAAGAAATGCCACAACTGCAGTTCCACCGACCACCTGGTGAGGGCCTGTCCCCAGGAGCGGCGGTATTCGTCAGTGGTGGTGATGGGGAAGGAGCTTGCACCGAAGACCGGAGAGGAGGAAGAAAGTGCACCAGTGGCACCAGCACCAGCACCAATAGAGGCGATTCCTGTGGAGAAGGACGCAGAGGCGGAGACGGTACTCCTGGTTGGCAACAAGACAGTTTCCCCTTTGTCTTCCGATGGAGAGGCGATGGACGAGGAGGAGGTGGTCGGTGGAGCCAGCGGAGCCAGTGGAGCCAGTGGAGCCAGAAAACGGAGGTTAAGGGTTAAAAGGACTACACCTGGGTCAGAAGGTATGGGGGCAGGGGAAATTACCGGTGGGGGCCCACAAAAAAAGGTAAGGGGAGGGAAGGGAGGTAGGGTGGCCCTCTTAGTGCAACAGGTCGGTGGGGAGCAGGGGGTTGGTGGGGGAGTGGGTTTGGCGGATGTTGAGGCTGAGGGGGAGGGGGTTTGTTTACCGGTTTCCCCTGTCCTGGACAGTATGGACAGTATGGACCCTTTTGAGACTCCAAGCCTTGGGGAAGGGTTACAGGTGGGAGCACCCAACACTTTGCCTGCTTCTTGGGATAAGGGGGAGGATGGGGAGGACAGTTAAAAGTGGGGGTAGGGGTATTATTGTGGGTTGGTTTTTTGTTTAATTTAATTTTATTATTGTCAATGGCTTTCACAGTGGGCACTTTTAATGCACGGGGGTTGAGGGGTTCTGTTAAGAGGAGGGGCTTTTTTGATTATGTTGCCTCACTCAGGCTTACCGTTTGTTTTGTTCAAGAGGTGCACTTACGGGATGGGAGGGATTGTGGTGTGTTTTCAAAGGAATGGGACAAGGGGGAATCGTTTTGGTCAGTGGGGGGGGTTCACTCATCTGGTGTGGGGATACTGTTTGGAAACCGGGAGGCAAGGGTGGTGGGTTCTTTTGTAATTGTGCAGGGGAGGGTTATGGGGGTTGATGTGAATATTGGGGTTTTGAAATTGAGGGTGGTGGTGGTGTACGGGCCACAGAGGGCGGGTGAAAGGAGTGCCATGATGGAGGCTTTAAGGCCTTTTTTTGCCACAAACAGGCAGATGGTGGTGGGGGGTGATTTTAATGTGGATCTGGGGAGGGTGGGTGATCCAAGTGCTGGGTGTGTGGGTTCTTTTTTTAAGGGGCAGGGGCTTGTGGATGGAGGGAAGGCACTTACCCCTCGAATAGATGGTCCCACATGGCGTAACTCCCGGGGGGTAGCCAGGCGTCTCGATTATGTGTTTTTTTCTCGGTCCTTGGTCCTATTGTCGGGCCGGGTGGTCCCTGTTTTTTTCTCTGACCATGATGGGCTCCTCTTTCGGGTCCGGTCTAGCGCTCCTGTTTTCGGCCCCGGGTACTGGAGGTTGAACTCCAGTGTCCTTGGCGAGGATGAGTTCTGCAGTAGCTTTGTCTCCTTTTTCCGGGGGCTCGAGGGACTTAGGGCTTTGTTTTCTGGTGTGGTGGAGTGGTGGGAGGGGGCTAAGGAGAGGATAAAGGGGTTTTGTATTATGTATTGTCAACGGAGGGCGAAGGAGGCGGGGAGGGAAGTGCTCCGTCTTCAACACCTCCTCGAGCTCGAGTACACTTTGGGTAACCTAGGTGGCGCTGTAGACCAGCGGGCTTGTGACTCCCTTAAGACAGAACTTAGGGATGTCTATGAGGATAAGGCCCGTGCTTACCTGACGCGGTCACGTCGTGAGTTCTTGGAGAAGAATGAGACGTGTTCCGCAGCCTTTTTCAGCAGCGTGAGGGCTGATAAGGGAAGGAAGGTGATATCGGGAGTTAGGGACAGTCAGGGTCAGGTGGTTACTGAGACAGGGGAGATGGTAAGGGTCGCAACCGATCACTTCCGCTCCTTCTTCTGTGAACGAGTGGTGGATGAGGAGCGAGCAGAGGCTTTTTTGCAGCTTGTGGCTCAGAGGGTACCGTCAGACCTGGCTGAGGCTTTGGAGGCCCCTCTCTCTCTCGAGGAATTGGAGGGTGCCCTTCGTAGAATGGGCAAGCATAAGGTTCCGGGCATCGATGGCCTGCCGGCTGAGTTTTATCTCATGTTTTGGGATATTCTCGGCCCGGTGGTTCTCGAGGTCCTGACCGAGGTCCTCCGCACAGGGGCACTGGGAGGGTCAATGGCTAAGGGGGTGATCTCACTTCTGTTTAAGAAGGGGGACGCCTCTGACCTTAAGAACTGGCGGCCATTGACCATGCTGTGTGTTGATTACAAGCTTTTGGCTAAGGTTCTCACAGACCGTCTGTGCACAGCTCTCCCAGATGCGGTCCATGTGGATCAGACGTGTGGGGTGGCTGGGCGCTCGTTGAGATGGAATCTCCAGCTCATCAGAGACGTCATCGCTTGGGCAGAGGATCGGGACCTGCCACTTATGGTGGTGGGTCTTGATCAGGCCAAAGCCTTTGATAGGGTTCACTGGGGTTTTATGTTCAAAGTTTTAGAGAGAATAGGCTTAGGGCGGGTTTTTGTTGGGTGGCTGCGTACTCTGTACACAGCAGTGGGGAGCACGGTTTCTGTTAATGGGCACTTGGGGGAGTTTTTTGGGTTGCACGCAGGGGTAAGACAGGGGTGTCCGCTCTCTCCCCTGCTCTACGTCCTTTATATGGAGCCCCTGGCGGCGGCCATTAGGGCTGACCCGGGTGTGAAGGGTATCCTGGTACCAGGCAGCAGGGGCCTGAGGGTCAAGTTGTCGCAGTATGCGGATGATACCACACTGCTACTGGACAACGATGCGTGTCTGAGTCGGTCTTTGGAGATCTTCCAGGACTTTGGCCGGGTGTCTGGCGCGGAGCTCAACCGTGCTAAATCCTCGGTTAAGTTCTTTGGGCGGTGGAAGAGTAGGTCAGACGTACCAGGAGGGCTGTCGCTCTGTGAAGGGGCCCTGAGGATTCTTGGGGTCCTCTTTGAGGCAGCCCACAGTGCCACGGTCAACTGGACCAGGCGAATAGATGCAGTTCATAAAAAGTTTGCCCTCTGGAAGGCCAGGAGACTGACCTTTACGGGGAAGGTACTGGTTTTGAAGGTAGACGTGTTGCCGTCCCTCCTGTACCTGGCGTACATCTTTCCGATGCCGGCCAGCATGCGGAGGCCGCTCACTCGGCTTGTGTTTCGTTTCATGTGGGGGGGGAGTTATGAATACGTGGCGAGGGCACGCATGTTGGCTCCGGTGGGGGAAGGGGGGAGGGACGTGCCCCATTTCCCACTCAAGTTGGACTGCATTTTTGTTTCTTTTTTGCTCAAAGAATTGTCCTCTCCGGTAGTCCATCCATCTGGCTACTTCCTCCGGTTCTACTTTGCCTACCCGGCAAGGAGGGTCATGGCCTGGTCCAATTCGGCCCCCCGGGCGGAGCAGTTGCCGTGGCATTTTGGCCACGCGGCAAAGTGGCTGCGGGCTCATCCTGGGGTTTTGGAAGGGGATGTGGGGTTGGACCAGAAGAGGCTCTATGCCGAGGTGAGACAGGGAGTGACCGCGCCAGCTGTGGTGGGGATACCCGCTACAGTTTGGTTGTCGGTACAACTGCCTGGCCTGGACAATGGGCTCAAGGATTTAGGATGGCTGATGTTACACAGGAGTTTGCCGGTGCGTGAGATCATGCACCGGCATGGCTTGGCGAGATCCCCGGTGTGCCCCAGAGCTGGTTGCTTTGTGGACGAGACTATTAGACACGTCATGTGGGACTGTCCTTTTGCAGGGGTGGTGTGGGCTAGGGCATCTGTGTTGATTGGGAGGTTGGAGGGGAGTGTTGGGGTCACATGGGCAAGATTGGAGAGAGGGATTGGGAGAGCTGGGGGGGGGCGTAGGGGGCGTCTCCTGCAATGGCTGCTCATGGGCCTTTTTAAGAAGGGGCTGTGGGAGGCCAGACAGGCTCTGGTTAAAAAGGCGGTGGATTGGGGGGTGGAGGGGGTTGTTAGGAGAGTAGAGGGGGACGTAAAGGGAAGGATGCGGTGGGATGTGAAGAGGTGGGGACATCATGCTGCTAGGGAGAGATGGAAGGGGGGTTTAGGTTTGATGGAAGGGATGTAGTGGTTGCTTAGGATATTGACATATGGTTTTTTTTGTGGAGACCGGAAAGTGCATAAGTGGAAAATGGGGACATGGTTTTTTGTCTTGGATAGTGGGCTATTGTTTTGGGTGGGATAAAGGGAGGTTTTGGTTAACAGTGGGTGGTTTAATTTGGGGTTCATTTTCATTTTCAACTGTAACAGGGACAGCATACAATAAGGAACATAAAATGAAAATGTAGAAATGCAAATGTTCAGGAAAGTTTTTGTTTGGATTAGTAGGGAAAGGTAAATTAAGAATGTGTGCACATGTATGGGTGTTTTAAATAGTATGATAGGAAGTCGTTTTGTAGTTTGTATGGTATAGGGACAGATAGGATGTGATAACATGTATATGATTATTTTTGATATAAAATTAAGAAAGAAGGTAAAAACTCCCCTCCCAGCTGGTTGGAGGGGAGGAGAAGCCCGATTTCACACAAAAAAAAAAAAAAAAAAATCTGTTCTTATCAGTTTAATATCTGATACGTCCCCTACCCGGGGACCATATATTAAATTGATTTTTGGAACAGGGAGATGGAATAGGGGCTTGCTCCGTCCACTCCACGCATCGACCTGGTCTTGCAGTATCTCCAGGAACGGTGCACTCACTCCTCCTAACTTTGTCAAAGTAAATGTTTTGGTACGCTAATCTGCGATGGGTTAAAGGCAATGCAAAAAAAAAGAAATCATTAGATGGGCAACGCTCTGTTTAATCTGCGTTATGTTTTCCCGCCCTTTTTGTTAAAAAAAAAAAAAAAAAAAAAAAAAACGTCCTCATGTGTATGTGTGTGTGTGTGTGTGTGTGTGTGTGTGTGTGTGTGTAAATGGCTGCATTTACATAGCGCTTTACAATTTGTTCCTCACATTTTACCCATTCACTCAGACGTTCACACACCGATGGCGGAGGCAACCATGCAAGGTGCCAACCTACCTGCTCATCAGGAGCAATTAGGGGATAAGTGTCTTTAAACAAAGCACAATTGATGCAAACACAGACAACGTGTTGTAAATGCTAGTACAGTAACATCCACCCCCCTGCGTACTGTATCAGCCGCGCCGGGCGTGCCCGCTGGCCATAATGGGGGTTATCGCTTCTCGGCCTTTTGGCTAAGATCAAGTGTAGTATCTGTTCTTATCAGTTTAATATCTGATACGTCCCCTACCCGGGGACCATATATTAAATTGATTTTTGGAACAGGGAGATGGAATAGGGGCTTGCTCCGTCCACTCCACGCATCGACCTGGTCTTGCAGTATCTCCAGGAACGGTGCACTCACTCCTCCTAACTTTGTCAAAGTAAATGTTTTGGTACGCTAATCTGCGATGGGTTAAAGGCAATGCAAAAAAAAAGAAATCATTAGATGGGCAACGCTCTGTTTAATCTGCGTTATGTTTTCCCGCCCTTTTTGTTAAAAAAAAAAAAAAAAAAAAAAAAAAACGTCCTCATGTGTATGTGTGTGTGTGTGTGTGTGTGTGTGTGTGTGTGTGTGTGTAAATGGCTGCATTTACATAGCGCTTTACAATTTGTTCCTCACATTTTACCCATTCACTCAGACGTTCACACACCGATGGCGGAGGCAACCATGCAAGGTGCCAACCTACCTGCTCATCAGGAGCAATTAGGGGATAAGTGTCTTTAAACAAAGCACAATTGATGCAAACACAGACAACGTGTTGTAAATGCTAGTACAGTAACATCCACCCCCCTGCGTACTGTATCAGCCGCGCCGGGCGTGCCCGCTGGCCATAATGGGGGTTATCGCTTCTCGGCCTTTTGGCTAAGATCAAGTGTAGTATCTGTTCTTATCAGTTTAATATCTGATACGTCCCCTACCCGGGGACCATATATTAAATTGATTTTTGGAACAGGGAGATGGAATAGGGGCTTGCTCCGTCCACTCCACGCATCGACCTGGTCTTGCAGTATCTCCAGGAACGGTGCACTCACTCCTCCTAACTTTGTCAAAGTAAATGTTTTGGTACGCTAATCTGCGATGGGTTAAAGGCAATGCAAAAAAAAAGAAATCATTAGATGGGCAACGCTCTGTTTAATCTGCGTTATGTTTTCCCGCCCTTTTTGTTAAAAAAAAAACGTCCGTGTGTGTGTGTGTGTGTGTGTGTGTGTGTGTGTGTGTAAATGGCTGCATTTACATAGCGCTTTACAATTTGTTCCTCACATTTTACCCATTCACTCAGACGTTCACACACCGATGGCGGAGGCAACCATGCAAGGTGCCAACCTACCTGCTCATCAGGAGCAATTAGGGGATAAGTGTCTTTAAACAAAGCACAATTGATGCAAACACAGACAACGTGTTGTAAATGCTAGTACAGTAACATCCACCCCCCTGCGTACTGTATCAGCCGCGCCGGGCGTGCCCGCTGGCCATAATGGGGGTTATCGCTTCTCGGCCTTTTGGCTAAGATCAAGTGTAGTATCTGTTCTTATCAGTTTAATATCTGATACGTCCCCTACCCGGGGACCATATATTAAATTGATTTTTGGAACAGGGAGATGGAATAGGGGCTTGCTCCGTCCACTCCACGCATCGACCTGGTCTTGCAGTATCTCCAGGAACGGTGCACTAACTCCTCCTAACTTTGTCAAAGTAAATGTTTTGGTACGCTAATCTGCGATGGGTTAAAGGCAATGCAAAAAAAAAGAAATCATTAGATGGGCAACGCTCTGTTTAATCTGCGTTATGTTTTCCCGCCCTTTTTGTTAAAAAAAAAAAAAAAAAAAAAAAAAACGTCCTCATGTGTATGTGTGTGTGTGTGTGTGTGTGTGTGTGTGTAAATGGCTGCATTTACATAGCGCTTTACAATTTGTTCCTCACATTTTACCCATTCACTCAGACGTTCACACACCGATGGCGGAGGCAACCATGCAAGGTGCCAACCTACCTGCTCATCAGGAGCAATTAGGGGATAAGTGTCTTTAAACAAAGCACAATTGATGCAAACACAGACAACGTGTTGTAAATGCTAGTACAGTAACATCCACCCCCCTGCGTACTGTATCAGCCGCGCCGGGCGTGCCCGCTGGCCATAATGGGGGTTATCGCTTCTCGGCCTTTTGGCTAAGATCAAGTGTAGTATCTGTTCTTATCAGTTTAATATCTGATACGTCCCCTACCCGGGGACCATATATTAAATTGATTTTTGGAACAGGGAGATGGAATAGGGGCTTGCTCCGTCCACTCCACGCATCGACCTGGTCTTGCAGTATCTCCAGGAACGGTGCACTCACTCCTCCTAACTTTGTCAAAGTAAATGTTTTGGTACGCTAATCTGCGATGGGTTAAAGGCAATGCAAAAAAAAAGAAATCATTAGATGGGCAACGCTCTGTTTAATCTGCGTTATGTTTTCCCGCCCTTTTTGTTAAAAAAAAAAAAAAAAAAAAAAAAAACGTCCTCATGTGTATGTGTGTGTGTGTGTGTGTGTGTGTGTGTGTGTGTGTGTGTGTAAATGGCTGCATTTACATAGCGCTTTACAATTTGTTCCTCACATTTTACCCATTCACTCAGACGTTCACACACCGATGGCGGAGGCAACCATGCAAGGTGCCAACCTACCTGCTCATCAGGAGCAATTAGGGGATAAGTGTCTTTAAACAAAGCACAATTGATGCAAACACAGACAACGTGTTGTAAATGCTAGTACAGTAACATCCACCCCCCTGCGTACTGTATCAGCCGCGCCGGGCGTGCCCGCTGGCCATAATGGGGGTTATCGCTTCTCGGCCTTTTGGCTAAGATCAAGTGTAGTATCTGTTCTTATCAGTTTAATATCTGATACGTCCCCTACCCGGGGACCATATATTAAATTGATTTTTGGAACAGGGAGATGGAATAGGGGCTTGCTCCGTCCACTCCACGCATCGACCTGGTCTTGCAGTATCTCCAGGAACGGTGCACTCACTCCTCCTAACTTTGTCAAAGTAAATGTTTTGGTACGCTAATCTGCGATGGGTTAAAGGCAATGCAAAAAAAAATAAATCATTAGATGGGCAACGCTCTGTTTAATCTGCGTTATGTTTTCCCGCCCTTTTTGTTAAAAAAAAAACGTCCGTGTGTGTGTGTGTGTGTGTGTGTGTGTGTGTGTGTGTAAATGGCTGCATTTACATAGCGCTTTACAATTTGTTCCTCACATTTTACCCATTCACTCAGACGTTCACACACCGATGGCGGAGGCAACCATGCAAGGTGCCAACCTACCTGCTCATCAGGAGCAATTAGGGGATAAGTGTCTTTAAACAAAGCACAATTGATGCAAACACAGACAACGTGTTGTAAATGCTAGTACAGTAACATCCACCCCCCTGCGTACTGTATCAGCCGCGCCGGGCGTGCCCGCTGGCCATAATGGGGGTTATCGCTTCTCGGCCTTTTGGCTAAGATCAAGTGTAGTATCTGTTCTTATCAGTTTAATATCTGATACGTCCCCTACCCGGGGACCATATATTAAATTGATTTTTGGAACAGGGAGATGGAATAGGGGCTTGCTCCGTCCACTCCACGCATCGACCTGGTCTTGCAGTATCTCCAGGAACGGTGCACTAACTCCTCCTAACTTTGTCAAAGTAAATGTTTTGGTACGCTAATCTGCGATGGGTTAAAGGCAATGCAAAAAAAAAGAAATCATTAGATGGGCAACGCTCTGTTTAATCTGCGTTATGTTTTCCCGCCCTTTTTGTTAAAAAAAAAAAAAAAAAAAAAAAAACGTCCTCATGTGTATGTGTGTGTGTGTGTGTGTGTGTGTGTGTGTGTAAATGGCTGCATTTACATAGCGCTTTACAATTTGTTCCTCACATTTTACCCATTCACTCAGACGTTCACACACCGATGGCGGAGGCAACCATGCAAGGTGCCAACCTACCTGCTCATCAGGAGCAATTAGGGGATAAGTGTCTTTAAACAAAGCACAATTGATGCAAACACAGACAACGTGTTGTAAATGCTAGTACAGTAACATCCACCCCCCTGCGTACTGTATCAGCCGCGCCGGGCGTGCCCGCTGGCCATAATGGGGGTTATCGCTTCTCGGCCTTTTGGCTAAGATCAAGTGTAGTATCTGTTCTTATCAGTTTAATATCTGATACGTCCCCTACCCGGGGACCATATATTAAATTGATTTTTGGAACAGGGAGATGGAATAGGGGCTTGCTCCGTCCACTCCACGCATCGACCTGGTCTTGCAGTATCTCCAGGAACGGTGCACTCACTCCTCCTAACTTTGTCAAAGTAAATGTTTTGGTACGCTAATCTGCGATGGGTTAAAGGCAATGCAAAAAAAAAGAAATCATTAGATGGGCAACGCTCTGTTTAATCTGCGTTATGTTTTCCCGCCCTTTTTGTTAAAAAAAAAAAAAAAAAAAAAAAAAACGTCCTCATGTGTATGTGTGTGTGTGTGTGTGTGTGTGTGTGTGTGTGTGTGTGTGTAAATGGCTGCATTTACATAGCGCTTTACAATTTGTTCCTCACATTTTACCCATTCACTCAGACGTTCACACACCGATGGCGGAGGCAACCATGCAAGGTGCCAACCTACCTGCTCATCAGGAGCAATTAGGGGATAAGTGTCTTTAAACAAAGCACAATTGATGCAAACACAGACAACGTGTTGTAAATGCTAGTACAGTAACATCCACCCCCCTGCGTACTGTATCAGCCGCGCCGGGCGTGCCCGCTGGCCATAATGGGGGTTATCGCTTCTCGGCCTTTTGGCTAAGATCAAGTGTAGTATCTGTTCTTATCAGTTTAATATCTGATACGTCCCCTACCCGGGGACCATATATTAAATTGATTTTTGGAACAGGGAGATGGAATAGGGGCTTGCTCCGTCCACTCCACGCATCGACCTGGTCTTGCAGTATCTCCAGGAACGGTGCACTAACTCCTCCTAACTTTGTCAAAGTAAATGTTTTGGTACGCTAATCTGCGATGGGTTAAAGGCAATGCAAAAAAAAAGAAATCATTAGATGGGCAACGCTCTGTTTAATCTGCGTTATGTTTTCCCGCCCTTTTTGTTAAAAAAAAAAAAAAAAAAAAAAAAAACGTCCTCATGTGTATGTGTGTGTGTGTGTGTGTGTGTGTGTGTGTGTGTGTAAATGGCTGCATTTACATAGCGCTTTACAATTTGTTCCTCACATTTTACCCATTCACTCAGACGTTCACACACCGATGGCGGAGGCAACCATGCAAGGTGCCAACCTACCTGCTCATCAGGAGCAATTAGGGGATAAGTGTCTTTAAACAAAGCACAATTGATGCAAACACAGACAACGTGTTGTAAATGCTAGTACAGTAACATCCACCCCCCTGCGTACTGTATCAGCCGCGCCGGGCGTGCCCGCTGGCCATAATGGGGGTTATCGCTTCTCGGCCTTTTGGCTAAGATCAAGTGTAGTATCTGTTCTTATCAGTTTAATATCTGATACGTCCCCTACCCGGGGACCATATATTAAATTGATTTTTGGAACAGGGAGATGGAATAGGGGCTTGCTCCGTCCACTCCACGCATCGACCTGGTCTTGCAGTATCTCCAGGAACGGTGCACTCACTCCTCCTAACTTTGTCAAAGTAAATGTTTTGGTACGCTAATCTGCGATGGGTTAAAGGCAATGCAAAAAAAAAGAAATCATTAGATGGGCAACGCTCTGTTTAATCTGCGTTATGTTTTCCCGCCCTTTTTGTTAAAAAAAAAAAAAAAAAAAAAAAAAAACGTCCTCATGTGTATGTGTGTGTGTGTGTGTGTGTGTGTGTGTGTGTGTGTGTGTAAATGGCTGCATTTACATAGCGCTTTACAATTTGTTCCTCACATTTTACCCATTCACTCAGACGTTCACACACCGATGGCGGAGGCAACCATGCAAGGTGCCAACCTACCTGCTCATCAGGAGCAATTAGGGGATAAGTGTCTTTAAACAAAGCACAATTGATGCAAACACAGACAACGTGTTGTAAATGCTAGTACAGTAACATCCACCCCCCTGCGTACTGTATCAGCCGCGCCGGGCGTGCCCGCTGGCCATAATGGGGGTTATCGCTTCTCGGCCTTTTGGCTAAGATCAAGTGTAGTATCTGTTCTTATCAGTTTAATATCTGATACGTCCCCTACCCGGGGACCATATATTAAATTGATTTTTGGAACAGGGAGATGGAATAGG
Source organism: Notolepis coatsorum (assembly GCF_963971535.1). Lineage (NCBI taxonomy): Eukaryota > Metazoa > Chordata > Actinopteri > Aulopiformes > Paralepididae > Notolepis > Notolepis coatsorum. The sequence continues at coordinate 678,785 of NW_028174865.1, forward strand.
GGCTTGCTCCGTCCACTCCACGCATCGACCTGGTCTTGCAGTATCTCCAGGAACGGTGCACTCACTCCTCCTAACTTTGTCAAAGTAAATGTTTTGGTACGCTAATCTGCGATGGGTTAAAGGCAATGCAAAAAAAAAGAAATCATTAGATGGGCAACGCTCTGTTTAATCTGCGTTATGTTTTCCCGCCCTTTTTGTTAAAAAAAAAACGTCCGTGTGTGTGTGTGTGTGTGTGTGTGTGTGTGTGTGTGTGTAAATGGCTGCATTTACATAGCGCTTTACAATTTGTTCCTCACATTTTACCCATTCACTCAGACGTTCACACACCGATGGCGGAGGCAACCATGCAAGGTGCCAACCTACCTGCTCATCAGGAGCAATTAGGGGATAAGTGTCTTTAAACAAAGCACAATTGATGCAAACACAGACAACGTGTTGTAAATGCTAGTACAGTAACATCCACCCCCCTGCGTACTGTATCAGCCGCGCCGGGCGTGCCCGCTGGCCATAATGGGGGTTATCGCTTCTCGGCCTTTTGGCTAAGATCAAGTGTAGTATCTGTTCTTATCAGTTTAATATCTGATACGTCCCCTACCCGGGGACCATATATTAAATTGATTTTTGGAACAGGGAGATGGAATAGGGGCTTGCTCCGTCCACTCCACGCATCGACCTGGTCTTGCAGTATCTCCAGGAACGGTGCACTAACTCCTCCTAACTTTGTCAAAGTAAATGTTTTGGTACGCTAATCTGCGATGGGTTAAAGGCAATGCAAAAAAAAAGAAATCATTAGATGGGCAACGCTCTGTTTAATCTGCGTTATGTTTTCCCGCCCTTTTTGTTAAAAAAAAAAAAAAAAAAAAAAAAAACGTCCTCATGTGTATGTGTGTGTGTGTGTGTGTGTGTGTGTGTGTGTAAATGGCTGCATTTACATAGCGCTTTACAATTTGTTCCTCACATTTTACCCATTCACTCAGACGTTCACACACCGATGGCGGAGGCAACCATGCAAGGTGCCAACCTACCTGCTCATCAGGAGCAATTAGGGGATAAGTGTCTTTAAACAAAGCACAATTGATGCAAACACAGACAACGTGTTGTAAATGCTAGTACAGTAACATCCACCCCCCTGCGTACTGTATCAGCCGCGCCGGGCGTGCCCGCTGGCCATAATGGGGGTTATCGCTTCTCGGCCTTTTGGCTAAGATCAAGTGTAGTATCTGTTCTTATCAGTTTAATATCTGATACGTCCCCTACCCGGGGACCATATATTAAATTGATTTTTGGAACAGGGAGATGGAATAGGGGCTTGCTCCGTCCACTCCACGCATCGACCTGGTCTTGCAGTATCTCCAGGAACGGTGCACTCACTCCTCCTAACTTTGTCAAAGTAAATGTTTTGGTACGCTAATCTGCGATGGGTTAAAGGCAATGCAAAAAAAAAGAAATCATTAGATGGGCAACGCTCTGTTTAATCTGCGTTATGTTTTCCCGCCCTTTTTGTTAAAAAAAAAAAAAAAAAAAAAAAAAACGTCCTCATGTGTATGTGTGTGTGTGTGTGTGTGTGTGTGTGTGTGTGTATGTGTGTAAATGGCTGCATTTACATAGCGCTTTACAATTTGTTCCTCACATTTTACCCATTCACTCAGACGTTCACACACCGATGGCGGAGGCAACCATGCAAGGTGCCAACCTACCTGCTCATCAGGAGCAATTAGGGGATAAGTGTCTTTAAACAAAGCACAATTGATGCAAACACAGACAACGTGTTGTAAATGCTAGTACAGTAACATCCACCCCCCTGCGTACTGTATCAGCCGCGCCGGGCGTGCCCGCTGGCCATAATGGGGGTTATCGCTTCTCGGCCTTTTGGCTAAGATCAAGTGTAGTATCTGTTCTTATCAGTTTAATATCTGATACGTCCCCTACCCGGGGACCATATATTAAATTGATTTTTGGAACAGGGAGATGGAATAGGGGCTTGCTCCGTCCACTCCACGCATCGACCTGGTCTTGCAGTATCTCCAGGAACGGTGCACTAACTCCTCCTAACTTTGTCAAAGTAAATGTTTTGGTACGCTAATCTGCGATGGGTTAAAGGCAATGCAAAAAAAAAGAAATCATTAGATGGGCAACGCTCTGTTTAATCTGCGTTATGTTTTCCCGCCCTTTTTGTTAAAAAAAAAAAAAAAAAAAAAAAAAACGTCCTCATGTGTATGTGTGTGTGTGTGTGTGTGTGTGTGTGTGTGTGTGTAAATGGCTGCATTTACATAGCGCTTTACAATTTGTTCCTCACATTTTACCCATTCACTCAGACGTTCACACACCGATGGCGGAGGCAACCATGCAAGGTGCCAACCTACCTGCTCATCAGGAGCAATTAGGGGATAAGTGTCTTTAAACAAAGCACAATTGATGCAAACACAGACAACGTGTTGTAAATGCTAGTACAGTAACATCCACCCCCCTGCGTACTGTATCAGCCGCGCCGGGCGTGCCCGCTGGCCATAATGGGGGTTATCGCTTCTCGGCCTTTTGGCTAAGATCAAGTGTAGTATCTGTTCTTATCAGTTTAATATCTGATACGTCCCCTACCCGGGGACCATATATTAAATTGATTTTTGGAACAGGGAGATGGAATAGGGGCTTGCTCCGTCCACTCCACGCATCGACCTGGTCTTGCAGTATCTCCAGGAACGGTGCACTCACTCCTCCTAACTTTGTCAAAGTAAATGTTTTGGTACGCTAATCTGCGATGGGTTAAAGGCAATGCAAAAAAAAAGAAATCATTAGATGGGCAACGCTCTGTTTAATCTGCGTTATGTTTTCCCGCCCTTTTTGTTAAAAAAAAAAAAAAAAAAAAAAAAAAAACGTCCTCATGTGTATGTGTGTGTGTGTGTGTGTGTGTGTGTGTGTGTGTGTGTGTAAATGGCTGCATTTACATAGCGCTTTACAATTTGTTCCTCACATTTTACCCATTCACTCAGACGTTCACACACCGATGGCGGAGGCAACCATGCAAGGTGCCAACCTACCTGCTCATCAGGAGCAATTAGGGGATAAGTGTCTTTAAACAAAGCACAATTGATGCAAACACAGACAACGTGTTGTAAATGCTAGTACAGTAACATCCACCCCCCTGCGTACTGTATCAGCCGCGCCGGGCGTGCCCGCTGGCCATAATGGGGGTTATCGCTTCTCGGCCTTTTGGCTAAGATCAAGTGTAGTATCTGTTCTTATCAGTTTAATATCTGATACGTCCCCTACCCGGGGACCATATATTAAATTGATTTTTGGAACAGGGAGATGGAATAGGGGCTTGCTCCGTCCACTCCACGCATCGACCTGGTCTTGCAGTATCTCCAGGAACGGTGCACTCACTCCTCCTAACTTTGTCAAAGTAAATGTTTTGGTACGCTAATCTGCGATGGGTTAAAGGCAATGCAAAAAAAAAGAAATCATTAGATGGGCAACGCTCTGTTTAATCTGCGTTATGTTTTCCCGCCCTTTTTGTTAAAAAAAAAACGTCCGTGTGTGTGTGTGTGTGTGTGTGTGTGTGTGTGTGTGTGTAAATGGCTGCATTTACATAGCGCTTTACAATTTGTTCCTCACATTTTACCCATTCACTCAGACGTTCACACACCGATGGCGGAGGCAACCATGCAAGGTGCCAACCTACCTGCTCATCAGGAGCAATTAGGGGATAAGTGTCTTTAAACAAAGCACAATTGATGCAAACACAGACAACGTGTTGTAAATGCTAGTACAGTAACATCCACCCCCCTGCGTACTGTATCAGCCGCGCCGGGCGTGCCCGCTGGCCATAATGGGGGTTATCGCTTCTCGGCCTTTTGGCTAAGATCAAGTGTAGTATCTGTTCTTATCAGTTTAATATCTGATACGTCCCCTACCCGGGGACCATATATTAAATTGATTTTTGGAACAGGGAGATGGAATAGGGGCTTGCTCCGTCCACTCCACGCATCGACCTGGTCTTGCAGTATCTCCAGGAACGGTGCACTAACTCCTCCTAACTTTGTCAAAGTAAATGTTTTGGTACGCTAATCTGCGATGGGTTAAAGGCAATGCAAAAAAAAAGAAATCATTAGATGGGCAACGCTCTGTTTAATCTGCGTTATGTTTTCCCGCCCTTTTTGTTAAAAAAAAAAAAAAAAAAAAAAAAAACGTCCTCATGTGTATGTGTGTGTGTGTGTGTGTGTGTGTGTGTGTGTAAATGGCTGCATTTACATAGCGCTTTACAATTTGTTCCTCACATTTTACCCATTCACTCAGACGTTCACACACCGATGGCGGAGGCAACCATGCAAGGTGCCAACCTACCTGCTCATCAGGAGCAATTAGGGGATAAGTGTCTTTAAACAAAGCACAATTGATGCAAACACAGACAACGTGTTGTAAATGCTAGTACAGTAACATCCACCCCCCTGCGTACTGTATCAGCCGCGCCGGGCGTGCCCGCTGGCCATAATGGGGGTTATCGCTTCTCGGCCTTTTGGCTAAGATCAAGTGTAGTATCTGTTCTTATCAGTTTAATATCTGATACGTCCCCTACCCGGGGACCATATATTAAATTGATTTTTGGAACAGGGAGATGGAATAGGGGCTTGCTCCGTCCACTCCACGCATCGACCTGGTCTTGCAGTATCTCCAGGAACGGTGCACTCACTCCTCCTAACTTTGTCAAAGTAAATGTTTTGGTACGCTAATCTGCGATGGGTTAAAGGCAATGCAAAAAAAAAGAAATCATTAGATGGGCAACGCTCTGTTTAATCTGCGTTATGTTTTCCCGCCCTTTTTGTTAAAAAAAAAAAAAAAAAAAAAAAAAACGTCCTCATGTGTATGTGTGTGTGTGTGTGTGTGTGTGTGTGTGTGTGTGTGTGTAAATGGCTGCATTTACATAGCGCTTTACAATTTGTTCCTCACATTTTACCCATTCACTCAGACGTTCACACACCGATGGCGGAGGCAACCATGCAAGGTGCCAACCTACCTGCTCATCAGGAGCAATTAGGGGATAAGTGTCTTTAAACAAAGCACAATTGATGCAAACACAGACAACGTGTTGTAAATGCTAGTACAGTAACATCCACCCCCCTGCGTACTGTATCAGCCGCGCCGGGCGTGCCCGCTGGCCATAATGGGGGTTATCGCTTCTCGGCCTTTTGGCTAAGATCAAGTGTAGTATCTGTTCTTATCAGTTTAATATCTGATACGTCCCCTACCCGGGGACCATATATTAAATTGATTTTTGGAACAGGGAGATGGAATAGGGGCTTGCTCCGTCCACTCCACGCATCGACCTGGTCTTGCAGTATCTCCAGGAACGGTGCACTCACTCCTCCTAACTTTGTCAAAGTAAATGTTTTGGTACGCTAATCTGCGATGGGTTAAAGGCAATGCAAAAAAAAAGAAATCATTAGATGGGCAACGCTCTGTTTAATCTGCGTTATGTTTTCCCGCCCTTTTTGTTAAAAAAAAAACGTCCGTGTGTGTGTGTGTGTGTGTGTGTGTGTGTGTGTGTGTAAATGGCTGCATTTACATAGCGCTTTACAATTTGTTCCTCACATTTTACCCATTCACTCAGACGTTCACACACCGATGGCGGAGGCAACCATGCAAGGTGCCAACCTACCTGCTCATCAGGAGCAATTAGGGGATAAGTGTCTTTAAACAAAGCACAATTGATGCAAACACAGACAACGTGTTGTAAATGCTAGTACAGTAACATCCACCCCCCTGCGTACTGTATCAGCCGCGCCGGGCGTGCCCGCTGGCCATAATGGGGGTTATCGCTTCTCGGCCTTTTGGCTAAGATCAAGTGGATGACCGGTGTATGCTGTTCCTGGTTTTGTTTGCTTGTTTATTATTTTTCTCACATTTCCACAGTCGTGCGGTGTATGGGACTGGAAATTGAGGTTTTTTTATTGTTTGTGCTGGCTTCTCCCTACGATGGCCAGCACTCCACGGCAGTCGACCCCTAGGGCTGGGTTACGGTTTTCGGCGAGGTTCATATGGAAGGATGGAACGATGCCCATGTGGAACAGAGATGTGTTTGTGGATGGTGTCATCATGACTCAACTCAAGTTGAAGGCGGACGATATTTTTTGCATCCAGCACAATGCCCAGGAGAGGGGCTACGATGTTTCCTTCAGATCCAGTTTGGGGCTCCAGGGGGTTTTGGAGGACTGCAAGCGGATGGAGGCTGATGTCGGACCCCTCAGCCATTTCGAGGTGTTTTCTCTGGACAGGCTGAATTTTCGAGTTATCAATGTCACAATGTACAACCCGTACGTGATCGATAAGGAGGTGACTGATTTTTTGGCCCCCTACGCTGAGGTGATATCTGAGGTCCGGAGGATCAGAGACAGACGTGGGATCTGGACGGGGCGGAGGCAGGTGCAGGTGCTCCTAAAGGCTGTTCCCGGTGGCTGTGACGGGCTGGCTCATCCCCCAGCCTTCTTTTCCTTGGGGCCTGATAGGGGGTATTTGTTTTATAATAACCAGCCCCCTTTCTGCCGAAGGTGCCGGGTGGCAGGGCACTCTGACGGAAAGTGTGGGGAGGTGAGGTGCCACCATTGCAAGGAGGAGGGCCACATGGCTAAAGATTGTAAGGTTGGTAAGAAATGCCACAACTGCAGTTCCACCGACCACCTGGTGAGGGCCTGTCCCCAGGAGCGGCGGTATTCGTCAGTGGTGGTGATGGGGAAGGAGCTTGCGCCGAAGACCGGAGAGGAGGAAGAAAGTGCACCAGTGGCACCAGCACCAGCACCAATAGAGGCGATTCCTGTGGAGAAGGACGCAGAGGCGGAGACGGTACTCCTGGTTGGCAACAAGACAGTTTCCCCTTTGTCTTCCGATGGAGAGGCGATGGACGAGGAGGAGGTGGTCGGTGGAGCCAGCGGAGCCAGTGGAGCCAGTGGAGCCAGAAAACGGAGGTTAAGGGTTAAAAGGACTACACCTGGGTCAGAAGGTATGGGGGCAGGGGAAATTACCGGTGGGGGCCCACAAAAAAAGGTAAGGGGAGGGAAGGGAGGTAGGGTGGCCCTCTTAGAGCAACAGGTCGGTGGGGAGCAGGGGGTTGGTGGGGGAGTGGGTTTGGCGGATGTTGAGGCTGAGGGGGAGGGGGGTGGTTTACCGGTTTCCCCTGTCCTGGACAGTATGGACAGTATGGACCTTTTTGAGACTCCAAGCCTTGGGGAAGGGTTACAGGTGGGAGCACCCAACACTTTGCCTGCTTCTTGGGATAAGGGGGAGGATGGGGAGGACAGTTAAAAGTGGGGGTAGGGGTATTATTGTGGGTTGGTTTTTGTTTAATTTTATTTTATTATTGTCAATGGCCTTCACAGTGGGCACTTTTAATGCACGGGGGTTGAGGGGTTCTGTTAAGAGGAGGGGCTTTTTTGATTATGTTGCCTCACTCAGGCTTACCGTTTGTTTTGTTCAAGAGGTGCACTTACGGGATGGGAGGGATTGTGGTGTGTTTTCAAAGGAATGGGACAAGGGGGAATCGTTTTGGTCAGTGGGGGGGGTTCACTCATCTGGTGTGGGGATACTGTTTGGAAACCGGGAGGCAAGGGTGGTGGGTTCTTTTGTAATTGTGCAGGGGAGGGTTATGGGGGTTGATGTGAATATTGGGGTTTTGAAATTGAGGGTGGTGGTGGTGTACGGGCCACAGAGGGCGGGTGAAAGGAGTGCCATGATGGAGGCTTTAAGGCCTTTTTTTGCCACAAACAGGCAGATGGTGGTGGGGGGTGATTTTAATGTGGATCTGGGGAGGGTGGGTGATCCAAGTGCTGGGTGTGTGGGTTCTTTTTTTAAGGGGCAGGGGCTTGTGGATGGAGGGAAGGCACTTACCCCTCGAATAGATGGTCCCACATGGCGTAACTCCCGGGGGGTAGCCAGGCGTCTCGATTATGTGTTTTTTTCTCGGTCCTTGGTCCTATTGTCGGGCCGGGTGGTCCCTGTTTTTTTCTCTGACCATGATGGGCTCCTCTTTCGGGTCCGGTCTAGCGCTCCTGTTTTCGGCCCCGGGTACTGGAGGTTGAACTCCAGTGTCCTTGGCGAGGATGAGTTCTGCAGTAGCTTTGTCTCCTTTTTCCGGGGGCTCGAGGGACTTAGGGCTTTGTTTTCTGGTGTGGTGGAGTGGTGGGAGGGGGCTAAGGAGAGGATAAAGGGGTTTTGTATTATGTATTGTCAACGGAGGGCGAAGGAGGCGGGGAGGGAAGTGCTCCGTCTTCAACACCTCCTCGAGCTCGAGTACACTTTGGGTAACCTAGGTGGCGCTGTAGACCAGCGGGCTTGTGACTCCCTTAAGACAGAACTTAGGGATGTCTATGAGGATAAGGCCCGTGCTTACCTGACGCGGTCACGTCGTGAGTTCTTGGAGAAGAATGAGACGTGTTCCGCAGCCTTTTTCAGCAGCGTGAAGGCTGATAAGGGAAGGAAGGTGATATCGGGAGTTAGGGACAGTCAGGGTCAGGTGGTTACTGAGACAGGGGAGATGGTAAGGGTCGCAACCGATCACTTCCGCTCCTTCTTCTGTGAACGAGTGGTGGATGAGGAGCGAGCAGAGGCTTTTTTGCAGCTTGTGGCTCAGAGGGTACCGTCAGACCTGGCTGAGGCTTTGGAGGCCCCTCTCTCTCTCGAGGAATTGGAGGGTGCCCTTCGTAGAATGGGCAAGCGTAAGGTTCCGGGCATCGATGGCCTGCCGGCTGAGTTTTATCTCATGTTTTGGGATATTCTCGGCCCGGTGGTTCTCGAGGTCCTGACCGAGGTCCTCCGCACAGGGGCACTGGGAGGGTCAATGGCTAAGGGGGTGATCTCACTTCTGTTTAAGAAGGGGGACGCCTCTGACCTTAAGAACTGGCGGCCATTGACCATGCTGTGTGTTGATTACAAGCTTTTGGCTAAGGTTCTCACAGACCGTCTGTGCACAGCTCTCCCAGATGCGGTCCATGTGGACCAGACGTGTGGGGTGGCTGGGCGCTCGTTGAGATGGAATCTCCAGCTCATCAGAGACGTCATCGCTTGGGCAGAGGATCGGGACCTGCCACTTATGGTGGTGGGTCTTGATCAGGCCAAAGCCTTTGATAGGGTTCACTGGGGTTTTATGTTCAAAGTTTTAGAGAGAATAGGCTTAGGGCGGGTTTTTGTTGGGTGGCTGCGTACTCTGTACACAGCAGTGGGGAGCACGGTTTCTGTTAATGGGCACTTGGGGGAGTTTTTTGGGTTGCACGCAGGGGTAAGACAGGGGTGTCCGCTCTCTCCCCTGCTCTACGTCCTTTATATGGAGCCCCTGGCGGCGGCCATTAGGGCTGACCCGGGTGTGAAGGGTATCCTGGTACCAGGCAGCAGGGGCCTGAGGGTCAAGTTGTCGCAGTATGCGGATGATACCACACTGCTACTGGACAACGATGCGTGTCTAAGTCGGTCTTTGGAGATCTTCCAGGACTTTGGCCGGGTGTCTGGCGCGGAGCTCAACCGTGCTAAATCCTCGGTTAAGTTCTTTGGGCGGTGGAAGAGTAGGTCAGACGTACCAGGAGGGCTGTCGCTCTGTGAAGGGGCCCTGAGGATTCTTGGGGTCCTCTTTGAGGCAGCCCACAGTGCCACGGTCAACTGGACCAGGCGAATAGATGCAGTTCATAAAAAGTTTGCCCTCTGGAAGGCCAGGAGACTGACCTTTACGGGGAAGGTACTGGTTTTGAAGGTAGACGTGTTGCCGTCCCTCCTGTACCTGGCGTACATCTTTCCGATGCCGGCCAGCATGCGGAGGCCGCTCACTCGGCTTGTGTTTCGTTTCATGTGGGGGGGGAGTTATGAATACGTGGCGAGGGCACGCATGTTGGCTCCGGTGGGGGAAGGGGGGAGGGACGTGCCCCATTTCCCACTCAAGTTGGACTGCATTTTTGTTTCTTTTTTGCTCAAAGAATTGTCCTCTCCGGTAGTCCATCCATCGGGCTACTTCCTCCGGTTCTACTTTGCCTACCCGGCAAGGAGGGTCATGGCCTGGTCCAATTCGGCCCCCCGGGCGGAGCAGTTGCCGTGGCATTTTGGCCACGCGGCAAAGTGGCTGCGGGCTCATCCTGGGGTTTTGGAAGGGGATGTGGGGTTGGACCAGAAGAGGCTCTATGCCGAGGTGAGACAGGGAGTGACCGCGCCAGCTGTGGTGGGGATACCCACTACAGTTTGGTTGTCGGTACAACTGCCTGGCCTGGACAATGGGCTCAAGGATTTAGGATGGCTGATGTTACACAGGAGTTTGCCGGTGCGTGAGATCATGCACCGGCATGGCTTGGCGAGATCCCCGGTGTGCCCCAGAGCTGGTTGTTTGTGGACGAGACTATTAGACACGTCATGTGGGACTGTCCTTTTGCAGGGGTGGTGTGGGCTAGGGCATCTGTGTTGATTGGGAGGTTGGAGGGGAGTGTTGGGGTCACATGGGCAAGATTGGAGAGAGGGATTGGGAGAGCTGGGGGGGGGCGTAGGGGGCGTCTCCTGCAATGGCTGCTCATGGGCCTTTTTAAGAAGGGGCTGTGGGAGGCCAGACAGGCTCTGGTTAAAAAGGCGGTGGATTGGGGGGTGGAGGGGGTTGTTAGGAGAGTAGAGGGGGACGTAAAGGGAAGGATGCGGTGGGATGTGAAGAGGTGGGGACATCATGCTGCTAGGGAGAGATGGAAGGGGGGTTTAGGTTTGATGGAAGGGATGTAGTGGTTGCTTAGGATATTGACATATGGTTTTTTGTGGAGACCGGAAAGTGCATAAGTGGAAAATGGGGACATGGTTTTTTGTCTTGGATAGTGGGCTATTGTTTTGGGTGGGATAAAGGGAGGTTTTGGTTTAACAGTGGGTGGTTTAATTTGGGGTTCATTTTCATTTTCAACTGTAACAGGGACAGCATACAATAAGGAACATAAAATGAAAATGTAGAAATGCAAATGTTCAGGAAAGTTTTGTTTGGATTAGTAGGGAAAGGTAAATTAAGAATGTGTGCACATGTATGGGTGTTTTAAATAGTATGATAGGAAGTCGTTTTGTAGTTTGTATGGTATAGGGACAGATAGGATGTGATAACATGTATATGATTATTTTTGATATAAAATTAAGAAAGAAGGTAAAAACTCCCCTCCCAGCTGGTTGGAGGGGAGGAGAAGCCCGATTTCACAAAAAAAAAAAAAAAAAAAAAAAAAAATCTGTTCTTATCAGTTTAATATCTGATACGTCCCCTACCCGGGGACCATATATTAAATTGATTTTTGGAACAGGGAGATGGAATAGGGGCTTGCTCCGTCCACTCCACGCATCGACCTGGTCTTGCAGTATCTCCAGGAACGGTGCACTCACTCCTCCTAACTTTGTCAAAGTAAATGTTTTGGTACGCTAATCTGCGATGGGTTAAAGGCAATGCAAAAAAAAAGAAATCATTAGATGGGCAACGCTCTGTTTAATCTGCGTTATGTTTTCCCGCCCTTTTTGTTAAAAAAAAAAAAAAAAAAAAAAAAAACGTCCTCATGTGTATGTGTGTGTGTGTGTGTGTGTGTGTGTGTGTGTGTGTAAATGGCTGCATTTACATAGCGCTTTACAATTTGTTCCTCACATTTTACCCATTCACTCAGACGTTCACACACCGATGGCGGAGGCAACCATGCAAGGTGCCAACCTACCTGCTCATCAGGAGCAATTAGGGGATAAGTGTCTTTAAACAAAGCACAATTGATGCAAACACAGACAACGTGTTGTAAATGCTAGTACAGTAACATCCACCCCCCTGCGTACTGTATCAGCCGCGCCGGGCGTGCCCGCTGGCCATAATGGGGGTTATCGCTTCTCGGCCTTTTGGCTAAGATCAAGTGTAGTATCTGTTCTTATCAGTTTAATATCTGATACGTCCCCTACCCGGGGACCATATATTAAATTGATTTTTGGAACAGGGAGATGGAATAGGGGCTTGCTCCGTCCACTCCACGCATCGACCTGGTCTTGCAGTATCTCCAGGAACGGTGCACTCACTCCTCCTAACTTTGTCAAAGTAAATGTTTTGGTACGCTAATCTGCGATGGGTTAAAGGCAATGCAAAAAAAAAGAAATCATTAGATGGGCAACGCTCTGTTTAATCTGCGTTATGTTTTCCCGCCCTTTTTGTTAAAAAAAAAAAAAAAAAAAAAAAAAAAACGTCCTCATGTGTATGTGTGTGTGTGTGTGTGTGTGTGTGTGTGTGTGTGTGTGTAAATGGCTGCATTTACATAGCGCTTTACAATTTGTTCCTCACATTTTACCCATTCACTCAGACGTTCACACACCGATGGCGGAGGCAACCATGCAAGGTGCCAACCTACCTGCTCATCAGGAGCAATTAGGGGATAAGTGTCTTTAAACAAAGCACAATTGATGCAAACACAGACAACGTGTTGTAAATGCTAGTACAGTAACATCCACCCCCCTGCGTACTGTATCAGCCGCGCCGGGCGTGCCCGCTGGCCATAATGGGGGTTATCGCTTCTCGGCCTTTTGGCTAAGATCAAGTGTAGTATCTGTTCTTATCAGTTTAATATCTGATACGTCCCCTACCCGGGGACCATATATTAAATTGATTTTTGGAACAGGGAGATGGAATAGGGGCTTGCTCCGTCCACTCCACGCATCGACCTGGTCTTGCAGTATCTCCAGGAACGGTGCACTCACTCCTCCTAACTTTGTCAAAGTAAATGTTTTGGTACGCTAATCTGCGATGGGTTAAAGGCAATGCAAAAAAAAAGAAATCATTAGATGGGCAACGCTCTGTTTAATCTGCGTTATGTTTTCCCGCCCTTTTTGTTAAAAAAAAAACGTCCGTGTGTGTGTGTGTGTGTGTGTGTGTGTGTGTGTGTGTGTAAATGGCTGCATTTACATAGCGCTTTACAATTTGTTCCTCACATTTTACCCATTCACTCAGACGTTCACACACCGATGGCGGAGGCAACCATGCAAGGTGCCAACCTACCTGCTCATCAGGAGCAATTAGGGGATAAGTGTCTTTAAACAAAGCACAATTGATGCAAACACAGACAACGTGTTGTAAATGCTAGTACAGTAACATCCACCCCCCTGCGTACTGTATCAGCCGCGCCGGGCGTGCCCGCTGGCCATAATGGGGGTTATCGCTTCTCGGCCTTTTGGCTAAGATCAAGTGTAGTATCTGTTCTTATCAGTTTAATATCTGATACGTCCCCTACCCGGGGACCATATATTAAATTGATTTTTGGAACAGGGAGATGGAATAGGGGCTTGCTCCGTCCACTCCACGCATCGACCTGGTCTTGCAGTATCTCCAGGAACGGTGCACTCACTCCTCCTAACTTTGTCAAAGTAAATGTTTTGGTACGCTAATCTGCGATGGGTTAAAGGCAATGCAAAAAAAAAAGAAATCATTAGATGGGCAACGCTCTGTTTAATCTGCGTTATGTTTTCCCGCCCTTTTTGTTAAAAAAAAAAAAAAAAAAAAAAAAACGTCCTCATGTGTATGTGTGTGTGTGTGTGTGTGTGTGTGTGTGTGTGTGTGTGTAAATGGCTGCATTTACATAGCGCTTTACAATTTGTTCCTCACATTTTACCCATTCACTCAGACGTTCACACACCGATGGCGGAGGCAACCATGCAAGGTGCCAACCTACCTGCTCATCAGGAGCAATTAGGGGATAAGTGTCTTTAAACAAAGCACAATTGATGCAAACACAGACAACGTGTTGTAAATGCTAGTACAGTAACATCCACCCCCCTGCGTACTGTATCAGCCGCGCCGGGCGTGCCCGCTGGCCATAATGGGGGTTATCGCTTCTCGGCCTTTTGGCTAAGATCAAGTGTAGTATCTGTTCTTATCAGTTTAATATCTGATACGTCCCCTACCCGGGGACCATATATTAAATTGATTTTTGGAACAGGGAGATGGAATAGGGGCTTGCTCCGTCCACTCCACGCATCGACCTGGTCTTGCAGTATCTCCAGGAACGGTGCACTAACTCCTCCTAACTTTGTCAAAGTAAATGTTTTGGTACGCTAATCTGCGATGGGTTAAAGGCAATGCAAAAAAAAAGAAATCATTAGATGGGCAACGCTCTGTTTAATCTGCGTTATGTTTTCCCGCCCTTTTTGTTAAAAAAAAAAAAAAAAAAAAAAAAACGTCCTCATGTGTATGTGTGTGTGTGTGTGTGTGTGTGTGTGTGTGTGTGTGTAAATGGCTGCATTTACATAGCGCTTTACAATTTGTTCCTCACATTTTACCCATTCACTCAGACGTTCACACACCGATGGCGGAGGCAACCATGCAAGGTGCCAACCTACCTGCTCATCAGGAGCAATTAGGGGATAAGTGTCTTTAAACAAAGCACAATTGATGCAAACACAGACAACGTGTTGTAAATGCTAGTACAGTAACATCCACCCCCCTGCGTACTGTATCAGCCGCGCCGGGCGTGCCCGCTGGCCATAATGGGGGTTATCGCTTCTCGGCCTTTTGGCTAAGATCAAGTGTAGTATCTGTTCTTATCAGTTTAATATCTGATACGTCCCCTACCCGGGGACCATATATTAAATTGATTTTTGGAACAGGGAGATGGAATAGGGGCTTGCTCCGTCCACTCCACGCATCGACCTGGTCTTGCAGTATCTCCAGGAACGGTGCACTCACTCCTCCTAACTTTGTCAAAGTAAATGTTTTGGTACGCTAATCTGCGATGGGTTAAAGGCAATGCAAAAAAAAAGAAATCATTAGATGGGCAACGCTCTGTTTAATCTGCGTTATGTTTTCCCGCCCTTTTTGTTAAAAAAAAAACGTCCGTGTGTGTGTGTGTGTGTGTGTGTGTGTGTGTGTGTGTAAATGGCTGCATTTACATAGCGCTTTACAATTTGTTCCTCACATTTTACCCATTCACTCAGACGTTCACACACCGATGGCGGAGGCAACCATGCAAGGTGCCAACCTACCTGCTCATCAGGAGCAATTAGGGGATAAGTGTCTTTAAACAAAGCACAATTGATGCAAACACAGACAACGTGTTGTAAATGCTAGTACAGTAACATCCACCCCCCTGCGTACTGTATCAGCCGCGCCGGGCGTGCCCGCTGGCCATAATGGGGGTTATCGCTTCTCGGCCTTTTGGCTAAGATCAAGTGTAGTATCTGTTCTTATCAGTTTAATATCTGATACGTCCCCTACCCGGGGACCATATATTAAATTGATTTTTGGAACAGGGAGATGGAATAGGGGCTTGCTCCGTCCACTCCACGCATCGACCTGGTCTTGCAGTATCTCCAGGAACGGTGCACTAACTCCTCCTAACTTTGTCAAAGTAAATGTTTTGGTACGCTAATCTGCGATGGGTTAAAGGCAATGCAAAAAAAAAGAAATCATTAGATGGGCAACGCTCTGTTTAATCTGCGTTATGTTTTCCCGCCCTTTTTGTTAAAAAAAAATAAAAAATAAAAAAAAACGTCCTCATGTGTATGTGTGTGTGTGTGTGTGTGTGTGTGTGTGTGTAAATGGCTGCATTTACATAGCGCTTTACAATTTGTTCCTCACATTTTACCCATTCACTCAGACGTTCACACACCGATGGCGGAGGCAACCATGCAAGGTGCCAACCTACCTGCTCATCAGGAGCAATTAGGGGATAAGTGTCTTTAAACAAAGCACAATTGATGCAAACACAGACAACGTGTTGTAAATGCTAGTACAGTAACATCCACCCCCCTGCGTACTGTATCAGCCGCGCCGGGCGTGCCCGCTGGCCATAATGGGGGTTATCGCTTCTCGGCCTTTTGGCTAAGATCAAGTGTAGTATCTGTTCTTATCAGTTTAATATCTGATACGTCCCCTACCCGGGGACCATATATTAAATTGATTTTTGGAACAGGGAGATGGAATAGGGGCTTGCTCCGTCCACTCCACGCATCGACCTGGTCTTGCAGTATCTCCAGGAACGGTGCACTCACTCCTCCTAACTTTGTCAAAGTAAATGTTTTGGTACGCTAATCTGCGATGGGTTAAAGGCAATGCAAAAAAAAAGAAATCATTAGATGGGCAACGCTCTGTTTAATCTGCGTTATGTTTTCCCGCCCTTTTTGTTAAAAAAAAAAAAAAAAAAAAAAAAAACGTCCTCATGTGTATGTGTGTGTGTGTGTGTGTGTGTGTGTGTGTGTGTGTAAATGGCTGCATTTACATAGCGCTTTACAATTTGTTCCTCACATTTTACCCATTCACTCAGACGTTCACACACCGATGGCGGAGGCAACCATGCAAGGTGCCAACCTACCTGCTCATCAGGAGCAATTAGGGGATAAGTGTCTTTAAACAAAGCACAATTGATGCAAACACAGACAACGTGTTGTAAATGCTAGTACAGTAACATCCACCCCCCTGCGTACTGTATCAGCCGCGCCGGGCGTGCCCGCTGGCCATAATGGGGGTTATCGCTTCTCGGCCTTTTGGCTAAGATCAAGTGTAGTATCTGTTCTTATCAGTTTAATATCTGATACGTCCCCTACCCGGGGACCATATATTAAATTGATTTTTGGAACAGGGAGATGGAATAGGGGCTTGCTCCGTCCACTCCACGCATCGACCTGGTCTTGCAGTATCTCCAGGAACGGTGCACTCACTCCTCCTAACTTTGTCAAAGTAAATGTTTTGGTACGCTAATCTGCGATGGGTTAAAGGCAATGCAAAAAAAAAGAAATCATTAGATGGGCAACGCTCTGTTTAATCTGCGTTATGTTTTCCCGCCCTTTTTGTTAAAAAAAAAAAAAAAAAAAAAAAAACGTCCTCATGTGTATGTGTGTGTGTGTGTGTGTGTGTGTGTGTGTGTGTGTGTGTGTGTGTAAATGGCTGCATTTACATAGCGCTTTACAATTTGTTCCTCACATTTTACCCATTCACTCAGACGTTCACACACCGATGGCGGAGGCAACCATGCAAGGTGCCAACCTACCTGCTCATCAGGAGCAATTAGGGGATAAGTGTCTTTAAACAAAGCACAATTGATGCAAACACAGACAACGTGTTGTAAATGCTAGTACAGTAACATCCACCCCCCTGCGTACTGTATCAGCCGCGCCGGGCGTGCCCGCTGGCCATAATGGGGGTTATCGCTTCTCGGCCTTTTGGCTAAGATCAAGTGTAGTATCTGTTCTTATCAGTTTAATATCTGATACGTCCCCTACCCGGGGACCATATATTAAATTGATTTTTGGAACAGGGAGATGGAATAGGGGCTTGCTCCGTCCACTCCACGCATCGACCTGGTCTTGCAGTATCTCCAGGAACGGTGCACTCACTCCTCCTAACTTTGTCAAAGTAAATGTTTTGGTACGCTAATCTGCGATGGGTTAAAGGCAATGCAAAAAAAAAGAAATCATTAGATGGGCAACGCTCTGTTTAATCTGCGTTATGTTTTCCCGCCCTTTTTGTTAAAAAAAAAACGTCCGTGTGTGTGTGTGTGTGTGTGTGTGTGTGTGTGTGTGTAAATGGCTGCATTTACATAGCGCTTTACAATTTGTTCCTCACATTTTACCCATTCACTCAGACGTTCACACACCGATGGCGGAGGCAACCATGCAAGGTCCCTACCTGCTCATCAGGAGCAATTAGGGGATAAGTGTCTTTAAACAAAGCACAATTGATGCAAACACAGACAACGTGTTGTAAATGCTAGTACAGTAACATCCACCCCCCTGCGTACTGTATCAGCCGCGCCGGGCGTGCCCGCTGGCCATAATGGGGGTTATCGCTTCTCGGCCTTTTGGCTAAGATCAAGTGTAGTATCTGTTCTTATCAGTTTAATATCTGATACGTCCCCTACCCGGGGACCATATATTAAATTGATTTTTGGAACAGGGAGATGGAATAGGGGCTTGCTCCGTCCACTCCACGCATCGACCTGGTCTTGCAGTATCTCCAGGAACGGTGCACTAACTCCTCCTAACTTTGTCAAAGTAAATGTTTTGGTACGCTAATCTGCGATGGGTTAAAGGCAATGCAAAAAAAAAGAAATCATTAGATGGGCAACGCTCTGTTTAATCTGCGTTATGTTTTCCCGCCCTTTTTGTTAAAAAAAAAAAAAAAAAAAAAAAAAACGTCCTCATGTGTATGTGTGTGTGTGTGTGTGTGTGTGTGTGTGTGTAAATGGCTGCATTTACATAGCGCTTTACAATTTGTTCCTCACATTTTACCCATTCACTCAGACGTTCACACACCGATGGCGGAGGCAACCATGCAAGGTGCCAACCTACCTGCTCATCAGGAGCAATTAGGGGATAAGTGTCTTTAAACAAAGCACAATTGATGCAAACACAGACAACGTGTTGTAAATGCTAGTACAGTAACATCCACCCCCCTGCGTACTGTATCAGCCGCGCCGGGCGTGCCCGCTGGCCATAATGGGGGTTATCGCTTCTCGGCCTTTTGGCTAAGATCAAGTGTAGTATCTGTTCTTATCAGTTTAATATCTGATACGTCCCCTACCCGGGGACCATATATTAAATTGATTTTTGGAACAGGGAGATGGAATAGGGGCTTGCTCCGTCCACTCCACGCATCGACCTGGTCTTGCAGTATCTCCAGGAACGGTGCACTCACTCCTCCTAACTTTGTCAAAGTAAATGTTTTGGTACGCTAATCTGCGATGGGTTAAAGGCAATGCAAAAAAAAAGAAATCATTAGATGGGCAACGCTCTGTTTAATCTGCGTTATGTTTTCCCGCCCTTTTTGTTAAAAAAAAAAAAAAAAAAAAAAAAACGTCCTCATGTGTATGTGTGTGTGTGTGTGTGTGTGTGTGTGTGTGTGTGTGTGTGTGTGTGTGTAAATGGCTGCATTTACATAGCGCTTTACAATTTGTTCCTCACATTTTACCCATTCACTCAGACGTTCACACACCGATGGCGGAGGCAACCATGCAAGGTGCCAACCTACCTGCTCATCAGGAGCAATTAGGGGATAAGTGTCTTTAAACAAAGCACAATTGATGCAAACACAGACAACGTGTTGTAAATGCTAGTACAGTAACATCCACCCCCCTGCGTACTGTATCAGCCGCGCCGGGCGTGCCCGCTGGCCATAATGGGGGTTATCGCTTCTCGGCCTTTTGGCTAAGATCAAGTGTAGTATCTGTTCTTATCAGTTTAATATCTGATACGTCCCCTACCCGGGGACCATATATTAAATAGATTTTTGGAACAGGGAGATGGAATAGGGGCTTGCTCCGTCCACTCCACGCATCGACCTGGTCTTGCAGTATCTCCAGGAACGGTGCACTCACTCCTCCTAACTTTGTCAAAGTAAATGTTTTGGTACGCTAATCTGCGATGGGTTAAAGGCAATGCAAAAAAAAAGAAATCATTAGATGGGCAACGCTCTGTTTAATCTGCGTTATGTTTTCCCGCCCTTTTTGTTAAAAAAAAAAAAAAAAAAAAAAAAAAAACGTCCTCATGTGTATGTGTGTGTGTGTGTGTGTGTGTGTGTGTGTGTGTGTGTGTGTGTGTAAATGGCTGCATTTACATAGCGCTTTACAATTTGTTCCTCACATTTTACCCATTCACTCAGACGTTCACACACCGATGGCGGAGGCAACCATGCAAGGTGCCAACCTACCTGCTCATCAGGAGCAATTAGGGGATAAGTGTCTTTAAACAAAGCACAATTGATGCAAACACAGACAACGTGTTGTAAATGCTAGTACAGTAACATCCACCCCCCTGCGTACTGTATCAGCCGCGCCGGGCGTGCCCGCTGGCCATAATGGGGGTTATCGCTTCTCGGCCTTTTGGCTAAGATCAAGTGTAGTATCTGTTCTTATCAGTTTAATATCTGATACGTCCCCTACCCGGGGACCATATATTAAATTGATTTTTGGAACAGGGAGATGGAATAGGGGCTTGCTCCGTCCACTCCACGCATCGACCTGGTCTTGCAGTATCTCCAGGAACGGTGCACTCACTCCTCCTAACTTTGTCAAAGTAAATGTTTTGGTACGCTAATCTGCGATGGGTTAAAGGCAATGCAAAAAAAAAGAAATCATTAGATGGGCAACGCTCTGTTTAATCTGCGTTATGTTTTCCCGCCCTTTTTGTTAAAAAAAAAAAAAAAAAAAAAAAAAACGTCCTCATGTGTATGTGTGTGTGTGTGTGTGTGTGTGTGTGTGTGTGTGTGTGTAAATGGCTGCATTTACATAGCGCTTTACAATTTGTTCCTCACATTTTACCCATTCACTCAGACGTTCACACACCGATGGCGGAGGCAACCATGCAAGGTGCCAACCTACCTGCTCATCAGGAGCAATTAGGGGATAAGTGTCTTTAAACAAAGCACAATTGATGCAAACACAGACAACGTGTTGTAAATGCTAGTACAGTAACATCCACCCCCCTGCGTACTGTATCAGCCGCGCCGGGCGTGCCCGCTGGCCATAATGGGGGTTATCGCTTCTCGGCCTTTTGGCTAAGATCAAGTGTAGTATCTGTTCTTATCAGTTTAATATCTGATACGTCCCCTACCCGGGGACCATATATTAAATTGATTTTTGGAACAGGGAGATGGAATAGGGGCTTGCTCCGTCCACTCCACGCATCGACCTGGTCTTGCAGTATCTCCAGGAACGGTGCACTCACTCCTCCTAACTTTGTCAAAGTAAATGTTTTGGTACGCTAATCTGCGATGGGTTAAAGGCAATGCAAAAAAAAAGAAATCATTAGATGGGCAACGCTCTGTTTAATCTGCGTTATGTTTTCCCGCCCTTTTTGTTAAAAAAAAAAAAAAAAAAAAAAAAAACGTCCTCATGTGTATGTGTGTGTGTGTGTGTGTGTGTGTGTGTGTGTGTGTGTGTAAATGGCTGCATTTACATAGCGCTTTACAATTTGTTCCTCACATTTTACCCATTCACTCAGACGTTCACACACCGATGGCGGAGGCAACCATGCAAGGTGCCAACCTACCTGCTCATCAGGAGCAATTAGGGGATAAGTGTCTTTAAACAAAGCACAATTGATGCAAACACAGACAACGTGTTGTAAATGCTAGTACAGTAACATCCACCCCCCTGCGTACTGTATCAGCCGCGCCGGGCGTGCCCGCTGGCCATAATGGGGGTTATTGCTTCTCGGCCTTTTGGCTAAGATCAAGTGTAGTATCTGTTCTTATCAGTTTAATATCTGATACGTCCCCTACCCGGGGACCATATATTAAATTGATTTTTGGAACAGGGAGATGGAATAGGGGCTTGCTCCGTCCACTCCACGCATCGACCTGGTCTTGCAGTATCTCCAGGAACGGTGCACTCACTCCTCCTAACTTTGTCAAAGTAAATGTTTTGGTACGCTAATCTGCGATGGGTTAAAGGCAATGCAAAAAAAAAGAAATCATTAGATGGGCAACGCTCTGTTTAATCTGCGTTATGTTTTCCCGCCCTTTTTGTTAAAAAAAAAAAAAAAAAAAAAAAAAACGTCCTCATGTGTATGTGTGTGTGTGTGTGTGTGTGTGTGTGTGTGTGTGTGTGTGTGTAAATGGCTGCATTTACATAGCGCTTTACAATTTGTTCCTCACATTTTACCCATTCACTCAGACGTTCACACACCGATGGCGGAGGCAACCATGCAAGGTGCCAACCTACCTGCTCATCAGGAGCAATTAGGGGATAAGTGTCTTTAAACAAAGCACAATTGATGCAAACACAGACAACGTGTTGTAAATGCTAGTACAGTAACATCCACCCCCCTGCGTACTGTATCAGCCGCGCCGGGCGTGCCCGCTGGCCATAATGGGGGTTATCGCTTCTCGGCCTTTTGGCTAAGATCAAGTGTAGTATCTGTTCTTATCAGTTTAATATCTGATACGTCCCCTACCCGGGGACCATATATTAAATTGATTTTTGGAACAGGGAGATGGAATAGGGGCTTGCTCCGTCCACTCCACGCATCGACCTGGTCTTGCAGTATCTCCAGGAACGGTGCACTCACTCCTCCTAACTTTGTCAAAGTAAATGTTTTGGTACGCTAATCTGCGATGGGTTAAAGGCAATGCAAAAAAAAAGAAATCATTAGATGGGCAACGCTCTGTTTAATCTGCGTTATGTTTTCCCGCCCTTTTTGTTAAAAAAAAAAAAAAAAAAAAAAAAACGTCCTCATGTGTATGTGTGTGTGTGTGTGTGTGTGTGTGTGTGTGTGTGTGTGTAAATGGCTGCATTTACATAGCGCTTTACAATTTGTTCCTCACATTTTACCCATTCACTCAGACGTTCACACACCGATGGCGGAGGCAACCATGCAAGGTGCCAACCTACCTGCTCATCAGGAGCAATTAGGGGATAAGTGTCTTTAAACAAAGCACAATTGATGCAAACACAGACAACGTGTTGTAAATGCTAGTACAGTAACATCCACCCCCCTGCGTACTGTATCAGCCGCGCCGGGCGTGCCCGCTGGCCATAATGGGGGTTATCGCTTCTCGGCCTTTTGGCTAAGATCAAGTGTAGTATCTGTTCTTATCAGTTTAATATCTGATACGTCCCCTACCCGGGGACCATATATTAAATTGATTTTTGGAACAGGGAGATGGAATAGGGGCTTGCTCCGTCCACTCCACGCATCGACCTGGTCTTGCAGTATCTCCAGGAACGGTGCACTCACTCCTCCTAACTTTGTCAAAGTAAATGTTTTGGTACGCTAATCTGCGATGGGTTAAAGGCAATGCAAAAAAAAAGAAATCATTAGATGGGCAACGCTCTGTTTAATCTGCGTTATGTTTTCCCGCCCTTTTTGTTAAAAAGAAAAAAAAAAAAAAAAAAAAAAAAAAAAAAAAAAAAACGTCCTCATGTGTATGTGTGTGTGTGTGTGTGTGTGTGTGTGTGTGTGTGTGTGTGTGTAAATGGCTGCATTTACATAGCGCTTTACAATTTGTTCCTCACATTTTACCCATTCACTCAGACGTTCACACACCGATGGCGGAGGCAACCATGCAAGGTGCCAACCTACCTGCTCATCAGGAGCAATTAGGGGATAAGTGTCTTTAAACAAAGCACAATTGATGCAAACACAGACAACGTGTTGTAAATGCTAGTACAGTAACATCCACCCCCCTGCGTACTGTATCAGCCGCGCCGGGCGTGCCCGCTGGCCATAATGGGGGTTATCGCTTCTCGGCCTTTTGGCTAAGATCAAGTGTAGTATCTGTTCTTATCAGTTTAATATCTGATACGTCCCCTACCCGGGGACCATATATTAAATTGATTTTTGGAACAGGGAGATGGAATAGGGGCTTGCTCCGTCCACTCCACGCATCGACCTGGTCTTGCAGTATCTCCAGGAACGGTGCACTCACTCCTCCTAACTTTGTCAAAGTAAATGTTTTGGTACGCTAATCTGCGATGGGTTAAAGGCAATGCAAAAAAAAAGAAATCATTAGATGGGCAACGCTCTGTTTAATCTGCGTTATGTTTTCCCGCCCTTTTTGTTAAAAAAAAAAAAAAAAAAAAAAAAAACGTCCTCATGTGTATGTGTGTGTGTGTGTGTGTGTGTGTGTGTGTGTGTGTGTGTAAATGGCTGCATTTACATAGCGCTTTACAATTTGTTCCTCACATTTTACCCATTCACTCAGACGTTCACACACCGATGGCGGAGGCAACCATGCAAGGTGCCAACCTACCTGCTCATCAGGAGCAATTAGGGGATAAGTGTCTTTAAACAAAGCACAATTGATGCAAACACAGACAACGTGTTGTAAATGCTAGTACAGTAACATCCACCCCCCTGCGTACTGTATCAGCCGCGCCGGGCGTGCCCGCTGGCCATAATGGGGGTTATCGCTTCTCGGCCTTTTGGCTAAGATCAAGTGTAGTATCTGTTCTTATCAGTTTAATATCTGATACGTCCCCTACCCGGGGACCATATATTAAATTGATTTTTGGAACAGGGAGATGGAATAGGGGCTTGCTCCGTCCACTCCACGCATCGACCTGGTCTTGCAGTATCTCCAGAAACGGTGCACTCACTCCTCCTAACTTTGTCAAAGTAAATGTTTTGGTACGCTAATCTGCGATGGGTTAAAGGCAATGCAAAAAAAAAGAAATCATTAGATGGGCAACGCTCTGTTTAATCTGCGTTATGTTTTCCCGCCCTTTTTGTTAAAAAAAAAACGTCCGTGTGTGTGTGTGTGTGTGTGTGTGTGTGTGTGTGTGTGTGTGTGTGTGTGTGTGTGTGTAAATGGCTGCATTTACATAGCGCTTTACAATTTGTTCCTCACATTTTACCCATTCACTCAGACGTTCACACACCGATGGCGGAGGCAACCATGCAAGGTGCCAACCTACCTGCTCATCAGGAGCAATTAGGGGATAAGTGTCTTTAAACAAAGCACAATTGATGCAAACACAGACAACGTGTTGTAAATGCTAGTACAGTAACATCCACCCCCCTGCGTACTGTATCAGCCGCGCCGGGCGTGCCCGCTGGCCATAATGGGGGTTATCGCTTCTCGGCCTTTTGGCTAAGATCAAGTGTAGTATCTGTTCTTATCAGTTTAATATCTGATACGTCCCCTACCCGGGGACCATATATTAAATTGATTTTTGGAACAGGGAGATGGAATAGGGGCTTGCTCCGTCCACTCCACGCATCGACCTGGTCTTGCAGTATCTCCAGGAACGGTGCACTCACTCCTCCTAACTTTGTCAAAGTAAATGTTTTGGTACGCTAATCTGCGATGGGTTAAAGGCAATGCAAAAAAAAAGAAATCATTAGATGGGCAACGCTCTGTTTAATCTGCGTTATGTTTTCCCGCCCTTTTTGTTAAAAAAAAAAAAAAAAAAAAAAAAAACGTCCTCATGTGTATGTGTGTGTGTGTGTGTGTGTGTGTGTGTGTGTGTGTGTGTAAATGGCTGCATTTACATAGCGCTTTACAATTTGTTCCTCACATTTTACCCATTCACTCAGACGTTCACACACCGATGGCGGAGGCAACCATGCAAGGTGCCAACCTACCTGCTCATCAGGAGCAATTAGGGGATAAGTGTCTTTAAACAAAGCACAATTGATGCAAACACAGACAACGTGTTGTAAATGCTAGTACAGTAACATCCACCCCCCTGCGTACTGTATCAGCCGCGCCGGGCGTGCCCGCTGGCCATAATGGGGGTTATCGCTTCTCGGCCTTTTGGCTAAGATCAAGTGTAGTATCTGTTCTTATCAGTTTAATATCTGATACGTCCCCTACCCGGGGACCATATATTAAATTGATTTTTGGAACAGGGAGATGGAATAGGGGCTTGCTCCGTCCACTCCACGCATCGACCTGGTCTTGCAGTATCTCCAGGAACGGTGCACTCACTCCTCCTAACTTTGTCAAAGTAAATGTTTTGGTACGCTAATCTGCGATGGGTTAAAGGCAATGCAAAAAAAAAGAAATCATTAGATGGGCAACGCTCTGTTTAATCTGCGTTATGTTTTCCCGCCCTTTTTGTTAAAAAAAAAAAAAAAAAAAAAAAAACGTCCTCATGTGTATGTGTGTGTGTGTGTGTGTGTGTGTGTGTGTGTGTGTGTGTGTAAATGGCTGCATTTACATAGCGCTTTACAATTTGTTCCTCACATTTTACCCATTCACTCAGACGTTCACACACCGATGGCGGAGGCAACCATGCAAGGTGCCAACCTACCTGCTCATCAGGAGCAATTAGGGGATAAGTGTCTTTAAACAAAGCACAATTGATGCAAACACAGACAACGTGTTGTAAATGCTAGTACAGTAACATCCACCCCCCTGCGTACTGTATCAGCCGCGCCGGGCGTGCCCGCTGGCCATAATGGGGGTTATCGCTTCTCGGCCTTTTGGCTAAGATCAAGTGTAGTATCTGTTCTTATCAGTTTAATATCTGATACGTCCCCTACCCGGGGACCATATATTAAATTGATTTTTGGAACAGGGAGATGGAATAGGGGCTTGCTCCGTCCACTCCACGCATCGACCTGGTCTTGCAGTATCTCCAGGAACGGTGCACTCACTCCTCCTAACTTTGTCAAAGTAAATGTTTTGGTACGCTAATCTGCGATGGGTTAAAGGCAATGCAAAAAAAAAGAAATCATTAGATGGGCAACGCTCTGTTTAATCTGCGTTATGTTTTCCCGCCCTTTTTGTTAAAAAAAAAACGTCCGTGTGTGTGTGTGTGTGTGTGTGTGTGTGTGTGTGTGTGTGTGTGTAAATGGCTGCATTTACATAGCGCTTTACAATTTGTTCCTCACATTTTACCCATTCACTCAGACGTTCACACACCGATGGCGGAGGCAACCATGCAAGGTGCCAACCTACCTGCTCATCAGGAGCAATTAGGGGATAAGTGTCTTTAAACAAAGCACAATTGATGCAAACACAGACAACGTGTTGTAAATGCTAGTACAGTAACATCCACCCCCCTGCGTACTGTATCAGCCGCGCCGGGCGTGCCCGCTGGCCATAATGGGGGTTATCGCTTCTCGGCCTTTTGGCTAAGATCAAGTGTAGTATCTGTTCTTATCAGTTTAATATCTGATACGTCCCCTACCCGGGGACCATATATTAAATTGATTTTTGGAACAGGGAGATGGAATAGGGGCTTGCTCCGTCCACTCCACGCATCGACCTGGTCTTGCAGTATCTCCAGGAACGGTGCACTCACTCCTCCTAACTTTGTCAAAGTAAATGTTTTGGTACGCTAATCTGCGATGGGTTAAAGGCAATGCAAAAAAAAAGAAATCATTAGATGGGCAACGCTCTGTTTAATCTGCGTTATGTTTTCCCGCCCTTTTTGTTAAAAAAAAAAAAAAAAAAAAAAAAAACGTCCTCATGTGTATGTGTGTGTGTGTGTGTGTGTGTGTGTGTGTGTGTGTGTGTAAATGGCTGCATTTACATAGCGCTTTACAATTTGTTCCTCACATTTTACCCATTCACTCAGACGTTCACACACCGATGGCGGAGGCAACCATGCAAGGTGCCAACCTACCTGCTCATCAGGAGCAATTAGGGGATAAGTGTCTTTAAACAAAGCACAATTGATGCAAACACAGACAACGTGTTGTAAATGCTAGTACAGTAACATCCACCCCCCTGCGTACTGTATCAGCCGCGCCGGGCGTGCCCGCTGGCCATAATGGGGGTTATCGCTTCTCGGCCTTTTGGCTAAGATCAAGTGTAGTATCTGTTCTTATCAGTTTAATATCTGATACGTCCCCTACCCGGGGACCATATATTAAATTGATTTTTGGAACAGGGAGATGGAATAGGGGCTTGCTCCGTCCACTCCACGCATCGACCTGGTCTTGCAGTATCTCCAGGAACGGTGCACTCACTCCTCCTAACTTTGTCAAAGTAAATGTTTTGGTACGCTAATCTGCGATGGGTTAAAGGCAATGCAAAAAAAAAGAAATCATTAGATGGGCAACGCTCTGTTTAATCTGCGTTATGTTTTCCCGCCCTTTTTGTTAAAAAAAAAAAAAAAAAAAAAAAAAACGTCCTCATGTGTATGTGTGTGTGTGTGTGTGTGTGTGTGTGTGTGTGTGTGTGTGTGTAAATGGCTGCATTTACATAGCGCTTTACAATTTGTTCCTCACATTTTACCCATTCACTCAGACGTTCACACACCGATGGCGGAGGCAACCATGCAAGGTGCCAACCTACCTGCTCATCAGGAGCAATTAGGGGATAAGTGTCTTTAAACAAAGCACAATTGATGCAAACACAGACAACGTGTTGTAAATGCTAGTACAGTAACATCCACCCCCCTGCGTACTGTATCAGCCGCGCCGGGCGTGCCCGCTGGCCATAATGGGGGTTATCGCTTCTCGGCCTTTTGGCTAAGATCAAGTGTAGTATCTGTTCTTATCAGTTTAATATCTGATACGTCCCCTACCCGGGGACCATATATTAAATTGATTTTTGGAACAGGGAGATGGAATAGGGGCTTGCTCCGTCCACTCCACGCATCGACCTGGTCTTGCAGTATCTCCAGGAACGGTGCACTCACTCCTCCTAACTTTGTCAAAGTAAATGTTTTGGTACGCTAATCTGCGATGGGTTAAAGGCAATGCAAAAAAAAAGAAATCATTAGATGGGCAACGCTCTGTTTAATCTGCGTTATGTTTTCCCGCCCTTTTTGTTAAAAAAAAAACGTCCGTGTGTGTGTGTGTGTGTGTGTGTGTGTGTGTGTGTGTGTGTGTGTGTGTAAATGGCTGCATTTACATAGCGCTTTACAATTTGTTCCTCACATTTTACCCATTCACTCAGACGTTCACACACCGATGGCGGAGGCAACCATGCAAGGTGCCAACCTACCTGCTCATCAGGAGCAATTAGGGGATAAGTGTCTTTAAACAAAGCACAATTGATGCAAACACAGACAACGTGTTGTAAATGCTAGTACAGTAACATCCACCCCCCTGCGTACTGTATCAGCCGCGCCGGGCGTGCCCGCTGGCCATAATGGGGGTTATCGCTTCTCGGCCTTTTGGCTAAGATCAAGTGGATGACCGGTGTATGCTGTTCCTGGTTTTGTTTGCTTGTTTATTATTTTTCTCACATTTCCACAGTCGTGCGGTGTATGGGACTGGAAATTGAGTTTTTTTTATTGTTTGTGCTGGCTTCTCCCTACGATGGCCAGCACTCCACGGCAGTCGACCCCTAGGGCTGGGTTACGGTTTTCGGCGAGGTTCATATGGAAGGATGGAACGATGCCCATGTGGAACAGAGATGTGTTTGTGGATGGTGTCATCATGACTCAACTCAAGTTGAAGGCGGACGATATTTTTTGCATCCAGCACAATGCCCAGGAGAGGGGCTACGATGTTTCCTTCAGATCCAGTTTGGGGCTCCAGGGGGTTTTGGAGGACTGCAAGCGGATGGAGGCTGATGTCGGACCCCTCAGCCATTTCGAGGTGTTTTCTCTGGACAGGCTGAATTTTCGAGTTATCAATGTCACAATGTACAACCCGTACGTGATCGATAAGGAGGTGACTGATTTTTTGGCCCCCTATGCTGAGGTGATATCTGAGGTCCGGAGGATCAGAGACAGACGTGGGATCTGGACGGGGCGGAGGCAGGTGCAGGTGCTCCTAAAGGCTGTTCCCGGTGGCTGTGACGGGCTGGCTCATCCCCCAGCCTTCTTTTCCTTGGGGCCTGATAGGGGGTATTTGTTTTATAACAACCAGCCCCCTTTCTGCCGAAGGTGCCGGGTGGCAGGGCACTCTGATGGAAAGTGTGGGGAGGTGAGGTGCCACCATTGCAAGGAGGAGGGCCACATGGCTAAAGATTGTAAGGTTGGTAAGAAATGCCACAACTGCAGTTCCACCGACCACCTGGTGAGGGCCTGTCCCCAGGAGCGGCGGTATTCGTCAGTGGTGGTGATGGGGAAGGAGCTTGCACCGAAGACCGGAGAGGAGGAAGAAAGTGCACCAGTGGCACCAGCACCAGCACCAATAGAGGCGATTCCTGTGGAGAAGGACGCAGAGGCGGAGACGGTACTCCTGGTTGGCAACAAGACAGTTTCCCCTTTGTCTTCCGATGGAGAGGCGATGGACGAGGAGGAGGTGGTCGGTGGAGCCAGCGGAGCCAGTGGAGCCAGTGGAGCCAGAAAACGGAGGTTAAGGGTTAAAAGGACTACACCTGGGTCAGAAGGTATGGGGGCAGGGGAAATTACCGGTGGGGGCCCACAAAAAAAGGTAAGGGGAGGGAAGGGAGGTAGGGTGGCCCTCTTAGTGCAACAGGTCGGTGGGGAGCAGGGGGTTGGTGGGGGAGTGGGTTTGGCGGATGTTGAGGCTGAGGGGGAGGGGGTTTGTTTACCGGTTTCCCCTGTCCTGGACAGTATGGACAGTATGGACCCTTTTGAGACTCCAAGCCTTGGGGAAGGTTTACAGGTGGGAGCACCCAACACTTTGCCTGCTTCTTGGGATAAGGGGGAGGATGGGGAGGACAGTTAAAAGTGGGGGTAGGGGTATTATTGTGGGTTGGTTTTTTTGTTTAATTTAATTTATTATTGTCAATGGCTTTCACAGTTGGCACTTTTAATGCACGGGGGTTGAGGGGTTCTGTTAAGAGGAGGGGCTTTTTTGATTATGTTGCCTCACTCAGGCTTACCGTTTGTTTTGTTCAAGAGGTGCACTTACGGGATGGGAGGGATTGTGGTGTGTTTTCAAAGGAATGGGACAAGGGGGAATCGTTTTGGTCAGTGGGGGGGGTTCACTCATCTGGTGTGGGGATACTGTTTGGAAACCGGGAGGCAAGGGTGGTGGGTTCTTTTGTAATTGTGCAGGGGAGGGTTATGGGGGTTGATGTGAATATTGGGGTTTTGAAATTGAGGGTGGTGGTGGTGTACGGGCCACAGAGGGCGGGTGAAAGGAGTGCCATGATGGAGGCTTTAAGGCCTTTTTTTGCCACAAACAGGCAGATGGTGGTGGGGGGTGATTTTAATGTGGATCTGGGGAGGGTGGGTGATCCAAGTGCTGGGTGTGTGGGTTCTTTTTTTAAGGGGCAGGGGCTTGTGGATGGAGGGAAGGCACTTACCCCTCGAATAGATGGTCCCACATGGCGTAACTCCCGGGGGGTAGCCAGGCGTCTCGATTATGTGTTTTTTTCTCGGTCCTTGGTCCTATTGTCGGGCCGGGTGGTCCCTGTTTTTTTCTCTGACCATGATGGGCTCCTCTTTCGGGTCCGGTCTAGCGCTCCTGTTTTCGGCCCCGGGTACTGGAGGTTGAACTCCAGTGTCCTTGGCGAGGATGAGTTCTGCAGTAGCTTTGTCTCCTTTTTCCGGGGGCTCGAGGGACTTAGGGCTTTGTTTTCTGGTGTGGTGGAGTGGTGGGAGGGGGCTAAGGAGAGGATAAAGGGGTTTTGTATTATGTATTGTCAACGGAGGGCGAAGGAGGCGGGGAGGGAAGTGCTCCGTCTTCAACACCTCCTCGAGCTCGAGTACACTTTGGGTAACCTAGGTGGCGCTGTAGACCAGCGGGCTTGTGACTCCCTTAAGACAGAACTTAGGGATGTCTATGAGGATAAGGCCCGTGCTTACCTGACGCGGTCACGTCGTGAGTTCTTGGAGAAGAATGAGACGTGTTCCGCAGCCTTTTTCAGCAGCGTGAGGGCTGATAAGGGAAGGAAGGTGATATCGGGAGTTAGGGACAGTCAGGGTCAGGTGGTTACTGAGACAGGGGAGATGGTAAGGGTCGCAACCGATCACTTCCGCTCCTTCTTCTGTGAACGAGTGGTGGATGAGGAGCGAGCAGAGGCTTTTTTGCAGCTTGTGGCTCAGAGGGTACCGTCAGACCTGGCTGAGGCTTTGGAGGCCCCTCTCTCTCTCGAGGAATTGGAGGGTGCCCTTCGTAGAATGGGCAAGCGTAAGGTTCCGGGCATCGATGGCCTGCCGGCTGAGTTTTATCTCATGTTTTGGGATATTCTCGGCCCGGTGGTTCTCGAGGTCCTGACCGAGGTCCTCCGCACAGGGGCACTGGGAGGGTCAATGGCTAAGGGGGTGATCTCACTTCTGTTTAAGAAGGGGGACGCCTCTGACCTTAAGAACTGGCGGCCATTGACCATGCTGTGTGTTGATTACAAGCTTTTGGCTAAGGTTCTCACAGACCGTCTGTGCACAGCTCTCCCAGATGCGGTCCATGTGGATCAGACGTGTGGGGTGGCTGGGCGCTCGTTGAGATGGAATCTCCAGCTCATCAGAGACGTCATCGCTTGGGCAGAGGATCGGGACCTGCCACTTATGGTGGTGGGTCTTGATCAGGCCAAAGCCTTTGATAGGGTTCACTGGGGTTTTATGTTCAAAGTTTTAGAGAGAATAGGCTTAGGGCGGGTTTTTGTTGGGTGGCTGCGTACTCTGTACACAGCAGTGGGGAGCACGGTTTCTGTTAATGGGCACTTGGGGGAGTTTTTTGGGTTGCACGCAGGGGTAAGACAGGGGTGTCCGCTCTCTCCCCTGCTCTACGTCCTTTATATGGAGCCCCTGGCGGCG
Source organism: Notolepis coatsorum (assembly GCF_963971535.1). Lineage (NCBI taxonomy): Eukaryota > Metazoa > Chordata > Actinopteri > Aulopiformes > Paralepididae > Notolepis > Notolepis coatsorum. Next base: position 710,791 of record NW_028174865.1, read on the forward strand.
GCCATTAGGGCTGACCCGGGTGTGAAGGGTATCCTGGTACCAGGCAGCAGGGGCCTGAGGGTCAAGTTGTCGCAGTATGCGGATGATACCACACTGCTACTGGACAACGATGCGTGTCTGAGTCGGTCTTTGGAGATCTTCCAGGACTTTGGCCGGGTGTCTGGCGCGGAGCTCAACCGTGCTAAATCCTCGGTTAAGTTCTTTGGGCGGTGGAAGAGTAGGTCAGACGTACCAGGAGGGCTGTCGCTCTGTGAAGGGGCCCTGAGGATTCTTGGGGTCCTCTTTGAGGCAGCCCACAGTGCCACGGTCAACTGGACCAGGCGAATAGATGCAGTTCATAAAAAGTTTGCCCTCTGGAAGGCCAGGAGACTGACCTTTACGGGGAAGGTACTGGTTTTGAAGGTAGACGTGTTGCCGTCCCTCCTGTACCTGGCGTACATCTTTCCGATGCCGGCCAGCATGCGGAGGCCGCTCACTCGGCTTGTGTTTCGTTTCATGTGGGGGGGGAGTTATGAATACGTGGCGAGGGCACGCATGTTGGCTCCGGTGGGGGAAGGGGGGAGGGACGTGCCCCATTTCCCACTCAAGTTGGACTGCATTTTTGTTTCTTTTTTGCTCAAAGAATTGTCCTCTCCGGTAGTCCATCCATCTGGCTACTTCCTCCGGTTCTACTTTGCCTACCCGGCAAGGAGGGTCATGGCCTGGTCCAATTCGGCCCCCCGGGCGGAGCAGTTGCCGTGGCATTTTGGCCACGCGGCAAAGTGGCTGCGGGCTCATCCTGGGGTTTTGGAAGGGGATGTGGGGTTGGACCAGAAGAGGCTCTATGCCGAGGTGAGACAGGGAGTGACCGCGCCAGCTGTGGTGGGGATACCCGCTACAGTTTGGTTGTCGGTACAACTGCCTGGCCTGGACAATGGGCTCAAGGATTTAGGATGGCTGATGTTACACAGGAGTTTGCCGGTGCGTGAGATCATGCACCGGCATGGCTTGGCGAGATCCCCGGTGTGCCCCAGAGCTGGTTGCTTTGTGGACGAGACTATTAGACACGTCATGTGGGACTGTCCTTTTGCAGGGGTGGTGTGGGCTAGGGCATCTGTGTTGATTGGGAGGTTGGAGGGGAGTGTTGGGGTCACATGGGCAAGATTGGAGAGAGGGATTGGGAGAGCTGGGGGGGGGCGTAGGGGGCGTCTCCTGCAATGGCTGCTCATGGGCCTTTTTAAGAAGGGGCTGTGGGAGGCCAGACAGGCTCTGGTTAAAAAGGCGGTGGATTGGGGGGTGGAGGGGGTTGTTAGGAGAGTAGAGGGGGACGTAAAGGGAAGGATGCGGTGGGATGTGAAGAGGTGGGGACATCATGCTGCTAGGGAGAGATGGAAGGGGGGTTTAGGTTTGATGGAAGGGATGTAGTGGTTGCTTAGGATATTGACATATGGTTTTTTTTGTGGAGACCGGAAAGTGCATAAGTGGAAAATGGGGACATGGTTTTTTGTCTTGGATAGTGGGCTATTGTTTTGGGTGGGATAAAGGGAGGTTTTGGTTAACAGTGGGTGGTTTAATTTGGGGTTCATTTTCATTTTCAACTGTAACAGGGACAGCATACAATAAGGAACATAAAATGAAAATGTAGAAATGCAAATGTTCAGGAAAGTTTTTGTTTGGATTAGTAGGGAAAGGTAAATTAAGAATGTGTGCACATGTATGGGTGTTTTAAATAGTATGATAGGAAGTCGTTTTGTAGTTTGTATGGTATAGGGACAGATAGGATGTGATAACATGTATATGATTATTTTTGATATAAAATTAAGAAAGAAGGTAAAAACTCCCCTCCCAGCTGGTTGGAGGGGAGGAGAAGCCCGATTTCACAAAAAAAAAAAAAAAAAAAAAAAATCTGTTCTTATCAGTTTAATATCTGATACGTCCCCTACCCGGGGACCATATATTAAATTGATTTTTGGAACAGGGAGATGGAATAGGGGCTTGCTCCGTCCACTCCACGCATCGACCTGGTCTTGCAGTATCTCCAGGAACGGTGCACTAACTCCTCCTAACTTTGTCAAAGTAAATGTTTTGGTACGCTAATCTGCGATGGGTTAAAGGCAATGCAAAAAAAAAGAAATCATTAGATGGGCAACGCTCTGTTTAATCTGCGTTATGTTTTCCCGCCCTTTTTGTTAAAAAAAAAAAAAAAAAAAAAAAAAAACGTCCTCATGTGTATGTGTGTGTGTGTGTGTGTGTGTGTGTGTGTGTAAATGGCTGCATTTACATAGCGCTTTACAATTTGTTCCTCACATTTTACCCATTCACTCAGACGTTCACACACCGATGGCGGAGGCAACCATGCAAGGTGCCAACCTACCTGCTCATCAGGAGCAATTAGGGGATAAGTGTCTTTAAACAAAGCACAATTGATGCAAACACAGACAACGTGTTGTAAATGCTAGTACAGTAACATCCACCCCCCTGCGTACTGTATCAGCCGCGCCGGGCGTGCCCGCTGGCCATAATGGGGGTTATCGCTTCTCGGCCTTTTGGCTAAGATCAAGTGTAGTATCTGTTCTTATCAGTTTAATATCTGATACGTCCCCTACCCGGGGACCATATATTAAATTGATTTTTGGAACAGGGAGATGGAATAGGGGCTTGCTCCGTCCACTCCACGCATCGACCTGGTCTTGCAGTATCTCCAGGAACGGTGCACTCACTCCTCCTAACTTTGTCAAAGTAAATGTTTTGGTACGCTAATCTGCGATGGGTTAAAGGCAATGCAAAAAAAAAGAAATCATTAGATGGGCAACGCTCTGTTTAATCTGCGTTATGTTTTCCCGCCCTTTTTGTTAAAAAAAAAAAAAAAAAAAAAAAAAAACGTCCTCATGTGTATGTGTGTGTGTGTGTGTGTGTGTGTGTGTGTGTGTGTAAATGGCTGCATTTACATAGCGCTTTACAATTTGTTCCTCACATTTTACCCATTCACTCAGACGTTCACACACCGATGGCGGAGGCAACCATGCAAGGTGCCAACCTACCTGCTCATCAGGAGCAATTAGGGGATAAGTGTCTTTAAACAAAGCACAATTGATGCAAACACAGACAACGTGTTGTAAATGCTAGTACAGTAACATCCACCCCCCTGCGTACTGTATCAGCCGCGCCGGGCGTGCCCGCTGGCCATAATGGGGGTTATCGCTTCTCGGCCTTTTGGCTAAGATCAAGTGTAGTATCTGTTCTTATCAGTTTAATATCTGATACGTCCCCTACCCGGGGACCATATATTAAATTGATTTTTGGAACAGGGAGATGGAATAGGGGCTTGCTCCGTCCACTCCACGCATCGACCTGGTCTTGCAGTATCTCCAGGAACGGTGCACTCACTCCTCCTAACTTTGTCAAAGTAAATGTTTTGGTACGCTAATCTGCGATGGGTTAAAGGCAATGCAAAAAAAAAGAAATCATTAGATGGGCAACGCTCTGTTTAATCTGCGTTATGTTTTCCCGCCCTTTTTGTTAAAAAAAAAACGTCCGTGTGTGTGTGTGTGTGTGTGTGTGTGTGTGTGTGTGTGTGTGTGTGTAAATGGCTGCATTTACATAGCGCTTTACAATTTGTTCCTCACATTTTACCCATTCACTCAGACGTTCACACACCGATGGCGGAGGCAACCATGCAAGGTGCCAACCTACCTGCTCATCAGGAGCAATTAGGGGATAAGTGTCTTTAAACAAAGCACAATTGATGCAAACACAGACAACGTGTTGTAAATGCTAGTACAGTAACATCCACCCCCCTGCGTACTGTATCAGCCGCGCCGGGCGTGCCCGCTGGCCATAATGGGGGTTATCGCTTCTCGGCCTTTTGGCTAAGATCAAGTGTAGTATCTGTTCTTATCAGTTTAATATCTGATACGTCCCCTACCCGGGGACCATATATTAAATTGATTTTTGGAACAGGGAGATGGAATAGGGGCTTGCTCCGTCCACTCCACGCATCGACCTGGTCTTGCAGTATCTCCAGGAACGGTGCACTCACTCCTCCTAACTTTGTCAAAGTAAATGTTTTGGTACGCTAATCTGCGATGGGTTAAAGGCAATGCAAAAAAAAAGAAATCATTAGATGGGCAACGCTCTGTTTAATCTGCGTTATGTTTTCCCGCCCTTTTTGTTAAAAAAAAAACGTCCGTGTGTGTGTGTGTGTGTGTGTGTGTGTGTGTGTGTGTGTGTGTGTGTGTAAATGGCTGCATTTACATAGCGCTTTACAATTTGTTCCTCACATTTTACCCATTCACTCAGACGTTCACACACCGATGGCGGAGGCAACCATGCAAGGTGCCAACCTACCTGCTCATCAGGAGCAATTAGGGGATAAGTGTCTTTAAACAAAGCACAATTGATGCAAACACAGACAACGTGTTGTAAATGCTAGTACAGTAACATCCACCCCCCTGCGTACTGTATCAGCCGCGCCGGGCGTGCCCGCTGGCCATAATGGGGGTTATCGCTTCTCGGCCTTTTGGCTAAGATCAAGTGTAGTATCTGTTCTTATCAGTTTAATATCTGATACGTCCCCTACCCGGGGACCATATATTAAATTGATTTTTGGAACAGGGAGATGGAATAGGGGCTTGCTCCGTCCACTCCACGCATCGACCTGGTCTTGCAGTATCTCCAGGAACGGTGCACTCACTCCTCCTAACTTTGTCAAAGTAAATGTTTTGGTACGCTAATCTGCGATGGGTTAAAGGCAATGCAAAAAAAAAGAAATCATTAGATGGGCAACGCTCTGTTTAATCTGCGTTATGTTTTCCCGCCCTTTTTGTTAAAAAAAAAAAAAAAAAAAAAAAAAAAACGTCCTCATGTGTATGTGTGTGTGTGTGTGTGTGTGTGTGTGTGTGTGTGTGTGTGTGTGTAAATGGCTGCATTTACATAGCGCTTTACAATTTGTTCCTCACATTTTACCCATTCACTCAGACGTTCACACACCGATGGCGGAGGCAACCATGCAAGGTGCCAACCTACCTGCTCATCAGGAGCAATTAGGGGATAAGTGTCTTTAAACAAAGCACAATTGATGCAAACACAGACAACGTGTTGTAAATGCTAGTACAGTAACATCCACCCCCCTGCGTACTGTATCAGCCGCGCCGGGCGTGCCCGCTGGCCATAATGGGGGTTATCGCTTCTCGGCCTTTTGGCTAAGATCAAGTGTAGTATCTGTTCTTATCAGTTTAATATCTGATACGTCCCCTACCCGGGGACCATATATTAAATTGATTTTTGGAACAGGGAGATGGAATAGGGGCTTGCTCCGTCCACTCCACGCATCGACCTGGTCTTGCAGTATCTCCAGGAACGGTGCACTCACTCCTCCTAACTTTGTCAAAGTAAATGTTTTGGTACGCTAATCTGCGATGGGTTAAAGGCAATGCAAAAAAAAAGAAATCATTAGATGGGCAACGCTCTGTTTAATCTGCGTTATGTTTTCCCGCCCTTTTTGTTAAAAAAAAAAAAAAAAAAAAAAAAAACGTCCTCATGTGTATGTGTGTGTGTGTGTGTGTGTGTGTGTGTGTGTGTGTGTGTGTGTAAATGGCTGCATTTACATAGCGCTTTACAATTTGTTCCTCACATTTTACCCATTCACTCAGACGTTCACACACCGATGGCGGAGGCAACCATGCAAGGTGCCAACCTACCTGCTCATCAGGAGCAATTAGGGGATAAGTGTCTTTAAACAAAGCACAATTGATGCAAACACAGACAACGTGTTGTAAATGCTAGTACAGTAACATCCACCCCCCTGCGTACTGTATCAGCCGCGCCGGGCGTGCCCGCTGGCCATAATGGGGGTTATCGCTTCTCGGCCTTTTGGCTAAGATCAAGTGTAGTATCTGTTCTTATCAGTTTAATATCTGATACGTCCCCTACCCGGGGACCATATATTAAATTGATTTTTGGAACAGGGAGATGGAATAGGGGCTTGCTCCGTCCACTCCACGCATCGACCTGGTCTTGCAGTATCTCCAGGAACGGTGCACTCACTCCTCCTAACTTTGTCAAAGTAAATGTTTTGGTACGCTAATCTGCGATGGGTTAAAGGCAATGCAAAAAAAAAGAAATCATTAGATGGGCAACGCTCTGTTTAATCTGCGTTATGTTTTCCCGCCCTTTTTGTTAAAAAAAAAAAAAAAAAAAAAAAAAAAACGTCCTCATGTGTATGTGTGTGTGTGTGTGTGTGTGTGTGTGTGTGTGTGTGTGTGTGTGTAAATGGCTGCATTTACATAGCGCTTTACAATTTGTTCCTCACATTTTACCCATTCACTCAGACGTTCACACACCGATGGCGGAGGCAACCATGCAAGGTGCCAACCTACCTGCTCATCAGGAGCAATTAGGGGATAAGTGTCTTTAAACAAAGCACAATTGATGCAAACACAGACAACGTGTTGTAAATGCTAGTACAGTAACATCCACCCCCCTGCGTACTGTATCAGCCGCGCCGGGCGTGCCCGCTGGCCATAATGGGGGTTATCGCTTCTCGGCCTTTTGGCTAAGATCAAGTGTAGTATCTGTTCTTATCAGTTTAATATCTGATACGTCCCCTACCCGGGGACCATATATTAAATTGATTTTTGGAACAGGGAGATGGAATAGGGGCTTGCTCCGTCCACTCCACGCATCGACCTGGTCTTGCAGTATCTCCAGGAACGGTGCACTCACTCCTCCTAACTTTGTCAAAGTAAATGTTTTGGTACGCTAATCTGCGATGGGTTAAAGGCAATGCAAAAAAAAAGAAATCATTAGATGGGCAACGCTCTGTTTAATCTGCGTTATGTTTTCCCGCCCTTTTTGTTAAAAAAAAAAAAAAAAAAAAAAAAAACGTCCTCATGTGTATGTGTGTGTGTGTGTGTGTGTGTGTGTGTGTGTGTGTGTGTAAATGGCTGCATTTACATAGCGCTTTACAATTTGTTCCTCACATTTTACCCATTCACTCAGACGTTCACACACCGATGGCGGAGGCAACCATGCAAGGTGCCAACCTACCTGCTCATCAGGAGCAATTAGGGGATAAGTGTCTTTAAACAAAGCACAATTGATGCAAACACAGACAACGTGTTGTAAATGCTAGTACAGTAACATCCACCCCCCTGCGTACTGTATCAGCCGCGCCGGGCGTGCCCGCTGGCCATAATGGGGGTTATCGCTTCTCGGCCTTTTGGCTAAGATCAAGTGTAGTATCTGTTCTTATCAGTTTAATATCTGATACGTCCCCTACCCGGGGACCATATATTAAATTGATTTTTGGAACAGGGAGATGGAATAGGGGCTTGCTCCGTCCACTCCACGCATCGACCTGGTCTTGCAGTATCTCCAGGAACGGTGCACTCACTCCTCCTAACTTTGTCAAAGTAAATGTTTTGGTACGCTAATCTGCGATGGGTTAAAGGCAATGCAAAAAAAAAGAAATCATTAGATGGGCAACGCTCTGTTTAATCTGCGTTATGTTTTCCCGCCCTTTTTGTTAAAAAAAAAACGTCCGTGTGTGTGTGTGTGTGTGTGTGTGTGTGTGTGTGTGTGTGTGTGTGTAAATGGCTGCATTTACATAGCGCTTTACAATTTGTTCCTCACATTTTACCCATTCACTCAGACGTTCACACACCGATGGCGGAGGCAACCATGCAAGGTGCCAACCTACCTGCTCATCAGGAGCAATTAGGGGATAAGTGTCTTTAAACAAAGCACAATTGATGCAAACACAGACAACGTGTTGTAAATGCTAGTACAGTAACATCCACCCCCCTGCGTACTGTATCAGCCGCGCCGGGCGTGCCCGCTGGCCATAATGGGGGTTATCGCTTCTCGGCCTTTTGGCTAAGATCAAGTGTAGTATCTGTTCTTATCAGTTTAATATCTGATACGTCCCCTACCCGGGGACCATATATTAAATTGATTTTTGGAACAGGGAGATGGAATAGGGGCTTGCTCCGTCCACTCCACGCATCGACCTGGTCTTGCAGTATCTCCAGGAACGGTGCACTCACTCCTCCTAACTTTGTCAAAGTAAATGTTTTGGTACGCTAATCTGCGATGGGTTAAAGGCAATGCAAAAAAAAAGAAATCATTAGATGGGCAACGCTCTGTTTAATCTGCGTTATGTTTTCCCGCCCTTTTTGTTAAAAAAAAAAAAAGAAAAAAAAAAAAAACGTCCTCATGTGTATGTGTGTGTGTGTGTGTGTGTGTGTGTGTGTGTGTGTGTAAATGGCTGCATTTACATAGCGCTTTACAATTTGTTCCTCACATTTTACCCATTCACTCAGACGTTCACACACCGATGGCGGAGGCAACCATGCAAGGTGCCAACCTACCTGCTCATCAGGAGCAATTAGGGGATAAGTGTCTTTAAACAAAGCACAATTGATGCAAACACAGACAACGTGTTGTAAATGCTAGTACAGTAACATCCACCCCCCTGCGTACTGTATCAGCCGCGCCGGGCGTGCCCGCTGGCCATAATGGGGGTTATCGCTTCTCGGCCTTTTGGCTAAGATCAAGTGTAGTATCAGTTTAATATCTGATACGTCCCCTACCCGGGGACCATATATTAAATTGATTTTTGGAACAGGGAGATGGAATAGGGGCTTGCTCCGTCCACTCCACGCATCGACCTGGTCTTGCAGTATCTCCAGGAACGGTGCACTCACTCCTCCTAACTTTGTCAAAGTAAATGTTTTGGTACGCTAATCTGCGATGGGTTAAAGGCAATGCAAAAAAAAAGAAATCATTAGATGGGCAACGCTCTGTTTAATCTGCGTTATGTTTTCCCGCCCTTTTTGTTAAAAAAAAAAAAAAAAAAAAAAAAACGTCCTCATGTGTATGTGTGTGTGTGTGTGTGTGTGTGTGTGTGTGTGTGTGTGTGTGTAAATGGCTGCATTTACATAGCGCTTTACAATTTGTTCCTCACATTTTACCCATTCACTCAGACGTTCACACACCGATGGCGGAGGCAACCATGCAAGGTGCCAACCTACCTGCTCATCAGGAGCAATTAGGGGATAAGTGTCTTTAAACAAAGCACAATTGATGCAAACACAGACAACGTGTTGTAAATGCTAGTACAGTAACATCCACCCCCCTGCGTACTGTATCAGCCGCGCCGGGCGTGCCCGCTGGCCATAATGGGGGTTATCGCTTCTCGGCCTTTTGGCTAAGATCAAGTGTAGTATCTGTTCTTATCAGTTTAATATCTGATACGTCCCCTACCCGGGGACCATATATTAAATTGATTTTTGGAACAGGGAGATGGAATAGGGGCTTGCTCCGTCCACTCCACGCATCGACCTGGTCTTGCAGTATCTCCAGGAACGGTGCACTCACTCCTCCTAACTTTGTCAAAGTAAATGTTTTGGTACGCTAATCTGCGATGGGTTAAAGGCAATGCAAAAAAAAAGAAATCATTAGATGGGCAACGCTCTGTTTAATCTGCGTTATGTTTTCCCGCCCTTTTTGTTAAAAAAAAAAAAAAAAAAAAAAAAAACGTCCTCATGTGTATGTGTGTGTGTGTGTGTGTGTGTGTGTGTGTGTGTGTGTGTGTGTAAATGGCTGCATTTACATAGCGCTTTACAATTTGTTCCTCACATTTTACCCATTCACTCAGACGTTCACACACCGATGGCGGAGGCAACCATGCAAGGTGCCAACCTACCTGCTCATCAGGAGCAATTAGGGGATAAGTGTCTTTAAACAAAGCACAATTGATGCAAACACAGACAACGTGTTGTAAATGCTAGTACAGTAACATCCACCCCCCTGCGTACTGTATCAGCCGCGCCGGGCGTGCCCGCTGGCCATAATGGGGGTTATCGCTTCTCGGCCTTTTGGCTAAGATCAAGTGTAGTATCTGTTCTTATCAGTTTAATATCTGATACGTCCCCTACCCGGGGACCATATATTAAATTGATTTTTGGAACAGGGAGATGGAATAGGGGCTTGCTCCGTCCACTCCACGCATCGACCTGGTCTTGCAGTATCTCCAGGAACGGTGCACTCACTCCTCCTAACTTTGTCAAAGTAAATGTTTTGGTACGCTAATCTGCGATGGGTTAAAGGCAATGCAAAAAAAAAGAAATCATTAGATGGGCAACGCTCTGTTTAATCTGCGTTATGTTTTCCCGCCCTTTTTGTTAAAAAAAAAAAAAAAAAAAAAAAAAAACGTCCTCATGTGTATGTGTGTGTGTGTGTGTGTGTGTGTGTGTGTGTGTGTGTGTAAATGGCTGCATTTACATAGCGCTTTACAATTTGTTCCTCACATTTTACCCATTCACTCAGACGTTCACACACCGATGGCGGAGGCAACCATGCAAGGTGCCAACCTACCTGCTCATCAGGAGCAATTAGGGGATAAGTGTCTTTAAACAAAGCACAATTGATGCAAACACAGACAACGTGTTGTAAATGCTAGTACAGTAACATCCACCCCCCTGCGTACTGTATCAGCCGCGCCGGGCGTGCCCGCTGGCCATAATGGGGGTTATCGCTTCTCGGCCTTTTGGCTAAGATCAAGTGTAGTATCTGTTCTTATCAGTTTAATATCTGATACGTCCCCTACCCGGGGACCATATATTAAATTGATTTTTGGAACAGGGAGATGGAATAGGGGCTTGCTCCGTCCACTCCACGCATCGACCTGGTCTTGCAGTATCTCCAGGAACGGTGCACTCACTCCTCCTAACTTTGTCAAAGTAAATGTTTTGGTACGCTAATCTGCGATGGGTTAAAGGCAATGCAAAAAAAAAGAAATCATTAGATGGGCAACGCTCTGTTTAATCTGCGTTATGTTTTCCCGCCCTTTTTGTTAAAAAAAAAAAAAAAAAAAAAAACGTCCTCATGTGTATGTGTGTGTGTGTGTGTGTGTGTGTGTGTGTGTGTGTGTGTAAATGGCTGCATTTACATAGCGCTTTACAATTTGTTCCTCACATTTTACCCATTCACTCAGACGTTCACACACCGATGGCGGAGGCAACCATGCAAGGTGCCAACCTACCTGCTCATCAGGAGCAATTAGGGGATAAGTGTCTTTAAACAAAGCACAATTGATGCAAACACAGACAACGTGTTGTAAATGCTAGTACAGTAACATCCACCCCCCTGCGTACTGTATCAGCCGCGCCGGGCGTGCCCGCTGGCCATAATGGGGGTTATCGCTTCTCGGCCTTTTGGCTAAGATCAAGTGTAGTATCTGTTCTTATCAGTTTAATATCTGATACGTCCCCTACCCGGGGACCATATATTAAATTGATTTTTGGAACAGGGAGATGGAATAGGGGCTTGCTCCGTCCACTCCACGCATCGACCTGGTCTTGCAGTATCTCCAGGAACGGTGCACTCACTCCTCCTAACTTTGTCAAAGTAAATGTTTTGGTACGCTAATCTGCGATGGGTTAAAGGCAATGCAAAAAAAAGAAATCATTAGATGGGCAACGCTCTGTTTAATCTGCGTTATGTTTTCCCGCCCTTTTTGTTAAAAAAAAAAAAAAAAAAAAAAAAAAAACGTCCTCATGTGTATGTGTGTGTGTGTGTGTGTGTGTGTGTGTGTGTGTGTGTGTAAATGGCTGCATTTACATAGCGCTTTACAATTTGTTCCTCACATTTTACCCATTCACTCAGACGTTCACACACCGATGGCGGAGGCAACCATGCAAGGTGCCAACCTACCTGCTCATCAGGAGCAATTAGGGGATAAGTGTCTTTAAACAAAGCACAATTGATGCAAACACAGACAACGTGTTGTAAATGCTAGTACAGTAACATCCACCCCCCTGCGTACTGTATCAGCCGCGCCGGGCGTGCCCGCTGGCCATAATGGGGGTTATCGCTTCTCGGCCTTTTGGCTAAGATCAAGTGTAGTATCTGTTCTTATCAGTTTAATATCTGATACGTCCCCTACCCGGGGACCATATATTAAATTGATTTTTGGAACAGGGAGATGGAATAGGGGCTTGCTCCGTCCACTCCACGCATCGACCTGGTCTTGCAGTATCTCCAGGAACGGTGCACTCACTCCTCCTAACTTTGTCAAAGTAAATGTTTTGGTACGCTAATCTGCGATGGGTTAAAGGCAATGCAAAAAAAAAGAAATCATTAGATGGGCAACGCTCTGTTTAATCTGCGTTATGTTTTCCCGCCCTTTTTGTTAAAAAAAAAACGTCCGTGTGTGTGTGTGTGTGTGTGTGTGTGTGTGTGTGTGTGTGTGTGTGTGTGTAAATGGCTGCATTTACATAGCGCTTTACAATTTGTTCCTCACATTTTACCCATTCACTCAGACGTTCACACACCGATGGCGGAGGCAACCATGCAAGGTGCCAACCTACCTGCTCATCAGGAGCAATTAGGGGATAAGTGTCTTTAAACAAAGCACAATTGATGCAAACACAGACAACGTGTTGTAAATGCTAGTACAGTAACATCCACCCCCCTGCGTACTGTATCAGCCGCGCCGGGCGTGCCCGCTGGCCATAATGGGGGTTATCGCTTCTCGGCCTTTTGGCTAAGATCAAGTGTAGTATCTGTTCTTATCAGTTTAATATCTGATACGTCCCCTACCCGGGGACCATATATTAAATTGATTTTTGGAACAGGGAGATGGAATAGGGGCTTGCTCCGTCCACTCCACGCATCGACCTGGTCTTGCAGTATCTCCAGGAACGGTGCACTCACTCCTCCTAACTTTGTCAAAGTAAATGTTTTGGTACGCTAATCTGCGATGGGTTAAAGGCAATGCAAAAAAAAAGAAATCATTAGATGGGCAATGCTCAGTTTAATCTGCGTTATGTTTTCCCGCCCTTTTTGTTAAAAAAAAAAACGTCCGTGTGTGTGTGTGTGTGTGTGTGTGTGTGTGTAAATGGCTGCATTTACATAGCGCTTTACAATTTGTTCCTCACATTTTACCCATTCACTCAGACGTTCACACACCGATGGCGGAGGCAACCATGCAAGGTGCCAACCTACCTGCTCATCAGGAGCAATTAGGGGATAAGTGTCTTTAAACAAAGCACAATTGATGCAAACACAGACAACGTGTTGTAAATGCTAGTACAGTAACATCCACCCCCCTGCGTCCTGTATCAGCCGCGCCGGGCGTGCCCGCTGGCCATAATGGGGGTTATCGCTTCTCGGCCTTTTGGCTAAGATCAAGTGGATGACCGGTGTATGCTGTTCCTGGTTTTGTTTGCTTGTTTATTATTTTTCTCACATTTCCACAGTCGTGCGGTGTATGGGACTGGAAATTGAGTTTTTTTTTTATTGTTTGTGCTGGCTTCTCCCTACGATGGCCAGCACTCCACGGCAGTCGACCCCTAGGGCTGGGTTACGGTTTTCGGCGAGGTTCATATGGAAGGATGGAACGATGCCCATGTGGAACAGAGATGTGTTTGTGGATGGTGTCATCATGACTCAACTCAAGTTGAAGGCGGACGATATTTTTTGCATCCAGCACAATGCCCAGGAGAGGGGCTACGATGTTTCCTTCAGATCCAGTTTGGGGCTCCAGGGGGTTTTGGAGGACTGCAAGCGGATGGAGGCTGATGTCGGACCCCTCAGCCATTTCGAGGTGTTTTCTCTGGACAGGCTGAATTTTCGAGTTATCAATGTCACAATGTACAACCCGTACGTGATTGATAAGGAGGTGACTGATTTTTTGGCCCCCTACGCTGAGGTGATATCTGAGGTCCGGAGGATCAGAGACAGACGTGGGATCTGGACGGGGCGGAGGCAGGTGCAGGTGCTCCTAAAGGCTGTTCCCGGTGGCTGTGACGGCTGGCTCATCCCCCAGCCTTCTTTTCCTTGGGGCCTGATAGGGGGTATTTGTTTTATAACAACCAGCCCCCTTTCTGCCGAAGGTGCCGGGTGGCAGGGCACTCTGATGGAAAGTGTGGGGAGGTGAGGTGCCACCATTGCAAGGAGGAGGGCCACATGGCTAAAGATTGTAAGGTTGGTAAGAAATGCCACAACTGCAGTTCCACCGACCACCTGGTGAGGGCCTGTCCCCAGGAGCGGCGGTATTCGTCAGTGGTGGTGATGGGGAAGGAGCTTGCACCGAAGACCGGAGAGGAGGAAGAAAGTGCACCAGTGGCACCAGCACCAGCACCAATAGAGGCGTTTCCTGTGGAGAAGGACGCAGAGGCGGAGACGGTACTCCTGGTTGGCAACAAGACAGTTTCCCCTTTGTCTTCCGATGGAGAGGCGATGGACGAGGAGGAGGTGGTCGGTGGAGCCAGCGGAGCCAGTGGAGCCAGTGGAGCCAGAAAACGGAGGTTAAGGGTTAAAAGGACTACACCTGGGTCAGAAGGTATGGGGGCAGGGGAAATTACCGGTGGGGGCCCACAAAAAAAGGTAAGGGGAGGGAAGGGAGGTAGGGTGGCCCTCTTAGTGCAACAGGTCGGTGGGGAGCAGGGGGTTGGTGGGGGAGTGGGTTTGGCGGATGTTGAGGCTGAGGGGGAGGGGGTTTGTTTACCGGTTTCCCCTGTCCTGGACAGTATGGACAGTATGGACCCTTTTGAGACTCCAAGCCTTGGGGAAGGGTTACATGTGGGAGCACCCAACACTTTGCCTGCTTCTTGGGATAAGGGGGAGGATGGGGAGGACAGTTAAAAGTGGGGGTAGGGGTATTATTGTGGGTTGGTTTTTTTGTTTAATTTTATTTTATTATTGTCAATGGCTTTCACAGTGGGCACTTTTAATGCACGGGGGTTGAGGGGTTCTGTTAAGAGGAGGGGCTTTTTTGATTATGTTGCCTCACTCAGGCTTACCGTTTGTTTTGTTCAAGAGGTGCACTTACGGGATGGGAGGGATTGTGGTGTGTTTTCAAAGGAATGGGACAAGGGGGAATCGTTTTGGTCAGTGGGGGGGGTTCACTCATCTGGTGTGGGGATACTGTTTGGAAACCGGGAGGCAAGGGTGGTGGGTTCTTTTGTAATTGTGCAGGGGAGGGTTATGGGGGTTGATGTGAATATTGGGGTTTTGAAATTGAGGGTGGTGGTGGTGTACGGGCCACAGAGGGCGGGTGAAAGGAGTGCCATGATGGAGGCTTTAAGGCCTTTTTTTGCCACAAACAGGCAGATGGTGGTGGGGGGTGATTTTAATGTGGATCTGGGGAGGGTGGGTGATCCAAGTGCTGGGTGTGTGGGTTCTTTTTTTAAGGGGCAGGGGCTTGTGGATGGAGGGAAGGCACTTACCCCTCGAATAGATGGTCCCACATGGCGTAACTCCCGGGGGGTAGCCAGGCGTCTCGATTATGTGTTTTTTTCTCGGTCCTTGGTCCTATTGTCGGGCCGGGTGGTCCCTGTTTTTTTCTCTGACCATGATGGGCTCCTCTTTCGGGTCCGGTCTAGCGCTCCTGTTTTCGGCCCCGGGTACTGGAGGTTGAACTCCAGTGTCCTTGGCGAGGATGAGTTCTGCAGTAGCTTTGTCTCCTTTTTCCGGGGGCTCGAGGGACTTAGGGCTTTGTTTTCTGGTGTGGTGGAGTGGTGGGAGGGGGCTAAGGAGAGGATAAAGGGGTTTTGTATTATGTATTGTCAACGGAGGGCGAAGGAGGCGGGGAGGGAAGTGCTCCGTCTTCAACACCTCTTCGAGCTCGAGTACACTTTGGGTAACCTAGGTGGCGCTGTAGACCAGCGGGCTTGTGACTCCCTTAAGACAGAACTTAGGGATGTCTATGAGGATAAGGCCCGTGCTTACCTGACGCGGTCACGTCGTGAGTTCTTGGAGAAGAATGAGACGTGTTCCGCAGCCTTTTTCAGCAGCGTGAGGGCTGATAAGGGAAGGAAGGTGATATCGGGAGTTAGGGACAGTCAGGGTCAGGTGGTTACTGAGACAGGGGAGATGGTAAGGGTCGCAACCGATCACTTCCGCTCCTTCTTCTGTGAACGAGTGGTGGATGAGGAGCGAGCAGAGGCTTTTTTGCAGCTTGTGGCTCAGAGGGTACCGTCAGACCTGGCTGAGGCTTTGGAGGCCCCTCTCTCTCTCGAGGAATTGGAGGGTGCCCTTCGTAGAATGGGCAAGCGTAAGGTTCCGGGCATCGATGGCCTGCCGGCTGAGTTTTATCTCATGTTTTGGGATATTCTCGGCCCGGTGGTTCTCGAGGTCCTGACCGAGGTCCTCCGCACAGGGGCACTGGGAGGGTCAATGGCTAAGGGGGTGATCTCACTTCTGTTTAAGAAGGGGGACGCCTCTGACCTTAAGAACTGGCGGCCATTGACCATGCTGTGTGTTGATTACAAGCTTTTGGCTAAGGTTCTCACAGACCGTCTGTGCACAGCTCTCCCAGATGCGGTCCATGTGGATCAGACGTGTGGGGTGGCTGGGCGCTCGTTGAGATGGAATCTCCAGCTCATCAGAGACGTCATCGCTTGGGCAGAGGATCGGGACCTGCCACTTATGGTGGTGGGTCTTGATCAGGCCAAAGCCTTTGATAGGGTTCACTGGGGTTTTATGTTCAAAGTTTTAGAGAGAATAGGCTTAGGGCGGGTTTTTGTTGGGTGGCTGCGTACTCTGTACACAGCAGTGGGGAGCACGGTTTCTGTTAATGGGCACTTGGGGGAGTTTTTTGGGTTGCACGCAGGGGTAAGACAGGGGTGTCCGCTCTCTCCCCTGCTCTACGTCCTTTATATGGAGCCCCTGGCGGCGGCCATTAGGGCTGACCCGGGTGTGAAGGGTATCCTGGTACCAGGCAGCAGGGGCCTGAGGGTCAAGTTGTCGCAGTATGCGGATGATACCACACTGCTACTGGACAACGATGCGTGTCTGAGTCGGTCTTTGGAGATCTTCCAGGACTTTGGCCGGGTGTCTGGCGCGGAGCTCAACCGTGCTAAATCCTCGGTTAAGTTCTTTGGGCGGTGGAAGAGTAGGTCAGACGTACCAGGAGGGCTGTCGCTCTGTGAAGGGGCCCTGAGGATTCTTGGGGTCCTCTTTGAGGCAGCCCACAGTGCCACGGTCAACTGGACCAGGCGAATAGATGCAGTTCATAAAAAGTTTGCCCTCTGGAAGGCCAGGAGACTGACCTTTACGGGGAAGGTACTGGTTTTGAAGGTAGACGTGTTGCCGTCCCTCCTGTACCTGGCGTACATCTTTCCGATGCCGGCCAGCATGCGGAGGCCGCTCACTCGGCTTGTGTTTCGTTTCATGTGGGGGGGGAGTTATGAATACGTGGCGAGGGCACGCATGTTGGCTCCGGTGGGGGAAGGGGGGAGGGACGTGCCCCATTTCCCACTCAAGTTGGACTGCATTTTTGTTTCTTTTTTGCTCAAAGAATTGTCCTCTCCGGTAGTCCATCCATCTGGCTACTTCCTCCGGTTCTACTTTGCCTACCCGGCAAGGAGGGTCATGGCCTGGTCCAATTCGGCCCCCCGGGCGGAGCAGTTGCCGTGGCATTTTGGCCACGCGGCAAAGTGGCTGCGGGCTCATCCTGGGGTTTTGGAAGGGGATGTGGGGTTGGACCAGAAGAGGCTCTATGCCGAGGTGAGACAGGGAGTGACCGCGCCAGCTGTGGTGGGGATACCCGCTACAGTTTGGTTGTCGGTACAACTGCCTGGCCTGGACAATGGGCTCAAGGATTTAGGATGGCTGATGTTACACAGGAGTTTGCCGGTGCGTGAGATCATGCACCGGCATGGCTTGGCGAGATCCCCGGTGTGCCCCAGAGCTGGTTGCTTTGTGGACGAGACTATTAGACACGTCATGTGGGACTGTCCTTTTGCAGGGGTGGTGTGGGCTAGGGCATCTGTGTTGATTGGGAGGTTGGAGGGGAGTGTTGGGGTCACATGGGCAAGATTGGAGAGAGGGATTGGGAGAGCTGGGGGGGGGGCGTAGGGGGCGTCTCCTGCAATGGCTGCTCATGGGCCTTTTTAAGAAGGGGCTGTGGGAGGCCAGACAGGCTCTGGTTAAAAAGGCGGTGGATTGGGGGGTGGAGGGGGTTGTTAGGAGAGTAGAGGGGGACGTAAAGGGAAGGATGCGGTGGGATGTGAAGAGGTGGGGACATCATGCTGCTAGGGAGAGATGGAAGGGGGGTTTAGGTTTGATGGAAGGGATGTAGTGGTTGCTTAGGATATTGACATATGTTTTTTTTTTGTGGAGACCGGAAAGTGCATAAGTGGAAAATGGGGACATGGTTTTTTGTCTTGGATAGTGGGCTATTGTTTTGGGTGGGATAAAGGGAGGTTTTGGTTAACAGTGGGTGGTTTAATTTGGGGTTCATTTTCATTTTCAACTGTAACAGGGACAGCATACAATAAGGAACATAAAATGAAAATGTAGAAATGCAAATGTTCAGGAAAGTTTTGTTTGGATTAGTAGGGAAAGGTAAATTAAGAATGTGTGCACATGTATGGGTGTTTTAAATAGTATGATAGGAAGTCGTTTTGTAGTTTGTATGGTATAGGGACAGATAGGATGTGATAACATGTATATGATTATTTTTGATATAAAATTAAGAAAGAAGGTAAAAACTCCCCTCCCAGCTGGTTGGAGGGGAGGAGAAGCCCGATTTCACAAAAAAAAAAAAAAAAAAAAAAAAATCTGTTCTTATCAGTTTAATATCTGATACGTCCCCTACCCGGGGACCATATATTAAATTGATTTTTGGAACAGGGAGATGGAATAGGGGCTTGCTCCGTCCACTCCACGCATCGACCTGGTCTTGCAGTATCTCCAGGAACGGTGCACTCACTCCTCCTAACTTTGTCAAAGTAAATGTTTTGGTACGCTAATCTGCGATGGGTTAAAGGCAATGCAAAAAAAAAGAAATCATTAGATGGGCAACGCTCTGTTTAATCTGCGTTATGTTTTCCCGCCCTTTTTGTTAAAAAGAAAAAAAAAAAAAAAAAAAAAAGTCCTCATGTGTATGTGTGTGTGTGTGTGTGTGTGTGTGTGTGTGTGTGTAAATGGCTGCATTTACATAGCGCTTTACAATTTGTTCCTCACATTTTACCCATTCACTCAGACGTTCACACACCGATGGCGGAGGCAACCATGCAAGGTGCCAACCTACCTGCTCATCAGGAGCAATTAGGGGATAAGTGTCTTTAAACAAAGCACAATTGATGCAAACACAGACAACGTGTTGTAAATGCTAGTACAGTAACATCCACCCCCCTGCGTCCTGTATCAGCCGCGCCGGGCGTGCCCGCTGGCCATAATGGGGGTTATCGCTTCTCGGCCTTTTGGCTAAGATCAAGTGTAGTATCTGTTCTTATCAGTTTAATATCTGATACGTCCCCTACCCGGGGACCATATATTAAATTGATTTTTGGAACAGGGAGATGGAATAGGGGCTTGCTCCGTCCACTCCACGCATCGACCTGGTCTTGCAGTATCTCCAGGAACGGTGCACTCACTCCTCCTAACTTTGTCAAAGTAAATGTTTTGGTACGCTAATCTGCGATGGGTTAAAGGCAATGCAAAAAAAAAGAAATCATTAGATGGGCAATGCTCAGTTTAATCTGCGTTATGTTTTCCCGCCCTTTTTGTTAAAAAAAAAAACGTCCGTGTGTGTGTGTGTGTGTGTGTGTGTGTGTAAATGGCTGCATTTACATAGCGCTTTACAATTTGTTCCTCACATTTTACCCATTCACTCAGACGTTCACACACCGATGGCGGAGGCAACCATGCAAGGTGCCAACCTACCTGCTCATCAGGAGCAATTAGGGGATAAGTGTCTTTAAACAAAGCACAATTGATGCAAACACAGACAACGTGTTGTAAATGCTAGTACAGTAACATCCACCCCCCTGCGTCCTGTATCAGCCGCGCCGGGCGTGCCCGCTGGCCATAATGGGGGTTATCGCTTCTCGGCCTTTTGGCTAAGATCAAGTGTAGTATCTGTTCTTATCAGTTTAATATCTGATACGTCCCCTACCCGGGGACCATATATTAAATTGATTTTTGGAACAGGGAGATGGAATAGGGGCTTGCTCCGTCCACTCCACGCATCGACCTGGTCTTGCAGTATCTCCAGGAACGGTGCACTCACTCCTCCTAACTTTGTCAAAGTAAATGTTTTGGTACGCTAATCTGCGATGGGTTAAAGGCAATGCAAAAAAAAAGAAATCATTAGATGGGCAATGCTCAGTTTAATCTGCGTTATGTTTTCCCGCCCTTTTTGTTAAAAAAAAAAACGTCCGTGTGTGTGTGTGTGTGTGTGTGTGTGTGTGTAAATGGCTGCATTTACATAGCGCTTTACAATTTGTTCCTCACATTTTACCCATTCACTCAGACGTTCACACACCGATGGCGGAGGCAACCATGCAAGGTGCCAACCTACCTGCTCATCAGGAGCAATTAGGGGATAAGTGTCTTTAAACAAAGCACAATTGATGCAAACACAGACAACGTGTTGTAAATGCTAGTACAGTAACATCCACCCCCCTGCGTCCTGTATCAGCCGCGCCGGGCGTGCCCGCTGGCCATAATGGGGGTTATCGCTTCTCGGCCTTTTGGCTAAGATCAAGTGTAGTATCTGTTCTTATCAGTTTAATATCTGATACGTCCCCTACCCGGGGACCATATATTAAATTGATTTTTGGAACAGGGAGATGGAATAGGGGCTTGCTCCGTCCACTCCACGCATCGACCTGGTCTTGCAGTATCTCCAGGAACGGTGCACTCACTCCTCCTAACTTTGTCAAAGTAAATGTTTTGGTACGCTAATCTGCGATGGGTTAAAGGCAATGCAAAAAAAAAGAAATCATTAGATGGGCAATGCTCAGTTTAATCTGCGTTATGTTTTCCCGCCCTTTTTGTTAAAAAAAAAAACGTCCGTGTGTGTGTGTGTGTGTGTGTGTGTGTGTGTGTGTGTGTAAATGGCTGCATTTACATAGCGCTTTACAATTTGTTCCTCACATTTTACCCATTCACTCAGACGTTCACACACCGATGGCGGAGGCAACCATGCAAGGTGCCAACCTACCTGCTCATCAGGAGCAATTAGGGGATAAGTGTCTTTAAACAAAGCACAATTGATGCAAACACAGACAACGTGTTGTAAATGCTAGTACAGTAACATCCACCCCCCTGCGTCCTGTATCAGCCGCGCCGGGCGTGCCCGCTGGCCATAATGGGGGTTATCGCTTCTCGGCCTTTTGGCTAAGATCAAGTGTAGTATCTGTTCTTATCAGTTTAATATCTGATACGTCCCCTACCCGGGGACCATATATTAAATTGATTTTTGGAACAGGGAGATGGAATAGGGGCTTGCTCCGTCCACTCCACGCATCGACCTGGTCTTGCAGTATCTCCAGGAACGGTGCACTCACTCCTCCTAACTTTGTCAAAGTAAATGTTTTGGTACGCTAATCTGCGATGGGTTAAAGGCAATGCAAAAAAAAAGAAATCATTAGATGGGCAACGCTCTGTTTAATCTGCGTTATGTTTTCCCGCCCTTTTTGTTAAAAAAAAAAAAAAAAAAAAAAAAAAACGTCCTCATGTGTATGTGTGTGTGTGTGTGTGTGTGTGTGTGTGTGTAAATGGCTGCATTTACATAGCGCTTTACAATTTGTTCCTCACATTTTACCCATTCACTCAGACGTTCACACACCGATGGCGGAGGCAACCATGCAAGGTGCCAACCTACCTGCTCATCAGGAGCAATTAGGGGATAAGTGTCTTTAAACAAAGCACAATTGATGCAAACACAGACAACGTGTTGTAAATGCTAGTACAGTAACATCCACCCCCCTGCGTCCTGTATCAGCCGCGCCGGGCGTGCCCGCTGGCCATAATGGGGGTTATCGCTTCTCGGCCTTTTGGCTAAGATCAAGTGTAGTATCTGTTCTTATCAGTTTAATATCTGATACGTCCCCTACCCGGGGACCATATATTAAATTGATTTTTGGAACAGGGAGATGGAATAGGGGCTTGCTCCGTCCACTCCACGCATCGACCTGGTCTTGCAGTATCTCCAGGAACGGTGCACTCACTCCTCCTAACTTTGTCAAAGTAAATGTTTTGGTACGCTAATCTGCGATGGGTTAAAGGCAATGCAAAAAAAAAGAAATCATTAGATGGGCAATGCTCAGTTTAATCTGCGTTATGTTTTCCCGCCCTTTTTGTTAAAAAAAAAAACTTCCGTGTGTGTGTGTGTGTGTGTGTGTGTGTGTGTGTAAATGGCTGCATTTACATAGCGCTTTACAATTTGTTCCTCACATTTTACCCATTCACTCAGACGTTCACACACCGATGGCGGAGGCAACCATGCAAGGTGCCAACCTACCTGCTCATCAGGAGCAATTAGGGGATAAGTGTCTTTAAACAAAGCACAATTGATGCAAACACAGACAACGTGTTGTAAATGCTAGTACAGTAACATCCACCCCCCTGCGTCCTGTATCAGCCGCGCCGGGCGTGCCCGCTGGCCATAATGGGGGTTATCGCTTCTCGGCCTTTTGGCTAAGATCAAGTGTAGTATCTGTTCTTATCAGTTTAATATCTGATACGTCCCCTACCCGGGGACCATATATTAAATTGATTTTTGGAACAGGGAGATGGAATAGGGGCTTGCTCCGTCCACTCCACGCATCGACCTGGTCTTGCAGTATCTCCAGGAACGGTGCACTCACTCCTCCTAACTTTGTCAAAGTAAATGTTTTGGTACGCTAATCTGCGATGGGTTAAAGGCAATGCAAAAAAAAAGAAATCATTAGATGGGCAATGCTCAGTTTAATCTGCGTTATGTTTTCCCGCCCTTTTTGTTAAAAAAAAAAACGTCCGTGTGTGTGTGTGTGTGTGTGTGTGTGTGTGTAAATGGCTGCATTTACATAGCGCTTTACAATTTGTTCCTCACATTTTACCCATTCACTCAGACGTTCACACACCGATGGCGGAGGCAACCATGCAAGGTGCCAACCTACCTGCTCATCAGGAGCAATTAGGGGATAAGTGTCTTTAAACAAAGCACAATTGATGCAAACACAGACAACGTGTTGTAAATGCTAGTACAGTAACATCCACCCCCCTGCGTCCTGTATCAGCCGCGCCGGGCGTGCCCGCTGGCCATAATGGGGGTTATCGCTTCTCGGCCTTTTGGCTAAGATCAAGTGTAGTATCTGTTCTTATCAGTTTAATATCTGATACGTCCCCTACCCGGGGACCATATATTAAATTGATTTTTGGAACAGGGAGATGGAATAGGGGCTTGCTCCGTCCACTCCACGCATCGACCTGGTCTTGCAGTATCTCCAGGAACGGTGCACTCACTCCTCCTAACTTTGTCAAAGTAAATGTTTTGGTACGCTAATCTGCGATGGGTTAAAGGCAATGCAAAAAAAAAGAAATCATTAGATGGGCAATGCTCAGTTTAATCTGCGTTATGTTTTCCCGCCCTTTTTGTTAAAAAAAAAAACGTCCGTGTGTGTGTGTGTGTGTGTGTGTGTGTGTGTGTAAATGGCTGCATTTACATAGCGCTTTACAATTTGTTCCTCACATTTTACCCATTCACTCAGACGTTCACACACCGATGGCGGAGGCAACCATGCAAGGTGCCAACCTACCTGCTCATCAGGAGCAATTAGGGGATAAGTGTCTTTAAACAAAGCACAATTGATGCAAACACAGACAACGTGTTGTAAATGCTAGTACAGTAACATCCACCCCCCTGCGTCCTGTATCAGCCGCGCCGGGCGTGCCCGCTGGCCATAATGGGGGTTATCGCTTCTCGGCCTTTTGGCTAAGATCAAGTGTAGTATCTGTTCTTATCAGTTTAATATCTGATACGTCCCCTACCCGGGGACCATATATTAAATTGATTTTTGGAACAGGGAGATGGAATAGGGGCTTGCTCCGTCCACTCCACGCATCGACCTGGTCTTGCAGTATCTCCAGGAACGGTGCACTCACTCCTCCTAACTTTGTCAAAGTAAATGTTTTGGTACGCTAATCTGCGATGGGTTAAAGGCAATGCAAAAAAAAAGAAATCATTAGATGGGCAACGCTCTGTTTAATCTGCGTTATGTTTTCCCGCCCTTTTTGTTAAAAAAAAAAAAAAAAAAAAAAAAAAAGTCCTCATGTGTATGTGTGTGTGTGTGTGTGTGTGTGTGTGTGTGTGTGTGTAAATGGCTGCATTTACATAGCGCTTTACAATTTGTTCCTCACATTTTACCCATTCACTCAGACGTTCACACACCGATGGCGGAGGCAACCATGCAAGGTGCCAACCTACCTGCTCATCAGGAGCAATTAGGGGATAAGTGTCTTTAAACAAAGCACAATTGATGCAAACACAGACAACGTGTTGTAAATGCTAGTACAGTAACATCCACCCCCCTGCGTACTGTATCAGCCGCGCCGGGCGTGCCCGCTGGCCATAATGGGGGTTATCGCTTCTCGGCCTTTTGGCTAAGATCAAGTGTAGTATCTGTTCTTATCAGTTTAATATCTGATACGTCCCCTACCCGGGGACCATATATTAAATTGATTTTTGGAACAGG
Organism: Notolepis coatsorum; assembly: GCF_963971535.1. NCBI lineage: Eukaryota > Metazoa > Chordata > Actinopteri > Aulopiformes > Paralepididae > Notolepis > Notolepis coatsorum. The sequence goes on from NW_028174865.1 coordinate 735,243, forward strand.
GAGATGGAATAGGGGCTTGCTCCGTCCACTCCACGCATCGACCTGGTCTTGCAGTATCTCCAGGAACGGTGCACTCACTCCTCCTAACTTTGTCAAAGTAAATGTTTTGGTACGCTAATCTGCGATGGGTTAAAGGCAATGCAAAAAAAAAGAAATCATTAGATGGGCAATGCTCAGTTTAATCTGCGTTATGTTTTCCCGCCCTTTTTGTTAAAAAAAAAAACGTCCGTGTGTGTGTGTGTGTGTGTGTGTGTGTGTAAATGGCTGCATTTACATAGCGCTTTACAATTTGTTCCTCACATTTTACCCATTCACTCAGACGTTCACACACCGATGGCGGAGGCAACCATGCAAGGTGCCAACCTACCTGCTCATCAGGAGCAATTAGGGGATAAGTGTCTTTAAACAAAGCACAATTGATGCAAACACAGACAACGTGTTGTAAATGCTAGTACAGTAACATCCACCCCCCTGCGTCCTGTATCAGCCGCGCCGGGCGTGCCCGCTGGCCATAATGGGGGTTATCGCTTCTCGGCCTTTTGGCTAAGATCAAGTGTAGTATCTGTTCTTATCAGTTTAATATCTGATACGTCCCCTACCCGGGGACCATATATTAAATTGATTTTTGGAACAGGGAGATGGAATAGGGGCTTGCTCCGTCCACTCCACGCATCGACCTGGTCTTGCAGTATCTCCAGGAACGGTGCACTCACTCCTCCTAACTTTGTCAAAGTAAATGTTTTGGTACGCTAATCTGCGATGGGTTAAAGGCAATGCAAAAAAAAAGAAATCATTAGATGGGCAATGCTCAGTTTAATCTGCGTTATGTTTTCCCGCCCTTTTTGTTAAAAAAAAAAACGTCCGTGTGTGTGTGTGTGTGTGTGTGTGTGTGTGTAAATGGCTGCATTTACATAGCGCTTTACAATTTGTTCCTCACATTTTACCCATTCACTCAGACGTTCACACACCGATGGCGGAGGCAACCATGCAAGGTGCCAACCTACCTGCTCATCAGGAGCAATTAGGGGATAAGTGTCTTTAAACAAAGCACAATTGATGCAAACACAGACAACGTGTTGTAAATGCTAGTACAGTAACATCCACCCCCCTGCGTCCTGTATCAGCCGCGCCGGGCGTGCCCGCTGGCCATAATGGGGGTTATCGCTTCTCGGCCTTTTGGCTAAGATCAAGTGTAGTATCTGTTCTTATCAGTTTAATATCTGATACGTCCCCTACCCGGGGACCATATATTAAATTGATTTTTGGAACAGGGAGATGGAATAGGGGCTTGCTCCGTCCACTCCACGCATCGACCTGGTCTTGCAGTATCTCCAGGAACGGTGCACTCACTCCTCCTAACTTTGTCAAAGTAAATGTTTTGGTACGCTAATCTGCGATGGGTTAAAGGCAATGCAAAAAAAAAGAAATCATTAGATGGGCAATGCTCAGTTTAATCTGCGTTATGTTTTCCCGCCCTTTTTGTTAAAAAAAAAAACGTCCGTGTGTGTGTGTGTGTGTGTGTGTGTGTGTGTAAATGGCTGCATTTACATAGCGCTTTACAATTTGTTCCTCACATTTTACCCATTCACTCAGACGTTCACACACCGATGGCGGAGGCAACCATGCAAGGTGCCAACCTACCTGCTCATCAGGAGCAATTAGGGGATAAGTGTCTTTAAACAAAGCACAATTGATGCAAACACAGACAACGTGTTGTAAATGCTAGTACAGTAACATCCACCCCCCTGCGTACTGTATCAGCCGCGCCGGGCGTGCCCGCTGGCCATAATGGGGGTTATCGCTTCTCGGCCTTTTGGCTAAGATCGTGGAGGATCGTTTCGCGTTTATTATTTTACTCTCATTTCCACAGTCGTGCGGTGTATGGGACGTGGAAAGGGAGGTCTTTTTTGTTTTCTGTGCTGGCTTCTCCCTAGGAGGGTCAGTACTTAAGTTTCTTAGTTTTTTCTCCTTTGTTGGGTGTGGGTGACCGGCCTGTTTGCGATGGCCGGCTCATCCCCTGACTCTGCACAGTCGACCCCCGGGGTCGGACTGAGGCGCACAGCCCGTTTTTCCTGCTCCGGACCGGGGGAGTTGCTGGAGAGAGGCCTTTTCGTCAGGGGTGTCCTGGTGAAGCAGCTCGGCCTGAAGGTGGAGGAGGTTTACTGCCTGCAGTCGAACCTGCCAGAGAAGTGCTACGATGTGACCTTGAAGACTGAGGGCAGATACAACGACATGTTGAAGAAGTGCGAGGAATCGGCAGCCGTTGGTCTGCTGTCGGGCTTCAAGGTCACGGGTTTGGACAAGCCCAATTTCAGGTTAGTCACAATCCAAATGTATAATCCATTTGTGACTGACCTGACTTTGGCTTCCTTCCTGGGGAAATACGGGGACACGAGTTCTGCGGCACGGTATTGTTTGGATCCGTGGGGAATTTGGACTGGACGTAGGCAGTATCAAGTGCTGCTTCACCAGGACAAGGACGGGCACGAGGGCCTCAAACACCCGCCTGCCTTCTTCACCTTGGGCGGCGACAGGGGTTTCCTCTATTACTCCCGGCAGCCGCCTTTTTGTAGGCGGTGCAGGACATCGGGTCACACAGAGGCGGGTTGTAGCGGTGCCACCTGCCGTTTCTGTGGAGGGGACCACGAGACGAGGAACTGTGGGGCTCCGAAGAAGTGCCATGGCTGTGGGCTGGAGGGCCACCTCTTCAGGAGCTGTCCCAACCGCCAGAGGACCTTCGCTGAAGCGGTGGGCGGAGGAAGAAGCGGGGCCCGAGGTCCGGCCCAGACAGCGGCTCCAGCAGCGGCGGCAGAGGCCCAGGCGGGGAAGGCGGCTCCAGCGGATGCTCCGGCATTGGCGGTGGCAGAGGCCCAGGCGGTGCGGCCGGCTCCGGCGGAAGCTCCGGCATCGGCGATGGCAGAGGCCCAGGCGGCGCGGCCGGCTCCGGCAGAAGCTCCAGCATCGGCGGTGGCAGAGGCCCATGCGGGGGAGGTGGCTCCGGCGGAGTTTCCAGCATCGGCAGTGGCAGAGGCCCAGGCGGGGAAGGCGGCTCCGGAGGGAGCTCCAGCAGTGACGGCAACATCGGCCCATACAAGGGAGGCGGCCTCGGTGGCGGATCCGGCGCAGGCTCCAGCGACGTCTCCAAGGAGGACTCGGAGGCCAGCTCCGGCCCCACCGGCGCAGAGGAAAAGGATGGCACCTGCACCACTAGCAGGCCAGGAGGAGGCGGTACGGAGGCAGAAGGTGCAGTCAGTGTCTGCCCCACCGGGAGAGCAGGAGGGGGCAGGACGGAGGCACGGGACGCAGTCGGCGTCTGCACCACCGGGCGTGCAGGGGGAGATGGGACAGGGGGCCAGCATGGCAGGGATGGTGACAGGCACTGGTAGCCAGAGAGTTTCAGTGGCTGGACCATCGCTCCGGGCTCCAGAGCCCACAGAGGGGGGTTTTATGCAACGGATTGGGTCAGTTGTTGCATCAGCTGCCAGGAAGATCCGGACCTCACAGGGTCTGGGGCTCTCGGGTGAGGGAGGCGTGAGGAAGGCCAAGGGGCCTGGGGGTCAAGGGATGGGTGGTGGGTTTGGTCTGGGTGGCACAGGTGTTTCTGGCGGACTGGGGGAAGGGGGAGGGGGTTCTTCTCCCAGCTCAGAGGGATCGTCGGGGGAAAGTTTGGGGTTGGAGATGGACTATTCCCCATGCCTTGTGGCTTTGTCCCCTTTGGGGACTGACGCTTATGAGGGTTCAGAGAGGCCTCCAACTTCCCCCAACGTGATGCCCTATTCGTGGGCAGAGGCGTCAGAAGAGCTCTACCAGGACCTTGGGATTTAGAGGGGTCTGGGAGTGTTTTTTCTTGTTTTTTCCAAAATGTCTTTTATAGCTGCTACTTTTAACGTCAGAGGCTTGAGGGACCGAGTCAAAAGAGCGGCTGTTTTTGATTTCCTCGGTTCCCTTCATTTCTCTTTCTGTTTTTTGCAGGAGGTGCACTTGAAGGGTGGGGAGGATGTGAGGGATTTCCAGAAGGAGTGGAGTGGGGGGGATTCAGTGTGGAGTGTGGGGGGGGTTCATTCTGATGGGGTGGGCATTTTGTTTGGGAGGGGAGTCAGGGTGGAGGACGTTTTTGTTGTTTCTCAGGGGAGGGTTTTTGGTGCTGATATAGCAATTGGGGAATGTAGGTTGAGGGTTATTGGGGTGTATGGGTGTCAGGGGGTTGCAGATAGGGTTAGACTGTTTGAGGGGTTAGTGCCACATTGTGCGACAAATAGACTGTTGGTCATTGGGGGTGATTTTAATTGTGAGTTGGGGAGGGGGGATATGGGTGGTAGGTGCATCGCGGGGCTCATGGCTTCTTTTGGGTTGGTGGACGGGGGGAGGGCTGTCACTCCCCGTTTGGATGGTCCCACATGGCGTAACTCCCGGGGGGTCGCCAGGCGGCTGGACTACATCCTCGCTTCACGGTCTTTGGGTCTGTTGTCTGGACGGGTGGTCCCTGCCTTTTTTTCGGACCATGACGGGGTCCTCCTGCGGTTTCGGTCGGCCGTTCCGGTTTTTGGGCGCGGGTACTGGAGGCTGAACTCCGGCATCCTCAGTGAGGCTGAGTTTGCCGGTGGTTTCGCCCTTTTTTTCCGGGGGCTTGAGGGACTCAGGCCATTCTTTGCCGGTGTGGTGGAGTGGTGGGAGGTGGCCAAGGAGAGGATAAGGGGGTTTGCCATTGGGTACAGCAAAAGGAGGGCGAAGAAGGCGGGGAGGGAGGTGCACCGTCTTCAACGTCTCCTCGAGTTCGAGTACACCTTGGGTAACCAAGGTGGCATTGTAGATCAGCGGGCTTGTGACTCCCTTAAAGCCGAGCTTAGGGGGGTCTATGAAGTTAGGGCCCGTGCTTTCCTATCGCGGTCACGTCGGGATTTCTTGGAGAAGGATGAGACGTGTTCTGCAGCTTTTTTTGGCAGTGTAAGGGCCGATAAGGTAAGGAAGGCGATCACGGGGGTTAGGGACAGCCGGGGTCAGGTGACAACAGAAGCAGGGGAGATGGTAAGGGTCTCAACAGACCACTTCCGCTCTTTCTTCTGTGAACGGGTGGTGGATGAGGACCGCGCAGAGGCTTTTTTGCAGCTCGTGGCTCAAAGGGTTTCGCCCGACCTGGCTGAGGCTTTGGAGGCCCCTCTCTCTCTCGAGGAATTGGAGGGTGCCCTTCGTAGGATGGGCAAGCGTAAGGTTCCGGGCATCGACGGCCTGCCGGCTGAGTTTTATCTCAGGTTTTGGGATATTCTCGGCCCGGTGGTTCTAGAGGTCCTGACCGAGGTCCTCCGCACAGGGGCGCTGGGAGGGTCGATGGCTAAGGGGGTGATCTCACTTCTGTTCAAGAAGGGGGACGCCTCTGACCTTAATAACTGGCGGCCTTTGACCATGCTGTGTGTGGACTATAAGCTATTGGCTAAGGTCCTCACGGACCGTCTGTGCGCAGCTCTCCCGGATGCGGTCCATGTGGACCAGACGTGTGGGGTGGCTGGGCGCTCGTTGAGATGGAACCTCCAGCTCATCAGAGACGTCATCGCTTGGGCAGAGGATCGGGATTTGCCACTTATGGTTGTGGGTCTCGATCAGGCCAAAGCCTTTGATAGGGTTCACTGGGGTTTTATGTTCAAGGTTCTAGAGAGGATAGGGTTAGGGCGGGTTTTTGTTGGGTGGCTGCGTACCCTGTACACAGCAGTGGGGAGCACGGTTTCCGTTAATGGGCACTTGGGGGAGTTTTTTGGGTTGCACGCAGGGGTAAGACAGGGGTGTCCGCTCTCACCCCTGCTCTACGTCCTTTACATGGAGCCCCTGGCGGCGGCCATTAGGGCTGACCCGGGTGTGAAAGGTATCCTGGTACCAGGCAGCAGGGGCCTGAGGGTCAAGTTGTCGCAGTATGCGGATGACACCACACTGCTGCTGGACAACGATGCGTGTCTGAGTCGGTCTTTGGAGATCTTCCAGGACTTTGGCCGGGTGTCTGGAGCGGAGCTCAATCTCGCCAAATCCTCGGTCAAGTTCTTTGGGCAGTGGAGGAGTAGGACAGACGTACCAGGAGGGCTGTCGCTCTGTGAGGGGCCCTTGAGGATTCTTGGGGTCCACTTTGAGGCAGCCCGTAGCGCCGTGGCCAACTGGACCAGGCGCATGGAAGCAGTCCAGAAGAAGTTCACCCTCTGGAAGGCCAGGAGACTGACCTTCATGGGCAAAGTCCTGGTTCTGAAGGTGGACGTGTTGCCATCCCTCCTGTTCCTGGCATACATCTACCCTATGCCGGCCAGCATGCGGAGGCCTCTGATCCGCCTCATGTTCGGTTTCCTTTGGGGGGGAAGTTACGAGTATGTGGCGAGGGCCCGCATGCTGGCACCCATGGGGGACGGGGGGCGGGATGTGCCTCACCTCCCGCTCAAGCTGGATTGTATTTTTGTTTCCTTTTTGTTGAAGGAGTTGTCCTCTCCGGTGGTTCATCCATCAGGCCATTTCCTGCGTTTCTTTTTCGCTTACCCGGCGAGGAGGCTTATGGTCTGGAACAACTCGGGCCCCCGGGCAGAGCAGTTGCCCTGGCATTATGGCCACGCGGCCAAGTGGCTTCGGGCTCACCCCGAGGCTTTGGATCGGGACGTGGGGCCGGACCATAGGAGGCTCTATGCCGAGGTGAGGCAGGGAGTGAACGCTCCAGCCATGGTGGGCATTCCCTCTACGGTCTGGTTGTCGGTCCAACTGCCTGGCCTGGACAACGGGCTCAAGGACCTGAACTGGCTAGTGTTACATAAGAGCCTGCCGGTGCGGTCCATCATGCACCGGCATGGCCTGGCGAGGTCCGCGGGGTGCCCCAGAGCCGTGTGCTCTGGGGAAGAGACCATTAGACATGCCATGTGGGACTGTCCATTTGCGGGGGTTGTTTGGGCCAGGGCTTTGGTGCTATTGGGGAGAGTGGAGGGTGGGTTTACGCTGTCTTGGCCCAGAGTAGAGAGGGGCATAGGAAGGGTGACTGGAGGAGCACGGGGAAGGCTGGTGGCCTGGTTGATCATCAGCCTTTTCAAGCAGGCAATTTGGGGGGCCAGACAGGCTTTGGTGAAAACCAACGCAGACTGGGGGGTGGAGGGTGTTGTGAAAAGGGTTGAGGGAGACTTGAGAGGGAGGATGAGGCGAGATGTGGCGAGGTGGGGTCAACATGCGGCCCTAGAACGGTGGAAAGGGGGAATGGGACTAATGTAGTAGTTTTGTCGTGCCCGAGAGTGGTTTAGTGGCTGGCATGGGGTTTTTGTTTTGTTGTGTAGTAATTGTTTTTTGGTTCGGTATAGGTATGTGATTGGTTTTGTATTATGTATGTCTGTTTTTTTGATAATAAAATAAGAATGAAGGTAAAACTCCTCTCCCAGCTGTTTGGAGAGGAGGTAACACCTGATTTCACAAAAAAAAAAAAAAAAAAAAAAAAAAAATCTGTTCTTATCAGTTTAATATCTGATACGTCCCCTACCCGGGGACCATATATTAAATTGATTTTTGGAACAGGGAGATGGAATAGGGGCTTGCTCCGTCCACTCCACGCATCGACCTGGTCTTGCAGTATCTCCAGGAACGGTGCACTCACTCCTCCTAACTTTGTCAAAGTAAATGTTTTGGTACGCTAATCTGCGATGGGTTAAAGGCAATGCAAAAAAAAAGAAATCATTAGATGGGCAATGCTCAGTTTAATCTGCGTTATGTTTTCCCGCCCTTTTTGTTAAAAAAAAAAACGTCCGTGTGTGTGTGTGTGTGTGTGTGTGTGTGTGTAAATGGCTGCATTTACATAGCGCTTTACAATTTTTTCCTCACATTTTACCCATTCACTCAGACGTTCACACACCGATGGCGGAGGCAACCATGCAAGGTGCCAACCTACCTGCTCATCAGGAGCAATTAGGGGATAAGTGTCTTTAAACAAAGCACAATTGATGCAAACACAGACAACGTGTTGTAAATGCTAGTACAGTAACATCCACCCCCCTGCGTACTGTATCAGCCGCGCCGGGCGTGCCCGCTGGCCATAATGGGGGTTATCGCTTCTCGGCCTTTTGGCTAAGATCAAGTGTAGTATCTGTTCTTATCAGTTTAATATCTGATACGTCCCCTACCCGGGGACCATATATTAAATTGATTTTTGGAACAGGGAGATGGAATAGGGGCTTGCTCCGTCCACTCCACGCATCGACCTGGTCTTGCAGTATCTCCAGGAACGGTGCACTCACTCCTCCTAACTTTGTCAAAGTAAATGTTTTGGTACGCTAATCTGCGATGGGTTAAAGGCAATGCAAAAAAAAAGAAATCATTAGATGGGCAATGCTCAGTTTAATCTGCGTTATGTTTTCCCGCCCTTTTTGTTAAAAAAAAAAACGTCCGTGTGTGTGTGTGTGTGTGTGTGTGTGTGTAAATGGCTGCATTTACATAGCGCTTTACAATTTGTTCCTCACATTTTACCCATTCACTCAGACGTTCACACACCGATGGCGGAGGCAACCATGCAAGGTGCCAACCTACCTGCTCATCAGGAGCAATTAGGGGATAAGTGTCTTTAAACAAAGCACAATTGATGCAAACACAGACAACGTGTTGTAAATGCTAGTACAGTAACATCCACCCCCCTGCGTCCTGTATCAGCCGCGCCGGGCGTGCCCGCTGGCCATAATGGGGGTTATCGCTTCTCGGCCTTTTGGCTAAGATCAAGTGTAGTATCTGTTCTTATCAGTTTAATATCTGATACGTCCCCTACCCGGGGACCATATATTAAATTGATTTTTGGAACAGGGAGATGGAATAGGGGCTTGCTCCGTCCACTCCACGCATCGACCTGGTCTTGCAGTATCTCCAGGAACGGTGCACTCACTCCTCCTAACTTTGTCAAAGTAAATGTTTTGGTACGCTAATCTGCGATGGGTTAAAGGCAATGCAAAAAAAAAGAAATCATTAGATGGGCAATGCTCAGTTTAATCTGCGTTATGTTTTCCCGCCCTTTTTGTTAAAAAAAAAAACGTCCGTGTGTGTGTGTGTGTGTGTGTGTGTGTGTGTGTGTAAATGGCTGCATTTACATAGCGCTTTACAATTTGTTCCTCACATTTTACCCATTCACTCAGACGTTCACACACCGATGGCGGAGGCAACCATGCAAGGTGCCAACCTACCTGCTCATCAGGAGCAATTAGGGGATAAGTGTCTTTAAACAAAGCACAATTGATGCAAACACAGACAACGTGTTGTAAATGCTAGTACAGTAACATCCACCCCCCTGCGTCCTGTATCAGCCGCGCCGGGCGTGCCCGCTGGCCATAATGGGGGTTATCGCTTCTCGGCCTTTTGGCTAAGATCAAGTGGATGACCGGTGTATGCTGTTCCTGGTTTTGTTTGCTTGTTTATTATTTTTCTCACATTTCCACAGTCGTGCGGTGTATGGGACTGGAAATTGAGTTTTTTTTATTGTTTGTGCTGGCTTCTCCCTACGATGGCCAGCACTCCATGGCAGTCGACCCCTAGGGCTGGGTTACGGTTTTCGGCGAGGTTCATATGGAAGGATGGAACGATGCCCATGTGGAACAGAGATGTGTTTGTGGATGGTGTCATCATGACTCAACTCAAGTTGAAGGCGGACGATATTTTTTGCATCCAGCACAATGCCCAGGAGAGGGGCTACGATGTTTCCTTCAGATCCAGTTTGGGGCTCCAGGGGGTTTTGGAGGACTGCAAGCGGATGGAGGCTGATGTCGGACCCCTCAGCCATTTCGAGGTGTTTTCTCTGGACAGGCTGAATTTTCGAGTTATCAATGTCACAATGTACAACCCGTACGTGATTGATAAGGAGGTGACTGATTTTTTGGCCCCCTACGCTGAGGTGATATCTGAGGTCCGGAGGATCAGAGACAGACGTGGGATCTGGACGGGGCGGAGGCAGGTGCAGGTGCTCCTAAAGGCTGTTCCCGGTGGCTGTGACGGGCTGGCTCATCCCCCAGCCTTCTTTTCCTTGGGGCCTGATAGGGGGTATTTGTTTTATAACAACCAGCCCCCTTTCTGCCGAAGGTGCCGGGTGGCAGGGCACTCTGATGGAAAGTGTGGGGAGGTGAGGTGCCACCATTGCAAGGAGGAGGGCCACATGGCTAAAGATTGTAAGGTTGGTAAGAAATGCCACAACTGCAGTTCCACCGACCACCTGGTGAGGGCCTGTCCCCAGGAGCGGCGGTATTCGTCAGTGGTGGTGATGGGGAAGGAGCTTGCACCGAAGACCGGAGAGGAGGAAGAAAGTGCACCAGTGGCACCAGCACCAGCACCAATAGAGGCTTTTCCTGTGGAGAAGGACGCAGAGGCGGAGACGGTACTCCTGGTTGGCAACAAGACAGTTTCCCCTTTGTCTTCCGATGGAGAGGCGATGGACGAGGAGGAGGTGGTCGGTGGAGCCAGCGGAGCCAGTGGAGCCAGTGGAGCCAGAAAACGGAGGTTAAGGGTTAAAAGGACTACACCTGGGTCAGAAGGTATGGGGGCAGGGGAAATTACCGGTGGGGGCCCACAAAAAAAGGTAAGGGGAGGGAAGGGAGGTAGGGTGGCCCTCTTAGTGCAACAGGTCGGTGGGGAGCAGGGGGTTGGTGGGGGAGTGGGTTTGGCGGATGTTGAGGCTGAGGGGGAGGGGGTTTGTTTACCGGTTTCCCCTGTCCTGGACAGTATGGACAGTATGGACCCTTTTGAGACTCCAAGCCTTGGGGAAGGGTTACAGGTGGGAGCACCCAACACTTTGCCTGCTTCTTGGGATAAGGGGGAGGATGGGGAGGACAGTTAAAAGTGGGGGTAGGGGTATTATTGTGGGTTGGTTTTTTGTCTAATTTAATTTTATTATTGTCAATGGCTTTCACAGTGGGCACTTTTAATGCACGGGGGTTGAGGGGTTCTGTTAAGAGGAGGGGCTTTTTTGATTATGTTGCCTCACTCAGGCTTACCGTTTGTTTTGTTCAAGAGGTGCACTTACGGGATGGGAGGGATTGTGGTGTGTTTTCAAAGGAATGGGACAAGGGGGAATCGTTTTGGTCAGTGGGGGGGGTTCACTCATCTGGTGTGGGGATACTGTTTGGAAACCGGGAGGCAAGGGTGGTGGGTTCTTTTGTAATTGTGCAGGGGAGGGTTATGGGGGTTGATGTGAATATTGGGGTTTTGAAATTGAGGGTGGTGGTGGTGTACGGGCCACAGAGGGCGGGTGAAAGGAGTGCCATGATGGAGGCTTTAAGGCCTTTTTTTGCCACAAACAGGCAGATGGTGGTGGGGGGTGATTTTAATGTGGATCTGGGGAGGGTGGGTGATCCAAGTGCTGGGTGTGTGGGTTCTTTTTTTAAGGGGCAGGGGCTTGTGGATGGAGGGAAGGCACTTACCCCTCGAATAGATGGTCCCACATGGCGTAACTCCCGGGGGGTAGCCAGGCGTCTCGATTATGTGTTTTTTTCTCGGTCCTTGGTCCTATTGTCGGGCCGGGTGGTCCCTGTTTTTTTCTCTGACCATGATGGGCTCCTCTTTCGGGTCCGGTCTAGCTCCAGTGTCCTTGGCGAGGATGAGTTCTGCAGTAGCTTTGTCTCCTTTTTCCGGGGGCTCGAGGGACTTAGGGCTTTGTTTTCTGGTGTGGTGGAGTGGTGGGAGGGGGCTAAGGAGAGGATAAAGGGGTTTTGTATTATGTATTGTCAACGGAGGGCGAAGGAGGCGGGGAGGGAAGTGCTCCGTCTTCAACACCTCCTCGAGCTCGAGTACACTTTGGGTAACCTAGGTGGCGCTGTAGACCAGCGGGCTTGTGACTCCCTTAAGACAGAACTTAGGGATGTCTATGAGGATAAGGCCCGTGCTTACCTGACGCGGTCACGTCGTGAGTTCTTGGAGAAGAATGAGACGTGTTCCGCAGCCTTTTTCAGCAGCGTGAGGGCTGATAAGGGAAGGAAGGTGATATCGGGAGTTAGGGACAGTCAGGGTCAGGTGGTTACTGAGACAGGGGAGATGGTAAGGGTCGCAACCGATCACTTCCGCTCCTTCTTCTGTGAACGAGTGGTGGATGAGGAGCGAGCAGAGGCTTTTTTGCAGCTTGTGGCTCAGAGGGTACCGTCAGACCTGGCTGAGGCTTTGGAGGCCCCTCTCTCTCTCGAGGAATTGGAGGGTGCCCTTCGTAGAATGGGCAAGCGTAAGGTTCCGGGCATCGATGGCCTGCCGGCTGAGTTTTATCTCATGTTTTGGGATATTCTCGGCCCGGTGGTTCTCGAGGTCCTGACCGAGGTCCTCCGCACAGGGGCACTGGGAGGGTCAATGGCTAAGGGGGTGATCTCACTTCTGTTTAAGAAGGGGGACGCCTCTGACCTTAAGAACTGGCGGCCATTGACCATGCTGTGTGTTGATTACAAGCTTTTGGCTAAGGTTCTCACAGACCGTCTGTGCACAGCTCTCCCAGATGCGGTCCATGTGGATCAGACGTGTGGGGTGGCTGGGCGCTCGTTGAGATGGAATCTCCAGCTCATCAGAGACGTCATCGCTTGGGCAGAGGATCGGGACCTGCCACTTATGGTGGTGGGTCTTGATCAGGCCAAAGCCTTTGATAGGGTTCACTGGGGTTTTATGTTCAAAGTTTTAGAGAGAATAGGCTTAGGGCGGGTTTTTGTTGGGTGGCTGCGTACTCTGTACACAGCAGTGGGGAGCACGGTTTCTGTTAATGGGCACTTGGGGGAGTTTTTTGGGTTGCACGCAGGGGTAAGACAGGGGTGTCCGCTCTCTCCCCTGCTCTACGTCCTTTATATGGAGCCCCTGGCGGCGGCCATTAGGGCTGACCCGGGTGTGAAGGGTATCCTGGTACCAGGCAGCAGGGGCCTGAGGGTCAAGTTGTCGCAGTATGCGGATGATACCACACTGCTACTGGACAACGATGCGTGTCTGAGTCGGTCTTTGGAGATCTTCCAGGACTTTGGCCGGGTGTCTGGCGCGGAGCTCAACCGTGCTAAATCCTCGGTTAAGTTCTTTGGGCGGTGGAAGAGTAGGTCAGACGTACCAGGAGGGCTGTCGCTCTGTGAAGGGGCCCTGAGGATTCTTGGGGTCCTCTTTGAGGCAGCCCACAGTGCCACGGTCAACTGGACCAGGCGAATAGATGCAGTTCATAAAAAGTTTGCCCTCTGGAAGGCCAGGAGACTGACCTTTACGGGGAAGGTACTGGTTTTGAAGGTAGACGTGTTGCCGTCCCTCCTGTACCTGGCGTACATCTTTCCGATGCCGGCCAGCATGCGGAGGCCGCTCACTCGGCTTGTGTTTCGTTTCATGTGGGGGGGGAGTTATGAATACGTGGCGAGGGCACGCATGTTGGCTCCGGTGGGGGAAGGGGGGAGGGACGTGCCCCATTTCCCACTCAAGTTGGACTGCATTTTTGTTTCTTTTTTGCTCAAAGAATTGTCCTCTCCGGTAGTCCATCCATCTGGCTACTTCCTCCGGTTCTACTTTGCCTACCCGGCAAGGAGGGTCATGGCCTGGTCCAATTCGGCCCCCCGGGCGGAGCAGTTGCCGTGGCATTTTGGCCACGCGGCAAAGTGGCTGCGGGCTCATCCTGGGGTTTTGGAAGGGGATGTGGGGTTGGACCAGAAGAGGCTCTATGCCGAGGTGAGACAGGGAGTGACCGCGCCAGCTGTGGTGGGGATACCCGCTACAGTTTGGTTGTCGGTACAACTGCCTGGCCTGGACAATGGGCTCAAGGATTTAGGATGGCTGATGTTACACAGGAGTTTGCCGGTGCGTGAGATCATGCACCGGCATGGCTTGGCGAGATCCCCGGTGTGCCCCAGAGCTGGTTGCTTTGTGGACGAGACTATTAGACACGTCATGTGGGACTGTCCTTTTGCAGGGGTGGTGTGGGCTAGGGCATCTGTGTTGATTGGGAGGTTGGAGGGGAGTGTTGGGGTCACATGGGCAAGATTGGAGAGAGGGATTGGGAGAGCTGGGGGGGGGCGTAGGGGGCGTCTCCTGCAATGGCTGCTCATGGGCCTTTTTAAGAAGGGGCTGTGGGAGGCCAGACAGGCTCTGGTTAAAAAGGCGGTGGATTGGGGGGTGGAGGGGGTTGTTAGGAGAGTAGAGGGGGACGTAAAGGGAAGGATGCGGTGGGATGTGAAGAGGTGGGGACATCATGCTGCTAGGGAGAGATGGAAGGGGGGTTTAGGTTTGATGGAAGGGATGTAGTGGTTGCTTATGATATTGACATATGGTTTTTTTTTTGTGGAGACCGGAAAGTGCATAAGTGGAAAATGGGGACATGGTTTTTTGTCTTGGATAGTGGGCTATTGTTTTGGGTGGGATAAAGGGAGGTTTTGGTTAACAGTGGGTGGTTTAATTTGGGGTTTATTTTCTTTTTCAACTGTAACAGGGACAGCATACAATAAGGAACGTAAAATGAAAATGTAGAAATGCAAATGTTCAGGAAAGTTTTGTTTGGATTAGTAGGGAAAGGTAAATTAAGAATGTGTGCACATGTATGGGTGTTTTAAATAGTATGATAGGAAGTCGTTTTGTAGTTTGTATGGTATAGGGACAGATAGGATGTGATAACATGTATATGATTATTTTTGATATAAAATTAAGAAAGAAGGTAAAAACTCCCCTCCCAGCTGGTTGGAGGGGAGGAGAAGCCCGATTTCACAAAAAAAAAAAAAAAAAAAAAAAAAAATCTGTTCTTATCAGTTTAATATCTGATACGTCCCCTACCCGGGGACCATATATTAAATAGATTTTTGGAACAGGGAGATGGAATAGGGGCTTGCTCCGTCCACTCCACGCATCGACCTGGTCTTGCAGTATCTCCAGGAACGGTGCACTCACTCCTCCTAACTTTGTCAAAGTAAATGTTTTGGTACGCTAATCTGCAATGGGTTAAAGGCAATGCAAAAAAAAAGAAATCATTAGATGGGCAATGCTCAGTTTAATCTGCGTTATGTTTTCCCGCCCTTTTTGTTAAAAAAAAAACGTCTGTGTGTGTGTGTGTGTGTGTGTGTGTGTGTGTGTGTGTGTGTGTGTGTAAATGGCTGCATTTACATAGCGCTTTACAATTTGTTCCTCACATTTTACCCATTCACTCAGACGTTCACACACCGATGGCGGAGGCAACCATGCAAGGTGCCAACCTACCTGCTCATCAGGAGCAATTAGGGGATAAGTGTCTTTAAACAAAGCACAATTGATGCAAACACAGACAACGTGTTGTAAATGCTAGTACAGTAACATCCACCCCCCTGCGTCCTGTATCAGCCGCGCCGGGCGTGCCCGCTGGCCATAATGGGGGTTATCGCTTCTCGGCCTTTTGGCTAAGATCAAGTGTAGTATCAACATACTACACATATTGATTTTTGGAGCAGTGAGGTGGAAAAGGGGCTTGCTCCGTCCACTCCACGCATCGACCTGGTATTGCAGTATCTCCAGGAACGGTGCACTGTAGAAGGGCGCCCACCTGTTTCCGGTGGTTGAGGCCTACAAGCTGGTTTTGTTGTTTTGGTAACAGGCAGTCTCTGGGCTGGCCTGAGGTCTACTCTCCACTTCGGTGGAGGAGTGCACCTTACGGTACTGTAAAGGGCCGCACACCTGTTTCCGGTGGTTGTGGCCTACAAGCTGGTTTTTTGTTTTGGTAACAGGCAGCCCCCTGGGCTGGCCTGAGGTCTGCTCTCCGCTTTTAGTGGAGGAGTGCACCTTTTGGGTCTGTGCTTGATGTTTTGGTAACAGGCAGCCTTATGGGCTGGCCTGAGGTCTACTCTCCGCTTTCAGTGGAGGAGTGTTCCTTCGGGGCTGTGCTTGATCTTTCTCTGCCTGTGATGATTTGGTTGTCACAGAGTATCTGTGAAAGGTGCAGCCTGGTCTTGTAAGACGCTTTGCGCCTCAGCCTGTCTGAGCAAAAAAAAAAAAAAAAAAAAAAAAAAAAAAAAAAAAAAAAAAATCTGTTCTTATCAGTTTAATATCTGATACGTCCCCTACCCGGGGACCATATATTAAATTGATTTTTGGAACAGGGAGATGGAATAGGGGCTTGCTCCGTCCACTCCACGCATCGACCTGGTCTTGCAGTATCTCCAGGAACGGTGCACTCACTCCTCCTAACTTTGTCAAAGTAAATGTTTTGGTACGCTAATCTGCGATGGGTTAAAGGCAATGCAAAAAAAAAGAAATCATTAGATGGGCAATGCTCAGTTTAATCTGCGTTATGTTTTCCCGCCCTTTTTGTTAAAAAAAAAAACGTCTGTGTGTGTGTGTGTGTGTGTGTGTGTGTAAATGGCTGCATTTACATAGCGCTTTACAATTTGTTCCTCACATTTTACCCATTCACTCAGACGTTCACACACCGATGGCGGAGGCAACCATGCAAGGTGCCAACCTACCTGCTCATCAGGAGCAATTAGGGGATAAGTGTCTTTAAACAAAGCACAATTGATGCAAACACAGACAACGTGTTGTAAATGCTAGTACAGTAACATCCACCCCCCTGCGTACTGTATCAGCCGCGCCGGGCGTGCCCGCTGGCCATAATGGGGGTTATCGCTTCTCGGCCTTTTGGCTAAGATCAAGTGTAGTATCTGTTCTTATCAGTTTAATATCTGATACGTCCCCTACCCGGGGACCATATATTAAATTGATTTTTGGAACAGGGAGATGGAATAGGGGCTTGCTCCGTCCACTCCACGCATCGACCTGGTCTTGCAGTATCTCCAGGAACGGTGCACTCACTCCTCCTAACTTTGTCAAAGTAAATGTTTTGGTACGCTAATCTGCGATGGGTTAAAGGCAATGCAAAAAAAAAGAAATCATTAGATGGGCAATGCTCAGTTTAATCTGCGTTATGTTTTCCCGCCCTTTTTGTTAAAAAAAAAAACGTCCGTGTGTGTGTGTGTGTGTGTGTGTGTGTGTGTGTGTGTGTGTAAATGGCTGCATTTACATAGCGCTTTACAATTTGTTCCTCACATTTTACCCATTCACTCAGACGTTCACACACCGATGGCGGAGGCAACCATGCAAGGTGCCAACCTACCTGCTCATCAGGAGCAATTAGGGGATAAGTGTCTTTAAACAAAGCACAATTGATGCAAACACAGACAACGTGTTGTAAATGCTAGTACAGTAACATCCACCCCCCTGCGTCCTGTATCAGCCGCGCCGGGCGTGCCCGCTGGCCATAATGGGGGTTATCGCTTCTCGGCCTTTTGGCTAAGATCAAGTGTAGTATCTGTTCTTATCAGTTTAATATCTGATACGTCCCCTACCCGGGGACCATATATTAAATAGATTTTTGGAACAGGGAGATGGAATAGGGGCTTGCTCCGTCCACTCCACGCATCGACCTGGTCTTGCAGTATCTCCAGGAACGGTGCACTCACTCCTCCTAACTTTGTCAAAGTAAATGTTTTGGTACGCTAATCTGCGATGGGTTAAAGGCAATGCAAAAAAAAAGAAATCATTAGATGGGCAATGCTCAGTTTAATCTGCGTTATGTTTTCCCGCCCTTTTTGTTAAAAAAAAAAACGTCCGTGTGTGTGTGTGTGTGTGTGTGTGTGTGTGTAAATGGCTGCATTTACATAGCGCTTTACAATTTGTTCCTCACATTTTACCCATTCACTCAGACGTTCACACACCGATGGCGGAGGCAACCATGCAAGGTGCCAACCTACCTGCTCATCAGGAGCAATTAGGGGATAAGTGTCTTTAAACAAAGCACAATTGATGCAAACACAGACAACGTGTTGTAAATGCTAGTACAGTAACATCCACCCCCCTGCGTACTGTATCAGCCGCGCCGGGCGTGCCCGCTGGCCATAATGGGGGTTATCGCTTCTCGGCCTTTTGGCTAAGATCAAGTGTAGTATCTGTTCTTATCAGTTTAATATCTGATACGTCCCCTACCCGGGGACCATATATTAAATTGATTTTTGGAACAGGGAGATGGAATAGGGGCTTGCTCCGTCCACTCCACGCATCGACCTGGTCTTGCAGTATCTCCAGGAACGGTGCACTCACTCCTCCTAACTTTGTCAAAGTAAATGTTTTGGTACGCTAATCTGCGATGGGTTAAAGGCAATGCAAAAAAAAAGAAATCATTAGATGGGCAATGCTCAGTTTAATCTGCGTTATGTTTTCCCGCCCTTTTTGTTAAAAAAAAAAACGTCCGTGTGTGTGTGTGTGTGTGTGTGTGTGTGTGTGTGTGTGTGTAAATGGCTGCATTTACATAGCGCTTTACAATTTGTTCCTCACATTTTACCCATTCACTCAGACGTTCACACACCGATGGCGGAGGCAACCATGCAAGGTGCCAACCTACCTGCTCATCAGGAGCAATTAGGGGATAAGTGTCTTTAAACAAAGCACAATTGATGCAAACACAGACAACGTGTTGTAAATGCTAGTACAGTAACATCCACCCCCCTGCGTCCTGTATCAGCCGCGCCGGGCGTGCCCGCTGGCCATAATGGGGGTTATCGCTTCTCGGCCTTTTGGCTAAGATCAAGTGTAGTATCTGTTCTTATCAGTTTAATATCTGATACGTCCCCTACCCGGGGACCATATATTAAATTGATTTTTGGAACAGGGAGATGGAATAGGGGCTTGCTCCGTCCACTCCACGCATCGACCTGGTCTTGCAGTATCTCCAGGAACGGTGCACTCACTCCTCCTAACTTTGTCAAAGTAAATGTTTTGGTACGCTAATCTGCGATGGGTTAAAGGCAATGCAAAAAAAAAGAAATCATTAGATGGGCAATGCTCAGTTTAATCTGCGTTATGTTTTCCCGCCCTTTTTGTTAAAAAAAAAAACGTCCGTGTGTGTGTGTGTGTGTGTGTGTGTGTGTGTAAATGGCTGCATTTACATAGCGCTTTACAATTTGTTCCTCACATTTTACCCATTCACTCAGACGTTCACACACCGATGGCGGAGGCAACCATGCAAGGTGCCAACCTACCTGCTCATCAGGAGCAATTAGGGGATAAGTGTCTTTAAACAAAGCACAATTGATGCAAACACAGACAACGTGTTGTAAATGCTAGTACAGTAACATCCACCCCCCTGCGTCCTGTATCAGCCGCGCCGGGCGTGCCCGCTGGCCATAATGGGGGTTATCGCTTCTCGGCCTTTTGGCTAAGATCAAGTGTAGTATCTGTTCTTATCAGTTTAATATCTGATACGTCCCCTACCCGGGGACCATATATTAAATTGATTTTTGGAACAGGGAGATGGAATAGGGGCTTGCTCCGTCCACTCCACGCATCGACCTGGTCTTGCAGTATCTCCAGGAACGGTGCACTCACTCCTCCTAACTTTGTCAAAGTAAATGTTTTGGTACGCTAATCTGCGATGGGTTAAAGGCAATGCAAAAAAAAAGAAATCATTAGATGGGCAATGCTCAGTTTAATCTGCGTTATGTTTTCCCGCCCTTTTTGTTAAAAAAAAAAACGTCCGTGTGTGTGTGTGTGTGTGTGTGTGTGTGTGTGTGTGTGTGTGTGTGTGTGTGTAAATGGCTGCATTTACATAGCGCTTTACAATTTGTTCCTCACATTTTACCCATTCACTCAGACGTTCACACACCGATGGCGGAGGCAACCATGCAAGGTGCCAACCTACCTGCTCATCAGGAGCAATTAGGGGATAAGTGTCTTTAAACAAAGCACAATTGATGCAAACACAGACAACGTGTTGTAAATGCTAGTACAGTAACATCCACCCCCCTGCGTCCTGTATCAGCCGCGCCGGGCGTGCCCGCTGGCCATAATGGGGGTTATCGCTTCTCGGCCTTTTGGCTAAGATCAAGTGTAGTATCTGTTCTTATCAGTTTAATATCTGATACGTCCCCTACCCGGGGACCATATATTAAATTGATTTTTGGAACAGGGAGATGGAATAGGGGCTTGCTCCGTCCACTCCACGCATCGACCTGGTCTTGCAGTATCTCCAGGAACGGTGCACTCACTCCTCCTAACTTTGTCAAAGTAAATGTTTTGGTACGCTAATCTGCGATGGGTTAAAGGCAATGCAAAAAAAAAGAAATCATTAGATGGGCAATGCTCAGTTTAATCTGCGTTATGTTTTCCCGCCCTTTTTGTTAAAAAAAAAAACGTCCGTGTGTGTGTGTGTGTGTGTGTGTGTGTGTGTAAATGGCTGCATTTACATAGCGCTTTACAATTTGTTCCTCACATTTTACCCATTCACTCAGACGTTCACACACCGATGGCGGAGGCAACCATGCAAGGTGCCAACCTACCTGCTCATCAGGAGCAATTAGGGGATAAGTGTCTTTAAACAAAGCACAATTGATGCAAACACAGACAACGTGTTGTAAATGCTAGTACAGTAACATCCACCCCCCTGCGTCCTGTATCAGCCGCGCCGGGCGTGCCCGCTGGCCATAATGGGGGTTATCGCTTCTCGGCCTTTTGGCTAAGATCAAGTGTAGTATCTGTTCTTATCAGTTTAATATCTGATACGTCCCCTACCCGGGGACCATATATTAAATTGATTTTTGGAACAGGGAGATGGAATAGGGGCTTGCTCCGTCCACTCCACGCATCGACCTGGTCTTGCAGTATCTCCAGGAACGGTGCACTCACTCCTCCTAACTTTGTCAAAGTAAATGTTTTGGTACGCTAATCTGCGATGGGTTAAAGGCAATGCAAAAAAAAAGAAATCATTAGATGGGCAATGCTCAGTTTAATCTGCGTTATGTTTTCCCGCCCTTTTTGTTAAAAAAAAAAACGTCCGTGTGTGTGTGTGTGTGTGTGTGTGTGTGTGTAAATGGCTGCATTTACATAGCGCTTTACAATTTGTTCCTCACATTTTACCCATTCACTCAGACGTTCACACACCGATGGCGGAGGCAACCATGCAAGGTGCCAACCTACCTGCTCATCAGGAGCAATTAGGGGATAAGTGTCTTTAAACAAAGCACAATTGATGCAAACACAGACAACGTGTTGTAAATGCTAGTACAGTAACATCCACCCCCCTGCGTCCTGTATCAGCCGCGCCGGGCGTGCCCGCTGGCCATAATGGGGGTTATCGCTTCTCGGCCTTTTGGCTAAGATCAAGTGTAGTATCTGTTCTTATCAGTTTAATATCTGATACGTCCCCTACCCGGGGACCATATATTAAATTGATTTTTGGAACAGGGAGATGGAATAGGGGCTTGCTCCGTCCACTCCACGCATCGACCTGGTCTTGCAGTATCTCCAGGAACGGTGCACTCACTCCTCCTAACTTTGTCAAAGTAAATGTTTTGGTACGCTAATCTGCGATGGGTTAAAGGCAATGCAAAAAAAAAGAAATCATTAGATGGGCAATGCTCAGTTTAATCTGCGTTATGTTTTCCCGCCCTTTTTGTTAAAAAAAAAAACGTCCGTGTGTGTGTGTGTGTGTGTGTGTGTGTGTGTAAATGGCTGCATTTACATAGCGCTTTACAATTTGTTCCTCACATTTTACCCATTCACTCAGACGTTCACACACCGATGGCGGAGGCAACCATGCAAGGTGCCAACCTACCTGCTCATCAGGAGCAATTAGGGGATAAGTGTCTTTAAACAAAGCACAATTGATGCAAACACAGACAACGTGTTGTAAATGCTAGTACAGTAACATCCACCCCCCTGCGTCCTGTATCAGCCGCGCCGGGCGTGCCCGCTGGCCATAATGGGGGTTATCGCTTCTCGGCCTTTTGGCTAAGATCAAGTGTAGTATCTGTTCTTATCAGTTTAATATCTGATACGTCCCCTACCCGGGGACCATATATTAAATTGATTTTTGGAACAGGGAGATGGAATAGGGGCTTGCTCCGTCCACTCCACGCATCGACCTGGTCTTGCAGTATCTCCAGGAACGGTGCACTCACTCCTCCTAACTTTGTCAAAGTAAATGTTTTGGTACGCTAATCTGCGATGGGTTAAAGGCAATGCAAAAAAAAAGAAATCATTAGATGGGCAATGCTCAGTTTAATCTGCGTTATGTTTTCCCGCCCTTTTTGTTAAAAAAAAAAACGTCCGTGTGTGTGTGTGTGTGTGTGTGTGTGTGTGTGTGTGTGTGTGTGTGTGTGTGTGTAAATGGCTGCATTTACATAGCGCTTTACAATTTGTTCCTCACATTTTACCCATTCACTCAGACGTTCACACACCGATGGCGGAGGCAACCATGCAAGGTGCCAACCTACCTGCTCATCAGGAGCAATTAGGGGATAAGTGTCTTTAAACAAAGCACAATTGATGCAAACACAGACAACGTGTTGTAAATGCTAGTACAGTAACATCCACCCCCCTGCGTCCTGTATCAGCCGCGCCGGGCGTGCCCGCTGGCCATAATGGGGGTTATCGCTTCTCGGCCTTTTGGCTAAGATCAAGTGTAGTATCTGTTCTTATCAGTTTAATATCTGATACGTCCCCTACCCGGGGACCATATATTAAATAGATTTTTGGAACAGGGAGATGGAATAGGGGCTTGCTCCGTCCACTCCACGCATCGACCTGGTCTTGCAGTATCTCCAGGAACGGTGCACTCACTCCTCCTAACTTTGTCAAAGTAAATGTTTTGGTACGCTAATCTGCGATGGGTTAAAGGCAATGCAAAAAAAAAGAAATCATTAGATGGGCAATGCTCAGTTTAATCTGCGTTATGTTTTCCCGCCCTTTTTGTTAAAAAAAAAAACGTCCGTGTGTGTGTGTGTGTGTGTGTGTGTGTGTGTAAATGGCTGCATTTACATAGCGCTTTACAATTTGTTCCTCACATTTTACCCATTCACTCAGACGTTCACACACCGATGGCGGAGGCAACCATGCAAGGTGCCAACCTACCTGCTCATCAGGAGCAATTAGGGGATAAGTGTCTTTAAACAAAGCACAATTGATGCAAACACAGACAACGTGTTGTAAATGCTAGTACAGTAACATCCACCCCCCTGCGTACTGTATCAGCCGCGCCGGGCGTGCCCGCTGGCCATAATGGGGGTTATCGCTTCTCGGCCTTTTGGCTAAGATCAAGTGTAGTATCTGTTCTTATCAGTTTAATATCTGATACGTCCCCTACCCGGGGACCATATATTAAATTGATTTTTGGAACAGGGAGATGGAATAGGGGCTTGCTCCGTCCACTCCACGCATCGACCTGGTCTTGCAGTATCTCCAGGAACGGTGCACTCACTCCTCCTAACTTTGTCAAAGTAAATGTTTTGGTACGCTAATCTGCGATGGGTTAAAGGCAATGCAAAAAAAAAGAAATCATTAGATGGGCAATGCTCAGTTTAATCTGCGTTATGTTTTCCCGCCCTTTTTGTTAAAAAAAAAAACGTCCGTGTGTGTGTGTGTGTGTGTGTGTGTAAATGGCTGCATTTACATAGCGCTTTACAATTTGTTCCTCACATTTTACCCATTCACTCAGACGTTCACACACCGATGGCGGAGGCAACCATGCAAGGTGCCAACCTACCTGCTCATCAGGAGCAATTAGGGGATAAGTGTCTTTAAACAAAGCACAATTGATGCAAACACAGACAACGTGTTGTAAATGCTAGTACAGTAACATCCACCCCCCTGCGTCCTGTATCAGCCGCGCCGGGCGTGCCCGCTGGCCATAATGGGGGTTATCGCTTCTCGGCCTTTTGGCTAAGATCAAGTGTAGTATCTGTTCTTATCAGTTTAATATCTGATACGTCCCCTACCCGGGGACCATATATTAAATTGATTTTTGGAACAGGGAGATGGAATAGGGGCTTGCTCCGTCCACTCCACGCATCGACCTGGTCTTGCAGTATCTCCAGGAACGGTGCACTCACTCCTCCTAACTTTGTCAAAGTAAATGTTTTGGTACGCTAATCTGCGATGGGTTAAAGGCAATGCAAAAAAAAAGAAATCATTAGATGGGCAATGCTCAGTTTAATCTGCGTTATGTTTTCCCGCCCTTTTTGTTAAAAAAAAAAACGTCCGTGTGTGTGTGTGTGTGTGTGTGTGTGTGTGTAAATGGCTGCATTTACATAGCGCTTTACAATTTGTTCCTCACATTTTACCCATTCACTCAGACGTTCACACACCGATGGCGGAGGCAACCATGCAAGGTGCCAACCTACCTGCTCATCAGGAGCAATTAGGGGATAAGTGTCTTTAAACAAAGCACAATTGATGCAAACACAGACAACGTGTTGTAAATGCTAGTACAGTAACATCCACCCCCCTGCGTCCTGTATCAGCCGCGCCGGGCGTGCCCGCTGGCCATAATGGGGGTTATCGCTTCTCGGCCTTTTGGCTAAGATCAAGTGGATGACCGGTGTATGCTGTTCCTGGTTTTGTTTGCTTGTTTATTATTTTTCTCACATTTCCACAGTCGTGCGGTGTATGGGACTGGAAATTGAGTTTTTTTTATTGTTTGTGCTGGCTTCTCCCTACGATGGCCAGCACTCCACGGCAGTCGACCCCTAGGGCTGGGTTACGGTTTTCGGCGAGGTTCATATGGAAGGATGGAACGATGCCCATGTGGAACAGAGATGTGTTTGTGGATGGTGTCATCATGACTCAACTCAAGTTGAAGGCGGACGATATTTTTTGCATCCAGCACAATGCCCAGGAGAGGGGCTACGATGTTTCCTTCAGATCCAGTTTGGGGCTCCAGGGGGTTTTGGAGGACTGCAAGCGGATGGAGGCTGATGTCGGACCCCTCAGCCATTTCGAGGTGTTTTCTCTGGACAGGCTGAATTTTCGAGTTATCAATGTCACAATGTACAACCCGTACGTGATTGATAAGGAGGTGACTGATTTTTTGGCCCCCTACGCTGAGGTGATATCTGAGGTCCGGAGGATCAGAGACAGACGTGGGATCTGGACGGGGCGGAGGCAGGTGCAGGTGCTCCTAAAGGCTGTTCCCGGTGGCTGTGACGGGCTGGCTCATCCCCCAGCCTTCTTTTCCTTGGGGCCTGATAGGGGGTATTTGTTTTATAACAACCAGCCCCCTTTCTGCCGAAGGTGCCGGGTGGCAGGGCACTCTGATGGAAAGTGTGGGGAGGTGAGGTGCCACCATTGCAAGGAGGAGGGCCACATGGCTAAAGATTGTAAGGTTGGTAAGAAATGCCACAACTGCAGTTCCACCGACCACCTGGTGAGGGCCTGTCCCCAGGAGCGGCGGTATTCGTCAGTGGTGGTGATGGGGAAGGAGCTTGCACCGAAGACCGGAGAGGAGGAAGAAAGTGCACCAGTGGCACCAGCACCAGCACCAATAGAGGCTTTTCCTGTGGAGAAGGACGCAGAGGCGGAGACGGTACTCCTGGTTGGCAACAAGACAGTTTCCCCTTTGTCTTCCGATGGAGAGGCGATGGACGAGGAGGAGGTGGTCGGTGGAGCCAGCGGAGCCAGTGGAGCCAGTGGAGCCAGAAAACGGAGGTTAAGGGTTAAAAGGACTACACCTGGGTCAGAAGGTATGGGGGCAGGGGAAATTACCGGTGGGGGCCCACAAAAAAAGGTAAGGGGAGGGAAGGGAGGTAGGGTGGCCCTCTTAGTGCAACAGGTCGGTGGGGAGCAGGGGGTTGGTGGGGGAGTGGGTTTGGCGGATGTTGAGGCTGAGGGGGAGGGGGTTTGTTTACCGGTTTCCCCTGTCCTGGACAGTATGGACAGTATGGACCCTTTTGAGACTCCAAGCCTTGGGGAAGGGTTACAGGTGGGAGCACCCAACACTTTGCCTGCTTCTTGGGATAAGGGGGAGGATGGGGAGGACAGTTAAAAGTGGGGGTAGGGGTATTATTGTGGGTTGGTTTTTTGTCTAATTTAATTTTATTATTGTCAATGGCTTTCACAGTGGGCACTTTTAATGCACGGGGGTTGAGGGGTTCTGTTAAGAGGAGGGGCTTTTTTGATTATGTTGCCTCACTCAGGCTTACCGTTTGTTTTGTTCAAGAGGTGCACTTACGGGATGGGAGGGATTGTGGTGTGTTTTCAAAGGAATGGGACAAGGGGGAATCGTTTTGGTCAGTGGGGGGGGTTCACTCATCTGGTGTGGGGATACTGTTTGGAAACCGGGAGGCAAGGGTGGTGGGTTCTTTTGTAATTGTGCAGGGGAGGGTTATGGGGGTTGATGTGAATATTGGGGTTTTGAAATTGAGGGTGGTGGTGGTGTACGGGCCACAGAGGGCGGGTGAAAGGAGTGCCATGATGGAGGCTTTAAGGCCTTTTTTTGCCACAAACAGGCAGATGGTGGTGGGGGGTGATTTTAATGTGGATCTGGGGAGGGTGGGTGATCCAAGTGCTGGGTGTGTGGGTTCTTTTTTTAAGGGGCAGGGGCTTGTGGATGGAGGGAAGGCACTTACCCCTCGAATAGATGGTCCCACATGGCGTAACTCCCGGGGGGTAGCCAGGCGTCTCGATTATGTGTTTTTTTCTCGGTCCTTGGTCCTATTGTCGGGCCGGGTGGTCCCTGTTTTTTTCTCTGACCATGATGGGCTCCTCTTTCGGGTCCGGTCTAGCGCTCCTGTTTTCGGCCCCGGGTACTGGAGGTTGAACTCCAGTGTCCTTGGCGAGGATGAGTTCTGCAGTAGCTTTGTCTCCTTTTTCCGGGGGCTCGAGGGACTTAGGGCTTTGTTTTCTGGTGTGGTGGAGTGGTGGGAGGGGGCTAAGGAGAGGATAAAGGGGTTTTGTATTATGTATTGTCAACGGAGGGCGAAGGAGGCGGGGAGGGAAGTGCTCCGTCTTCAACACCTCCTCGAGCTCGAGTACACTTTGGGTAACCTAGGTGGCGCTGTAGACCAGCGGGCTTGTGACTCCCTTAAGACAGAACTTAGGGATGTCTATGAGGATAAGGCCCGTGCTTACCTGACGCGGTCACGTCGTGAGTTCTTGGAGAAGAATGAGACGTGTTCCGCAGCCTTTTTCAGCAGCGTGAGGGCTGATAAGGGAAGGAAGGTGATATCGGGAGTTAGGGACAGTCAGGGTCAGGTGGTTACTGAGACAGGGGAGATGGTAAGGGTCGCAACCGATCACTTCCGCTCCTTCTTCTGTGAACGAGTGGTGGATGAGGAGCGAGCAGAGGCTTTTTTGCAGCTTGTGGCTCAGAGGGTACCGTCAGACCTGGCTGAGGCTTTGGAGGCCCCTCTCTCTCTCGAGGAATTGGAGGGTGCCCTTCGTAGAATGGGCAAGCGTAAGGTTCCGGGCATCGATGGCCTGCCGGCTGAGTTTTATCTCATGTTTTGGGATATTCTCGGCCCGGTGGTTCTCGAGGTCCTGACCGAGGTCCTCCGCACAGGGGCACTGGGAGGGTCAATGGCTAAGGGGGTGATCTCACTTCTGTTTAAGAAGGGGGACGCCTCTGACCTTAAGAACTGGCGGCCATTGACCATGCTGTGTGTTGATTACAAGCTTTTGGCTAAGGTTCTCACAGACCGTCTGTGCACAGCTCTCCCAGATGCGGTCCATGTGGATCAGACGTGTGGGGTGGCTGGGCGCTCGTTGAGATGGAATCTCCAGCTCATCAGAGACGTCATCGCTTGGGCAGAGGATCGGGACCTGCCACTTATGGTGGTGGGTCTTGATCAGGCCAAAGCCTTTGATAGGGTTCACTGGGGTTTTATGTTCAAAGTTTTAGAGAGAATAGGCTTAGGGCGGGTTTTTGTTGGGTGGCTGCGTACTCTGTACACAGCAGTGGGGAGCACGGTTTCTGTTAATGGGCACTTGGGGGAGTTTTTTGGGTTGCACGCAGGGGTAAGACAGGGGTGTCCGCTCTCTCCCCTGCTCTACGTCCTTTATATGGAGCCCCTGGCGGCGGCCATTAGGGCTGACCCGGGTGTGAAGGGTATCCTGGTACCAGGCAGCAGGGGCCTGAGGGTCAAGTTGTCGCAGTATGCGGATGATACCACACTGCTACTGGACAACGATGCGTGTCTGAGTCGGTCTTTGGAGATCTTCCAGGACTTTGGCCGGGTGTCTGGCGCGGAGCTCAACCGTGCTAAATCCTCGGTTAAGTTCTTTGGGCGGTGGAAGAGTAGGTCAGACGTACCAGGAGGGCTGTCGCTCTGTGAAGGGGCCCTGAGGATTCTTGGGGTCCTCTTTGAGGCAGCCCACAGTGCCACGGTCAACTGGACCAGGCGAATAGATGCAGTTCATAAAAAGTTTGCCCTCTGGAAGGCCAGGAGACTGACCTTTACGGGGAAGGTACTGGTTTTGAAGGTAGACGTGTTGCCGTCCCTCCTGTACCTGGCGTACATCTTTCCGATGCCGGCCAGCATGCGGAGGCCGCTCACTCGGCTTGTGTTTCGTTTCATGTGGGGGGGGAGTTATGAATACGTGGCGAGGGCACGCATGTTGGCTCCGGTGGGGGAAGGGGGGAGGGACGTGCCCCATTTCCCACTCAAGTTGGACTGCATTTTTGTTTCTTTTTTGCTCAAAGAATTGTCCTCTCCGGTAGTCCATCCATCTGGCTACTTCCTCCGGTTCTACTTTGCCTACCCGGCAAGGAGGGTCATGGCCTGGTCCAATTCGGCCCCCCGGGCGGAGCAGTTGCCGTGGCATTTTGGCCACGCGGCAAAGTGGCTGCGGGCTCATCCTGGGGTTTTGGAAGGGGATGTGGGGTTGGACCAGAAGAGGCTCTATGCCGAGGTGAGACAGGGAGTGACCGCGCCAGCTGTGGTGGGGATACCCGCTACAGTTTGGTTGTCGGTACAACTGCCTGGCCTGGACAATGGGCTCAAGGATTTAGGATGGCTGATGTTACACAGGAGTTTGCCGGTGCGTGAGATCATGCACCGGCATGGCTTGGCGAGATCCCCGGTGTGCCCCAGAGCTGGTTGCTTTGTGGACGAGACTATTAGACACGTCATGTGGGACTGTCCTTTTGCAGGGGTGGTGTGGGCTAGGGCATCTGTGTTGATTGGGAGGTTGGAGGGGAGTGTTGGGGTCACATGGGCAAGATTGGAGAGAGGGATTGGGAGAGCTGGGGGGGGGCGTAGGGGGCGTCTCCTGCAATGGCTGCTCATGGGCCTTTTTAAGAAGGGGCTGTGGGAGGCCAGACAGGCTCTGGTTAAAAAGGCGGTGGATTGGGGGGTGGAGGGGGTTGTTAGGAGAGTAGAGGGGGACGTAAAGGGAAGGATGCGGTGGGATGTGAAGAGGTGGGGACATCATGCTGCTAGGGAGAGATGGAAGGGGGGTTTAGGTTTGATGGAAGGGATGTAGTGGTTGCTTAGGATATTGACATATGGTTTTTTTTGTGGAGACCGGAAAGTGCATAAGTGGAAAATGGGGACATGGTTTTTTGTCTTGGATAAGTGGGCTATTGTTTTGGGTGGGATAAAGGGAGGTTTTGGTTAACAGTGGGTGGTTTAATTTGGGGTTCATTTTCATTTTCAACTGTAACAGGGACAGC
The DNA here is from genome assembly GCF_963971535.1 of Notolepis coatsorum. Lineage (NCBI taxonomy): Eukaryota > Metazoa > Chordata > Actinopteri > Aulopiformes > Paralepididae > Notolepis > Notolepis coatsorum. Next base: position 764,599 of record NW_028174865.1, read on the forward strand.
ATACAATAAGGAACATAAAATGAAAATGTAGAAATGCAAATGTTCAGGAAAGTTTTGTTTGGATTAGTAGGGAAAGGTAAATTAAGAATGTGTGCACATGTATGGGTGTTTTAAATAGTATGATAGGAAGTCGTTTTGTAGTTTGTATGGTATAGGGACAGATAGGATGTGATAACATGTATATGATTATTTTTGATATAAAATTAAGAAAGAAGGTAAAAACTCCCCTCCCAGCTGGTTGGAGGGGAGGAGAAGCCCGATTTCACAAAAAAAAAGAAAAAAATCTGTTCTTATCAGTTTAATATCTGATACGTCCCCTACCCGGGGACCATATATTAAATTGATTTTTGGAACAGGGAGATGGAATAGGGGCTTGCTCCGTCCACTCCACGCATCGACCTGGTCTTGCAGTATCTCCAGGAACGGTGCACTCACTCCTCCTAACTTTGTCAAAGTAAATGTTTTGGTACGCTAATCTGCGATGGGTTAAAGGCAATGCAAAAAAAAAGAAATCATTAGATGGGCAATGCTCAGTTTAATCTGCGTTATGTTTTCCCGCCCTTTTTGTTAAAAAAAAAAACGTCCGTGTGTGTGTGTGTGTGTGTGTGTGTGTGTGTAAATGGCTGCATTTACATAGCGCTTTACAATTTGTTCCTCACATTTTACCCATTCACTCAGACGTTCACACACCGATGGCGGAGGCAACCATGCAAGGTGCCAACCTACCTGCTCATCAGGAGCAATTAGGGGATAAGTGTCTTTAAACAAAGCACAATTGATGCAAACACAGACAACGTGTTGTAAATGCTAGTACAGTAACATCCACCCCCCTGCGTCCTGTATCAGCCGCGCCGGGCGTGCCCGCTGGCCATAATGGGGGTTATCGCTTCTCGGCCTTTTGGCTAAGATCAAGTGTAGTATCTGTTCTTATCAGTTTAATATCTGATACGTCCCCTACCCGGGGACCATATATTAAATTGATTTTTGGAACAGGGAGATGGAATAGGGGCTTGCTCCGTCCACTCCACGCATCGACCTGGTCTTGCAGTATCTCCAGGAACGGTGCACTCACTCCTCCTAACTTTGTCAAAGTAAATGTTTTGGTACGCTAATCTGCGATGGGTTAAAGGCAATGCAAAAAAAAAGAAATCATTAGATGGGCAATGCTCAGTTTAATCTGCGTTATGTTTTCCCGCCCTTTTTGTTAAAAAAAAAAACGTCCGTGTGTGTGTGTGTGTGTGTGTGTGTGTGTGTGTGTGTGTGTGTAAATGGCTGCATTTACATAGCGCTTTACAATTTGTTCCTCACATTTTACCCATTCACTCAGACGTTCACACACCGATGGCGGAGGCAACCATGCAAGGTGCCAACCTACCTGCTCATCAGGAGCAATTAGGGGATAAGTGTCTTTAAACAAAGCACAATTGATGCAAACACAGACAACGTGTTGTAAATGCTAGTACAGTAACATCCACCCCCCTGCGTCCTGTATCAGCCGCGCCGGGCGTGCCCGCTGGCCATAATGGGGGTTATCGCTTCTCGGCCTTTTGGCTAAGATCAAGTGTAGTATCTGTTCTTATCAGTTTAATATCTGATACGTCCCCTACCCGGGGACCATATATTAAATTGATTTTTGGAACAGGGAGATGGAATAGGGGCTTGCTCCGTCCACTCCACGCATCGACCTGGTCTTGCAGTATCTCCAGGAACGGTGCACTCACTCCTCCTAACTTTGTCAAAGTAAATGTTTTGGTACGCTAATCTGCGATGGGTTAAAGGCAATGCAAAAAAAAAGAAATCATTAGATGGGCAACGCTCTGTTTAATCTGCGTTATGTTTTCCCGCCCTTTTTGTAAAAAAAAAAAAAAAAAAAAAACGTCCTCATGTGTATGTGTGTGTGTGTGTGTGTGTGTGTGTGTGTGTGTGTGTGTGTAAATGGCTGCATTTACATAGCGCTTTACAATTTGTTCCTCACATTTTACCCATTCACTCAGACGTTCACACACCGATGGCGGAGGCAACCGTGCAAGGTGCCAACCTACCTGCTCATCAGGAGCAATTAGGGGATAAGTGTCTTTAAACAAAGCACAATTGATGCAAACACAGACAACGTGTTGTAAATGCTAGTACAGTAACATCCACCCCCCTGCGTCCTGTATCAGCCGCGCCGGGCGTGCCCGCTGGCCATAATGGGGGTTATCGCTTCTCGGCCTTTTGGCTAAGATCAAGTGGATGACCGGTGTATGCTGTTCCTGGTTTTGTTTGCTTGTTTATTATTTTTCTCACATTTCCACAGTCGTGCGGTGTATGGGACTGGAAATTGAGTTTTTTTTATTGTTTGTGCTGGCTTCTCCCTACGATGGCCAGCACTCCACGGCAGTCGACCCCTAGGGCTGGGTTACGGTTTTCGGCGAGGTTCATATGGAAGGATGGAACGATGCCCATGTGGAACAGAGATGTGTTTGTGGATGGTGTCATCATGACTCAACTCAAGTTGAAGGCGGACGATATTTTTTGCATCCAGCACAATGCCCAGGAGAGGGGCTACGATGTTTCCTTCAGATCCAGTTTGGGGCTCCAGGGGGTTTTGGAGGACTGCAAGCGGATGGAGGCTGATGTCGGACCCCTCAGCCATTTCGAGGTGTTTTCTCTGGACAGGCTGAATTTTCGAGTTATCAATGTCACAATGTACAACCCGTACGTGATTGATAAGGAGGTGACTGATTTTTTGGCCCCCTACGCTGAGGTGATATCTGAGGTCCGGAGGATCAGAGACAGACGTGGGATCTGGACGGGGCGGAGGCAGGTGCAGGTGCTCCTAAAGGCTGTTCCCGGTGGCTGTGACGGGCTGGCTCATCCCCCAGCCTTCTTTTCCTTGGGGCCTGATAGGGGGTATTTGTTTTATAACAACCAGCCCCCTTTCTGCCGAAGGTGCCGGGTGGCAGGGCACTCTGATGGAAAGTGTGGGGAGGTGAGGTGCCACCATTGCAAGGAGGAGGGCCACATGGCTAAAGATTGTAAGGTTGGTAAGAAATGCCACAACTGCAGTTCCACCGACCACCTGGTGAGGGCCTGTCCCCAGGAGCGGCGGTATTCGTCAGTGGTGGTGATGGGGAAGGAGCTTGCACCGAAGACCGGAGAGGAGGAAGAAAGTGCACCAGTGGCACCAGCACCAGCACCAATAGAGGCGTTTCCTGTGGAGAAGGACGCAGAGGCGGAGACGGTACTCCTGGTTGGCAACAAGACAGTTTCCCCTTTGTCTTCCGATGGAGAGGCGATGGACGAGGAGGAGGTGGTCGGTGGAGCCAGCGGAGCCAGTGGAGCCAGTGGAGCCAGAAAACGGAGGTTAAGGGTTAAAAGGACTACACCTGGGTCAGAAGGTATGGGGGCAGGGGAAATTACCGGTGGGGGCCCACAAAAAAAGGTAAGGGGAGGGAAGGGAGGTAGGGTGGCCCTCTTAGTGCAACAGGTCGGTGGGGAGCAGGGGGTTGGTGGGGGAGTGGGTTTGGCGGATGTTGAGGCTGAGGGGGAGGGGGTTTGTTTACCGGTTTCCCCTGTCCTGGACAGTATGGACAGTATGGACCCTTTTGAGACTCCAAGCCTTGGGGAAGGGTTACAGGTGGGAGCACCCAACACTTTGCCTGCTTCTTGGGATAAGGGGGAGGATGGGGAGGACAGTTAAAAGTGGGGGTAGGGGTATTATTGTGGGTTGGTTTTTTGTTTAATTTTATTTTATTATTGTCAATGGCTTTCACAGTGGGCACTTTTAATGCACGGGGGTTGAGGGGTTCTGTTAAGAGGAGGGGCTTTTTTGATTATGTTGCCTCACTCAGGCTTACCGTTTGTTTTGTTCAAGAGGTGCACTTACGGGATGGGAGGGATTGTGGTGTGTTTTCAAAGGAATGGGACAAGGGGGAATCGTTTTGGTCAGTGGGGGGGGTTCACTCATCTGGTGTGGGGATACTGTTTGGAAACCGGGAGGCAAGGGTGGTGGGTTCTTTTGTAATTGTGCAGGGGAGGGTTATGGGGGTTGATGTGAATATTGGGGTTTTGAAATTGAGGGTGGTGGTGGTGTACGGGCCACAGAGGGCGGGTGAAAGGAGTGCCATGATGGAGGCTTTAAGGCCTTTTTTTGCCACAAACAGGCAGATGGTGGTGGGGGGTGATTTTAATGTGGATCTGGGGAGGGTGGGTGATCCAAGTGCTGGGTGTGTGGGTTCTTTTTTTAAGGGGCAGGGGCTTGTGGATGGAGGGAAGGCACTTACCCCTCGAATAGATGGTCCCACATGGCGTAACTCCCGGGGGGTAGCCAGGCGTCTCGATTATGTGTTTTTTTCTCGGTCCTTGGTCCTATTGTCGGGCCGGGTGGTCCCTGTTTTTTTCTCTGACCATGATGGGCTCCTCTTTCGGGTCCGGTCTAGCGCTCCTGTTTTCGGCCCCGGGTACTGGAGGTTGAACTCCAGTGTCCTTGGCGAGGATGAGTTCTGCAGTAGCTTTGTCTCCTTTTTCCGGGGGCTCGAGGGACTTAGGGCTTTGTTTTCTGGTGTGGTGGAGTGGTGGGAGGGGGCTAAGGAGAGGATAAAGGGGTTTTGTATTATGTATTGTCAACGGAGGGCGAAGGAGGCGGGGAGGGAAGTGCTCCGTCTTCAACACCTCCTCGAGCTCGAGTACACTTTGGGTAACCTAGGTGGCGCTGTAGACCAGCGGGCTTGTGACTCCCTTAAGACAGAACTTAGGGATGTCTATGAGGATAAGGCCCGTGCTTACCTGACGCGGTCACGTCGTGAGTTCTTGGAGAAGAATGAGACGTGTTCCGCAGCCTTTTTCAGCAGCGTGAGGGCTGATAAGGGAAGGAAGGTGATATCGGGAGTTAGGGACAGTCAGGGTCAGGTGGTTACTGAGACAGGGGAGATGGTAAGGGTCGCAACCGATCACTTCCGCTCCTTCTTCTGTGAACGAGTGGTGGATGAGGAGCGAGCAGAGGCTTTTTTGCAGCTTGTGGCTCAGAGGGTACCGTCAGACCTGGCTGAGGCTTTGGAGGCCCCTCTCTCTCTCGAGGAATTGGAGGGTGCCCTTCGTAGAATGGGCAAGCGTAAGGTTCCGGGCATCGATGGCCTGCCGGCTGAGTTTTATCTCATGTTTTGGGATATTCTCGGCCCGGTGGTTCTCGAGGTCCTGACCGAGGTCCTCCGCACAGGGGCACTGGGAGGGTCAATGGCTAAGGGGGTGATCTCACTTCTGTTTAAGAAGGGGGACGCCTCTGACCTTAAGAACTGGCGGCCATTGACCATGCTGTGTGTTGATTACAAGCTTTTGGCTAAGGTTCTCACAGACCGTCTGTGCACAGCTCTCCCAGATGCGGTCCATGTGGATCAGACGTGTGGGGTGGCTGGGCGCTCGTTGAGATGGAATCTCCAGCTCATCAGAGACGTCATCGCTTGGGCAGAGGATCGGGACCTGCCACTTATGGTGGTGGGTCTTGATCAGGCCAAAGCCTTTGATAGGGTTCACTGGGGTTTTATGTTCAAAGTTTTAGAGAGAATAGGCTTAGGGCGGGTTTTTGTTGGGTGGCTGCGTACTCTGTACACAGCAGTGGGGAGCACGGTTTCTGTTAATGGGCACTTGGGGGAGTTTTTTGGGTTGCACGCAGGGGTAAGACAGGGGTGTCCGCTCTCTCCCCTGCTCTACGTCCTTTATATGGAGCCCCTGGCGGCGGCCATTAGGGCTGACCCGGGTGTGAAGGGTATCCTGGTACCAGGCAGCAGGGGCCTGAGGGTCAAGTTGTCGCAGTATGCGGATGATACCACACTGCTACTGGACAACGATGCGTGTCTGAGTCGGTCTTTGGAGATCTTCCAGGACTTTGGCCGGGTGTCTGGCGCGGAGCTCAACCGTGCTAAATCCTCGGTTAAGTTCTTTGGGCGGTGGAAGAGTAGGTCAGACGTACCAGGAGGGCTGTCGCTCTGTGAAGGGGCCCTGAGGATTCTTGGGGTCCTCTTTGAGGCAGCCCACAGTGCCACGGTCAACTGGACCAGGCGAATAGATGCAGTTCATAAAAAGTTTGCCCTCTGGAAGGCCAGGAGACTGACCTTTACGGGGAAGGTACTGGTTTTGAAGGTAGACGTGTTGCCGTCCCTCCTGTACCTGGCGTACATCTTTCCGATGCCGGCCAGCATGCGGAGGCCGCTCACTCGGCTTGTGTTTCGTTTCATGTGGGGGGGGAGTTATGAATACGTGGCGAGGGCACGCATGTTGGCTCCGGTGGGGGAAGGGGGGAGGGACGTGCCCCATTTCCCACTCAAGTTGGACTGCATTTTTGTTTCTTTTTTGCTCAAAGAATTGTCCTCTCCGGTAGTCCATCCATCTGGCTACTTCCTCCGGTTCTACTTTGCCTACCCGGCAAGGAGGGTCATGGCCTGGTCCAATTCGGCCCCCCGGGCGGAGCAGTTGCCGTGGCATTTTGGCCACGCGGCAAAGTGGCTGCGGGCTCATCCTGGGGTTTTGGAAGGGGATGTGGGGTTGGACCAGAAGAGGCTCTATGCCGAGGTGAGACAGGGAGTGACCGCGCCAGCTGTGGTGGGGATACCCGCTACAGTTTGGTTGTCGGTACAACTGCCTGGCCTGGACAATGGGCTCAAGGATTTAGGATGGCTGATGTTACACAGGAGTTTGCCGGTGCGTGAGATCATGCACCGGCATGGCTTGGCGAGATCCCCGGTGTGCCCCAGAGCTGGTTGCTTTGTGGACGAGACTATTAGACACGTCATGTGGGACTGTCCTTTTGCAGGGGTGGTGTGGGCTAGGGCATCTGTGTTGATTGGGAGGTTGGAGGGGAGTGTTGGGGTCACATGGGCAAGATTGGAGAGAGGGATTGGGAGAGCTGGGGGGGGGCGTAGGGGGCGTCTCCTGCAATGGCTGCTCATGGGCCTTTTTAAGAAGGGGCTGTGGGAGGCCAGACAGGCTCTGGTTAAAAAGGCGGTGGATTGGGGGGTGGAGGGGGTTGTTAGGAGAGTAGAGGGGGACGTAAAGGGAAGGATGCGGTGGGATGTGAAGAGGTGGGGACATCATGCTGCTAGGGAGAGATGGAAGGGGGGTTTAGGTTTGATGGAAGGGATGTAGTGGTTGCTTAGGATATTGACATATGGTTTTTTTTGTGGAGACCGGAAAGTGCATAAGTGGAAAATGGGGACATGGTTTTTTGTCTTGGATAGTGGGCTATTGTTTTGGGTGGGATAAAGGGAGGTTTTGGTTAACAGTGGGTGGTTTAATTTGGGGTTCATTTTCATTTTCAACTGTAACAGGGACAGCATACAATATAGCATACAAAACAGGGACAGCATACAATAAGGAACATAAAATGAAAATGTAGAAATGCAAATGTTCAGGAAAGTTTTGTTTGGATTAGTAGGGAAAGGTAAATTAAGAATGTGTGCACATGTATGGGTGTTTTAAATAGTATGATAGGAAGTCGTTTTGTAGTTTGTATGGTATAGGGACAGATAGGATGTGATAACATGTATATGATTATTTTTGATATAAAATTAAGAAAGAAGGTAAAAACTCCCCTCCCAGCTGGTTGGAGGGGAGGAGAAGCCCGATTTCACAAAAAAAAAAAAAAAAAAAAAAAATCTGTTCTTATCAGTTTAATATCTGATACGTCCCCTACCCGGGGACCATATATTAAATTGATTTTTGGAACAGGGAGATGGAATAGGGGCTTGCTCCGTCCACTCCACGCATCGACCTGGTCTTGCAGTATCTCCAGGAACGGTGCACTCACTCCTCCTAACTTTGTCAAAGTAAATGTTTTGGTACGCTAATCTGCGATGGGTTAAAGGCAATGCAAAAAAAAAGAAATCATTAGATGGGCAATGCTCAGTTTAATCTGCGTTATGTTTTCCCGCCCTTTTTGTTAAAAAAAAAAACGTCCGTGTGTGTGTGTGTGTGTGTGTGTGTGTGTGTGTGTGTGTGTAAATGGCTGCATTTACATAGCGCTTTACAATTTGTTCCTCACATTTTACCCATTCACTCAGACGTTCACACACCGATGGCGGAGGCAACCATGCAAGGTGCCAACCTACCTGCTCATCAGGAGCAATTAGGGGATAAGTGTCTTTAAACAAAGCACAATTGATGCAAACACAGACAACGTGTTGTAAATGCTAGTACAGTAACATCCACCCCCCTGCGTCCTGTATCAGCCGCGCCGGGCGTGCCCGCTGGCCATAATGGGGGTTATCGCTTCTCGGCCTTTTGGCTAAGATCAAGTGTAGTATCTGTTCTTATCAGTTTAATATCTGATACGTCCCCTACCCGGGGACCATATATTAAATTGATTTTTGGAACAGGGAGATGGAATAGGGGCTTGCTCCGTCCACTCCACGCATCGACCTGGTCTTGCAGTATCTCCAGGAACGGTGCACTCACTCCTCCTAACTTTGTCAAAGTAAATGTTTTGGTACGCTAATCTGCGATGGGTTAAAGGCAATGCAAAAAAAAAGAAATCATTAGATGGGCAATGCTCAGTTTAATCTGCGTTATGTTTTCCCGCCCTTTTTGTTAAAAAAAAAAACGTCCGTGTGTGTGTGTGTGTGTGTGTGTGTGTGTGTAAATGGCTGCATTTACATAGCGCTTTACAATTTGTTCCTCACATTTTACCCATTCACTCAGACGTTCACACACCGATGGCGGAGGCAACCATGCAAGGTGCCAACCTACCTGCTCATCAGGAGCAATTAGGGGATAAGTGTCTTTAAACAAAGCACAATTGATGCAAACACAGACAACGTGTTGTAAATGCTAGTACAGTAACATCCACCCCCCTGCGTCCTGTATCAGCCGCGCCGGGCGTGCCCGCTGGCCATAATGGGGGTTATCGCTTCTCGGCCTTTTGGCTAAGATCAAGTGGATGACCGGTGTATGCTGTTCCTGGTTTTGTTTGCTTGTTTATTATTTTTCTCACATTTCCACAGTCGTGCGGTGTATGGGACTGGAAATTGAGTTTTTTTTATTGTTTGTGCTGGCTTCTCCCTACGATGGCCAGCACTCCACGGCAGTCGACCCCTAGGGCTGGGTTACGGTTTTCGGCGAGGTTCATATGGAAGGATGGAACGATGCCCATGTGGAACAGAGATGTGTTTGTGGATGGTGTCATCATGACTCAACTCAAGTTGAAGGCGGACGATATTTTTTGCATCCAGCACAATGCCCAGGAGAGGGGCTACGATGTTTCCTTCAGATCCAGTTTGGGGCTCCAGGGGGTTTTGGAGGACTGCAAGCGGATGGAGGCTGATGTCGGACCCCTCAGCCATTTCGAGGTGTTTTCTCTGGACAGGCTGAATTTTCGAGTTATCAATGTCACAATGTACAACCCGTACGTGATCGATAAGGAGGTGACTGATTTTTTGGCCCCCTACGCTGAGGTGATATCTGAGGTCCGGAGGATCAGAGACAGACGTGGGATCTGGACGGGGCGGAGGCAGGTGCAGGTGCTCCTAAAGGCTGTTCCCGGTGGCTGTGACGGGCTGGCTCATCCCCCAGCCTTCTTTTCCTTGGGGCCTGATAGGGGGTATTTGTTTTATAACAACCAGCCCCCTTTCTGCCGAAGGTGCCGGGTGGCAGGGCACTCTGATGGAAAGTGTGGGGAGGTGAGGTGCCACCATTGCAAGGAGGAGGGCCACATGGCTAAAGATTGTAAGGTTGGTAAGAAATGCCACAACTGCAGTTCCACCGACCACCTGGTGAGGGCCTGTCCCCAGGAGCGGCGGTATTCGTCAGTGGTGGTGATGGGGAAGGAGCTTGCACCGAAGACCGGAGAGGAGGAAGAAAGTGCACCAGTGGCACCAGCACCAGCACCAATAGAGGCGTTTCCTGTGGAGAAGGACGCAGAGGCGGAGACGGTACTCCTGGTTGGCAACAAGACAGTTTCCCCTTTGTCTTCCGATGGAGAGGCGATGGACGAGGAGGAGGTGGTCGGTGGAGCCAGCGGAGCCAGTGGAGCCAGTGGAGCCAGAAAACGGAGGTTAAGGGTTAAAAGGACTACACCTGGGTCAGAAGGTATGGGGGCAGGGGAAATTACCGGTGGGGGCCCACAAAAAAAGGTAAGGGGAGGGAAGGGAGGTAGGGTGGCCCTCTTAGTGCAACAGGTCGGTGGGGAGCAGGGGGTTGGTGGGGGAGTGGGTTTGGCGGATGTTGAGGTTGAGGGGGAGGGGGTTTGTTTACCGGTTTCCCCTGTCCTGGACAGTATGGACAGTATGGACCCTTTTGAGACTCCAAGCCTTGGGGAAGGGTTACAGGTGGGAGCACCCAACACTTTGCCTGCTTCTTGGGATAAGGGGGAGGATGGGGAGGACAGTTAAAAGTGGGGGTAGGGGTATTATTGTGGGTTGGTTTTTTGTTTAATTTAATTTTATTATTGTCAATGGCTTTCACAGTGGGCACTTTTAATGCACGGGGGTTGAGGGGTTCTGTTAAGAGGAGGGGCTTTTTTGATTATGTTGCCTCACTCAGGCTTACCGTTTGTTTTGTTCAAGAGGTGCACTTACGGGATGGGAGGGATTGTGGTGTGTTTTCAAAGGAATGGGACAAGGGGGAATCGTTTTGGTCAGTGGGGGGGGTTCACTCATCTGGTGTGGGGATACTGTTTGGAAACCGGGAGGCAAGGGTGGTGGGTTCTTTTGTAATTGTGCAGGGGAGGGTTATGGGGGTTGATGTGAATATTGGGGTTTTGAAATTGAGGGTGGTGGTGGTGTACGGGCCACAGAGGGCGGGTGAAAGGAGTGCCATGATGGAGGCTTTAAGGCCTTTTTTTGCCACAAACAGGCAGATGGTGGTGGGGGGTGATTTTAATGTGGATCTGGGGAGGGTGGGTGATCCAAGTGCTGGGTGTGTGGGTTCTTTTTTTAAGGGGCAGGGGCTTGTGGATGGAGGGAAGGCACTTACCCCTCGAATAGATGGTCCCACATGGCGTAACTCCCGGGGGGTAGCCAGGCGTCTCGATTATGTGTTTTTTTCTCGGTCCTTGGTCCTATTGTCGGGCCGGGTGGTCCCTGTTTTTTTCTCTGACCATGATGGGCTCCTCTTTCGGGTCCGGTCTAGCGCTCCTGTTTTCGGCCCCGGGTACTGGAGGTTGAACTCCAGTGTCCTTGGCGAGGATGAGTTCTGCAGTAGCTTTGTCTCCTTTTTCCGGGGGCTCGAGGGACTTAGGGCTTTGTTTTCTGGTGTGGTGGAGTGGTGGGAGGGGGCTAAGGAGAGGATAAAGGGGTTTTGTATTATGTATTGTCAACGGAGGGCGAAGGAGGCGGGGAGGGAAGTGCTCCGTCTTCAACACCTCCTCGAGCTCGAGTACACTTTGGGTAACCTAGGTGGCGCTGTAGACCAGCGGGCTTGTGACTCCCTTAAGACAGAACTTAGGGATGTCTATGAGGATAAGGCCCGTGCTTACCTGACGCGGTCACGTCGTGAGTTCTTGGAGAAGAATGAGACGTGTTCCGCAGCCTTTTTCAGCAGCGTGAGGGCTGATAAGGGAAGGAAGGTGATATCGGGAGTTAGGGACAGTCAGGGTCAGGTGGTTACTGAGACAGGGGAGATGGTAAGGGTCGCAACCGATCACTTCCGCTCCTTCTTCTGTGAACGAGTGGTGGATGAGGAGCGAGCAGAGGTTTTTTTGCAGCTTGTGGCTCAGAGGGTACCGTCAGACCTGGCTGAGGCTTTGGAGGCCCCTCTCTCTCTCGAGGAATTGGAGGGTGCCCTTCGTAGAATGGGCAAGCGTAAGGTTCCGGGCATCGATGGCCTGCCGGCTGAGTTTTATCTCATGTTTTGGGATATTCTCGGCCCGGTGGTTCTCGAGGTCCTGACCGAGGTCCTCCGCACAGGGGCACTGGGAGGGTCAATGGCTAAGGGGGTGATCTCACTTCTGTTTAAGAAGGGGGACGCCTCTGACCTTAAGAACTGGCGGCCATTGACCATGCTGTGTGTTGATTACAAGCTTTTGGCTAAGGTTCTCACGGACCGTCTGTGCACAGCTCTCCCAGATGCGGTCCATGTGGATCAGACGTGTGGGGTGGCTGGGCGCTCGTTGAGATGGAATCTCCAGCTCATCAGAGACGTCATCGCTTGGGCAGAGGATCGGGACCTGCCACTTATGGTGGTGGGTCTTGATCAGGCCAAAGCCTTTGATAGGGTTCACTGGGGTTTTATGTTCAAAGTTTTAGAGAGAATAGGCTTAGGGCGGGTTTTTGTTGGGTGGCTGCGTACTCTGTACACAGCAGTGGGGAGCACGGTTTCTGTTAATGGGCACTTGGGGGAGTTTTTTGGGTTGCACGCAGGGGTAAGACAGGGGTGTCCGCTCTCTCCCCTGCTCTACGTCCTTTATATGGAGCCCCTGGCGGCGGCCATTAGGGCTGACCCGGGTGTGAAGGGTATCCTGGTACCAGGCAGCAGGGGCCTGAGGGTCAAGTTGTCGCAGTATGCGGATGATACCACACTGCTACTGGACAACGATGCGTGTCTGAGTCGGTCTTTGGAGATCTTCCAGGACTTTGGCCGGGTGTCTGGCGCGGAGCTCAACCGTGCTAAATCCTCGGTTAAGTTCTTTGGGCGGTGGAAGAGTAGGTCAGACGTACCAGGAGGGCTGTCGCTCTGTGAAGGGGCCCTGAGGATTCTTGGGGTCCTCTTTGAGGCAGCCCACAGTGCCACGGTCAACTGGACCAGGCGAATAGATGCAGTTCATAAAAAGTTTGCCCTCTGGAAGGCCAGGAGACTGACCTTTACGGGGAAGGTACTGGTTTTGAAGGTAGACGTGTTGCCGTCCCTCCTGTACCTGGCGTACATCTTTCCGATGCCGGCCAGCATGCGGAGGCCGCTCACTCGGCTTGTGTTTCGTTTCATGTGGGGGGGGAGTTATGAATACGTGGCGAGGGCACGCATGTTGGCTCCGGTGGGGGAAGGGGGGAGGGACGTGCCCCATTTCCCACTCAAGTTGGACTGCATTTTTGTTTCTTTTTTGCTCAAAGAATTGTCCTCTCCGGTAGTCCATCCATCTGGCTACTTCCTCCGGTTCTACTTTGCCTACCCGGCAAGGAGGGTCATGGCCTGGTCCAATTCGGCCCCCCGGGCGGAGCAGTTGCCGTGGCATTTTGGCCACGCGGCAAAGTGGCTGCGGGCTCATCCTGGGGTTTTGGAAGGGGATGTGGGGTTGGACCAGAAGAGGCTCTATGCCGAGGTGAGACAGGGAGTGACCGCGCCAGCTGTGGTGGGGATACCCGCTACAGTTTGGTTGTCGGTACAACTGCCTGGCCTGGACAATGGGCTCAAGGATTTAGGATGGCTGATGTTACACAGGAGTTTGCCGGTGCGTGAGATCATGCACCGGCATGGCTTGGCGAGATCCCCGGTGTGCCCCAGAGCTGGTTGCTTTGTGGACGAGACTATTAGACACGTCATGTGGGACTGTCCTTTTGCAGGGGTGGTGTGGGCTAGGGCATCTGTGTTGATTGGGAGGTTGGAGGGGAGTGTTGGGGTCACATGGGCAAGATTGGAGAGAGGGATTGGGAGAGCTGGGGGGGGGCGTAGGGGGCGTCTCCTGCAATGGCTGCTCATGGGCCTTTTTAAGAAGGGGCTGTGGGAGGCCAGGCAGGCTCTGGTTAAAAAGGCGGTGGATTGGGGGGTGGAGGGGGTTGTTAGGAGAGTAGAGGGGGACGTAAAGGGAAGGATGCGGTGGGATGTGAAGAGGTGGGGACATCATGCTGCTAAGGAGAGATGGAAGGGGGGTTTAGGTTTGATGGAAGGGATGTAGTGGTTGCTTAGGATATTGACATATGGTTTTTTTTGTGGAGACCGGAAAGTGCATAAGTGGAAAATGGGGACATGGTTTTTTGTCTTGGATAGTGGGCTATTGTTTTGGGTGGGATAAAGGGAGGTTTTGGTTAACAGTGGGTGGTTTAATTTGGGGTTCATTTTCATTTTCAACTGTAACAGGGACAGCATACAATAAGGAACATAAAATGAAAATGTAGAAATGCAAATGTTCAGGGAAGTTTTGTTTGGATTAGTAGGGAAAGGTAAATTAAGAATGTGTGCACATGTATGGGTGTTTTAAATAGTATGATAGGAAGTCGTTTTGTAGTTTGTATGGTATAGGGACAGATAGGATGTGATAACATGTATATGATTATTTTTGATATAAAATTAAGAAAGAAGGTAAAAACTCCCCTCCCAGCTGGTTGGAGGGGAGGAGAAGCCCGATTTCACAAAAAGGAAAAAAAAAAAAAAAAAAAAAAATCTGTTCTTATCAGTTTAATATCTGATACGTCCCCTACCCGGGGACCATATATTAAATTGATTTTTGGAACAGGGAGATGGAATAGGGGCTTGCTCCGTCCACTCCACGCATCGACCTGGTCTTGCAGTATCTCCAGGAACGGTGCACTCACTCCTCCTAACTTTGTCAAAGTAAATGTTTTGGTACGCTAATCTGCGATGGGTTAAAGGCAATGCAAAAAAAAAGAAATCATTAGATGGGCAACGCTCTGTTTAATCTGCGTTATGTTTTCCCGCCCTTTTTGTTAAAAAAAAAAAAAAAAAAAAAAAAACGTCCTCATGTGTATGTGTGTGTGTGTGTGTGTGTGTGTGTGTGTGTAAATGGCTGCATTTACATAGCGCTTTACAATTTGTTCCTCACATTTTACCCATTCACTCAGACGTTCACACACCGATGGCGGAGGCAACCATGCAAGGTGCCAACCTACCTGCTCATCAGGAGCAATTAGGGGATAAGTGTCTTTAAACAAAGCACAATTGATGCAAACACAGACAACGTGTTGTAAATGCTAGTACAGTAACATCCACCCCCCTGCGTACTGTATCAGCCGCGCCGGGCGTGCCCGCTGGCCATAATGGGGGTTATCGCTTCTCGGCCTTTTGGCTAAGATCAAGTGTAGTATCTGTTCTTATCAGTTTAATATCTGATACGTCCCCTACCCGGGGACCATATATTAAATTGATTTTTGGAACAGGGAGATGGAATAGGGGCTTGCTCCGTCCACTCCACGCATCGACCTGGTCTTGCAGTATCTCCAGGAACGGTGCACTCACTCCTCCTAACTTTGTCAAAGTAAATGTTTTGGTACGCTAATCTGCGATGGGTTAAAGGCAATGCAAAAAAAAAGAAATCATTAGATGGGCAATGCTCAGTTTAATCTGCGTTATGTTTTCCCGCCCTTTTTGTTAAAAAAAAAAACGTCCGTGTGTGTGTGTGTGTGTGTGTGTGTGTGTGTGTGTGTGTGTGTGTGTGTGTGTGTGTGTGTAAATGGCTGCATTTACATAGCGCTTTACAATTTGTTCCTCACATTTTACCCATTCACTCAGACGTTCACACACCGATGGCGGAGGCAACCATGCAAGGTGCCAACCTACCTGCTCATCAGGAGCAATTAGGGGATAAGTGTCTTTAAACAAAGCACAATTGATGCAAACACAGACAACGTGTTGTAAATGCTAGTACAGTAACATCCACCCCCCTGCGTCCTGTATCAGCCGCGCCGGGCGTGCCCGCTGGCCATAATGGGGGTTATCGCTTCTCGGCCTTTTGGCTAAGATCAAGTGTAGTATCTGTTCTTATCAGTTTAATATCTGATACGTCCCCTACCCGGGGACCATATATTAAATTGATTTTTGGAACAGGGAGATGGAATAGGGGCTTGCTCCGTCCACTCCACGCATCGACCTGGTCTTGCAGTATCTCCAGGAACGGTGCACTCACTCCTCCTAACTTTGTCAAAGTAAATGTTTTGGTACGCTAATCTGCGATGGGTTAAAGGCAATGCAAAAAAAAAAAAATCATTAGATGGGCAATGCTCAGTTTAATCTGCGTTATGTTTTCCCGCCCTTTTTGTTAAAAAAAAAAACGTCCGTGTGTGTGTGTGTGTGTGTGTGTGTGTGTGTGTAAATGGCTGCATTTACATAGCGCTTTACAATTTGTTCCTCACATTTTACCCATTCACTCAGACGTTCACACACCGATGGCGGAGGCAACCATGCAAGGTGCCAACCTACCTGCTCATCAGGAGCAATTAGGGGATAAGTGTCTTTAAACAAAGCACAATTGATGCAAACACAGACAACGTGTTGTAAATGCTAGTACAGTAACATCCACCCCCCTGCGTCCTGTATCAGCCGCGCCGGGCGTGCCCGCTGGCCATAATGGGGGTTATCGCTTCTCGGCCTTTTGGCTAAGATCAAGTGTAGTATCTGTTCTTATCAGTTTAATATCTGATACGTCCCCTACCCGGGGACCATATATTAAATTGATTTTTGGAACAGGGAGATGGAATAGGGGCTTGCTCCGTCCACTCCACGCATCGACCTGGTCTTGCAATATCTCCAGGAACGGTGCACTCACTCCTCCTAACTTTGTCAAAGTAAATGTTTTGGTACGCTAATCTGCGATGGGTTAAAGGCAATGCAAAAAAAAAGAAATCATTAGATGGGCAATGCTCAGTTTAATCTGCGTTATGTTTTCCCGCCCTTTTTGTTAAAAAAAAAAACGTCCGTGTGTGTGTGTGTGTGTGTGTGTGTGTGTGTGTGTGTGTGTGTAAATGGCTGCATTTACATAGCGCTTTACAATTTGTTCCTCACATTTTACCCATTCACTCAGACGTTCACACACCGATGGCGGAGGCAACCATGCAAGGTGCCAACCTACCTGCTCATCAGGAGCAATTAGGGGATAAGTGTCTTTAAACAAAGCACAATTGATGCAAACACAGACAACGTGTTGTAAATGCTAGTACAGTAACATCCACCCCCCTGCGTCCTGTATCAGCCGCGCCGGGCGTGCCCGCTGGCCATAATGGGGGTTATCGCTTCTCGGCCTTTTGGCTAAGATCAAGTGTAGTATCTGTTCTTATCAGTTTAATATCTGATACGTCCCCTACCCGGGGACCATATATTAAATTGATTTTTGGAACAGGGAGATGGAATAGGGGCTTGCTCCGTCCACTCCACGCATCGACCTGGTCTTGCAGTATCTCCAGGAACGGTGCACTCACTCCTCCTAACTTTGTCAAAGTAAATGTTTTGGTACGCTAATCTGCGATGGGTTAAAGGCAATGCAAAAAAAAAGAAATCATTAGATGGGCAACGCTCTGTTTAATCTGCGTTATGTTTTCCCGCCCTTTTTGTTAAAAAAAAAAAAAACGTCCTCATGTGTATGTGTGTGTGTGTGTGTGTGTGTGTGTGTGTGTGTGTAAATGGCTGCATTTACATAGCGCTTTACAATTTGTTCCTCACATTTTACCCATTCACTCAGACGTTCACACACCGATGGCGGAGGCAACCATGCAAGGTGCCAACCTACCTGCTCATCAGGAGCAATTAGGGGATAAGTGTCTTTAAACAAAGCACAATTGATGCAAACACAGACAACGTGTTGTAAATGCTAGTACAGTAACATCCACCCCCCTGCGTACTGTATCAGCCGCGCCGGGCGTGCCCGCTGGCCATAATGGGGGTTATCGCTTCTCTGCCTTTTGGCTAAGATCAAGTGTAGTATCTGTTCTTATCAGTTTAATATCTGATACGTCCCCTACCCGGGGACCATATATTAAATTGATTTTTGGAACAGGGAGATGGAATAGGGGCTTGCTCCGTCCACTCCACGCATCGACCTGGTCTTGCAGTATCTCCAGGAACGGTGCACTCACTCCTCCTAACTTTGTCAAAGTAAATGTTTTGGTACGCTAATCTGCGATGGGTTAAAGGCAATGCAAAAAAAAAGAAATCATTAGATGGGCAATGCTCAGTTTAATCTGCGTTATGTTTTCCCGCCCTTTTTGTTAAAAAAAAAAACGTCCGTGTGTGTGTGTGTGTGTGTGTGTGTGTGTGTGTGTGTGTGTGTGTGTGTGTGTGTGTGTGTAAATGGCTGCATTTACATAGCGCTTTACAATTTGTTCCTCACATTTTACCCATTCACTCAGACGTTCACACACCGATGGCGGAGGCAACCATGCAAGGTGCCAACCTACCTGCTCATCAGGAGCAATTAGGGGATAAGTGTCTTTAAACAAAGCACAATTGATGCAAACACAGACAACGTGTTGTAAATGCTAGTACAGTAACATCCACCCCCCTGCGTCCTGTATCAGCCGCGCCGGGCGTGCCCGCTGGCCATAATGGGGGTTATCGCTTCTCGGCCTTTTGGCTAAGATCAAGTGTAGTATCTGTTCTTATCAGTTTAATATCTGATACGTCCCCTACCCGGGGACCATATATTAAATTGATTTTTGGAACAGGGAGATGGAATAGGGGCTTGCTCCGTCCACTCCACGCATCGACCTGGTCTTGCAGTATCTCCAGGAACGGTGCACTCACTCCTCCTAACTTTGTCAAAGTAAATGTTTTGGTACGCTAATCTGCGATGGGTTAAAGGCAATGCAAAAAAAAAAAAATCATTAGATGGGCAATGCTCAGTTTAATCTGCGTTATGTTTTCCCGCCCTTTTTGTTAAAAAAAAAAACGTCCGTGTGTGTGTGTGTGTGTGTGTGTGTGTGTGTGTAAATGGCTGCATTTACATAGCGCTTTACAATTTGTTCCTCACATTTTACCCATTCACTCAGACGTTCACACACCGATGGCGGAGGCAACCATGCAAGGTGCCAACCTACCTGCTCATCAGGAGCAATTAGGGGATAAGTGTCTTTAAACAAAGCACAATTGATGCAAACACAGACAACGTGTTGTAAATGCTAGTACAGTAACATCCACCCCCCTGCGTCCTGTATCAGCCGCGCCGGGCGTGCCCGCTGGCCATAATGGGGGTTATCGCTTCTCGGCCTTTTGGCTAAGATCAAGTGTAGTATCTGTTCTTATCAGTTTAATATCTGATACGTCCCCTACCCGGGGACCATATATTAAATTGATTTTTGGAACAGGGAGATGGAATAGGGGCTTGCTCCGTCCACTCCACGCATCGACCTGGTCTTGCAATATCTCCAGGAACGGTGCACTCACTCCTCCTAACTTTGTCAAAGTAAATGTTTTGGTACGCTAATCTGCGATGGGTTAAAGGCAATGCAAAAAAAAAGAAATCATTAGATGGGCAATGCTCAGTTTAATCTGCGTTATGTTTTCCCGCCCTTTTTGTTAAAAAAAAAAACGTCCGTGTGTGTGTGTGTGTGTGTGTGTGTGTGTGTGTGTGTGTGTAAATGGCTGCATTTACATAGCGCTTTACAATTTGTTCCTCACATTTTACCCATTCACTCAGACGTTCACACACCGATGGCGGAGGCAACCATGCAAGGTGCCAACCTACCTGCTCATCAGGAGCAATTAGGGGATAAGTGTCTTTAAACAAAGCACAATTGATGCAAACACAGACAACGTGTTGTAAATGCTAGTACAGTAACATCCACCCCCCTGCGTCCTGTATCAGCCGCGCCGGGCGTGCCCGCTGGCCATAATGGGGGTTATCGCTTCTCGGCCTTTTGGCTAAGATCAAGTGTAGTATCTGTTCTTATCAGTTTAATATCTGATACGTCCCCTACCCGGGGACCATATATTAAATTGATTTTTGGAACAGGGAGATGGAATAGGGGCTTGCTCCGTCCACTCCACGCATCGACCTGGTCTTGCAGTATCTCCAGGAACGGTGCACTCACTCCTCCTAACTTTGTCAAAGTAAATGTTTTGGTACGCTAATCTGCGATGGGTTAAAGGCAATGCAAAAAAAAAGAAATCATTAGATGGGCAACGCTCTGTTTAATCTGCGTTATGTTTTCCCGCCCTTTTTGTTAAAAAAAAAAAAAAAAAAAAAAAAAAAAACGTCCTCATGTGTATGTGTGTGTGTGTGTGTGTGTGTGTGTAAATGGCTGCATTTACATAGCGCTTTACAATTTGTTCCTCACATTTTACCCATTCACTCAGACGTTCACACACCGATGGCGGAGGCAACCATGCAAGGTGCCAACCTACCTGCTCATCAGGAGCAATTAGGGGATAAGTGTCTTTAAACAAAGCACAATTGATGCAAACACAGACAACGTGTTGTAAATGCTAGTACAGTAACATCCACCCCCCTGCGTCCTGTATCAGCCGCGCCGGGCGTGCCCGCTGGCCATAATGGGGGTTATCGCTTCTCGGCCTTTTGGCTAAGATCAAGTGTAGTATCTGTTCTTATCAGTTTAATATCTGATACGTCCCCTACCCGGGGACCATATATTAAATTGATTTTTGGAACAGGGAGATGGAATAGGGGCTTGCTCTGTCCACTCCACGCATCGACCTGGTCTTGCAGTATCTCCAGGAGCGGTGCACTCACTCCTCCTAACTTTGTCAAAGTAAATGTTTTGGTACGCTAATCTGCGATGGGTTAAAGGCAATGCAAAAAAAAATAAATCATTAGATGGGCAATGCTCAGTTTAATCTGCGTTATGTTTTCCCGCCCTTTTTGTTAAAAAAAAAAACGTCCGTGTGTGTGTGTGTGTGTGTGTGTGTGTGTGTAAATGGCTGCATTTACATAGCGCTTTACAATTTGTTCCTCACATTTTACCCATTCACTCAGACGTTCACACACCGATGGCGGAGGCAACCATGCAAGGTGCCAACCTACCTGCTCATCAGGAGCAATTAGGGGATAAGTGTCTTTAAACAAAGCACAATTGATGCAAACACAGACAACGTGTTGTAAATGCTAGTACAGTAACATCCACCCCCCTGCGTCCTGTATCAGCCGCGCCGGGCGTGCCCGCTGGCCATAATGGGGGTTATCGCTTCTCGGCCTTTTGGCTAAGATCAAGTGTAGTATCTGTTCTTATCAGTTTAATATCTGATACGTCCCCTACCCGGGGACCATATATTAAATTGATTTTTGGAACAGGGAGATGGAATAGGGGCTTGCTCCGTCCACTCCACGCATCGACCTGGTCTTGCAGTATCTCCAGGAACGGTGCACTCACTCCTCCTAACTTTGTCAAAGTAAATGTTTTGGTACGCTAATCTGCGATGGGTTAAAGGCAATGCAAAAAAAAAGAAATCATTAGATGGGCAATGCTCAGTTTAATCTGCGTTATGTTTTCCCGCCCTTTTTGTTAAAAAAAAAACGTCCGTGTGTGTGTGTGTGTGTGTGTGTGTGTGTGTGTGTGTGTGTGTGTGTGTGTGTGTAAATGGCTGCATTTACATAGCGCTTTACAATTTGTTCCTCACATTTTACCCATTCACTCAGACGTTCACACACCGATGGCGGAGGCAACCATGCAAGGTGCCAACCTACCTGCTCATCAGGAGCAATTAGGGGATAAGTGTCTTTAAACAAAGCACAATTGATGCAAACACAGACAACGTGTTGTAAATGCTAGTACAGTAACATCCACCCCCCTGCGTCCTGTATCAGCCGCGCCGGGCGTGCCCGCTGGCCATAATGGGGGTTATCGCTTCTCGGCCTTTTGGCTAAGATCAAGTGTAGTATCTGTTCTTATCAGTTTAATATCTGATACGTCCCCTACCCGGGGACCATATATTAAATTGATTTTTGGAACAGGGAGATGGAATAGGGGCTTGCTCCGTCCACTCCACGCATCGACCTGGTCTTGCAGTATCTCCAGGAACGGTGCACTCACTCCTCCTAACTTTGTCAAAGTAAATGTTTTGGTACGCTAATCTGCGATGGGTTAAAGGCAATGCAAAAAAAAAGAAATCATTAGATGGGCAACGCTCTGTTTAATCTGCGTTATGTTTTCCCGCCCTTTTTGTTAAAAAAAAAAAAAAAAAAAAAAATAAACGTCCTCATGTGTATGTGTGTGTGTGTGTGTGTGTGTGTGTGTGTGTGTGTAAATGGCTGCATTTACATAGCGCTTTACAATTTGTTCCTCACATTTTACCCATTCACTCAGACGTTCACACACCGATGGCGGAGGCAACCATGCAAGGTGCCAACCTACCTGCTCATCAGGAGCAATTAGGGGATAAGTGTCTTTAAACAAAGCACAATTGATGCAAACACAGACAACGTGTTGTAAATGCTAGTACAGTAACATCCACCCCCCTGCGTCCTGTATCAGCCGCGCCGGGCGTGCCCGCTGGCCATAATGGGGGTTATCGCTTCTCGGCCTTTTGGCTAAGATCAAGTGTAGTATCTGTTCTTATCAGTTTAATATCTGATACGTCCCCTACCCGGGGACCATATATTAAATTGATTTTTGGAACAGGGAGATGGAATAGGGGCTTGCTCCGTCCACTCCACGCATCGACCTGGTCTTGCAGTATCTCCAGGAACGGTGCACTCACTCCTCCTAACTTTGTCAAAGTAAATGTTTTGGTACGCTAATCTGCGATGGGTTAAAGGCAATGCAAAAAAAAAGAAATCATTAGATGGGCAATGCTCAGTTTAATCTGCGTTATGTTTTCCCGCCCTTTTTGTTAAAAAAAAAAACGTCCGTGTGTGTGTGTGTGTGTGTGTGTGTGTGTGTGTGTGTGTGTGTGTAAATGGCTGCATTTACATAGCGCTTTACAATTTGTTCCTCACATTTTACCCATTCACTCAGACGTTCACACACCGATGGCGGAGGCAACCATGCAAGGTGCCAACCTACCTGCTCATCAGGAGCAATTAGGGGATAAGTGTCTTTAAACAAAGCACAATTGATGCAAACACAGACAACGTGTTGTAAATGCTAGTACAGTAACATCCACCCCCCTGCGTCCTGTATCAGCCGCGCCGGGCGTGCCCGCTGGCCATAATGGGGGTTATCGCTTCTCGGCCTTTTGGCTAAGATCAAGTGTAGTATCTGTTCTTATCAGTTTAATATCTGATACGTCCCCTACCCGGGGACCATATATTAAATTGATTTTTGGAACAGGGAGATGGAATAGGGGCTTGCTCCGTCCACTCCACGCATCGACCTGGTCTTGCAGTATCTCCAGGAACGGTGCACTCACTCCTCCTAACTTTGTCAAAGTAAATGTTTTGGTACGCTAATCTGCGATGGGTTAAAGGCAATGCAAAAAAAAAGAAATCATTAGATGGGCAATGCTCAGTTTAATCTGCGTTATGTTTTCCCGCCCTTTTTGTTAAAAAAAAAAACGTCCGTGTGTGTGTGTGTGTGTGTGTGTGTGTGTAAATGGCTGCATTTACATAGCGCTTTACAATTTGTTCCTCACATTTTACCCATTCACTCAGACGTTCACACACCGATGGCGGAGGCAACCATGCAAGGTGCCAACCTACCTGCTCATCAGGAGCAATTAGGGGATAAGTGTCTTTAAACAAAGCACAATTGATGCAAACACAGACAACGTGTTGTAAATGCTAGTACAGTAACATCCACCCCCCTGCGTCCTGTATCAGCCGCGCCGGGCGTGCCCGCTGGCCATAATGGGGGTTATCGCTTCTCGGCCTTTTGGCTAAGATCAAGTGGATGACCGGTGTATGCTGTTCCTGGTTTTGTTTGCTTGTTTATTATTTTTCTCACATTTCCACAGTCGTGCGGTGTATGGGACTGGAAATTGAGTTTTTTTTATTGTTTGTGCTGGCTTCTCCCTACGATGGCCAGCACTCCACGGCAGTCGACCCCTAGGGCTGGGTTACGGTTTTCGGCGAGGTTCATATGGAAGGATGGAACGATGCCCATGTGGAACAGAGATGTGTTTGTGGATGGTGTCATCATGACTCAACTCAAGTTGAAGGCGGACGATATTTTTTGCATCCAGCACAATGCCCAGGAGAGGGGCTACGATGTTTCCTTCAGATCCAGTTTGGGGCTCCAGGGGGTTTTGGAGGACTGCAAGCGGATGGAGGCTGATGTCGGACCCCTCAGCCATTTCGAGGTGTTTTCTCTGGACAGGCTGAATTTTCGAGTTATCAATGTCACAATGTACAACCCGTACGTGATTGATAAGGAGGTGACTGATTTTTTGGCCCCCTACGCTGAGGTGATATCTGAGGTCCGGAGGATCAGAGACAGACGTGGGATCTGGACGGGGCGGAGGCAGGTGCAGGTGCTCCTAAAGGCTGTTCCCGGTGGCTGTGACGGGCTGGCTCATCCCCCAGCCTTCTTTTCCTTGGGGCCTGATAGGGGGTATTTGTTTTATAACAACCAGCCCCCTTTCTGCCGAAGGTGCCGGGTGGCAGGGCACTCTGATGGAAAGTGTGGGGAGGTGAGGTGCCACCATTGCAAGGAGGAGGGCCACATGGCTAAAGATTGTAAGGTTGGTAAGAAATGCCACAACTGCAGTTCCACCGACCACCTGGTGAGGGCCTGTCCCCAGGAGCGGCGGTATTCGTCAGTGGTGGTGATGGGGAAGGAGCTTGCACCGAAGACCGGAGAGGAGGAAGAAAGTGCACCAGTGGCACCAGCACCAGCACCAATAGAGGTGTTTCCTGTGGAGAAGGACGCAGAGGCGGAGACGGTACTCCTGGTTGGCAACAAGACAGTTTCCCCTTTGTCTTCCGATGGAGAGGCGATGGACGAGGAGGAGGTGGTCGGTGGAGCCAGCGGAGCCAGTGGAGCCAGTGGAGCCAGAAAACGGAGGTTAAGGGTTAAAAGGACTACACCTGGGTCAGAAGGTATGGGGGCAGGGGAAATTACCGGTGGGGGCCCACAAAAAAAGGTAAGGGGAGGGAAGGGAGGTAGGGTGGCCCTCTTAGTGCAACAGGTCGGTGGGGAGCAGGGGGTTGGTGGGGGAGTGGGTTTGGCGGATGTTGAGGCTGAGGGGGAGGGGGTTTGTTTACCGGTTTCCCCTGTCCTGGACAGTATGGACAGTATGGACCCTTTTGAGACTCCAAGCCTTGGGGAAGGGTTACAGGTGGGAGCACCCAACACTTTGCCTGCTTCTTGGGATAAGGGGGAGGATGGGGAGGACAGTTAAAAGTGGGGGTAGGGGTATTATTGTGGGTTGGTTTTTTGTTTAATTTAATTTTATTATTGTCAATGGCTTTCACAGTGGGCACTTTTAATGCACGGGGGTTGAGGGGTTCTGTTAAGAGGAGGGGCTTTTTTGATTATGTTGCCTCACTCAGGCTTACCGTTTGTTTTGTTCAAGAGGTGCACTTACGGGATGGGAGGGATTGTGGTGTGTTTTCAAAGGAATGGGACAAGGGGGAATCGTTTTGGTCAGTGGGGGGGGTTCACTCATCTGGTGTGGGGATACTGTTTGGAAACCGGGAGGCAAGGGTGGTGGGTTCTTTTGTAATTGTGCAGGGGAGGGTTATGGGGGTTGATGTGAATATTGGGGTTTTGAAATTGAGGGTGGTGGTGGTGTACGGGCCACAGAGGGCGGGTGAAAGGAGTGCCATGATGGAGGCTTTAAGGCCTTTTTTTGCCACAAACAGGCAGATGGTGGTGGGGGGTGATTTTAATGTGGATCTGGGGAGGGTGGGTGATCCAAGTGCTGGGTGTGTGGGTTCTTTTTTTAAGGGGCAGGGGCTTGTGGATGGAGGGAAGGCACTTACCCCTCGAATAGATGGTCCCACATGGCGTAACTCCCGGGGGGTAGCCAGGCGTCTCGATTATGTGTTTTTTTCTCGGTCCTTGGTCCTATTGTCGGGCCGGGTGGTCCCTGTTTTTTTCTCTGACCATGATGGGCTCCTCTTTCGGGTCCGGTCTAGCGCTCCTGTTTTCGGCCCCGGGTACTGGAGGTTGAACTCCAGTGTCCTTGGCGAGGATGAGTTCTGCAGTAGCTTTGTCTCCTTTTTCCGGGGGCTCGAGGGACTTAGGGCTTTGTTTTCTGGTGTGGTGGAGTGGTGGGAGGGGGCTAAGGAGAGGATAAAGGGGTTTTGTATTATGTATTGTCAACGGAGGGCGAAGGAGGCGGGGAGGGAAGTGCTCCGTCTTCAACACCTCCTCGAGCTCGAGTACACTTTGGGTAACCTAGGTGGCGCTGTAGACCAGCGGGCTTGTGACTCCCTTAAGACAGAACTTAGGGATGTCTATGAGGATAAGGCCCGTGCTTACCTGACGCGGTCACGTCGTGAGTTCTTGGAGAAGAATGAGACGTGTTCCGCAGCCTTTTTCAGCAGCGTGAGGGCTGATAAGGGAAGGAAGGTGATATCGGGAGTTAGGGACAGTCAGGGTCAGGTGGTTACTGAGACAGGGGAGATGGTAAGGGTCGCAACCGATCACTTCCGCTCCTTCTTCTGTGAACGAGTGGTGGATGAGGAGCGAGCAGAGGCTTTTTTGCAGCTTGTGGCTCAGAGGGTACCGTCAGACCTGGCTGAGGCTTTGGAGGCCCCTCTCTCTCTCGAGGAATTGGAGGGTGCCCTTCGTAGAATGGGCAAGCATAAGGTTCCGGGCATCGATGGCCTGCCGGCTGAGTTTTATCTCATGTTTTGGGATATTCTCGGCCCGGTGGTTCTCGAGGTCCTGACCGAGGTCCTCCGCACAGGGGCACTGGGAGGGTCAATGGCTAAGGGGGTGATCTCACTTCTGTTTAAGAAGGGGGACGCCTCTGACCTTAAGAACTGGCGGCCATTGACCATGCTGTGTGTTGATTACAAGCTTTTGGCTAAGGTTCTCACAGACCGTCTGTGCACAGCTCTCCCAGATGCGGTCCATGTGGATCAGACGTGTGGGGTGGCTGGGCGCTCGTTGAGATGGAATCTCCAGCTCATCAGAGACGTCATCGCTTGGGCAGAGGATCGGGACCTGCCACTTATGGTGGTGGGTCTTGATCAGGCCAAAGCCTTTGATAGGGTTCACTGGGGTTTTATGTTCAAAGTTTTAGAGAGAATAGGCTTAGGGCGGGTTTTTGTTGGGTGGCTGCGTACTCTGTACACAGCAGTGGGGAGCACGGTTTCTGTTAATGGGCACTTGGGGGAGTTTTTTGGGTTGCACGCAGGGGTAAGACAGGGGTGTCCGCTCTCTCCCCTGCTCTACGTCCTTTATATGGAGCCCCTGGCGGCGGCCATTAGGGCTGACCCGGGTGTGAAGGGTATCCTGGTACCAGGCAGCAGGGGCCTGAGGGTCAAGTTGTCGCAGTATGCGGATGATACCACACTGCTACTGGACAACGATGCGTGTCTGAGTCGGTCTTTGGAGATCTTCCAGGACTTTGGCCGGGTGTCTGGCGCGGAGCTCAACCGTGCTAAATCCTCGGTTAAGTTCTTTGGGCGGTGGAAGAGTAGGTCAGACGTACCAGGAGGGCTGTCGCTCTGTGAAGGGGCCCTGAGGATTCTTGGGGTCCTCTTTGAGGCAGCCCACAGTGCCACGGTCAACTGGACCAGGCGAATAGATGCAGTTCATAAAAAGTTTGCCCTCTGGAAGGCCAGGAGACTGACCTTTACGGGGAAGGTACTGGTTTTGAAGGTAGACGTGTTGCCGTCCCTCCTGTACCTGGCGTACATCTTTCCGATGCCGGCCAGCATGCGGAGGCCGCTCACTCGGCTTGTGTTTCGTTTCATGTGGGGGGGGAGTTATGAATACGTGGCGAGGGCACGCATGTTGGCTCCGGTGGGGGAAGGGGGGAGGGACGTGCCCCATTTCCCACTCAAGTTGGACTGCATTTTTGTTTCTTTTTTGCTCAAAGAATTGTCCTCTCCGGTAGTCCATCCATCTGGCTACTTCCTCCGGTTCTACTTTGCCTACCCGGCAAGGAGGGTCATGGCCTGGTCCAATTCGGCCCCCCGGGCGGAGCAGTTGCCGTGGCATTTTGGCCACGCGGCAAAGTGGCTGCGGGCTCATCCTGGGGTTTTGGAAGGGGATGTGGGGTTGGACCAGAAGAGGCTCTATGCCGAGGTGAGACAGGGAGTGACCGCGCCAGCTGTGGTGGGGATACCCGCTACAGTTTGGTTGTCGGTACAACTGCCTGGCCTGGACAATGGGCTCAAGGATTTAGGATGGCTGATGTTACACAGGAGTTTGCCGGTGCGTGAGATCATGCACCGGCATGGCTTGGCGAGATCCCCGGTGTGCCCCAGAGCTGGTTGCTTTGTGGACGAGACTATTAGACACGTCATGTGGGACTGTCCTTTTGCAGGGGTGGTGTGGGCTAGGGCATCTGTGTTGATTGGGAGGTTGGAGGGGAGTGTTGGGGTCACATGGGCAAGATTGGAGAGAGGGATTGGGAGAGCTGGGGGGGGGCGTAGGGGGCGTCTCCTGCAATGGCTGCTCATGGGCCTTTTTAAGAAGGGGCTGTGGGAGGCCAGACAGGCTCTGGTTAAAAAGGCGGTGGATTGGGGGGTGGAGGGGGTTGTTAGGAGAGTAGAGGGGGACGTAAAGGGAAGGATGCGGTGGGATGTGAAGAGGTGGGGACATCATGCTGCTAGGGAGAGATGGAAGGGGGGTTTAGGTTTGATGGAAGGGATGTAGTGGTTGCTTAGGATATTGACATATGGTTTTTTTTGTGGAGACCGGAAAGTGCATAAGTGGAAAATGGGGACATGGTTTTTTGTCTTGGATAGTGGGCTATTGTTTTGGGTGGGATAAAGGGAGGTTTTGGTTAACAGTGGGTGGTTTAATTTGGGGTTCATTTTCATTTTCAACTGTAACAGGGACAGCATACAATAAGGAACATAAAATGAAAATGTAGAAATGCAAATGTTCAGGAAAGTTTTGTTTGGATTAGTAGGGAAAGGTAAATTAAGAATGTGTGCACATGTATGGGTGTTTTAAATAGTATGATAGGAAGTCGTTTTGTAGTTTGTATGGTATAGGGACAGATAGGATGTGATAACATGTATATGATTATTTTTGATATAAAATTAAGAAAGAAGGTAAAAACTCCCCTCCCAGCTGGTTGGAGGGGAGGAGAAGCCCGATTTCACAAAAAAAAAAAAAAAAAAAAAAAAAAAATCTGTTCTTATCAGTTTAATATCTGATACGTCCCCTACCCGGGGACCATATATTAAATTGATTTTTGGAACAGGGAGATGGAATAGGGGCTTGCTCCGTCCACTCCACGCATCGACCTGGTCTTGCAGTATCTCCAGGAACGGTGCACTCACTCCTCCTAACTTTGTCAAAGTAAATGTTTTGGTACGCTAATCTGCGATGGGTTAAAGGCAATGCAAAAAAAAAGAAATCATTAGATGGGCAATGCTCAGTTTAATCTGCGTTATGTTTTCCCGCCCTTTTTGTTAAAAAAAAAAACGTCCGTGTGTGTGTGTGTGTGTGTGTGTGTGTGTGTAAATGGCTGCATTTACATAGCGCTTTACAATTTGTTCCTCACATTTTACCCATTCACTCAGACGTTCACACACCGATGGCGGAGGCAACCATGCAAGGTGCCAACCTACCTGCTCATCAGGAGCAATTAGGGGATAAGTGTCTTTAAACAAAGCACAATTGATGCAAACACAGACAACGTGTTGTAAATGCTAGTACAGTAACATCCACCCCCCTGCGTCCTGTATCAGCCGCGCCGGGCGTGCCCGCTGGCCATAATGGGGGTTATCGCTTCTCGGCCTTTTGGCTAAGATCAAGTGTAGTATCTGTTCTTATCAGTTTAATATCTGATACGTCCCCTACCCGGGGACCATATATTAAATTGATTTTTGGAACAGGGAGATGGAATAGGGGCTTGCTCCGTCCACTCCACGCATCGACCTGGTCTTGCAGTATCTCCAGGAACGGTGCACTCACTCCTCCTAACTTTGTCAAAGTAAATGTTTTGGTACGCTAATCTGCGATGGGTTAAAGGCAATGCAAAAAAAAGAAATCATTAGATGGGCAACGCTCTGTTTAATCTGCGTTATGTTTTCCCGCCCTTTTTGTTAAAAAAAAAAACGTCCGTGTGTGTGTGTGTGTGTGTGTGTGTGTGTGTAAATGGCTGCATTTACATAGCGCTTTACAATTTGTTCCTCACATTTTACCCATTCACTCAGACGTTCACACACCGATGGCGGAGGCAACCATGCAAGGTGCCAACCTACCTGCTCATCAGGAGCAATTAGGGGATAAGTGTCTTTAAACAAAGCACAATTGATGCAAACACAGACAACGTGTTGTAAATGCTAGTACAGTAACATCCACCCCCCTGCGTCCTGTATCAGCCGCGCCGGGCGTGCCCGCTGGCCATAATGGGGGTTATCGCTTCTCGGCCTTTTGGCTAAGATCAAGTGTAGTATCTGTTCTTATCAGTTTAATATCTGATACGTCCCCTACCCGGGGACCATATATTAAATTGATTTTTGGAACAGGGAGATGGAATAGGGGCTTGCTCCGTCCACTCCACGCATCGACCTGGTCTTGCAGTATCTCCAGGAACGGTGCACTCACTCCTCCTAACTTTGTCAAAGTAAATGTTTTGGTACGCTAATCTGCGATGGGTTAAAGGCAATGCAAAAAAAAAGAAATCATTAGATGGGCAACGCTCTGTTTAATCTGCGTTATGTTTTCCCGCCCTTTTTGTTAAAAAAAAAAAAAAAAAAAAAAAAAAACGTCCTCATGTGTATGTGTGTGTGTGTGTGTGTGTGTGTGTGTGTGTGTGTAAATGGCTGCATTTACATAGCGCTTTACAATTTGTTCCTCACATTTTACCCATTCACTCAGACGTTCACACACCGATGGCGGAGGCAACCATGCAAGGTGCCAACCTACCTGCTCATCAGGAGCAATTAGGGGATAAGTGTCTTTAAACAAAGCACAATTGATGCAAACACAGACAACGTGTTGTAAATGCTAGTACAGTAACATCCACCCCCCTGCGTCCTGTATCAGCCGCGCCGGGCGTGCCCGCTGGCCATAATGGGGGTTATCGCTTCTCGGCCTTTTGGCTAAGATCAAGTGTAGTATCTGTTCTTATCAGTTTAATATCTGATACGTCCCCTACCCGGGGACCATATATTAAATTGATTTTTGGAACAGGGAGATGGAATAGGGGCTTGCTCCGTCCACTCCACGCATCAACCTGGTCTTGCAGTATCTCCAGGAACGGTGCACTCACTCCTCCTAACTTTGTCAAAGTAAATGTTTTGGTACGCTAATCTGCGATGGGTTAAAGGCAATGCAAAAAAAAAGAAATCATTAGATGGGCAATGCTCAGTTTAATCTGCGTTATGTTTTCCCGCCCTTTTTGTTAAAAAAAAAAACGTCCGTGTGTGTGTGTGTGTGTGTGTGTGTGTGTGTGTGTGTGTGTGTAAATGGCTGCATTTACATAGCGCTTTACAATTTGTTCCTCACATTTTACCCATTCACTCAGACGTTCACACACCGATGGCGGAGGCAACCATGCAAGGTGCCAACCTACCTGCTCATCAGGAGCAATTAGGGGATAAGTGTCTTTAAACAAAGCACAATTGATGCAAACACAGACAACGTGTTGTAAATGCTAGTACAGTAACATCCACCCCCCTGCGTCCTGTATCAGCCGCGCCGGGCGTGCCCGCTGGCCATAATGGGGGTTATCGCTTCTCGGCCTTTTGGCTAAGTCAAGTGGGTAAGCGGTCTGGGGACAGGGCAGTTGTCACTTCCACCTGTGCACGGTGGATGGGGTTCTGTTCTTTCCTCTGATTGCGAGAAAGGTTGTTTGTTGTTTTTTGAGTGGTGGCTTGGTCGGGATGACAAGCGCACCCGCCTCTGATCAGTCGACCCCCGTGGTCGGACTGCGGCGCACGGCCCGCTTCAAGAGCGAGGGGCCAGGGGTAATGATGGACAGAGAGGTCCTGGTGAAGGGCGTCCTGATGGGGCAGCTCGACCTCAAGGCGGAGGATGTGTACTGCTTGCAGACTCACCGGCCCGAAAGAGCCTTCGACGTCACCTTGAGGTCTGACGCTAGGTATGCCAAGCTGTTGGCCGATTGCAAGAGATTGGCCACGGTTGGGCTGCTGTCGGGCCTCACCGTGATCGGTCTGGACAGGCCAAATTTCAGGTTGGTCACGATCAAGACTTACAACCCGTTTGTGACCGACCTGAGTTTGGCCGCCTTTCTGGGCAGGTACGGGGAAGTAAGCTCCGCGGCGAGGTACGTGTACGACCCTGTGGACGGCATATGGACTGGCCGCAGGCAGTACCAGGTGCTGCTCCATAGGGACGAGAAGGGGCAAGAGGGCCTCAGTCACCCCCCGGCCCTCTTCAACCTGGGCAGTGACCGGGGTTTCCTGTACTACTCCCGGCAGCCCCCTTTCTGCCGTCGGTGCAGGACGTCGGGCCACACCGAGGCAGCCTGCAGTGGGGCTTCCTGCAGGTTCTGCGGAGGGGGGCACGAGGCCAGGAGTTGCCCCGTGCCCAAGAAGTGCCATGGCTGTGGGGCGGAGGGGCACCTCCTCAAGGACTGTCCTGCCCGTAGGAGGACTTTCGCCGAGGCTGCGGCGGAAGGAAGGGCAGCCCCGAGGGATGCTCCGACGGTGCCTCCAAGGGCACCTCCGAGGGCACCTCCGACAACGCCTCCAAGGGCTGCATCGGGGGCACCTCCGACAACGCCTCCAAGGGCTGCATCGGGGGCACCTCCGACAACGCCTCCAAGGGCTGCATTGGGGGCACCTCCGACAACGCCTCCAAGGGCACCTCCGAAAACGCCTCCAAGGGCTGCATCGGGGGCACCTCCGACAACGCCTCCAAGGGCTGCATCGGGGGCGGGTCCGGCTCCGGGGGCGGCGGCGCCGAGTAAACCGGGTACGGTGCCTTTCGTCGGACCATTGCCGTTGCCGCAACGGTGGTCGACGGCTACGGAAGAGGACGAGCTGGCGGCAGGGTCTAGGCCCGGAGCGGCCATCATAGCCCGCAGTAAAAGGGCGCGGGGGCTGGAGGTTTCTCCTACGGGGGGCAAGAAGAAGACGAAGGAGACTGTGGGTGGCGTTCTGGACAAGGTCATCGCTGAGGTGGACGCGGCCATGGAGGGATCATCGGGGGACGAGAGCTATGATTATGATGCTGTCTCGTCCCCCCGGGACGGCTACTCCTGGGCGGACGAGGCAGAGGAGATTTTTAGGGACTTTGTCGATTAGGTTTTTTCTGTGTTTTTGATTTTGATGTATGCATTTTGTGTTTGATTTGTTTCTTTGTACATTAAAGGGCAGCAAAAAAAAAAAAAAAATCTGTTCTTATCAGTTTAATATCTGATACGTCCCCTACCCGGGGACCATATATTAAATTGATTTTTGGAACAGGGAGATGGAATAGGGGCTTGCTCCGTCCACTCCACGCATCGACCTGGTCTTGCAGTATCTCCAGGAACGGTGCACTAACTCCTCCTAACTTTGTCAAAGTAAATGTTTTGGTACGCTAATCTGCGATGGGTTAAAGGCAATGCAAAAAAAAAGAAATCATTAGATGGGCAATGCTCTGTTTAATCTGCGTTATGTTTTCCCGCCCTTTTTGTTAAAAAAAAAAACGTCCGTGTGTGTGTGTGTGTGTGTGTGTGTGTGTGTGTGTGTGTGTGTGTGTGTGTGTGTGTGTGTGTGTGTGTGTGTGTGTAAATGGCTGCATTTACATAGCGCTTTACAATTTGTTCCTCACATTTTACCCATTCACTCAGACGTTCACACACCGATGGCGGAGGCAACCATGCAAGGTGCCAACCTACCTGCTCATCAGGAGCAATTAGGGGATAAGTGTCTTTAAACAAAGCACAATTGATGCAAACACAGACAACGTGTTGTAAATGCTAGTACAGTAACATCCACCCCCCTGCGTCCTGTATCAGCCGCGCCGGGCGTGCCCGCTGGCCATAATGGGGGTTATCGCTTCTCGGCCTTTTGGCTAAGATCAAGTGTAGTATCTGTTCTTATCAGTTTAATATCTGATACGTCCCCTACCCGGGGACCATATATTAAATTGATTTTTGGAACAGGGAGATGGAATAGGGGCTTGCTCCGTCCACTCCACGCATCAACCTGGTCTTGCAGTATCTCCAGGAACGGTGCACTCACTCCTCCTAACTTTGTCAAAGTAAATGTTTTGGTACGCTAATCTGCGATGGGTTAAAGGCAATGCAAAAAAAAAGAAATCATTAGATGGGCAATGCTCAGTTTAATCTGCGTTATGTTTTCCCGCCCTTTTTGTTAAAAAAAAAAACGTCCGTGTGTGTGTGTGTGTGTGTGTGTGTGTGTGTGTGTGTGTGTGTAAATGGCTGCATTTACATAGCGCTTTACAATTTGTTCCTCACATTTTACCCATTCACTCAGACGTTCACACACCGATGGCGGAGGCAACCATGCAAGGTGCCAACCTACCTGCTCATCAGGAGCAATTAGGGGATAAGTGTCTTTAAACAAAGCACAATTGATGCAAACACAGACAACGTGTTGTAAATGCTAGTACAGTAACATCCACCCCCCTGCGTCCTGTATCAGCCGCGCCGGGCGTGCCCGCTGGCCATAATGGGGGTTATCGCTTCTCGGCCTTTTGGCTAAGTCAAGTGGGTAAGCGGTCTGGGGACAGGGCAGTTGTCACTTCCACCTGTGCACGGTGGATGGGGTTCTGTTCTTTCCTCTGATTGCGAGAAAGGTTGTTTGTTGTTTTTTGAGTGGTGGCTTGGTCGGGATGACAAGCGCACCCGCCTCTGATCAGTCGACCCCCGTGGTCGGACTGCGGCGCACGGCCCGCTTCAAGAGCGAGGGGCCAGGGGTAATGATGGACAGAGAGGTCCTGGTGAAGGGCGTCCTGATGGGGCAGCTCGACCTCAAGGCGGAGGATGTGTACTGCTTGCAGACTCACCGGCCCGAAAGAGCCTTCGACGTCACCTTGAGGTCTGACGCTAGGTATGCCAAGCTGTTGGCCGATTGCAAGAGATTGGCCACGGTTGGGCTGCTGTCGGGCCTCACCGTGATCGGTCTGGACAGGCCAAATTTCAGGTTGGTCACGATCAAGACTTACAACCCGTTTGTGACCGACCTGAGTTTGGCCGCCTTTCTGGGCAGGTACGGGGAAGTAAGCTCCGCGGCGAGGTACGTGTACGACCCTGTGGACGGCATATGGACTGGCCGCAGGCAGTACCAGGTGCTGCTCCATAGGGACGAGAAGGGGCAAGAGGGCCTCAGTCACCCCCCGGCCCTCTTCAACCTGGGCAGTGACCGGGGTTTCCTGTACTACTCCCGGCAGCCCCCTTTCTGCCGTCGGTGCAGGACGTCGGGCCACACCGAGGCAGCCTGCAGTGGGGCTTCCTGCAGGTTCTGCGGAGGGGGGCACGAGGCCAGGAGTTGCCCCGTGCCCAAGAAGTGCCATGGCTGTGGGGCGGAGGGGCACCTCCTCAAGGACTGTCCTGCCCGTAGGAGGACTTTCGCCGAGGCTGCGGCGGAAGGAAGGGCAGCCCCGAGGGATGCTCCGACGGTGCCTCCAAGGGCACCTCCGAGGGCACCTCCGACAACGCCTCCAAGGGCTGCATCGGGGGCACCTCCGACAACGCCTCCAAGGGCTGCATCGGGGGCACCTCCGACAACGCCTCCAAGGGCTGCATTGGGGGCACCTCCGACAACGCCTCCAAGGGCACCTCCGAAAACGCCTCCAAGGGCTGCATCGGGGGCACCTCCGACAACGCCTCCAAGGGCTGCATCGGGGGCGGGTCCGGCTCCGGGGGCGGCGGCGCCGAGTAAACCGGGTACGGTGCCTTTCGTCGGACCATTGCCGTTGCCGCAACGGTGGTCGACGGCTACGGAAGAGGACGAGCTGGCGGCAGGGTCTAGGCCCGGAGCGGCCATCATAGCCCGCAGTAAAAGGGCGCGGGGGCTGGAGGTTTCTCCTACGGGGGGCAAGAAGAAGACGAAGGAGACTGTGGGTGGCGTTCTGGACAAGGTCATCGCTGAGGTGGACGCGGCCATGGAGGGATCATCGGGGGACGAGAGCTATGATTATGATGCTGTCTCGTCCCCCCGGGACGGCTACTCCTGGGCGGACGAGGCAGAGGAGATTTTTAGGGACTTTGTCGATTAGGTTTTTTCTGTGTTTTTGATTTTGATGTATGCATTTTGTGTTTGATTTGTTTCTTTGTACATTAAAGGGCAGCAAAAAAAAAAAAAAATCTGTTCTTATCAGTTTAATATCTGATACGTCCCCTACCCGGGGACCATATATTAAATTGATTTTTGGAACAGGGAGATGGAATAGGGGCTTGCTCCGTCCACTCCACGCATCGACCTGGTCTTGCAGTATCTCCAGGAACGGTGCACTAACTCCTCCTAACTTTGTCAAAGTAAATGTTTTGGTACGCTAATCTGCGATGGGTTAAAGGCAATGCAAAAAAAAAGAAATCATTAGATGGGCAATGCTCTGTTTAATCTGCGTTATGTTTTCCCGCCCTTTTTGTTAAAAAAAAAAACGTCCGTGTGTGTGTGTGTGTGTGTGTGTGTGTGTGTGTGTGTGTGTGTGTGTGTGTGTGTGTGTGTGTGTGTGTGTGTAAATGGCTGCATTTACATAGCGCTTTACAATTTGTTCCTCACATTTTACCCATTCACTCAGACGTTCACACACCGATGGCGGAGGCAACCATGCAAGGTGCCAACCTACCTGCTCATCAGGAGCAATTAAGGGATAAGTGTCTTTAAACAAAGCACAATTGATGCAAACACAGACAACGTGTTGTAAATGCTAGTACAGTAACATCCACCCCCCTGCGTCCTGTATCAGCCGCGCCGGGCGTGCCCGCTGGCCATAATGGGGGTTATCGCTTCTCGGCCTTTTGGCTAAGATCAAGTGTAGTATCTGTTCTTATCAGTTTAATATCTGATACGTCCCCTACCCGGGGACCATATATTAAATTGATTTTTGGAACAGGGAGATGGAATAGGGGCTTGCTCCGTCCACTCCACGCATCGACCTGGTCTTGCAGTATCTCCAGGAACGGTGCACTAACTCCTCCTAACTTTGTCAAAGTAAATGTTTTGGTACGCTAATCTGCGATGGGTTAAAGGCAATGCAAAAAAAAAGAAATCATTAGATGGGCAATGCTCTGTTTAATCTGCGTTATGTTTTCCCGCCCTTTTTGTTAAAAAAAAAAAAAAAAAAAAAAAAACGTCCGTGTGTGTGTGTGTGTGTAAATGGCTGCATTTACATAGCGCTTTACAATTTGTTCCTCACATTTTACCCATTCACTCAGACGTTCACACACCGATGGCGGAGGCAACCATGCAAGGTGCCAACCTACCTGCTCATCAGGAGCAATTAAGGGATAAGTGTCTTTAAACAAAGCACAATTGATGCAAACACAGACAACGTGTTGTAAATGCTAGTACAGTAACATCCACCCCCCTGCGTCCTGTATCAGCCGCGCCGGGCGTGCCCGCTGGCCATAATGGGGGTTATCGCTTCTCGGCCTTTTGGCTAAGATCAAGTGTAGTATCTGTTCTTATCAGTTTAATATCTGATACGTCCCCTACCCGGGGACCATATATTAAATTGATTTTTGGAACAGGGAGATGGAATAGGGGCTTGCTCCGTCCACTCCACGCATCGACCTGGTCTTGCAGTATCTCCAGGAACGGTGCACTAACTCCTCCTAACTTTGTCAAAGTAAATGTTTTGGTACGCTAATCTGCGATGGGTTAAAGGCAATGCAAAAAAAAAGAAATCATTAGATGGGCAATGCTCTGTTTAATCTGCGTTATGTTTTCCCGCCCTTTTTGTTAAAAAAAAAAAAAAAAAAAAAAAAACGTCCGTGTGTGTGTGTGTGTGTGTGTGTGTAAATGGCTGCATTTACATAGCGCTTTACAATTTGTTCCTCACATTTTACCCATTCACTCAGACGTTCACACACCGATGGCGGAGGCAACCATGCAAGGTGCCAACCTACCTGCTCATCAGGAGCAATTAAGGGATAAGTGTCTTTAAACAAAGCACAATTGATGCAAACACAGACAACGTGTTGTAAATGCTAGTACAGTAACATCCACCCCCCTGCGTCCTGTATCAGCCGCGCCGGGCGTGCCCGCTGGCCATAATGGGGGTTATCGCTTCTCGGCCTTTTGGCTAAGATCAAGTGTAGTATCTGTTCTTATCAGTTTAATATCTGATACGTCCCCTACCCGGGGACCATATATTAAATTGATTTTTGGAACAGGGAGATGGAATAGGGGCTTGCTCCGTCCACTCCACGCATCGACCTGGTCTTGCAGTATCTCCAGGAACGGTGCACTAACTCCTCCTAACTTTGTCAAAGTAAATGTTTTGGTACGCTAATCTGCGATGGGTTAAAGGCAATGCAAAAAAAAAGAAATCATTAGATGGGCAATGCTCTGTTTAATCTGCGTTATGTTTTCCCGCCCTTTTTGTTAAAAAAAAAAACGTCCGTGTGTGTGTGTGTGTGTGTGTGTGTGTGTGTGTGTGTGTGTGTGTGTGTGTGTGTGTGTGTGTGTGTGTGTGTGTGTGTGTGTGTGTGTGTGTGTGTGTGTGTGTAAATGGCTGCATTTACATAGCGCTTTACAATTTGTTCCTCACATTTTACCCATTCACTCAGACGTTCACACACCGATGGCGGAGGCAACCATGCAAGGTGCCAACCTACCTGCTCATCAGGAGCAATTAAGGGATAAGTGTCTTTAAACAAAGCACAATTGATGCAAACACAGACAACGTGTTGTAAATGCTAGTACAGTAACATCCACCCCCCTGCGTCCTGTATCAGCCGCGCCGGGCGTGCCCGCTGGCCATAATGGGGGTTATCGCTTCTCGGCCTTTTGGCTAAGATCAAGTGTAGTATCTGTTCTTATCAGTTTAATATCTGATACGTCCCCTACCCGGGGACCATATATTAAATTGATTTTTGGAACAGGGAGATGGAATAGGGGCTTGCTCCGTCCACTCCACGCATCGACCTGGTCTTGCAGTATCTCCAGGAACGGTGCACTAACTCCTCCTAACTTTGTCAAAGTAAATGTTTTGGTACGCTAATCTGCGATGGGTTAAAGGCAATGCAAAAAAAAAGAAATCATTAGATGGGCAATGCTCTGTTTAATCTGCGTTATGTTTTCCCGCCCTTTTTGTTAAAAAAAAAAAAAAAAAAAAAAAAACGTCCGTGTGTGTGTGTGTGTGTAAATGGCTGCATTTACATAGCGCTTTACAATTTGTTCCTCACATTTTACCCATTCACTCAGACGTTCACACACCGATGGCGGAGGCAACCATGCAAGGTGCCAACCTACCTGCTCATCAGGAGCAATTAAGGGATAAGTGTCTTTAAACAAAGCACAATTGATGCAAACACAGACAACGTGTTGTAAATGCTAGTACAGTAACATCCACCCCCCTGCGTCCTGTAT
This sequence comes from Notolepis coatsorum, assembly GCF_963971535.1. Classification (NCBI taxonomy): domain Eukaryota; kingdom Metazoa; phylum Chordata; class Actinopteri; order Aulopiformes; family Paralepididae; genus Notolepis; species Notolepis coatsorum. Next base: position 803,711 of record NW_028174865.1, read on the forward strand.
CAGCCGCGCCGGGCGTGCCCGCTGGCCATAATGGGGGTTATCGCTTCTCGGCCTTTTGGCTAAGATCAAGTGTAGTATCTGTTCTTATCAGTTTAATATCTGATACGTCCCCTACCCGGGGACCATATATTAAATTGATTTTTGGAACAGGGAGATGGAATAGGGGCTTGCTCCGTCCACTCCACGCATCGACCTGGTCTTGCAGTATCTCCAGGAACGGTGCACTAACTCCTCCTAACTTTGTCAAAGTAAATGTTTTGGTACGCTAATCTGCGATGGGTTAAAGGCAATGCAAAAAAAAAGAAATCATTAGATGGGCAATGCTCTGTTTAATCTGCGTTATGTTTTCCCGCCCTTTTTGTTAAAAAAAAAAACGTCCGTGTGTGTGTGTGTGTGTGTGTGTGTGTGTGTGTGTGTGTGTGTGTGTGTGTGTGTGTGTGTGTGTGTGTGTGTGTGTGTGTGTGTAAATGGCTGCATTTACATAGCGCTTTACAATTTGTTCCTCACATTTTACCCATTCACTCAGACGTTCACACACCGATGGCGGAGGCAACCATGCAAGGTGCCAACCTACCTGCTCATCAGGAGCAATTAAGGGATAAGTGTCTTTAAACAAAGCACAATTGATGCAAACACAGACAACGTGTTGTAAATGCTAGTACAGTAACATCCACCCCCCTGCGTCCTGTATCAGCCGCGCCGGGCGTGCCCGCTGGCCATAATGGGGGTTATCGCTTCTCGGCCTTTTGGCTAAGATCAAGTGTAGTATCTGTTCTTATCAGTTTAATATCTGATACGTCCCCTACCCGGGGACCATATATTAAATTGATTTTTGGAACAGGGAGATGGAATAGGGGCTTGCTCCGTCCACTCCACGCATCGACCTGGTCTTGCAGTATCTCCAGGAACGGTGCACTAACTCCTCCTAACTTTGTCAAAGTAAATGTTTTGGTACGCTAATCTGCGATGGGTTAAAGGCAATGCAAAAAAAAAGAAATCATTAGATGGGCAATGCTCTGTTTAATCTGCGTTATGTTTTCCCGCCCATTTTGTTAAAAAAAAAAAAAAAAAAAAAAAAACGTCCGTGTGTGTGTGTGTGTGTGTGTGTAAATGGCTGCATTTACATAGCGCTTTACAATTTGTTCCTCACATTTTACCCATTCACTCAGACGTTCACACACCGATGGCGGAGGCAACCATGCAAGGTGCCAACCTACCTGCTCATCAGGAGCAATTAAGGGATAAGTGTCTTTAAACAAAGCACAATTGATGCAAACACAGACAACGTGTTGTAAATGCTAGTACAGTAACATCCACCCCCCTGCGTCCTGTATCAGCCGCGCCGGGCGTGCCCGCTGGCCATAATGGGGGTTATCGCTTCTCGGCCTTTTGGCTAAGATCAAGTGTAGTATCTGTTCTTATCAGTTTAATATCTGATACGTCCCCTACCCGGGGACCATATATTAAATTGATTTTTGGAACAGGGAGATGGAATAGGGGCTTGCTCCGTCCACTCCACGCATCGACCTGGTCTTGCAGTATCTCCAGGAACGGTGCACTAACTCCTCCTAACTTTGTCAAAGTAAATGTTTTGGTACGCTAATCTGCGATGGGTTAAAGGCAATGCAAAAAAAAAGAAATCATTAGATGGGCAATGCTCTGTTTAATCTGCGTTATGTTTTCCCGCCCTTTTTGTTAAAAAAAAAAACGTCCGTGTGTGTGTGTGTGTGTGTGTGTGTGTGTGTGTGTGTGTGTGTGTGTGTGTGTGTGTGTCTGTGTGTGTGTGTGTGTGTGTAAATGGCTGCATTTACATAGCGCTTTACAATTTGTTCCTCACATTTTACCCATTCACTCAGACGTTCACACACCGATGGCGGAGGCAACCATGCAAGGTGCCAACCTACCTGCTCATCAGGAGCAATTAAGGGATAAGTGTCTTTAAACAAAGCACAATTGATGCAAACACAGACAACGTGTTGTAAATGCTAGTACAGTAACATCCACCCCCCTGCGTCCTGTATCAGCCGCGCCGGGCGTGCCCGCTGGCCATAATGGGGGTTATCGCTTCTCGGCCTTTTGGCTAAGATCAAGTGTAGTATCTGTTCTTATCAGTTTAATATCTGATACGTCCCCTACCCGGGGACCATATATTAAATTGATTTTTGGAACAGGGAGATGGAATAGGGGCTTGCTCCGTCCACTCCACGCATCGACCTGGTCTTGCAGTATCTCCAGGAACGGTGCACTAACTCCTCCTAACTTTGTCAAAGTAAATGTTTTGGTACGCTAATCTGCGATGGGTTAAAGGCAATGCAAAAAAAAAGAAATCATTAGATGGGCAATGCTCTGTTTAATCTGCGTTATGTTTTCCCGCCCATTTTGTTAAAAAAAAAAAAAAAAAAAAAAAAACGTCCGTGTGTGTGTGTGTGTGTGTAAATGGCTGCATTTACATAGCGCTTTACAATTTGTTCCTCACATTTTACCCATTCACTCAGACGTTCACACACCGATGGCGGAGGCAACCATGCAAGGTGCCAACCTACCTGCTCATCAGGAGCAATTAAGGGATAAGTGTCTTTAAACAAAGCACAATTGATGCAAACACAGACAACGTGTTGTAAATGCTAGTACAGTAACATCCACCCCCCTGCGTCCTGTATCAGCCGCGCCGGGCGTGCCCGCTGGCCATAATGGGGGTTATCGCTTCTCGGCCTTTTGGCTAAGATCAAGTGTAGTATCTGTTCTTATCAGTTTAATATCTGATACGTCCCCTACCCGGGGACCATATATTAAATTGATTTTTGGAACAGGGAGATGGAATAGGGGCTTGCTCCGTCCACTCCACGCATCGACCTGGTCTTGCAGTATCTCCAGGAACGGTGCACTAACTCCTCCTAACTTTGTCAAAGTAAATGTTTTGGTACGCTAATCTGCGATGGGTTAAAGGCAATGCAAAAAAAAAGAAATCATTAGATGGGCAATGCTCTGTTTAATCTGCGTTATGTTTTCCCGCCCATTTTGTTAAAAAAAAAAAAAAAAAAAAAAAAACGTCCGTGTGTGTGTGTGTGTGTGTGTGTAAATGGCTGCATTTACATAGCGCTTTACAATTTGTTCCTCACATTTTACCCATTCACTCAGACGTTCACACACCGATGGCGGAGGCAACCATGCAAGGTGCCAACCTACCTGCTCATCAGGAGCAATTAAGGGATAAGTGTCTTTAAACAAAGCACAATTGATGCAAACACAGACAACGTGTTGTAAATGCTAGTACAGTAACATCCACCCCCCTGCGTCCTGTATCAGCCGCGCCGGGCGTGCCCGCTGGCCATAATGGGGGTTATCGCTTCTCGGCCTTTTGGCTAAGATCAAGTGTAGTATCTGTTCTTATCAGTTTAATATCTGATACGTCCCCTACCCGGGGACCATATATTAAATTGATTTTTGGAACAGGGAGATGGAATAGGGGCTTGCTCCGTCCACTCCACGCATCGACCTGGTCTTGCAGTATCTCCAGGAACGGTGCACTAACTCCTCCTAACTTTGTCAAAGTAAATGTTTTGGTACGCTAATCTGCGATGGGTTAAAGGCAATGCAAAAAAAAAGAAATCATTAGATGGGCAATGCTCTGTTTAATCTGCGTTATGTTTTCCCGCCCTTTTTGTTAAAAAAAAAAAAAAAAAAAAAAAAAACGTCCGTGTGTGTGTGTGTGTGTAAATGGCTGCATTTACATAGCGCTTTACAATTTGTTCCTCACATTTTACCCATTCACTCAGACGTTCACACACCGATGGCGGAGGCAACCATGCAAGGTGCCAACCTACCTGCTCATCAGGAGCAATTAAGGGATAAGTGTCTTTAAACAAAGCACAATTGATGCAAACACAGACAACGTGTTGTAAATGCTAGTACAGTAACATCCACCCCCCTGCGTCCTGTATCAGCCGCGCCGGGCGTGCCCGCTGGCCATAATGGGGGTTATCGCTTCTCGGCCTTTTGGCTAAGATCAAGTGTAGTATCTGTTCTTATCAGTTTAATATCTGATACGTCCCCTACCCGGGGACCATATATTAAATTGATTTTTGGAACAGGGAGATGGAATAGGGGCTTGCTCCGTCCACTCCACGCATCGACCTGGTCTTGCAGTATCTCCAGGAACGGTGCACTAACTCCTCCTAACTTTGTCAAAGTAAATGTTTTGGTACGCTAATCTGCGATGGGTTAAAGGCAATGCAAAAAAAAAGAAATCATTAGATGGGCAATGCTCTGTTTAATCTGCGTTATGTTTTCCCGCCCTTTTTGTTAAAAAAAAAAAAAAAAAAAAAAAAAACGTCCGTGTGTGTGTGTGTGTGTGTGTGTGTAAATGGCTGCATTTACATAGCGCTTTACAATTTGTTCCTCACATTTTACCCATTCACTCAGACGTTCACACACCGATGGCGGAGGCAACCATGCAAGGTGCCAACCTACCTGCTCATCAGGAGCAATTAAGGGATAAGTGTCTTTAAACAAAGCACAATTGATGCAAACACAGACAACGTGTTGTAAATGCTAGTACAGTAACATCCACCCCCCTGCGTCCTGTATCAGCCGCGCCGGGCGTGCCCGCTGGCCATAATGGGGGTTATCGCTTCTCGGCCTTTTGGCTAAGATCAAGTGTAGTATCTGTTCTTATCAGTTTAATATCTGATACGTCCCCTACCCGGGGACCATATATTAAATTGATTTTTGGAACAGGGAGATGGAATAGGGGCTTGCTCCGTCCACTCCACGCATCGACCTGGTCTTGCAGTATCTCCAGGAACGGTGCACTAACTCCTCCTAACTTTGTCAAAGTAAATGTTTTGGTACGCTAATCTGCGATGGGTTAAAGGCAATGCAAAAAAAAAGAAATCATTAGATGGGCAATGCTCTGTTTAATCTGCGTTATGTTTTCCCGCCCTTTTTGTTAAAAAAAAAAAAAAAAAAAAAAAACGTCCGTGTGTGTGTGTGTGTGTGTGTGTGTAAATGGCTGCATTTACATAGCGCTTTACAATTTGTTCCTCACATTTTACCCATTCACTCAGACGTTCACACACCGATGGCGGAGGCAACCATGCAAGGTGCCAACCTACCTGCTCATCAGGAGCAATTAAGGGATAAGTGTCTTTAAACAAAGCACAATTGATGCAAACACAGACAACGTGTTGTAAATGCTAGTACAGTAACATCCACCCCCCTGCGTCCTGTATCAGCCGCGCCGGGCGTGCCCGCTGGCCATAATGGGGGTTATCGCTTCTCGGCCTTTTGGCTAAGATCAAGTGTAGTATCTGTTCTTATCAGTTTAATATCTGATACGTCCCCTACCCGGGGACCATATATTAAATTGATTTTTGGAACAGGGAGATGGAATAGGGGCTTGCTCCGTCCACTCCACGCATCGACCTGGTCTTGCAGTATCTCCAGGAACGGTGCACTAACTCCTCCTAACTTTGTCAAAGTAAATGTTTTGGTACGCTAATCTGCGATGGGTTAAAGGCAATGCAAAAAAAAAGAAATCATTAGATGGGCAATGCTCTGTTTAATCTGCGTTATGTTTTCCCGCCCTTTTTGTTAAAAAAAAAAAAAAAAAAAAAAAACGTCCGTGTGTGTGTGTGTGTGTAAATGGCTGCATTTACATAGCGCTTTACAATTTGTTCCTCACATTTTACCCATTCACTCAGACGTTCACACACCGATGGCGGAGGCAACCATGCAAGGTGCCAACCTACCTGCTCATCAGGAGCAATTAAGGGATAAGTGTCTTTAAACAAAGCACAATTGATGCAAACACAGACAACGTGTTGTAAATGCTAGTACAGTAACATCCACCCCCCTGCGTCCTGTATCAGCCGCGCCGGGCGTGCCCGCTGGCCATAATGGGGGTTATCGCTTCTCGGCCTTTTGGCTAAGATCAAGTGTAGTATCTGTTCTTATCAGTTTAATATCTGATACGTCCCCTACCCGGGGACCATATATTAAATTGATTTTTGGAACAGGGAGATGGAATAGGGGCTTGCTCCGTCCACTCCACGCATCGACCTGGTCTTGCAGTATCTCCAGGAACGGTGCACTAACTCCTCCTAACTTTGTCAAAGTAAATGTTTTGGTACGCTAATCTGCGATGGGTTAAAGGCAATGCAAAAAAAAAGAAATCATTAGATGGGCAATGCTCTGTTTAATCTGCGTTATGTTTTCCCGCCCTTTTTGTTAAAAAAAAAAAAAAAAAAAAAAAACGTCCGTGTGTGTGTGTGTGTGTGTGTGTGTAAATGGCTGCATTTACATAGCGCTTTACAATTTGTTCCTCACATTTTACCCATTCACTCAGACGTTCACACACCGATGGCGGAGGCAACCATGCAAGGTGCCAACCTACCTGCTCATCAGGAGCAATTAAGGGATAAGTGTCTTTAAACAAAGCACAATTGATGCAAACACAGACAACGTGTTGTAAATGCTAGTACAGTAACATCCACCCCCCTGCGTCCTGTATCAGCCGCGCCGGGCGTGCCCGCTGGCCATAATGGGGGTTATCGCTTCTCGGCCTTTTGGCTAAGATCAAGTGTAGTATCTGTTCTTATCAGTTTAATATCTGATACGTCCCCTACCCGGGGACCATATATTAAATTGATTTTTGGAACAGGGAGATGGAATAGGGGCTTGCTCCGTCCACTCCACGCATCGACCTGGTCTTGCAGTATCTCCAGGAACGGTGCACTAACTCCTCCTAACTTTGTCAAAGTAAATGTTTTGGTACGCTAATCTGCGATGGGTTAAAGGCAATGCAAAAAAAAAGAAATCATTAGATGGGCAATGCTCTGTTTAATCTGCGTTATGTTTTCCCGCCCTTTTTGTTAAAAAAAAAAAATAAAATAAAAAAAACGTCCGTGTGTGTGTGTGTGTGTGTGTGTGTAAATGGCTGCATTTACATAGCGCTTTACAATTTGTTCCTCACATTTTACCCATTCACTCAGACGTTCACACACCGATGGCGGAGGCAACCATGCAAGGTGCCAACCTACCTGCTCATCAGGAGCAATTAAGGGATAAGTGTCTTTAAACAAAGCACAATTGATGCAAACACAGACAACGTGTTGTAAATGCTAGTACAGTAACATCCACCCCCCTGCGTCCTGTATCAGCCGCGCCGGGCGTGCCCGCTGGCCATAATGGGGGTTATCGCTTCTCGGCCTTTTGGCTAAGATCAAGTGTAGTATCTGTTCTTATCAGTTTAATATCTGATACGTCCCCTACCCGGGGACCATATATTAAATTGATTTTTGGAACAGGGAGATGGAATAGGGGCTTGCTCCGTCCACTCCACGCATCGACCTGGTCTTGCAGTATCTCCAGGAACGGTGCACTAACTCCTCCTAACTTTGTCAAAGTAAATGTTTTGGTACGCTAATCTGCGATGGGTTAAAGGCAATGCAAAAAAAAAGAAATCATTAGATGGGCAATGCTCTGTTTAATCTGCGTTATGTTTTCCCGCCCTTTTTGTTAAAAAAAAAAAAAAAAAAAAAAAACGTCCGTGTGTGTGTGTGTGTGTAAATGGCTGCATTTACATAGCGCTTTACAATTTGTTCCTCACATTTTACCCATTCACTCAGACGTTCACACACCGATGGCGGAGGCAACCATGCAAGGTGCCAACCTACCTGCTCATCAGGAGCAATTAAGGGATAAGTGTCTTTAAACAAAGCACAATTGATGCAAACACAGACAACGTGTTGTAAATGCTAGTACAGTAACATCCACCCCCCTGCGTCCTGTATCAGCCGCGCCGGGCGTGCCCGCTGGCCATAATGGGGGTTATCGCTTCTCGGCCTTTTGGCTAAGATCAAGTGTAGTATCTGTTCTTATCAGTTTAATATCTGATACGTCCCCTACCCGGGGACCATATATTAAATTGATTTTTGGAACAGGGAGATGGAATAGGGGCTTGCTCCGTCCACTCCACGCATCGACCTGGTCTTGCAGTATCTCCAGGAACGGTGCACTAACTCCTCCTAACTTTGTCAAAGTAAATGTTTTGGTACGCTAATCTGCGATGGGTTAAAGGCAATGCAAAAAAAAAGAAATCATTAGATGGGCAATGCTCTGTTTAATCTGCGTTATGTTTTCCCGCCCTTTTTGTTAAAAAAAAAAAAAAAAAAAAAAAACGTCCGTGTGTGTGTGTGTGTGTGTGTAAATGGCTGCATTTACATAGCGCTTTACAATTTGTTCCTCACATTTTACCCATTCACTCAGACGTTCACACACCGATGGCGGAGGCAACCATGCAAGGTGCCAACCTACCTGCTCATCAGGAGCAATTAAGGGATAAGTGTCTTTAAACAAAGCACAATTGATGCAAACACAGACAACGTGTTGTAAATGCTAGTACAGTAACATCCACCCCCCTGCGTCCTGTATCAGCCGCGCCGGGCGTGCCCGCTGGCCATAATGGGGGTTATCGCTTCTCGGCCTTTTGGCTAAGATCAAGTGTAGTATCTGTTTTTATCAGTTTAATATCTGATACGTCCCCAACCCGGGGACCATATATTAAATTGATTTTTGGAACAGGGAGATGGAATAGGGGCTTGCTCCGTCCACTCCACGCATCGACCTGGTCTTGCAGTATCTCCAGGAACGGTGCACTAACTCCTCCTAACTTTGTCAAAGTAAATGTTTTGGTACGCTAATCTGCGATGGGTTAAAGGCAATGCAAAAAAAAAGAAATCATTAGATGGGCAATGCTCTGTTTAATCTGCGTTATGTTTTCCCGCCCTTTTTGTTAAAAAAAAAAAAAAAAAAAAAAAAACGTCCGTGTGTGTGTGTGTGTGTAAATGGCTGCATTTACATAGCGCTTTACAATTTGTTCCTCACATTTTACCCATTCACTCAGACGTTCACACACCGATGGCGGAGGCAACCATGCAAGGTGCCAACCTACCTGCTCATCAGGAGCAATTAAGGGATAAGTGTCTTTAAACAAAGCACAATTGATGCAAACACAGACAACGTGTTGTAAATGCTAGTACAGTAACATCCACCCCCCTGCGTCCTGTATCAGCCGCGCCGGGCGTGCCCGCTGGCCATAATGGGGGTTATCGCTTCTCGGCCTTTTGGCTAAGATCAAGTGTAGTATCTGTTCTTATCAGTTTAATATCTGATACGTCCCCTACCCGGGGACCATATATTAAATTGATTTTTGGAACAGGGAGATGGAATAGGGGCTTGCTCCGTCCACTCCACGCATCGACCTGGTCTTGCAGTATCTCCAGGAACGGTGCACTAACTCCTCCTAACTTTGTCAAAGTAAATGTTTTGGTACGCTAATCTGCGATGGGTTAAAGGCAATGCAAAAAAAAAGAAATCATTAGATGGGCAATGCTCTGTTTAATCTGCGTTATGTTTTCCCGCCCTTTTTGTTAAAAAAAAAAAAAAAAAAAAAAAACGTCCGTGTGTGTGTGTGTGTGTGTGTGTGTAAATGGCTGCATTTACATAGCGCTTTACAATTTGTTCCTCACATTTTACCCATTCACTCAGACGTTCACACACCGATGGCGGAGGCAACCATGCAAGGTGCCAACCTACCTGCTCATCAGGAGCAATTAAGGGATAAGTGTCTTTAAACAAAGCACAATTGATGCAAACACAGACAACGTGTTGTAAATGCTAGTACAGTAACATCCACCCCCCTGCGTCCTGTATCAGCCGCGCCGGGCGTGCCCGCTGGCCATAATGGGGGTTATCGCTTCTCGGCCTTTTGGCTAAGATCAAGTGTAGTATCTGTTCTTATCAGTTTAATATCTGATACGTCCCCTACCCGGGGACCATATATTAAATTGATTTTTGGAACAGGGAGATGGAATAGGGGCTTGCTCCGTCCACTCCACGCATCGACCTGGTCTTGCAGTATCTCCAGGAACGGTGCACTAACTCCTCCTAACTTTGTCAAAGTAAATGTTTTGGTACGCTAATCTGCGATGGGTTAAAGGCAATGCAAAAAAAAAGAAATCATTAGATGGGCAATGCTCTGTTTAATCTGCGTTATGTTTTCCCGCCCTTTTTGTTAAAAAAAAAAAAAAAAGAAAAAAAACGTCCGTGTGTGTGTGTGTGTGTGTGTGTGTAAATGGCTGCATTTACATAGCGCTTTACAATTTGTTCCTCACATTTTACCCATTCACTCAGACGTTCACACACCGATGGCGGAGGCAACCATGCAAGGTGCCAACCTACCTGCTCATCAGGAGCAATTAAGGGATAAGTGTCTTTAAACAAAGCACAATTGATGCAAACACAGACAACGTGTTGTAAATGCTAGTACAGTAACATCCACCCCCCTGCGTCCTGTATCAGCCGCGCCGGGCGTGCCCGCTGGCCATAATGGGGGTTATCGCTTCTCGGCCTTTTGGCTAAGATCAAGTGTAGTATCTGTTCTTATCAGTTTAATATCTGATACGTCCCCTACCCGGGGACCATATATTAAATTGATTTTTGGAACAGGGAGATGGAATAGGGGCTTGCTCCGTCCACTCCACGCATCGACCTGGTCTTGCAGTATCTCCAGGAACGGTGCACTAACTCCTCCTAACTTTGTCAAAGTAAATGTTTTGGTACGCTAATCTGCGATGGGTTAAAGGCAATGCAAAAAAAAAGAAATCATTAGATGGGCAATGCTCTGTTTAATCTGCGTTATGTTTTCCCGCCCTTTTTGTTAAAAAAAAAAAAAAAAAAAAAAACGTCCGTGTGTGTGTGTGTGTGTAAATGGCTGCATTTACATAGCGCTTTACAATTTGTTCCTCACATTTTACCCATTCACTCAGACGTTCACACACCGATGGCGGAGGCAACCATGCAAGGTGCCAACCTACCTGCTCATCAGGAGCAATTAAGGGATAAGTGTCTTTAAACAAAGCACAATTGATGCAAACACAGACAACGTGTTGTAAATGCTAGTACAGTAACATCCACCCCCCTGCGTCCTGTATCAGCCGCGCCGGGCGTGCCCGCTGGCCATAATGGGGGTTATCGCTTCTCGGCCTTTTGGCTAAGATCAAGTGTAGTATCTGTTCTTATCAGTTTAATATCTGATACGTCCCCTACCCGGGGACCATATATTAAATTGATTTTTGGAACAGGGAGATGGAATAGGGGCTTGCTCCGTCCACTCCACGCATCGACCTGGTCTTGCAGTATCTCCAGGAACGGTGCACTAACTCCTCCTAACTTTGTCAAAGTAAATGTTTTGGTACGCTAATCTGCGATGGGTTAAAGGCAATGCAAAAAAAAAGAAATCATTAGATGGGCAATGCTCTGTTTAATCTGCGTTATGTTTTCCCGCCCTTTTTGTTAAAAAAAAAAAAAAAAAAAAAAAAACGTCCGTGTGTGTGTGTGTGTGTGTGTAAATGGCTGCATTTACATAGCGCTTTACAATTTGTTCCTCACATTTTACCCATTCACTCAGACGTTCACACACCGATGGCGGAGGCAACCATGCAAGGTGCCAACCTACCTGCTCATCAGGAGCAATTAAGGGATAAGTGTCTTTAAACAAAGCACAATTGATGCAAACACAGACAACGTGTTGTAAATGCTAGTACAGTAACATCCACCCCCCTGCGTCCTGTATCAGCCGCGCCGGGCGTGCCCGCTGGCCATAATGGGGGTTATCGCTTCTCGGCCTTTTGGCTAAGATCAAGTGTAGTATCTGTTTTTATCAGTTTAATATCTGATACGTCCCCTACCCGGGGACCATATATTAAATTGATTTTTGGAACAGGGAGATGGAATAGGGGCTTGCTCCGTCCACTCCACGCATCGACCTGGTCTTGCAGTATCTCCAGGAACGGTGCACTAACTCCTCCTAACTTTGTCAAAGTAAATGTTTTGGTACGCTAATCTGCGATGGGTTAAAGGCAATGCAAAAAAAAAGAAATCATTAGATGGGCAATGCTCTGTTTAATCTGCGTTATGTTTTCCCGCCCTTTTTGTTAAAAAAAAAAAAAAAAAAAAAAAAACGTCCGTGTGTGTGTGTGTGTGTAAATGGCTGCATTTACATAGCGCTTTACAATTTGTTCCTCACATTTTACCCATTCACTCAGACGTTCACACACCGATGGCGGAGGCAACCATGCAAGGTGCCAACCTACCTGCTCATCAGGAGCAATTAAGGGATAAGTGTCTTTAAACAAAGCACAATTGATGCAAACACAGACAACGTGTTGTAAATGCTAGTACAGTAACATCCACCCCCCTGCGTCCTGTATCAGCCGCGCCGGGCGTGCCCGCTGGCCATAATGGGGGTTATCGCTTCTCGGCCTTTTGGCTAAGATCAAGTGGATGACCGGTGTATGCTGTTCCTGGTTTTGTTTGCTTGTTTATTATTTTTCTCACATTTCCACAGTCGTGCGGTGTATGGGACTGGAAATTGAGTTTTTTTTTATTGTTTGTGCTGGCTTCTCCCTACGATGGCCAGCACTCCACGGCAGTCGACCCCTAGGGCTGGGTTACGGTTTTCGGCGAGGTTCATATGGAAGGATGGAACGATGCCCATGTGGAACAGAGATGTGTTTGTGGATGGTGTCATCATGACTCAACTCAAGTTGAAGGCGGACGATATTTTTTGCATCCAGCACAATGCCCAGGAGAGGGGCTACGATGTTTCCTTCAGATCCAGTTTGGGGCTCCAGGGGGTTTTGGAGGACTGCAAGCGGATGGAGGCTGATGTCGGACCCCTCAGCCATTTCGAGGTGTTTTCTCTGGACAGGCTGAATTTTCGAGTTATCAATGTCACAATGTACAACCCGTACGTGATCGATAAGGAGGTGACTGATTTTTTGGCCCCCTACGCTGAGGTGATATCTGAGGTCCGGAGGATCAGAGACAGACGTGGGATCTGGACGGGGCGGAGGCAGGTGCAGGTGCTCCTAAAGGCTGTTCCCGGTGGCTGTGACGGGCTGGCTCATCCCCCAGCCTTCTTTTCCTTGGGGCCTGATAGGGGGTATTTGTTTTATAACAACCAGCCCCCTTTCTGCCGAAGGTGCCGGGTGGCAGGGCACTCTGATGGAAAGTGTGGGGAGGTGAGGTGCCACCATTGCAAGGAGGAGGGCCACATGGCTAAAGATTGTAAGGTTGGTAAGAAATGCCACAACTGCAGTTCCACCGACCACCTGGTGAGGGCCTGTCCCCAGGAGCGGCGGTATTCGTCAGTGGTGGTGATGGGGAAGGAGCTTGCACCGAAGACCGGAGAGGAGGAAGAAAGTGCACCAGTGGCACCAGCACCAGCACCAATAGAGGCGATTCCTGTGGAGAAGGACGCAGAGGCGGAGACGGTACTCCTGGTTGGCAACAAGACAGTTTCCCCTTTGTCTTCCGATGGAGAGGCGATGGACGAGGAGGAGGTGGTCGGTGGAGCCAGCGGAGCCAGTGGAGCCAGTGGAGCCAGAAAACGGAGGTTAAGGGTTAAAAGGACTACACCTGGGTCAGAAGGTATGGGGGCAGGGGAAATTACCGGTGGGGGCCCACAAAAAAAGGTAAGGGGAGGGAAGGGAGGTAGGGTGGCCCTCTTAGTGCAACAGGTCGGTGGGGAGCAGGGGGTTGGTGGGGGAGTGGGTTTGGCGGATGTTGAGGCTGAGGGGGAGGGGGTTTGTTTACCGGTTTCCCCTGTCCTGGACAGTATGGACAGTATGGACCCTTTTGAGACTCCAAGCCTTGGGGAAGGGTTACAGGTGGGAGCACCCAACACTTTGCCTGCTTCTTGGGATAAGGGGGAGGATGGGGAGGACAGTTAAAAGTGGGGGTAGGGGTATTATTGTGGGTTGGTTTTTTGTTTAATTTTATTTTATTATTGTCAATGGCTTTCACAGTGGGCACTTTTAATGCACGGGGGTTGAGGGGTTCTGTTAAGAGGAGGGGCTTTTTTGATTATGTTGCCTCACTCAGGCTTACCGTTTGTTTTGTTCAAGAGGTGCACTTACGGGATGGGAGGGATTGTGGTGTGTTTTCAAAGGAATGGGACAAGGGGGAATCGTTTTGGTCAGTGGGGGGGGTTCACTCATCTGGTGTGGGGATACTGTTTGGAAACCGGGAGGCAAGGGTGGTGGGTTCTTTTGTAATTGTGCAGGGGAGGGTTATGGGGGTTGATGTGAATATTGGGGTTTTGAAATTGAGGGTGGTGGTGGTGTACGGGCCACAGAGGGCGGGTGAAAGGAGTGCCATGATGGAGGCTTTAAGGCCTTTTTTTGCCACAAACAGGCAGATGGTGGTGGGGGGTGATTTTAATGTGGATCTGGGGAGGGTGGGTGATCCAAGTGCTGGGTGTGTGGGTTCTTTTTTTAAGGGGCAGGGGCTTGTGGATGGAGGGAAGGCACTTACCCCTCGAATAGATGGTCCCACATGGCGTAACTCCCGGGGGGTAGCCAGGCGTCTCGATTATGTGTTTTTTTCTCGGTCCTTGGTCCTATTGTCGGGCCGGGTGGTCCCTGTTTTTTTCTCTGACCATGATGGGCTCCTCTTTCGGGTCCGGTCTAGCGCTCCTGTTTTCGGCCCCGGGTACTGGAGGTTGAACTCCAGTGTCCTTGGCGAGGATGAGTTCTGCAGTAGCTTTGTCTCCTTTTTCCGGGGGCTCGAGGGACTTAGGGCTTTGTTTTCTGGTGTGGTGGAGTGGTGGGAGGGGGCTAAGGAGAGGATAAAGGGGTTTTGTATTATGTATTGTCAACGGAGGGCGAAGGAGGCGGGGAGGGAAGTGCTCCGTCTTCAACACCTCCTCGAGCTCGAGTACACTTTGGGTAACCTAGGTGGCGCTGTAGACCAGCGGGCTTGTGACTCCCTTAAGACAGAACTTAGGGATGTCTATGAGGATAAGGCCCGTGCTTACCTGACGCGGTCACGTCGTGAGTTCTTGGAGAAGAATGAGACGTGTTCCGCAGCCTTTTTCAGCAGCGTGAGGGCTGATAAGGGAAGGAAGGTGATATCGGGAGTTAGGGACAGTCAGGGTCAGGTGGTTACTGAGACAGGGGAGATGGTGAGGGTCGCAACCGATCACTTCCGCTCCTTCTTCTGTGAACGAGTGGTGGATGAGGAGCGAGCAGAGGCTTTTTTGCAGCTTGTGGCTCAGAGGGTACCGTCAGACCTGGCTGAGGCTTTGGAGGCCCCTCTCTCTCTCGAGGAATTGGAGGGTGCCCTTCGTAGAATGGGCAAGCGTAAGGTTCCGGGCATCGATGGCCTGCCGGCTGAGTTTTATCTCATGTTTTGGGATATTCTCGGCCCGGTGGTTCTCGAGGTCCTGACCGAGGTCCTCCGCACAGGGGCACTGGGAGGGTCAATGGCTAAGGGGGTGATCTCACTTCTGTTTAAGAAGGGGGACGCCTCTGACCTTAAGAACTGGCGGCCATTGACCATGCTGTGTGTTGATTACAAGCTTTTGGCTAAGGTTCTCACAGACCGTCTGTGCACAGCTCTCCCAGATGCGGTCCATGTGGATCAGACGTGTGGGGTGGCTGGGCGCTCGTTGAGATGGAATCTCCAGCTCATCAGAGACGTCATCGCTTGGGCAGAGGATCGGGACCTGCCACTTATGGTGGTGGGTCTTGATCAGGCCAAAGCCTTTGATAGGGTTCACTGGGGTTTTATGTTCAAAGTTTTAGAGAGAATAGGCTTAGGGCGGGTTTTTGTTGGGTGGCTGCGTACTCTGTACACAGCAGTGGGGAGCACGGTTTCTGTTAATGGGCACTTGGGGGAGTTTTTTGGGTTGCACGCAGGGGTAAGACAGGGGTGTCCGCTCTCTCCCCTGCTCTACGTCCTTTATATGGAGCCCCTGGCGGCGGCCATTAGGGCTGACCCGGGTGTGAAGGGTATCCTGGTACCAGGCAGCAGGGGCCTGAGGGTCAAGTTGTCGCAGTATGCGGATGATACCACACTGCTACTGGACAACGATGCGTGTCTGAGTCGGTCTTTGGAGATCTTCCAGGACTTTGGCCGGGTGTCTGGCGCGGAGCTCAACCGTGCTAAATCCTCGGTTAAGTTCTTTGGGCGGTGGAAGAGTAGGTCAGACGTACCAGGAGGGCTGTCGCTCTGTGAAGGGGCCCTGAGGATTCTTGGGGTCCTCTTTGAGGCAGCCCACAGTGCCACGGTCAACTGGACCAGGCGAATAGATGCAGTTCATAAAAAGTTTGCCCTCTGGAAGGCCAGGAGACTGACCTTTACGGGGAAGGTACTGGTTTTGAAGGTAGACGTGTTGCCGTCCCTCCTGTACCTGGCGTACATCTTTCCGATGCCGGCCAGCATGCGGAGGCCGCTCACTCGGCTTGTGTTTCGTTTCATGTGGGGGGGGAGTTATGAATACGTGGCGAGGGCACGCATGTTGGCTCCGGTGGGGGAAGGGGGGAGGGACGTGCCCCATTTCCCACTCAAGTTGGACTGCATTTTTGTTTCTTTTTTGCTCAAAGAATTGTCCTCTCCGGTAGTCCATCCATCTGGCTACTTCCTCCGGTTCTACTTTGCCTACCCGGCAAGGAGGGTCATGGCCTGGTCCAATTCGGCCCCCCGGGCGGAGCAGTTGCCGTGGCATTTTGGCCATGCGGCAAAGTGGCTGCGGGCTCATCCTGGGGTTTTGGAAGGGGATGTGGGGTTGGACCAGAAGAGGCTCTATGCCGAGGTGAGACAGGGAGTGACCGCGCCAGCTGTGGTGGGGATACCCGCTACAGTTTGGTTGTCGGTACAACTGCCTGGCCTGGACAATGGGCTCAAGGATTTAGGATGGCTGATGTTACACAGGAGTTTGCCGGTGCGTGAGATCATGCACCGGCATGGCTTGGCGAGATCCCCGGTGTGCCCCAGAGCTGGTTGCTTTGTGGACGAGACTATTAGACACGTCATGTGGGACTGTCCTTTTGCAGGGGTGGTGTGGGCTAGGGCATCTGTGTTGATTGGGAGGTTGGAGGGGAGTGTTGGGGTCACATGGGCAAGATTGGAGAGAGGGATTGGGAGAGCTGGGGGGGGGCGTAGGGGGCGTCTCCTGCAATGGCTGCTCATGGGCCTTTTTAAGAAGGGGCTGTGGGAGGCCAGACAGGCTCTGGTTAAAAAGGCGGTGGATTGGGGGGTGGAGGGGGTTGTTAGGAGAGTAGAGGGGGACGTAAAGGGAAGGATGCGGTGGGATGTGAAGAGGTGGGGACATCATGCTGCTAGGGAGAGATGGAAGGGGGGTTTAGGTTTGATGGAAGGGATGTAGTGGTTGCTTAGGATATTGACATATGGTTTTTTTTTGTGGAGACCGGAAAGTGCATAAGTGGAAAATGGGGACATGGTTTTTTGTCTTGGATAGTGGGCTATTGTTTTGGGTGGGATAAAGGGAGGTTTTGGTTAACAGTGGGTGGTTTAATTTGGGGTTCATTTTCATTTTCAACTGTAACAGGGACAGCATACAATAAGGAACATAAAATGAAAATGTAGAAATGCAAATGTTCAGGAAAGTTTTGTTTGGATTAGTAGGGAAAGGTAAATTAAGAATGTGTGCACATGTATGGGTGTTTTAAATAGTATGATAGGAAGTCGTTTTGTAGTTTGTATGGTATAGGGACAGATAGGATGTGATAACATGTATATGATTATTTTTGATATAAAATTAAGAAAGAAGGTAAAAACTCCCCTCCCAGCTGGTTGGAGGGGAGGAGAAGCCCGATTTCACAAAAAAAAAAAAAAAAAAAAAAATCTGTTCTTATCAGTTTAATATCTGATACGTCCCCTACCCGGGGACCATATATTAAATTGATTTTTGGAACAGGGAGATGGAATAGGGGCTTGCTCCGTCCACTCCACGCATCGACCTGGTCTTGCAGTATCTCCAGGAACGGTGCACTAACTCCTCCTAACTTTGTCAAAGTAAATGTTTTGGTACGCTAATCTGCGATGGGTTAAAGGCAATGCAAAAAAAAAGAAATCATTAGATGGGCAATGCTCTGTTTAATCTGCGTTATGTTTTCCCGCCCTTTTTGTTAAAAAAAAAAACGTCCGTGTGTGTGTGTGTGTGTGTGTGTGTGTGTGTGTGTGTGTGTGTGTGTGTGTGTGTGTGTGTGTGTGTGTGTGTGTGTGTGTGTGTGTAAATGGCTGCATTTACATAGCGCTTTACAATTTGTTCCTCACATTTTACCCATTCACTCAGACGTTCACACACCGATGGCGGAGGCAACCATGCAAGGTGCCAACCTACCTGCTCATCAGGAGCAATTAAGGGATAAGTGTCTTTAAACAAAGCACAATTGATGCAAACACAGACAACGTGTTGTAAATGCTAGTACAGTAACATCCACCCCCCTGCGTCCTGTATCAGCCGCGCCGGGCGTGCCCGCTGGCCATAATGGGGGTTATCGCTTCTCGGCCTTTTGGCTAAGATCAAGTGTAGTATCTGTTCTTATCAGTTTAATATCTGATACGTCCCCTACCCGGGGACCATATATTAAATTGATTTTTGGAACAGGGAGATGGAATAGGGGCTTGCTCCGTCCACTCCACGCATCGACCTGGTCTTGCAGTATCTCCAGGAACGGTGCACTAACTCCTCCTAACTTTGTCAAAGTAAATGTTTTGGTACGCTAATCTGCGATGGGTTAAAGGCAATGCAAAAAAAAAGAAATCATTAGATGGGCAATGCTCTGTTTAATCTGCGTTATGTTTTCCCGCCCTTTTTGTTAAAAAAAAAAAAAAAAAAAAAAAAAACGTCCGTGTGTGTGTGTGTGTGTGTGTGTAAATGGCTGCATTTACATAGCGCTTTACAATTTGTTCCTCACATTTTACCCATTCACTCAGACGTTCACACACCGATGGCGGAGGCAACCATGCAAGGTGCCAACCTACCTGCTCATCAGGAGCAATTAAGGGATAAGTGTCTTTAAACAAAGCACAATTGATGCAAACACAGACAACGTGTTGTAAATGCTAGTACAGTAACATCCACCCCCCTGCGTCCTGTATCAGCCGCGCCGGGCGTGCCCGCTGGCCATAATGGGGGTTATCGCTTCTCGGCCTTTTGGCTAAGATCAAGTGTAGTATCTGTTCTTATCAGTTTAATATCTGATACGTCCCCTACCCGGGGACCATATATTAAATTGATTTTTGGAACAGGGAGATGGAATAGGGGCTTGCTCCGTCCACTCCACGCATCGACCTGGTCTTGCAGTATCTCCAGGAACGGTGCACTAACTCCTCCTAACTTTGTCAAAGTAAATGTTTTGGTACGCTAATCTGCGATGGGTTAAAGGCAATGCAAAAAAAAAGAAATCATTAGATGGGCAATGCTCTGTTTAATCTGCGTTATGTTTTCCCGCCCTTTTTGTTAAAAAAAAAAAAAAAAAAAAAAAAACGTCCGTGTGTGTGTGTGTGTGTAAATGGCTGCATTTACATAGCGCTTTACAATTTGTTCCTCACATTTTACCCATTCACTCAGACGTTCACACACCGATGGCGGAGGCAACCATGCAAGGTGCCAACCTACCTGCTCATCAGGAGCAATTAAGGGATAAGTGTCTTTAAACAAAGCACAATTGATGCAAACACAGACAACGTGTTGTAAATGCTAGTACAGTAACATCCACCCCCCTGCGTCCTGTATCAGCCGCGCCGGGCGTGCCCGCTGGCCATAATGGGGGTTATCGCTTCTCGGCCTTTTGGCTAAGATCAAGTGTAGTATCTGTTCTTATCAGTTTAATATCTGATACGTCCCCTACCCGGGGACCATATATTAAATTGATTTTTGGAACAGGGAGATGGAATAGGGGCTTGCTCCGTCCACTCCACGCATCGACCTGGTCTTGCAGTATCTCCAGGAACGGTGCACTAACTCCTCCTAACTTTGTCAAAGTAAATGTTTTGGTACGCTAATCTGCGATGGGTTAAAGGCAATGCAAAAAAAAAGAAATCATTAGATGGGCAATGCTCTGTTTAATCTGCGTTATGTTTTCCCGCCCTTTTTGTTAAAAAAAAAAAAAAAAAAAAAAAAACGTCCGTGTGTGTGTGTGTGTGTGTGTGTAAATGGCTGCATTTACATAGCGCTTTACAATTTGTTCCTCACATTTTACCCATTCACTCAGACGTTCACACACCGATGGCGGAGGCAACCATGCAAGGTGCCAACCTACCTGCTCATCAGGAGCAATTAGGGGATAAGTGTCTTTAAACAAAGCACAATTGATGCAAACACAGACAACGTGTTGTAAATGCTAGTACAGTAACATCCACCCCCCTGCGTACTGTATCAGCCGCGCCGGGCGTGCCCGCTGGCCATAATGGGGGTTATCGCTTCTCGGCCTTTTGGCTAAGATCAAGTGTAGTATCTGTTCTTATCAGTTTAATATCTGATACGTCCCCTACCCGGGGACCATATATTAAATTGATTTTTGGAACAGGGAGATGGAATAGGGGCTTGCTCCGTCCACTCCACGCATCGACCTGGTCTTGCAGTATCTCCAGGAACGGTGCACTCACTCCTCCTAACTTTGTCAAAGTAAATGTTTTGGTACGCTAATCTGCGATGGGTTAAAGGCAATGCAAAAAAAAAGAAATCATTAGATGGGCAACGCTCTGTTTAATCTGCGTTATGTTTTCCCGCCCTTTTTGTTAAAAAAAAAAAAAAAAAAAAAAAAAACGTCCTCATGTGTATGTGTGTGTGTGTGTGTGTGTGTGTGTGTGTGTGTGTGTGTGTAAATGGCTGCATTTACATAGCGCTTTACAATTTGTTCCTCACATTTTACCCATTCACTCAGACGTTCACACACCGATGGCGGAGGCAACCATGCAAGGTGCCAACCTACCTGCTCATCAGGAGCAATTAGGGGATAAGTGTCTTTAAACAAAGCACAATTGATGCAAACACAGACAACGTGTTGTAAATGCTAGTACAGTAACATCCACCCCCCTGCGTACTGTATCAGCCGCGCCGGGCGTGCCCGCTGGCCATAATGGGGGTTATCGCTTCTCGGCCTTTTGGCTAAGATCAAGTGTAGTATCTGTTCTTATCAGTTTAATATCTGATACGTCCCCTACCCGGGGACCATATATTAAATTGATTTTTGGAACAGGGAGATGGAATAGGGGCTTGCTCCGTCCACTCCACGCATCGACCTGGTCTTGCAGTATCTCCAGGAACGGTGCACTCACTCCTCCTAACTTTGTCAAAGTAAATGTTTTGGTACGCTAATCTGCGATGGGTTAAAGGCAATGCAAAAAAAAAGAAATCATTAGATGGGCAACGCTCTGTTTAATCTGCGTTATGTTTTCCCGCCCTTTTTGTTAAAAAAAAAAAAAAAAAAAAAAAAAAAAAAAACGTCCTCATGTGTATGTGTGTGTGTGTGTGTGTGTGTGTGTGTGTGTGTGTGTGTGTGTGTGTGTAAATGGCTGCATTTACATAGCGCTTTACAATTTGTTCCTCACATTTTACCCATTCACTCAGACGTTCACACACCGATGGCGGAGGCAACCATGCAAGGTGCCAACCTACCTGCTCATCAGGAGCAATTAGGGGATAAGTGTCTTTAAACAAAGCACAATTGATGCAAACACAGACAACGTGTTGTAAATGCTAGTACAGTAACATCCACCCCCCTGCGTACTGTATCAGCCGCGCCGGGCGTGCCCGCTGGCCATAATGGGGGTTATCGCTTCTCGGCCTTTTGGCTAAGATCAAGTGTAGTATCTGTTCTTATCAGTTTAATATCTGATACGTCCCCTACCCGGGGACCATATATTAAATTGATTTTTGGAACAGGGAGATGGAATAGGGGCTTGCTCCGTCCACTCCACGCATCGACCTGGTCTTGCAGTATCTCCAGGAACGGTGCACTCACTCCTCCTAACTTTGTCAAAGTAAATGTTTTGGTACGCTAATCTGCGATGGGTTAAAGGCAATGCAAAAAAAAAGAAATCATTAGATGGGCAACGCTCTGTTTAATCTGCGTTATGTTTTCCCGCCCTTTTTGTTAAAAAAAAAAAAAAAAAAAAAAAAAACGTCCTCATGTGTATGTGTGTGTGTGTGTGTGTGTGTGTGTGTGTGTGTGTAAATGGCTGCATTTACATAGCGCTTTACAATTTGTTCCTCACATTTTACCCATTCACTCAGACGTTCACACACCGATGGCGGAGGCAACCATGCAAGGTGCCAACCTACCTGCTCATCAGGAGCAATTAGGGGATAAGTGTCTTTAAACAAAGCACAATTGATGCAAACACAGACAACGTGTTGTAAATGCTAGTACAGTAACATCCACCCCCCTGCGTACTGTATCAGCCGCGCCGGGCGTGCCCGCTGGCCATAATGGGGGTTATCGCTTCTCGGCCTTTTGGCTAAGATCAAGTGTAGTATCTGTTCTTATCAGTTTAATATCTGATACGTCCCCTACCCGGGGACCATATATTAAATTGATTTTTGGAACAGGGAGATGGAATAGGGGCTTGCTCCGTCCACTCCACGCATCGACCTGGTCTTGCAGTATCTCCAGGAACGGTGCACTCACTCCTCCTAACTTTGTCAAAGTAAATGTTTTGGTACGCTAATCTGCGATGGGTTAAAGGCAATGCAAAAAAAAAGAAATCATTAGATGGGCAACGCTCTGTTTAATCTGCGTTATGTTTTCCCGCCCTTTTTGTTAAAAAAAAAAAAAAAAAAAAAAAAAACGTCCTCATGTGTATGTGTGTGTGTGTGTGTGTGTGTGTGTGTGTGTGTGTGTGTGTGTAAATGGCTGCATTTACATAGCGCTTTACAATTTGTTCCTCACATTTTACCCATTCACTCAGACGTTCACACACCGATGGCGGAGGCAACCATGCAAGGTGCCAACCTACCTGCTCATCAGGAGCAATTAGGGGATAAGTGTCTTTAAACAAAGCACAATTGATGCAAACACAGACAACGTGTTGTAAATGCTAGTACAGTAACATCCACCCCCCTGCGTACTGTATCAGCCGCGCCGGGCGTGCCCGCTGGCCATAATGGGGGTTATCGCTTCTCGGCCTTTTGGCTAAGATCAAGTGTAGTATCTGTTCTTATCAGTTTAATATCTGATACGTCCCCTACCCGGGGACCATATATTAAATTGATTTTTGGAACAGGGAGATGGAATAGGGGCTTGCTCCGTCCACTCCACGCATCGACCTGGTCTTGCAGTATCTCCAGGAACGGTGCACTCACTCCTCCTAACTTTGTCAAAGTAAATGTTTTGGTACGCTAATCTGCGATGGGTTAAAGGCAATGCAAAAAAAAAGAAATCATTAGATGGGCAACGCTCTGTTTAATCTGCGTTATGTTTTCCCGCCCTTTTTGTTAAAAAAAAAAAAAAAAAAAAAAAAAACGTCCTCATGTGTATGTGTGTGTGTGTGTGTGTGTGTGTGTGTGTGTGTGTGTGTGTGTAAATGGCTGCATTTACATAGCGCTTTACAATTTGTTCCTCACATTTTACCCATTCACTCAGACGTTCACACACCGATGGCGGAGGCAACCATGCAAGGTGCCAACCTACCTGCTCATCAGGAGCAATTAGGGGATAAGTGTCTTTAAAGGCCAACCTCTAGGTTAAACCCTACTGATCAATTATGGGTAGTTTACATCATTGGTATATAATTTCATTATTTATTTATTTCCATTTGACACCGGAAATGCCACTCTGAAAGAGTTAAAAAGGTCCACGCACGAATAACATGCACGCGCGAATCAAAAAAGCTTATCAAAACGCCGACGTCACAACAGGTGTGGCTTGCATATTAATGAGCCGAATCTAATGTTGCTTTTCCACTAAAATAAAGTACTCAGTTTGTCTCCGTGTGGGGAGGCGGGGCTGCTGGTGATCAGCATGAGAGCTCCAGAAATGACACGTGAAAAACTGCAGACCACTGATTGGTCAGAAGAGAGACGCGTGACGTCACTGTTTGGGGAGTCTGAACGAAAACAGAATGTCCGCGCCGCCATCTTTAATGTCTCGCGTAGGATATCTTTTGTATGTTTGCAGCAAGAAACGAGTGCAATAAAAAAGGATACAGTCACTGTGTATTCTGCCTCATTTATTGATGAAACAAAACCGACATCAACACAATTTGCCACCGAGCGGAGAGTTTAGTCTGACAAAAAGATCGCTGATTAGTTACGCTTGTTGTTGGGGGTTAGGGACGTAACGTTAGTTAGCCTAATGCTAACGTTAGCAGATAGACACGAGAGGCTATCTGTGTAGAATAGACACAATGAGGTAACGTTAGCGTTAGCATAATAGACACAACGAGAGTCTGGTTAATGTTGTTATTGATTGATTGAATGAAAACTGTGTTTTACTCTGGCTTGCCAAGCTCATCATAGCCCCTTTCGTGACTGATGCACCGAGTGAAGCTTGTGGACTCGACAACAGCGGCGGCCGCAGGGCGCCGGAGCCCGCAGCGCTAGTTAGCTCATAGCTATCGTGTAACACTAGCCTTTGCGGGCTCGGGCGCCCTGCGGCTGCCGCCGCCGTCGCGTCCATGGGCCCCCCGGCAGGGCACCCGTGGGGTCGGGTCGGGGTGTACAGAGAGGAGAGAACCATTTTGGGTCGGCCGTTCATGCCGACCAGCGAGCCGGATGTCGGGATATGTTGTTAGCACAATAGCTACCAAGCTAAGCTATGTTATCTACTAACGTTATAAACACAATGTGTACAACGACACAATGATTTACATTATTACAAATATGGTAACGTGGTTAGCTTTAGAGATGGATGGATGGCTATAATCACGGAGCAATAGTGAGGTGAAACAGATACATTTCCATTCGGCTAGTAGTAGCAAGCATATATCTATGGTAGCAAGGCTCTCTGCCTGCCACAGTGCCACTAGCTGTGTGACTCTCAGCGCCCCCTGGTGATACCCCTGGTGACCAATACCTGTTGTGACGACATTACACGTGCACGTTATAAACCATTGATTAAAATATGCAAGTGCATGTTGATTGTGTTGGGCAGACAAAATGTTTTGATAAAAACGCTAAAACTGGGTCAATTTCAATACTTTTTTTTACAATTCTTCATGAAAGTCACTGTTGGCCTAGTCCACATTGTTTATTGAACAAAAATACAACGTGGAGGTTGACCTTTAAACAAAGCACAATTGATGCAAACACAGACAACGTGTTGTAAATGCTAGTACAGTAACATCCACCCCCCTGCGTACTGTATCAGCCGCGCCGGGCGTGCCCGCTGGCCATAATGGGGGTTATCGCTTCTCGGCCTTTTGGCTAAGATCAAGTGGATGACCGGTGTATGCTGTTCCTGGTTTTGTTTGCTTGTTTATTATTTTTCTCACATTTCCACAGTCGTGCGGTGTATGGGACTGGAAATTGAGTTTTTTTTATTGTTTGTGCTGGCTTCTCCCTACGATGGCCAGCACTCCACGGCAGTCGACCCCTAGGGCTGGGTTACGGTTTTCGGCGAGGTTCATATGGAAGGATGGAACGATGCCCATGTGGAACAGAGATGTGTTTGTGGATGGTGTCATCATGACTCAACTCAAGTTGAAGGCGGACGATATTTTTTGCATCCAGCACAATGCCCAGGAGAGGGGCTACGATGTTTCCTTCAGATCCAGTTTGGGGCTCCAGGGGGTTTTGGAGGACTGCAAGCGAATGGAGGCTGATGTCGGACCCCTCAGCCATTTCGAGGTGTTTTCTCTGGACAGGCTGAATTTTCGAGTTATCAATGTCACAATGTACAACCCGTACGTGATTGATAAGGAGGTGACTGATTTTTTGGCCCCCTACGCTGAGGTGATATCTGAGGTCCGGAGGATCAGAGACAGACGTGGGATCTGGACGGGGCGGAGGCAGGTGCAGGTGCTCCTAAAGGCTGTTCCCGGTGGCTGTGACGGGCTGGCTCATCCCCCAGCCTTCTTTTCCTTGGGGCCTGATAGGGGGTATTTGTTTTATAACAACCAGCCCCCTTTCTGCCGAAGGTGCCGGGTGGCAGGGCACTCTGATGGAAAGTGTGGGGAGGTGAGGTGCCACCATTGCAAGGAGGAGGGCCACATGGCTAAAGATTGTAAGGTTGGTAAGAAATGCCACAACTGCAGTTCCACCGACCACCTGGTGAGGGCCTGTCCCCAGGAGCGGCGGTATTCGTCAGTGGTGGTGATGGGGAAGGAGCTTGCACCGAAGACCGGAGAGGAGGAAGAAAGTGCACCAGTGGCACCAGCACCAGCACCAATAGAGGTGTTTCCTGTGGAGAAGGACGCAGAGGCGGAGACGGTACTCCTGGTTGGCAACAAGACAGTTTCCCCTTTGTCTTCCGATGGAGAGGCGATGGACGAGGAGGAGGTGGTCGGTGGAGCCAGCGGAGCCAGTGGAGCCAGTGGAGCCAGAAAACGGAGGTTAAGGGTTAAAAGGACTACACCTGGGTCAGAAGGTATGGGGGCAGGGGAAATTACCGGTGGGGGCCCACAAAAAAAGGTAAGGGGAGGGAAGGGAGGTAGGGTGGCCCTCTTAGTGCAACAGGTCGGTGGGGAGCAGGGGGTTGGTGGGGGAGTGGGTTTGGCGGATGTTGAGGCTGAGGGGGAGGGGGTTTGTTTACCGGTTTCCCCTGTCCTGGACAGTATGGACAGTATGGACCCTTTTGAGACTCCAAGCCTTGGGGAAGGGTTACAGGTGGGAGCACCCAACACTTTGCCTGCTTCTTGGGATAAGGGGGAGGATGGGGAGGACAGTTAAAAGTGGGGGTAGGGGTATTATTGTGGGTTGGTTTTTTGTTTAATTTAATTTTATTATTGTCAATGGCTTTCACAGTGGGCACTTTTAATGCACGGGGGTTGAGGGGTTCTGTTAAGAGGAGGGGCTTTTTTGATTATGTTGCCTCACTCAGGCTTACCGTTTGTTTTGTTCAAGAGGTGCACTTACGGGATGGGAGGGATTGTGGTGTGTTTTCAAAGGAATGGGACAAGGGGGAATCGTTTTGGTCAGTGGGGGGGGTTCACTCATCTGGTGTGGGGATACTGTTTGGAAACCGGGAGGCAAGGGTGGTGGGTTCTTTTGTAATTGTGCAGGGGAGGGTTATGGGGGTTGATGTGAATATTGGGGTTTTGAAATTGAGGGTGGTGGTGGTGTACGGGCCACAGAGGGCGGGTGAAAGGAGTGCCATGATGGAGGCTTTAAGGCCTTTTTTTGCCACAAACAGGCAGATGGTGGTGGGGGGTGATTTTAATGTGGATCTGGGGAGGGTGGGTGATCCAAGTGCTGGGTGTGTGGGTTCTTTTTTTAAGGGGCAGGGGCTTGTGGATGGAGGGAAGGCACTTACCCCTCGAATAGATGGTCCCACATGGCGTAACTCCCGGGGGGTAGCCAGGCGTCTCGATTATGTGTTTTTTTCTCGGTCCTTGGTCCTATTGTCGGGCCGGGTGGTCCCTGTTTTTTTCTCTGACCATGATGGGCTCCTCTTTCGGGTCCGGTCTAGCGCTCCTGTTTTCGGCCCCGGGTACTGGAGGTTGAACTCCAGTGTCCTTGGCGAGGATGAGTTCTGCAGTAGCTTTGTCTCCTTTTTCCGGGGGCTCGAGGGACTTAGGGCTTTGTTTTCTGGTGTGGTGGAGTGGTGGGAGGGGGCTAAGGAGAGGATAAAGGGGTTTTGTATTATGTATTGTCAACGGAGGGCGAAGGAGGCGGGGAGGGAAGTGCTCCGTCTTCAACACCTCCTCGAGCTCGAGTACACTTTGGGTAACCTAGGTGGCGCTGTAGACCAGCGGGCTTGTGACTCCCTTAAGACAGAACTTAGGGATGTCTATGAGGATAAGGCCCGTGCTTACCTGACGCGGTCACGTCGTGAGTTCTTGGAGAAGAATGAGACGTGTTCCGCAGCCTTTTTCAGCAGCGTGAGGGCTGATAAGGGAAGGAAGGTGATATCGGGAGTTAGGGACAGTCAGGGTCAGGTGGTTACTGAGACAGGGGAGATGGTAAGGGTCGCAACCGATCACTTCCGCTCCTTCTTCTGTGAACGAGTGGTGGATGAGGAGCGAGCAGAGGCTTTTTTGCAGCTTGTGGCTCAGAGGGTACCGTCAGACCTGGCTGAGGCTTTGGAGGCCCCTCTCTCTCTCGAGGAATTGGAGGGTGCCCTTCGTAGAATGGGCAAGCGTAAGGTTCCGGGCATCGATGGCCTGCCGGCTGAGTTTTATCTCATGTTTTGGGATATTCTCGGCCCGGTGGTTCTCGAGGTCCTGACCGAGGTCCTCCGCACAGGGGCACTGGGAGGGTCAATGGCTAAGGGGGTGATCTCACTTCTGTTTAAGAAGGGGGACGCCTCTGACCTTAAGAACTGGCGGCCATTGACCATGCTGTGTGTTGATTACAAGCTTTTGGCTAAGGTTCTCACAGACCGTCTGTGCACAGCTCTCCCAGATGCGGTCCATGTGGATCAGACGTGTGGGGTGGCTGGGCGCTCGTTGAGATGGAATCTCCAGCTCATCAGAGACGTCATCGCTTGGGCAGAGGATCGGGACCTGCCACTTATGGTGGTGGGTCTTGATCAGGCCAAAGCCTTTGATAGGGTTCACTGGGGTTTTATGTTCAAAGTTTTAGAGAGAATAGGCTTAGGGCGGGTTTTTGTTGGGTGGCTGCGTACTCTGTACACAGCAGTGGGGAGCACGGTTTCTGTTAATGGGCACTTGGGGGAGTTTTTTGGGTTGCACGCAGGGGTAAGACAGGGGTGTCCGCTCTCTCCCCTGCTCTACGTCCTTTATATGGAGCCCCTGGCGGCGGCCATTAGGGCTGACCCGGGTGTGAAGGGTATCCTGGTACCAGGCAGCAGGGGCCTGAGGGTCAAGTTGTCGCAGTATGCGGATGATACCACACTGCTACTGGACAACGATGCGTGTCTGAGTCGGTCTTTGGAGATCTTCCAGGACTTTGGCCGGGTGTCTGGCGCGGAGCTCAACCGTGCTAAATCCTCGGTTAAGTTCTTTGGGCGGTGGAAGAGTAGGTCAGACGTACCAGGAGGGCTGTCGCTCTGTGAAGGGGCCCTGAGGATTCTTGGGGTCCTCTTTGAGGCAGCCCACAGTGCCACGGTCAACTGGACCAGGCGAATAGATGCAGTTCATAAAAAGTTTGCCCTCTGGAAGGCCAGGAGACTGACCTTTACGGGGAAGGTACTGGTTTTGAAGGTAGACGTGTTGCCGTCCCTCCTGTACCTGGCGTACATCTTTCCGATGCCGGCCAGCATGCGGAGGCCGCTCACTCGGCTTGTGTTTCGTTTCATGTGGGGGGGGAGTTATGAATACGTGGCGAGGGCACGCATGTTGGCTCCGGTGGGGGAAGGGGGGAGGGACGTGCCCCATTTCCCACTCAAGTTGGACTGCATTTTTGTTTCTTTTTTGCTCAAAGAATTGTCCTCTCCGGTAGTCCATCCATCTGGCTACTTCCTCCGGTTCTACTTTGCCTACCCGGCAAGGAGGGTCATGGCCTGGTCCAATTCGGCCCCCCGGGCGGAGCAGTTGCCGTGGCATTTTGGCCACGCGGCAAAGTGGCTGCGGGCTCATCCTGGGGTTTTGGAAGGGGATGTGGGGTTGGACCAGAAGAGGCTCTATGCCGAGGTGAGACAGGGAGTGACCGCGCCAGCTGTGGTGGGGATACCCGCTACAGTTTGGTTGTCGGTACAACTGCCTGGCCTGGACAATGGGCTCAAGGATTTAGGATGGCTGATGTTACACAGGAGTTTGCCGGTGCGTGAGATCATGCACCGGCATGGCTTGGCGAGATCCCCGGTGTGCCCCAGAGCTGGTTGCTTTGTGGACGAGACTATTAGACACGTCATGTGGGACTGTCCTTTTGCAGGGGTGGTGTGGGCTAGGGCATCTGTGTTGATTGGGAGGTTGGAGGGGAGTGTTGGGGTCACATGGGCAAGATTGGAGAGAGGGATTGGGAGAGCTGGGGGGGGGCGTAGGGGGCGTCTCCTGCAATGGCTGCTCATGGGCCTTTTTAAGAAGGGGCTGTGGGAGGCCAGACAGGCTCTGGTTAAAAAGGCGGTGGATTGGGGGGTGGAGGGGGTTGTTAGGAGAGTAGAGGGGGACGTAAAGGGAAGGATGCGGTGGGATGTGAAGAGGTGGGGACATCATGCTGCTAGGGAGAGATGGAAGGGGGGTTTAGGTTTGATGGAAGGGATGTAGTGGTTGCTTAGGATATTGACATATGGTTTTTTTTGTGGAGACCGGAAAGTGCATAAGTGGAAAATGGGGACATGGTTTTTTGTCTTGGATAGTGGGCTATTGTTTTGGGTGGGATAAAGGGAGGTTTTGGTTAACAGTGGGTGGTTTAATTTGGGGTTCATTTTCATTTTCAACTGTAACAGGGACAGCATACAATAAGGAACATAAAATGAAAATGTAGAAATGCAAATGTTCAGGAAAGTTTTGTTTGGATTAGTAGGGAAAGGTAAATTAAGAATGTGTGCACATGTATGGGTGTTTTAAATAGTATGATAGGAAGTCGTTTTGTAGTTTGTATGGTATAGGGACAGATAGGATGTGATAACATGTATATGATTATTTTTGATATAAAATTAAGAAAGAAGGTAAAAACTCCCCTCCCAGCTGGTTGGAGGGGAGGAGAAGCCCGATTTCACAAAAAAAAAAAAAAAAAAAAAAAAAAATCTGTTCTTATCAGTTTAATATCTGATACGTCCCCTACCCGGGGACCATATATTAAATTGATTTTTGGAACAGGGAGATGGAATAGGGGCTTGCTCCGTCCACTCCACGCATCGACCTGGTCTTGCAGTATCTCCAGGAACGGTGCACTCACTCCTCCTAACTTTGTCAAAGTAAATGTTTTGGTACGCTAATCTGCGATGGGTTAAAGGCAATGCAAAAAAAAAGAAATCATTAGATGGGCAACGCTCTGTTTAATCTGCGTTATGTTTTCCCGCCCTTTTTGTTAAAAAAAAAAAAAAAAAAAAAAAAACGTCCTCATGTGTATGTGTGTGTGTGTGTGTGTGTGTGTGTGTGTGTGTGTGTGTGTAAATGGCTGCATTTACATAGCGCTTTACAATTTGTTCCTCACATTTTACCCATTCACTCAGACGTTCACACACCGATGGCGGAGGCAACCATGCAAGGTGCCAACCTACCTGCTCATCAGGAGCAATTAGGGGATAAGTGTCTTTAAACAAAGCACAATTGATGCAAACACAGACAACGTGTTGTAAATGCTAGTACAGTAACATCCACCCCCCTGCGTACTGTATCAGCCGCGCCGGGCGTGCCCGCTGGCCATAATGGGGGTTATCGCTTCTCGGCCTTTTGGCTAAGATCAAGTGTAGTATCTGTTCTTATCAGTTTAATATCTGATACGTCCCCTACCCGGGGACCATATATTAAATTGATTTTTGGAACAGGGAGATGGAATAGGGGCTTGCTCCGTCCACTCCACGCATCGACCTGGTCTTGCAGTATCTCCAGGAACGGTGCACTCACTCCTCCTAACTTTGTCAAAGTAAATGTTTTGGTACGCTAATCTGCGATGGGTTAAAGGCAATGCAAAAAAAAAGAAATCATTAGATGGGCAACGCTCTGTTTAATCTGCGTTATGTTTTCCCGCCCTTTTTGTTAAAAAAAAAAAAAAAAAAAAAAAAACGTCCTCATGTGTATGTGTGTGTGTGTGTGTGTGTGTGTGTGTGTGTGTGTGTGTGTGTAAATGGCTGCATTTACATAGCGCTTTACAATTTGTTCCTCACATTTTACCCATTCACTCAGACGTTCACACACCGATGGCGGAGGCAACCATGCAAGGTGCCAACCTACCTGCTCATCAGGAGCAATTAGGGGATAAGTGTCTTTAAACAAAGCACAATTGATGCAAACACAGACAACGTGTTGTAAATGCTAGTACAGTAACATCCACCCCCCTGCGTACTGTATCAGCCGCGCCGGGCGTGCCCGCTGGCCATAATGGGGGTTATCGCTTCTCGGCCTTTTGGCTAAGATCAAGTGTAGTATCTGTTCTTATCAGTTTAATATCTGATACGTCCCCTACCCGGGGACCATATATTAAATTGATTTTTGGAACAGGGAGATGGAATAGGGGCTTGCTCCGTCCACTCCACGCATCGACCTGGTCTTGCAGTATCTCCAGGAACGGTGCACTCACTCCTCCTAACTTTGTCAAAGTAAATGTTTTGGTACGCTAATCTGCGATGGGTTAAAGGCAATGCAAAAAAAAAGAAATCATTAGATGGGCAACGCTCTGTTTAATCTGCGTTATGTTTTCCCGCCCTTTTTGTTAAAAAAAAAAAAAAAAAAAAAAAAAACGTCCTCATGTGTATGTGTGTGTGTGTGTGTGTGTGTAAATGGCTGCATTTACATAGCGCTTTACAATTTGTTCCTCACATTTTACCCATTCACTCAGACGTTCACACACCGATGGCGGAGGCAACCATGCAAGGTGCCAACCTACCTGCTCATCAGGAGCAATTAGGGGATAAGTGTCTTTAAACAAAGCACAATTGATGCAAACACAGACAACGTGTTGTAAATGCTAGTACAGTAACATCCACCCCCCTGCGTACTGTATCAGCCGCGCCGGGCGTGCCCGCTGGCCATAATGGGGGTTATCGCTTCTCGGCCTTTTGGCTAAGATCAAGTGTAGTATCTGTTCTTATCAGTTTAATATCTGATACGTCCCCTACCCGGGGACCATATATTAAATTGATTTTTGGAACAGGGAGATGGAATAGGGGCTTGCTCCGTCCACTCCACGCATCGACCTGGTCTTGCAGTATCTCCAGGAACGGTGCACTCACTCCTCCTAACTTTGTCAAAGTAAATGTTTTGGTACGCTAATCTGCGATGGGTTAAAGGCAATGCAAAAAAAAAGAAATCATTAGATGGGCAACGCTCTGTTTAATCTGCGTTATGTTTTCCCGCCCTTTTTGTTAAAAAAAAAAAAAAAAAAAAAAAAAACGTCCTCATGTGTATGTGTGTGTGTGTGTGTGTGTGTGTGTGTGTGTGTGTGTGTAAATGGCTGCATTTACATAGCGCTTTACAATTTGTTCCTCACATTTTACCCATTCACTCAGACGTTCACACACCGATGGCGGAGGCAACCATGCAAGGTGCCAACCTACCTGCTCATCAGGAGCAATTAGGGGATAAGTGTCTTTAAACAGAGCACAATTGATGCAAACACAGACAACGTGTTGTAAATGCTAGTACAGTAACATCCACCCCCCTGCGTACTGTATCAGCCGCGCCGGGCGTGCCCGCTGGCCATAATGGGGGTTATCGCTTCTCGGCCTTTTGGCTAAGATCAAGTGTAGTATCTGTTCTTATCAGTTTAATATCTGATACGTCCCCTACCCGGGGACCATATATTAAATTGATTTTTGGAACAGGGAGATGGAATAGGGGCTTGCTCCGTCCACTCCACGCATCGACCTGGTCTTGCAGTATCTCCAGGAACGGTGCACTCACTCCTCCTAACTTTGTCAAAGTAAATGTTTTGGTACGCTAATCTGCGATGGGTTAAAGGCAATGCAAAAAAAAAGAAATCATTAGATGGGCAACGCTCTGTTTAATCTGCGTTATGTTTTCCCGCCCTTTTTGTTAAAAAAAAAAAAAAAAAAAAAAAAACGTCCTCATGTGTATGTGTGTGTGTGTGTGTGTGTGTGTGTGTGTGTGTGTGTGTGTGTAAATGGCTGCATTTACATAGCGCTTTACAATTTGTTCCTCACATTTTACCCATTCACTCAGACGTTCACACACCGATGGCGGAGGCAACCATGCAAGGTGCCAACCTACCTGCTCATCAGGAGCAATTAGGGGATAAGTGTCTTTAAACAAAGCACAATTGATGCAAACACAGACAACGTGTTGTAAATGCTAGTACAGTAACATCCACCCCCCTGCGTACTGTATCAGCCGCGCCGGGCGTGCCCGCTGGCCATAATGGGGGTTATCGCTTCTCGGCCTTTTGGCTAAGATCAAGTGTAGTATCTGTTCTTATCAGTTTAATATCTGATACGTCCCCTACCCGGGGACCATATATTAAATTGATTTTTGGAACAGGGAGATGGAATAGGGGCTTGCTCCGTCCACTCCACGCATCGACCTGGTCTTGCAGTATCTCCAGGAACGGTGCACTCACTCCTCCTAACTTTGTCAAAGTAAATGTTTTGGTACGCTAATCTGCGATGGGTTAAAGGCAATGCAAAAAAAAAGAAATCATTAGATGGGCAACGCTCTGTTTAATCTGCGTTATGTTTTCCCGCCCTTTTTGTTAAAAAAAAAAAAAAAAAAAAAAAAAACGTCCTCATGTGTATGTGTGTGTGTGTGTGTGTGTGTGTGTGTGTGTGTGTGTGTAAATGGCTGCATTTACATAGCGCTTTACAATTTGTTCCTCACATTTTACCCATTCACTCAGACGTTCACACACCGATGGCGGAGGCAACCATGCAAGGTGCCAACCTACCTGCTCATCAGGAGCAATTAGGGGATAAGTGTCTTTAAACAAAGCACAATTGATGCAAACACAGACAACGTGTTGTAAATGCTAGTACAGTAACATCCACCCCCCTGCGTACTGTATCAGCCGCGCCGGGCGTGCCCGCTGGCCATAATGGGGGTTATCGCTTCTCGGCCTTTTGGCTAAGATCAAGTGTAGTATCTGTTCTTATCAGTTTAATATCTGATACGTCCCCTACCCGGGGACCATATATTAAATTGATTTTTGGAACAGGGAGATGGAATAGGGGCTTGCTCCGTCCACTCCACGCATCGACCTGGTCTTGCAGTATCTCCAGGAACGGTGCACTCACTCCTCCTAACTTTGTCAAAGTAAATGTTTTGGTACGCTAATCTGCGATGGGTTAAAGGCAATGCAAAAAAAAAGAAATCATTAGATGGGCAACGCTCTGTTTAATCTGCGTTATGTTTTCCCGCCCTTTTTGTTAAAAAAAAAAAAAAAAAAAAAAAAAACGTCCTCATGTGTATGTGTGTGTGTGTGTGTGTGTGTGTGTGTGTGTGTGTGTGTGTGTAAATGGCTGCATTTACATAGCGCTTTACAATTTGTTCCTCACATTTTACCCATTCACTCAGACGTTCACACACCGATGGCGGAGGCAACCATGCAAGGTGCCAACCTACCTGCTCATCAGGAGCAATTAGGGGATAAGTGTCTTTAAACAAAGCACAATTGATGCAAACACAGACAACGTGTTGTAAATGCTAGTACAGTAACATCCACCCCCCTGCGTACTGTATCAGCCGCGCCGGGCGTGCCCGCTGGCCATAATGGGGGTTATCGCTTCTCGGCCTTTTGGCTAAGATCGTGGAGGATCGTTTCGCGTTTATTATTTTACTCTCATTTCCACAGTCGTGCGGTGTATGGGACGTGGAAAGGGAGGTCTTTTTTGTTTTCTGTGCTGGCTTCTCCCTAGGAGGGTCAGTACTTAAGTTTCTTAGTTTTTTCTCTTTTGTTGGGTGTGGGTGACCGGCCTGTTTGCGATGGCCGGCTCATCCCCTGACTCTGCACAGTCGACCCCCGGGGTCGGACTGAGGCGCACAGCCCGTTTTTCCTGCTCCGGACCGGGGGAGTTGCTGGAGAGAGGCCTTTTCGTCAGGGGTGTCCTGGTGAAGCAGCTCGGCCTGAAGGTGGAGGAGGTTTACTGCCTGCAGTCGAACCTGCCAGAGAAGTGCTACGATGTGACCTTGAAGACTGAGGGCAGATACAACGACATGTTGAAGAAGTGCGAGGAATCGGCAGCCGTTGGTCTGCTGTCGGGCTTCAAGGTCACGGGTTTGGACAAGCCCAATTTCAGGTTAGTCACAATCCAAATGTATAATCCATTTGTGACTGACCTGACTTTGGCTTCCTTCCTGGGGAAATACGGGGACACGAGTTCTGCGGCACGGTATTGTTTGGATCCGTGGGGAATTTGGACTGGACGTAGGCAGTATCAAGTGCTGCTTCACCAGGACAAGGACGGGCACGAGGGCCTCAAACACCCGCCTGCTTTCTTCACCTTGGGCGGCGACAGGGGTTTCCTCTATTACTCCCGGCAGCCGCCTTTTTGTAGGCGGTGCAGGACATCGGGTCACACAGAGGCGGGTTGTAGCGGTGCCACCTGCCGTTTCTGTGGAGGGGACCACGAGACGAGGAACTGTGGGGCTCCGAAGAAGTGCCATGGCTGTGGGCTGGAGGGCCACCTCTTCAGGAGCTGTCCCAACCGCCAGAGGACCTTCGCTGAAGCGGTGGGCGGAGGAAGAAGCGGGGCCCGAGGTCCGGCCCAGACAGCGGCTCCAGCAGCGGCGGTAGAGGCCCAGGCGGGGAAGGTGGCTCCAGCGGATGCTCCGGCATTGGCGGTGGCAGAGGCCCAGGCGGTGCGGCCGGCTCCGGCGGAAGCTCCGGCATCGGCGATGGCAGAGGCCCAGGCGGCGCGGCCGGCTCCGGCAGAAGCTCCAGCATCGGCGGTGGCAGAGGCCCATGCAGGGGAGGTGGCTCCGGCGGAGTTTCCAGCATCGGCAGTGGCAGAGGCCCAGGCGGGGAAGGCGGCTCCGGAGGGAGCTCCAGCAGTGAAGGCAACATCGGCCCATACAAGGGAGGCGGCCTCGGTGGCGGATCCGGCGCAGGCTCCAGCGACGTCTCCAAGGAGGACTCGGAGGCCAGCTCCGGCCCCACCGGCGCAGAGGAAAAGGATGGCACCTGCACCACTAGCAGGCCAGGAGGAGGCGGTACGGAGGCAGAAGGTGCAGTCAGTGTCTGCCCCACCGGGAGAGCAGGAGGGGGCAGGACGGAGGCACGGGACGCAGTCGGCGTCTGCACCACCGGGCGTGCAGGGGGAGATGGGACAGGGGGCCAGCATGGCAGGGATGGTGACAGGCACTGGTAGCCAGAGAGTTTCAGTGGCTGGACCATCGCTCCGGGCTCCAGAGCCCACAGAGGGGGGTTTAATGCAACGGATTGGGTCAGTTGTTGCATCAGCTGCCAGGAAGATCCGGACCTCACAGGGTCTGGGGCTCTCGGGTGAGGGAGGCGTGAGGAAGGCCAAGGGGCCTGGGGGTCAAGGGATGGGTGGTGGGTTTGGTCTGGGTGGCACGGGTGTTTCTGGCGGACTGGGGGAAGGGGGAGGGGGTTCTTCTCCCAGCTCAGAGGGATCGTCGGGGGAAAGTTTGGGGTTGGAGATGGACTATTCCCCATGCCTTGTGGCTTTGTCCCCTTTGGGGACTGACGCTTATGAGGGTTCAGAGAGGCCACCAACTTCCCCCAACGTGATGCCCTATTCGTGGGCAGAGGCGTCAGAAGAGCTCTACCAGGACCTTGGGATTTAGAGGGGTCTGGGAGTGTTTTTTCTTGTTTTTTCCAAAATGTCTTTTATAGCTGCTACTTTTAACGTCAGAGGCTTGAGGGACCGAGTCAAAAGAGCGGCTGTTTTTGATTTCCTCGGTTCCCTTCATTTCTCTTTCTGTTTTTTGCAGGAGGTGCACTTGAAGGGTGGGGAGGATGTGAGGGATTTCCAGAAGGAGTGGAGTGGGGGGGATTCAGTGTGGAGTGTGGGGGGGGTTCATTCTGATGGGGTGGGCATTTTGTTTGGGAGGGGAGTCAGGGTGGAGGACGTTTTTGTTGTTTCTCAGGGGAGGGTTTTTGGTGCTGATATAGCAATTGGGGAATGTAGGTTGAGGGTTATTGGGGTGTATGGGTGTCAGGGGGTTGCAGATAGGGTTAGACTGTTTGAGGGGTTAGTGCCACATTGTGCGACAAATAGACTGTTGGTCATTGGGGGTGATTTTAATTGTGAGTTGGGGAGGGGGGATATGGGTGGTAGGTGCATCGCGGGGCTCATGGCTTCTTTTGGGTTGGTGGACGGGGGGAGGGCTGTCACTCCCCATTTGGATGGTCCCACATGGCGTAACTCCCGGGGGGTCGCCAGGCGGCTGGACTACATCCTCGCTTCACGGTCTTTGGGTCTGTTGTCTGGACGGGTGGTCCCTGCCTTTTTTTCGGACCATGACGGGGTCCTCCTGCGGTTTCGGTCGGCCGTTCCGGTTTTTGGGCGCGGGTACTGGAGGCTGAACTCCGTCATCCTCAGTGAGGCTGAGTTTGCCGGTGGTTTCGCCCTTTTTTTCCGGGGGCTTGAGGGACTCAGGCCATTCTTTGCCGGTGTGGTGGAGTGGTGGGAGGTGGCCAAGGAGAGGATAAGGGGGTTTGCCATTGGGTACAGCAAAAGGAGGGCGAAGAAGGCGGGGAGGGAGGTGCACCGTCTTCAACGTCTCCTCGAGTTCGAGTACACCTTGGGTAACCAAGGTGGCATTGTAGATCAGCGGGCTTGTGACTCCCTTAAAGCCGAGCTTAGGGGGGTCTATGAAGTTAGGGCCCGTGCTTTCCTATCGCGGTCACGTCGGGATTTCTTGGAGAAGGATGAGACGTGTTCTGCAGCTTTTTTTGGCAGTGTAAGGGCCGATAAGGTAAGGAAGACGATCACGGGGGTTAGGGACAGCCGGGGTCAGGTGACAACAGAAGCAGGGGAGATGGTAAGGGTCTCAACAGACCACTTCCGCTCTTTCTTCTGTGAACGGGTGGTGGATGAGGACCGCGCAGAGGCTTTTTTGCAGCTCGTGGCTCAAAGGGTTTCGCCCGACCTGGCTGAGGCTTTGGAGGCCCCTCTCTCTCTCGAGGAATTGGAGGGTGCCCTTCGTAGGATGGGCAAGCGTAAGGTTCCGGGCATCGACGGCCTGCCGGCTGAGTTTTATCTCAGGTTTTGGGATATTCTCGGCTCGGTGGTTCTAGAGGTCCTGACCGAGGTCCTCCGCACAGGGGCGCTGGGAGGGTCGATGGCTAAGGGGGTGATCTCACTTCTGTTCAAGAAGGGGGACGCCTCTGACCTTAATAACTGGCGGCCTTTGACCATGCTGTGTGTGGACTATAAGCTATTGGCTAAGGTCCTCACGGACCGTCTGTGCGCAGCTCTCCCGGATGCGGTCCATGTGGACCAGACGTGTGGGGTGGCTGGGCGCTCGTTGAGATGGAACCTCCAGCTCATCAGAGACGTCATCGCTTGGGCAGAGGATCGGGATTTGCCACTTATGGTTGTGGGTCTCGATCAGGCCAAAGCCTTTGATAGGGTTCACTGGGGTTTTATGTTCAAGGTTCTAGAGAGGATAGGGTTAGGGCGGGTTTTTGTTGGGTGGCTGCGTACCCTGTACACAGCAGTGGGGAGCACGGTTTCTGTTAATGGGCACTTGGGGGAGTTTTTTGGGTTGCACGCAGGGGTAAGACAGGGGTGTCCGCTCTCACCCCTGCTCTACGTCCTTTACATGGAGCCCCTGGCGGCGGCCATTAGGGCTGACCCGGGTGTGAAAGGTATCCTGGTACCAGGCAGCAGGGGCCTGAGGGTCAAGTTGTCGCAGTATGCGGATGACACCACACTGCTGCTGGACAACGATGCGTGTCTGAGTCGGTCTTTGGAGATCTTCCAGGACTTTGGCCGGGTGTCTGGAGCGGAGCTCAATCTCGCCAAATCCTCGGTCAAGTTCTTTGGGCAGTGGAGGAGTAGGACAGACGTACCAGGAGGGCTGTCGCTCTGTGAGGGGCCCTTGAGGATTCTTGGGGTCCACTTTGAGGCAGCCCGTAGCGCCGTGGCCAACTGGACCAGGCGCATGGAAGCAGTCCAGAAGAAGTTCACCCTCTGGAAGGCCAGGAGACTGACCTTCATGGGCAAAGTCCTGGTTCTGAAGGTGGACGTGTTGCCATCCCTCCTGTTCCTGGCATACATCTACCCTATGCCGGCCAGCATGCGGAGGCCTCTGATCCGCCTCATGTTCGGTTTCCTTTGGGGGGGAAGTTACGAGTATGTGGCGAGGGCCCGCATGCTGGCACCCATGGGGGACGGGGGGCGGGATGTGCCTCACCTCCCGCTCAAGCTGGATTGTATTTTTGTTTCCTTTTTGTTGAAGGAGTTGTCCTCTCCGGTGGTTCATCCATCAGGCCATTTCCTGCGTTTCTTTTTCGCTTACCCGGCGAGGAGGCTTATGGTCTGGAACAACTCGGGCCCCCGGGCAGAGCAGTTGCCCTGGCATTATGGCCACGCGGCCAAGTGGCTTCGGGCTCACCCCGAGGCTTTGGATCGGGACGTGGGGCCGGACCATAGGAGGCTCTATGCCGAGGTGAGGCAGGGAGTGAACGCTCCAGCCATGGTGGGCATTCCCTCTACGGTCTGGTTGTCAGTCCAACTGCCTGGCCTGGACAACGGGCTCAAGGACCTGAACTGGCTAGTGTTACATAAGAGCCTGCCGGTGCGGTCCATCATGCACCGGCATGGCCTGGCGAGGTCCGCGGGGTGCCCCAGAGCCGTGTGCTCTGGGGAAGAGACCATTAGACATGCCATGTGGGACTGTCCATTTGCGGGGGTTGTTTGGGCCAGGGCTTTGGTGCTATTGGGGAGAGTGGAGGGTGGGTTTACGCTGTCTTGGCCCAGAGTAGAGAGGGGCATAGGAAGGGTGACTGGAGGAGCACGGGGAAGGCTGGTGGCC
Organism: Notolepis coatsorum; assembly: GCF_963971535.1. NCBI lineage: Eukaryota > Metazoa > Chordata > Actinopteri > Aulopiformes > Paralepididae > Notolepis > Notolepis coatsorum. The sequence goes on from NW_028174865.1 coordinate 844,205, forward strand.
TGGTTGATCATCAGCCTTTTCAAGCAGACAATTTGGGGGGCCAGACAGGCTTTGGTGAAAACCAACGCAGACTGGGGGGTGGAGGGTGTTGTGAGAAGGGTTGAGGGAGACTTGAGAGGGAGGATGAGGCGAGATGTGGCGAGGTGGGGTCAACATGCGGCCCTAGAACGGTGGAAAGGGGGAATGGGACTAATGTAGTAGTTTTGTCGTGCCCGAGAGTGGTTTAGTGGCTGGCATGGGGTTTTTGTTTTGTTGTGTAGTAATTGTTTTTTGGTTCGGTATAGGTATGTGATTGGTTTTGTATTATGTATGTCTGTTTTTTTTGATAATAAAATAAGAATGAAGGTAAAACTCCTCTCCCAGCTGTTTGGAGAGGAGGTAACACCTGATTTCACAAAAAAAAAAAAAAAAAAAAATCTGTTCTTATCAGTTTAATATCTGATACGTCCCCTACCCGGGGACCATATATTAAATTGATTTTTGGAACAGGGAGATGGAATAGGGGCTTGCTCCGTCCACTCCACGCATCGACCTGGTCTTGCAGTATCTCCAGGAACGGTGCACTCACTCCTCCTAACTTTGTCAAAGTAAATGTTTTGGTACGCTAATCTGCGATGGGTTAAAGGCAATGCAAAAAAAAAGAAATCATTAGATGGGCAACGCTCTGTTTAATCTGCGTTATGTTTTCCCGCCCTTTTTGTTAAAAAAAAAAAAAAAAAAAAAAAAACGTCCTCATGTGTATGTGTGTGTGTGTGTGTGTGTGTGTGTGTGTGTGTGTAAATGGCTGCATTTACATAGCGCTTTACAATTTGTTCCTCACATTTTACCCATTCACTCAGACGTTCACACACCGATGGCGGAGGCAACCATGCAAGGTGCCAACCTACCTGCTCATCAGGAGCAATTAGGGGATAAGTGTCTTTAAACAAAGCACAATTGATGCAAACACAGACAACGTGTTGTAAATGCTAGTACAGTAACATCCACCCCCCTGCGTACTGTATCAGCCGCGCCGGGCGTGCCCGCTGGCCATAATGGGGGTTATCGCTTCTCGGCCTTTTGGCTAAGATCAAGTGTAGTATCTGTTCTTATCAGTTTAATATCTGATACGTCCCCTACCCGGGGACCATATATTAAATTGATTTTTGGAACAGGGAGATGGAATAGGGGCTTGCTCCGTCCACTCCACGCATCGACCTGGTCTTGCAGTATCTCCAGGAACGGTGCACTCACTCCTCCTAACTTTGTCAAAGTAAATGTTTTGGTACGCTAATCTGCGATGGGTTAAAGGCAATGCAAAAAAAAAGAAATCATTAGATGGGCAACGCTCTGTTTAATCTGCGTTATGTTTTCCCGCCCTTTTTGTTAAAAAAAAAAAAAAAAAAAAAAAAAACGTCCTCATGTGTATGTGTGTGTGTGTGTGTGTGTGTGTGTGTGTGTGTGTAAATGGCTGCATTTACATAGCGCTTTACAATTTGTTCCTCACATTTTACCCATTCACTCAGACGTTCACACACCGATGGCGGAGGCAACCATGCAAGGTGCCAACCTACCTGCTCATCAGGAGCAATTAGGGGATAAGTGTCTTTAAACAAAGCACAATTGATGCAAACACAGACAACGTGTTGTAAATGCTAGTACAGTAACATCCACCCCCCTGCGTACTGTATCAGCCGCGCCGGGCGTGCCCGCTGGCCATAATGGGGGTTATCGCTTCTCGGCCTTTTGGCTAAGATCAAGTGTAGTATCTGTTCTTATCAGTTTAATATCTGATACGTCCCCTACCCGGGGACCATATATTAAATAGATTTTTGGAACAGGGAGATGGAATAGGGGCTTGCTCCGTCCACTCCACGCATCGACCTGGTCTTGCAGTATCTCCAGGAACGGTGCACTCACTCCTCCTAACTTTGTCAAAGTAAATGTTTTGGTACGCTAATCTGCGATGGGTTAAAGGCAATGCAAAAAAAAAGAAATCATTAGATGGGCAACGCTCTGTTTAATCTGCGTTATGTTTTCCCGCCCTTTTTGTTAAAAAAAAAAAAAAAAAAAAAAAAACGTCCTCATGTGTATGTGTGTGTGTGTGTGTGTGTGTGTGTGTGTGTGTGTGTGTGTAAATGGCTGCATTTACATAGCGCTTTACAATTTGTTCCTCACATTTTACCCATTCACTCAGACGTTCACACACCGATGGCGGAGGCAACCATGCAAGGTGCCAACCTACCTGCTCATCAGGAGCAATTAGGGGATAAGTGTCTTTAAACAAAGCACAATTGATGCAAACACAGACAACGTGTTGTAAATGCTAGTACAGTAACATCCACCCCCCTGCGTACTGTATCAGCCGCGCCGGGCGTGCCCGCTGGCCATAATGGGGGTTATCGCTTCTCGGCCTTTTGGCTAAGATCAAGTGTAGTATCTGTTCTTATCAGTTTAATATCTGATACGTCCCCTACCCGGGGACCATATATTAAATTGATTTTTGGAACAGGGAGATGGAATAGGGGCTTGCTCCGTCCACTCCACGCATCGACCTGGTCTTGCAGTATCTCCAGGAACGGTGCACTCACTCCTCCTAACTTTGTCAAAGTAAATGTTTTGGTACGCTAATCTGCGATGGGTTAAAGGCAATGCAAAAAAAAAGAAATCATTAGATGGGCAACGCTCTGTTTAATCTGCGTTATGTTTTCCCGCCCTTTTTGTTAAAAAAAAAAAAAAAAAAAAAAAAAACGTCCTCATGTGTATGTGTGTGTGTGTGTGTGTGTGTGTGTGTGTGTGTGTGTGTAAATGGCTGCATTTACATAGCGCTTTACAATTTGTTCCTCACATTTTACCCATTCACTCAGACGTTCACACACCGATGGCGGAGGCAACCATGCAAGGTGCCAACCTACCTGCTCATCAGGAGCAATTAGGGGATAAGTGTCTTTAAACAAAGCACAATTGATGCAAACACAGACAACGTGTTGTAAATGCTAGTACAGTAACATCCACCCCCCTGCGTACTGTATCAGCCGCGCCGGGCGTGCCCGCTGGCCATAATGGGGGTTATCGCTTCTCGGCCTTTTGGCTAAGATCAAGTGTAGTATCTGTTCTTATCAGTTTAATATCTGATACGTCCCCTACCCGGGGACCATATATTAAATTGATTTTTGGAACAGGGAGATGGAATAGGGGCTTGCTCCGTCCACTCCACGCATCGACCTGGTCTTGCAGTATCTCCAGGAACGGTGCACTCACTCCTCCTAACTTTGTCAAAGTAAATGTTTTGGTACGCTAATCTGCGATGGGTTAAAGGCAATGCAAAAAAAAAGAAATCATTAGATGGGCAACGCTCTGTTTAATCTGCGTTATGTTTTCCCGCCCTTTTTGTTAAAAAAAAAAAAAAAAAAAAAAAAAACGTCCTCATGTGTATGTGTGTGTGTGTGTGTGTGTGTGTGTGTGTGTGTGTGTGTGTGTGTAAATGGCTGCATTTACATAGCGCTTTACAATTTGTTCCTCACATTTTACCCATTCACTCAGACGCTCACACACCGATGGCGGAGGCAACCATGCAAGGTGCCAACCTACCTGCTCATCAGGAGCAATTAGGGGATAAGTGTCTTTAAACAAAGCACAATTGATGCAAACACAGACAACGTGTTGTAAATGCTAGTACAGTAACATCCACCCCCCTGCGTACTGTATCAGCCGCGCCGGGCGTGCCCGCTGGCCATAATGGGGGTTATCGCTTCTCGGCCTTTTGGCTAAGATCAAGTGTAGTATCTGTTCTTATCAGTTTAATATCTGATACGTCCCCTACCCGGGGACCATATATTAAATTGATTTTTGGAACAGGGAGATGGAATAGGGGCTTGCTCCGTCCACTCCACGCATCGACCTGGTCTTGCAGTATCTCCAGGAACGGTGCACTCACTCCTCCTAACTTTGTCAAAGTAAATGTTTTGGTACGCTAATCTGCGATGGGTTAAAGGCAATGCAAAAAAAAAGAAATCATTAGATGGGCAACGCTCTGTTTAATCTGCGTTATGTTTTCCCGCCCTTTTTGTTAAAAAAAAAAAAAAAAAAAAAAAAAACGTCCTCATGTGTATGTGTGTGTGTGTGTGTGTGTGTGTGTGTGTGTAAATGGCTGCATTTACATAGCGCTTTACAATTTGTTCCTCACATTTTACCCATTCACTCAGACGTTCACACACCGATGGCGGAGGCAACCATGCAAGGTGCCAACCTACCTGCTCATCAGGAGCAATTAGGGGATAAGTGTCTTTAAACAAAGCACAATTGATGCAAACACAGACAACGTGTTGTAAATGCTAGTACAGTAACATCCACCCCCCTGCGTACTGTATCAGCCGCGCCGGGCGTGCCCGCTGGCCATAATGGGGGTTATCGCTTCTCGGCCTTTTGGCTAAGATCAAGTGTAGTATCTGTTCTTATCAGTTTAATATCTGATACGTCCCCTACCCGGGGACCATATATTAAATTGATTTTTGGAACAGGGAGATGGAATAGGGGCTTGCTCCGTCCACTCCACGCATCGACCTGGTCTTGCAGTATCTCCAGGAACGGTGCACTAACTCCTCCTAACTTTGTCAAAGTAAATGTTTTGGTACGCTAATCTGCGATGGGTTAAAGGCAATGCAAAAAAAAAGAAATCATTAGATGGGCAACGCTCTGTTTAATCTGCGTTATGTTTTCCCGCCCTTTTTGTTAAAAAAAAAAAAAAAAAAAAAAAAACGTCCTCATGTGTATGTGTGTGTGTGTGTGTGTGTGTGTGTGTGTGTGTGTGTGTAAATGGCTGCATTTACATAGCGCTTTACAATTTGTTCCTCACATTTTACCCATTCACTCAGACGTTCACACACCGATGGCGGAGGCAACCATGCAAGGTGCCAACCTACCTGCTCATCAGGAGCAATTAGGGGATAAGTGTCTTTAAACAAAGCACAATTGATGCAAACACAGACAACGTGTTGTAAATGCTAGTACAGTAACATCCACCCCCCTGCGTACTGTATCAGCCGCGCCGGGCGTGCCCGCTGGCCATAATGGGGGTTATCGCTTCTCGGCCTTTTGGCTAAGATCAAGTGTAGTATCTGTTCTTATCAGTTTAATATCTGATACGTCCCCTACCCGGGGACCATATATTAAATTGATTTTTGGAACAGGGAGATGGAATAGGGGCTTGCTCCGTCCACTCCACGCATCGACCTGGTCTTGCAGTATCTCCAGGAACGGTGCACTCACTCCTCCTAACTTTGTCAAAGTAAATGTTTTGGTACGCTAATCTGCGATGGGTTAAAGGCAATGCAAAAAAAAAGAAATCATTAGATGGGCAACGCTCTGTTTAATCTGCGTTATGTTTTCCCGCCCTTTTTGTTAAAAAAAAAAAAAAAAAAAAAAAAAACGTCCTCATGTGTATGTGTGTGTGTGTGTGTGTGTGTGTGTGTGTGTGTGTGTGTGTAAATGGCTGCATTTACATAGCGCTTTACAATTTGTTCCTCACATTTTACCCATTCACTCAGACGTTCACACACCGATGGCGGAGGCAACCATGCAAGGTGCCAACCTACCTGCTCATCAGGAGCAATTAGGGGATAAGTGTCTTTAAACAAAGCACAATTGATGCAAACACAGACAACGTGTTGTAAATGCTAGTACAGTAACATCCACCCCCCTGCGTACTGTATCAGCCGCGCCGGGCGTGCCCGCTGGCCATAATGGGGGTTATCGCTTCTCGGCCTTTTGGCTAAGATCAAGTGTAGTATCTGTTCTTATCAGTTTAATATCTGATACGTCCCCTACCCGGGGACCATATATTAAATTGATTTTTGGAACAGGGAGATGGAATAGGGGCTTGCTCCGTCCACTCCACGCATCGACCTGGTCTTGCAGTATCTCCAGGAACGGTGCACTCACTCCTCCTAACTTTGTCAAAGTAAATGTTTTGGTACGCTAATCTGCGATGGGTTAAAGGCAATGCAAAAAAAAAGAAATCATTAGATGGGCAACGCTCTGTTTAATCTGCGTTATGTTTTCCCGCCCTTTTTGTTAAAAAAAAAAAAAAAAAAAAAAAAAACGTCCTCATGTGTATGTGTGTGTGTGTGTGTGTGTGTGTGTGTGTGTGTGTGTGTGTAAATGGCTGCATTTACATAGCGCTTTACAATTTGTTCCTCACATTTTACCCATTCACTCAGACGTTCACACACCGATGGCGGAGGCAACCATGCAAGGTGCCAACCTACCTGCTCATCAGGAGCAATTAGGGGATAAGTGTCTTTAAACAAAGCACAATTGATGCAAACACAGACAACGTGTTGTAAATGCTAGTACAGTAACATCCACCCCCCTGCGTACTGTATCAGCCGCGCCGGGCGTGCCCGCTGGCCATAATGGGGGTTATCGCTTCTCGGCCTTTTGGCTAAGATCAAGTGTAGTATCTGTTCTTATCAGTTTAATATCTGATACGTCCCCTACCCGGGGACCATATATTAAATTGATTTTTGGAACAGGGAGATGGAATAGGGGCTTGCTCCGTCCACTCCACGCATCGACCTGGTCTTGCAGTATCTCCAGGAACGGTGCACTCACTCCTCCTAACTTTGTCAAAGTAAATGTTTTGGTACGCTAATCTGCGATGGGTTAAAGGCAATGCAAAAAAAAAGAAATCATTAGATGGGCAACGCTCTGTTTAATCTGCGTTATGTTTTCCCGCCCTTTTTGTTAAAAAAAAAAAAAAAAAAAAAAAAAACGTCCTCATGTGTATGTGTGTGTGTGTGTGTGTGTGTGTGTGTGTGTGTGTGTGTAAATGGCTGCATTTACATAGCGCTTTACAATTTGTTCCTCACATTTTACCCATTCACTCAGACGTTCACACACCGATGGCGGAGGCAACCATGCAAGGTGCCAACCTACCTGCTCATCAGGAGCAATTAGGGGATAAGTGTCTTTAAACAAAGCACAATTGATGCAAACACAGACAACGTGTTGTAAATGCTAGTACAGTAACATCCACCCCCCTGCGTACTGTATCAGCCGCGCCGGGCGTGCCCGCTGGCCATAATGGGGGTTATCGCTTCTCGGCCTTTTGGCTAAGATCAAGTGTAGTATCTGTTCTTATCAGTTTAATATCTGATACGTCCCCTACCCGGGGACCATATATTAAATTGATTTTTGGAACAGGGAGATGGAATAGGGGCTTGCTCCGTCCACTCCACGCATCGACCTGGTCTTGCAGTATCTCCAGGAACGGTGCACTAACTCCTCCTAACTTTGTCAAAGTAAATGTTTTGGTACGCTAATCTGCGATGGGTTAAAGGCAATGCAAAAAAAAAGAAATCATTAGATGGGCAACGCTCTGTTTAATCTGCGTTATGTTTTCCCGCCCTTTTTGTTAAAAAAAAAAAAAAAAAAAAAAAAACGTCCTCATGTGTATGTGTGTGTGTGTGTGTGTGTGTGTGTGTGTGTGTGTAAATGGCTGCATTTACATAGCGCTTTACAATTTGTTCCTCACATTTTACCCATTCACTCAGACGTTCACACACCGATGGCGGAGGCAACCATGCAAGGTGCCAACCTACCTGCTCATCAGGAGCAATTAGGGGATAAGTGTCTTTAAACAAAGCACAATTGATGCAAACACAGACAACGTGTTGTAAATGCTAGTACAGTAACATCCACCCCCCTGCGTACTGTATCAGCCGCGCCGGGCGTGCCCGCTGGCCATAATGGGGGTTATCGCTTCTCGGCCTTTTGGCTAAGATCAAGTGTAGTATCTGTTCTTATCAGTTTAATATCTGATACGTCCCCTACCCGGGGACCATATATTAAATTGATTTTTGGAACAGGGAGATGGAATAGGGGCTTGCTCCGTCCACTCCACGCATCGACCTGGTCTTGCAGTATCTCCAGGAACGGTGCACTCACTCCTCCTAACTTTGTCAAAGTAAATGTTTTGGTACGCTAATCTGCGATGGGTTAAAGGCAATGCAAAAAAAAAGAAATCATTAGATGGGCAACGCTCTGTTTAATCTGCGTTATGTTTTCCCGCCCTTTTTGTTAAAAAAAAAAAAAAAAAAAAAAAAAACGTCCTCATGTGTATGTGTGTGTGTGTGTGTGTGTGTGTGTGTGTGTGTGTGTGTGTAAATGGCTGCATTTACATAGCGCTTTACAATTTGTTCCTCACATTTTACCCATTCACTCAGACGTTCACACACCGATGGCGGAGGCAACCATGCAAGGTGCCAACCTACCTGCTCATCAGGAGCAATTAGGGGATAAGTGTCTTTAAACAAAGCACAATTGATGCAAACACAGACAACGTGTTGTAAATGCTAGTACAGTAACATCCACCCCCCTGCGTACTGTATCAGCCGCGCCGGGCGTGCCCGCTGGCCATAATGGGGGTTATCGCTTCTCGGCCTTTTGGCTAAGATCAAGTGTAGTATCTGTTCTTATCAGTTTAATATCTGATACGTCCCCTACCCGGGGACCATATATTAAATTGATTTTTGGAACAGGGAGATGGAATAGGGGCTTGCTCCGTCCACTCCACGCATCGACCTGGTCTTGCAGTATCTCCAGGAACGGTGCACTAACTCCTCCTAACTTTGTCAAAGTAAATGTTTTGGTACGCTAATCTGCGATGGGTTAAAGGCAATGCAAAAAAAAAGAAATCATTAGATGGGCAACGCTCTGTTTAATCTGCGTTATGTTTTCCCGCCCTTTTTGTTAAAAAAAAAAAAAAAAAAAAAAAAACGTCCTCATGTGTATGTGTGTGTGTGTGTGTGTGTGTGTGTGTGTGTGTGTAAATGGCTGCATTTACATAGCGCTTTACAATTTGTTCCTCACATTTTACCCATTCACTCAGACGTTCACACACCGATGGCGGAGGCAACCATGCAAGGTGCCAACCTACCTGCTCATCAGGAGCAATTAGGGGATAAGTGTCTTTAAACAAAGCACAATTGATGCAAACACAGACAACGTGTTGTAAATGCTAGTACAGTAACATCCACCCCCCTGCGTACTGTATCAGCCGCGCCGGGCGTGCCCGCTGGCCATAATGGGGGTTATCGCTTCTCGGCCTTTTGGCTAAGATCAAGTGTAGTATCTGTTCTTATCAGTTTAATATCTGATACGTCCCCTACCCGGGGACCATATATTAAATTGATTTTTGGAACAGGGAGATGGAATAGGGGCTTGCTCCGTCCACTCCACGCATCGACCTGGTCTTGCAGTATCTCCAGGAACGGTGCACTCACTCCTCCTAACTTTGTCAAAGTAAATGTTTTGGTACGCTAATCTGCGATGGGTTAAAGGCAATGCAAAAAAAAAGAAATCATTAGATGGGCAACGCTCTGTTTAATCTGCGTTATGTTTTCCCGCCCTTTTTGTTAAAAAAAAAAAAAAAAAAAAAAAAAACGTCCTCATGTGTATGTGTGTGTGTGTGTGTGTGTGTGTGTGTGTGTGTGTGTGTAAATGGCTGCATTTACATAGCGCTTTACAATTTGTTCCTCACATTTTACCCATTCACTCAGACGTTCACACACCGATGGCGGAGGCAACCATGCAAGGTGCCAACCTACCTGCTCATCAGGAGCAATTAGGGGATAAGTGTCTTTAAACAAAGCACAATTGATGCAAACACAGACAACGTGTTGTAAATGCTAGTACAGTAACATCCACCCCCCTGCGTACTGTATCAGCCGCGCCGGGCGTGCCCGCTGGCCATAATGGGGGTTATCGCTTCTCGGCCTTTTGGCTAAGATCAAGTGTAGTATCTGTTCTTATCAGTTTAATATCTGATACGTCCCCTACCCGGGGACCATATATTAAATTGATTTTTGGAACAGGGAGATGGAATAGGGGCTTGCTCCGTCCACTCCACGCATCGACCTGGTCTTGCAGTATCTCCAGGAACGGTGCACTCACTCCTCCTAACTTTGTCAAAGTAAATGTTTTGGTACGCTAATCTGCGATGGGTTAAAGGCAATGCAAAAAAAAAGAAATCATTAGATGGGCAACGCTCTGTTTAATCTGCGTTATGTTTTCCCGCCCTTTTTGTTAAAAAAAAAAGAAAAAAAAAAAAAAAACGTCCTCATGTGTATGTGTGTGTGTGTGTGTGTGTGTGTGTGTGTGTGTGTGTGTAAATGGCTGCATTTACATAGCGCTTTACAATTTGTTCCTCACATTTTACCCATTCACTCAGACGTTCACACACCGATGGCGGAGGCAACCATGCAAGGTGCCAACCTACCTGCTCATCAGGAGCAATTAGGGGATAAGTGTCTTTAAACAAAGCACAATTGATGCAAACACAGACAACGTGTTGTAAATGCTAGTACAGTAACATCCACCCCCCTGCGTACTGTATCAGCCGCGCCGGGCGTGCCCGCTGGCCATAATGGGGGTTATCGCTTCTCGGCCTTTTGGCTAAGATCAAGTGTAGTATCTGTTCTTATCAGTTTAATATCTGATACGTCCCCTACCCGGGGACCATATATTAAATTGATTTTTGGAACAGGGAGATGGAATAGGGGCTTGCTCCGTCCACTCCACGCATCGACCTGGTCTTGCAGTATCTCCAGGAACGGTGCACTCACTCCTCCTAACTTTGTCAAAGTAAATGTTTTGGTACGCTAATCTGCGATGGGTTAAAGGCAATGCAAAAAAAAAGAAATCATTAGATGGGCAACGCTCTGTTTAATCTGCGTTATGTTTTCCCGCCCTTTTTGTTAAAAAAAAAAAAAAAAAAAAAAAAAAACGTCCTCATGTGTATGTGTGTGTGTGTGTGTGTGTGTGTGTGTGTGTGTGTGTGTAAATGGCTGCATTTACATAGCGCTTTACAATTTGTTCCTCACATTTTACCCATTCACTCAGACGTTCACACACCGATGGCGGAGGCAACCATGCAAGGTGCCAACCTACCTGCTCATCAGGAGCAATTAGGGGATAAGTGTCTTTAAACAAAGCACAATTGATGCAAACACAGACAACGTGTTGTAAATGCTAGTACAGTAACATCCACCCCCCTGCGTACTGTATCAGCCGCGCCGGGCGTGCCCGCTGGCCATAATGGGGGTTATCGCTTCTCGGCCTTTTGGCTAAGATCAAGTGTAGTATCTGTTCTTATCAGTTTAATATCTGATACGTCCCCTACCCGGGGACCATATATTAAATTGATTTTTGGAACAGGGAGATGGAATAGGGGCTTGCTCCGTCCACTCCACGCATCGACCTGGTCTTGCAGTATCTCCAGGAACGGTGCACTCACTCCTCCTAACTTTGTCAAAGTAAATGTTTTGGTACGCTAATCTGCGATGGGTTAAAGGCAATGCAAAAAAAAAGAAATCATTAGATGGGCAACGCTCTGTTTAATCTGCGTTATGTTTTCCCGCCCTTTTTGTTAAAAAAAAAAAAAAAAAAAAAAAAAACGTCCTCATGTGTATGTGTGTGTGTGTGTGTGTGTGTGTGTGTGTGTGTGTGTGTGTGTGTGTGTAAATGGCTGCATTTACATAGCGCTTTACAATTTGTTCCTCACATTTTACCCATTCACTCAGACGTTCACACACCGATGGCGGAGGCAACCATGCAAGGTGCCAACCTACCTGCTCATCAGGAGCAATTAGGGGATAAGTGTCTTTAAACAAAGCACAATTGATGCAAACACAGACAACGTGTTGTAAATGCTAGTACAGTAACATCCACCCCCCTGCGTACTGTATCAGCCGCGCCGGGCGTGCCCGCTGGCCATAATGGGGGTTATCGCTTCTCGGCCTTTTGGCTAAGATCAAGTGTAGTATCTGTTCTTATCAGTTTAATATCTGATACGTCCCCTACCCGGGGACCATATATTAAATTGATTTTTGGAACAGGGAGATGGAATAGGGGCTTGCTCCGTCCACTCCACGCATCGACCTGGTCTTGCAGTATCTCCAGGAACGGTGCACTCACTCCTCCTAACTTTGTCAAAGTAAATGTTTTGGTACGCTAATCTGCGATGGGTTAAAGGCAATGCAAAAAAAAAGAAATCATTAGATGGGCAACGCTCTGTTTAATCTGCGTTATGTTTTCCCGCCCTTTTTGTTAAAAAAAAAAAAAAAAAAAAAAAAAACGTCCTCATGTGTATGTGTGTGTGTGTGTGTGTGTGTGTGTGTGTGTGTGTGTGTAAATGGCTGCATTTACATAGCGCTTTACAATTTGTTCCTCACATTTTACCCATTCACTCAGACGTTCACACACCGATGGCGGAGGCAACCATGCAAGGTGCCAACCTACCTGCTCATCAGGAGCAATTAGGGGATAAGTGTCTTTAAACAAAGCACAATTGATGCAAACACAGACAACGTGTTGTAAATGCTAGTACAGTAACATCCACCCCCCTGCGTACTGTATCAGCCGCGCCGGGCGTGCCCGCTGGCCATAATGGGGGTTATCGCTTCTCGGCCTTTTGGCTAAGATCAAGTGTAGTATCTGTTCTTATCAGTTTAATATCTGATACGTCCCCTACCCGGGGACCATATATTAAATTGATTTTTGGAACAGGGAGATGGAATAGGGGCTTGCTCCGTCCACTCCACGCATCGACCTGGTCTTGCAGTATCTCCAGGAACGGTGCACTCACTCCTCCTAACTTTGTCAAAGTAAATGTTTTGGTACGCTAATCTGCGATGGGTTAAAGGCAATGCAAAAAAAAAGAAATCATTAGATGGGCAACGCTCTGTTTAATCTGCGTTATGTTTTCCCGCCCTTTTTGTTAAAAAAAAAAAAAAAAAAAAAAAAAACGTCCTCATGTGTATGTGTGTGTGTGTGTGTGTGTGTGTGTGTGTGTGTGTGTGTAAATGGCTGCATTTACATAGCGCTTTACAATTTGTTCCTCACATTTTACCCATTCACTCAGACGTTCACACACCGATGGCGGAGGCAACCATGCAAGGTGCCAACCTACCTGCTCATCAGGAGCAATTAGGGGATAAGTGTCTTTAAACAAAGCACAATTGATGCAAACACAGACAACGTGTTGTAAATGCTAGTACAGTAACATCCACCCCCCTGCGTACTGTATCAGCCGCGCCGGGCGTGCCCGCTGGCCATAATGGGGGTTATCGCTTCTCGGCCTTTTGGCTAAGATCAAGTGTAGTATCTGTTCTTATCAGTTTAATATCTGATACGTCCCCTACCCGGGGACCATATATTAAATTGATTTTTGGAACAGGGAGATGGAATAGGGGCTTGCTCCGTCCACTCCACGCATCGACCTGGTCTTGCAGTATCTCCAGGAACGGTGCACTAACTCCTCCTAACTTTGTCAAAGTAAATGTTTTGGTACGCTAATCTGCGATGGGTTAAAGGCAATGCAAAAAAAAAGAAATCATTAGATGGGCAACGCTCTGTTTAATCTGCGTTATGTTTTCCCGCCCTTTTTGTTAAAAAAAAAAAAAAAAAAAAAAAAACGTCCTCATGTGTATGTGTGTGTGTGTGTGTGTGTGTGTGTGTGTGTGTGTGTAAATGGCTGCATTTACATAGCGCTTTACAATTTGTTCCTCACATTTTACCCATTCACTCAGACGTTCACACACCGATGGCGGAGGCAACCATGCAAGGTGCCAACCTACCTGCTCATCAGGAGCAATTAGGGGATAAGTGTCTTTAAACAAAGCACAATTGATGCAAACACAGACAACGTGTTGTAAATGCTAGTACAGTAACATCCACCCCCCTGCGTACTGTATCAGCCGCGCCGGGCGTGCCCGCTGGCCATAATGGGGGTTATCGCTTCTCGGCCTTTTGGCTAAGATCAAGTGGATGACCGGTGTATGCTGTTCCTGGTTTTGTTTGCTTGTTTATTATTTTTCTCACATTTCCACAGTCGTGCGGTGTATGGGACTGGAAATTGAGTTTTTTTTATTGTTTGTGCTGGCTTCTCCCTACGATGGCCAGCACTCCACGGCAGTCGACCCCTAGGGCTGGGTTACGGTTTTCGGCGAGGTTCATATGGAAGGATGGAACGATGCCCATGTGGAACAGAGACGTGTTTGTGGATGGTGTCATCATGACTCAACTCAAGTTGAAGGCGGACGATATTTTTTGCATCCAGCACAATGCCCAGGAGAGGGGCTACGATGTTTCCTTCAGATCCAGTTTGGGGCTCCAGGGGGTTTTGGAGGACTGCAAGCGGATGGAGGCTGATGTCGGACCCCTCAGCCATTTCGAGGTGTTTTCTCTGGACAGGCTGAATTTTCGAGTTATCAATGTCACAATGTACAACCCGTACGTGATTGATAAGGAGGTGACTGATTTTTTGGCCCCCTACGCTGAGGTGATATCTGAGGTCCGGAGGATCAGAGACAGACGTGGGATCTGGACGGGGCGGAGGCAGGTGCAGGTGCTCCTAAAGGCTGTTCCCGGTGGCTGTGACGGGCTGGCTCATCCCCCAGCCTTCTTTTCCTTGGGGCCTGATAGGGGGTATTTGTTTTATAACAACCAGCCCCCTTTCTGCCGAAGGTGCCGGGTGGCAGGGCACTCTGATGGAAAGTGTGGGGAGGTGAGGTGCCACCATTGCAAGGAGGAGGGCCACATGGCTAAAGATTGTAAGGTTGGTAAGAAATGCCACAACTGCAGTTCCACCGACCACCTGGTGAGGGCCTGTCCCCAGGAGCGGCGGTATTCGTCAGTGGTGGTGATGGGGAAGGAGCTTGCACCGAAGACCGGAGAGGAGGAAGAAAGTGCACCAGTGGCACCAGCACCAGCACCAATAGAGGCGTTTCCTGTGGAGAAGGACGCAGAGGCGGAGACGGTACTCCTGGTTGGCAACAAGACAGTTTCCCCTTTGTCTTCCGATGGAGAGGCGATGGACGAGGAGGAGGTGGTCGGTGGAGCCAGCGGAGCCAGTGGAGCCAGTGGAGCCAGAAAACGGAGGTTAAGGGTTAAAAGGACTACACCTGGGTCAGAAGGTATGGGGGCAGGGGAAATTACCGGTGGGGGCCCACAAAAAAAGGTAAGGGGAGGGAAGGGAGGTAGGGTGGCCCTCTTAGTGCAACAGGTCGGTGGGGAGCAGGGGGTTGGTGGGGGAGTGGGTTTGGCGGATGTTGAGGCTGAGGGGGAGGGGGTTTGTTTACCGGTTTCCCCTGTCCTGGACAGTATGGACAGTATGGACCCTTTTGAGACTCCAAGCCTTGGGGAAGGGTTACAGGTGGGAGCACCCAACACTTTGCCTGCTTCTTGGGATAAGGGGGAGGATGGGGAGGACAGTTAAAAGTGGGGGTAGGGGTATTATTGTGGGTTGGTTTTTTGTTTAATTTAATTTTATTATTGTCAATGGCTTTCACAGTGGGCACTTTTAATGCACGGGGGTTGAGGGGTTCTGTTAAGAGGAGGGGCTTTTTTGATTATGTTGCCTCACTCAGGCTTACCGTTTGTTTTGTTCAAGAGGTGCACTTACGGGATGGGAGGGATTGTGGTGTGTTTTCAAAGGAATGGGACAAGGGGGAATCGTTTTGGTCAGTGGGGGGGGTTCACTCATCTGGTGTGGGGATACTGTTTGGAAACCGGGAGGCAAGGGTGGTGGGTTCTTTTGTAATTGTGCAGGGGAGGGTTATGGGGGTTGATGTGAATATTGGGGTTTTGAAATTGAGGGTGGTGGTGGTGTACGGGCCACAGAGGGCGGGTGAAAGGAGTGCCATGATGGAGGCTTTAAGGCCTTTTTTTGCCACAAACAGGCAGATGGTGGTGGGGGGTGATTTTAATGTGGATCTGGGGAGGGTGGGTGATCCAAGTGCTGGGTGTGTGGGTTCTTTTTTTAAGGGGCAGGGGCTTGTGGATGGAGGGAAGGCACTTACCCCTCGAATAGATGGTCCCACATGGCGTAACTCCCGGGGGGTAGCCAGGCGTCTCGATTATGTGTTTTTTTCTCGGTCCTTGGTCCTATTGTCGGGCCGGGTGGTCCCTGTTTTTTTCTCTGACCATGATGGGCTCCTCTTTCGGGTCCGGTCTAGCGCTCCTGTTTTCGGCCCCGGGTACTGGAGGTTGAACTCCAGTGTCCTTGGCGAGGATGAGTTCTGCAGTAGCTTTGTCTCCTTTTTCCGGGGGCTCGAGGGACTTAGGGTTTTGTTTTCTGGTGTGGTGGAGTGGTGGGAGGGGGCTAAGGAGAGGATAAAGGGGTTTTGTATTATGTATTGTCAACGGAGGGCGAAGGAGGCGGGGAGGGAAGTGCTCCGTCTTCAACACCTCCTCGAGCTCGAGTACACTTTGGGTAACCTAGGTGGCGCTGTAGACCAGCGGGCTTGTGACTCCCTTAAGACAGAACTTAGGGATGTCTATGAGGATAAGGCCCGTGCTTACCTGACGTGGTCACGTCGTGAGTTCTTGGAGAAGAATGAGACGTGTTCCGCAGCCTTTTTCAGCAGCGTGAGGGCTGATAAGGGAAGGAAGGTGATATCGGGAGTTAGGGACAGTCAGGGTCAGGTGGTTACTGAGACAGGGGAGATGGTAAGGGTCGCAACCGATCACTTCCGCTCCTTCTTCTGTGAACGAGTGGTGGATGAGGAGCGAGCAGAGGCTTTTTTGCAGCTTGTGGCTCAGAGGGTACCGTCAGACCTGGCTGAGGCTTTGGAGGCCCCTCTCTCTCTCGAGGAATTGGAGGGTGCCCTTCGTAGAATGGGCAAGCGTAAGGTTCCGGGCATCGATGGCCTGCCGGCTGAGTTTTATCTCATGTTTTGGGATATTCTCGGCCCGGTGGTTCTCGAGGTCCTGACCGAGGTCCTCCGCACAGGGGCACTGGGAGGGTCAATGGCTAAGGGGGTGATCTCACTTCTGTTTAAGAAGGGGGACGCCTCTGACCTTAAGAACTGGCGGCCATTGACCATGCTGTGTGTTGATTACAAGCTTTTGGCTAAGGTTCTCACAGACCGTCTGTGCACAGCTCTCCCAGATGCGGTCCATGTGGATCAGACGTGTGGGGTGGCTGGGCGCTCGTTGAGATGGAATCTCCAGCTCATCAGAGACGTCATCGCTTGGGCAGAGGATCGGGACCTGCCACTTATGGTGGTGGGTCTTGATCAGGCCAAAGCCTTTGATAGGGTTCACTGGGGTTTTATGTTCAAAGTTTTAGAGAGAATAGGCTTAGGGCGGGTTTTTGTTGGGTGGCTGCGTACTCTGTACACAGCAGTGGGGAGCACGGTTTCTGTTAATGGGCACTTGGGGGAGTTTTTTGGGTTGCACGCAGGGGTAAGACAGGGGTGTCCGCTCTCTCCCCTGCTCTACGTCCTTTATATGGAGCCCCTGGCGGCGGCCATTAGGGCTGACCCGGGTGTGAAGGGTATCCTGGTACCAGGCAGCAGGGGCCTGAGGGTCAAGTTGTCGCAGTATGCGGATGATACCACACTGCTACTGGACAACGATGCGTGTCTGAGTCGGTCTTTGGAGATCTTCCAGGACTTTGGCCGGGTGTCTGGCGCGGAGCTCAACCGTGCTAAATCCTCGGTTAAGTTCTTTGGGCGGTGGAAGAGTAGGTCAGACGTACCAGGAGGGCTGTCGCTCTGTGAAGGGGCCCTGAGGATTCTTGGGGTCCTCTTTGAGGCAGCCCACAGTGCCACGGTCAACTGGACCAGGCGAATAGATGCAGTTCATAAAAAGTTTGCCCTCTGGAAGGCCAGGAGACTGACCTTTACGGGGAAGGTACTGGTTTTGAAGGTAGACGTGTTGCCGTCCCTCCTGTACCTGGCGTACATCTTTCCGATGCCGGCCAGCATGCGGAGGCCGCTCACTCGGCTTGTGTTTCGTTTCATGTGGGGGGGGAGTTATGAATACGTGGCGAGGGCACGCATGTTGGCTCCGGTGGGGGAAGGGGGGAGGGACGTGCCCCATTTCCCACTCAAGTTGGACTGCATTTTTGTTTCTTTTTTGCTCAAAGAATTGTCCTCTCCGGTAGTCCATCCATCTGGCTACTTCCTCCGGTTCTACTTTGCCTACCCGGCAAGGAGGGTCATGGCCTGGTCCAATTCGGCCCCCCGGGCGGAGCAGTTGCCGTGGCATTTTGGCCACGCGGCAAAGTGGCTGCGGGCTCATCCTGGGGTTTTGGAAGGGGATGTGGGGTTGGACCAGAAGAGGCTCTATGCCGAGGTGAGACAGGGAGTGACCGCGCCAGCTGTGGTGGGGATACCCGCTACAGTTTGGTTGTCGGTACAACTGCCTGGCCTGGACAATGGGCTCAAGGATTTAGGATGGCTGATGTTACACAGGAGTTTGCCGGTGCGTGAGATCATGCACCGGCATGGCTTGGCGAGATCCCCGGTGTGCCCCAGAGCTGGTTGCTTTGTGGACGAGACTATTAGACACGTCATGTGGGACTGTCCTTTTGCAGGGGTGGTGTGGGCTAGGGCATCTGTGTTGATTGGGAGGTTGGAGGGGAGTGTTGGGGTCACATGGGCAAGATTGGAGAGAGGGATTGGGAGAGCTGGGGGGGGGGCGTAGGGGGCGTCTCCTGCAATGGCTGCTCATGGGCCTTTTTAAGAAGGGGCTGTGGGAGGCCAGACAGGCTCTGGTTAAAAAGGCGGTGGATTGGGGGGTGGAGGGGGTTGTTAGGAGAGTAGAGGGGGACGTAAAGGGAAGGATGCGGTGGGATGTGAAGAGGTGGGGACATCATGCTGCTAGGGAGAGATGGAAGGGGGGTTTAGGTTTGATGGAAGGGATGTAGTGGTTGCTTAGGATATTGACATATGGTTTTTTTTTGTGGAGACCGGAAAGTGCATAAGTGGAAAATGGGGACATGGTTTTTTGTCTTGGATAGTGGGCTATTGTTTTGGGTGGGATAAAGGGAGGTTTTGGTTAACAGTGGGTGGTTTAATTTGGGGTTCATTTTCATTTTCAACTGTAACAGGGACAGCATACAATAAGGAACATAAAATGAAAATGTAGAAATGCAAATGTTCAGGAAAGTTTTGTTTGGATTAGTAGGGAAAGGTAAATTAAGAATGTGTGCACATGTATGGGTGTTTTAAATAGTATGATAGGAAGTCGTTTTGTAGTTTGTATGGTATAGGGACAGATAGGATGTGATAACATGTATATGATTATTTTTGATATAAAATTAAGAAAGAAGGTAAAAACTCCCCTCCCAGCTGGTTGGAGGGGAGGAGAAGCCCGATTTCACAAAAAAAAAAAAAAAAAAATCTGTTCTTATCAGTTTAATATCTGATACGTCCCCTACCCGGGGACCATATATTAAATTGATTTTTGGAACAGGGAGATGGAATAGGGGCTTGCTCCGTCCACTCCACGCATCGACCTGGTCTTGCAGTATCTCCAGGAACGGTGCACTCACTCCTCCTAACTTTGTCAAAGTAAATGTTTTGGTACGCTAATCTGCGATGGGTTAAAGGCAATGCAAAAAAAAAGAAATCATTAGATGGGCAACGCTCTGTTTAATCTGCGTTATGTTTTCCCGCCCTTTTTGTTAAAAAAAAAAAAAAAAAAAAAAAAACGTCCTCATGTGTATGTGTGTGTGTGTGTGTGTGTGTGTGTGTGTGTAAATGGCTGCATTTACATAGCGCTTTACAATTTGTTCCTCACATTTTACCCATTCACTCAGACGTTCACACACCGATGGCGGAGGCAACCATGCAAGGTGCCAACCTACCTGCTCATCAGGAGCAATTAGGGGATAAGTGTCTTTAAACAAAGCACAATTGATGCAAACACAGACAACGTGTTGTAAATGCTAGTACAGTAACATCCACCCCCCTGCGTACTGTATCAGCCGCGCCGGGCGTGCCCGCTGGCCATAATGGGGGTTATCGCTTCTCGGCCTTTTGGCTAAGATCAAGTGTAGTATCTGTTCTTATCAGTTTAATATCTGATACGTCCCCTACCCGGGGACCATATATTAAATTGATTTTTGGAACAGGGAGATGGAATAGGGGCTTGCTCCGTCCACTCCACGCATCGACCTGGTCTTGCAGTATCTCCAGGAACGGTGCACTCACTCCTCCTAACTTTGTCAAAGTAAATGTTTTGGTACGCTAATCTGCGATGGGTTAAAGGCAATGCAAAAAAAAGAAATCATTAGATGGGCAACGCTCTGTTTAATCTGCGTTATGTTTTCCCGCCCTTTTTGTTAAAAAAAAAAAAAAAAAAAAAAAAACGTCCTCATGTGTATGTGTGTGTGTGTGTGTGTGTGTGTGTGTGTGTGTAAATGGCTGCATTTACATAGCGCTTTACAATTTGTTCCTCACATTTTACCCATTCACTCAGACGTTCACACACCGATGGCGGAGGCAACCATGCAAGGTGCCAACCTACCTGCTCATCAGGAGCAATTAGGGGATAAGTGTCTTTAAACAAAGCACAATTGATGCAAACACAGACAACGTGTTGTAAATGCTAGTACAGTAACATCCACCCCCCTGCGTACTGTATCAGCCGCGCCGGGCGTGCCCGCTGGCCATAATGGGGGTTATCGCTTCTCGGCCTTTTGGCTAAGATCAAGTGTAGTATCTGTTCTTATCAGTTTAATATCTGATACGTCCCCTACCCGGGGACCATATATTAAATTGATTTTTGGAACAGGGAGATGGAATAGGGGCTTGCTCCGTCCACTCCACGCATCGACCTGGTCTTGCAGTATCTCCAGGAACGGTGCACTCACTCCTCCTAACTTTGTCAAAGTAAATGTTTTGGTACGCTAATCTGCGATGGGTTAAAGGCAATGCAAAAAAAAAGAAATCATTAGATGGGCAACGCTCTGTTTAATCTGCGTTATGTTTTCCCGCCCTTTTTGTTAAAAAAAAAAAAAAAAAAAAAAAAAACGTCCTCATGTGTATGTGTGTGTGTGTGTGTGTGTGTGTGTGTGTGTGTGTGTGTGTAAATGGCTGCATTTACATAGCGCTTTACAATTTGTTCCTCACATTTTACCCATTCACTCAGACGTTCACACACCGATGGCGGAGGCAACCATGCAAGGTGCCAACCTACCTGCTCATCAGGAGCAATTAGGGGATAAGTGTCTTTAAACAAAGCACAATTGATGCAAACACAGACAACGTGTTGTAAATGCTAGTACAGTAACATCCACCCCCCTGCGTACTGTATCAGCCGCGCCGGGCGTGCCCGCTGGCCATAATGGGGGTTATCGCTTCTCGGCCTTTTGGCTAAGATCAAGTGTAGTATCTGTTCTTATCAGTTTAATATCTGATACGTCCCCTACCCGGGGACCATATATTAAATTGATTTTTGGAACAGGGAGATGGAATAGGGGCTTGCTCCGTCCACTCCACGCATCGACCTGGTCTTGCAGTATCTCCAGGAACGGTGCACTCACTCCTCCTAACTTTGTCAAAGTAAATGTTTTGGTACGCTAATCTGCGATGGGTTAAAGGCAATGCAAAAAAAAAGAAATCATTAGATGGGCAACGCTCTGTTTAATCTGCGTTATGTTTTCCCGCCCTTTTTGTTAAAAAAAAAAAAAAAAAAAAAAAAAACGTCCTCATGTGTATGTGTGTGTGTGTGTGTGTGTGTGTGTGTGTGTGTGTGTGTGTAAATGGCTGCATTTACATAGCGCTTTACAATTTGTTCCTCACATTTTACCCATTCACTCAGACGTTCACACACCGATGGCGGAGGCAACCATGCAAGGTGCCAACCTACCTGCTCATCAGGAGCAATTAGGGGATAAGTGTCTTTAAACAAAGCACAATTGATGCAAACACAGACAACGTGTTGTAAATGCTAGTACAGTAACATCCACCCCCCTGCGTACTGTATCAGCCGCGCCGGGCGTGCCCGCTGGCCATAATGGGGGTTATCGCTTCTCGGCCTTTTGGCTAAGATCAAGTGTAGTATCTGTTCTTATCAGTTTAATATCTGATACGTCCCCTACCCGGGGACCATATATTAAATTGATTTTTGGAACAGGGAGATGGAATAGGGGCTTGCTCCGTCCACTCCACGCATCGACCTGGTCTTGCAGTATCTCCAGGAACGGTGCACTAACTCCTCCTAACTTTGTCAAAGTAAATGTTTTGGTACGCTAATCTGCGATGGGTTAAAGGCAATGCAAAAAAAAAGAAATCATTAGATGGGCAACGCTCTGTTTAATCTGCGTTATGTTTTCCCGCCCTTTTTGTTAAAAAAAAAAAAAAAAAAAAAAAAAACGTCCTCATGTGTATGTGTGTGTGTGTGTGTGTGTGTGTGTGTGTGTGTGTAAATGGCTGCATTTACATAGCGCTTTACAATTTGTTCCTCACATTTTACCCATTCACTCAGACGTTCACACACCGATGGCGGAGGCAACCATGCAAGGTGCCAACCTACCTGCTCATCAGGAGCAATTAGGGGATAAGTGTCTTTAAACAAAGCACAATTGATGCAAACACAGACAACGTGTTGTAAATGCTAGTACAGTAACATCCACCCCCCTGCGTACTGTATCAGCCGCGCCGGGCGTGCCCGCTGGCCATAATGGGGGTTATCGCTTCTCGGCCTTTTGGCTAAGATCAAGTGTAGTATCTGTTCTTATCAGTTTAATATCTGATACGTCCCCTACCCGGGGACCATATATTAAATTGATTTTTGGAACAGGGAGATGGAATAGGGGCTTGCTCCGTCCACTCCACGCATCGACCTGGTCTTGCAGTATCTCCAGGAACGGTGCACTCACTCCTCCTAACTTTGTCAAAGTAAATGTTTTGGTACGCTAATCTGCGATGGGTTAAAGGCAATGCAAAAAAAAAGAAATCATTAGATGGGCAACGCTCTGTTTAATCTGCGTTATGTTTTCCCGCCCTTTTTGTTAAAAAAAAAAAAAAAAAAAAAAAAAACGTCCTCATGTGTATGTGTGTGTGTGTGTGTGTGTGTGTGTGTGTGTGTGTGTAAATGGCTGCATTTACATAGCGCTTTACAATTTGTTCCTCACATTTTACCCATTCACTCAGACGTTCACACACCGATGGCGGAGGCAACCATGCAAGGTGCCAACCTACCTGCTCATCAGGAGCAATTAGGGGATAAGTGTCTTTAAACAAAGCACAATTGATGCAAACACAGACAACGTGTTGTAAATGCTAGTACAGTAACATCCACCCCCCTGCGTACTGTATCAGCCGCGCCGGGCGTGCCCGCTGGCCATAATGGGGGTTATCGCTTCTCGGCCTTTTGGCTAAGATCAAGTGTAGTATCTGTTCTTATCAGTTTAATATCTGATACGTCCCCTACCCGGGGACCATATATTAAATTGATTTTTGGAACAGGGAGATGGAATAGGGGCTTGCTCCGTCCACTCCACGCATCGACCTGGTCTTGCAGTATCTCCAGGAACGGTGCACTAACTCCTCCTAACTTTGTCAAAGTAAATGTTTTGGTACGCTAATCTGCGATGGGTTAAAGGCAATGCAAAAAAAAAGAAATCATTAGATGGGCAACGCTCTGTTTAATCTGCGTTATGTTTTCCCGCCCTTTTTGTTAAAAAAAAAAAAAAAAAAAAAAAACGTCCTCATGTGTATGTGTGTGTGTGTGTGTGTGTGTGTGTGTGTGTGTGTAAATGGCTGCATTTACATAGCGCTTTACAATTTGTTCCTCACATTTTACCCATTCACTCAGACGTTCACACACCGATGGCGGAGGCAACCATGCAAGGTGCCAACCTACCTGCTCATCAGGAGCAATTAGGGGATAAGTGTCTTTAAACAAAGCACAATTGATGCAAACACAGACAACGTGTTGTAAATGCTAGTACAGTAACATCCACCCCCCTGCGTACTGTATCAGCCGCGCCGGGCGTGCCCGCTGGCCATAATGGGGGTTATCGCTTCTCGGCCTTTTGGCTAAGATCAAGTGTAGTATCTGTTCTTATCAGTTTAATATCTGATACGTCCCCTACCCGGGGACCATATATTAAATTGATTTTTGGAACAGGGAGATGGAATAGGGGCTTGCTCCGTCCACTCCACGCATCGACCTGGTCTTGCAGTATCTCCAGGAACGGTGCACTCACTCCTCCTAACTTTGTCAAAGTAAATGTTTTGGTACGCTAATCTGCGATGGGTTAAAGGCAATGCAAAAAAAAAGAAATCATTAGATGGGCAACGCTCTGTTTAATCTGCGTTATGTTTTCCCGCCCTTTTTGTTAAAAAAAAAAAAAAAAAAAAAAAAACGTCCTCATGTGTATGTGTGTGTGTGTGTGTGTGTGTGTGTGTGTGTAAATGGCTGCATTTACATAGCGCTTTACAATTTGTTCCTCACATTTTACCCATTCACTCAGACGTTCACACACCGATGGCGGAGGCAACCATGCAAGGTGCCAACCTACCTGCTCATCAGGAGCAATTAGGGGATAAGTGTCTTTAAACAAAGCACAATTGATGCAAACACAGACAACGTGTTGTAAATGCTAGTACAGTAACATCCACCCCCCTGCGTACTGTATCAGCCGCGCCGGGCGTGCCCGCTGGCCATAATGGGGGTTATCGCTTCTCGGCCTTTTGGCTAAGATCAAGTGTAGTATCTGTTCTTATCAGTTTAATATCTGATACGTCCCCTACCCGGGGACCATATATTAAATTGATTTTTGGAACAGGGAGATGGAATAGGGGCTTGCTCCGTCCACTCCACGCATCGACCTGGTCTTGCAGTATCTCCAGGAACGGTGCACTCACTCCTCCTAACTTTGTCAAAGTAAATGTTTTGGTACGCTAATCTGCGATGGGTTAAAGGCAATGCAAAAAAAAAGAAATCATTAGATGGGCAACGCTCTGTTTAATCTGCGTTATGTTTTCCCGCCCTTTTTGTTAAAAAAAAAAAAAAAAAAAAAAAAAACGTCCTCATGTGTATGTGTGTGTGTGTGTGTGTGTGTGTGTGTGTGTGTGTGTGTGTAAATGGCTGCATTTACATAGCGCTTTACAATTTGTTCCTCACATTTTACCCATTCACTCAGACGTTCACACACCGATGGCGGAGGCAACCATGCAAGGTGCCAACCTACCTGCTCATCAGGAGCAATTAGGGGATAAGTGTCTTTAAACAAAGCACAATTGATGCAAACACAGACAACGTGTTGTAAATGCTAGTACAGTAACATCCACCCCCCTGCGTACTGTATCAGCCGCGCCGGGCGTGCCCGCTGGCCATAATGGGGGTTATCGCTTCTCGGCCTTTTGGCTAAGATCAAGTGTAGTATCTGTTCTTATCAGTTTAATATCTGATACGTCCCCTACCCGGGGACCATATATTAAATTGATTTTTGGAACAGGGAGATGGAATAGGGGCTTGCTCCGTCCACTCCACGCATCGACCTGGTCTTGCAGTATCTCCAGGAACGGTGCACTCACTCCTCCTAACTTTGTCAAAGTAAATGTTTTGGTACGCTAATCTGCGATGGGTTAAAGGCAATGCAAAAAAAAAGAAATCATTAGATGGGCAACGCTCTGTTTAATCTGCGTTATGTTTTCCCGCCCTTTTTGTTAAAAAAAAAAAAAAAAAAAAAAAAAACGTCCTCATGTGTATGTGTGTGTGTGTGTGTGTGTGTGTGTGTGTGTGTGTGTGTGTAAATGGCTGCATTTACATAGCGCTTTACAATTTGTTCCTCACATTTTACCCATTCACTCAGACGTTCACACACCGATGGCGGAGGCAACCATGCAAGGTGCCAACCTACCTGCTCATCAGGAGCAATTAGGGGATAAGTGTCTTTAAACAAAGCACAATTGATGCAAACACAGACAACGTGTTGTAAATGCTAGTACAGTAACATCCACCCCCCTGCGTACTGTATCAGCCGCGCCGGGCGTGCCCGCTGGCCATAATGGGGGTTATCGCTTCTCGGCCTTTTGGCTAAGATCAAGTGTAGTATCTGTTCTTATCAGTTTAATATCTGATACGTCCCCTACCCGGGGACCATATATTAAATTGATTTTTGGAACAGGGAGATGGAATAGGGGCTTGCTCCGTCCACTCCACGCATCGACCTGGTCTTGCAGTATCTCCAGGAACGGTGCACTAACTCCTCCTAACTTTGTCAAAGTAAATGTTTTGGTACGCTAATCTGCGATGGGTTAAAGGCAATGCAAAAAAAAAGAAATCATTAGATGGGCAACGCTCTGTTTAATCTGCGTTATGTTTTCCCGCCCTTTTTGTTAAAAAAAAAAAAAAAAAAAAAAAAAAACGTCCTCATGTGTATGTGTGTGTGTGTGTGTGTGTGTGTGTGTGTGTGTGTGTAAATGGCTGCATTTACATAGCGCTTTACAATTTGTTCCTCACATTTTACCCATTCACTCAGACGTTCACACACCGATGGCGGAGGCAACCATGCAAGGTGCCAACCTACCTGCTCATCAGGAGCAATTAGGGGATAAGTGTCTTTAAACAAAGCACAATTGATGCAAACACAGACAACGTGTTGTAAATGCTAGTACAGTAACATCCACCCCCCTGCGTACTGTATCAGCCGCGCCGGGCGTGCCCGCTGGCCATAATGGGGGTTATCGCTTCTCGGCCTTTTGGCTAAGATCAAGTGTAGTATCTGTTCTTATCAGTTTAATATCTGATACGTCCCCTACCCGGGGACCATATATTAAATTGATTTTTGGAACAGGGAGATGGAATAGGGGCTTGCTCCGTCCACTCCACGCATCGACCTGGTCTTGCAGTATCTCCAGGAACGGTGCACTCACTCCTCCTAACTTTGTCAAAGTAAATGTTTTGGTACGCTAATCTGCGATGGGTTAAAGGCAATGCAAAAAAAAAGAAATCATTAGATGGGCAACGCTCTGTTTAATCTGCGTTATGTTTTCCCGCCCTTTTTGTTAAAAAAAAAAAAAAAAAAAAAAAAAACGTCCTCATGTGTATGTGTGTGTGTGTGTGTGTGTGTGTGTGTGTGTGTGTGTGTAAATGGCTGCATTTACATAGCGCTTTACAATTTGTTCCTCACATTTTACCCATTCACTCAGACGTTCACACACCGATGGCGGAGGCAACCATGCAAGGTGCCAACCTACCTGCTCATCAGGAGCAATTAGGGGATAAGTGTCTTTAAACAAAGCACAATTGATGCAAACACAGACAACGTGTTGTAAATGCTAGTACAGTAACATCCACCCCCCTGCGTACTGTATCAGCCGCGCCGGGCGTGCCCGCTGGCCATAATGGGGGTTATCGCTTCTCGGCCTTTTGGCTAAGATCAAGTGTAGTATCTGTTCTTATCAGTTTAATATCTGATACGTCCCCTACCCGGGGACCATATATTAAATTGATTTTTGGAACAGGGAGATGGAATAGGGGCTTGCTCCGTCCACTCCACGCATCGACCTGGTCTTGCAGTATCTCCAGGAACGGTGCACTAACTCCTCCTAACTTTGTCAAAGTAAATGTTTTGGTACGCTAATCTGCGATGGGTTAAAGGCAATGCAAAAAAAAAGAAATCATTAGATGGGCAACGCTCTGTTTAATCTGCGTTATGTTTTCCCGCCCTTTTTGTTAAAAAAAAAAAAAAAAAAAAAAAAACGTCCTCATGTGTATGTGTGTGTGTGTGTGTGTGTGTGTGTGTGTGTGTGTAAATGGCTGCATTTACATAGCGCTTTACAATTTGTTCCTCACATTTTACCCATTCACTCAGACGTTCACACACCGATGGCGGAGGCAACCATGCAAGGTGCCAACCTACCTGCTCATCAGGAGCAATTAGGGGATAAGTGTCTTTAAACAAAGCACAATTGATGCAAACACAGACAACGTGTTGTAAATGCTAGTACAGTAACATCCACCCCCCTGCGTACTGTATCAGCCGCGCCGGGCGTGCCCGCTGGCCATAATGGGGGTTATCGCTTCTCGGCCTTTTGGCTAAGATCAAGTGGATGACCGGTGTATGCTGTTCCTGGGTTTGTTTGCTTGTTTATTATTTTTCTCACATTTCCACAGTCGTGCGGTGTATGGGACTGGAAATTGAGTTTTTTTTATTGTTTGTGCTGGCTTCTCCCTACGATGGCCAGCACTCCACGGCAGTCGACCCCTAGGGCTGGGTTACGGTTTTCGGCGAGGTTCATATGGAAGGATGGAACGATGCCCATGTGGAACAGAGATGTGTTTGTGGATGGTGTCATCATGACTCAACTCAAGTTGAAGGCGGACGATATTTTTTGCATCCAGCACAATGCCCAGGAGAGGGGCTACGATGTTTCCTTCAGATCCAGTTTGGGGCTCCAGGGGGTTTTGGAGGACTGCAAGCGGATGGAGGCTGATGTCGGACCCCTCAGCCATTTCGAGGTGTTTTCTCTGGACAGGCTGAATTTTCGAGTTATCAATGTCACAATGTACAACCCGTACGTGATCGATAAGGAGGTGACTGATTTTTTGGCCCCCTACGCTGAGGTGATATCTGAGGTCCGGAGGATCAGAGACAGACGTGGGATCTGGACGGGGCGGAGGCAGGTGCAGGTGCTCCTAAAGGCTGTTCCCGGTGGCTGTGACGGGCTGGCTCATCCCCCAGCCTTCTTTTCCTTGGGGCCTGATAGGGGGTATTTGTTTTATAACAACCAGCCCCCTTTCTGCCGAAGGTGCCGGGTGGCAGGGCACTCTGATGGAAAGTGTGGGGAGGTGAGGTGCCACCATTGCAAGGAGGAGGGCCACATGGCTAAAGATTGTAAGGTTGGTAAGAAATGCCACAACTGCAGTTCCACCGACCACCTGGTGAGGGCCTGTCCCCAGGAGCGGCGGTATTCGTCAGTGGTGGTGATGGGGAAGGAGCTTGCACCGAAGACCGGAGAGGAGGAAGAAAGTGCACCAGTGGCACCAGCACCAGCACCAATAGAGGCGATTCCTGTGGAGAAGGACGCAGAGGCGGAGACGGTACTCCTGGTTGGCAACAAGACAGTTTCCCCTTTGTCTTCCGATGGAGAGGCGATGGACGAGGAGGAGGTGGTCGGTGGAGCCAGCGGAGCCAGTGGAGCCAGTGGAGCCAGAAAACGGAGGTTAAGGGTTAAAAGGACTACACCTGGGTCAGAAGGTATGGGGGCAGGGGAAATTACCGGTGGGGGCCCACAAAAAAAGGTAAGGGGAGGGAAGGGAGGTAGGGTGGCCCTCTTAGTGCAACAGGTCGGTGGGGAGCAGGGGGTTGGTGGGGGAGTGGGTTTGGCGGATGTTGAGGCTGAGGGGGAGGGGGTTTGTTTACCGGTTTCCCCTGTCCTGGACAGTATGGACAGTATGGACCCTTTTGAGACTCCAAGCCTTGGGGAAGGGTTACAGGTGGGAGCACCCAACACTTTGCCTGCTTCTTGGGATAAGGGGGAGGATGGGGAGGACAGTTAAAAGTGGGGGTAGGGGTATTATTGTGGGTTGGTTTTTTGTTTAATTTTATTTTATTATTGTCAATGGCTTTCACAGTGGGCACTTTTAATGCACAGGGGTTGAGGGGTTCTGTTAAGAGGAGGGGCTTTTTTGATTATGTTGCCTCACTCAGGCTTACCGTTTGTTTTGTTCAAGAGGTGCACTTACGGGATGGGAGGGATTGTGGTGTGTTTTCAAAGGAATGGGACAAGGGGGAATCGTTTTGGTCAGTGGGGGGGGTTCACTCATCTGGTGTGGGGATACTGTTTGGAAACCGGGAGGCAAGGGTGGTGGGTTCTTTTGTAATTGTGCAGGGGAGGGTTATGGGGGTTGATGTGAATATTGGGGTTTTGAAATTGAGGGTGGTGGTGGTGTACGGGCCACAGAGGGCGGGTGAAAGGAGTGCCATGATGGAGGCTTTAAGGCCTTTTTTTGCCACAAACAGGCAGATGGTGGTGGGGGGTGATTTTAATGTGGATCTGGGGAGGGTGGGTGATCCAAGTGCTGGGTGTGTGGGTTCTTTTTTTAAGGGGCAGGGGCTTGTGGATGGAGGGAAGGCACTTACCCCTCGAATAGATGGTCCCACATGGCGTAACTCCCGGGGGGTAGCCAGGCGTCTCGATTATGTGTTTTTTTCTCTGTCCTTGGTCCTATTGTCGGGCCGGGTGGTCCCTGTTTTTTTCTCTGACCATGATGGGCTCCTCTTTCGGGTCCGGTCTAGCGCTCCTGTTTTCGGCCCCGGGTACTGGAGGTTGAACTCCAGTGTCCTTGGCGAGGATGAGTTCTGCAGTAGCTTTGTCTCCTTTTTCCGGGGGCTCGAGGGACTTAGGGCTTTGTTTTCTGGTGTGGTGGAGTGGTGGGAGGGGGCTAAGGAGAGGATAAAGGGGTTTTGTATTATGTATTGTCAACGGAGGGCGAAGGAGGCGGGGAGGGAAGTGCTCCGTCTTCAACACCTCCTCGAGCTCGAGTACACTTTGGGTAACCTAGGTGGCGCTGTAGACCAGCGGGCTTGTGACTCCCTTAAGACAGAACTTAGGGATGTCTATGAGGATAAGGCCCGTGCTTACCTGACGCGGTCACGTCGTGAGTTCTTGGAGAAGAATGAGACGTGTTCCGCAGCCTTTTTCAGCAGCGTGAGGGCTGATAAGGGAAGGAAGGTGATATCGGGAGTTAGGGACAGTCAGGGTCAGGTGGTTACTGAGACAGGGGAGATGGTAAGGGTCGCAACCGATCACTTCCGCTCCTTCTTCTGTGAACGAGTGGTGGATGAGGAGCGAGCAGAGGCTTTTTTGCAGCTTGTGGCTCAGAGGGTACCGTCAGACCTGGCTGAGGCTTTGGAGGCCCCTCTCTCTCTCGAGGAATTGGAGGGTGCCCTTCGTAGAATGGGCAAGCGTAAGGTTCCGGGCATCGATGGCCTGCCGGCTGAGTTTTATCTCATGTTTTGGGATATTCTCGGCCCGGTGGTTCTCGAGGTCCTGACCGAGGTCCTCCGCACAGGGGCACTGGGAGGGTCAATGGCTAAGGGGGTGATCTCACTTCTGTTTAAGAAGGGGGACGCCTCTGACCTTAAGAACTGGCGGCCATTGACCATGCTGTGTGTTGATTACAAGCTTTTGGCTAAGGTTCTCACAGACCGTCTGTGCACAGCTCTCCCAGATGCGGTCCATGTGGATCAGACGTGTGGGGTGGCTGGGCGCTCGTTGAGATGGAATCTCCAGCTCATCAGAGACGTCATCGCTTGGGCAGAGGATCGGGACCTGCCACTTATGGTGGTGGGTCTTGATCAGGCCAAAGCCTTTGATAGGGTTCACTGGGGTTTTATGTTCAAAGTTTTAGAGAGAATAGGCTTAGGGCGGGTTTTTGTTGGGTGGCTGCGTACTCTGTACACAGCAGTGGGGAGCACGGTTTCTGTTAATGGGCACTTGGGGGAGTTTTTTGGGTTGCACGCAGGGGTAAGACAGGGGTGTCCGCTCTCTCCCCTGCTCTACGTCCTTTATATGGAGCCCCTGGCGGCGGCCATTAGGGCTGACCCGGGTGTGAAGGGTATCCTGGTACCAGGCAGCAGGGGCCTGAGGGTCAAGTTGTCGCAGTATGCGGATGATACCACACTGCTACTGGACAACGATGCGTGTCTGAGTCGGTCTTTGGAGATCTTCCAGGACTTTGGCCGGGTGTCTGGCGCGGAGCTCAACCGTGCTAAATCCTCGGTTAAGTTCTTTGGGCGGTGGAAGAGTAGGTCAGACGTACCAGGAGGGCTGTCGCTCTGTGAAGGGGCCCTGAGGATTCTTGGGGTCCTCTTTGAGGCAGCCCACAGTGCCACGGTCAACTGGACCAGGCGAATAGATGCAGTTCATAAAAAGTTTGCCCTCTGGAAGGCCAGGAGACTGACCTTTACGGGGAAGGTACTGGTTTTGAAGGTAGACGTGTTGCCGTCCCTCCTGTACCTGGCGTACATCTTTCCGATGCCGGCCAGCATGCGGAGGCCGCTCACTCGGCTTGTGTTTCGTTTCATGTGGGGGGGGAGTTATGAATACGTGGCGAGGGCACGCATGTTGGCTCCGGTGGGGGAAGGGGGGAGGGACGTGCCCCATTTCCCACTCAAGTTGGACTGCATTTTTGTTTCTTTTTTGCTCAAAGAATTGTCCTCTCCGGTAGTCCATCCATCTGGCTACTTCCTCCGGTTCTACTTTGCCTACCCGGCAAGGAGGGTCATGGCCTGGTCCAATTCGGCCCCCCGGGCGGAGCAGTTGCCGTGGCATTTTGGCCACGCGGCAAAGTGGCTGCGGGCTCATCCTGGGGTTTTGGAAGGGGATGTGGGGTTGGACCAGAAGAGGCTCTATGCCGAGGTGAGACAGGGAGTGACCGCGCCAGCTGTGGTGGGGATACCCGCTACAGTTTGGTTGTCGGTACAACTGCCTGGCCTGGACAATGGGCTCAAGGATTTAGGATGGCTGATGTTACACAGGAGTTTGCCGGTGCGTGAGATCATGCACCGGCATGGCTTGGCGAGATCCCCGGTGTGCCCCAGAGCTGGTTGCTTTGTGGACGAGACTATTAGACACGTCATGTGGGACTGTCCTTTTGCAGGGGTGGTGTGGGCTAGGGCATCTGTGTTGATTGGGAGGTTGGAGGGGAGTGTTGGGGTCACATGGGCAAGATTGGAGAGAGGGATTGGGAGAGCTGGGGGGGGGCGTAGGGGGCGTCTCCTGCAATGGCTGCTCATGGGCCTTTTTAAGAAGGGGCTGTGGGAGGCCAGACAGGCTCTGGTTAAAAAGGCGGTGGATTGGGGGGTGGAGGGGGTTGTTAGGAGAGTAGAGGGGGACGTAAAGGGAAGGATGCGGTGGGATGTGAAGAGGTGGGGACATCATGCTGCTAGGGAGAGATGGAAGGGGGGTTTAGGTTTGATGGAAGGGATGTAGTGGTTGCTTAGGATATTGACATATGGTTTTTTTTGTGGAGACCGGAAAGTGCATAAGTGGAAAATGGGGACATGGTTTTTTGTCTTGGATAGTGGGCTATTGTTTTGGGTGGGATAAAGGGAGTTTTTGGTTAACAGTGGGTGGTTTAATTTGGGGTTCATTTTCATTTTCAACTGTAACAGGGACAGCATACAATAAGGAACATAAAATGAAAATGTAGAAATGCAAATGTTCAGGAAAGTTTTGTTTGGATTAGTAGGGAAAGGTAAATTAAGAATGTGTGCATATGTATGGGTGTTTTAAATAGTATGATAGGAAGTCGTTTTGTAGTTTGTATGGTATAGGGACAGATAGGATGTGATAACATGTATATGATTATTTTTGATATAAAATTAAGAAAGAAGGTAAAAACTCCCCTCCCAGCTGGTTGGAGGGGAGGAGAAGCCCGATTTCACAAAAAAAAAAAAAAAAAAAAAAAAAAAAAAATCTGTTCTTATCAGTTTAATATCTGATACGTCCCCTACCCGGGGACCATATATTAAATTGATTTTTGGAACAGGGAGATGGAATAGGGGCTTGCTCCGTCCACTCCACGCATCGACCTGGTCTTGCAGTATCTCCAGGAACGGTGCACTCACTCCTCCTAACTTTGTCAAAGTAAATGTTTTGGTACGCTAATCTGCGATGGGTTAAAGGCAATGCAAAAAAAAAGAAATCATTAGATGGGCAACGCTCTGTTTAATCTGCGTTATGTTTTCCCGCCCTTTTTGTTAAAAAAAAAAAAAAAAAAAAAAAAACGTCCTCATGTGTATGTGTGTGTGTGTGTGTGTGTGTGTGTGTGTGTGTGTGTGTAAATGGCTGCATTTACATAGCGCTTTACAATTTGTTCCTCACATTTTACCCATTCACTCAGACGTTCACACACCGATGGCGGAGGCAACCATGCAAGGTGCCAACCTACCTGCTCATCAGGAGCAATTAGGGGATAAGTGTCTTTAAACAAAGCACAATTGATGCAAACACAGACAACGTGTTGTAAATGCTAGTACAGTAACATCCACCCCCCTGCGTACTGTATCAGCCGCGCCGGGCGTGCCCGCTGGCCATAATGGGGGTTATCGCTTCTCGGCCTTTTGGCTAAGATCAAGTGTAGTATCTGTTCTTATCAGTTTAATATCTGATACGTCCCCTACCCGGGGACCATATATTAAATTGATTTTTGGAACAGGGAGATGGAATAGGGGCTTGCTCCGTCCACTCCACGCATCGACCTGGTCTTGCAGTATCTCCAGGAACGGTGCACTCACTCCTCCTAACTTTGTCAAAGTAAATGTTTTGGTACGCTAATCTGCGATGGGTTAAAGGCAATGCAAAAAAAAAGAAATCATTAGATGGGCAACGCTCTGTTTAATCTGCGTTATGTTTTCCCGCCCTTTTTGTTAAAAAAAAAAAAAAAAAAAAAAAAAACGTCCTCATGTGTATGTGTGTGTGTGTGTGTGTGTGTGTGTGTGTGTGTGTGTGTGTAAATGGCTGCATTTACATAGCGCTTTACAATTTGTTCCTCACATTTTACCCATTCACTCAGACGTTCACACACCGATGGCGGAGGCAACCATGCAAGGTGCCAACCTACCTGCTCATCAGGAGCAATTAGGGGATAAGTGTCTTTAAACAAAGCACAATTGATGCAAACACAGACAACGTGTTGTAAATGCTAGTACAGTAACATCCACCCCCCTGCGTACTGTATCAGCCGCGCCGGGCGTGCCCGCTGGCCATAATGGGGGTTATCGCTTCTCGGCCTTTTGGCTAAGATCAAGTGTAGTATCTGTTCTTATCAGTTTAATATCTGATACGTCCCCTACCCGGGGACCATATATTAAATTGATTTTTGGAACAGGGAGATGGAATAGGGGCTTGCTCCGTCCACTCCACGCATCGACCTGGTCTTGCAGTATCTCCAGGAACGGTGCACTCACTCCTCCTAACTTTGTCAAAGTAAATGTTTTGGTACGCTAATCTGCGATGGGTTAAAGGCAATGCAAAAAAAAAGAAATCATTAGATGGGCAACGCTCTGTTTAATCTGCGTTATGTTTTCCCGCCCTTTTTGTTAAAAAAAAAAAAAAAAAAAAAAAAAACGTCCTCATGTGTATGTGTGTGTGTGTGTGTGTGTGTGTGTGTGTGTGTGTGTGTGTAAATGGCTGCATTTACATAGCGCTTTACAATTTGTTCCTCACATTTTACCCATTCACTCAGACGTTCACACACCGATGGCGGAGGCAACCATGCAAGGTGCCAACCTACCTGCTCATCAGGAGCAATTAGGGGATAAGTGTCTTTAAACAAAGCACAATTGATGCAAACACAGACAACGTGTTGTAAATGCTAGTACAGTAACATCCACCCCCCTGCGTACTGTATCAGCCGCGCCGGGCGTGCCCGCTGGCCATAATGGGGGTTATCGCTTCTCGGCCTTTTGGCTAAGATCAAGTGTAGTATCTGTTCTTATCAGTTTAATATCTGATACGTCCCCTACCCGGGGACCATATATTAAATTGATTTTTGGAACAGGGAGATGGAATAGGGGCTTGCTCCGTCCACTCCACGCATCGACCTGGTCTTGCAGTATCTCCAGGAACGGTGCACTAACTCCTCCTAACTTTGTCAAAGTAAATGTTTTGGTACGCTAATCTGCGATGGGTTAAAGGCAATGCAAAAAAAAAGAAATCATTAGATGGGCAACGCTCTGTTTAATCTGCGTTATGTTTTCCCGCCCTTTTTGTTAAAAAAAAAAAAACAAAAAAAAAAAAACGTCCTCATGTGTATGTGTGTGTGTGTGTGTGTGTGTGTGTGTAAATGGCTGCATTTACATAGCGCTTTACAATTTGTTCCTCACATTTTACCCATTCACTCAGACGTTCACACACCGATGGCGGAGGCAACCATGCAAGGTGCCAACCTACCTGCTCATCAGGAGCAATTAGGGGATAAGTGTCTTTAAACAAAGCACAATTGATGCAAACACAGACAACGTGTTGTAAATGCTAGTACAGTAACATCCACCCCCCTGCGTACTGTATCAGCCGCGCCGGGCGTGCCCGCTGGCCATAATGGTGGTTATCGCTTCTCGGCCTTTTGGCTAAGATCAAGTGTAGTATCTGTTCTTATCAGTTTAATATCTGATACGTCCCCTACCCGGGGACCATATATTAAATTGATTTTTGGAACAGGGAGATGGAATAGGGGCTTGCTCCGTCCACTCCACGCATCGACCTGGTCTTGCAGTATCTCCAGGAACGGTGCACTCACTCCTCCTAACTTTGTCAAAGTAAATGTTTTGGTACGCTAATCTGCGATGGGTTAAAGGCAATGCAAAAAAAAAGAAATCATTAGATGGGCAACGCTCTGTTTAATCTGCGTTATGTTTTCCCGCCCTTTTTGTTAAAAAAAAAAAAAAAAAAAAAAAAAACGTCCTCATGTGTATGTGTGTGTGTGTGTGTGTGTGTGTGTGTGTGTGTGTGTGTGTGTAAATGGCTGCATTTACATAGCGCTTTACAATTTGTTCCTCACATTTTACCCATTCACTCAGACGTTCACACACCGATGGCGGAGGCAACCATGCAAGGTGCCAACCTACCTGCTCATCAGGAGCAATTAGGGGATAAGTGTCTTTAAACAAAGCACAATTGATGCAAACACAGACAACGTGTTGTAAATGCTAGTACAGTAACATCCACCCCCCTGCGTACAGTATCAGCCGCGCCGGGCGTGCCCGCTGGCCATAATGGGGGTTATCGCTTCTCGGCCTTTTGGCTAAGATCAAGTGTAGTATCTGTTCTTATCAGTTTAATATCTGATACGTCCCCTACCCGGGGACCATATATTAAATTGATTTTTGGAACAGGGAGATGGAATAGGGGCTTGCTCCGTCCACTCCACGCATCGACCTGGTCTTGCAGTATCTCCAGGAACGGTGCACTCACTCCTCCTAACTTTGTCAAAGTAAATGTTTTGGTACGCTAATCTGCGATGGGTTAAAGGCAATGCAAAAAAAAAGAAATCATTAGATGGGCAACGCTCTGTTTAATCTGCGTTATGTTTTCCCGCCCTTTTTGTTAAAAAAAAAAAAAAAAAAAAAAAAACGTCCTCATGTGTATGTGTGTGTGTGTGTGTGTGTGTGTGTGTGTGTGTGTGTGTGTGTGTGTAAATGGCTGCATTTACATAGCGCTTTACAATTTGTTCCTCACATTTTACCCATTCACTCAGACGTTCACACACCGATGGCGGAGGCAACCATGCAAGGTGCCAACCTACCTGCTCATCAGGAGCAATTAGGGGATAAGTGTCTTTAAACAAAGCACAATTGATGCAAACACAGACAACGTGTTGTAAATGCTAGTACAGTAACATCCACCCCCCTGCGTACTGTATCAGCCGCGCCGGGCGTGCCCGCTGGCCATAATGGGGGTTATCGCTTCTCGGCCTTTTGGCTAAGATCAAGTGTAGTATCTGTTCTTATCAGTTTAATATCTGATACGTCCCCTACCCGGGGACCATATATTAAATTGATTTTTGGAACAGGGAGATGGAATAGGGGCTTGCTCCGTCCACTCCACGCATCGACCTGGTCTTGCAGTATCTCCAGGAACGGTGCACTAACTCCTCCTAACTTTGTCAAAGTAAATGTTTTGGTACGCTAATCTGCGATGGGTTAAAGGCAATGCAAAAAAAAAGAAATCATTAGATGGGCAACGCTCTGTTTAATCTGCGTTATGTTTTCCCGCCCTTTTTGTTAAAAAAAAAAAAAAAAAAAAAAAAACGTCCTCATGTGTATGTGTGTGTGTGTGTGTGTGTGTGTGTGTGTGTGTGTAAATGGCTGCATTTACATAGCGCTTTACAATTTGTTCCTCACATTTTACCCATTCACTCAGACGTTCACACACCGATGGCGGAGGCAACCATGCAAGGTGCCAACCTACCTGCTCATCAGGAGCAATTAGGGGATAAGTGTCTTTAAACAAAGCACAATTGATGCAAACACAGACAACGTGTTGTAAATGCTAGTACAGTAACATCCACCCCCCTGCGTACTGTATCAGCCGCGCCGGGCGTGCCCGCTGGCCATAATGGGGGTTATCGCTTCTCGGCCTTTTGGCTAAGATCAAGTGTAGTATCTGTTCTTATCAGTTTAATATCTGATACGTCCCCTACCCGGGGACCATATATTAAATTGATTTTTGGAACAGGGAGATGGAATAGGGGCTTGCTCCGTCCACTCCACGCATCGACCTGGTCTTGCAGTATCTCCAGGAACGGTGCACTCACTCCTCCTAACTTTGTCAAAGTAAATGTTTTGGTACGCTAATCTGCGATGGGTTAAAGGCAATGCAAAAAAAAAGAAATCATTAGATGGGCAACGCTCTGTTTAATCTGCGTTATGTTTTCCCGCCCTTTTTGTTAAAAAAAAAAAAAAAAAAAAAAAAACGTCCTCATGTGTATGTGTGTGTGTGTGTGTGTGTGTGTGTGTGTGTGTGTGTAAATGGCTGCATTTACATAGCGCTTTACAATTTGTTCCTCACATTTTACCCATTCACTCAGACGTTCACACACCGATGGCGGAGGCAACCATGCAAGGTGCCAACCTACCTGCTCATCAGGAGCAATTAGGGGATAAGTGTCTTTAAACAAAGCACAATTGATGCAAACACAGACAACGTGTTGTAAATGCTAGTACAGTAACATCCACCCCCCTGCGTACTGTATCAGCCGCGCCGGGCGTGCCCGCTGGCCATAATGGGGGTTATCGCTTCTCGGCCTTTTGGCTAAGATCAAGTGTAGTATCTGTTCTTATCAGTTTAATATCTGATACGTCCCCTACCCGGGGACCATATATTAAATTGATTTTTGGAACAGGGAGATGGAATAGGGGCTTGCTCCGTCCACTCCACGCATCGACCTGGTCTTGCAGTATCTCCAGGAACGGTGCACTCACTCCTCCTAACTTTGTCAAAGTAAATGTTTTGGTACGCTAATCTGCGATGGGTTAAAGGCAATGCAAAAAAAAAGAAATCATTAGATGGGCAACGCTCTGTTTAATCTGCGTTATGTTTTCCCGCCCTTTTTGTTAAAAAAAAAAAAAAAAAAAAAAAAAACGTCCTCAAGTGTATGTGTGTGTGTGTGTGTGTGTGTGTGTGTGTGTGTGTGTGTGTAAATGGCTGCATTTACATAGCGCTTTACAATTTGTTCCTCACATTTTACCCATTCACTCAGACGTTCACACACCGATGGCGGAGGCAACCATGCAAGGTGCCAACCTACCTGCTCATCAGGAGCAATTAGGGGATAAGTGTCTTTAAACAAAGCACAATTGATGCAAACACAGACAACGTGTTGTAAATGCTAGTACAGTAACATCCACCCCCCTGCGTACTGTATCAGCCGCGCCGGGCGTGCCCGCTGGCCATAATGGGGGTTATCGCTTCTCGGCCTTTTGGCTAAGATCAAGTGTAGTATCTGTTCTTATCAGTTTAATATCTGATACGTCCCCTACCCGGGGACCATATATTAAATTGATTTTTGGAACAGGGAGATGGAATAGGGGCTTGCTCCGTCCACTCCACGCATCGACCTGGTCTTGCAGTATCTCCAGGAACGGTGCACTCACTCCTCCTAACTTTGTCAAAGTAAATGTTTTGGTACGCTAATCTGCGATGGGTTAAAGGCAATGCAAAAAAAAAGAAATCATTAGATGGGCAACGCTCTGTTTAATCTGCGTTATGTTTTCCCGCCCTTTTTGTTAAAAAAAAAAAAAAAAAAAAAAAAACGTCCTCATGTGTATGTGTGTGTGTGTGTGTGTGTGTGTGTGTGTGTGTGTGTAAATGGCTGCATTTACATAGCGCTTTACAATTTGTTCCTCACATTTTACCCATTCACTCAGACGTTCACACACCGATGGCGGAGGCAACCATGCAAGGTGCCAACCTACCTGCTCATCAGGAGCAATTAGGGGATAAGTGTCTTTAAACAAAGCACAATTGATGCAAACACAGACAACGTGTTGTAAATGCTAGTACAGTAACATCCACCCCCCTGCGTACTGTATCAGCCGCGCCGGGCGTGCCCGCTGGCCATAATGGGGGTTATCGCTTCTCGGCCTTTTGGCTAAGATCAAGTGTAGTATCTGTTCTTATCAGTTTAATATCTGATACGTCCCCTACCCGGGGACCATATATTAAATTGATTTTTGGAACAGGGAGATGGAATAGGGGCTTGCTCCGTCCACTCCACGCATCGACCTGGTCTTGCAGTATCTCCAGGAACGGTGCACTAACTCCTCCTAACTTTGTCAAAGTAAATGTTTTGGTACGCTAATCTGCGATGGGTTAAAGGCAATGCAAAAAAAAAGAAATCATTAGATGGGCAACGCTCTGTTTAATCTGCGTTATGTTTTCCCGCCCTTTTTGTTAAAAAAAAAAAAAAAAAAAAAAAAAACGTCCTCATGTGTATGTGTGTGTGTGTGTGTGTGTGTGTGTGTGTGTGTGTAAATGGCTGCATTTACATAGCGCTTTACAATTTGTTCCTCACATTTTACCCATTCACTCAGACGTTCACACACCGATGGCGGAGGCAACCATGCAAGGTGCCAACCTACCTGCTCATCAGGAGCAATTAGGGGATAAGTGTCTTTAAACAAAGCACAATTGATGCAAACACAGACAACGTGTTGTAAATGCTAGTACAGTAACATCCACCCCCCTGCGTACTGTATCAGCCGCGCCGGGCGTGCCCGCTGGCCATAATGGGGGTTATCGCTTCTCGGCCTTTTGGCTAAGATCAAGTGTAGTATCTGTTCTTATCAGTTTAATATCTGATACGTCCCCTACCCGGGGACCATATATTAAATTGATTTTTGGAACAGGGAGATGGAATAGGGGCTTGCTCCGTCCACTCCACGCATCGACCTGGTCTTGCAGTATCTCCAGGAACGGTGCACTCACTCCTCCTAACTTTGTCAAAGTAAATGTTTTGGTACGCTAATCTGCGATGGGTTAAAGGCAATGCAAAAAAAAAGAAATCATTAGATGGGCAACGCTCTGTTTAATCTGCGTTATGTTTTCCCGCCCTTTTTGTTAAAAAAAAAAAAAAAAAAAAAAAAAAAACGTCCTCATGTGTATGTGTGTGTGTGTGTGTGTGTGTGTGTGTGTGTGTGTGTGTGTGTAAATGGCTGCATTTACATAGCGCTTTACAATTTGTTCCTCACATTTTACCCATTCACTCAGACGTTCACACACCGATGGCGGAGGCAACCATGCAAGGTGCCAACCTACCTGCTCATCAGGAGCAATTAGGGGATAAGTGTC
The DNA here is from genome assembly GCF_963971535.1 of Notolepis coatsorum. Taxonomy (NCBI): domain Eukaryota; kingdom Metazoa; phylum Chordata; class Actinopteri; order Aulopiformes; family Paralepididae; genus Notolepis; species Notolepis coatsorum. Next base: position 885,292 of record NW_028174865.1, read on the forward strand.
TTTAAACAAAGCACAATTGATGCAAACACAGACAACGTGTTGTAAATGCTAGTACAGTAACATCCACCCCCCTGCGTACTGTATCAGCCGCGCCGGGCGTGCCCGCTGGCCATAATGGGGGTTATCGCTTCTCGGCCTTTTGGCTAAGATCAAGTGTAGTATCTGTTCTTATCAGTTTAATATCTGATACGTCCCCTACCCGGGGACCATATATTAAATTGATTTTTGGAACAGGGAGATGGAATAGGGGCTTGCTCCGTCCACTCCACGCATCGACCTGGTCTTGCAGTATCTCCAGGAACGGTGCACTCACTCCTCCTAACTTTGTCAAAGTAAATGTTTTGGTACGCTAATCTGCGATGGGTTAAAGGCAATGCAAAAAAAAAGAAATCATTAGATGGGCAACGCTCTGTTTAATCTGCGTTATGTTTTCCCGCCCTTTTTGTTAAAAAAAAAAAAAAAAAAAAAAAACGTCCTCATGTGTATGTGTGTGTGTGTGTGTGTGTGTGTGTGTGTGTGTGTGTAAATGGCTGCATTTACATAGCGCTTTACAATTTGTTCCTCACATTTTACCCATTCACTCAGACGTTCACACACCGATGGCGGAGGCAACCATGCAAGGTGCCAACCTACCTGCTCATCAGGAGCAATTAGGGGATAAGTGTCTTTAAACAAAGCACAATTGATGCAAACACAGACAACGTGTTGTAAATGCTAGTACAGTAACATCCACCCCCCTGCGTACTGTATCAGCCGCGCCGGGCGTGCCCGCTGGCCATAATGGGGGTTATCGCTTCTCGGCCTTTTGGCTAAGATCAAGTGTAGTATCTGTTCTTATCAGTTTAATATCTGATACGTCCCCTACCCGGGGACCATATATTAAATTGATTTTTGGAACAGGGAGATGGAATAGGGGCTTGCTCCGTCCACTCCACGCATCGACCTGGTCTTGCAGTATCTCCAGGAACGGTGCACTAACTCCTCCTAACTTTGTCAAAGTAAATGTTTTGGTACGCTAATCTGCGATGGGTTAAAGGCAATGCAAAAAAAAAGAAATCATTAGATGGGCAACGCTCTGTTTAATCTGCGTTATGTTTTCCCGCCCTTTTTGTTAAAAAAAAAAAAAAAAAAAAAAAAAACGTCCTCATGTGTATGTGTGTGTGTGTGTGTGTGTGTGTGTGTGTGTGTGTAAATGGCTGCATTTACATAGCGCTTTACAATTTGTTCCTCACATTTTACCCATTCACTCAGACGTTCACACACCGATGGCGGAGGCAACCATGCAAGGTGCCAACCTACCTGCTCATCAGGAGCAATTAGGGGATAAGTGTCTTTAAACAAAGCACAATTGATGCAAACACAGACAACGTGTTGTAAATGCTAGTACAGTAACATCCACCCCCCTGCGTACTGTATCAGCCGCGCCGGGCGTGCCCGCTGGCCATAATGGGGGTTATCGCTTCTCGGCCTTTTGGCTAAGATCAAGTGTAGTATCTGTTCTTATCAGTTTAATATCTGATACGTCCCCTACCCGGGGACCATATATTAAATTGATTTTTGGAACAGGGAGATGGAATAGGGGCTTGCTCCGTCCACTCCACGCATCGACCTGGTCTTGCAGTATCTCCAGGAACGGTGCACTCACTCCTCCTAACTTTGTCAAAGTAAATGTTTTGGTACGCTAATCTGCGATGGGTTAAAGGCAATGCAAAAAAAAAGAAATCATTAGATGGGCAACGCTCTGTTTAATCTGCGTTATGTTTTCCCGCCCTTTTTGTTAAAAAAAAAAAAAAAAAAAAAAAAACGTCCTCATGTGTATGTGTGTGTGTGTGTGTGTGTGTGTGTGTGTGTGTGTGTGTGTGTAAATGGCTGCATTTACATAGCGCTTTACAATTTGTTCCTCACATTTTACCCATTCACTCAGACGTTCACACACCGATGGCGGAGGCAACCATGCAAGGTGCCAACCTACCTGCTCATCAGGAGCAATTAGGGGATAAGTGTCTTTAAACAAAGCACAATTGATGCAAACACAGACAACGTGTTGTAAATGCTAGTACAGTAACATCCACCCCCCTGCGTACTGTATCAGCCGCGCCGGGCGTGCCCGCTGGCCATAATGGGGGTTATCGCTTCTCGGCCTTTTGGCTAAGATCAAGTGTAGTATCTGTTCTTATCAGTTTAATATCTGATACGTCCCCTACCCGGGGACCATATATTAAATTGATTTTTGGAACAGGGAGATGGAATAGGGGCTTGCTCCGTCCACTCCACGCATCGACCTGGTCTTGCAGTATCTCCAGGAACGGTGCACTAACTCCTCCTAACTTTGTCAAAGTAAATGTTTTGGTACGCTAATCTGCGATGGGTTAAAGGCAATGCAAAAAAAAAGAAATCATTAGATGGGCAACGCTCTGTTTAATCTGCGTTATGTTTTCCCGCCCTTTTTGTTAAAAAAAAAAAAAAAAAAAAAAAAAACGTCCTCATGTGTATGTGTGTGTGTGTGTGTGTGTGTGTGTGTGTGTAAATGGCTGCATTTACATAGCGCTTTACAATTTGTTCCTCACATTTTACCCATTCACTCAGACGTTCACACACCGATGGCGGAGGCAACCATGCAAGGTGCCAACCTACCTGCTCATCAGGAGCAATTAGGGGATAAGTGTCTTTAAACAAAGCACAATTGATGCAAACACAGACAACGTGTTGTAAATGCTAGTACAGTAACATCCACCCCCCTGCGTACTGTATCAGCCGCGCCGGGCGTGCCCGCTGGCCATAATGGGGGTTATCGCTTCTCGGCCTTTTGGCTAAGATCAAGTGTAGTATCTGTTCTTATCAGTTTAATATCTGATACGTCCCCTACCCGGGGACCATATATTAAATTGATTTTTGGAACAGGGAGATGGAATAGGGGCTTGCTCCGTCCACTCCACGCATCGACCTGGTCTTGCAGTATCTCCAGGAACGGTGCACTAACTCCTCCTAACTTTGTCAAAGTAAATGTTTTGGTACGCTAATCTGCGATGGGTTAAAGGCAATGCAAAAAAAAAGAAATCATTAGATGGGCAACGCTCTGTTTAATCTGCGTTATGTTTTCCCGCCCTTTTTGTAAAAAAAAAAAAAAAAAAAAAAAAAAACGTCCTCATGTGTATGTGTGTGTGTGTGTGTGTGTGTGTGTGTGTGTGTGTGTGTAAATGGCTGCATTTACATAGCGCTTTACAATTTGTTCCTCACATTTTACCCATTCACTCAGACGTTCACACACCGATGGCGGAGGCAACCATGCAAGGTGCCAACCTACCTGCTCATCAGGAGCAATTAGGGGATAAGTGTCTTTAAACAAAGCACAATTGATGCAAACACAGACAACGTGTTGTAAATGCTAGTACAGTAACATCCACCCCCCTGCGTACTGTATCAGCCGCGCCGGGCGTGCCCGCTGGCCATAATGGGGGTTATCGCTTCTCGGCCTTTTGGCTAAGATCAAGTGTAGTATCTGTTCTTATCAGTTTAATATCTGATACGTCCCCTACCCGGGGACCATATATTAAATTGATTTTTGGAACAGGGAGATGGAATAGGGGCTTGCTCCGTCCACTCCACGCATCGACCTGGTCTTGCAGTATCTCCAGGAACGGTGCACTCACTCCTCCTAACTTTGTCAAAGTAAATGTTTTGGTACGCTAATCTGCGATGGGTTAAAGGCAATGCAAAAAAAAAGAAATCATTAGATGGGCAACGCTCTGTTTAATCTGCGTTATGTTTTCCCGCCCTTTTTGTTAAAAAAAAAAAAAAAAAAAAAAAAAACGTCCTCATGTGTATGTGTGTGTGTGTGTGTGTGTGTGTGTGTGTGTGTGTGTGTGTGTAAATGGCTGCATTTACATAGCGCTTTACAATTTGTTCCTCACATTTTACCCATTCACTCAGACGTTCACACACCGATGGCGGAGGCAACCATGCAAGGTGCCAACCTACCTGCTCATCAGGAGCAATTAGGGGATAAGTGTCTTTAAACAAAGCACAATTGATGCAAACACAGACAACGTGTTGTAAATGCTAGTACAGTAACATCCACCCCCCTGCGTACTGTATCAGCCGCGCCGGGCGTGCCCGCTGGCCATAATGGGGGTTATCGCTTCTCGGCCTTTTGGCTAAGATCAAGTGTAGTATCTGTTCTTATCAGTTTAATATCTGATACGTCCCCTACCCGGGGACCATATATTAAATTGATTTTTGGAACAGGGAGATGGAATAGGGGCTTGCTCCGTCCACTCCACGCATCGACCTGGTCTTGCAGTATCTCCAGGAACGGTGCACTCACTCCTCCTAACTTTGTCAAAGTAAATGTTTTGGTACGCTAATCTGCGATGGGTTAAAGGCAATGCAAAAAAAAAGAAATCATTAGATGGGCAACGCTCTGTTTAATCTGCGTTATGTTTTCCCGCCCTTTTTGTTAAAAAAAAAAAAAAAAAAAAAAAAACGTCCTCATGTGTATGTGTGTGTGTGTGTGTGTGTGTGTGTGTGTGTGTGTGTAAATGGCTGCATTTACATAGCGCTTTACAATTTGTTCCTCACATTTTACCCATTCACTCAGACGTTCACACACCGATGGCGGAGGCAACCATGCAAGGTGCCAACCTACCTGCTCATCAGGAGCAATTAGGGGATAAGTGTCTTTAAACAAAGCACAATTGATGCAAACACAGACAACGTGTTGTAAATGCTAGTACAGTAACATCCACCCCCCTGCGTACTGTATCAGCCGCGCCGGGCGTGCCCGCTGGCCATAATGGGGGTTATCGCTTCTCGGCCTTTTGGCTAAGATCAAGTGTAGTATCTGTTCTTATCAGTTTAATATCTGATACGTCCCCTACCCGGGGACCATATATTAAATTGATTTTTGGAACAGGGAGATGGAATAGGGGCTTGCTCCGTCCACTCCACGCATCGACCTGGTCTTGCAGTATCTCCAGGAACGGTGCACTCACTCCTCCTAACTTTGTCAAAGTAAATGTTTTGGTACGCTAATCTGCGATGGGTTAAAGGCAATGCAAAAAAAAAGAAATCATTAGATGGGCAACGCTCTGTTTAATCTGCGTTATGTTTTCCCGCCCTTTTTGTTAAAAAAAAAAAAAAAAAAAAAAAAAAACGTCCTCATGTGTATGTGTGTGTGTGTGTGTGTGTGTGTGTGTGTGTGTGTAAATGGCTGCATTTACATAGCGCTTTACAATTTGTTCCTCACATTTTACCCATTCACTCAGACGTTCACACACCGATGGCGGAGGCAACCATGCAAGGTGCCAACCTACCTGCTCATCAGGAGCAATTAGGGGATAAGTGTCTTTAAACAAAGCACAATTGATGCAAACACAGACAACGTGTTGTAAATGCTAGTACAGTAACATCCACCCCCCTGCGTACTGTATCAGCCGCGCCGGGCGTGCCCGCTGGCCATAATGGGGGTTATCGCTTCTCGGCCTTTTGGCTAAGATCAAGTGTAGTATCTGTTCTTATCAGTTTAATATCTGATACGTCCCCTACCCGGGGACCATATATTAAATTGATTTTTGGAACAGGGAGATGGAATAGGGGCTTGCTCCGTCCACTCCACGCATCGACCTGGTCTTGCAGTATCTCCAGGAACGGTGCACTCACTCCTCCTAACTTTGTCAAAGTAAATGTTTTGGTACGCTAATCTGCGATGGGTTAAAGGCAATGCAAAAAAAAAGAAATCATTAGATGGGCAACGCTCTGTTTAATCTGCGTTATGTTTTCCCGCCCTTTTTGTTAAAAAAAAAAAAAAAAAAAAAAAAAACGTCCTCATGTGTATGTGTGTGTGTGTGTGTGTGTGTGTGTGTGTGTGTGTGTGTAAATGGCTGCATTTACATAGCGCTTTACAATTTGTTCCTCACATTTTACCCATTCACTCAGACGTTCACACACCGATGGCGGAGGCAACCATGCAAGGTGCCAACCTACCTGCTCATCAGGAGCAATTAGGGGATAAGTGTCTTTAAACAAAGCACAATTGATGCAAACACAGACAACGTGTTGTAAATGCTAGTACAGTAACATCCACCCCCCTGCGTACTGTATCAGCCGCGCCGGGCGTGCCCGCTGGCCATAATGGGGGTTATCGCTTCTCGGCCTTTTGGCTAAGATCAAGTGTAGTATCTGTTCTTATCAGTTTAATATCTGATACGTCCCCTACCCGGGGACCATATATTAAATTGATTTTTGGAACAGGGAGATGGAATAGGGGCTTGCTCCGTCCACTCCACGCATCGACCTGGTCTTGCAGTATCTCCAGGAACGGTGCACTCACTCCTCCTAACTTTGTCAAAGTAAATGTTTTGGTACGCTAATCTGCGATGGGTTAAAGGCAATGCAAAAAAAAAGAAATCATTAGATGGGCAACGCTCTGTTTAATCTGCGTTATGTTTTCCCGCCCTTTTTGTTAAAAAAAAAACGTCCGTGTGTGTGTGTGTGTGTGTGTGTGTGTGTGTGTGTAAATGGCTGCATTTACATAGCGCTTTACAATTTGTTCCTCACATTTTACCCATTCACTCAGACGTTCACACACCGATGGCGGAGGCAACCATGCAAGGTGCCAACCTACCTGCTCATCAGGAGCAATTAGGGGATAAGTGTCTTTAAACAAAGCACAATTGATGCAAACACAGACAACGTGTTGTAAATGCTAGTACAGTAACATCCACCCCCCTGCGTACTGTATCAGCCGCGCCGGGCGTGCCCGCTGGCCATAATGGGGGTTATCGCTTCTCGGCCTTTTGGCTAAGATCAAGTGTAGTATCTGTTCTTATCAGTTTAATATCTGATACGTCCCCTACCCGGGGACCATATATTAAATTGATTTTTGGAACAGGGAGATGGAATAGGGGCTTGCTCCGTCCACTCCACGCATCGACCTGGTCTTGCAGTATCTCCAGGAACGGTGCACTAACTCCTCCTAACTTTGTCAAAGTAAATGTTTTGGTACGCTAATCTGCGATGGGTTAAAGGCAATGCAAAAAAAAAGAAATCATTAGATGGGCAACGCTCTGTTTAATCTGCGTTATGTTTTCCCGCCCTTTTTGTTAAAAAAAAAAAAAAAAAAAAAAAAAACGTCCTCATGTGTATGTGTGTGTGTGTGTGTGTGTGTGTGTGTGTGTAAATGGCTGCATTTACATAGCGCTTTACAATTTGTTCCTCACATTTTACCCATTCACTCAGACGTTCACACACCGATGGCGGAGGCAACCATGCAAGGTGCCAACCTACCTGCTCATCAGGAGCAATTAGGGGATAAGTGTCTTTAAACAAAGCACAATTGATGCAAACACAGACAACGTGTTGTAAATGCTAGTACAGTAACATCCACCCCCCTGCGTACTGTATCAGCCGCGCCGGGCGTGCCCGCTGGCCATAATGGGGGTTATCGCTTCTCGGCCTTTTGGCTAAGATCAAGTGTAGTATCTGTTCTTATCAGTTTAATATCTGATACGTCCCCTACCCGGGGACCATATATTAAATTGATTTTTGGAACAGGGAGATGGAATAGGGGCTTGCTCCGTCCACTCCACGCATCGACCTGGTCTTGCAGTATCTCCAGGAACGGTGCACTCACTCCTCCTAACTTTGTCAAAGTAAATGTTTTGGTACGCTAATCTGCGATGGGTTAAAGGCAATGCAAAAAAAAAGAAATCATTAGATGGGCAACGCTCTGTTTAATCTGCGTTATGTTTTCCCGCCCTTTTTGTTAAAAAAAAAAAAAAAAAAAAAAAAAACGTCCTCATGTGTATGTGTGTGTGTGTGTGTGTGTGTGTGTGTGTGTGTGTAAATGGCTGCATTTACATAGCGCTTTACAATTTGTTCCTCACATTTTACCCATTCACTCAGACGTTCACACACCGATGGCGGAGGCAACCATGCAAGGTGCCAACCTACCTGCTCATCAGGAGCAATTAGGGGATAAGTGTCTTTAAACAAAGCACAATTGATGCAAACACAGACAACGTGTTGTAAATGCTAGTACAGTAACATCCACCCCCCTGCGTACTGTATCAGCCGCGCCGGGCGTGCCCGCTGGCCATAATGGGGGTTATCGCTTCTCGGCCTTTTGGCTAAGATCAAGTGTAGTATCTGTTCTTATCAGTTTAATATCTGATACGTCCCCTACCCGGGGACCATATATTAAATTGATTTTTGGAACAGGGAGATGGAATAGGGGCTTGCTCCGTCCACTCCACGCATCGACCTGGTCTTGCAGTATCTCCAGGAACGGTGCACTCACTCCTCCTAACTTTGTCAAAGTAAATGTTTTGGTACGCTAATCTGCGATGGGTTAAAGGCAATGCAAAAAAAAAGAAATCATTAGATGGGCAACGCTCTGTTTAATCTGCGTTATGTTTTCCCGCCCTTTTTGTTAAAAAAAAAAAAAAAAAAAAAAAAAAACGTCCTCATGTGTGTGTGTGTGTGTGTGTGTGTGTGTGTGTGTGTGTGTGTGTGTGTGTAAATGGCTGCATTTACATAGCGCTTTACAATTTGTTCCTCACATTTTACCCATTCACTCAGAAGTTCACACACCGATGGCGGAGGCAACCATGCAAGGTGCCAACCTACCTGCTCATCAGGAGCAATTAGGGGATAAGTGTCTTTAAACAAAGCACAATTGATGCAAACACAGACAACGTGTTGTAAATGCTAGTACAGTAACATCCACCCCCCTGCGTACTGTATCAGCCGCGCCGGGCGTGCCCGCTGGCCATAATGGGGGTTATCGCTTCTCGGCCTTTTGGCTAAGATCAAGTGTAGTATCTGTTCTTATCAGTTTAATATCTGATACGTCCCCTACCCGGGGACCATATATTAAATTGATTTTTGGAACAGGGAGATGGAATAGGGGCTTGCTCCGTCCACTCCACGCATCGACCTGGTCTTGCAGTATCTCCAGGAACGGTGCACTAACTCCTCCTAACTTTGTCAAAGTAAATGTTTTGGTACGCTAATCTGCGATGGGTTAAAGGCAATGCAAAAAAAAAGAAATCATTAGATGGGCAACGCTCTGTTTAATCTGCGTTATGTTTTCCCGCCCTTTTTGTTAAAAAAAAAAAAAAAAAAAAAAAAAACGTCCTCATGTGTGTGTGTGTGTGTGTGTGTGTGTGTGTGTGTGTGTGTGTAAATGGCTGCATTTACATAGCGCTTTACAATTTGTTCCTCACATTTTACCCATTCACTCAGACGTTCACACACCGATGGCGGAGGCAACCATGCAAGGTGCCAACCTACCTGCTCATCAGGAGCAATTAGGGGATAAGTGTCTTTAAACAAAGCACAATTGATGCAAACACAGACAACGTGTTGTAAATGCTAGTACAGTAACATCCACCCCCCTGCGTACTGTATCAGCCGCGCCGGGCGTGCCCGCTGGCCATAATGGGGGTTATCGCTTCTCGGCCTTTTGGCTAAGATCAAGTGGATGACCGGTGTATGCTGTTCCTGGTTTTGTTTGCTTGTTTATTATTTTTCTCACATTTCCACAGTCGTGCGGTGTATGGGACTGGAAATTGAGTTTTTTTTATTGTTTGTGCTGGCTTCTCCCTACGATGGCCAGCACTCCACGGCAGTCGACCCCTAGGGCTGGGTTACGGTTTTCGGCGAGGTTCATATGGAAGGATGGAACGATGCCCATGTGGAACAGAGATGTGTTTGTGGATGGTGTCATCATGACTCAACTCAAGTTGAAGGCGGACGATATTTTTTGCATCCAGCACAATGCCCAGGAGAGGGGCTACGATGTTTCCTTCAGATCCAGTTTGGGGCTCCAGGGGGTTTTGGAGGATTGCAAGCGGATGGAGGCTGATGTCGGACCCCTCAGCCATTTCGAGGTGTTTTCTCTGGACAGGCTGAATTTTTGAGTTATCAATGTCACAATGTACAACCCGTACGTGATCGATAAGGAGGTGACTGATTTTTTGGCCCCCTACGCTGAGGTGATATCTGAGGTCCGGAGGATCAGAGACAGACGTGGGATCTGGACGGGGCGGAGGCAGGTGCAGGTGCTCCTAAAGGCTGTTCCCGGTGGCTGTGACGGGCTGGCTCATCCCCCAGCCTTCTTTTCCTTGGGGCCTGATAGGGGGTATTTGTTTTATAACAACCAGCCCCCTTTCTGCCGAAGGTGCCGGGTGGCAGGGCACTCTGATGGAAAGTGTGGGGAGGTGAGGTGCCACCATTGCAAGGAGGAGGGCCACATGGCTAAAGATTGTAAGGTTGGTAAGAAATGCCACAACTGCAGTTCCACCGACCACCTGGTGAGGGCCTGTCCCCAGGAGCGGCGGTATTCGTCAGTGGTGGTGATGGGGAAGGAGCTTGCACCGAAGACCGGAGAGGAGGAAGAAAGTGCACCAGTGGCACCAGCACCAGCACCAATAGAGGCGATTCCTGTGGAGAAGGACGCAGAGGCGGAGACGGTACTCCTGGTTGGCAACAAGACAGTTTCCCCTTTGTCTTCCGATGGAGAGGCGATGGACGAGGAGGAGGTGGTCGGTGGAGCCAGCGGAGCCAGTGGAGCCAGTGGAGCCAGAAAACGGAGGTTAAGGGTTAAAAGGACTACACCTGGGTCAGAAGGTATGGGGGCAGGGGAAATTACCGGTGGGGGCCCACAAAAAAAGGTAAGGGGAGGGAAGGGAGGTAGGGTGGCCCTCTTAGTGCAACAGGTCGGTGGGGAGCAGGGGGTTGGTGGGGGAGTGGGTTTGGCGGATGTTGAGGCTGAGGGGGAGGGGGTTTGTTTACCGGTTTCCCCTGTCCCGGACAGTATGGACAGTATGGACCCTTTTGAGACTCCAAGCCTTGGGGAAGGGTTACAGGTGGGAGCACCCAACACTTTGCCTGCTTCTTGGGATAAGGGGGAGGATGGGGAGGACAGTTAAAAGTGGGGGTAGGGGTATTATTGTGGGTTGGTTTTTTTGTTTAATTTTATTTTATTATTGTCAATGGCTTTCACAGTGGGCACTTTTAATGCACGGGGGTTGAGGGGTTCTGTTAAGAGGAGGGGCTTTTTGATTATGTTGCCTCACTCAGGCTTACCGTTTGTTTTGTTCAAGAGGTGCACTTACGGGATGGGAGGGATTGTGGTGTGTTTTCAAAGGAATGGGACAAGGGGGAATCGTTTTGGTCAGTGGGGGGGGTTCACTCATCTGGTGTGGGGATATTGTTTGGAAACCGGGAGGCAAGGGTGGTGGGTTCTTTTGTAATTGTGCAGGGGAGGGTTATGGGGGTTGATGTGAATATTGGGGTTTTGAAATTGAGGGTGGTGGTGGTGTACGGGCCACAGAGGGCGGGTGAAAGGAGTGCCATGATGGAGGCTTTAAGGCCTTTTTTTGCCACAAACAGGCAGATGGTGGTGGGGGGTGATTTTAATGTGGATCTGGGGAGGGTGGGTGATCCAAGTGCTGGGTGTGTGGGTTCTTTTTTTAAGGGGCAGGGGCTTGTGGATGGAGGGAAGGCACTTACCCCTCGAATAGATGGTCCCACATGGCGTAACTCCCGGGGGGTAGCCAGGCGTCTCGATTATGTGTTTTTTTCTCGGTCCTTGGTCCTATTGTCGGGCCGGGTGGTCCCTGTTTTTTTCTCTGACCATGATGGGCTCCTCTTTCGGGTCCGGTCTAGCGCTCCTGTTTTCGGCCCCGGGTACTGGAGGTTGAACTCCAGTGTCCTTGGCGAGGATGAGTTCTGCAGTAGCTTTGTCTCCTTTTTCCGGGGGCTCGAGGGACTTAGGGCTTTGTTTTCTGGTGTGGTGGAGTGGTGGGAGGGGGCTAAGGAGAGGATAAAGGGGTTTTGTATTATGTATTGTCAACGGAGGGCGAAGGAGGCGGGGAGGGAAGTGCTCCGTCTTCAACACCTCCTCGAGCTCGAGTACACTTTGGGTAACCTAGGTGGCGCTGTAGACCAGCGGGCTTGTGACTCCCTTAAGACAGAACTTAGGGATGTCTATGAGGATAAGGCCCGTGCTTACCTGACGCGGTCACGTCGTGAGTTCTTGGAGAAGAATGAGACGTGTTCCGCAGCCTTTTTCAGCAGCGTGAGGGCTGATAAGGGAAGGAAGGTGATATCGGGAGTTAGGGACAGTCAGGGTCAGGTGGTTACTGAGACAGGGGAGATGGTAAGGGTCGCAACCGATCACTTCCGCTCCTTCTTCTGTGAACGAGTGGTGGATGAGGAGCGAGCAGAGGCTTTTTTGCAGCTTGTGGCTCAGAGGGTACCGTCAGACCTGGCTGAGGCTTTGGAGGCCCCTCTCTCTCTCGAGGAATTGGAGGGTGCCCTTCGTAGAATGGGCAAGCGTAAGGTTCCGGGCATCGATGGCCTGCCGGCTGAGTTTTATCTCATGTTTTGGGATATTCTCGGCCCGGTGGTTCTCGAGGTCCTGACCGAGGTCCTCCGCACAGGGGCACTGGGAGGGTCAATGGCTAAGGGGGTGATCTCACTTCTGTTTAAGAAGGGGGACGCCTCTGACCTTAAGAACTGGCGGCCATTGACCATGCTGTGTGTTGATTACAAGCTTTTGGCTAAGGTTCTCACAGACCGTCTGTGCACAGCTCTCCCAGATGCGGTCCATGTGGACCAGACGTGTGGGGTGGCTGGGCGCTCGTTGAGATGGAATCTCCAGCTCATCAGAGACGTCATCGCTTGGGCAGAGGATCGGGACCTGCCACTTATGGTGGTGGGTCTTGATCAGGCCAAAGCCTTTGATAGGGTTCACTGGGGTTTTATGTTCAAAGTTTTAGAGAGAATAGGCTTAGGGCGGGTTTTTGTTGGGTGGCTGCGTACTCTGTACACAGCAGTAGGGAGCACGGTTTCTGTTAATGGGCACTTGGGGGAGTTTTTTGGGTTGCACGCAGGGGTAAGACAGGGGTGTCCGCTCTCTCCCCTGCTCTACGTCCTTTATATGGAGCCCCTGGCGGCGGCCATTAGGGCTGACCCGGGTGTGAAGGGTATCCTGGTACCAGGCAGCAGGGGCCTGAGGGTCAAGTTGTCGCAGTATGCGGATGATACCACACTGCTACTGGACAACGATGCGTGTCTGAGTCGGTCTTTGGAGATCTTCCAGGACTTTGGCCGGGTGTCTGGCGCGGAGCTCAACCGTGCTAAATCCTCGGTTAAGTTCTTTGGGCGGTGGAAGAGTAGGTCAGACGTACCAGGAGGGCTGTCGCTCTGTGAAGGGGCCCTGAGGATTCTTGGGGTCCTCTTTGAGGCAGCCCACAGTGCCACGGTCAACTGGACCAGGCGAATAGATGCAGTTCATAAAAAGTTTGCCCTTTGGAAGGCCAGGAGACTGACCTTTACGGGGAAGGTACTGGTTTTGAAGGTAGACGTGTTGCCGTCCCTCCTGTACCTGGCGTACATCTTTCCGATGCCGGCCAGCATGCGGAGGCCGCTCACTCGGCTTGTGTTTCGTTTCATGTGGGGGGGGAGTTATGAATACGTGGCGAGGGCACGCATGTTGGCTCCGGTGGGGGAAGGGGGGAGGGACGTGCCCCATTTCCCACTCAAGTTGGACTGCATTTTTGTTTCTTTTTTGCTCAAAGAATTGTCCTCTCCGGTAGTCCATCCATCTGGCTACTTCCTCCGGTTCTACTTTGCCTACCCGGCAAGGAGGGTCATGGCCTGGTCCAATTCGGCCCCCCGGGCGGAGCAGTTGCCGTGGCATTTTGGCCACGCGGCAAAGTGGCTGCGGGCTCATCCTGGGGTTTTGGAAGGGGATGTGGGGTTGGACCAGAAGAGGCTCTATGCCGAGGTGAGACAGGGAGTGACCGCGCCAGCTGTGGTGGGGATACCCGCTACAGTTTGGTTGTCGGTACAACTGCCTGGCCTGGACAATGGGCTCAAGGATTTAGGATGGCTGATGTTACACAGGAGTTTGCCGGTGCGTGAGATCATGCACCGGCATGGCTTGGCGAGATCCCCGGTGTGCCCCAGAGCTGGTTGCTTTGTGGACGAGACTATTAGACACGTCATGTGGGACTGTCCTTTTGCAGGGGTGGTGTGGGCTAGGGCATCTGTGTTGATTGGGAGGTTGGAGGGGAGTGTTGGGGTCACATGGGCAAGATTGGAGAGAGGGATTGGGAGAGCTGGGGGGGGGCGTAGGGGGCGTCTCCTGCAATGGCTGCTCATGGGCCTTTTTAAGAAGGGGCTGTGGGAGGCCAGACAGGCTCTGGTTAAAAAGGCGGTGGATTGGGGGGTGGAGGGGGTTGTTAGGAGAGTAGAGGGGGACGTAAAGGGAAGGATGCGGTGGGATGTGAAGAGGTGGGGACATCATGCTGCTAGGGAGAGATGGAAGGGGGGTTTAGGTTTGATGGAAGGGATGTAGTGGTTGCTTAGGATATTGACATATGGTTTTTTTTGTGGAGACCGGAAAGTGCATAAGTGGAAAATGGGGACATGGTTTTTTGTCTTGGATAGTGGGCTATTGTTTTGGGTGGGATAAAGGGAGGTTTTGGTTAACAGTGGGTGGTTTAATTTGGGGTTCATTTTCATTTTCAACTGTAACAGGGACAGCATACAATAAGGAACATAAAATGAAAATGTAGAAATGCAAATGTTCAGGAAAGTTTTGTTTGGATTAGTAGGGAAAGGTAAATTAAGAATGTGTGCACATGTATGGGTGTTTTAAATAGTATGATAGGAAGTCGTTTTGTAGTTTGTATGGTATAGGGACAGATAGGATGTGATAACATGTATATGATTATTTTTGATATAAAATTAAGAAAGAAGGTAAAAACTCCCCTCCCAGCTGGTTGGAGGGGAGGAGAAGCCCGATTTCACAAAAAAAAAAAAAAAAAAAAAAAAAAATCTGTTCTTATCAGTTTAATATCTGATACGTCCCCTACCCGGGGACCAAATATTAAATTGATTTTTGGAACAGGGAGATGGAATAGGGGCTTGCTCCGTCCACTCCACGCATCGACCTGGTCTTGCAGTATCTCCAGGAACGGTGCACTCACTCCTCCTAACTTTGTCAAAGTAAATGTTTTGGTACGCTAATCTGCGATGGGTTAAAGGCAATGCAAAAAAAAAGAAATCATTAGATGGGCAACGCTCTGTTTAATCTGCGTTATGTTTTCCCGCCCTTTTTGTTAAAAAAAAAACGTCCGTGTGTGTGTGTGTGTGTGTGTGTGTGTGTGTGTGTGTGTGTAAATGGCTGCATTTACATAGCGCTTTACAATTTGTTCCTCACATTTTACCCATTCACTCAGACGTTCACACACCGATGGCGGAGGCAACCATGCAAGGTGCCAACCTACCTGCTCATCAGGAGCAATTAGGGGATAAGTGTCTTTAAACAAAGCACAATTGATGCAAACACAGACAACGTGTTGTAAATGCTAGTACAGTAACATCCACCCCCCTGCGTACTATATCAGCCGCGCCGGGCGTGCCCGCTGGCCATAATGGGGGTTATCGCTTCTCGGCCTTTTGGCTAAGATCAAGTGTAGTATCTGTTCTTATCAGTTTAATATCTGATACGTCCCCTACCCGGGGACCATATATTAAATTGATTTTTGGAACAGGGAGATGGAATAGGGGCTTGCTCCGTCCACTCCACGCATCGACCTGGTCTTGCAGTATCTCCAGGAACGGTGCACTAACTCCTCCTAACTTTGTCAAAGTAAATGTTTTGGTACGCTAATCTGCGATGGGTTAAAGGCAATGCAAAAAAAAAGAAATCATTAGATGGGCAACGCTCTGTTTAATCTGCGTTGTGTTTTCCCGCCCTTTTTGTTAAAAAAAAAAAAAAAAAAAAAAAAAACGTCCTCATGTGTATGTGTGTGTGTGTGTGTGTGTGTGTGTGTGTGTAAATGGCTGCATTTACATAGCGCTTTACAATTTGTTCCTCACATTTTACCCATTCACTCAGACGTTCACACACCGATGGCGGAGGCAACCATGCAAGGTGCCAACCTACCTGCTCATCAGGAGCAATTAGGGGATAAGTGTCTTTAAACAAAGCACAATTGATGCAAACACAGACAACGTGTTGTAAATGCTAGTACAGTAACATCCACCCCCCTGCGTACTGTATCAGCCGCGCCGGGCGTGCCCGCTGGCCATAATGGGGGTTATCGCTTCTCGGCCTTTTGGCTAAGATCAAGTGTAGTATCTGTTCTTATCAGTTTAATATCTGATACGTCCCCTACCCGGGGACCATATATTAAATTGATTTTTGGAACAGGGAGATGGAATAGGGGCTTGCTCCGTCCACTCCACGCATCGACCTGGTCTTGCAGTATCTCCAGGAACGGTGCACTCACTCCTCCTAACTTTGTCAAAGTAAATGTTTTGGTACGCTAATCTGCGATGGGTTAAAGGCAATGCAAAAAAAAAGAAATCATTAGATGGGCAACGCTCTGTTTAATCTGCGTTATGTTTTCCCGCCCTTTTTGTTAAAAAAAAAAAAAAAAAAAAAAAAAACGTCCTCATGTGTATGTGTGTGTGTGTGTGTGTGTGTGTGTGTGTGTGTGTGTGTGTGTGTGTAAATGGCTGCATTTACATAGCGCTTTACAATTTGTTCCTCACATTTTACCCATTCACTCAGACGTTCACACACCGATGGCGGAGGCAACCATGCAAGGTGCCAACCTACCTGCTCATCAGGAGCAATTAGGGGATAAGTGTCTTTAAACAAAGCACAATTGATGCAAACACAGACAACGTGTTGTAAATGCTAGTACAGTAACATCCACCCCCCTGCGTACTGTATCAGCCGCGCCGGGCGTGCCCGCTGGCCATAATGGGGGTTATCGCTTCTCGGCCTTTTGGCTAAGATCAAGTGTAGTATCTGTTCTTATCAGTTTAATATCTGATACGTCCCCTACCCGGGGACCATATATTAAATTGATTTTTGGAACAGGGAGATGGAATAGGGGCTTGCTCCGTCCACTCCACGCATCGACCTGGTCTTGCAGTATCTCCAGGAACGGTGCACTCACTCCTCCTAACTTTGTCAAAGTAAATGTTTTGGTACGCTAATCTGCGATGGGTTAAAGGCAATGCAAAAAAAAAGAAATCATTAGATGGGCAACGCTCTGTTTAATCTGCGTTATGTTTTCCCGCCCTTTTTGTTAAAAAAAAAAAAAAAAAAAAAAAAAACGTCCTCATGTGTATGTGTGTGTGTGTGTGTGTGTGTGTGTGTGTGTGTGTGTGTAAATGGCTGCATTTACATAGCGCTTTACAATTTGTTCCTCACATTTTACCCATTCACTCAGACGTTCACACACCGATGGCGGAGGCAACCATGCAAGGTGCCAACCTACCTGCTCATCAGGAGCAATTAGGGGATAAGTGTCTTTAAACAAAGCACAATTGATGCAAACACAGACAACGTGTTGTAAATGCTAGTACAGTAACATCCACCCCCCTGCGTACTGTATCAGCCGCGCCGGGCGTGCCCGCTGGCCATAATGGGGGTTATCGCTTCTCGGCCTTTTGGCTAAGATCAAGTGTAGTATCTGTTCTTATCAGTTTAATATCTGATACGTCCCCTACCCGGGGACCATATATTAAATTGATTTTTGGAACAGGGAGATGGAATAGGGGCTTGCTCCGTCCACTCCACGCATCGACCTGGTCTTGCAGTATCTCCAGGAACGGTGCACTAACTCCTCCTAACTTTGTCAAAGTAAATGTTTTGGTACGCTAATCTGCGATGGGTTAAAGGCAATGCAAAAAAAAAGAAATCATTAGATGGGCAACGCTCTGTTTAATCTGCGTTATGTTTTCCCGCCCTTTTTGTTAAAAAAAAAAAAAAAAAAAAAAAAAACGTCCTCATGTGTATGTGTGTGTGTGTGTGTGTGTGTGTGTGTGTGTGTAAATGGCTGCATTTACATAGCGCTTTACAATTTGTTCCTCACATTTTACCCATTCACTCAGACGTTCACACACCGATGGCGGAGGCAACCATGCAAGGTGCCAACCTACCTGCTCATCAGGAGCAATTAGGGGATAAGTGTCTTTAAACAAAGCACAATTGATGCAAACACAGACAACGTGTTGTAAATGCTAGTACAGTAACATCCACCCCCCTGCGTACTGTATCAGCCGCGCCGGGCGTGCCCGCTGGCCATAATGGGGGTTATCGCTTCTCGGCCTTTTGGCTAAGATCAAGTGTAGTATCTGTTCTTATCAGTTTAATATCTGATACGTCCCCTACCCGGGGACCATATATTAAATTGATTTTTGGAACAGGGAGATGGAATAGGGGCTTGCTCCGTCCACTCCACGCATCGACCTGGTCTTGCAGTATCTCCAGGAACGGTGCACTCACTCCTCCTAACTTTGTCAAAGTAAATGTTTTGGTACGCTAATCTGCGATGGGTTAAAGGCAATGCAAAAAAAAAGAAATCATTAGATGGGCAACGCTCTGTTTAATCTGCGTTATGTTTTCCCGCCCTTTTTGTTAAAAAAAAAACGTCCGTGTGTGTGTGTGTGTGTGTGTGTGTGTGTGTGTGTGTGTAAATGGCTGCATTTACATAGCGCTTTACAATTTGTTCCTCACATTTTACCCATTCACTCAGACGTTCACACACCGATGGCGGAGGCAACCATGCAAGGTGCCAACCTACCTGCTCATCAGGAGCAATTAGGGGATAAGTGTCTTTAAACAAAGCACAATTGATGCAAACACAGACAACGTGTTGTAAATGCTAGTACAGTAACATCCACCCCCCTGCGTACTGTATCAGCCGCGCCGGGCGTGCCCGCTGGCCATAATGGGGGTTATCGCTTCTCGGCCTTTTGGCTAAGATCAAGTGTAGTATCTGTTCTTATCAGTTTAATATCTGATACGTCCCCTACCCGGGGACCATATATTAAATTGATTTTTGGAACAGGGAGATGGAATAGGGGCTTGCTCCGTCCACTCCACGCATCGACCTGGTCTTGCAGTATCTCCAGGAACGGTGCACTAACTCCTCCTAACTTTGTCAAAGTAAATGTTTTGGTACGCTAATCTGCGATGGGTTAAAGGCAATGCAAAAAAAAAGAAATCATTAGATGGGCAACGCTCTGTTTAATCTGCGTTATGTTTTCCCGCCCTTTTTGTTAAAAAAAAAAAAAAAAAAAAAAAAAAACGTCCTCATGTGTATGTGTGTGTGTGTGTGTGTGTGTGTGTGTGTGTGTAAATGGCTGCATTTACATAGCGCTTTACAATTTGTTCCTCACATTTTACCCATTCACTCAGACGTTCACACACCGATGGCGGAGGCAACCATGCAAGGTGCCAACCTACCTGCTCATCAGGAGCAATTAGGGGATAAGTGTCTTTAAACAAAGCACAATTGATGCAAACACAGACAACGTGTTGTAAATGCTAGTACAGTAACATCCACCCCCCTGCGTACTGTATCAGCCGCGCCGGGCGTGCCCGCTGGCCATAATGGGGGTTATCGCTTCTCGGCCTTTTGGCTAAGATCAAGTGTAGTATCTGTTCTTATCAGTTTAATATCTGATACGTCCCCTACCCGGGGACCATATATTAAATTGATTTTTGGAACAGGGAGATGGAATAGGGGCTTGCTCCGTCCACTCCACGCATCGACCTGGTCTTGCAGTATCTCCAGGAACGGTGCACTCACTCCTCCTAACTTTGTCAAAGTAAATGTTTTGGTACGCTAATCTGCGATGGGTTAAAGGCAATGCAAAAAAAAAGAAATCATTAGATGGGCAACGCTCTGTTTAATCTGCGTTATGTTTTCCCGCCCTTTTTGTTAAAAAAAAAAAAAAAAAAAAAAAAAACGTCCTCATGTGTATGTGTGTGTGTGTGTGTGTGTGTGTGTGTGTGTGTGTGTGTGTAAATGGCTGCATTTACATAGCGCTTTACAATTTGTTCCTCACATTTTACCCATTCACTCAGACGTTCACACACCGATGGCGGAGGCAACCATGCAAGGTGCCAACCTACCTGCTCATCAGGAGCAATTAGGGGATAAGTGTCTTTAAACAAAGCACAATTGATGCAAACACAGACAACGTGTTGTAAATGCTAGTACAGTAACATCCACCCCCCTGCGTACTGTATCAGCCGCGCAGGGCGTGCCCGCTGGCCATAATGGGGGTTATCGCTTCTCGGCCTTTTGGCTAAGATCAAGTGTAGTATCTGTTCTTATCAGTTTAATATCTGATACGTCCCCTACCCGGGGACCATATATTAAATTGATTTTTGGAACAGGGAGATGGAATAGGGGCTTGCTCCGTCCACTCCACGCATCGACCTGGTCTTGCAGTATCTCCAGGAACGGTGCACTAACTCCTCCTAACTTTGTCAAAGTAAATGTTTTGGTACGCTAATCTGCGATGGGTTAAAGGCAATGCAAAAAAAAAGAAATCATTAGATGGGCAACGCTCTGTTTAATCTGCGTTATGTTTTCCCGCCCTTTTTGTTAAAAAAAAAAAAAAAAAAAAAAAAAACGTCCTCATGTGTATGTGTGTGTGTGTGTGTGTGTGTGTGTGTGTGTGTGTAAATGGCTGCATTTACATAGCGCTTTACAATTTGTTCCTCACATTTTACCCATTCACTCAGACGTTCACACACCGATGGCGGAGGCAACCATGCAAGGTGCCAACCTACCTGCTCATCAGGAGCAATTAGGGGATAAGTGTCTTTAAACAAAGCACAATTGATGCAAACACAGACAACGTGTTGTAAATGCTAGTACAGTAACATCCACCCCCCTGCGTACTGTATCAGCCGCGCCGGGCGTGCCCGCTGGCCATAATGGGGGTTATCGCTTCTCGGCCTTTTGGCTAAGATCAAGTGTAGTATCTGTTCTTATCAGTTTAATATCTGATACGTCCCCTACCCGGGGACCATATATTAAATTGATTTTTGGAACAGGGAGATGGAATAGGGGCTTGCTCCGTCCACTCCACGCATCGACCTGGTCTTGCAGTATCTCCAGGAACGGTGCACTCACTCCTCCTAACTTTGTCAAAGTAAATGTTTTGGTACGCTAATCTGCGATGGGTTAAAGGCAATGCAAAAAAAAAGAAATCATTAGATGGGCAACGCTCTGTTTAATCTGCGTTATGTTTTCCCGCCCTTTTTGTTAAAAAAAAAAAAAAAAAAAAAAAAAACGTCCTCATGTGTATGTGTGTGTGTGTGTGTGTGTGTGTGTGTGTGTGTGTGTGTGTGTAAATGGCTGCATTTACATAGCGCTTTACAATTTGTTCCTCACATTTTACCCATTCACTCAGACGTTCACACACCGATGGCGGAGGCAACCATGCAAGGTGCCAACCTACCTGCTCATCAGGAGCAATTAGGGGATAAGTGTCTTTAAACAAAGCACAATTGATGCAAACACAGACAACGTGTTGTAAATGCTAGTACAGTAACATCCACCCCCCTGCGTACTGTATCAGCCGCGCCGGGCGTGCCCGCTGGCCATAATGGGGGTTATCGCTTCTCGGCCTTTTGGCTAAGATCAAGTGTAGTATCTGTTCTTATCAGTTTAATATCTGATACGTCCCCTACCCGGGGACCATATATTAAATTGATTTTTGGAACAGGGAGATGGAATAGGGGCTTGCTCCGTCCACTCCACGCATCGACCTGGTCTTGCAGTATCTCCAGGAACGGTGCACTAACTCCTCCTAACTTTGTCAAAGTAAATGTTTTGGTACGCTAATCTGCGATGGGTTAAAGGCAATGCAAAAAAAAAGAAATCATTAGATGGGCAACGCTCTGTTTAATCTGCGTTATGTTTTCCCGCCCTTTTTGTTAAAAAAAAAAAAAAAAAAAAAAAAAACGTCCTCATGTGTATGTGTGTGTGTGTGTGTGTGTGTGTGTGTGTGTGTGTAAATGGCTGCATTTACATAGCGCTTTACAATTTGTTCCTCACATTTTACCCATTCACTCAGACGTTCACACACCGATGGCGGAGGCAACCATGCAAGGTGCCAACCTACCTGCTCATCAGGAGCAATTAGGGGATAAGTGTCTTTAAACAAAGCACAATTGATGCAAACACAGACAACGTGTTGTAAATGCTAGTACAGTAACATCCACCCCCCTGCGTACTGTATCAGCCGCGCCGGGCGTGCCCGCTGGCCATAATGGGGGTTATCGCTTCTCGGCCTTTTGGCTAAGATCAAGTGTAGTATCTGTTCTTATCAGTTTAATATCTGATACGTCCCCTACCCGGGGACCATATATTAAATTGATTTTTGGAACAGGGAGATGGAATAGGGGCTTGCTCCGTCCACTCCACGCATCGACCTGGTCTTGCAGTATCTCCAGGAACGGTGCACTCACTCCTCCTAACTTTGTCAAAGTAAATGTTTTGGTACGCTAATCTGCGATGGGTTAAAGGCAATGCAAAAAAAAGAAATCATTAGATGGGCAACGCTCTGTTTAATCTGCGTTATGTTTTCCCGCCCTTTTTGTTAAAAAAAAAAAAAAAAAAAAAAAAAACGTCCTCATGTGTATGTGTGTGTGTGTGTGTGTGTGTGTGTGTGTGTGTGTGTGTGTGTAAATGGCTGCATTTACATAGCGCTTTACAATTTGTTCCTCACATTTTACCCATTCACTCAGACGTTCACACACCGATGGCGGAGGCAACCATGCAAGGTGCCAACCTACCTGCTCATCAGGAGCAATTAGGGGATAAGTGTCTTTAAACAAAGCACAATTGATGCAAACACAGACAACGTGTTGTAAATGCTAGTACAGTAACATCCACCCCCCTGCGTACTGTATCAGCCGCGCCGGGCGTGCCCGCTGGCCATAATGGGGGTTATCGCTTCTCGGCCTTTTGGCTAAGATCAAGTGTAGTATCTGTTCTTATCAGTTTAATATCTGATACGTCCCCTACCCGGGGACCATATATTAAATTGATTTTTGGAACAGGGAGATGGAATAGGGGCTTGCTCCGTCCACTCCACGCATCGGCCTGGTCTTGCAGTATCTCCAGGAACGGTGCACTCACTCCTCCTAACTTTGTCAAAGTAAATGTTTTGGTACGCTAATCTGCGATGGGTTAAAGGCAATGCAAAAAAAAAGAAATCATTAGATGGGCAACGCTCTGTTTAATCTGCGTTATGTTTTCCCGCCCTTTTTGTTAAAAAAAAAAAAAAAAACGTCCTCATGTGTATGTGTGTGTGTGTGTGTGTGTGTGTGTGTGTGTGTGTGTGTGTGTGTAAATGGCTGCATTTACATAGCGCTTTACAATTTGTTCCTCACATTTTACCCATTCACTCAGACGTTCACACACCGATGGCGGAGGCAACCATGCAAGGTGCCAACCTACCTGCTCATCAGGAGCAATTAGGGGATAAGTGTCTTTAAACAAAGCACAATTGATGCAAACACAGACAACGTGTTGTAAATGCTAGTACAGTAACATCCACCCCCCTGCGTACTGTATCAGCCGCGCCGGGCGTGCCCGCTGGCCATAATGGGGGTTATCGCTTCTCGGCCTTTTGGCTAAGATCAAGTGTAGTATCTGTTCTTATCAGTTTAATATCTGATACGTCCCCTACCCGGGGACCATATATTAAATTGATTTTTGGAACAGGGAGATGGAATAGGGGCTTGCTCCGTCCACTCCACGCATCGACCTGGTCTTGCAGTATCTCCAGGAACGGTGCACTAACTCCTCCTAACTTTGTCAAAGTAAATGTTTTGGTACGCTAATCTGCGATGGGTTAAAGGCAATGCAAAAAAAAAGAAATCATTAGATGGGCAACGCTCTGTTTAATCTGCGTTATGTTTTCCCGCCCTTTTTGTTAAAAAAAAAAAAAAAAAAAAAAAAAACGTCCTCATGTGTATGTGTGTGTGTGTGTGTGTGTGTGTGTGTGTGTGTAAATGGCTGCATTTACATAGCGCTTTACAATTTGTTCCTCACATTTTACCCATTCACTCAGACGTTCACACACCGATGGCGGAGGCAACCATGCAAGGTGCCAACCTACCTGCTCATCAGGAGCAATTAGGGGATAAGTGTCTTTAAACAAAGCACAATTGATGCAAACACAGACAACGTGTTGTAAATGCTAGTACAGTAACATCCACCCCCCTGCGTACTGTATCAGCCGCGCCGGGCGTGCCCGCTGGCCATAATGGGGGTTATCGCTTCTCGGCCTTTTGGCTAAGATCAAGTGTAGTATCTGTTCTTATCAGTTTAATATCTGATACGTCCCCTACCCGGGGACCATATATTAAATTGATTTTTGGAACAGGGAGATGGAATAGGGGCTTGCTCCGTCCACTCCACGCATCGACCTGGTCTTGCAGTATCTCCAGGAACGGTGCACTCACTCCTCCTAACTTTGTCAAAGTAAATGTTTTGGTACGCTAATCTGCGATGGGTTAAAGGCAATGCAAAAAAAAAGAAATCATTAGATGGGCAACGCTCTGTTTAATCTGCGTTATGTTTTCCCGCCCTTTTTGTTAAAAAAATAAAAAAAAAAAAAAAAAAACGTCCTCATGTGTATGTGTGTGTGTGTGTGTGTGTGTGTGTGTGTGTGTGTGTGTGTAAATGGCTGCATTTACATAGCGCTTTACAATTTGTTCCTCACATTTTACCCATTCACTCAGACGTTCACACACCGATGGCGGAGGCAACCATGCAAGGTGCCAACCTACCTGCTCATCAGGAGCAATTAGGGGATAAGTGTCTTTAAACAAAGCACAATTGATGCAAACACAGACAACGTGTTGTAAATGCTAGTACAGTAACATCCACCCCCCTGCGTACTGTATCAGCCGCGCCGGGCGTGCCCGCTGGCCATAATGGGGGTTATCGCTTCTCGGCCTTTTGGCTAAGATCAAGTGTAGTATCTGTTCTTATCAGTTTAATATCTGATACGTCCCCTACCCGGGGACCATATATTAAATTGATTTTTGGAACAGGGAGATGGAATAGGGGCTTGCTCCGTCCACTCCACGCATCGACCTGGTCTTGCAGTATCTCCAGGAACGGTGCACTCACTCCTCCTAACTTTGTCAAAGTAAATGTTTTGGTACGCTAATCTGCGATGGGTTAAAGGCAATGCAAAAAAAAAGAAATCATTAGATGGGCAACGCTCTGTTTAATCTGCGTTATGTTTTCCCGCCCTTTTTGTTAAAAAAAAAAAAAAAAAAAAAAAAAAACGTCCTCATGTGTATGTGTGTGTGTGTGTGTGTGTGTGTGTGTGTGTGTGTGTGTGTAAATGGCTGCATTTACATAGCGCTTTACAATTTGTTCCTCACATTTTACCCATTCACTCAGACGTTCACACACCGATGGCGGAGGCAACCATGCAAGGTGCCAACCTACCTGCTCATCAGGAGCAATTAGGGGATAAGTGTCTTTAAACAAAGCACAATTGATGCAAACACAGACAACGTGTTGTAAATGCTAGTACAGTAACATCCACCCCCCTGCGTACTGTATCAGCCGCGCCGGGCGTGCCCGCTGGCCATAATGGGGGTTATCGCTTCTCGGCCTTTTGGCTAAGATCAAGTGTAGTATCTGTTCTTATCAGTTTAATATCTGATACGTCCCCTACCCGGGGACCATATATTAAATTGATTTTTGGAACAGGGAGATGGAATAGGGGCTTGCTCCGTCCACTCCACGCATCGACCTGGTCTTGCAGTATCTCCAGGAACGGTGCACTAACTCCTCCTAACTTTGTCAAAGTAAATGTTTTGGTACGCTAATCTGCGATGGGTTAAAGGCAATGCAAAAAAAAAGAAATCATTAGATGGGCAACGCTCTGTTTAATCTGCGTTATGTTTTCCCGCCCTTTTTGTTAAAAAAAAAAAAAAAAAAAAAAAAAACGTCCTCATGTGTATGTGTGTGTGTGTGTGTGTGTGTGTGTGTGTAAATGGCTGCATTTACATAGCGCTTTACAATTTGTTCCTCACATTTTACCCATTCACTCAGACGTTCACACACCGATGGCGGAGGCAACCATGCAAGGTGCCAACCTACCTGCTCATCAGGAGCAATTAGGGGATAAGTGTCTTTAAACAAAGCACAATTGATGCAAACACAGACAACGTGTTGTAAATGCTAGTACAGTAACATCCACCCCCCTGCGTACTGTATCAGCCGCGCCGGGCGTGCCCGCTGGCCATAATGGGGGTTATCGCTTCTCGGCCTTTTGGCTAAGATCAAGTGTAGTATCTGTTCTTATCAGTTTAATATCTGATACGTCCCCTACCCGGGGACCATATATTAAATTGATTTTTGGAACAGGGAGATGGAATAGGGGCTTGCTCCGTCCACTCCACGCATCGACCTGGTCTTGCAGTATCTCCAGGAACGGTGCACTCACTCCTCCTAACTTTGTCAAAGTAAATGTTTTGGTACGCTAATCTGCGATGGGTTAAAGGCAATGCAAAAAAAAAGAAATCATTAGATGGGCAACGCTCTGTTTAATCTGCGTTATGTTTTCCCGCCCTTTTTGTTAAAAAAAAAAAAAAAAAAAAAAAAAACGTCCTCATGTGTATGTGTGTGTGTGTGTGTGTGTGTGTGTGTGTGTGTGTGTGTAAATGGCTGCATTTACATAGCGCTTTACAATTTGTTCCTCACATTTTACCCATTCACTCAGACGTTCACACACCGATGGCGGAGGCAACCATGCAAGGTGCCAACCTACCTGCTCATCAGGAGCAATTAGGGGATAAGTGTCTTTAAACAAAGCACAATTGATGCAAACACAGACAACGTGTTGTAAATGCTAGTACAGTAACATCCACCCCCCTGCGTACTGTATCAGCCGCGCCGGGCGTGCCCGCTGGCCATAATGGGGGTTATCGCTTCTCGGCCTTTTGGCTAAGATCAAGTGTAGTATCTGTTCTTATCAGTTTAATATCTGATACGTCCCCTACCCGGGGACCATATATTAAATTGATTTTTGGAACAGGGAGATGGAATAGGGGCTTGCTCCGTCCACTCCACGCATCGACCTGGTCTTGCAGTATCTCCAGGAACGGTGCACTCACTCCTCCTAACTTTGTCAAAGTAAATGTTTTGGTACGCTAATCTGCGATGGGTTAAAGGCAATGCAAAAAAAAAGAAATCATTAGATGGGCAACGCTCTGTTTAATCTGCGTTATGTTTTCCCGCCCTTTTTGTTAAAAAAAAAACGTCCGTGTGTGTGTGTGTGTGTGTGTGTGTGTGTGTGTGTGTAAATGGCTGCATTTACATAGCGCTTTACAATTTGTTCCTCACATTTTACCCATTCACTCAGACGTTCACACACCGATGGCGGAGGCAACCATGCAAGGTGCCAACCTACCTGCTCATCAGGAGCAATTAGGGGATAAGTGTCTTTAAACAAAGCACAATTGATGCAAACACAGACAACGTGTTGTAAATGCTAGTACAGTAACATCCACCCCCCTGCGTACTGTATCAGCCGCGCCGGGCGTGCCCGCTGGCCATAATGGGGGTTATCGCTTCTCGGCCTTTTGGCTAAGATCAAGTGTAGTATCTGTTCTTATCAGTTTAATATCTGATACGTCCCCTACCCGGGGACCATATATTAAATTGATTTTTGGAACAGGGAGATGGAATAGGGGCTTGCTCCGTCCACTCCACGCATCGACCTGGTCTTGCAGTATCTCCAGGAACGGTGCACTAACTCCTCCTAACTTTGTCAAAGTAAATGTTTTGGTACGCTAATCTGCGATGGGTTAAAGGCAATGCAAAAAAAAAGAAATCATTAGATGGGCAACGCTCTGTTTAATCTGCGTTATGTTTTCCCGCCCTTTTTGTTAAAAAAAAAAAAAAAAAAAAAAAAAACGTCCTCATGTGTATGTGTGTGTGTGTGTGTGTGTGTGTGTGTGTGTAAATGGCTGCATTTACATAGCGCTTTACAATTTGTTCCTCACATTTTACCCATTCACTCAGACGTTCACACACCGATGGCGGAGGCAACCATGCAAGGTGCCAACCTACCTGCTCATCAGGAGCAATTAGGGGATAAGTGTCTTTAAACAAAGCACAATTGATGCAAACACAGACAACGTGTTGTAAATGCTAGTACAGTAACATCCACCCCCCTGCGTACTGTATCAGCCGCGCCGGGCGTGCCCGCTGGCCATAATGGGGGTTATCGCTTCTCGGCCTTTTGGCTAAGATCAAGTGGATGACCGGTGTATGCTGTTCCTGGTTTTGTTTGCTTGTTTATTATTTTTCTCACATTTCCACAGTCGTGCGGTGTATGGGACTGGAAATTGAGTTTTTTTTATTGTTTGTGCTGGCTTCTCCCTACGATGGCCAGCACTCCACGGCAGTCGACCCCTAGGGCTGGGTTACGGTTTTCGGCGAGGTTCATATGGAAGGATGGAACGATGCCCATGTGGAACAGAGATGTGTTTGTGGATGGTGTCATCATGACTCAACTCAAGTTGAAGGCGGACGATATTTTTTGCATCCAGCACAATGCCCAGGAGAGGGGCTACGATGTTTCCTTCAGATCCAGTTTGGGGCTCCAGGGGGTTTTGGAGGACTGCAAGCGGATGGAGGCTGATGTCGGACCCCTCAGCCATTTCGAGGTGTTTTCTCTGGACAGGCTGAATTTTCGAGTTATCAATGTCACAATGTACAACCCGTACGTGATCGATAAGGAGGTGACTGATTTTTTGGCCCCCTACGCTGAGGTGATATCTGAGGTCCGGAGGATCAGAGACAGACGTGGGATCTGGACGGGGCGGAGGCAGGTGCAGGTGCTCCTAAAGGCTGTTCCCGGTGGCTGTGACGGGCTGGCTCATCCCCCAGCCTTCTTTTCCTTGGGGCCTGATAGGGGGTATTTGTTTTATAACAACCAGCCCCCTTTCTGCCGAAGGTGCCGGGTGGCAGGGCACTCTGATGGAAAGTGTGGGGAGGTGAGGTGCCACCATTGCAAGGAGGAGGGCCACATGGCTAAAGATTGTAAGGTTGGTAAGAAATGCCACAACTGCAGTTCCACCGACCACCTGGTGAGGGCCTGTCCCCAGGAGCGGCGGTATTCGTCAGTGGTGGTGATGGGGAAGGAGCTTGCACCGAAGACCGGAGAGGAGGAAGAAAGTGCACCAGTGGCACCAGCACCAGCACCAATAGAGGCGATTCCTGTGGAGAAGGACGCAGAGGCGGAGACGGTACTCCTGGTTGGCAACAAGACAGTTTCCCCTTTGTCTTCCGATGGAGAGGCGATGGACGAGGAGGAGGTGGTCGGTGGAGCCAGCGGAGCCAGTGGAGCCAGTGGAGCCAGAAAACGGAGGTTAAGGGTTAAAAGGACTACACCTGGGTCAGAAGGTATGGGGGCAGGGGAAATTACCGGTGGGGGCCCACAAAAAAAGGTAAGGGGAGGGAAGGGAGGTAGGGTGGCCCTCTTAGTGCAACAGGTCGGTGGGGAGCAGGGGGTTGGTGGGGGAGTGGGTTTGGCGGATGTTGAGGCTGAGGGGGAGGGGGTTTGTTTACCGGTTTCCCCTGTCCTGGACAGTATGGACAGTATGGACCCTTTTGAGACTCCAAGCCTTGGGGAAGGGTTACAGGTGGGAGCACCCAACACTTTGCCTGCTTCTTGGGATAAGGGGGAGGATGGGGAGGACAGTTAAAAGTGGGGGTAGGGGTATTATTGTGGGTTGGTTTTTTGTTTAATTTATTTTTATTATTGTCAATGGCTTTCACAGTGGGCACTTTTAATGCACGGGGGTTGAGGGGTTCTGTTAAGAGGAGGGGCTTTTTTGATTATGTTGCCTCACTCAGGCTTACCGTTTGTTTTGTTCAAGAGGTGCACTTACGGGATGGGAGGGATTGTGGTGTGTTTTCAAAGGAATGGGACAAGGGGGAATCGTTTTGGTCAGTGGGGGGGGTTCACTCATCTGGTGTGGGGATACTGTTTGGAAACCGGGAGGCAAGGGTGGTGGGTTCTTTTGTAATTGTGCAGGGGAGGGTTATGGGGGTTGATGTGAATATTGGGGTTTTGAAATTGAGGGTGGTGGTGGTGTACGGGCCACAGAGGGCGGGTGAAAGGAGTGCCATGATGGAGGCTTTAAGGCCTTTTTTTGCCACAAACAGGCAGATGGTGGTGGGGGGTGATTTTAATGTGGATCTGGGGAGGGTGGGTGATCCAAGTGCTGGGTGTGTGGGTTCTTTTTTTAAGGGGCAGGGGCTTGTGGATGGAGGGAAGGCACTTACCCCTCGAATAGATGGTCCCACATGGCGTAACTCCCGGGGGGTAGCCAGGCGTCTCGATTATGTGTTTTTTTCTCGGTCCTTGGTCCTATTGTCGGGCCGGGTGGTCCCTGTTTTTTTCTCTGACCATGATGGGCTCCTCTTTCGGGTCCGGTCTAGCGCTCCTGTTTTCGGCCCCGGGTACTGGAGGTTGAACTCCAGTGTCCTTGGCGAGGATGAGTTCTGCAGTAGCTTTGTCTCCTTTTTCCGGGGGCTCGAGGGACTTAGGGCTTTGTTTTCTGGTGTGGTGGAGTGGTGGGAGGGGGCTAAGGAGAGGATAAAGGGGTTTTGTATTATGTATTGTCAACGGAGGGCGAAGGAGGCGGGGAGGGAAGTGCTCCGTCTTCAACACCTCCTCGAGCTCGAGTACACTTTGGGTAACCTAGGTGGCGCTGTAGACCAGCGGGCTTGTGACTCCCTTAAGACAGAACTTAGGGATGTCTATGAGGATAAGGCCCGTGCTTACCTGACGCGGTCACGTCGTGAGTTCTTGGAGAAGAATGAGACGTGTTCCGCAGCCTTTTTCAGCAGCGTGAGGGCTGATAAGGGAAGGAAGGTGATATCGGGAGTTAGGGACAGTCAGGGTCAGGTGGTTACTGAGACAGGGGAGATGGTAAGGGTCGCAACCGATCACTTCCGCTCCTTCTTCTGTGAACGAGTGGTGGATGAGGAGCGAGCAGAGGCTTTTTTGCAGCTTGTGGCTCAGAGGGTACCGTCAGACCTGGCTGAGGCTTTGGAGGCCCCTCTCTCTCTCGAGGAATTGGAGGGTGCCCTTCGTAGAATGGGCAAGCGTAAGGTTCCGGGCATCGATGGCCTGCCGGCTGAGTTTTATCTCATGTTTTGGGATATTCTCGGCCCGGTGGTTCTCGAGGTCCTGACCGAGGTCCTCCGCACAGGGGCACTGGGAGGGTCAATGGCTAAGGGGGTGATCTCACTTCTGTTTAAGAAGGGGGACGCCTCTGACCTTAAGAACTGGCGGCCATTGACCATGCTGTGTGTTGATTACAAGCTTTTGGCTAAGGTTCTCACAGACCGTCTGTGCACAGCTCTCCCAGATGCGGTCCATGTGGATCAGACGTGTGGGGTGGCTGGGCGCTCGTTGAGATGGAATCTCCAGCTCATCAGAGACGTCATCGCTTGGGCAGAGGATCGGGACCTGCCACTTATGGTGGTGGGTCTTGATCAGGCCAAAGCCTTTGATAGGGTTCACTGGGGTTTTATGTTCAAAGTTTTAGAGAGAATAGGCTTAGGGCGGGTTTTTGTTGGGTGGCTGCGTACTCTGTACACAGCAGTGGGGAGCACGGTTTCTGTTAATGGGCACTTGGGGGAGTTTTTTGGGTTGCACGCAGGGGTAAGACAGGGGTGTCCGCTCTCTCCCCTGCTCTACGTCCTTTATATGGAGCCCCTGGCGGCGGCCATTAGGGCTGACCCGGGTGTGAAGGGTATCCTGGTACCAGGCAGCAGGGGCCTGAGGGTCAAGTTGTCGCAGTATGCGGATGATACCACACTGCTACTGGACAACGATGCGTGTCTGAGTCGGTCTTTGGAGATCTTCCAGGACTTTGGCCGGGTGTCTGGCGCGGAGCTCAACCGTGCTAAATCCTCGGTTAAGTTCTTTGGGCGGTGGAAGAGTAGGTCAGACGTACCAGGAGGGCTGTCGCTCTGTGAAGGGGCCCTGAGGATTCTTGGGGTCCTCTTTGAGGCAGCCCACAGTGCCACGGTCAACTGGACCAGGCGAATAGATGCAGTTCATAAAAAGTTTGCCCTCTGGAAGGCCAGGAGACTGACCTTTACGGGGAAGGTACTGGTTTTGAAGGTAGACGTGTTGCCGTCCCTCCTGTACCTGGCGTACATCTTTCCGATGCCGGCCAGCATGCGGAGGCCGCTCACTCGGCTTGTGTTTCGTTTCATGTGGGGGGGGAGTTATGAATACGTGGCGAGGGCACGCATGTTGGCTCCGGTGGGGGAAGGGGGGAGGGACGTGCCCCATTTCCCACTCAAGTTGGACTGCATTTTTGTTTCTTTTTTGCTCAAAGAATTGTCCTCTCCGGTAGTCCATCCATCTGGCTACTTCCTCCGGTTCTACTTTGCCTACCCGGCAAGGAGGGTCATGGCCTGGTCCAATTCGGCCCCCCGGGCGGAGCAGTTGCCGTGGCATTTTGGCCACGCGGCAAAGTGGCTGCGGGCTCATCCTGGGGTTTTGGAAGGGGATGTGGGGTTGGACCAGAAGAGGCTCTATGCCGAGGTGAGACAGGGAGTGACCGCGCCAGCTGTGGTGGGGATACCCGCTACAGTTTGGTTGTCGGTACAACTGCCTGGCCTGGACAATGGGCTCAAGGATTTAGGATGGCTGATGTTACACAGGAGTTTGCCGGTGCGTGAGATCATGCACCGGCATGGCTTGGCGAGATCCCCGGTGTGCCCCAGAGCTGGTTGCTTTGTGGACGAGACTATTAGACACGTCATGTGGGACTGTCCTTTTGCAGGGGTGGTGTGGGCTAGGGCATCTGTGTTGATTGGGAGGTTGGAGGGGAGTGTTGGGGTCACATGGGCAAGATTGGAGAGAGGGATTGGGAGAGCTGGGGGGGGGCGTAGGGGGCGTCTCCTGCAATGGCTGCTCATGGGCCTTTTTAAGAAGGGGCTGTGGGAGGCCAGACAGGCTCTGGTTAAAAAGGCGGTGGATTGGGGGGTGGAGGGGGTTGTTAGGAGAGTAGAGGGGGACGTAAAGGGAAGGATGCGGTGGGATGTGAAGAGGTGGGGACATCATGCTGCTAGGGAGAGATGGAAGGGGGGTTTAGGTTTGATGGAAGGGATGTAGTGGTTGCTTAGGATATTGACATATGGTTTTTTTTGTGGAGACCGGAAAGTGCATAAGTGGAAAATGGGGACATGGTTTTTTGTCTTGGATAGTGGGCTATTGTTTTGGGTGGGATAAAGGGAGGTTTTGGTTAACAGTGGGTGGTTTAATTTGGGGTTCATTTTCATTTTCAACTGTAACAGGGACAGCATACAATAAGGAACATAAAATGAAAATGTAGAAATGCAAATGTTCATGAAAGTTTTGTTTGGTTTAGTAGGGAAAGGTAAATTAAGAATGTGTGCACATGTATGGGTGTTTTAAATAGTATGATAGGAAGTCGTTTTGTAGTTTGTATGGTATAGGGACAGATAGGATGTGATAACATGTATATGATTATTTTTGATATAAAATTAAGAAAGAAGGTAAAAACTCCCCTCCCAGCTGGTTGGAGGGGAGGAGAAGCCCGATTTCACAAAAAAAAAAGAAAAAAAAAAAAAAAAAAATCTGTTCTTATCAGTTTAATATCTGATACGTCCCCTACCCGGGGACCATATATTAAATTGATTTTTGGAACAGGGAGATGGAATAGGGGCTTGCTCCGTCCACTCCACGCATCGACCTGGTCTTGCAGTATCTCCAGGAACGGTGCACTCACTCCTCCTAACTTTGTCAAAGTAAATGTTTTGGTACGCTAATCTGCGATGGGTTAAAGGCAATGCAAAAAAAAAGAAATCATTAGATGGGCAACGCTCTGTTTAATCTGCGTTATGTTTTCCCGCCCTTTTTGTTAAAAAAAAAAAAAAAAAAAAAAAAAACGTCCTCATGTGTATGTGTGTGTGTGTGTGTGTGTGTGTGTGTGTGTGTGTGTGTGTAAATGGCTGCATTTACATAGCGCTTTACAATTTGTTCCTCACATTTTACCCATTCACTCAGACGTTCACACACCGATGGCGGAGGCAACCATGCAAGGTGCCAACCTACCTGCTCATCAGGAGCAATTAGGGGATAAGTGTCTTTAAACAAAGCACAATTGATGCAAACACAGACAACGTGTTGTAAATGCTAGTACAGTAACATCCACCCCCCTGCGTACTGTATCAGCCGCGCCGGGCGTGCCCGCTGGCCATAATGGGGGTTATCGCTTCTCGGCCTTTTGGCTAAGATCAAGTGTAGTATCTGTTCTTATCAGTTTAATATCTGATACGTCCCCTACCCGGGGACCATATATTAAATTGATTTTTGGAACAGGGAGATGGAATAGGGGCTTGCTCCGTCCACTCCACGCATCGACCTGGTCTTGCAGTATCTCCAGGAACGGTGCACTAACTCCTCCTAACTTTGTCAAAGTAAATGTTTTGGTACGCTAATCTGCGATGGGTTAAAGGCAATGCAAAAAAAAAGAAATCATTAGATGGGCAACGCTCTGTTTAATCTGCGTTATGTTTTCCCGCCCTTTTTGTTAAAAAAAAAAAAAAAAAAAAAAAAAAACGTCCTCATGTGTATGTGTGTGTGTGTGTGTGTGTGTGTGTGTGTGTGTGTAAATGGCTGCATTTACATAGCGCTTTACAATTTGTTCCTCACATTTTACCCATTCACTCAGACGTTCACACACCGATGGCGGAGGCAACCATGCAAGGTGCCAACCTACCTGCTCATCAGGAGCAATTAGGGGATAAGTGTCTTTAAACAAAGCACAATTGATGCAAACACAGACAACGTGTTGTAAATGCTAGTACAGTAACATCCACCCCCCTGCGTACTGTATCAGCCGCGCCGGGCGTGCCCGCTGGCCATAATGGGGGTTATCGCTTCTCGGCCTTTTGGCTAAGATCAAGTGTAGTATCTGTTCTTATCAGTTTAATATCTGATACGTCCCCTACCCGGGGACCATATATTAAATTGATTTTTGGAACAGGGAGATGGAATAGGGGCTTGCTCCGTCCACTCCACGCATCGACCTGGTCTTGCAGTATCTCCAGGAACGGTGCACTCACTCCTCCTAACTTTGTCAAAGTAAATGTTTTGGTACGCTAATCTGCGATGGGTTAAAGGCAATGCAAAAAAAAAGAAATCATTAGATGGGCAACGCTCTGTTTAATCTGCGTTATGTTTTCCCGCCCTTTTTGTTAAAAAAAAAAAAAAAAAAAAAAAAACGTCCTCATGTGTATGTGTGTGTGTGTGTGTGTGTGTGTGTGTGTGTGTGTGTGTAAATGGCTGCATTTACATAGCGCTTTACAATTTGTTCCTCACATTTTACCCATTCACTCAGACGTTCACACACCGATGGCGGAGGCAACCATGCAAGGTGCCAACCTACCTGCTCATCAGGAGCAATTAGGGGATAAGTGTCTTTAAACAAAGCACAATTGATGCAAACACAGACAACGTGTTGTAAATGCTAGTACAGTAACATCCACCCCCCTGCGTACTGTATCAGCCGCGCCGGGCGTGCCCGCTGGCCATAATGGGGGTTATCGCTTCTCGGCCTTTTGGCTAAGATCAAGTGTAGTATCTGTTCTTATCAGTTTAATATCTGATACGTCCCCTACCCGGGGACCATATATTAAATTGATTTTTGGAACAGGGAGATGGAATAGGGGCTTGCTCCGTCCACTCCACGCATCGACCTGGTCTTGCAGTATCTCCAGGAACGGTGCACTCACTCCTCCTAACTTTGTCAAAGTAAATGTTTTGGTACGCTAATCTGCGATGGGTTAAAGGCAATGCAAAAAAAAAGAAATCATTAGATGGGCAACGCTCTGTTTAATCTGCGTTATGTTTTCCCGCCCTTTTTGTTAAAAAAAAAACGTCCGTGTGTGTGTGTGTGTGTGTGTGTGTGTGTGTGTGTGTAAATGGCTGCATTTACATAGCGCTTTACAATTTGTTCCTCACATTTTACCCATTCACTCAGACGTTCACACACCGATGGCGGAGGCAACCATGCAAGGTGCCAACCTACCTGCTCATCAGGAGCAATTAGGGGATAAGTGTCTTTAAACAAAGCACAATTGATGCAAACACAGACAACGTGTTGTAAATGCTAGTACAGTAACATCCACCCCCCTGCGTACTGTATCAGCCGCGCCGGGCGTGCCCGCTGGCCATAATGGGGGTTATCGCTTCTCGGCCTTTTGGCTAAGATCAAGTGTAGTATCTGTTCTTATCAGTTTAATATCTGATACGTCCCCTACCCGGGGACCATATATTAAATTGATTTTTGGAACAGGGAGATGGAATAGGGGCTTGCTCCGTCCACTCCACGCATCGACCTGGTCTTGCAGTATCTCCAGGAACGGTGCACTAACTCCTCCTAACTTTGTCAAAGTAAATGTTTTGGTACGCTAATCTGCGATGGGTTAAAGGCAATGCAAAAAAAAAGAAATCATTAGATGGGCAACGCTCTGTTTAATCTGCGTTATGTTTTCCCGCCCTTTTTGTTAAAAAAAAAAAAAAAAAAAAAAAAAACGTCCTCATGTGTATGTGTGTGTGTGTGTGTGTGTGTGTGTGTGTGTAAATGGCTGCATTTACATAGCGCTTTACAATTTGTTCCTCACATTTTACCCATTCACTCAGACGTTCACACACCGATGGCGGAGGCAACCATGCAAGGTGCCAACCTACCTGCTCATCAGGAGCAATTAGGGGATAAGTGTCTTTAAACAAAGCACAATTGATGCAAACACAGACAACGTGTTGTAAATGCTAGTACAGTAACATCCACCCCCCTGCGTACTGTATCAGCCGCGCCGGGCGTGCCCGCTGGCCATAATGGGGGTTATCGCTTCTCGGCCTTTTGGCTAAGATCAAGTGTAGTATCTGTTCTTATCAGTTTAATATCTGATACGTCCCCTACCCGGGGACCATATATTAAATTGATTTTTGGAACAGGGAGATGGAATAGGGGCTTGCTCCGTCCACTCCACGCATCGACCTGGTCTTGCAGTATCTCCAGGAACGGTGCACTCACTCCTCCTAACTTTGTCAAAGTAAATGTTTTGGTACGCTAATCTGCGATGGGTTAAAGGCAATGCAAAAAAAAAGAAATCATTAGATGGGCAACGCTCTGTTTAATCTGCGTTATGTTTTCCCGCCCTTTTTGTTAAAAAAAAAAAAAAAAAAAAAAAACGTCCTCATGTGTATGTGTGTGTGTGTGTGTGTGTGTGTGTGTGTGTGTGTGTGTAAATGGCTGCATTTACATAGCGCTTTACAATTTGTTCCTCACATTTTACCCATTCACTCAGACGTTCACACACCGATGGCGGAGGCAACCATGCAAGGTGCCAACCTACCTGCTCATCAGGAGCAATTAGGGGATAAGTGTCTTTAAACAAAGCACAATTGATGCAAACACAGACAACGTGTTGTAAATGCTAGTACAGTAACATCCACCCCCCTGCGTACTGTATCAGCCGCGCCGGGCGTGCCCGCTGGCCATAATGGGGGTTATCGCTTCTCGGCCTTTTGGCTAAGATCAAGTGTAGTATCTGTTCTTATCAGTTTAATATCTGATACGTCCCCTACCCGGGGACCATATATTAAATTGATTTTTGGAACAGGGAGATGGAATAGGGGCTTGCTCCGTCCACTCCACGCATCGACCTGGTCTTGCAGTATCTCCAGGAACGGTGCACTCACTCCTCCTAACTTTGTCAAAGTAAATGTTTTGGTACGCTAATCTGCGATGGGTTAAAGGCAATGCAAAAAAAAAGAAATCATTAGATGGGCAACGCTCTGTTTAATCTGCGTTATGTTTTCCCGCCCTTTTTGTTAAAAAAAAAAAAAAAAAAAAAAAAAAACGTCCTCATGTGTATGTGTGTGTGTGTGTGTGTGTGTGTGTGTGTGTGTGTAAATGGCTGCATTTACATAGCGCTTTACAATTTGTTCCTCACATTTTACCCATTCACTCAGACGTTCACACACCGATGGCGGAGGCAACCATGCAAGGTGCCAACCTACCTGCTCATCAGGAGCAATTAGGGGATAAGTGTCTTTAAACAAAGCACAATTGATGCAAACACAGACAACGTGTTGTAAATGCTAGTACAGTAACATCCACCCCCCTGCGTACTGTATCAGCCGCGCCGGGCGTGCCCGCTGGCCATAATGGGGGTTATCGCTTCTCGGCCTTTTGGCTAAGATCAAGTGTAGTATCTGTTCTTATCAGTTTAATATCTGATACGTCCCCTACCCGGGGACCATATATTAAATTGATTTTTGGAACAGGGAGATGGAATAGGGGCTTGCTCCGTCCACTCCACGCATCGACCTGGTCTTGCAGTATCTCCAGGAACGGTGCACTCACTCCTCCTAACTTTGTCAAAGTAAATGTTTTGGTACGCTAATCTGCGATGGGTTAAAGGCAATGCAAAAAAAAAGAAATCATTAGATGGGCAACGCTCTGTTTAATCTGCGTTATGTTTTCCCGCCCTTTTTGTTAAAAAAAAAACGTCCGTGTGTGTGTGTGTGTGTGTGTGTGTGTGTGTGTAAATGGCTGCATTTACATAGCGCTTTACAATTTGTTCCTCACATTTTACCCATTCACTCAGACGTTCACACACCGATGGCGGAGGCAACCATGCAAGGTGCCAACCTACCTGCTCATCAGGAGCAATTAGGGGATAAGTGTCTTTAAACAAAGCACAATTGATGCAAACACAGACAACGTGTTGTAAATGCTAGTACAGTAACATCCACCCCCCTGCGTACTGTATCAGCCGCGCCGGGCGTGCCCGCTGGCCATAATGGGGGTTATCGCTTCTCGGCCTTTTGGCTAAGATCAAGTGTAGTATCTGTTCTTATCAGTTTAATATCTGATACGTCCCCTACCCGGGGACCATATATTAAATTGATTTTTGGAACAGGGAGATGGAATAGGGGCTTGCTCCGTCCACTCCACGCATCGACCTGGTCTTGCAGTATCTCCAGGAACGGTGCACTCACTCCTCCTAACTTTGTCAAAGTAAATGTTTTGGTACGCTAATCTGCGATGGGTTAAAGGCAATGCAAAAAAAAAGAAATCATTAGATGGGCAACGCTCTGTTTAATCTGCGTTATGTTTTCCCGCCCTTTTTGTTAAAAAAAAAAAAAAAAAAAAAAAAAACGTCCTCATGTGTATGTGTGTGTGTGTGTGTGTGTGTGTGTGTGTGTGTGTGTAAATGGCTGCATTTACATAGCGCTTTACAATTTGTTCCTCACATTTTACCCATTCACTCAGACGTTCACACACCGATGGCGGAGGCAACCATGCAAGGTGCCAACCTACCTGCTCATCAGGAGCAATTAGGGGATAAGTGTCTTTAACCCTTAGAAGTCTAACCTAAATAGCTCCTCCTCCTGAGAATTTCCCCCTTTTTTTTTGTTACATAATATAAAATTACAGATTCATACCTTCAAAATAAGCCATCAATTGTCAAATTTGAGACGATAGTTTTCAATCAATGTCCTATCAAACATTCTGGTAAAATCCTAACACCTTTTCAGTATAGGACTTTGAACTAGATCCAAGTTCATTCAGCTATCTGATGAGAGAACTACACTCCCAGAATTCAATGTGATCATTGTCACTAGCACCATTTCACACCTGAGCAAAGGCCCAGTCATTCCTTTGTTATTCCAGTGAATGGACCCAGCAGGAGGCCTAGCCTGTGTGTGTTTCTGTGTGTGTGTGTGTCTGTGTCTGTATCTACAGTACTGTACCATATCAAAAAAAAATAAGCAAACTAGACTAGATGTAAATGTAATGTGTAAATGTGTAAATGTAAATGTGTGTGTGTGTCTGTCTGTCTGTGTATGTGTGTGTGTGTATGTGTGTGTGTGTGTCTGTGAAACATGTCTTGTACTCATTTACCTCACTAAATACATACTAAATGTGTAACTGTAGATTTCAAGAGAGAGAGAGAGAGAGAGAGAGAGAGCGACATTTATAATAATTATATTATTAGTTTTTTTACACACACACACTAATAACATGATCATAACCAGAGAAAACAAGACCAAAGACAACTGGAATAGAATATCACACAAGGAAGGTGGCGCATGCATAGAAGCTGGTCTACTTTGGGGGAAAAGGCATTTTTCTATCACTAAATATGGAGTACTCCCCATTCAAAGAGATAGGGCACAGATCTTGTTCATCTTGTTAGTCCCTGTTATCAACAATGAAGCAGAGTGAACCATCTTCTCTCTAGACAGACTTTGGTAGTACCCTCTTGTAAGACCTTCTGGTGTATAAGATTTCAGACACACATCCAACTCCCAACATACTAACCGACATACTGTCATCCATGAAAGTGTAAGAATAGGACCTTTGAGGGAAGATGCCTCTCCTGTTTTGGGGTAATACGCCCCCCACAGACATCTAATGATTTTGAATAGACTAAGCCTAGCTAGTAGCTAATGTTAGATTTCTGAGAAAGTAAACTATCATCTAACAAAATAACACAATAGCTATGCTAAGAACTGTATTACATCGGTTTAAAAAGTATTATAATGATAAAACAATTGCTAGCACTATTATATTGCTATAGCATCGCAATAGCTTGAATTTCTTCACCTCCTGGGGTAAAAAAAGATAGTGAGAAGGCTTTTGATAAAACTGAACTCTTTTACATGATGCATTTAGCGAATGAGACAGTATTAGTTATTTTGTTAAGCTTGTTGATATATTACATTACAATATTTTACATTTCGTTCCATAATAGCAAAGCTGTAGTCTGATTTACCATCTAAATGTGTTTACTTAAGTGTACATATTATATGAATATTCAAATGATATATATTTTGAAAACACACACACACACACACACACACACACACACACACACACACACACACACACACACACACACACACACACACACACACACACACACACACACACACAAAACACACACACATACACACCTTAAATGTCAGGCACATGGACAGTGGACTATGAGGTGTAATGCACAGTGAGCCTTTAGATATGTTGTGGTCTTTATAGAGCTGGATCAGGACTGAGCAGCCAGAATGGATGGCTTTTCCATGAAAACCCAGCCGATTCTCTTACAGAAGGTAGGCTGCCTTGATGGAAACAGACATGTGGGTTGTTAGAAACTGCACTGGGCCAAATGGGCATCAGGATCTACCAGATTATTAACACTTGTGACACGACAGCCTCCAATATATCAGATATTTTGAGAAATGCGAGTTATGTGCTTGTTATTACCAATTCAGATATAATTGTGTATCACAATATCATGATTTCATCACGTTATGTTCCATCATGAATGATCTGAGGAGAATTAACTGAATTGCCCAATTAGCAACACCCCAACAAATAGTCTAACCTAAATAGCTCCTCCTCCTGAGAATTTCCCCCTTTTTTTTGTTACATAATATAAAATTACAGATTCATACCTTCAAAATAAGCCATCAATTGTCAAATTTGAGACGATAGTTTTCAATCAATGTCCTATCAAACATTCTGGTACAGTCATTACAAATTTGCCATAGAAACTGTGCATTGGGGGAGGTTGGGTAGGTGGGGTGGGGCTGTACATTGGAGGTGGGGGGGTTGGGTAGGGGGGGGGACACACTGTACATTGGAGTACTGACATACATTTGACATGGAAACTGTACATTGGAGGAGGTTGGGTAGGTGGGGTGGGGTTGGGTGGGGCTGTACATTGGAATAGCCATGCTTGGTCTTTATTGTACAACTGGGTTAGGACATTTGTAGGGGCCAGTTTTGAATTGCAGTCTCCCGTAGGTGTTCTTTGAGAGTGTTTTTGAAGGTGGGTAGTGATTTACATTCCTTTACAGCTTTGGGTAGGGCGTTCCACATTGTTGTGGCATAATTGCGAAACGTGTTTAGTCCCTTGTTTGAGCCGAATCTGGGTTTTACATGATTTGTGATTTACATGACTCAGACCGGGAGTAGTCTCAGAGAGGGAGATACAGAGGAGAGATGGAGGGAGAGAGAGGGAGATAGGGAGATATAGATAGAGAGAGGGAGAGAGAGAGGGAGAGAGATATATATAGGTTAGAAAGCAACCTGGGTTCTCAGACAGACAGACAGACAGACAGACAGACAGACAGACAGACAGACAGACAGACAGACAGACAGACAGACAGACAGAGAGAGAGAGAGAGAGAGAGAGAGAGAGAGAGAGAGAGAGAGAGAGAGGCGACGTCATCTTTCCTTCACAAAGCGCATCGAACGCTGTCAACTAAAGCACCGTGTTTACTACAGCGCGGGTGCATGCGTAAGCTGTCAACTAGCGAGATGCGTTGTACTTGTTACAGAGCTGGTTACAGAGCTGGTCCACACTGCTATTATGAAATGACCCGAAATGTATGTAATTTTGTCAACTAAAGCGGTCCGTGTTTAATAATAATAATAATAATGACTTGGATTTATATAGCGCGACAGCGCGGATGAGCAAACTCGTCACACAGCAGCCAGTGATCATTCATACCTCGTATACACAGACGCACTCTGCCATACAGTAGTTAATGTTAAATAAAGCCCATTTGAATTGAGAGAGAGCGAGAGTGTGTGTATGTGTATGTAAGCTTTTTTTTTTTTATCTGAGAGAATGTCCGCGAATGTCCTCAGACTCCTCACGCAGGAGAGGAGAAACGACTGCAAAAAGTCGAGTCCCGTGGATATTATTGCAACAGATAATTCATACATTATTATGTTTAGAATTTGGATGGGGGGGTAGGCTCTGATACCAGTCTCACGCCTCTGCGGGGGTGTAAGTGTAACACCTATTCACAGCGCACACGCCGCTATTGTGTGTGTGCGCGCGTCCATGTATGTGCGTTTCGTGACGCGATTGTAGTTCTTATCGCAAATGGAGATTATTACAATCATGCCATCTAGCAAGAATTAAACGTATTTACAATTCGTATTAGGTTTAGCAAGTTGGGGGACGTATACCTTACATGTCAAAGCACTAGAAATGGCAATTTTTCTATTTTTATCGATTTCTGAAAAGATGTCCTTTTTGAGCATTTAAGAG
Source organism: Notolepis coatsorum (assembly GCF_963971535.1). NCBI lineage: Eukaryota > Metazoa > Chordata > Actinopteri > Aulopiformes > Paralepididae > Notolepis > Notolepis coatsorum. The sequence goes on from NW_028174865.1 coordinate 928,305, forward strand.
GGATTCTAATTTCTTTTGTTGTCCGCCGACGGGTTCAAAGCTCCAGCGTGACCCCTAAGGGTTAAAGGCAATGCAAAAAAAAAGAAATCATTAGATGGGCAACGCTCTGTTTAATCTGCGTTATGTTTTCCCGCCCTTTTTGTTAAAAAAAAAAAAAAAAAAAAAAAAAAACGTCCTCATGTGTATGTGTGTGTGTGTGTGTGTGTGTGTGTGTGTGTGTGTGTAAATGGCTGCATTTACATAGCGCTTTACAATTTGTTCCTCACATTTTACCCATTCACTCAGACGTTCACACACCGATGGCGGAGGCAACCATGCAAGGTGCCAACCTACCTGCTCATCAGGAGCAATTAGGGGATAAGTGTCTTTAAACAAAGCACAATTGATGCAAACACAGACAACGTGTTGTAAATGCTAGTACAGTAACATCCACCCCCCTGCGTACTGTATCAGCCGCGCCGGGCGTGCCCGCTGGCCATAATGGGGGTTATCGCTTCTCTGCCTTTTGGCTAAGATCAAGTGTAGTATCTGTTCTTATCAGTTTAATATCTGATACGTCCCCTACCCGGGGACCATATATTAAATTGATTTTTGGAACAGGGAGATGGAATAGGGGCTTGCTCCGTCCACTCCACGCATCGACCTGGTCTTGCAGTATCTCCAGGAACGGTGCACTCACTCCTCCTAACTTTGTCAAAGTAAATGTTTTGGTACGCTAATCTGCGATGGGTTAAAGGCAATGCAAAAAAAAAGAAATCATTAGATGGGCAATGCTCAGTTTAATCTGCGTTATGTTTTCCCGCCCTTTTTGTTAAAAAAAAAAACGTCCGTGTGTGTGTGTGTGTGTGTGTGTGTGTGTAAATGGCTGCATTTACATAGCGCTTTACAATTTGTTCCTCACATTTTACCCATTCACTCAGACGTTCACACACCGATGGCGGAGGCAACCATGCAAGGTGCCAACCTACCTGCTCATCAGGAGCAATTAGGGGATAAGTGTCTTTAAACAAAGCACAATTGATGCAAACACAGACAACGTGTTGTAAATGCTAGTACAGTAACATCCACCCCCCTGCGTCCTGTATCAGCCGCGCCGGGCGTGCCCGCTGGCCATAATGGGGGTTATCGCTTCTCGGCCTTTGGCTAAGATCAAGTGGATGACCGGTGTATGCTGTTCCTGGTTTTGTTTGCTTGTTTATTATTTTTCTCACATTTCCACAGTCGTGCGGTGTATGGGACTGGAAATTGAGTTTTTTTTTATTGTTTGTGCTGGCTTCTCCCTACGATGGCCAGCACTCCACGGCAGTCGACCCCTAGGGCTGGGTTACGGTTTTCGGCGAGGTTCATATGGAAGGATGGAACGATGCCCATGTGGAACAGAGATGTGTTTGTGGATGGTGTCATCATGACTCAACTCAAGTTGAAGGCGGACGATATTTTTTGCATCCAGCACAATGCCCAGGAGAGGGGCTACGATGTTTCCTTCAGATCCAGTTTGGGGCTCCAGGGGGTTTTGGAGGACTGCAAGCGGATGGAGGCTGATGTCGGACCCCTCAGCCATTTCGAGGTGTTTTCTCTGGACAGGCTGAATTTTCGAGTTATCAATGTCACAATGTACAACCCGTACGTGATCGATAAGGAGGTGACTGATTTTTTGGCCCCCTACGCTGAGGTGATATCTGAGGTCCGGAGGATCAGAGACAGACGTGGGATCTGGACGGGGCGGAGGCAGGTGCAGGTGCTCCTAAAGGCTGTTCCCGGTGGCTGTGACGGGCTGGCTCATCCCCCAGCCTTCTTTTCCTTGGGGCCTGATAGGGGGTATTTGTTTTATAACAACCAGCCCCCTTTCTGCCGAAGGTGCCGGGTGGCAGGGCACTCTGATGGAAAGTGTGGGGAGGTGAGGTGCCACCATTGCAAGGAGGAGGGCCACATGGCTAAAGATTGTAAGGTTGGTAAGAAATGCCACAACTGCAGTTCCACCGACCACCTGGTGAGGGCCTGTCCCCAGGAGCGGCGGTATTCGTCAGTGGTGGTGATGGGGAAGGAGCTTGCACCGAAGACCGGAGAGGAGGAAGAAAGTGCACCAGTGGCACCAGCACCAGCACCAATAGAGGCGATTCCTGTGGAGAAGGACGCAGAGGCGGAGACGGTACTCCTGGTTGGCAACAAGACAGTTTCCCCTTTGTCTTCCGATGGAGAGGCGATGGACGAGGAGGAGGTGGTCGGTGGAGCCAGCGGAGCCAGTGGAGCCAGTGGAGCCAGAAAACGGAGGTTAAGGGTTAAAAGGACTACACCTGGGTCAGAAGGTATGGGGGCAGGGGAAATTACCGGTGGGGGCCCACAAAAAAAGGTAAGGGGAGGGAAGGGAGGTAGGGTGGCCCTCTTAGTGCAACAGGTCGGTGGGGAGCAGGGGGTTGGTGGGGGAGTGGGTTTGGCGGATGTTGAGGCTGAGGGGGAGGGGGTTTGTTTACCGGTTTCCCCTGTCCTGGACAGTATGGACAGTATGGACCCTTTTGAGACTCCAAGCCTTGGGGAAGGGTTACAGGTGGGAGCACCCAATACTTTGCCTGCTTCTTGGGATAAGGGGGAGGATGGGGAGGACAGTTAAAAGTGGGGGTAGGGGTATTATTGTGGGTTGGTTTTTTGTTTAATTTAATTTTATTATTGTCAATGGCTTTCACAGTGGGCACTTTTAATGCACGGGGGTTGAGGGGTTCTGTTAAGAGGAGGGGCTTTTTTGATTATGTTGCCTCACTCAGGCTTACCGTTTGTTTTGTTCAAGAGGTGCACTTACGGGATGGGAGGGATTGTGGTGTGTTTTCAAAGGAATGGGACAAGGGGGAATCGTTTTGGTCAGTGGGGGGGGTTCACTCATCTGGTGTGGGGATACTGTTTGGAAACCGGGAGGCAAGGGTGGTGGGTTCTTTTGTAATTGTGCAGGGGAGGGTTATGGGGGTTGATGTGAATATTGGGGTTTTGAAATTGAGGGTGGTGGTGGTGTACGGGCCACAGAGGGCGGGTGAAAGGAGTGCCATGATGGAGGCTTTAAGGCCTTTTTTTGCCACAAACAGGCAGATGGTGGTGGGGGGTGATTTTAATGTGGATCTGGGGAGGGTGGGTGATCCAAGTGCTGGGTGTGTGGGTTCTTTTTTTAAGGGGCAGGGGCTTGTGGATGGAGGGAAGGCACTTACCCCTCGAATAGATGGTCCCACATGGCGTAACTCCCGGGGGGTAGCCAGGCGTCTCGATTATGTGTTTTTTTCTCGGTCCTTGGTCCTATTGTCGGGCCGGGTGGTCCCTGTTTTTTTCTCTGACCATGATGGGCTCCTCTTTCGGGTCCGGTCTAGCGCTCCTGTTTTCGGCCCCGGGTACTGGAGGTTGAACTCCAGTGTCCTTGGCGAGGATGAGTTCTGCAGTAGCTTTGTCTCCTTTTTCCGGGGGCTCGAGGGACTTAGGGCTTTGTTTTCTGGTGTGGTGGAGTGGTGGGAGGGGGCTAAGGAGAGGATAAAGGGGTTTTGTATTATGTATTGTCAACGGAGGGCGAAGGAGGCGGGGAGGGAAGTGCTCCGTCTTCAACACCTCCTCGAGCTCGAGTACACTTTGGGTAACCTAGGTGGCGCTGTAGACCAGCGGGCTTGTGACTCCCTTAAGACAGAACTTAGGGATGTCTATGAGGATAAGGCCCGTGCTTACCTGACGCAGTCACGTCGTGAGTTCTTGGAGAAGAATGAGACGTGTTCCGCAGCCTTTTTCAGCAGCGTGAGGGCTGATAAGGGAAGGAAGGTGATATCGGGAGTTAGGGACAGTCAGGGTCAGGTGGTTACTGAGACAGGGGAGATGGTAAGGGTCGCAACCGATCACTTCCGCTCCTTCTTCTGTGAACGAGTGGTGGATGAGGAGCGAGCAGAGGCTTTTTTGCAGCTTGTGGCTCAGAGGGTACCGTCAGACCTGGCTGAGGCTTTGGAGGCCCCTCTCTCTCTCGAGGAATTGGAGGGTGCCCTTCGTAGAATGGGCAAGCGTAAGGTTCCGGGCATCGATGGCCTGCCGGCTGAGTTTTATCTCATGTTTTGGGATATTCTCGGCCCGGTGGTTCTCGAGGTCCTGACCGAGGTCCTCCGCACAGGGGCACTGGGAGGGTCAATGGCTAAGGGGGTGATCTCACTTCTGTTTAAGAAGGGGGACGCCTCTGACCTTAAGAACTGGCGGCCATTGACCATGCTGTGTGTTGATTACAAGCTTTTGGCTAAGGTTCTCACAGACCGTCTGTGCACAGCTCTCCCAGATGCGGTCCATGTGGATCAGACGTGTGGGGTGGCTGGGCGCTCGTTGAGATGGAATCTCCAGCTCATCAGAGACGTCATCGCTTGGGCAGAGGATCGGGACCTGCCACTTATGGTGGTGGGTCTTGATCAGGCCAAAGCCTTTGATAGGGTTCACTGGGGTTTTATGTTCAAAGTTTTAGAGAGAATAGGCTTAGGGCGGGTTTTTGTTGGGTGGCTGCGTACTCTGTACACAGCAGTGGGGAGCACGGTTTCTGTTAATGGGCACTTGGGGGAGTTTTTTGGGTTGCACGCAGGGGTAAGACAGGGGTGTCCGCTCTCTCCCCTGCTCTACGTTCTTTATATGGAGCCCCTGGCGGCGGCCATTAGGGCTGACCCGGGTGTGAAGGGTATCCTGGTACCAGGCAGCAGGGGCCTGAGGGTCAAGTTGTCGCAGTATGCGGATGATACCACACTGCTACTGGACAACGATGCGTGTCTGAGTCGGTCTTTGGAGATCTTCCAGGACTTTGGCCGGGTGTCTGGCGCGGAGCTCAACCGTGCTAAATCCTCGGTTAAGTTCTTTGGGCGGTGGAAGAGTAGGTCAGACGTACCAGGAGGGCTGTCGCTCTGTGAAGGGGCCCTGAGGATTCTTGGGGTCCTCTTTGAGGCAGCCCACAGTGCCACGGTCAACTGGACCAGGCGAATAGATGCAGTTCATAAAAAGTTTGCCCTCTGGAAGGCCAGGAGACTGACCTTTACGGGGAAGGTACTGGTTTTGAAGGTAGACGTGTTGCCGTCCCTCCTGTACCTGGCGTACATCTTTCCGATGCCGGCCAGCATGCGGAGGCCGCTCACTCGGCTTGTGTTTCGTTTCATGTGGGGGGGGAGTTATGAATACGTGGCGAGGGCACGCATGTTGGCTCCGGTGGGGGAAGGGGGGAGGGACGTGCCCCATTTCCCACTCAAGTTGGACTGCATTTTTGTTTCTTTTTTGCTCAAAGAATTGTCCTCTCCGGTAGTCCATCCATCTGGCTACTTCCTCCGGTTCTACTTTGCCTACCCGGCAAGGAGGGTCATGGCCTGGTCCAATTCGGCCCCCCGGGCGGAGCAGTTGCCGTGGCATTTTGGCCACGCGGCAAAGTGGCTGCGGGCTCATCCTGGGGTTTTGGAAGGGGATGTGGGGTTGGACCAGAAGAGGCTCTATGCCGAGGTGAGACAGGGAGTGACCGCGCCAGCTGTGGTGGGGATACCCGCTACAGTTTGGTTGTCGGTACAACTGCCTGGCCTGGACAATGGGCTCAAGGATTTAGGATGGCTGATGTTACACAGGAGTTTGCCGGTGCGTGAGATCATGCACCGGCATGGCTTGGCGAGATCCCCGGTGTGCCCCAGAGCTGGTTGCTTTGTGGACGAGACTATTAGACACGTCATGTGGGACTGTCCTTTTGCAGGGGTGGTGTGGGCTAGGGCATCTGTGTTGATTGGGAGGTTGGAGGGGAGTGTTGGGGTCACATGGGCAAGATTGGAGAGAGGGATTGGGAGAGCTGGGGGGGGGCGTAGGGGGCGTCTCCTGCAATGGCTGCTCATGGGCCTTTTTAAGAAGGGGCTGTGGGAGGCCAGACAGGCTCTGGTTAAAAAGGCGGTGGATTGGGGGGTGGAGGGGGTTGTTAGGAGAGTAGAGGGGGACGTAAAGGGAAGGATGCGGTGGGATGTGAAGAGGTGGGGACATCATGCTGCTAGGGAGAGATGGAAGGGGGGTTTAGGTTTGATGGAAGGGATGTAGTGGTTGCTTAGGATATTGACATATGGTTTTTTTTGTGGAGACCGGAAAGTGCATAAGTGGAAAATGGGGACATGGTTTTTTGTCTTGGATAGTGGGCTATTGTTTTGGGTGGGATAAAGGGAGGTTTTGGTTAACAGTGGGTGGTTTAATTTGGGGTTCATTTTCATTTTCAACTGTAACAGGGACAGCATACAATAAGGAACATAAAATGAAAATGTAGAAATGCAAATGTTCAGGAAAGTTTTGTTTGGATTAGTAGGGAAAGGTAAATTAAGAATGTGTGCACATGTATGGGTGTTTTAAATAGTATGATAGGAAGTCGTTTTGTAGTTTGTATGGTATAGGGACAGATAGGATGTGATAACATGTATATGATTATTTTTGATATAAAATTAAGAAAGAAGGTAAAAACTCCCCTCCCAGCTGGTTGGAGGGGAGGAGAAGCCCGATTTCACAAAAAAAAAAAAAAAAAAAAAATCTGTTCTTATCAGTTTAATATCTGATACGTCCCCTACCCGGGGACCATATATTAAATTGATTTTTGGAACAGGGAGATGGAATAGGGGCTTGCTCCGTCCACTCCACGCATCGACCTGGTCTTGCAGTATCTCCAGGAACGGTGCACTCACTCCTCCTAACTTTGTCAAAGTAAATGTTTTGGTACGCTAATCTGCGATGGGTTAAAGGCAATGCAAAAAAAAAGAAATCATTAGATGGGCAACGCTCTGTTTAATCTGCGTTATGTTTTCCCGCCCTTTTTGTTAAAAAAAAAAAAAAAAAAAAAAAAACGTCCTCATGTGTATGTGTGTGTGTGTGTGTGTGTGTGTGTGTGTGTGTGTAAATGGCTGCATTTACATAGCGCTTTACAATTTGTTCCTCACATTTTACCCATTCACTCAGACGTTCACACACCGATGGCGGAGGCAACCATGCAAGGTGCCAACCTACCTGCTCATCAGGAGCAATTAGGGGATAAGTGTCTTTAAACAAAGCACAATTGATGCAAACACAGACAACGTGTTGTAAATGCTAGTACAGTAACATCCACCCCCCTGCGTACTGTATCAGCCGCGCCGGGCGTGCCCACTGGCCATAATGGGGGTTATCGCTTCTCGGCCTTTTGGCTAAGATCAAGTGTAGTATCTGTTCTTATCAGTTTAATATCTGATACGTCCCCTACCCGGGGACCATATATTAAATTGATTTTTGGAACAGGGAGATGGAATAGGGGCTTGCTCCGTCCACTCCACGCATCGACCTGGTCTTGCAGTATCTCCAGGAACGGTGCACTCACTCCTCCTAACTTTGTCAAAGTAAATGTTTTGGTACGCTAATCTGCGATGGGTTAAAGGCAATGCAAAAAAAAAGAAATCATTAGATGGGCAATGCTCAGTTTAATCTGCGTTATGTTTTCCCGCCCTTTTTGTTAAAAAAAAAAACGTCCGTGTGTGTGTGTGTGTGTGTGTGTGTGTGTGTGTGTGTGTGTGTGTGTGTAAATGGCTGCATTTACATAGCGCTTTACAATTTGTTCCTCACATTTTACCCATTCACTCAGACGTTCACACACCGATGGCGGAGGCAACCATGCAAGGTGCCAACCTACCTGCTCATCAGGAGCAATTAGGGGATAAGTGTCTTTAAACAAAGCACAATTGATGCAAACACAGACAACGTGTTGTAAATGCTAGTACAGTAACATCCACCCCCCTGCGTCCTGTATCAGCCGCGCCGGGCGTGCCCGCTGGCCATAATGGGGGTTATCGCTTCTCGGCCTTTTGGCTAAGATCAAGTGTAGTATCTGTTCTTATCAGTTTAATATCTGATACGTCCCCTACCCGGGGACCATATATTAAATTGATTTTTGGAACAGAGAGATGGAATAGGGGCTTGCTCCGTCCACTCCACGCATCGACCTGGTCTTGCAGTATCTCCAGGAACGGTGCACTCACTCCTCCTAACTTTGTCAAAGTAAATGTTTTGGTACGCTAATCTGCGATGGGTTAAAGGCAATGCAAAAAAAAAGAAATCATTAGATGGGCAATGCTCAGTTTAATCTGCGTTATGTTTTCCCGCCCTTTTTGTTAAAAAAAAAAACGTCCGTGTGTGTGTGTGTGTGTGTGTGTGTGTGTGTGTGTGTAAATGGCTGCATTTACATAGCGCTTTACAATTTGTTCCTCACATTTTACCCATTCACTCAGACGTTCACACACCGATGGCGGAGGCAACCATGCAAGGTGCCAACCTACCTGCTCATCAGGAGCAATTAGGGGATAAGTGTCTTTAAACAAAGCACAATTGATGCAAACACAGACAACGTGTTGTAAATGCTAGTACAGTAACATCCACCCCCCTGCGTACTGTATCAGCCGCGCCGGGCGTGCCCACTGGCCATAATGGGGGTTATCGCTTCTCGGCCTTTTGGCTAAGATCAAGTGTAGTATCTGTTCTTATCAGTTTAATATCTGATACGTCCCCTACCCGGGGACCATATATTAAATTGATTTTTGGAACAGGGAGATGGAATAGGGGCTTGCTCCGTCCACTCCACTCATCGACCTGGTCTTGCAGTATCTCCAGGAACGGTGCACTCACTCCTCCTAACTTTGTCAAAGTAAATGTTTTGGTACGCTAATCTGCGATGGGTTAAAGGCAATGCAAAAAAAAAGAAATCATTAGATGGGCAATGCTCAGTTTAATCTGCGTTATGTTTTCCCGCCCTTTTTGTTAAAAAAAAAAACGTCCGTGTGTGTGTGTGTGTGTGTGTGTGTGTGTGTGTGTGTGTGTGTGTAAATGGCTGCATTTACATAGCGCTTTACAATTTGTTCCTCACATTTTACCCATTCACTCAGACGTTCACACACCGATGGCGGAGGCAACCATGCAAGGTGCCAACCTACCTGCTCATCAGGAGCAATTAGGGGATAAGTGTCTTTAAACAAAGCACAATTGATGCAAACACAGACAACGTGTTGTAAATGCTAGTACAGTAACATCCACCCCCCTGCGTCCTGTATCAGCCGCGCCGGGCGTGCCCGCTGGCCATAATGGGGGTTATCGCTTCTCGGCCTTTTGGCTAAGATCAAGTGTAGTATCTGTTCTTATCAGTTTAATATCTGATACGTCCCCTACCCGGGGACCATATATTAAATTGATTTTTGGAACAGGGAGATGGAATAGGGGCTTGCTCCGTCCACTCCACGCATCGACCTGGTCTTGCAGTATCTCCAGGAACGGTGCACTCACTCCTCCTAACTTTGTCAAAGTAAATGTTTTGGTACGCTAATCTGCGATGGGTTAAAGGCAATGCAAAAAAAAAGAAATCATTAGATGGGCAACGCTCTGTTTAATCTGCGTTATGTTTTCCCGCCCTTTTTGTTAAAAAAAAAAAAAAAAAAAAAAAAACGTCCTCATGTGTATGTGTGTGTGTGTGTGTGTGTGTGTGTGTGTGTAAATGGCTGCATTTACATAGCGCTTTACAATTTGTTCCTCACATTTTACCCATTCACTCAGACGTTCACACACCGATGGCGGAGGCAACCATGCAAGGTGCCAACCTACCTGCTCATCAGGAGCAATTAGGGGATAAGTGTCTTTAAACAAAGCACAATTGATGCAAACACAGACAACGTGTTGTAAATGCTAGTACAGTAACATCCACCCCCCTGCGTCCTGTATCAGCCGCGCCGGGCGTGCCCGCTGGCCATAATGGGGGTTATCGCTTCTCGGCCTTTTGGCTAAGATCAAGTGTAGTATCTGTTCTTATCAGTTTAATATCTGATACGTCCCCTACCCGGGGACCATATATTAAATTGATTTTTGGAACAGGGAGATGGAATAGGGGCTTGCTCCGTCCACTCCACGCATCGACCTGGTCTTGCAGTATCTCCAGGAACGGTGCACTCACTCCTCCTAACTTTGTCAAAGTAAATGTTTTGGTACGCTAATCTGCGATGGGTTAAAGGCAATGCAAAAAAAAAGAAATCATTAGATGGGCAACGCTCTGTTTAATCTGCGTTATGTTTTCCCGCCCTTTTTGTTAAAAAAAAAAAAAAAAAAAAAAAAACGTCCTCATGTGTATGTGTGTGTGTGTGTGTGTGTGTGTGTGTGTGTGTGTAAATGGCTGCATTTACATAGCGCTTTACAATTTGTTCCTCACATTTTACCCATTCACTCAGACGTTCACACACCGATGGCGGAGGCAACCATGCAAGGTGCCAACCTACCTGCTCATCAGGAGCAATTAGGGGATAAGTGTCTTTAAACAAAGCACAATTGATGCAAACACAGACAACGTGTTGTAAATGCTAGTACAGTAACATCCACCCCCCTGCGTACTGTATCAGCCGCGCCGGGCGTGCCCGCTGGCCATAATGGGGGTTATCGCTTCTCGGCCTTTTGGCTAAGATCAAGTGTAGTATCTGTTCTTATCAGTTTAATATCTGATACGTCCCCTACCCGGGGACCATATATTAAATTGATTTTTGGAACAGGGAGATGGAATAGGGGCTTGCTCCGTCCACTCCACGCATCGACCTGGTCTTGCAGTATCTCCAGGAACGGTGCACTCACTCCTCCTAACTTTGTCAAAGTAAATGTTTTGGTACGCTAATCTGCGATGGGTTAAAGGCAATGCAAAAAAAAAGAAATCATTAGATGGGCAATGCTCAGTTTAATCTGCGTTATGTTTTCCCGCCCTTTTTGTTAAAAAAAAAAACGTCCGTGTGTGTGTGTGTGTGTGTGTGTGTGTGTGTGTGTGTGTGTGTGTGTGTAAATGGCTGCATTTACATAGCGCTTTACAATTTGTTCCTCACATTTTACCCATTCACTCAGACGTTCACACACCGATGGCGGAGGCAACCATGCAAGGTGCCAACCTACCTGCTCATCAGGAGCAATTAGGGGATAAGTGTCTTTAAACAAAGCACAATTGATGCAAACACAGACAACGTGTTGTAAATGCTAGTACAGTAACATCCACCCCCCTGCGTCCTGTATCAGCCGCGCCGGGCGTGCCCGCTGGCCATAATGGGGGTTATCGCTTCTCGGCCTTTTGGCTAAGATCAAGTGTAGTATCTGTTCTTATCAGTTTAATATCTGATACGTCCCCTACCCGGGGACCATATATTAAATTGATTTTTGGAACAGGGAGATGGAATAGGGGCTTGCTCCGTCCACTCCACGCATCGACCTGGTCTTGCAGTATCTCCAGGAACGGTGCACTCACTCCTCCTAACTTTGTCAAAGTAAATGTTTTGGTACGCTAATCTGCGATGGGTTAAAGGCAATGCAAAAAAAAAGAAATCATTAGATGGGCAACGCTCTGTTTAATCTGCGTTATGTTTTCCCGCCCTTTTTGTTAAAAAAAAAAAAAAAAAAAAAAAAAAAAAAAAAACGTCCTCATGTGTATGTGTGTGTGTGTGTGTGTGTGTGTGTGTGTGTGTGTGTGTGTGTGTGTGTGTGTGTGTGTAAATGGCTGCATTTACATAGCGCTTTACAATTTGTTCCTCACATTTTACCCATTCACTCAGACGTTCACACACCGATGGCGGAGGCAACCATGCAAGGTGCCAACCTACCTGCTCATCAGGAGCAATTAGGGGATAAGTGTCTTTAAACAAAGCACAATTGATGCAAACACAGACAACGTGTTGTAAATGCTAGTACAGTAACATCCACCCCCCTGCGTCCTGTATCAGCCGCGCCGGGCGTGCCCGCTGGCCATAATGGGGGTTATCGCTTCTCGGCCTTTTGGCTAAGATCAAGTGTAGTATCTGTTCTTATCAGTTTAATATCTGATACGTCCCCTACCCGGGGACCATATATTAAATTGATTTTTGGAACAGGGAGATGGAATAGGGGCTTGCTCCGTCCACTCCACGCATCGACCTGGTCTTGCAGTATCTCCAGGAACGGTGCACTCACTCCTCCTAACTTTGTCAAAGTAAATGTTTTGGTACGCTAATCTGCGATGGGTTAAAGGCAATGCAAAAAAAAAGAAATCATTAGATGGGCAACGCTCTGTTTAATCTGCGTTATGTTTTCCCGCCCTTTTTGTTAAAAAAAAAAAAAAAAAAAAAAAACGTCCTCATGTGTATGTGTGTGTGTGTGTGTGTGTGTGTGTGTGTGTGTGTGTGTGTGTGTAAATGGCTGCATTTACATAGCGCTTTACAATTTGTTCCTCACATTTTACCCATTCACTCAGACGTTCACACACCGATGGCGGAGGCAACCATGCAAGGTGCCAACCTACCTGCTCATCAGGAGCAATTAGGGGATAAGTGTCTTTAAACAAAGCACAATTGATGCAAACACAGACAACGTGTTGTAAATGCTAGTACAGTAACATCCACCCCCCTGCGTCCTGTATCAGCCGCGCCGGGCGTGCCCGCTGGCCATAATGGGGGTTATCGCTTCTCGGCCTTTTGGCTAAGATCAAGTGTAGTATCTGTTCTTATCAGTTTAATATCTGATACGTCCCCTACCCGGGGACCATATATTAAATTGATTTTTGGAACAGGGAGATGGAATAGGGGCTTGCTCCATCCACTCCACGCATCGACCTGGTCTTGCAGTATCTCCAGGAACGGTGCACTCACTCCTCCTAACTTTGTCAAAGTAAATGTTTTGGTACGCTAATCTGCGATGGGTTAAAGGCAATGCAAAAAAAAAGAAATCATTAGATGGGCAACGCTCTGTTTAATCTGCGTTATGTTTTCCCGCCCTTTTTGTTAAAAAAAAAAAAAAAAAAAAAAAAACGTCCTCATGTGTATGTGTGTGTGTGTGTGTGTGTGTGTGTGTGTGTGTGTGTGTGTAAATGGCTGCATTTACATAGCGCTTTACAATTTGTTCCTCACATTTTACCCATTCACTCAGACGTTCACACACCGATGGCGGAGGCAACCATGCAAGGTGCCAACCTACCTGCTCATCAGGAGCAATTAGGGGATAAGTGTCTTTAAACAAAGCACAATTGATGCAAACACAGACAACGTGTTGTAAATGCTAGTACAGTAACATCCACCCCCCTGCGTACTGTATCAGCCGCGCCGGGCGTGCCCACTGGCCATAATGGGGGTTATCGCTTCTCGGCCTTTTGGCTAAGATCAAGTGTAGTATCTGTTCTTATCAGTTTAATATCTGATACGTCCCCTACCCGGGGACCATATATTAAATTGATTTTTGGAACAGGGAGATGGAATAGGGGCTTGCTCCGTCCACTCCACGCATCGACCTGGTCTTGCAGTATCTCCAGGAACGGTGCACTCACTCCTCCTAACTTTGTCAAAGTAAATGTTTTGGTACGCTAATCTGCGATGGGTTAAAGGCAATGCAAAAAAAAAGAAATCATTAGATGGGCAATGCTCAGTTTAATCTGCGTTATGTTTTCCCGCCCTTTTTGTTAAAAAAAAAAACGTCCGTGTGTGTGTGTGTGTGTGTGTGTGTGTGTGTGTGTGTGTGTGTGTGTGTGTAAATGGCTGCATTTACATAGCGCTTTACAATTTGTTCCTCACATTTTACCCATTCACTCAGACGTTCACACACCGATGGCGGAGGCAACCATGCAAGGTGCCAACCTACCTGCTCATCAGGAGCAATTAGGGGATAAGTGTCTTTAAACAAAGCACAATTGATGCAAACACAGACAACGTGTTGTAAATGCTAGTACAGTAACATCCACCCCCCTGCGTACTGTATCAGCCGCGCCGGGCGTGCCCGCTGGCCATAATGGGGGTTATCGCTTCTCGGCCTTTTGGCTAAGATCAAGTGTAGTATCTGTTCTTATCAGTTTAATATCTGATACGTCCCCTACCCGGGGACCATATATTAAATTGATTTTTGGAACAGGGAGATGGAATAGGGGCTTGCTCCGTCCACTCCACGCATCGACCTGGTCTTGCAGTATCTCCAGGAACGGTGCACTCACTCCTCCTAACTTTGTCAAAGTAAATGTTTTGGTACGCTAATCTGCGATGGGTTAAAGGCAATGCAAAAAAAAAGAAATCATTAGATGGGCAATGCTCAGTTTAATCTGCGTTATGTTTTCCCGCCCTTTTTGTTAAAAAAAAAACGTCCGTGTGTGTGTGTGTGTGTGTGTGTGTGTGTGTGTGTGTGTGTGTGTGTGTGTGTAAATGGCTGCATTTACATAGCGCTTTACAATTTGTTCCTCACATTTTACCCATTCACTCAGACGTTCACACACCGATGGCGGAGGCAACCATGCAAGGTGCCAACCTACCTGCTCATCAGGAGCAATTAGGGGATAAGTGTCTTTAAACAAAGCACAATTGATGCAAACACAGACAACGTGTTGTAAATGCTAGTACAGTAACATCCACCCCCCTGCGTCCTGTATCAGCCGCGCCGGGCGTGCCCGCTGGCCATAATGGGGGTTATCGCTTCTCGGCCTTTTGGCTAAGATCAAGTGTAGTATCTGTTCTTATCAGTTTAATATCTGATACGTCCCCTACCCGGGGACCATATATTAAATTGATTTTTGGAACAGGGAGATGGAATAGGGGCTTGCTCCGTCCACTCCACGCATCGACCTGGTCTTGCAGTATCTCCAGGAACGGTGCACTCACTCCTCCTAACTTTGTCAAAGTAAATGTTTTGGTACGCTAATCTGCGATGGGTTAAAGGCAATGCAAAAAAAAAGAAATCATTAGATGGGCAACGCTCTGTTTAATCTGCGTTATGTTTTCCCGCCCTTTTTGTTAAAAAAAAAAAAAAAAAAAAAAAACGTCCTCATGTGTATGTGTGTGTGTGTGTGTGTGTGTGTGTGTGTGTGTGTGTGTGTGTAAATGGCTGCATTTACATAGCGCTTTACAATTTGTTCCTCACATTTTACCCATTCACTCAGACGTTCACACACCGATGGCGGAGGCAACCATGCAAGGTGCCAACCTACCTGCTCATCAGGAGCAATTAGGGGATAAGTGTCTTTAAACAAAGCACAATTGATGCAAACACAGACAACGTGTTGTAAATGCTAGTACAGTAACATCCACCCCCCTGCGTACTGTATCAGCCGCGCCGGGCGTGCCCACTGGCCATAATGGGGGTTATCGCTTCTCGGCCTTTTGGCTAAGATCAAGTGTAGTATCTGTTCTTATCAGTTTAATATCTGATACGTCCCCTACCCGGGGACCATATATTAAATTGATTTTTGGAACAGGGAGATGAAATAGGGGCTTGCTCCGTCCACTCCACGCATCGACCTGGTCTTGCAGTATCTCCAGGAACGGTGCACTCACTCCTCCTAACTTTGTCAAAGTAAATGTTTTGGTACGCTAATCTGCGATGGGTTAAAGGCAATGCAAAAAAAAAGAAATCATTAGATGGGCAATGCTCAGTTTAATCTGCGGTATGTTTTCCCGCCCTTTTTGTTAAAAAAAAAAACGTCCGTGTGTGTGTGTGTGTGTGTGTGTGTGTGTGTGTGTGTGTGTGTGTGTAAATGGCTGCATTTACATAGCGCTTTACAATTTGTTCCTCACATTTTACCCATTCACTCAGACGTTCACACACCGATGGCGGAGGCAACCATGCAAGGTGCCAACCTACCTGCTCATCAGGAGCAATTAGGGGATAAGTGTCTTTAAACAAAGCACAATTGATGCAAACACAGACAACGTGTTGTAAATGCTAGTACAGTAACATCCACCCCCCTGCGTCCTGTATCAGCCGCGCCGGGCGTGCCCGCTGGCCATAATGGGGGTTATCGCTTCTCGGCCTTTTGGCTAAGATCAAGTGTAGTATCTGTTCTTATCAGTTTAATATCTGATACGTCCCCTACCCGGGGACCATATATTAAATAGATTTTTGGAACAGGGAGATGGAATAGGGGCTTGCTCCGTCCACTCCACGCATCGACCTGGTCTTGCAGTATCTCCAGGAACGGTGCACTCACTCCTCCTAACTTTGTCAAAGTAAATGTTTTGGTACGCTAATCTGCGATGGGTTAAAGGCAATGCAAAAAAAAAGAAATCATTAGATGGGCAACGCTCTGTTTAATCTGCGTTATGTTTTCCCGCCCTTTTTGTTAAAAAAAAAAAAAAAAAAAAAAAAAAACGTCCTCATGTGTATGTGTGTGTGTGTGTGTGTGTGTGTGTGTGTGTGTGTAAATGGCTGCATTTACATAGCGCTTTACAATTTGTTCCTCACATTTTACCCATTCACTCAGACGTTCACACACCGATGGCGGAGGCAACCATGCAAGGTGCCAACCTACCTGCTCATCAGGAGCAATTAGGGGATAAGTGTCTTTAAACAAAGCACAATTGATGCAAACACAGACAACGTGTTGTAAATGCTAGTACAGTAACATCCACCCCCCTGCGTACTGTATCAGCCGCGCCGGGCGTGCCCGCTGGCCATAATGGGGGTTATCGCTTCTCGGCCTTTTGGCTAAGATCAAGTGTAGTATCTGTTCTTATCAGTTTAATATCTGATACGTCCCCTACCCGGGGACCATATATTAAATTGATTTTTGGAACAGGGAGATGGAATAGGGGCTTGCTCCGTCCACTCCACGCATCGACCTGGTCTTGCAGTATCTCCAGGAACGGTGCACTCACTCCTCCTAACTTTGTCAAAGTAAATGTTTTGGTACGCTAATCTGCGATGGGTTAAAGGCAATGCAAAAAAAAAGAAATCATTAGATGGGCAATGCTCAGTTTAATCTGCGTTATGTTTTCCCGCCCTTTTTGTTAAAAAAAAAAACGTCCGTGTGTGTGTGTGTGTGTGTGTGTGTAAATGGCTGCATTTACATAGCGCTTTACAATTTGTTCCTCACATTTTACCCATTCACTCAGACGTTCACACACCGATGGCGGAGGCAACCATGCAAGGTGCCAACCTACCTGCTCATCAGGAGCAATTAGGGGATAAGTGTCTTTAAACAAAGCACAATTGATGCAAACACAGACAACGTGTTGTAAATGCTAGTACAGTAACATCCACCCCCCTGCGTCCTGTATCAGCCGCGCCGGGCGTGCCCGCTGGCCATAATGGGGGTTATCGCTTCTCGGCCTTTTGGCTAAGATCAAGTGTAGTATCTGTTCTTATCAGTTTAATATCTGATACGTCCCCTACCCGGGGACCATATATTAAATTGATTTTTGGAACAGGGAGATGGAATAGGGGCTTGCTCCGTCCACTCCACGCATCGACCTGGTCTTGCAGTATCTCCAGGAACGGTGCACTCACTCCTCCTAACTTTGTCAAAGTAAATGTTTTGGTACGCTAATCTGCGATGGGTTAAAGGCAATGCAAAAAAAAAGAAATCATTAGATGGGCAATGCTCAGTTTAATCTGCGTTATGTTTTCCCGCCCTTTTTGTTAAAAAAAAAAACGTCTGTGTGTGTGTGTGTGTGTGTGTGTGTGTGTGTGTGTGTGTGTGTGTGTGTGTGTGTGTGTGTAAATGGCTGCATTTACATAGCGCTTTACAATTTGTTCCTCACATTTTACCCATTCACTCAGACGTTCACACACCGATGGCGGAGGCAACCATGCAAGGTGCCAACCTACCTGCTCATCAGGAGCAATTAGGGGATAAGTGTCTTTAAACAAAGCACAATTGATGCAAACACAGACAACGTGTTGTAAATGCTAGTACAGTAACATCCACCCCCCTGCGTACTGTATCAGCCGCGCCGGGCGTGCCCGCTGGCCATAATGGGGGTTATCGCTTCTCGGCCTTTTGGCTAAGATCAAGTGGATGACCGGTGTATGCTGTTCCTGGTTTTGTTTGCTTGTTTATTATTTTTCTCACATTTCCACAGTCGTGCGGTGTATGGGACTGGAAATTGAGTTTTTTTTATTGTTTGTGCTGGCTTCTCCCTACGATGGCCAGCACTCCACGGCAGTCGACCCCTAGGGCTGGGTTACGGTTTTCGGCGAGGTTCATATGGAAGGATGGAACGATGCCCATGTGGAACAGAGATGTGTTTGTGGATGGTGTCATCATGACTCAACTCAAGTTGAAGGCGGACGATATTTTTTGCATCCAGCACAATGCCCAGGAGAGGGGCTACGATGTTTCCTTCAGATCCAGTTTGGGGCTCCAGGGGGTTTTGGAGGACTGCAAGCGGATGGAGGCTGATGTCGGACCCCTCAGCCATTTCGAGGTGTTTTCTCTGGACAGGCTGAATTTTCGAGTTATCAATGTCACAATGTACAACCCGTACGTGATCGATAAGGAGGTGACTGATTTTTTGGCCCCCTACGCTGAGGTGATATCTGAGGTCCGGAGGATCAGAGACAGACGTGGGATCTGGACGGGGCGGAGGCAGGTGCAGGTGCTCCTAAAGGCTGTTCCCGGTGGCTGTGACGGGCTGGCTCATCCCCCAGCCTTCTTTTCCTTGGGGCCTGATAGGGGGTATTTGTTTTATAACAACCAGCCCCCTTTCTGCCGAAGGTGCCGGGTGGCAGGGCACTCTGATGGAAAGTGTGGGGAGGTGAGGTGCCACCATTGCAAGGAGGAGGGCCACATGGCTAAAGATTGTAAGGTTGGTAAGAAATGCCACAACTGCAGTTCCACCGACCACCTGGTGAGGGCCTGTCCCCAGGAGCGGCGGTATTCGTCAGTGGTGGTGATGGGGAAGGAGCTTGCACCGAAGACCGGAGAGGAGGAAGAAAGTGCACCAGTGGCACCAGCACCAGCACCAATAGAGGCGATTCCTGTGGAGAAGGACGCAGAGGCGGAGACGGTACTCCTGGTTGGCAACAAGACAGTTTCCCCTTTGTCTTCCGATGGAGAGGCGATGGACGAGGAGGAGGTGGTCGGTGGAGCCAGCGGAGCCAGTGGAGCCAGTGGAGCCAGAAAACGGAGGTTAAGGGTTAAAAGGACTACACCTGGGTCAGAAGGTATGGGGGCAGGGGAAATTACCGGTGGGGGCCCACAAAAAAAGGTAAGGGGAGGGAAGGGAGGTAGGGTGGCCCTCTTAGTGCAACAGGTCGGTGGGGAGCAGGGGGTTGGTGGGGGAGTGGGTTTGGCGGATGTTGAGGCTGAGGGGGAGGGGGTTTGTTTACCGGTTTCCCCTGTCCTGGACAGTATGGACAGTATGGACCCTTTTGAGACTCCAAGCCTTGGGGAAGGGTTACAGGTGGGAGCACCCAACACTTTGCCTGCTTCTTGGGATAAGGGGGAGGATGGGGAGGACAGTTAAAAGTGGGGGTAGGGGTATTATTGTGGGTTGGTTTTTTGTTTAATTTAATTTTATTATTGTCAATGGCTTTCACAGTGGGCACTTTTAATGCACGGGGGTTGAGGGGTTCTGTTAAGAGGAGGGGCTTTTTTGATTATGTTGCCTCACTCAGGCTTACCGTTTGTTTTGTTCAAGAGGTGCACTTACGGGATGGGAGGGATTGTGGTGTGTTTTCAAAGGAATGGGACAAGGGGGAATCGTTTTGGTCAGTGGGGGGGGTTCACTCATCTGGTGTGGGGATACTGTTTGGAAACCGGGAGGCAAGGGTGGTGGGTTCTTTTGTAATTGTGCAGGGGAGGGTTATGGGGGTTGATGTGAATATTGGGGTTTTGAAATTGAGGGTGGTGGTGGTGTACGGGCCACAGAGGGCGGGTGAAAGGAGTGCCATGATGGAGGCTTTAAGGCCTTTTTTTGCCACAAACAGGCAGATGGTGGTGGGGGGTGATTTTAATGTGGATCTGGGGAGGGTGGGTGATCCAAGTGCTGGGTGTGTGGGTTCTTTTTTTAAGGGGCAGGGGCTTGTGGATGGAGGGAAGGCACTTACCCCTCGAATAGATGGTCCCACATGGCGTAACTCCCGGGGGGTAGCCAGGCGTCTCGATTATGTGTTTTTTTCTCGGTCCTTGGTCCTATTGTCGGGCCGGGTGGTCCCTGTTTTTTTCTCTGACCATGATGGGCTCCTCTTTCGGGTCCGGTCTAGCGCTCCTGTTTTCGGCCCCGGGTACTGGAGGTTGAACTCCAGTGTCCTTGGCGAGGATGAGTTCTGCAGTAGCTTTGTCTCCTTTTTCCGGGGGCTCGAGGGACTTAGGGCTTTGTTTTCTGGTGTGGTGGAGTGGTGGGAGGGGGCTAAGGAGAGGATAAAGGGGTTTTGTATTATGTATTGTCAACGGAGGGCGAAGGAGGCGGGGAGGGAAGTGCTCCGTCTTCAACACCTCCTCGAGCTCGAGTACACTTTGGGTAACCTAGGTGGCGCTGTAGACCAGCGGGCTTGTGACTCCCTTAAGACAGAACTTAGGGATGTCTATGAGGATAAGGCCCGTGCTTACCTGACGCGGTCACGTCGTGAGTTCTTGGAGAAGAATGAGACGTGTTCCGCAGCCTTTTTCAGCAGCGTGAGGGCTGATAAGGGAAGGAAGGTGATATCGGGAGTTAGGGACAGTCAGGGTCAGGTGGTTACTGAGACAGGGGAGATGGTAAGGGTCGCAACCGATCACTTCCGCTCCTTCTTCTGTGAACGAGTGGTGGATGAGGAGCGAGCAGAGGCTTTTTTGCAGCTTGTGGCTCAGAGGGTACCGTCAGACCTGGCTGAGGCTTTGGAGGCCCCTCTCTCTCTCGAGGAATTGGAGGGTGCCCTTCGTAGAATGGGCAAGCGTAAGGTTCCGGGCATCGATGGCCTGCCGGCTGAGTTTTATCTCATGTTTTGGGATATTCTCGGCCCGGTGGTTCTCGAGGTCCTGACCGAGGTCCTCCGCACAGGGGCACTGGGAGGGTCAATGGCTAAGGGGGTGATCTCACTTCTGTTTAAGAAGGGGGACGCCTCTGACCTTAAGAACTGGCGGCCATTGACCATGCTGTGTGTTGATTACAAGCTTTTGGCTAAGGTTCTCACAGACCGTCTGTGCACAGCTCTCCCAGATGCGGTCCATGTGGACCAGACGTGTGGGGTGGCTGGGCGCTCGTTGAGATGGAATCTCCAGCTCATCAGAGACGTCATCGCTTGGGCAGAGGATCGGGACCTGCCACTTATGGTGGTGGGTCTTGATCAGGCCAAAGCCTTTGATAGGGTTCACTGGGGTTTTATGTTCAAAGTTTTAGAGAGAATAGGCTTAGGGCGGGTTTTTGTTGGGTGGCTGCGTACTCTGTACACAGCAGTGGGGAGCACGGTTTCTGTTAATGGGCACTTGGGGGAGTTTTTTGGGTTGCACGCAGGGGTAAGACAGGGGTGTCCGCTCTCTCCCCTGCTCTACGTCCTTTATATGGAGCCCCTGGCGGCGGCCATTAGGGCTGACCCGGGTGTGAAGGGTATCCTGGTACCAGGCAGCAGGGGCCTGAGGGTCAAGTTGTCGCAGTATGCGGATGATACCACACTGCTACTGGACAACGATGCGTGTCTGAGTCGGTCTTTGGAGATCTTCCAGGACTTTGGCCGGGTGTCTGGCGCGGAGCTCAACCGTGCTAAATCCTCGGTTAAGTTCTTTGGGCGGTGGAAGAGTAGGTCAGACGTACCAGGAGGGCTGTCGCTCTGTGAAGGGGCCCTGAGGATTCTTGGGGTCCTCTTTGAGGCAGCCCACAGTGCCACGGTCAACTGGACCAGGCGAATAGATGCAGTTCATAAAAAGTTTGCCCTCTGGAAGGCCAGGAGACTGACCTTTACGGGGAAGGTACTGGTTTTGAAGGTAGACGTGTTGCCGTCCCTCCTGTACCTGGCGTACATCTTTCCGATGCCGGCCAGCATGCGGAGGCCGCTCACTCGGCTTGTGTTTCGTTTCATGTGGGGGGGGAGTTATGAATACGTGGCGAGGGCACGCATGTTGGCTCCGGTGGGGGAAGGGGGGAGGGACGTGCCCCATTTCCCACTCAAGTTGGACTGCATTTTTGTTTCTTTTTTGCTCAAAGAATTGTCCTCTCCGGTAGTCCATCCATCTGGCTACTTCCTCCGGTTCTACTTTGCCTACCCGGCAAGGAGGGTCATGGCCTGGTCCAATTCGGCCCCCCGGGCGGAGCAGTTGCCGTGGCATTTTGGCCACGCGGCAAAGTGGCTGCGGGCTCATCCTGGGGTTTTGGAAGGGGATGTGGGGTTGGACCAGAAGAGGCTCTATGCCGAGGTGAGACAGGGAGTGACCGCGCCAGCTGTGGTGGGGATACCCGCTACAGTTTGGTTGTCGGTACAACTGCCTGGCCTGGACAATGGGCTCAAGGATTTAGGATGGCTGATGTTACACAGGAGTTTGCCGGTGCGTGAGATCATGCACCGGCATGGCTTGGCGAGATCCCCGGTGTGCCCCAGAGCTGGTTGCTTTGTGGACGAGACTATTAGACACGTCATGTGGGACTGTCCTTTTGCAGGGGTGGTGTGGGCTAGGGCATCTGTGTTGATTGGGAGGTTGGAGGGGAGTGTTGGGGTCACATGGGCAAGATTGGAGAGAGGGATTGGGAGAGCTGGGGGGGGGCGTAGGGGGCGTCTCCTGCAATGGCTGCTCATGGGCCTTTTTAAGAAGGGGCTGTGGGAGGCCAGACAGGCTCTGGTTAAAAAGGCGGTGGATTGGGGGGTGGAGGGGGTTGTTAGGAGAGTAGAGGGGGACGTAAAGGGAAGGATGCGGTGGGATGTGAAGAGGTGGGGACATCATGCTGCTAGGGAGAGATGGAAGGGGGGTTTAGGTTTGATGGAAGGGATGTAGTGGTTGCTTAGGATTTTGACATATGGTTTTTTTTGTGGAGACCGGAAAGTGCATAAGTGGAAAATGGGGACATGGTTTTTTGTCTTGGATAGTGGGCTATTGTTTTGGGTGGGATAAAGGGAGGTTTTGGTTAACAGTGGGTGGTTTAATTTGGGGTTCATTTTCATTTTCAACTGTAACAGGGACAGCATACAATAAGGAACATAAAATGAAAATGTAGAAATGCAAATGTTCAGGAAAGTTTTGTTTGGATTAGTAGGGAAAGGTAAATTAAGAATGTGTGCACATGTATGGGTGTTTTAAATAGTATGATAGGAAGTCGTTTTGTAGTTTGTATGGTATAGGGACAGATAGGATGTGATAACATGTATATGATTATTTTTGATATAAAATTAAGAAAGAAGGTAAAAACTCCCCTCCCAGCTGGTTGGAGGGGAGGAGAAGCCCGATTTCACAAAAAAAAAGAAAAAAAAAAAAAAAAAAAAATCTGTTCTTATCAGTTTAATATCTGATACGTCCCCTACCCGGGGACCATATATTAAATTGATTTTTGGAACAGGGAGATGGAATAGGGGCTTGCTCCGTCCACTCCACGCATCGACCTGGTCTTGCAGTATCTCCAGGAACGGTGCACTCACTCCTCCTAACTTTGTCAAAGTAAATGTTTTGGTACGCTAATCTGCGATGGGTTAAAGGCAATGCAAAAAAAAAGAAATCATTAGATGGGCAATGCTCAGTTTAATCTGCGTTATGTTTTCCCGCCCTTTTTGTTAAAAAAAAAAACGTCCGTGTGTGTGTGTGTGTGTGTGTGTAAATGGCTGCATTTACATAGCGCTTTACAATTTGTTCCTCACATTTTACCCATTCACTCAGACGTTCACACACCGATGGCGGAGGCAACCATGCAAGGTGCCAACCTACCTGCTCATCAGGAGCAATTAGGGGATAAGTGTCTTTAAACAAAGCACAATTGATGCAAACACAGACAACGTGTTGTAAATGCTAGTACAGTAACATCCACCCCCCTGCGTCCTGTATCAGCCGCGCCGGGCGTGCCCGCTGGCCATAATGGGGGTTATCGCTTCTCGGCCTTTTGGCTAAGATCAAGTGTAGTATCTGTTCTTATCAGTTTAATATCTGATACGTCCCCTACCCGGGGACCATATATTAAATTGATTTTTGGAACAGGGAGATGGAATAGGGGCTTGCTCCGTCCACTCCACGCATCGACCTGGTCTTGCAGTATCTCCAGGAACGGTGCACTCACTCCTCCTAACTTTGTCAAAGTAAATGTTTTGGTACGCTAATCTGCGATGGGTTAAAGGCAATGCAAAAAAAAAGAAATCATTAGATGGGCAATGCTCAGTTTAATCTGCGTTATGTTTTCCCGCCCTTTTTGTTAAAAAAAAAAACGTCTGTGTGTGTGTGTGTGTGTGTGTGTGTGTGTGTGTGTGTGTGTGTGTAAATGGCTGCATTTACATAGCGCTTTACAATTTGTTCCTCACATTTTACCCATTCACTCAGACGTTCACACACCGATGGCGGAGGCAACCATGCAAGGTGCCAACCTACCTGCTCATCAGGAGCAATTAGGGGATAAGTGTCTTTAAACAAAGCACAATTGATGCAAACACAGACAACGTGTTGTAAATGCTAGTACAGTAACATCCACCCCCCTGCGTACTGTATCAGCCGCGCCGGGCGTGCCCGCTGGCCATAATGGGGGTTATCGCTTCTCGGCCTTTTGGCTAAGATCAAGTGTAGTATCTGTTCTTATCAGTTTAATATCTGATACGTCCCCTACCCGGGGACCATATATTAAATTGATTTTTGGAACAGGGAGATGGAATAGGGGCTTGCTCCGTCCACTCCACGCATCGACCTGGTCTTGCAGTATCTCCAGGAACGGTGCACTCACTCCTCCTAACTTTGTCAAAGTAAATGTTTTGGTACGCTAATCTGCGATGGGTTAAAGGCAATGCAAAAAAAAAGAAATCATTAGATGGGCAATGCTCAGTTTAATCTGCGTTATGTTTTCCCGCCCTTTTTGTTAAAAAAAAAAACGTCTGTGTGTGTGTGTGTGTGTGTGTGTGTGTGTGTGTGTGTGTGTGTGTGTGTAAATGGCTGCATTTACATAGCGCTTTACAATTTGTTCCTCACATTTTACCCATTCACTCAGACGTTCACACACCGATGGCGGAGGCAACCATGCAAGGTGCCAACCTACCTGCTCATCAGGAGCAATTAGGGGATAAGTGTCTTTAAACAAAGCACAATTGATGCAAACACAGACAACGTGTTGTAAATGCTAGTACAGTAACATCCACCCCCCTGCGTACTGTATCAGCCGCGCCGGGCGTGCCCGCTGGCCATAATGGGGGTTATCGCTTCTCGGCCTTTTGGCTAAGATCAAGTGTAGTATCTGTTCTTATCAGTTTAATATCTGATACGTCCCCTACCCGGGGACCATATATTAAATTGATTTTTGGAACAGGGAGATGGAATAGGGGCTTGCTCCGTCCACTCCACGCATCGACCTGGTCTTGCAGTATCTCCAGGAACGGTGCACTCACTCCTCCTAACTTTGTCAAAGTAAATGTTTTGGTACGCTAATCTGCGATGGGTTAAAGGCAATGCAAAAAAAAAGAAATCATTAGATGGGCAATGCTCAGTTTAATCTGCGTTATGTTTTCCCGCCCTTTTTGTTAAAAAAAAAAACGTCCGTGTGTGTGTGTGTGTGTGTGTGTGTAAATGGCTGCATTTACATAGCGCTTTACAATTTGTTCCTCACATTTTACCCATTCACTCAGACGTTCACACACCGATGGCGGAGGCAACCATGCAAGGTGCCAACCTACCTGCTCATCAGGAGCAATTAGGGGATAAGTGTCTTTAAACAAAGCACAATTGATGCAAACACAGACAACGTGTTGTAAATGCTAGTACAGTAACATCCACCCCCCTGCGTACTGTATCAGCCGCGCCGGGCGTGCCCGCTGGCCATAATGGGGGTTATCGCTTCTCGGCCTTTTGGCTAAGATCAAGTGGATGACCGGTGTATGCTGTTCCTGGTTTTGTTTGCTTGTTTATTATTTTTCTCACATTTCCACAGTCGTGCGGTGTATGGGACTGGAAATTGAGTTTTTTTTTTTTTTATTGTTTGTGCTGGCTTCTCCCTACGATGGCTAGCACTCCACGGCAGTCGACCCCTAGGGCTGGGTTACGGTTTTCGGCGAGGTTCATATGGAAGGATGGAACGATGCCCATGTGGAACAGAGATGTGTTTGTGGATGGTGTCATCATGACTCAACTCAAGTTGAAGGCGGACGATATTTTTTGCATCCAGCACAATGCCCAGGAGAGGGGCTACGATGTTTCCTTCAGATCCAGTTTGGGGCTCCAGGGGGTTTTGGAGGACTGCAAGCGGATGGAGGCTGATGTCGGACCCCTCAGCCATTTCGAGGTGTTTTCTCTGGACAGGCTGAATTTTCGAGTTATCAATGTCACAATGTACAACCCGTACGTGATCGATAAGGAGGTGACTGATTTTTTGGCCCCCTACGCTGAGGTGATATCTGAGGTCCGGAGGATCAGAGACAGACGTGGGATCTGGACGGGGCGGAGGCAGGTGCAGGTGCTCCTAAAGGCTGTTCCCGGTGGCTGTGACGGGCTGGCTCATCCCCCAGCCTTCTTTTCCTTGGGGCCTGATAGGGGGTATTTGTTTTATAACAACCAGCCCCCTTTCTGCCGAAGGTGCCGGGTGGCAGGGCACTCTGATGGAAAGTGTGGGGAGGTGAGGTGCCACCATTGCAAGGAGGAGGGCCACATGGCTAAAGATTGTAAGGTTGGTAAGAAATGCCACAACTGCAGTTCCACCGACCACCTGGTGAGGGCCTGTCCCCAGGAGCGGCGGTATTCGTCAGTGGTGGTGATGGGGAAGGAGCTTGCACCGAAGACCGGAGAGGAGGAAGAAAGTGCACCAGTGGCACCAGCACCAGCACCAATAGAGGCGATTCCTGTGGAGAAGGACGCAGAGGCGGAGACGGTACTCCTGGTTGGCAACAAGACAGTTTCCCCTTTGTCTTCCGATGGAGAGGCGATGGACGAGGAGGAGGTGGTCGGTGGAGCCAGCGGAGCCAGTGGAGCCAGTGGAGCCAGAAAACGGAGGTTAAGGGTTAAAAGGACTACACCTGGGTCAGAAGGTATGGGGGCAGGGGAAATTACCGGTGGGGGCCCACAAAAAAAGGTAAGGGGAGGGAAGGGAGGTAGGGTGGCCCTCTTAGTGCAACAGGTCGGTGGGGAGCAGGGGGTTGGTGGGGGAGTGGGTTTGGCGGATGTTGAGGCTGAGGGGGAGGGGGTTTGTTTACCGGTTTCCCCTGTCCTGGACAGTATGGACAGTATGGACCCTTTTGAGACTCCAAGCCTTGGGGAAGGGTTACAGGTGGGAGCACCCAACACTTTGCCTGCTTCTTGGGATAAGGGGGAGGATGGGGAGGACAGTTAAAAGTGGGGGTAGGGGTATTATTGTGGGTTGGTTTTTTGTTTAATTTAATTTTATTATTGTCAATGGCTTTCACAGTGGGCACTTTTAATGCACGGGGGTTGAGGGGTTCTGTTAAGAGGAGGGGCTTTTTTGATTATGTTGCCTCACTCAGGCTTACCGTTTGTTTTGTTCAAGAGGTGCACTTACGGGATGGGAGGGATTGTGGTGTGTTTTCAAAGGAATGGGACAAGGGGGAATCGTTTTGGTCAGTGGGGGGGGTTCACTCATCTGGTGTGGGGATACTGTTTGGAAACCGGGAGGCAAGGGTGGTGGGTTCTTTTGTAATTGTGCAGGGGAGGGTTATGGGGGTTGATGTGAATATTGGGGTTTTGAAATTGAGGGTGGTGGTGGTGTACGGGCCACAGAGGGCGGGTGAAAGGAGTGCCATGATGGAGGCTTTAAGGCCTTTTTTTGCCACAAACAGGCAGATGGTGGTGGGGGGTGATTTTAATGTGGATCTGGGGAGGGTGGGTGATCCAAGTGCTGGGTGTGTGGGTTCTTTTTTTAAGGGGCAGGGGCTTGTGGATGGAGGGAAGGCACTTACCCCTCGAATAGATGGTCCCACATGGCGTAACTCCCGGGGGGTAGCCAGGCGTCTCGATTATGTGTTTTTTTCTCGGTCCTTGGTCCTATTGTCGGGCCGGGTGGTCCCTGTTTTTTTCTCTGACCATGATGGGCTCCTCTTTCGGGTCCGGTCTAGCGCTCCTGTTTTCGGCCCCGGGTACTGGAGGTTGAACTCCAGTGTCCTTGGCGAGGATGAGTTCTGCAGTAGCTTTGTCTCCTTTTTCCGGGGGCTCGAGGGACTTAGGGCTTTGTTTTCTGGTGTGGTGGAGTGGTGGGAGGGGGCTAAGGAGAGGATAAAGGGGTTTTGTATTATGTATTGTCAACGGAGGGCGAAGGAGGCGGGGAGGGAAGTGCTCCGTCTTCAACACCTCCTCGAGCTCGAGTACACTTTGGGTAACCTAGGTGGCGCTGTAGACCAGCGGGCTTGTGACTCCCTTAAGACAGAACTTAGGGATGTCTATGAGGATAAGGCCCGTGCTTACCTGACGCGGTCACGTCGTGAGTTCTTGGAGAAGAATGAGACGTGTTCCGCAGCCTTTTTCAGCAGCGTGAGGGCTGATAAGGGAAGGAAGGTGATATCGGGAGTTAGGGACAGTCAGGGTCAGGTGGTTACTGAGACAGGGGAGATGGTAAGGGTCGCAACCGATCACTTCCGCTCCTTCTTCTGTGAACGAGTGGTGGATGAGGAGCGAGCAGAGGCTTTTTTGCAGCTTGTGGCTCAGAGGGTACCGTCAGACCTGGCTGAGGCTTTGGAGGCCCCTCTCTCTCTCGAGGAATTGGAGGGTGCCCTTCGTAGAATGGGCAAGCGTAAGGTTCCGGGCATCGATGGCCTGCCGGCTGAGTTTTATCTCATGTTTTGGGATATTCTCGGCCCGGTGGTTCTCGAGGTCCTGACCGAGGTCCTCCGCACAGGGGCACTGGGAGGGTCAATGGCTAAGGGGGTGATCTCACTTCTGTTTAAGAAGGGGGACGCCTCTGACCTTAAGAACTGGCGGCCATTGACCATGCTGTGTGTTGATTACAAGCTTTTGGCTAAGGTTCTCACAGACCGTCTGTGCACAGCTCTCCCAGATGCGGTCCATGTGGATCAGACGTGTGGGGTGGCTGGGCGCTCGTTGAGATGGAATCTCCAGCTCATCAGAGACGTCATCGCTTGGGCAGAGGATCGGGACCTGCCACTTATGGTGGTGGGTCTTGATCAGGCCAAAGCCTTTGATAGGGTTCACTGGGGTTTTATGTTCAAAGTTTTAGAGAGAATAGGCTTAGGGCGGGTTTTTGTTGGGTGGCTGCGTACTCTGTACACAGCAGTGGGGAGCACGGTTTCTGTTAATGGGCACTTGGGGGAGTTTTTTGGGTTGCACGCAGGGGTAAGACAGGGGTGTCCGCTCTCTCCCCTGCTCTACGTCCTTTATATGGAGCCCCTGGCGGCGGCCATTAGGGCTGACCCGGGTGTGAAGGGTATCCTGGTACCAGGCAGCAGGGGCCTGAGGGTCAAGTTGTCGCAGTATGCGGATGATACCACACTGCTACTGGACAACGATGCGTGTCTGAGTCGGTCTTTGGAGATCTTCCAGGACTTTGGCCGGGTGTCTGGCGCGGAGCTCAACCGTGCTAAATCCTCGGTTAAGTTCTTTGGGCGGTGGAAGAGTAGGTCAGACGTACCAGGAGGGCTGTCGCTCTGTGAAGGGGCCCTGAGGATTCTTGGGGTCCTCTTTGAGGCAGCCCACAGTGCCACGGTCAACTGGACCAGGCGAATAGATGCAGTTCATAAAAAGTTTGCCCTCTGGAAGGCCAGGAGACTGACCTTTACGGGGAAGGTACTGGTTTTGAAGGTAGACGTGTTGCCGTCCCTCCTGTACCTGGCGTACATCTTTCCGATGCCGGCCAGCATGCGGAGGCCGCTCACTCGGCTTGTGTTTCGTTTCATGTGGGGGGGGAGTTATGAATACGTGGCGAGGGCACGCATGTTGGCTCCGGTGGGGGAAGGGGGGAGGGACGTGCCCCATTTCCCACTCAAGTTGGACTGCATTTTTGTTTCTTTTTTGCTCAAAGAATTGTCCTCTCCGGTAGTCCATCCATCTGGCTACTTCCTCCGGTTCTACTTTGCCTACCCGGCAAGGAGGGTCATGGCCTGGTCCAATTCGGCCCCCCGGGCGGAGCAGTTGCCGTGGCATTTTGGCCACGCGGCAAAGTGGCTGCGGGCTCATCCTGGGGTTTTGGAAGGGGATGTGGGGTTGGACCAGAAGAGGCTCTATGCCGAGGTGAGACAGGGAGTGACCGCGCCAGCTGTGGTGGGGATACCCGCTACAGTTTGGTTGTCGGTACAACTGCCTGGCCTGGACAATGGGCTCAAGGATTTAGGATGGCTGATGTTACACAGGAGTTTGCCGGTGCGTGAGATCATGCACCGGCATGG
This sequence comes from Notolepis coatsorum, assembly GCF_963971535.1. Lineage (NCBI taxonomy): Eukaryota > Metazoa > Chordata > Actinopteri > Aulopiformes > Paralepididae > Notolepis > Notolepis coatsorum. The sequence continues at coordinate 958,476 of NW_028174865.1, forward strand.
CTTGGCGAGATCCCCGGTGTGCCCCAGAGCTGGTTGCTTTGTGGACGAGACTATTAGACACGTCATGTGGGACTGTCCTTTTGCAGGGGTGGTGTGGGCTAGGGCATCTGTGTTGATTGGGAGGTTGGAGGGGAGTGTTGGGGTCACATGGGCAAGATTGGAGAGAGGGATTGGGAGAGCTGGGGGGGGGCGTAGGGGGCGTCTCCTGCAATGGCTGCTCATGGGCCTTTTTAAGAAGGGGCTGTGGGAGGCCAGACAGGCTCTGGTTAAAAAGGCGGTGGATTGGGGGGTGGAGGGGGTTGTTAGGAGAGTAGAGGGGGACGTAAAGGGAAGGATGCGGTGGGATGTGAAGAGGTGGGGACATCATGCTGCTAGGGAGAGATGGAAGGGGGGTTTAGGTTTGATGGAAGGGATGTAGTGGTTGCTTAGGATATTGACATATGGTTTTTTTTGTGGAGACCGGAAAGTGCATAAGTGGAAAATGGGGACATGGTTTTTTGTCTTGGATAGTGGGCTATTGTTTTGGGTGGGATAAAGGGAGGTTTTGGTTAACAGTGGGTGGTTTAATTTGGGGTTCATTTTCATTTTCAACTGTAACAGGGACAGCATACAATAAGGAACATAAAATGAAAATGTAGAAATGCAAATGTTCAGGAAAGTTTTGTTTGGATTAGTAGGGAAAGGTAAATTAAGAATGTGTGCACATGTATGGGTGTTTTAAATAGTATGATAGGAAGTCGTTTTGTAGTTTGTATGGTATAGGGACAGATAGGATGTGATAACATGTATATGATTATTTTTGATATAAAATTAAGAAAGAAGGTAAAAACTCCCCTCCCAGCTGGTTGGAGGGGAGGAGAAGCCCGATTTCACAAAAAAAAAAAAAAAAATCTGTTCTTATCAGTTTAATATCTGATACGTCCCCTACCCGGGGACCATATATTAAATTGATTTTTGGAACAGGGAGATGGAATAGGGGCTTGCTCCGTCCACTCCACGCATCGACCTGGTCTTGCAGTATCTCCAGGAACGGTGCACTCACTCCTCCTAACTTTGTCAAAGTAAATGTTTTGGTACGCTAATCTGCGATGGGTTAAAGGCAATGCAAAAAAAAAGAAATCATTAGATGGGCAATGCTCAGTTTAATCTGCGTTATGTTTTCCCGCCCTTTTTGTTAAAAAAAAAAACGTCCGTGTGTGTGTGTGTGTGTGTGTGTGTAAATGGCTGCATTTACATAGCGCTTTACAATTTGTTCCTCACATTTTACCCATTCACTCAGACGTTCACACACCGATGGCGGAGGCAACCATGCAAGGTGCCAACCTACCTGCTCATCAGGAGCAATTAGGGGATAAGTGTCTTTAAACAAAGCACAATTGATGCAAACACAGACAACGTGTTGTAAATGCTAGTACAGTAACATCCACCCCCCTGCGTCCTGTATCAGCCGCGCCGGGCGTGCCCGCTGGCCATAATGGGGGTTATCGCTTCTCGGCCTTTTGGCTAAGATCAAGTGTAGTATCTGTTCTTATCAGTTTAATATCTGATACGTCCCCTACCCGGGGACCATATATTAAATTGATTTTTGGAACAGGGAGATGGAATAGGGGCTTGCTCCGTCCACTCCACGCATCGACCTGGTCTTGCAGTATCTCCAGGAACGGTGCACTCACTCCTCCTAACTTTGTCAAAGTAAATGTTTTGGTACGCTAATCTGCGATGGGTTAAAGGCAATGCAAAAAAAAAGAAATCATTAGATGGGCAATGCTCAGTTTAATCTGCGTTATGTTTTCCCGCCCTTTTTGTTAAAAAAAAAAACGTCTGTGTGTGTGTGTGTGTGTGTGTGTGTGTAAATGGCTGCATTTACATAGCGCTTTACAATTTGTTCCTCACATTTTACCCATTCACTCAGACGTTCACACACCGATGGCGGAGGCAACCATGCAAGGTGCCAACCTACCTGCTCATCAGGAGCAATTAGGGGATAAGTGTCTTTAAACAAAGCACAATTGATGCAAACACAGACAACGTGTTGTAAATGCTAGTACAGTAACATCCACCCCCCTGCGTACTGTATCAGCCGCGCCGGGCGTGCCCGCTGGCCATAATGGGGGTTATCGCTTCTCGGCCTTTTGGCTAAGATCAAGTGTAGTATCTGTTCTTATCAGTTTAATATCTGATACGTCCCCTACCCGGGGACCATATATTAAATTGATTTTTGGAACAGGGAGATGGAATAGGGGCTTGCTCCGTCCACTCCACGCATCGACCTGGTCTTGCAGTATTTCCAGGAACGGTGCACTCACTCCTCCTAACTTTGTCAAAGTAAATGTTTTGGTACGCTAATCTGCGATGGGTTAAAGGCAATGCAAAAAAAAAGAAATCATTAGATGGGCAATGCTCAGTTTAATCTGCGTTATGTTTTCCCGCCCTTTTTGTTAAAAAAAAAAACGTCCGTGTGTGTGTGTGTGTGTGTGTGTAAATGGCTGCATTTACATAGCGCTTTACAATTTGTTCCTCACATTTTACCCATTCACTCAGACGTTCACACACCGATGGCGGAGGCAACCATGCAAGGTGCCAACCTACCTGCTCATCAGGAGCAATTAGGGGATAAGTGTCTTTAAACAAAGCACAATTGATGCAAACACAGACAACGTGTTGTAAATGCTAGTACAGTAACATCCACCCCCCTGCGTCCTGTATCAGCCGCGCCGGGCGTGCCCGCTGGCCATAATGGGGGTTATCGCTTCTCGGCCTTTTGGCTAAGATCAAGTGTAGTATCTGTTCTTATCAGTTTAATATCTGATACGTCCCCTACCCGGGGACCATATATTAAATTGATTTTTGGAACAGGGAGATGGAATAGGGGCTTGCTCCGTCCACTCCACGCATCGACCTGGTCTTGCAGTATCTCCAGGAACGGTGCACTCACTCCTCCTAACTTTGTCAAAGTAAATGTTTTGGTACGCTAATCTGCGATGGGTTAAAGGCAATGCAAAAAAAAGAAATCATTAGATGGGCAATGCTCAGTTTAATCTGCGTTATGTTTTCCCGCCCTTTTTGTTAAAAAAAAAAACTTCTGTGTGTGTGTGTGTGTGTGTGTGTGTGTGTGTGTGTGTGTGTGTGTGTAAATGGCTGCATTTACATAGCGCTTTACAATTTGTTCCTCACATTTTACCCATTCACTCAGACGTTCACACACCGATGGCGGAGGCAACCATGCAAGGTGCCAACCTACCTGCTCATCAGGAGCAATTAGGGGATAAGTGTCTTTAAACAAAGCACAATTGATGCAAACACAGACAACGTGTTGTAAATGCTAGTACAGTAACATCCACCCCCCTGCGTACTGTATCAGCCGCGCCGGGCGTGCCCGCTGGCCATAATGGGGGTTATCGCTTCTCGGCCTTTTGGCTAAGATCAAGTGGATGACCGGTGTATGCTGTTCCTGGTTTTGTTTGCTTGTTTATTATTTTTCTCACATTTCCACAGTCGTGCGGTGTATGGGACTGGAAATTGAGTTTTTTTTATTGTTTGTGCTGGCTTCTCCCTACGATGGCCAGCACTCCACGGCAGTCGACCCCTAGGGCTGGGTTACGGTTTTCGGCGAGGTTCATATGGAAGGATGGAACGATGCCCATGTGGAACAGAGATGTGTTTGTGGATGGTGTCATCATGACTCAACTCAAGTTGAAGGCGGACGATATTTTTTGCATCCAGCACAATGCCCAGGAGAGGGGCTACGATGTTTCCTTCAGATCCAGTTTGGGGCTCCAGGGGGTTTTGGAGGACTGCAAGCGGATGGAGGCTGATGTCGGACCCCTCAGCCATTTCGAGGTGTTTTCTCTGGACAGGCTGAATTTTCGAGTTATCAATGTCACAATGTACAACCCGTACGTGATTGATAAGGAGGTGACTGATTTTTTGGCCCCCTACGCTGAGGTGATATCTGAGGTCCGGAGGATCAGAGACAGACGTGGGATCTGGACGGGGCGGAGGCAGGTGCAGGTGCTCCTAAAGGCTGTTCCCGGTGGCTGTGACGGGCTGGCTCATCCCCCAGCCTTCTTTTCCTTGGGGCCTGATAGGGGGTATTTGTTTTATAACAACCAGCCCCCTTTCTGCCGAAGGTGCCGGGTGGCAGGGCACTCTGATGGAAAGTGTGGGGAGGTGAGGTGCCACCATTGCAAGGAGGAGGGCCACATGGCTAAAGATTGTAAGGTTGGTAAGAAATGCCACAACTGCAGTTCCACCGACCACCTGGTGAGGGCCTGTCCCCAGGAGCGGCGGTATTCGTCAGTGGTGGTGATGGGGAAGGAGCTTGCACCGAAGACCGGAGAGGAGGAAGAAAGTGCACCAGTGGCACCAGCACCAGCACCAATAGAGGCGTTTCCTGTGGAGAAGGACGCAGAGGCGGAGACGGTACTCCTGGTTGGCAACAAGACAGTTTCCCCTTTGTCTTCCGATGGAGAGGCGATGGACGAGGAGGAGGTGGTCGGTGGAGCCAGCGGAGCCAGTGGAGCCAGTGGAGCCAGAAAACGGAGGTTAAGGGTTAAAAGGACTACACCTGGGTCAGAAGGTATGGGGGCAGGGGAAATTACCGGTGGGGGCCCACAAAAAAAGGTAAGGGGAGGGAAGGGAGGTAGGGTGGCCCTCTTAGTGCAACAGGTCGGTGGGGAGCAGGGGGTTGGTGGGGGAGTGGGTTTGGCGGATGTTGAGGCTGAGGGGGAGGGGGTTTGTTTACCGGTTTCCCCTGTCCTGGACAGTATGGACAGTATGGACCCTTTTGAGACTCCAAGCCTTGGGGAAGGGTTACAGGTGGGAGCACCCAACACTTTGCCTGCTTCTTGGGATAAGGGGGAGGATGGGGAGGACAGTTAAAAGTGGGGGTAGGGGTATTATTGTGGGTTGGTTTTTTGTTTAATTTAATTTTATTATTGTCAATGGCTTTCACAGTGGGCACTTTTAATGCACGGGGGTTGAGGGGTTCTGTTAAGAGGAGGGGCTTTTTTGATTATGTTGCCTCACTCAGGCTTACCGTTTGTTTTGTTCAAGAGGTGCACTTACGGGATGGGAGGGATTGTGGTGTGTTTTCAAAGGAATGGGACAAGGGGGAATCGTTTTGGTCAGTGGGGGGGGTTCACTCATCTGGTGTGGGGATACTGTTTGGAAACCGGGAGGCAAGGGTGGTGGGTTCTTTTGTAATTGTGCAGGGGAGGGTTATGGGGGTTGATGTGAATATTGGGGTTTTGAAATTGAGGGTGGTGGTGGTGTACGGGCCACAGAGGGCGGGTGAAAGGAGTGCCATGATGGAGGCTTTAAGGCCTTTTTTTGCCACAAACAGGCAGATGGTGGTGGGGGGTGATTTTAATGTGGATCTGGGGAGGGTGGGTGATCCAAGTGCTGGGTGTGTGGGTTCTTTTTTTAAGGGGCAGGGGCTTGTGGATGGAGGGAAGGCACTTACCCCTCGAATAGATGGTCCCACATGGCGTAACTCCCGGGGGGTAGCCAGGCGTCTCGATTATGTGTTTTTTTCTCGGTCCTTGGTCCTATTGTCGGGCCGGGTGGTCCCTGTTTTTTTCTCTGACCATGATGGGCTCCTCTTTCGGGTCCGGTCTAGCGCTCCTGTTTTCGGCCCCGGGTACTGGAGGTTGAACTCCAGTGTCCTTGGCGAGGATGAGTTCTGCAGTAGCTTTGTCTCCTTTTTCCGGGGGCTCGAGGGACTTAGGGCTTTGTTTTCTGGTGTGGTGGAGTGGTGGGAGGGGGCTAAGGAGAGGATAAAGGGGTTTTGTATTATGTATTGTCAACGGAGGGCGAAGGAGGCGGGGAGGGAAGTGCTCCGTCTTCAACACCTCCTCGAGCTCGAGTACACTTTGGGTAACCTAGGTGGCGCTGTAGACCAGCGGGCTTGTGACTCCCTTAAGACAGAACTTAGGGATGTCTATGAGGATAAGGCCCGTGCTTACCTGACGCGGTCACGTCGTGAGTTCTTGGAGAAGAATGAGACGTGTTCCGCAGCCTTTTTCAGCAGCGTGAGGGCTGATAAGGGAAGGAAGGTGATATCGGGAGTTAGGGACAGTCAGGGTCAGGTGGTTACTGAGACAGGGGAGATGGTAAGGGTCACAACCGATCACTTCCGCTCCTTCTTCTGTGAACGAGTGGTGGATGAGGAGCGAGCAGAGGCTTTTTTGCAGCTTGTGGCTCAGAGGGTACCGTCAGACCTGGCTGAGGCTTTGGAGGCCCCTCTCTCTCTCGAGGAATTGGAGGGTGCCCTTCGTAGAATGGGCAAGCGTAAGGTTCCGGGCATCGATGGCCTGCCGGCTGAGTTTTATCTCATGTTTTGGGATATTCTCGGCCCGGTGGTTCTCGAGGTCCTGACCGAGGTCCTCCGCACAGGGGCACTGGGAGGGTCAATGGCTAAGGGGGTGATCTCACTTCTGTTTAAGAAGGGGGACGCCTCTGACCTTAAGAACTGGCGGCCATTGACCATGCTGTGTGTTGATTACAAGCTTTTGGCTAAGGTTCTCACAGACCGTCTGTGCACAGCTCTCCCAGATGCGGTCCATGTGGATCAGACGTGTGGGGTGGCTGGGCGCTCGTTGAGATGGAATCTCCAGCTCATCAGAGACGTCATCGCTTGGGCAGAGGATCGGGACCTGCCACTTATGGTGGTGGGTCTTGATCAGGCCAAAGCCTTTGATAGGGTTCACTGGGGTTTTATGTTCAAAGTTTTAGAGAGAATAGGCTTAGGGCGGGTTTTTGTTGGGTGGCTGCGTACTCTGTACACAGCAGTGGGGAGCACGGTTTCTGTTAATGGGCACTTGGGGGAGTTTTTTGGGTTGCACGCAGGGGTAAGACAGGGGTGTCCGCTCTCTCCCCTGCTCTACGTCCTTTATATGGAGCCCCTGGCGGCGGCCATTAGGGCTGACCCGGGTGTGAAGGGTATCCTGGTACCAGGCAGCAGGGGCCTGAGGGTCAAGTTGTCGCAGTATGCGGATGATACCACACTGCTACTGGACAACGATGCGTGTCTGAGTCGGTCTTTGGAGATCTTCCAGGACTTTGGCCGGGTGTCTGGCGCGGAGCTCAACCGTGCTAAATCCTCGGTTAAGTTCTTTGGGCGGTGGAAGAGTAGGTCAGACGTACCAGGAGGGCTGTCGCTCTGTGAAGGGGCCCTGAGGATTCTTGGGGTCCTCTTTGAGGCAGCCCACAGTGCCACGGTCAACTGGACCAGGCGAATAGATGCAGTTCATAAAAAGTTTGCCCTCTGGAAGGCCAGGAGACTGACCTTTACGGGGAAGGTACTGGTTTTGAAGGTAGACGTGTTGCCGTCCCTCCTGTACCTGGCGTACATCTTTCCGATGCCGGCCAGCATGCGGAGGCCGCTCACTCGGCTTGTGTTTCGTTTCATGTGGGGGGGGAGTTATGAATACGTGGCGAGGGCACGCATGTTGGCTCCGGTGGGGGAAGGGGGGAGGGACGTGCCCCATTTCCCACTCAAGTTGGACTGCATTTTTGTTTCTTTTTTGCTCAAAGAATTGTCCTCTCCGGTAGTCCATCCATCTGGCTACTTCCTCCGGTTCTACTTTGCCTACCCGGCAAGGAGGGTCATGGCCTGGTCCAATTCGGCCCCCCGGGCGGAGCAGTTGCCGTGGCATTTTGGCCACGCGGCAAAGTGGCTGCGGGCTCATCCTGGGGGTTTGGAAGGGGATGTGGGGTTGGACCAGAAGAGGCTCTATGCCGAGGTGAGACAGGGAGTGACCGCGCCAGCTGTGGTGGGGATACCCGCTACAGTTTGGTTGTCGGTACAACTGCCTGGCCTGGACAATGGGCTCAAGGATTTAGGATGGCTGATGTTACACAGGAGTTTGCCGGTGCGTGAGATCATGCACCGGCATGGCTTGGCGAGATCCCCGGTGTGCCCCAGAGCTGGTTGCTTTGTGGACGAGACTATTAGACACGTCATGTGGGACTGTCCTTTTGCAGGGGTGGTGTGGGCTAGGGCATCTGTGTTGATTGGGAGGTTGGAGGGGAGTGTTGGGGTCACATGGGCAAGATTGGAGAGAGGGATTGGGAGAGCTGGGGGGGGGCGTAGGGGGCGTCTCCTGCAATGGCTGCTCATGGGCCTTTTTAAGAAGGGGCTGTGGGAGGCCAGACAGGCTCTGGTTAAAAAGGCGGTGGATTGGGGGGTGGAGGGGGTTGTTAGGAGAGTAGAGGGGGACGTAAAGGGAAGGATGCGGTGGGATGTGAAGAGGTGGGGACATCATGCTGCTAGGGAGAGATGGAAGGGGGGTTTAGGTTTGATGGAAGGGATGTAGTGGTTGCTTAGGATATTGACATATGGTTTTTTTTTTTTTTTTGTGGAGACCGGAAAGTGCATAAGTGGAAAATGGGGACATGGTTTTTTGTCTTGGATAGTGGGCTATTGTTTTGGGTGGGATAAAGGGAGGTTTTGGTTAACAGTGGGTGGTTTAATTTGGGGTTCATTTTCATTTTCAACTGTAACAGGGACAGCATACAATAAGGAACATAAAATGAAAATGTAGAAATGCAAATGTTCAGGAAAGTTTTGTTTGGATTAGTAGGGAAAGGTAAATTAAGAATGTGTGCACATGTATGGGTGTTTTAAATAGTATGATAGGAAGTCGTTTTGTAGTTTGTATGGTATAGGGACAGATAGGATGTGATAACATGTATATGATTATTTTTGATATAAAATTAAGAAAGAAGGTAAAAACTCCCCTCCCAGCTGGTTGGAGGGGAGGAGAAGCCCGATTTCACAAAAAAAAAAAAAAAAAAAAAATCTGTTCTTATCAGTTTAATATCTGATACGTCCCCTACCCGGGGACCATATATTAAATTGATTTTTGGAACAGGGAGATGGAATAGGGGCTTGCTCCGTCCACTCCACGCATCGACCTGGTCTTGCAGTATCTCCAGGAACGGTGCACTCACTCCTCCTAACTTTGTCAAAGTAAATGTTTTGGTAAGCTAATCTGCGATGGGTTAAAGGCAATGCAAAAAAAAAGAAATCATTAGATGGGCAATGCTCAGTTTAATCTGCGTTATGTTTTCCCGCCCTTTTTGTTAAAAAAAAAAACGTCCGTGTGTGTGTGTGTGTGTGTGTGTGTGTGTAAATGGCTGCATTTACATAGCGCTTTACAATTTGTTCCTCACATTTTACCCATTCACTCAGACGTTCACACACCGATGGCGGAGGCAACCATGCAAGGTGCCAACCTACCTGCTCATCAGGAGCAATTAGGGGATAAGTGTCTTTAAACAAAGCACAATTGATGCAAACACAGACAACGTGTTGTAAATGCTAGTACAGTAACATCCACCCCCCTGCGTCCTGTATCAGCCGCGCCGGGCGTGCCCGCTGGCCATAATGGGGGTTATCGCTTCTCGGCCTTTTGGCTAAGATCAAGTGTAGTATCTGTTCTTATCAGTTTAATATCTGATACGTCCCCTACCCGGGGACCATATATTAAATTGATTTTTGGAACAGGGAGATGGAATAGGGGCTTGCTCCGTCCACTCCACGCATCGACCTGGTCTTGCAGTATCTCCAGGAACGGTGCACTCACTCCTAACTTTGTCAAAGTAAATGTTTTGGTACGCTAATCTGCGATGGGTTAAAGGCAATGCAAAAAAAAAGAAATCATTAGATGGGCAATGCTCAGTTTAATCTGCGTTATGTTTTCCCGCCCTTTTTGTTAAAAAAAAAAACGTCTGTGTGTGTGTGTGTGTGTGTGTGTGTGTGTGTGTGTGTGTGTGTGTGTGTAAATGGCTGCATTTACTTAGCGCTTTACAATTTGTTCCTCACATTTTACCCATTCACTCAGACGTTCACACACCGATGGCGGAGGCAACCATGCAAGGTGCCAACCTACCTGCTCATCAGGAGCAATTAGGGGATAAGTGTCTTTAAACAAAGCACAATTGATGCAAACACAGACAACGTGTTGTAAATGCTAGTACAGTAACATCCACCCCCCTGCGTACTGTATCAGCCGCGCCGGGCGTGCCCGCTGGCCATAATGGGGGTTATCGCTTCTCGGCCTTTTGGCTAAGATCAAGTGTAGTATCTGTTCTTATCAGTTTAATATCTGATACGTCCCCTACCCGGGGACCATATATTAAATTGATTTTTGGAACAGGGAGATGGAATAGGGGCTTGCTCCGTCCACTCCACGCATCGACCTGGTCTTGCAGTATCTCCAGGAACGGTGCACTCACTCCTCCTAACTTTGTCAAAGTAAATGTTTTGGTACGCTAATCTGCGATGGGTTAAAGGCAATGCAAAAAAAAAGAAATCATTAGATGGGCAATGCTCAGTTTAATCTGCGTTATGTTTTCCCGCCCTTTTTGTTAAAAAAAAAAACGTCCGTGTGTGTGTGTGTGTGTGTGTGTGTGTGTGTGTGTGTAAATGGCTGCATTTACATAGCGCTTTACAATTTGTTCCTCACATTTTACCCATTCACTCAGACGTTCACACACCGATGGCGGAGGCAACCATGCAAGGTGCCAACCTACCTGCTCATCAGGAGCAATTAGGGGATAAGTGTCTTTAAACAAAGCACAATTGATGCAAACACAGACAACGTGTTGTAAATGCTAGTACAGTAACATCCACCCCCCTGCGTACTGTATCAGCCGCGCCGGGGCGTGCCCGCTGGCCATAATGGGGGTTATCGCTTCTCGGCCTTTTGGCTAAGATCAAGTGTAGTATCTGTTCTTATCAGTTTAATATCTGATACGTCCCCTACCCGGGGACCATATATTAAATTGATTTTTGGAACAGGGAGATGGAATAGGGGCTTGCTCCGTCCACTCCACGCATCGACCTGGTCTTGCAGTATCTCCAGGAACGGTGCACTAACTCCTCCTAACTTTGTCAAAGTAAATGTTTTGGTACGCTAATCTGCGATGGGTTAAAGGCAATGCAAAAAAAAAGAAATCATTAGATGGGCAATGCTCAGTTTAATCTGCGTTATGTTTTCCCGCCCTTTTTGTTAAAAAAAAAAACGTCCGTGTGTGTGTGTGTGTGTGTGTGTGTGTGTGTGTGTGTGTGTGTAAATGGCTGCATTTACATAGCGCTTTACAATTTGTTCCTCACATTTTACCCATTCACTCAGACGTTCACACACCGATGGCGGAGGCAACCATGCAAGGTGCCAACCTACCTGCTCATCAGGAGCAATTAGGGGATAAGTGTCTTTAAACAAAGCACAATTGATGCAAACACAGACAACGTGTTGTAAATGCTAGTACAGTAACATCCACCCCCCTGCGTCCTGTATCAGCCGCGCCGGGCGTGCCCGCTGGCCATAATGGGGGTTATCGCTTCTCGGCCTTTTGGCTAAGATCAAGTGTAGTATCTGTTCTTATCAGTTTAATATCTGATACGTCCCCTACCCGGGGACCATATATTAAATTGATTTTTGGAACAGGGAGATGGAATAGGGGCTTGCTCCGTCCACTCCACGCATCGACCTGGTCTTGCAGTATCTCCAGGAACGGTGCACTCACTCCTCCTAACTTTGTCAAAGTAAATGTTTTGGTACGCTAATCTGCAATGGGTTAAAGGCAATGCAAAAAAAAAGAAATCATTAGATGGGCAATGCTCAGTTTAATCTGCGTTATGTTTTCCCGCCCTTTTTGTTAAAAAAAAAAACGTCCGTGTGTGTGTGTGTGTGTGTGTGTAAATGGCTGCATTTACATAGCGCTTTACAATTTGTTCCTCACATTTTACCCATTCACTCAGACGTTCACACACCGATGGCGGAGGCAACCATGCAAGGTGCCAACCTACCTGCTCATCAGGAGCAATTAGGGGATAAGTGTCTTTAAACAAAGCACAATTGATGCAAACACAGACAACGTGTTGTAAATGCTAGTACAGTAACATCCACCCCCCTGCGTACTGTATCAGCCGCGCCGGGCGTGCCCGCTGGCCATAATGGGGGTTATCGCTTCTCGGCCTTTTGGCTAAGATCAAGTGTAGTATCTGTTCTTATCAGTTTAATATCTGATACGTCCCCTACCCGGGGACCATATATTAAATAGATTTTTGGAACAGGGAGATGGAATAGGGGCTTGCTCCGTCCACTCCACGCATCGACCTGGTCTTGCAGTATCTCCAGGAACGATGCACTCACTCCTCCTAACTTTGTCAAAGTAAATGTTTTGGTACGCTAATCTGCGATGGGTTAAAGGCAATGCAAAAAAAAGAAATCATTAGATGGGCAATGCTCAGTTTAATCTGCGTTATGTTTTCCCGCCCTTTTTGTTAAAAAAAAAAACGTCCGTGTGTGTGTGTGTGTGTGTGTGTAAATGGCTGCATTTACATAGCGCTTTACAATTTGTTCCTCACATTTTACCCATTCACTCAGACGTTCACACACCGATGGCGGAGGCAACCATGCAAGGTGCCAACCTACCTGCTCATCAGGAGCAATTAGGGGATAAGTGTCTTTAAACAAAGCACAATTGATGCAAACACAGACAACGTGTTGTAAATGCTAGTACAGTAACATCCACCCCCCTGCGTACTGTATCAGCCGCGCCGGGCGTGCCCGCTGGCCATAATGGGGGTTATCGCTTCTCGGCCTTTTGGCTAAGATCAAGTGGATGACCGGTGTATGCTGTTCCTGGTTTTGTTTGCTTGTTTATTATTTTTCTCACATTTCCACAGTCGTGCGGTGTATGGGACTGGAAATTGAGTTTTTTTTATTGTTTGTGCTGGCTTCTCCCTACGATGGCCAGCACTCCACGGCAGTCGACCCCTAGGGCTGGGTTACGGTTTTCGGCGAGGTTCATATGGAAGGATGGAACGATGCCCATGTGGAACAGAGATGTGTTTGTGGATGGTGTCATCATGACTCAACTCAAGTTGAAGGCGGACGATATTTTTTGCATCCAGCACAATGCCCAGGAGAGGGGCTACGATGTTTCCTTCAGATCCAGTTTGGGGCTCCAGGGGGTTTTGGAGGACTGCAAGCGGATGGAGGCTGATGTCGGACCCCTCAGCCATTTCGAGGTGTTTTCTCTGGACAGGCTGAATTTTCGAGTTATCAATGTCACAATGTACAACCCGTACGTGATCGATAAGGAGGTGACTGATTTTTTGGCCCCCTACGCTGAGGTGATATCTGAGGTCCGGAGGATCAGAGACAGACGTGGGATCTGGACGGGGCGGAGGCAGGTGCAGGTGCTCCTAAAGGCTGTTCCCGGTGGCTGTGACGGGCTGGCTCATCCCCCAGCCTTCTTTTCCTTGGGGCCTGATAGGGGGTATTTGTTTTATAACAACCAGCCCCCTTTCTGCCGAAGGTGCCGGGTGGCAGGGCACTCTGATGGAAAGTGTGGGGAGGTGAGGTGCCACCATTGCAAGGAGGAGGGCCACATGGCTAAAGATTGTAAGGTTGGTAAGAAATGCCACAACTGCAGTTCCACCGACCACCTGGTGAGGGCCTGTCCCCAGGAGCGGCGGTATTCGTCAGTGGTGGTGATGGGGAAGGAGCTTGCACCGAAGACCGGAGAGGAGGAAGAAAGTGCACCAGTGGCACCAGCACCAGCACCAATAGAGGCGTTTCCTGTGGAGAAGGACGCAGAGGCGGAGACGGTACTCCTGGTTGGCAACAAGACAGTTTCCCCTTTGTCTTCCGATGGAGAGGCGATGGACGAGGAGGAGGTGGTCGGTGGAGCCAGCGGAGCCAGTGGAGCCAGTGGAGCCAGAAAACGGAGGTTAAGGGTTAAAAGGACTACACCTGGGTCAGAAGGTATGGGGGCAGGGGAAATTACCGGTGGGGGCCCACAAAAAAAGGTAAGGGGAGGGAAGGGAGGTAGGGTGGCCCTCTTAGTGCAACAGGTCGGTGGGGAGCAGGGGGTTGGTGGGGGAGTGGGTTTGGCGGATGTTGAGGCTGAGGGGGAGGGGGTTTGTTTACCGGTTTCCCCTGTCCTGGACAGTATGGACAGTATGGACCCTTTTGAGACTCCAAGCCTTGGGGAAGGGTTACAGGTGGGAGCACCCAATACTTTGCCTGCTTCTTGGGATAAGGGGGAGGATGGGGAGGACAGTTAAAAGTGGGGGTAGGGGTATTATTGTGGGTTGGTTTTTTGTTTAATTTAATTTTATTATTGTCAATGGCTTTCACAGTGGGCACTTTTAATGCACGGGGGTTGAGGGGTTCTGTTAAGAGGAGGGGCTTTTTTGATTATGTTGCCTCACTCAGGCTTACCGTTTGTTTTGTTCAAGAGGTGCACTTACGGGATGGGAGGGATTGTGGTGTGTTTTCAAAGGAATGGGACAAGGGGGAATCGTTTTGGTCAGTGGGGGGGGTTCACTCATCTGGTGTGGGGATACTGTTTGGAAACCGGGAGGCAAGGGTGGTGGGTTCTTTTGTAATTGTGCAGGGGAGGGTTATGGGGGTTGATGTGAATATTGGGGTTTTGAAATTGAGGGTGGTGGTGGTGTACGGGCCACAGAGGGCGGGTGAAAGGAGTGCCATGATGGAGGCTTTAAGGCCTTTTTTTGCCACAAACAGGCAGATGGTGGTGGGGGGTGATTTTAATGTGGATCTGGGGAGGGTGGGTGATCCAAGTGCTGGGTGTGTGGGTTCTTTTTTTAAGGGGCAGGGGCTTGTGGATGGAGGGAAGGCACTTACCCCTCGAATAGATGGTCCCACATGGCGTAACTCCCGGGGGGTAGCCAGGCGTCTCGATTATGTGTTTTTTTCTCGGTCCTTGGTCCTATTGTCGGGCCGGGTGGTCCCTGTTTTTTTCTCTGACCATGATGGGCTCCTCTTTCGGGTCCGGTCTAGCGCTCCTGTTTTCGGCCCCGGGTACTGGAGGTTGAACTCCAGTGTCCTTGGCGAGGATGAGTTCTGCAGTAGCTTTGTCTCCTTTTTCCGGGGGCTCGAGGGACTTAGGGCTTTGTTTTCTGGTGTGGTGGAGTGGTGGGAGGGGGCTAAGGAGAGGATAAAGGGGTTTTGTATTATGTATTGTCAACGGAGGGCGAAGGAGGCGGGGAGGGAAGTGCTCCGTCTTCAACACCTCCTCGAGCTCGAGTACACTTTGGGTAACCTAGGTGGCGCTGTAGACCAGCGGGCTTGTGACTCCCTTAAGACAAAACTTAGGGATGTCTATGAGGATAAGGCCCGTGCTTACCTGACGCGGTCACGTCGTGAGTTCTTGGAGAAGAATGAGACGTGTTCCGCAGCCTTTTTCAGCAGCGTGAGGGCTGATAAGGGAAGGAAGGTGATATCGGGAGTTAGGGACAGTCAGGGTCAGGTGGTTACTGAGACAGGGGAGATGGTAAGGGTCGCAACCGATCACTTCCGCTCCTTCTTCTGTGAACGAGTGGTGGATGAGGAGCGAGCAGAGGCTTTTTTGCAGCTTGTGGCTCAGAGGGTACCGTCAGACCTGGCTGAGGCTTTGGAGGCCCCTCTCTCTCTCGAGGAATTGGAGGGTGCCCTTCGTAGAATGGGCAAGCGTAAGGTTCCGGGCATCGATGGCCTGCCGGCTGAGTTTTATCTCATGTTTTGGGATATTCTCGGCCCGGTGGTTCTCGAGGTCCTGACCGAGGTCCTCCGCACAGGGGCACTGGGAGGGTCAATGGCTAAGGGGGTGATCTCACTTCTGTTTAAGAAGGGGGACGCCTCTGACCTTAAGAACTGGCGGCCATTGACCATGCTGTGTGTTGATTACAAGCTTTTGGCTAAGGTTCTCACAGACCGTCTGTGCACAGCTCTCCCAGATGCGGTCCATGTGGATCAGACGTGTGGGGTGGCTGGGCGCTCGTTGAGATGGAATCTCCAGCTCATCAGAGACGTCATCGCTTGGGCAGAGGATCGGGACCTGCCACTTATGGTGGTGGGTCTTGATCAGGCCAAAGCCTTTGATAGGGTTCACTGGGGTTTTATGTTCAAAGTTTTAGAGAGAATAGGCTTAGGGCGGGTTTTTGTTGGGTGGCTGTGTACTCTGTACACAGCAGTGGGGAGCACGGTTTCTGTTAATGGGCACTTGGGGGAGTTTTTTGGGTTGCACGCAGGGGTAAGACAGGGGTGTCCGCTCTCTCCCCTGCTCTACGTCCTTTATATGGAGCCCCTGGCGGCGGCCATTAGGGCTGACCCGGGTGTGAAGGGTATCCTGGTACCAGGCAGCAGGGGCCTGAGGGTCAAGTTGTCGCAGTATGCGGATGATACCACACTGCTACTGGACAACGATGCGTGTCTGAGTCGGTCTTTGGAGATCTTCCAGGACTTTGGCCGGGTGTCTGGCGCGGAGCTCAACCGTGCTAAATCCTCGGTTAAGTTCTTTGGGCGGTGGAAGAGTAGGTCAGACGTACCAGGAGGGCTGTCGCTCTGTGAAGGGGCCCTGAGGATTCTTGGGGTCCTCTTTGAGGCAGCCCACAGTGCCACGGTCAACTGGACCAGGCGAATAGATGCAGTTCATAAAAAGTTTGCCCTCTGGAAGGCCAGGAGACTGACCTTTACGGGGAAGGTACTGGTTTTGAAGGTAGACGTGTTGCCGTCCCTCCTGTACCTGGCGTACATCTTTCCGATGCCGGCCAGCATGCGGAGGCCGCTCACTCGGCTTGTGTTTCGTTTCATGTGGGGGGGGAGTTATGAATACGTGGCGAGGGCACGCATGTTGGCTCCGGTGGGGGAAGGGGGGAGGGACGTGCCCCATTTCCCACTCAAGTTGGACTGCATTTTTGTTTCTTTTTTGCTCAAAGAATTGTCCTCTCCGGTAGTCCATCCATCTGGCTACTTCCTCCGGTTCTACTTTGCCTACCCGGCAAGGAGGGTCATGGCCTGGTCCAATTCGGCCCCCCGGGCGGAGCAGTTGCCGTGGCATTTTGGCCACGCGGCAAAGTGGCTGCGGGCTCATCCTGGGGTTTTGGAAGGGGATGTGGGGTTGGACCAGAAGAGGCTCTATGCCGAGGTGAGACAGGGAGTGACCGCGCCAGCTGTGGTGGGGATACCCGCTACAGTTTGGTTGTCGGTACAACTGCCTGGCCTGGACAATGGGCTCAAGGATTTAGGATGGCTGATGTTACACAGGAGTTTGCCGGTGCGTGAGATCATGCACCGGCATGGCTTGGCGAGATCCCCGGTGTGCCCCAGAGCTGGTTGCTTTGTGGACGAGACTATTAGACACGTCATGTGGGACTGTCCTTTTGCAGGGGTGGTGTGGGCTAGGGCATCTGTGTTGATTGGGAGGTTGGAGGGGAGTGTTGGGGTCACATGGGCAAGATTGGAGAGAGGGATTGGGAGAGCTGGGGGGGCGCGTAGGGGGCGTCTCCTGCAATGGCTGCTCATGGGCCTTTTTAAGAAGGGGCTGTGGGAGGCCAGACAGGCTCTGGTTAAAAAGGCGGTGGATTGGGGGGTGGAGGGGGTTGTTAGGAGAGTAGAGGGGGACGTAAAGGGAAGGATGCGGTGGGATGTGAAGAGGTGGGGACATCATGCTGCTAGGGAGAGATGGAAGGGGGGTTTAGGTTTGATGGAAGGGATGTAGTGGTTGCTTAGGATATTGACATATGGTTTTTTTTTGTGGAGACCGGAAAGTGCATAAGTGGAAAATGGGGACATGGTTTTTTTGTCTTGGATAGTGGGCTATTGTTTTGGGTGGGATAAAGGGAGGTTTTGGTTAACAGTGGGTGGTTTAATTTGGGGTTCATTTTCATTTTCAACTGTAACAGGGACAGCATACAATAAGGAACATAAAATGAAAATGTAGAAATGCAAATGTTCAGGAAAGTTTTTGTTTGGATTAGTAGGGAAAGGTAAATTAAGAATGTGTGCACATGTATGGGTGTTTTAAATAGTATGATAGGAAGTCGTTTTGTAGTTTGTATGGTATAGGGACAGATAGGATGTGATAACATGTATATGATTATTTTTGATATAAAATTAAGAAAGAAGGTAAAAACTCCCCTCCCAGCTGGTTGGAGGGGAGGAGAAGCCCGATTTCACAAAAAAAGAAAAAAAAAAAAAAAAAATCTGTTCTTATCAGTTTAATATCTGATACGTCCCCTACCCGGGGACCATATATTAAATTGATTTTTGGAACAGGGAGATGGAATAGGGGCTTGCTCCGTCCACTCCACGCATCGACCTGGTCTTGCAGTATCTCCAGGAACGGTGCACTCACTCCTCCTAACTTTGTCAAAGTAAATGTTTTGGTACGCTAATCTGCGATGGGTTAAAGGCAATGCAAAAAAAAAGAAATCATTAGATGGGCAATGCTCAGTTTAATCTGCGTTATGTTTTCCCGCCCTTTTTGTTAAAAAAAAAAACGTCCGTGTGTGTGTGTGTGTGTGTGTGTAAATGGCTGCATTTACATAGCGCTTTACAATTTGTTCCTCACATTTTACCCATTCACTCAGACGTTCACACACCGATGGCGGAGGCAACCATGCAAGGTGCCAACCTACCTGCTCATCAGGAGCAATTAGGGGATAAGTGTCTTTAAACAAAGCACAATTGATGCAAACACAGACAACGTGTTGTAAATGCTAGTACAGTAACATCCACCCCCCTGCGTACTGTATCAGCCGCGCCGGGCGTGCCCGCTGGCCATAATGGGGGTTATCGCTTCTCGGCCTTTTGGCTAAGATCAAGTGGATGACCGGTGTATGCTGTTCCTGGTTTTGTTTGCTTGTTTATTATTTTTCTCACATTTCCACAGTCGTGCGGTGTATGGGACTGGAAATTGAGTTTTTTTTATTGTTTGTGCTGGCTTCTCCCTACGATGGCCAGCACTCCACGGCAGTCGACCCCTAGGGCTGGGTTACGGGTTTCGGCGAGGTTCATATGGAAGGATGGAACGATGCCCATGTGGAACAGAGATGTGTTTGTGGATGGTGTCATCATGACTCAACTCAAGTTGAAGGCGGACGATATTTTTTGCATCCAGCACAATGCCCAGGAGAGGGGCTACGATGTTTCCTTCAGATCCAGTTTGGGGCTCCAGGGGGTTTTGAAGGACTGCAAGCGGATGGAGGCTGATGTCGGACCCCTCAGCCATTTCGAGGTGTTTTCTCTGGACAGGCTGAATTTTCGAGTTATCAATGTCACAATGTACAACCCGTACGTGATCGATAAGGAGGTGACTGATTTTTTGGCCCCCTACGCGGAGGTGATATCTGAGGTCCGGAGGATCAGAGACAGACGTGGGATCTGGACGGGGCGGAGGCAGGTGCAGGTGCTCCTAAAGGCTGTTCCCGGTGGCTGTGACGGGCTGGCTCATCCCCCAGCCTTCTTTTCCTTGGGGCCTGATAGGGGGTATTTGTTTTATAACAACCAGCCCCCTTTCTGCCGAAGGTGCCGGGTGGCAGGGCACTCTGATGGAAAGTGTGGGGAGGTGAGGTGCCACCATTGCAAGGAGGAGGGCCACATGGCTAAAGATTGTAAGGTTGGTAAGAAATGCCACAACTGCAGTTCCACCGACCACCTGGTGAGGGCCTGTCCCCAGGAGCGGCGGTATTCGTCAGTGGTGGTGATGGGGAAGGAGCTTGCACCGAAGACCGGAGAGGAGGAAGAAAGTGCACCAGTGGCACCAGCACCAGCACCAATAGAGGCGATTCCTGTGGAGAAGGACGCAGAGGCGGAGACGGTACTCCTGGTTGGCAACAAGACAGTTTCCCCTTTGTCTTCCGATGGAGAGGCGATGGACGAGGAGGAGGTGGTCGGTGGAGCCAGCGGAGCCAGTGGAGCCAGTGGAGCCAGAAAACGGAGGTTAAGGGTTAAAAGGACTACACCTGGGTCAGAAGGTATGGGGGCAGGGGAAATTACCGGTGGGGGCCCACAAAAAAAGGTAAGGGGAGGGAAGGGAGGTAGGGTGGCCCTCTTAGTGCAACAGGTCGGTGGAGAGCAGGGGGTTGGTGGGGGAGTGGGTTTGGCGGATGTTGAGGCTGAGGGGGAGGGGGTTTGTTTACCGGTTTCCCCTGTCCTGGACAGTATGGACAGTATGGACCCTTTTGAGACTCCAAGCCTTGGGGAAGGGTTACAGGTGGGAGCACCCAACACTTTGCCTGCTTCTTGGGATAAGGGGGAGGATGGGGAGGACAGTTAAAAGTGGGGGTAGGGGTATTATTGTGGGTTGGTTTTTTGTTTAATTTAATTTTATTATTGTCAATGGCTTTCACAGTGGGCACTTTTAATGCACGGGGGTTGAGGGGTTCTGTTAAGAGGAGGGGCTTTTTTGATTATGTTGCCTCACTCAGGCTTACCGTTTGTTTTGTTCAAGAGGTGCACTTACGGGATGGGAGGGATTGTGGTGTGTTTTCAAAGGAATGGGACAAGGGGGAATCGTTTTGGTCAGTGGGGGGGGTTCACTCATCTGGTGTGGGGATACTGTTTGGAAACCGGGAGGCAAGGGTGGTGGGTTCTTTTGTAATTGTGCAGGGGAGGGTTATGGGGGTTGATGTGAATATTGGGGTTTTGAAATTGAGGGTGGTGGTGGTGTACGGGCCACAGAGGGCGGGTGACAGGAGTGCCATGATGGAGGCTTTAAGGCCTTTTTTTGCCACAAACAGGCAGATGGTGGTGGGGGGTGATTTTAATGTGGATCTGGGGAGGGTGGGTGATCCAAGTGCTGGGTGTGTGGGTTCTTTTTTTAAGGGGCAGGGGCTTGTGGATGGAGGGAAGGCACTTACCCCTCGAATAGATGGTCCCACATGGCGTAACTCCCGGGGGGTAGCCAGGCGTCTCGATTATGTGTTTTTTTCTCGGTCCTTGGTCCTATTGTCGGGCCGGGTGGTCCCTGTTTTTTTCTCTGACCATGATGGGCTCCTCTTTCGGGTCCGGTCTAGCGCTCCTGTTTTCGGCCCCGGGTACTGGAGGTTGAACTCCAGTGTCCTTGGCGAGGATGAGTTCTGCAGTAGCTTTGTCTCCTTTTTCCGGGGGCTCGAGGGACTTAGGGCTTTGTTTTCTGGTGTGGTGGAGTGGTGGGAGGGGGCTAAGGAGAGGATAAAGGGGTTTTGTATTATGTATTGTCAACGGAGGGCGAAGGAGGCGGGGAGGGAAGTGCTCCGTCTTCAACACCTCCTCGAGCTCGAGTACACTTTGGGTAACCTAGGTGGCGCTGTAGACCAGCGGGCTTGTGACTCCCTTAAGACAGAACTTAGGGATGTCTATGAGGATAAGGCCCGTGCTTACCTGACGCGGTCACGTCGTGAGTTCTTGGAGAAGAATGAGACGTGTTCCGCAGCCTTTTTCAGCAGCGTGAGGGCTGATAAGGGAAGGAAGGTGATATCGGGAGTTAGGGACAGTCAGGGTCAGGTGGTTACTGAGACAGGGGAGATGGTAAGGGTCGCAACCGATCACTTCCGCTCCTTCTTCTGTGAACGAGTGGTGGATGAGGAGCGAGCAGAGGCTTTTTTGCAGCTTGTGGCTCAGAGGGTACCGTCAGACCTGGCTGAGGCTTTGGAGGCCCCTCTCTCTCTCGAGGAATTGGAGGGTGCCCTTCGTAGAATGGGCAAGCGTAAGGTTCCGGGCATCGATGGCCTGCCGGCTGAGTTTTATCTCATGTTTTGGGATATTCTCGGCCCGGTGGTTCTCGAGGTCCTGACCGAGGTCCTCCGCACAGGGGCACTGGGAGGGTCAATGGCTAAGGGGGTGATCTCACTTCTGTTTAAGAAGGGGGACGCCTCTGACCTTAAGAACTGGCGGCCATTGACCATGCTGTGTGTTGATTACAAGCTTTTGGCTAAGGTTCTCACAGACCGTCTGTGCACAGCTCTCCCAGATGCGGTCCATGTGGATCAGACGTGTGGGGTGGCTGGGCGCTCGTTGAGATGGAATCTCCAGCTCATCAGAGACGTCATCGCTTGGGCAGAGGATCGGGACCTGCCACTTATGGTGGTGGGTCTTGATCAGGCCAAAGCCTTTGATAGGGTTCACTGGGGTTTTATGTTCAAAGTTTTAGAGAGAATAGGCTTAGGGCGGGTTTTTGTTGGGTGGCTGCGTACTCTGTACACAGCAGTGGGGAGCACGGTTTCTGTTAATGGGCACTTGGGGGAGTTTTTTGGGTTGCACGCAGGGGTAAGACAGGGGTGTCCGCTCTCTCCCCTGCTCTACGTCCTTTATATGGAGCCCCTGGCGGCGGCCATTAGGGCTGACCCGGGTGTGAAGGGTATCCTGGTACCAGGCAGCAGGGGCCTGAGGGTCAAGTTGTCGCAGTATGCGGATGATACCACACTGCTACTGGACAACGATGCGTGTCTGAGTCGGTCTTTGGAGATCTTCCAGGACTTTGGCCGGGTGTCTGGCGCGGAGCTCAACCGTGCTAAATCCTCGGTTAAGTTCTTTGGGCGGTGGAAGAGTAGGTCAGACGTACCAGGAGGGCTGTCGCTCTGTGAAGGGGCCCTGAGGATTCTTGGGGTCCTCTTTGAGGCAGCCCACAGTGCCACGGTCAACTGGACCAGGCGAATAGATGCAGTTCATAAAAAGTTTGCCCTCTGGAAGGCCAGGAGACTGACCTTTACGGGGAAGGTACTGGTTTTGAAGGTAGACGTGTTGCCGTCCCTCCTGTACCTGGCGTACATCTTTCCGATGCCGGCCAGCATGCGGAGGCCGCTCACTCGGCTTGTGTTTCGTTTCATGTGGGGGGGGAGTTATGAATACGTGGCGAGGGCACGCATGTTGGCTCCGGTGGGGGAAGGGGGGAGGGACGTGCCCCATTTCCCACTCAAGTTGGACTGCATTTTTGTTTCTTTTTTGCTCAAAGAATTGTCCTCTCCGGTAGTCCATCCATCTGGCTACTTCCTCCGGTTCTACTTTGCCTACCCGGCAAGGAGGGTCATGGCCTGGTCCAATTCGGCCCCCCGGGCGGAGCAGTTGCCGTGGCATTTTGGCCACGCGGCAAAGTGGCTGCGGGCTCATCCTGGGGTTTTGGAAGGGGATGTGGGGTTGGACCAGAAGAGGCTCTATGCCGAGGTGAGACAGGGAGTGACCGCGCCAGCTGTGGTGGGGATACCCGCTACAGTTTGGTTGTCGGTACAACTGCCTGGCCTGGACAATGGGCTCAAGGATTTAGGATGGCTGATGTTACACAGGAGTTTGCCGGTGCGTGAGATCATGCACCGGCATGGCTTGGCGAGATCCCCGGTGTGCCCCAGAGCTGGTTGCTTTGTGGACGAGACTATTAGACACGTCATGTGGGACTGTCCTTTTGCAGGGGTGGTGTGGGCTAGGGCATCTGTGTTGATTGGGAGGTTGGAGGGGAGTGTTGGGGTCACATGGGCAAGATTGGAGAGAGGGATTGGGAGAGCTGGGGGGGGGCGTAGGGGGCGTCTCCTGCAATGGCTGCTCATGGGCCTTTTTAAGAAGGGGCTGTGGGAGGCCAGACAGGCTCTGGTTAAAAAGGCGGTGGATTGGGGGGTGGAGGGGGTTGTTAGGAGAGTAGAGGGGGACGTAAAGGGAAGGATGCGGTGGGATGTGAAGAGGTGGGGACATCATGCTGCTAGGGAGAGATGGAAGGGGGGTTTAGGTTTGATGGAAGGGATGTAGTGGTTGCTTAGGATATTGACATATGGTTTTTTTTTGTGGAGACCGGAAAGTGCATAAGTGGAAAATGGGGACATGGTTTTTTTGTCTTGGATAGTGGGCTATTGTTTTGGGTGGGATAAAGGGAGGTTTTGGTTAACAGTGGGTGGTTTAATTTGGGGTTTCATTTTCATTTTCAACTGTAACAGGGACAGCATACAATAAGGAACATAAAATGAAAATGTAGAAATGCAAATGTTCAGGAAAGTTTTGTTTGGATTAGTAGGGAAAGGTAAATTAAGAATGTGTGCACATGTATGGGTGTTTTAAATAGTATGATAGGAAGTCGTTTTGTAGTTTGTATGGTATAGGGACAGATAGGATGTGATAACATGTATATGATTATTTTTGATATAAAATTAAGAAAGAAGGTAAAAACTCCCCTCCCAGCTGGTTGGAGGGGAGGAGAAGCCCGATTTCACAAAAAAAAAAAAAAAAAAAAAAAAAAAAATCTGTTCTTATCAGTTTAATATCTGATACGTCCCCTACCCGGGGACCATATATTAAATTGATTTTTGGAACAGGGAGATGGAATAGGGGCTTGCTCCGTCCACTCCACGCATCGACCTGGTCTTGCAGTATCTCCAGGAACGGTGCACTCACTCCTCCTAACTTTGTCAAAGTAAATGTTTTGGTACGCTAATCTGCGATGGGTTAAAGGCAATGCAAAAAAAAAGAAATCATTAGATGGGCAATGCTCAGTTTAATCTGCGTTATGTTTTCCCGCCCTTTTTGTTAAAAAAAAAAACGTCTGTGTGTGTGTGTGTGTGTGTGTGTGTGTGTGTGTGTAAATGGCTGCATTTACATAGCGCTTTACAATTTGTTCCTCACATTTTACCCATTCACTCAGACGTTCACACACCGATGGCGGAGGCAACCATGCAAGGTGCCAACCTACCTGCTCATCAGGAGCAATTAGGGGATAAGTGTCTTTAAACAAAGCACAATTGATGCAAACACAGACAACGTGTTGTAAATGCTAGTACAGTAACATCCACCCCCCTGCGTACTGTATCAGCCGCGCCGGGCGTGCCCGCTGGCCATAATGGGGGTTATCGCTTCTCGGCCTTTTGGCTAAGATCAAGTGTAGTATCTGTTCTTATCAGTTTAATATCTGATACGTCCCCTACCCGGGGACCATATATTAAATTGATTTTTGGAACAGGGAGATGGAATAGGGGCTTGCTCCGTCCACTCCACGCATCGACCTGGTCTTGCAGTATCTCCAGGAACGGTGCACTCACTCCTCCTAACTTTGTCAAAGTAAATGTTTTGGTACGCTAATCTGCGATGGGTTAAAGGCAATGCAAAAAAAAAGAAATCATTAGATGGGCAATGCTCAGTTTAATCTGCGTTATGTTTTCCCGCCCTTTTTGTTAAAAAAAAAAACGTCTGTGTGTGTGTGTGTGTGTGTGTGTGTGTGTGTGTGTGTGTGTGTGTGTGTGTGTGTGTGTAAATGGCTGCATTTACATAGCGCTTTACAATTTGTTCCTCACATTTTACCCATTCACTCAGACGTTCACACACCGATGGCGGAGGCAACCATGCAAGGTGCCAACCTACCTGCTCATCAGGAGCAATTAGGGGATAAGTGTCTTTAAACAAAGCACAATTGATGCAAACACAGACAACGTGTTGTAAATGCTAGTACAGTAACATCCACCCCCCTGCGTACTGTATCAGCCGCGCCGGGCGTGCCCGCTGGCCATAATGGGGGTTATCGCTTCTCGGCCTTTTGGCTAAGATCAAGTGTAGTATCTGTTCTTATCAGTTTAATATCTGATACGTCCCCTACCCGGGGACCATATATTAAATTGATTTTTGGAACAGGGAGATGGAATAGGGGCTTGCTCCGTCCACTCCACGCATCGACCTGGTCTTGCAGTATCTCCAGGAACGGTGCACTCACTCCTCCTAACTTTGTCAAAGTAAATGTTTTGGTACGCTAATCTGCGATCGGTTAAAGGCAATGCAAAAAAAAAGAAATCATTAGATGGGCAATGCTCAGTTTAATCTGCGTTATGTTTTCCCGCCCTTTTTGTTAAAAAAAAAACGTCCGTGTGTGTGTGTGTGTGTGTGTGTAAATGGCTGCATTTACATAGCGCTTTACAATTTGTTCCTCACATTTTACCCATTCACTCAGACGTTCACACACCGATGGCGGAGGCAACCATGCAAGGTGCCAACCTACCTGCTCATCAGGAGCAATTAGGGGATAAGTGTCTTTAAACAAAGCACAATTGATGCAAACACAGACAACGTGTTGTAAATGCTAGTACAGTAACATCCACCCCCCTGCGTCCTGTATCAGCCGCGCCGGGCGTGCCCGCTGGCCATAATGGGGGTTATCGCTTCTCGGCCTTTTGGCTAAGATCAAGTGTAGTATCTGTTCTTATCAGTTTAATATCTGATACGTCCCCTACCCGGGGACCATATATTAAATTGATTTTTGGAACAGGGAGATGGAATAGGGGCTTGCTCCGTCCACTCCACGCATCGACCTGGTCTTGCAGTATCTCCAGGAACGGTGCACTCACTCCTCCTAACTTTGTCAAAGTAAATGTTTTGGTACGCTAATCTGCGATGGGTTAAAGGCAATGCAAAAAAAAAGAAATCATTAGATGGGCAATGCTCAGTTTAATCTGCGTTATGTTTTCCCGCCCTTTTTGTTAAAAAAAAAAACGTCTGTGTGTGTGTGTGTGTGTGTGTGTGTGTGTGTGTAAATGGCTGCATTTACATAGCGCTTTACAATTTGTTCCTCACATTTTACCCATTCACTCAGACGTTCACACACCGATGGCGGAGGCAACCATGCAAGGTGCCAACCTACCTGCTCATCAGGAGCAATTAGGGGATAAGTGTCTTTAAACAAAGCACAATTGATGCAAACACAGACAACGTGTTGTAAATGCTAGTACAGTAACATCCACCCCCCTGCGTACTGTATCAGCCGCGCCGGGCGTGCCCGCTGGCCATAATGGGGGTTATCGCTTCTCGGCCTTTTGGCTAAGATCAAGTGTAGTATCTGTTCTTATCAGTTTAATATCTGATACGTCCCCTACCCGGGGACCATATATTAAATTGATTTTTGGAACAGGGAGATGGAATAGGGGCTTGCTCCGTCCACTCCACGCATCGACCTGGTCTTGCAGTATCTCCAGGAACGGTGCACTCACTCCTCCTAACTTTGTCAAAGTAAATGTTTTGGTACGCTAATCTGCGATGGGTTAAAGGCAATGCAAAAAAAAAGAAATCATTAGATGGGCAATGCTCAGTTTAATCTGCGTTATGTTTTCCCGCCCTTTTTGTTAAAAAAAAAAACTTCCGTGTGTGTGTGTGTGTGTGTGTGTGTGTAAATGGCTGCATTTACATAGCGCTTTACAATTTGTTCCTCACATTTTACCCATTCACTCAGACGTTCACACACCGATGGCGGAGGCAACCATGCAAGGTGCCAACCTACCTGCTCATCAGGAGCAATTAGGGGATAAGTGTCTTTAAACAAAGCACAATTGATGCAAACACAGACAACGTGTTGTAAATGCTAGTACAGTAACATCCACCCCCCTGCGTACTGTATCAGCCGCGCCGGGCGTGCCCGCTGGCCATAATGGGGGTTATCGCTTCTCGGCCTTTTGGCTAAGATCAAGTGTAGTATCTGTTCTTATCAGTTTAATATCTGATACGTCCCCTACCCGGGGACCATATATTAAATTGATTTTTGGAACAGGGAGATGGAATAGGGGCTTGCTCCGTCCACTCCACGCATCGACCTGGTCTTGCAGTATCTCCAGGAACGGTGCACTCACTCCTCCTAACTTTGTCAAAGTAAATGTTTTGGTACGCTAATCTGCGATGGGTTAAAGGCAATGCAAAAAAAAAGAAATCATTAGATGGGCAATGCTCAGTTTAATCTGCGTTATGTTTTCCCGCCCTTTTTGTTAAAAAAAAAAACGTCCGTGTGTGTGTGTGTGTGTGTGTGTAAATGGCTGCATTTACATAGCGCTTTACAATTTGTTCCTCACATTTTACCCATTCACTCAGACGTTCACACACCGATGGCGGAGGCAACCATGCAAGGTGCCAACCTACCTGCTCATCAGGAGCAATTAGGGGATAAGTGTCTTTAAACAAAGCACAATTGATGCAAACACAGACAACGTGTTGTAAATGCTAGTACAGTAACATCCACCCCCCTGCGTCCTGTATCAGCCGCGCCGGGCGTGCCCGCTGGCCATAATGGGGGTTATCGCTTCTCGGCCTTTTGGCTAAGATCAAGTGTAGTATCTGTTCTTATCAGTTTAATATCTGATACGTCCCCTACCCGGGGACCATATATTAAATTGATTTTTGGAACAGGGAGATGGAATAGGGGCTTGCTCCGTCCACTCCACGCATCGACCTGGTCTTGCAGTATCTCCAGGAACGGTGCACTCACTCCTCCTAACTTTGTCAAAGTAAATGTTTTGGTACGCTAATCTGCGATGGGTTAAAGGCAATGCAAAAAAAAAGAAATCATTAGATGGGCAATGCTCAGTTTAATCTGCGTTATGTTTTCCCGCCCTTTTTGTTAAAAAAAAAAACGTCTGTGTGTGTGTGTGTGTGTGTGTGTGTGTGTGTGTGTGTGTGTGTGTGTGTGTGTAAATGGCTGCATTTACATAGCGCTTTACAATTTGTTCCTCACATTTTACCCATTCACTCAGACGTTCACACACCGATGGCGGAGGCAACCATGCAAGGTGCCAACCTACCTGCTCATCAGGAGCAATTAGGGGATAAGTGTCTTTAAACAAAGCACAATTGATGCAAACACAGACAACGTGTTGTAAATGCTAGTACAGTAACATCCACCCCCCTGCGTACTGTATCAGCCGCGCCGGGCGTGCCCGCTGGCCATAATGGGGGTTATCGCTTCTCGGCCTTTTGGCTAAGATCAAGTGTAGTATCTGTTCTTATCAGTTTAATATCTGATACGTCCCCTACCCGGGGACCATATATTAAATTGATTTTTGGAACAGGGAGATGGAATAGGGGCTTGCTCCGTCCACTCCACGCATCGACCTGGTCTTGCAGTATCTCCAGGAACGGTGCACTCACTCCTCCTAACTTTGTCAAAGTAAATGTTTTGGTACGCTAATCTGCGATGGGTTAAAGGCAATGCAAAAAAAAAGAAATCATTAGATGGGCAATGCTCAGTTTAATCTGCGTTATGTTTTCCCGCCCTTTTTGTTAAAAAAAAAAACGTCCGTGTGTGTGTGTGTGTGTGTGTAAATGGCTGCATTTACATAGCGCTTTACAATTTGTTCCTCACATTTTACCCATTCACTCAGACGTTCACACACCGATGGCGGAGGCAACCATGCAAGGTGCCAACCTACCTGCTCATCAGGAGCAATTAGGGGATAAGTGTCTTTAAACAAAGCACAATTGATGCAAACACAGACAACGTGTTGTAAATGCTAGTACAGTAACATCCACCCCCCTGCGTCCTGTATCAGCCGCGCCGGGCGTGCCCGCTGGCCATAATGGGGGTTATCGCTTCTCGGCCTTTTGGCTAAGATCAAGTGTAGTATCTGTTCTTATCAGTTTAATATCTGATACTTCCCCTACCCGGGGACCATATATTAAATTGATTTTTGGAACAGGGAGATGGAATAGGGGCTTGCTCCGTCCACTCCACGCATCGACCTGGTCTTGCAGTATCTCCAGGAACGGTGCACTCACTCCTCCTAACTTTGTCAAAGTAAATGTTTTGGTACGCTAATCTGCGATGGGTTAAAGGCAATGAAAAAAAAAAGAAATCATTAGATGGGCAATGCTCAGTTTAATCTGCGTTATGTTTTCCCGCCCTTTTTGTTAAAAAAAAAAACGTCCGTGTGTGTGTGTGTGTGTGTGTGTGTGTGTGTGTGTGTGTGTGTGTGTAAATGGCTGCATTTACATAGCGCTTTACAATTTGTTCCTCACATTTTACCCATTCACTCAGACGTTCACACACCGATGGCGGAGGCAACCATGCAAGGTGCCAACCTACCTGCTCATCAGGAGCAATTAGGGGATAAGTGTCTTTAAACAAAGCACAATTGATGCAAACACAGACAACGTGTTGTAAATGCTAGTACAGTAACATCCACCCCCCTGCGTACTGTATCAGCCGCGCCGGGCGTGCCCGCTGGCCATAATGGGGGTTATCGCTTCTCGGCCTTTTGGCTAAGATCAAGTGTAGTATCTGTTCTTATCAGTTTAATATCTGATACGTCCCCTACCCGGGGACCATATATTAAATTGATTTTTGGAACAGGGAGATGGAATAGGGGCTTGCTCCGTCCACTCCACGCATCGACCTGGTCTTGCAGTATCTCCAGGAACGGTGCACTCACTCCTCCTAACTTTGTCAAAGTAAATGTTTTGGTACGCTAATCTGCGATGGGTTAAAGGCAATGCAAAAAAAAGAAATCATTAGATGGGCAATGCTCAGTTTAATCTGCGTTATGTTTTCCCGCCCTTTTTGTTAAAAAAAAAAACGTCCGTGTGTGTGTGTGTGTGTGTGTAAATGGCTGCATTTACATAGCGCTTTACAATTTGTTCCTCACATTTTACCCATTCACTCAGACGTTCACACACCGATGGCGGAGGCAACCATGCAAGGTGCCAACCTACCTGCTCATCAGGAGCAATTAGGGGATAAGTGTCTTTAAACAAAGCACAATTGATGCAAACACAGACAACGTGTTGTAAATGCTAGTACAGTAACATCCACCCCCCTGCGTCCTGTATCAGCCGCGCCGGGCGTGCCCGCTGGCCATAATGGGGGTTATCGCTTCTCGGCCTTTTGGCTAAGATCAAGTGTAGTATCTGTTCTTATCAGTTTAATATCTGATACGTCCCCTACCCGGGGACCATATATTAAATTGATTTTTGGAACAGGGGGATGGAATAGGGGCTTGCTCCGTCCACTCCACGCATCGACCTGGTCTTGCAGTATCTCCAGGAACGGTGCACTCACTCCTCCTAACTTTGTCAAAGTAAATGTTTTGGTACGCTAATCTGCGATGGGTTAAAGGCAATGCAAAAAAAAAGAAATCATTAGATGGGCAATGCTCAGTTCAATCTGCGTTATGTTTTCCCGCCCTTTTTGTTAAAAAAAAAAACGTCCGTGTGTGTGTGTGTGTGTGTGTGTGTGTGTGTGTGTGTGTGTAAATGGCTGCATTTACATAGCGCTTTACAATTTGTTCCTCACATTTTACCCATTCACTCAGACGTTCACACACCGATGGCGGAGGCAACCATGCAAGGTGCCAACCTACCTGCTCATCAGGAGCAATTAGGGGATAAGTGTCTTTAAACAAAGCACAATTGATGCAAACACAGACAACGTGTTGTAAATGCTAGTACAGTAACATCCACCCCCCTGCGTACTGTATCAGCCGCGCCGGGCGTGCCCGCTGGCCATAATGGGGGTTATCGCTTCTCGGCCTTTTGGCTAAGATCAAGTGTAGTATCTGTTCTTATCAGTTTAATATCTGATACGTCCCCTACCCGGGGACCATATATTAAATTGATTTTTGGAACAGGGAGATGGAATAGGGGCTTGCTCCGTCCACTCCACGCATCGACCTGGTCTTGCAGTATCTCCAGGAACGGTGCACTCACTCCTCCTAACTTTGTCAAAGTAAATGTTTTGGTACGCTAATCTGCGATGGGTTAAAGGCAATGCAAAAAAAAAGAAATCATTAGATGGGCAATGCTCAGTTTAATCTGCGTTATGTTTTCCCGCCCTTTTTGTTAAAAAAAAAAACGTCCGTGTGTGTGTGTGTGTGTGTGTGTAAATGGCTGCATTTACATAGCGCTTTACAATTTGTTCCTCACATTTTACCCATTCACTCAGACGTTCACACACCGATGGCGGAGGCAACCATGCAAGGTGCCAACCTACCTGCTCATCAGGAGCAATTAGGGGATAAGTGTCTTTAAACAAAGCACAATTGATGCAAACACAGACAACGTGTTGTAAATGCTAGTACAGTAACATCCACCCCCCTGCGTCCTGTATCAGCCGCGCCGGGCGTGCCCGCTGGCCATAATGGGGGTTATCGCTTCTCGGCCTTTTGGCTAAGATCAAGTGTAGTATCTGTTCTTATCAGTTTAATATCTGATACGTCCCCTACCCGGGGACCATATATTAAATAGATTTTTGGAACAGGGAGATGGAATAGGGGCTTGCTCCGTCCACTCCACGCATCGACCTGGTCTTGCAGTATCTCCAGGAACGGTGCACTCACTCCTCCTAACTTTGTCAAAGTAAATGTTTTGGTACGCTAATCTGCGATGGGTTAAAGGCAATGCAAAAAAAAAGAAATCATTAGATGGGCAATGCTCAGTTTAATCTGCGTTATGTTTTCCCGCCCTTTTTGTTAAAAAAAAAAACGTCTGTGTGTGTGTGTGTGTGTGTGTGTGTGTGTGTGTGTGTGTGTGTGTGTGTGTGTAAATGGCTGCATTTACATAGCGCTTTACAATTTGTTCCTCACATTTTACCCATTCACTCAGACGTTCACACACCGATGGCGGAGGCAACCATGCAAGGTGCCAACCTACCTGCTCATCAGGAGCAATTAGGGGATAAGTGTCTTTAAACAAAGCACAATTGATGCAAACACAGACAACGTGTTGTAAATGCTAGTACAGTAACATCCACCCCCCTGCGTACTGTATCAGCCGCGCCGGGCGTGCCCGCTGGCCATAATGGGGGTTATCGCTTCTCGGCCTTTTGGCTAAGATCAAGTGTAGTATCTGTTCTTATCAGTTTAATATCTGATACGTCCCCTACCCGGGGACCATATATTAAATTGATTTTTGGAACAGGGAGATGGAATAGGGGCTTGCTCCGTCCACTCCACGCATCGACCTGGTCTTGCAGTATCTCCAGGAACGGTGCACTCACTCCTCCTAACTTTGTCAAAGTAAATGTTTTGGTACGCTAATCTGCGATGGGTTAAAGGCAATGCAAAAAAAAAGAAATCATTAGATGGGCAATGCTCAGTTTAATCTGCGTTATGTTTTCCCGCCCTTTTTGTTAAAAAAAAAAACTTCCGTGTGTGTGTGTGTGTGTGTAAATGGCTGCATTTACATAGCGCTTTACAATTTGTTCCTCACATTTTACCCATTCACTCAGACGTTCACACACCGATGGCGGAGGCAACCATGCAAGGTGCCAACCTACCTGCTCATCAGGAGCAATTAGGGGATAAGTGTCTTTAAACAAAGCACAATTGATGCAAACACAGACAACGTGTTGTAAATGCTAGTACAGTAACATCCACCCCCCTGCGTCCTGTATCAGCCGCGCCGGGCGTGCCCGCTGGCCATAATGGGGGTTATCGCTTCTCGGCCTTTTGGCTAAGATCAAGTGTAGTATCTGTTCTTATCAGTTTAATATCTGATACGTCCCCTACCCGGGGACCATATATTAAATTGATTTTTGGAACAGGGAGATGGAATAGGGGCTTGCTCCGTCCACTCCACGCATCGACCTGGTCTTGCAGTATCTCCAGGAACGGTGCACTCACTCCTCCTAACTTTGTCAAAGTAAATGTTTTGGTACGCTAATCTGCGATGGGTTAAAGGCAATGCAAAAAAAAAGAAATCATTAGATGGGCAATGCTCAGTTTAATCTGCGTTATGTTTTCCCGCCCTTTTTGTTAAAAGAAAAAACGTCTGTGTGTGTGTGTGTGTGTGTGTGTGTGTGTGTGTGTGTGTGTGTGTGTGTGTGTGTGTGTGTGTGTGTGTGTGTAAATGGCTGCATTTACATAGCGCTTTACAATTTGTTCCTCACATTTTACCCATTCACTCAGACGTTCACACACCGATGGCGGAGGCAACCATGCAAGGTGCCAACCTACCTGCTCATCAGGAGCAATTAGGGGATAAGTGTCTTTAAACAAAGCACAATTGATGCAAACACAGACAACGTGTTGTAAATGCTAGTACAGTAACATCCACCCCCCTGCGTACTGTATCAGCCGCGCCGGGCGTGCCCGCTGGCCATAATGGGGGTTATCGCTTCTCGGCCTTTTGGCTAAGATCAAGTGTAGTATCTGTTCTTATCAGTTTAATATCTGATACGTCCCCTACCCGGGGACCATATATTAAATTGATTTTTGGAACAGGGAGATGGAATAGGGGCTTGCTCCGTCCACTCCACGCATCGACCTGGTCTTGCAGTATCTCCAGGAACGGTGCACTCACTCCTCCTAACTTTGTCAAAGTAAATGTTTTGGTACGCTAATCTGCGATGGGTTAAAGGCAATGCAAAAAAAAAGAAATCATTAGATGGGCAATGCTCAGTTTAATCTGCGTTATGTTTTCCCGCCCTTTTTGTTAAAAAAAAAAACGTCCGTGTGTGTGTGTGTGTGTGTGTGTGTAAATGGCTGCATTTACATAGCGCTTTACAATTTGTTCCTCACATTTTACCCATTCACTCAGACGTTCACACACCGATGGCGGAGGCAACCATGCAAGGTGCCAACCTACCTGCTCATCAGGAGCAATTAGGGGATAAGTGTCTTTAAACAAAGCACAATTGATGCAAACACAGACAACATGTTGTAAATGCTAGTACAGTAACATCCACCCCCCTGCGTCCTGTATCAGCCGCGCCGGGCGTGCCCGCTGGCCATAATGGGGGTTATCGCTTCTCGGCCTTTTGGCTAAGATCAAGTGTAGTATCTGTTCTTATCAGTTTAATATCTGATACGTCCCCTACCCGGGGACCATATATTAAATTGATTTTTGGAACAGGGAGATGGAATAGGGGCTTGCTCCGTCCACTCCACGCATCGACCTGGTCTTGCAGTATCTCCAGGAACGGTGCACTCACTCCTCCTAACTTTGTCAAAGTAAATGTTTTGGTACGCTAATCTGCGATGGGTTAAAGGCAATGCAAAAAAAAAGAAATCATTAGATGGGCAATGCTCAGTTTAATCTGCGTTATGTTTTCCCGCCCTTTTTGTTAAAAAAAAAAACGTCTGTGTGTGTGTGTGTGTGTGTGTGTGTGTGTGTGTGTGTGTGTGTGTGTGTAAATGGCTGCATTTACATAGCGCTTTACAATTTGTTCCTCACATTTTACCCATTCACTCAGACGTTCACACACCGATGGCGGAGGCAACCATGCAAGGTGCCAACCTACCTGCTCATCAGGAGCAATTAGGGGATAAGTGTCTTTAAACAAAGCACAATTGATGCAAACACAGACAACGTGTTGTAAATGCTAGTACAGTAACATCCACCCCCCTGCGTACTGTATCAGCCGCGCCGGGCGTGCCCGCTGGCCATAATGGGGGTTATCGCTTCTCGGCCTTTTGGCTAAGATCAAGTGTAGTATCTGTTCTTATCAGTTTAATATCTGATACGTCCCCTACCCGGGGACCATATATTAAATTGATTTTTGGAACAGGGAGATGGAATAGGGGCTTGCTCCGTCCACTCCACGCATCGACCTGGTCTTGCAGTATCTCCAGGAACGGTGCACTCACTCCTCCTAACTTTGTCAAAGTAAATGTTTTGGTACGCTAATCTGCGATGGGTTAAAGGCAATGCAAAAAAAAAGAAATCATTAGATGGGCAATGCTCAGTTTAATCTGCGTTATGTTTTCCCGCCCTTTTTGTTAAAAAAAAAAACGTCCGTGTGTGTGTGTGTGTGTGTGTGTGTAAATGGCTGCATTTACATAGCGCTTTACAATTTGTTCCTCACATTTTACCCATTCACTCAGACGTTCACACACCGATGGCGGAGGCAACCATGCAAGGTGCCAACCTACCTGCTCATCAGGAGCAATTAGGGGATAAGTGTCTTTAAACAAAGCACAATTGATGCAAACACAGACAACGTGTTGTAAATGCTAGTACAGTAACATCCACCCCCCTGCGTCCTGTATCAGCCGCGCCGGGCGTGCCCGCTGGCCATAATGGGGGTTATCGCTTCTCGGCCTTTTGGCTAAGATCAAGTGGATGACCGGTGTATGCTGTTCCTGGTTTTGTTTGCTTGTTTATTATTTTTCTCACATTTCCACAGTCGTGCGGTGTATGGGACTGGAAATTGAGTTTTTTTTATTGTTTGTGCTGGCTTCTCCCTACGATGGCCAGCACTCCACGGCAGTCGACCCCTAGGGCTGGGTTACGGTTTTCGGCGAGGTTCATATGGAAGGATGGAACGATGCCCATGTGGAACAGAGATGTGTTTGTGGATGGTGTCATCATGACTCAACTCAAGTTGAAGGCGGACGATATTTTTTGCATCCAGCACAATGCCCAGGAGAGGGGCTACGATGTTTCCTTCAGATCCAGTTTGGGGCTCCAGGGGGTTTTGGAGGACTGCAAGCGGATGGAGGCTGATGTCGGACCCCTCAGCCATTTCGAGGTGTTTTCTCTGGACAGGCTGAATTTTCGAGTTATCAATGTCACAATGTACAACCCGTACGTGATCGATAAGGAGGTGACTGATTTTTTGGCCCCCTACGCTGAGGTGATATCTGAGGTCCGGAGGATCAGAGACAGACGTGGGATCTGGACGGGGCGGAGGCAGGTGCAGGTGCTCCTAAAGGCTGTTCCCGGTGGCTGTGACGGGCTGGCTCATCCCCCAGCCTTCTTTTCCTTGGGGCCTGATAGGGGGTATTTGTTTTATAACAACCAGCCCCCTTTCTGCCGAAGGTGCCGGGTGGCAGGGCACTCTGATGGAAAGTGTGGGGAGGTGAGGTGCCACCATTGCAAGGAGGAGGGCCACATGGCTAAAGATTGTAAGGTTGGTAAGAAATGCCACAACTGCAGTTCCACCGACCACCTGGTGAGGGCCTGTCCCCAGGAGCGGCGGTATTCGTCAGTGGTGGTGATGGGGAAGGAGCTTGCACCGAAGACCGGAGAGGAGGAAGAAAGTGCACCAGTGGCACCAGCACCAGCACCAATAGAGGCGATTCCTGTGGAGAAGGACGCAGAGGCGGAGACGGTACTCCTGGTTGGCAACAAGACAGTTTCCCCTTTGTCTTCCGATGGAGAGGCGATGGACGAGGAGGAGGTGGTCGGTGGAGCCAGCGGAGCCAGTGGAGCCAGTGGAGCCAGAAAACGGAGGTTAAGGGTTAAAAGGACTACACCTGGGTCAGAAGGTATGGGGGCAGGGGAAATTACCGGTGGGGGCCCACAAAAAAAGGTAAGGGGAGGGAAGGGAGGTAGGGTGGCCCTCTTAGTGCAACAGGTCGGTGGGGAGCAGGGGGTTGGTGGGGGAGTGGGTTTGGCGGATGTTGAGGCTGAGGGGGAGGGGGTTTGTTTACCGGTTTCCCCTGTCCTGGACAGTATGGACAGTATGGACCCTTTTGAGACTCCAAGCCTTGGGGAAGGGTTACAGGTGGGAGCACCCAACACTTTGCCTGCTTCTTGGGATAAGGGGGAGGATGGGGAGGACAGTTAAAAGTGGGGGTAGGGGTATTATTGTGGGTTGGTTTTTTGTTTAATTTAATTTTATTATTGTCAATGGCTTTCACAGTGGGCACTTTTAATGCACGGGGGTTGAGGGGTTCTGTTAAGAGGAGGGGCGTTTTTGATTATGTTGCCTCACTCAGGCTTACCGTTTGTTTTGTTCAAGAGGTGCACTTACGGGATGGGAGGGATTGTGGTGTGTTTTCAAAGGAATGGGACAAGGGGGAATCGTTTTGGTCAGTGGGGGGGGTTCACTCATCTGGTGTGGGGATACTGTTTGGAAACCGGGAGGCAAGGGTGGTGGGTTCTTTTGTAATTGTGCAGGGGAGGGTTATGGGGGTTGATGTGAATATTGGGGTTTTGAAATTGAGGGTGGTGGTGGTGTACGGGCCACAGAGGGCGGGTGAAAGGAGTGCCATGATGGAGGCTTTAAGGCCTTTTTTTGCCACAAACAGGCAGATGGTGGTGGGGGGTGATTTTAATGTGGATCTGGGGAGGGTGGGTGATCCAAGTGCTGGGTGTGTGGGTTCTTTTTTTAAGGGGCAGGGGCTTGTGGATGGAGGGAAGGCACTTACCCCTCGAATAGATGGTCCCACATGGCGTAACTCCCGGGGGGTAGCCAGGCGTCTCGATTATGTGTTTTTTTCTCGGTCCTTGGTCCTATTGTCGGGCCGGGTGGTCCCTGTTTTTTTCTCTGACCATGATGGGCTCCTCTTTCGGGTCCGGTCTAGCGCTCCTGTTTTCGGCCCCGGGTACTGGAGGTTGAACTCCAGTGTCCTTGGCGAGGATGAGTTCTGCAGTAGCTTTGTCTCCTTTTTCCGGGGGCTCGAGGGACTTAGGGCTTTGTCTTTTGGTGTGGTGGAGTGGTGGGAGGGGGCTAAGGAGAGGATAAAGGGGTTTTGTATTATGTATTGTCAACGGAGGGCGAAGGAGGCGGGGAGGGAAGTGCTCCGTCTTCAACACCTCCTCGAGCTCGAGTACACTTTGGGTAACCTAGGTGGCGCTGTAGACCAGCGGGCTTGTGACTCCCTTAAGACAGAACTTAGGGATGTCTATGAGGATAAGGCCCGTGCTTACCTGACGCGGTCACGTCGTGAGTTCTTGGAGAAGAATGAGACGTGTTCCGCAGCCTTTTTCAGCAGCGTGAGGGCTGATAAGGGAAGGAAGGTGATATCGGGAGTTAGGGACAGTCAGGGTCAGGTGGTTACTGAGACAGGGGAGATGGTAAGGGTCGCAACCGATCACTTCCGCTCCTTCTTCTGTGAACGAGTGGTGGATGAGGAGCGAGCAGAGGCTTTTTTGCAGCTTGTGGCTCAGAGGGTACCGTCAGACCTGGCTGAGGCTTTGGAGGCCCCTCTCTCTCTCGAGGAATTGGAGGGTGCCCTTCGTAGAATGGGCAAGCGTAAGGTTCCGGGCATCGATGGCCTGCCGGCTGAGTTTTATCTCATGTTTTGGGATATTCTCGGCCCGGTGGTTCTCGAGGTCCTGACCGAGGTCCTCCGCACAGGGGCACTGGGAGGGTCAATGGCTAAGGGGGTGATCTCACTTCTGTTTAAGAAGGGGGACGCCTCTGACCTTAAGAACTGGCGGCCATTGACCATGCTGTGTGTTGATTACAAGCTTTTGGCTAAGGTTCTCACAGACCGTCTGTGCACAGCTCTCCCAGATGCGGTCCATGTGGATCAGACGTGTGGGGTGGCTGGGCGCTCGTTGAGATAGAATCTCCAGCTCATCAGAGACGTCATCGCTTGGGCAGAGGATCGGGACCTGCCACTTATGGTGGTGGGTCTTGATCAGGCCAAAGCCTTTGATAGGGTTCACTGGGGTTTTATGTTCAAAGTTTTAGAGAGAATAGGCTTAGGGCGGGTTTTTGTTGGGTGGCTGCGTACTCTGTACACAGCAGTGGGGAGCACGGTTTCTGTTAATGGGCACTTGGGGGAGTTTTTTGGGTTGCACGCAGGGGTAAGACAGGGGTGTCCGCTCTCTCCCCTGCTCTACGTCCTTTATATGGAGCCCCTGGCGGCGGCCATTAGGGCTGACCCGGGTGTGAAGGGTATCCTGGTACCAGGCAGCAGGGGCCTGAGGGTCAAGTTGTCGCAGTATGCGGATGATACCACACTGCTACTGGACAACGATGCGTGTCTGAGTCGGTCTTTGGAGATCTTCCAGGACTTTGGCCGGGTGTCTGGCGCGGAGCTCAACCGTGCTAAATCCTCGGTTAAGTTCTTTGGGCGGTGGAAGAGTAGGTCAGACGTACCAGGAGGGCTGTCGCTCTGTGAAGGGGCCCTGAGGATTCTTGGGGTCCTCTTTGAGGCAGCCCACAGTGCCACGGTCAACTGGACCAGGCGAATAGATGCAGTTCATAAAAAGTTTGCCCTCTGGAAGGCCAGGAGACTGACCTTTACGGGGAAGGTACTGGTTTTGAAGGTAGACGTGTTGCCGTCCCTCCTGTACCTGGCGTACATCTTTCCGATGCCGGCCAGCATGCGGAGGCCGCTCACTCGGCTTGTGTTTCGTTTCATGTGGGGGGGGAGTTATGAATACGTGGCGAGGGCACGCATGTTGGCTCCGGTGGGGGAAGGGGGGAGGGACGTGCCCCATTTCCCACTCAAGTTGGACTGCATTTTTGTTTCTTTTTTGCTCAAAGAATTGTCCTCTCCGGTAGTCCATCCATCTGGCTACTTCCTCCGGTTCTACTTTGCCTACCCGGCAAGGAGGGTCATGGCCTGGTCCAATTCGGCCCCCCGGGCGGAGCAGTTGCCGTGGCATTTTGGCCACGCGGCAAAGTGGCTGCGGGCTCATCCTGGGGTTTTGGAAGGGGATGTGGGGTTGGACCAGAAGAGGCTCTATGCCGAGGTGAGACAGGGAGTGACCGCGCCAGCTGTGGTGGGGATACCCGCTACAGTTTGGTTGTCGGTACAACTGCCTGGCCTGGACAATGGGCTCAAGGATTTAGGATGGCTGATGTTACACAGGAGTTTGCCGGTGCGTGAGATCATGCACCGGCATGGCTTGGCGAGATCCCCGGTGTGCCCCAGAGCTGGTTGCTTTGTGGACGAGACTATTAGACACGTCATGTGGGACTGTCCTTTTGCAGGGGTGGTGTGGGCTAGGGCATCTGTGTTGATTGGGAGGTTGGAGGGGAGTGTTGGGGTCACATGGGCAAGATTGGAGAGAGGGATTGGGAGAGCTGGGGGGGGGCGTAGGGGGCGTCTCCTGCAATGGCTGCTCATGGGCCTTTTTAAGAAGGGGCTGTGGGAGGCCAGACAGGCTCTGGTTAAAAAGGCGGTGGATTGGGGGGTGGAGGGGGTTGTTAGGAGAGTAGAGGGGGACGTAAAGGGAAGGATGCGGTGGGATGTGAAGAGGTGGGGACATCATGCTGCTAGGGAGAGATGGAAGGGGGGTTTAGGTTTGATGGAAGGGATGTAGTGGTTGCTTAGGATATTGACATATGGTTTTTTTTGTGGAGACCGGAAAGTGCATAAGTGGAAAATGGGGACATGGTTTTTTGTCTTGGATAGTGGGCTATTGTTTTGGGTGGGATAAAGGGAGGTTTTGGTTAACAGTGGGTGGTTTAATTTGGGGTTCATTTTCATTTCAACTGTAACAGGGACAGCATACAATAAGGAACATAAAATGAAAATGTAGAAATGCAAATGTTCAGGAAAGTTTTGTTTGGATTAGTAGGGAAAGGTAAATTAAGAATGTGTGCACATGTATGGGTGTTTTAAATAGTATGATAGGAAGTCGTTTTGTAGTTTGTATGGTATAGGGACAGATAGGATGTGATAACATGTATATGATTATTTTTGATATAAAATTAAGAAAGAAGGTAAAAACTCCCCTCCCAGCTGGTTGGAGGGGAGGAGAAGCCCGATTTCACAAAAAAAAAAAAAAAAAAAATCTGTTCTTATCAGTTTAATATCTGATACGTCCCCTACCCGGGGACCATATATTAAATTGATTTTTGGAACAGGGAGATGGAATAGGGGCTTGCTCCGTCCACTCCACGCATCGACCTGGTCTTGCAGTATCTCCAGGAACGGTGCACTAACTCCTCCTAACTTTGTCAAAGTAAATGTTTTGGTACGCTAATCTGCGATGGGTTAAAGGCAATGCAAAAAAAAAGAAATCATTAGATGGGCAATGCTCTGTTTAATCTGTGTTATGTTTTCCCGCCCTTTTTGTTAAAAAAAAAAACGTCCGTGTGTGTGTGTGTGTGTGTGTGTGTGTGTGTGTGTGTGTGTGTGTGTGTGTGTGTAAATGGCTGCATTTACATAGCGCTTTACAATTTGTTCCTCACATTTTACCCATTCACTCAGACGTTCACACACCGATGGCGGAGGCAACCATGCAAGGTGCCAACCTACCTGCTCATCAGGAGCAATTAGGGGATAAGTGTCTTTAAACAAAGCACAATTGATGCAAACACAGACAACGTGTTGTAAATGCTAGTACAGTAACATCCACCCCCCTGCGTCCTGTATCAGCCGCGCCGGGCGTGCCCGCTGGCCATAATGGGGGTTATCGCTTCTCGGCCTTTTGGCTAAGATCAAGTGTAGTATCTGTTCTTATCAGTTTAATATCTGATACGTCCCCTACCCGGGGACCATATATTAAATTGATTTTTGGAACAGGGAGATGGAATAGGGGCTTGCTCCGTCCACTCCACGCATCGACCTGGTCTTGCAGTATCTCCAGGAACGGTGCACTAACTCCTCCTAACTTTGTCAAAGTAAATGTTTTGGTACGCTAATCTGCGATGGGTTAAAGGCAATGCAAAAAAAAAGAAATCATTAGATGGGCAATGCTCTGTTTAATCTGTGTTATGTTTTCCCGCCCTTTTTGTTAAAAAAAAAAACGTCCGTGAGTGTGTGTGTGTGTGTGTGTGTGTGTGTGTGTGTAAATGGCTGCATTTACATAGCGCTTTACAATTTGTTCCTCACATTTTACCCATTCACTCAGACGTTCACACACCGATGGCGGAGGCAACCATGCAAGGTGCCAACCTACCTGCTCATCAGGAGCAATTAGGGGATAAGTGTCTTTAAACAAAGCACAATTGATGCAAACACAGACAACGTGTTGTAAATGCTAGTACAGTAACATCCACCCCCCTGCGTCCTGTATCAGCCGCGCCGGGCGTGCCCGCTGGCCATAATGGGGGTTATCGCTTCTCGGCCTTTTGGCTAAGATCAAGTGGATGACCGGTGTATGCTGTTCCTGGTTTTGTTTGCTTGTTTATTATTTTTCTCACATTTCCACAGTCGTGCGGTGTATGGGACTGGAAATTGAGTTTTTTTTATTGTTTGTGCTGGCTTCTCCCTACGATGGCCAGCACTCCACGGCAGTCGACCCCTAGGGCTGGGTTACGGTTTTCGGCGAGGTTCATATGGAAGGATGGAACGATGCCCATGTGGAACAGAGATGTGTTTGTGGATGGTGTCATCATGACTCAACTCAAGTTGAAGGCGGACGATATTTTTTGCATCCAGCACAATGCCCAGGAGAGGGGCTACGATGTTTCCTTCAGATCCAGTTTGGGGCTCCAGGGGGTTTTGGAGGACTGCAAGCGGATGGAGGCTGATGTCGGACCCCTCAGCCATTTCGAGGTGTTTTCTCTGGACAGGCTGAATTTTCGAGTTATCAATGTCACAATGTACAACCCGTACGTGATCGATAAGGAGGTGACTGATTTTTTGGCCCCCTACGCTGAGGTGATATCTGAGGTCCGGAGGATCAGAGACAGACGTGGGATCTGGACGGGGCGGAGGCAGGTGCAGGTGCTCCTAAAGGCTGTTCCCGGTGGCTGTGACGGGCTGGCTCATCCCCCAGCCTTCTTTTCCTTGGGGCCTGATAGGGGGTATTTGTTTTATAACAACCAGCCCCCTTTCTGCCGAAGGTGCCGGGTGGCAGGGCACTCTGATGGAAAGTGTGGGGAGGTGAGGTGCCACCATTGCAAGGAGGAGGGCCACATGGCTAAAGATTGTAAGGTTGGTAAGAAATGCCACAACTGCAGTTCCACCGACCACCTGGTGAGGGCCTGTCCCCAGGAGCGGCGGTATTCGTCAGTGGTGGTGATGGGGAAGGAGCTTGCACCGAAGACCGGAGAGGAGGAAGAAAGTGCACCAGTGGCACCAGCACCAGCACCAATAGAGGCGATTCCTGTGGAGAAGGACGCAGAGGCGGAGACGGTACTCCTGGTTGGCAACAAGACAGTTTCCCCTTTGTCTTCCGATGGAGAGGCGATGGACGAGGAGGAGGTGGTCGGTGGAGCCAGCGGAGCCAGTGGAGCCAGTGGAGCCAGAAAACGGAGGTTAAGGGTTAAAAGGACTACACCTGGGTCAGAAGGTATGGGGGCAGGGGAAATTACCGGTGGGGGCCCACAAAAAAAGGTAAGGGGAGGGAAGGGAGGTAGGGTGGCCCTCTTAGTGCAACAGGTCGGTGGGGAGCAGGGGGTTGGTGGGGGAGTGGGTTTGGCGGATGTTGAGGCTGAGGGGGAGGGGGTTTGTTTACCGGTTTCCCCTGTCCTGGACAGTATGGACAGTATGGACCCTTTTGAGACTCCAAGCCTTGGGGAAGGGTTACAGGTGGGAGCACCCAACACTTTGCCTGCTTCTTGGGATAAGGGGGAGGATGGGGAGGACAGTTAAAAGTGGGGGTAGGGGTATTATTGTGGGTTGTTTTTTTGTTTAATTTAATTTTATTATTGTCAATGGCTTTCACAGTGGGCACTTTTAATGCACGGGGGTTGAGGGGTTCTGTTAAGAGGAGGGTTTTTTTTGATTATGTTGCCTCACTCAGGCTTACCGTTTGTTTTGTTCAAGAGGTGCACTTACGGGATGGGAGGGATTGTGGTGTGTTTTCAAAGGAATGGGACAAGGGGGAATCGTTTTGGTCAGTGGGGGGGGTTCACTCATCTGGTGTGGGGATACTGTTTGGAAACCGGGAGGCAAGGGTGGTGGGTTCTTTTGTAATTGTGCAGGGGAGGGTTATGGGGGTTGATGTGAATATTGGGGTTTTGAAATTGAGGGTGGTGGTGGTGTACGGGCCACAGAGGGCGGGTGAAAGGAGTGCCATGATGGAGGCTTTAAGGCCTTTTTTTGCCACAAACAGGCAGATGGTGGTGGGGGGTGATTTTAATGTGGATCTGGGGAGGGTGGGTGATCCAAGTGCTGGGTGTGTGGGTTCTTTTTTTAAGGGGCAGGGGCTTGTGGATGGAGGGAAGGCACTTACCCCTCGAATAGATGGTCCCACATGGCGTAACTCCCGGGGGGTAGCCAGGCGTCTCGATTATGTGTTTTTTTCTCGGTCCTTGGTCCTATTGTCGGGCCGGGTGGTCCCTGTTTTTTTCTCTGACCATGATGGGCTCCTCTTTCGGGTCCGGTCTAGCGCTCCTGTTTTCGGCCCCGGGTACTGGAGGTTGAACTCCAGTGTCCTTGGCGAGGATGAGTTCTGCAGTAGCTTTGTCTCCTTTTTCCGGGGGCTCGAGGGACTTAGGGCTTTGTTTTCTGGTGTGGTGGAGTGGTGGGAGGGGGCTAAGGAGAGGATAAAGGGGTTTTGTATTATGTATTGTCAACGGAGGGCGAAGGAGGCGGGGAGGGAAGTGCTCCGTCTTCAACACCTCCTCGAGCTCGAGTACACTTTGGGTAACCTAGGTGGCGCTGTAGACCAGCGGGCTTGTGACTCCCTTAAGACAGAACTTAGGGATGTCTATGAGGATAAGGCCCGTGCTTACCTGACGCGGTCACGTCGTGAGTTCTTGGAGAAGAATGAGACGTGTTCCGCAGCCTTTTTCAGCAGCGTGAGGGCTGATAAGGGAAGGAAGGTGATATCGGGAGTTAGGGACAGTCAGGGTCAGGTGGTTACTGAGACAGG
The DNA here is from genome assembly GCF_963971535.1 of Notolepis coatsorum. Taxonomy (NCBI): domain Eukaryota; kingdom Metazoa; phylum Chordata; class Actinopteri; order Aulopiformes; family Paralepididae; genus Notolepis; species Notolepis coatsorum. The sequence goes on from NW_028174865.1 coordinate 1,003,370, forward strand.
GGAGATGGTAAGGGTCGCAACCGATCACTTCCGCTCCTTCTTCTGTGAACGAGTGGTGGATGAGGAGCGAGCAGAGGCTTTTTTGCAGCTTGTGGCTCAGAGGGTACCGTCAGACCTGGCTGAGGCTTTGGAGGCCCCTCTCTCTCTCGAGGAATTGGAGGGTGCCCTTCGTAGAATGGGCAAGCGTAAGGTTCCGGGCATCGATGGCCTGCCGGCTGAGTTTTATCTCATGTTTTGGGATATTCTCGGCCCGGTGGTTCTCGAGGTCCTGACCGAGGTCCTCCGCACAGGGGCACTGGGAGGGTCAATGGCTAAGGGGGTGATCTCACTTCTGTTTAAGAAGGGGGACGCCTCTGACCTTAAGAACTGGCGGCCATTGACCATGCTGTGTGTTGATTACAAGCTTTTGGCTAAGGTTCTCACAGACCGTCTGTGCACAGCTCTCCCAGATGCGGTCCATGTGGATCAGACGTGTGGGGTGGCTGGGCGCTCGTTGAGATGGAATCTCCAGCTCATCAGAGACGTCATCGCTTGGGCAGAGGATCGGGACCTGCCACTTATGGTGGTGGGTCTTGATCAGGCCAAAGCCTTTGATAGGGTTCACTGGGGTTTTATGTTCAAAGTTTTAGAGAGAATAGGCTTAGGGCGGGTTTTTGTTGGGTGGCTGCGTACTCTGTACACAGCAGTGGGGAGCACGGTTTCTGTTAATGGGCACTTGGGGGAGTTTTTTGGGTTGCACGCAGGGGTAAGACAGGGGTGTCCGCTCTCTCCCCTGCTCTACGTCCTTTATATGGAGCCCCTGGCGGCGGCCATTAGGGCTGACCCGGGTGTGAAGGGTATCCTGGTACCAGGCAGCAGGGGCCTGAGGGTCAAGTTGTCGCAGTATGCGGATGATACCACACTGCTACTGGACAACGATGCGTGTCTGAGTCGGTCTTTGGAGATCTTCCAGGACTTTGGCCGGGTGTCTGGCGCGGAGCTCAACCGTGCTAAATCCTCGGTTAAGTTCTTTGGGCGGTGGAAGAGTAGGTCAGACGTACCAGGAGGGCTGTCGCTCTGTGAAGGGGCCCTGAGGATTCTTGGGGTCCTCTTTGAGGCAGCCCACAGTGCCACGGTCAACTGGACCAGGCGAATAGATGCAGTTCATAAAAAGTTTGCCCTCTGGAAGGCCAGGAGACTGACCTTTACGGGGAAGGTACTGGTTTTGAAGGTAGACGTGTTGCCGTCCCTCCTGTACCTGGCGTACATCTTTCCGATGCCGGCCAGCATGCGGAGGCCGCTCACTCGGCTTGTGTTTCGTTTCATGTGGGGGGGGAGTTATGAATACGTGGCGAGGGCACGCATGTTGGCTCCGGTGGGGGAAGGGGGGAGGGACGTGCCCCATTTCCCACTCAAGTTGGACTCCATTTTTGTTTCTTTTTTGCTCAAAGAATTGTCCTCTCCGGTGGTCCATCCATCTGGCTACTTCCTCCGGTTCTACTTTGCCTACCCGGCAAGGAGGGTCATGGCCTGGTCCAATTCGGCCCCCCGGGCGGAGCAGTTGCTGTGGCATTTTGGCCACGCGGCAAAGTGGCTGCGGGCTCATCCTGGGGTTTTGGAAGGGGATGTGGGTTTGGACCAGAAGAGGCTCTATGCCGAGGTGAGACAGGGAGTGACCGCGCCAGCTGTGGTGGGGATACCCGCTACAGTTTGGTTGTCGGTACAACTGCCTGGCCTGGACAATGGGCTCAAGGATTTAGGATGGCTGATGTTACACAGGAGTTTGCCGGTGCGTGAGATCATGCACCGGCATGGCTTGGCGAGATCCCCGGTGTGCCCCAGAGCTGGTTGCTTTGTGGACGAGACTATTAGACACGTCATGTGGGACTGTCCTTTTGCAGGGGTGGTGTGGGCTAGGGCATCTGTGTTGATTGGGAGGTTGGAGGGGAGTGTTGGGGTCACATGGGCAAGATTGGAGAGAGGGATTGGGAGAGCTGGGGGGGGGCGTAGGGGGCGTCTCCTGCAATGGCTGCTCATGGGCCTTTTTAAGAAGGGGCTGTGGGAGGCCAGACAGGCTCTGGTTAAAAAGGCGGTGGATTGGGGGGTGGAGGGGGTTGTTAGGAGAGTAGAGGGGGACGTAAAGGGAAGGATGCGGTGGGATGTGAAGAGGTGGGGACATCATGCTGCTAGGGAGAGATGGAAGGGGGGTTTAGGTTTGATGGAAGGGATGTAGTGGTTGCTTAGGATATTGACATATGGTTTTTTTGTGGAGACCGGAAAGTGCATAAGTGGAAAATGGGGACATGGTTTTTTGTCTTGGATAGTGGGCTATTGTTTTGGGTGGGATAAAGGGAGGTTTTTTGGTTAACAGTGGGTGGTTTAATTTGGGGTTCATTTTCATTTTCAACTGTAACAGGGACAGCATACAATAAGGAACATAAAATGAAAATGTAGAAATGCAAATGTTCAGGAAAGTTTTTGTTTGGATTAGTAGGGAAAGGTAAATTAAGAATGTGTGCACATGTATGGGTGTTTTAAATTGTATGATAGGAAGTCGTTTTGTAGTTTGTATGGTATAGGGACAGATAGGATGTGATAACATGTATATGATTATTTTTGATATAAAATTAAGAAAGAAGGTAAAAACTCCCCTCCCAGCTGGTTGGAGGGGAGGAGAAGCCCGATTTCACAAAAAAAAAAAAAAAAAAATCTGTTCTTATCAGTTTAATATCTGATACGTCCCCTACCCGGGGACCATATATTAAATTGATTTTTGGAACAGGGAGATGGAATAGGGGCTTGCTCCGTCCACTCCACGCATCGACCTGGTCTTGCAGTATCTCCAGGAACGGTGCACTAACTCCTCCTAACTTTGTCAAAGTAAATGTTTTGGTACGCTAATCTGCGATGGGTTAAAGGCAATGCAAAAAAAAAGAAATCATTAGATGGGCAACGCTCTGTTTAATCTGCGTTATGTTTTCCCGCCCTTTTTGTTAAAAAAAAAAACGTCCGTGTGTGTGTGTGTGTGTGTGTGTGTGTGTGTGTGTGTGTGTGTGTGTGTGTGTGTGTGTGTGTGTGTGTGTGTGTGTGTGTAAATGGCTGCATTTACATAGCGCTTTACAATTTGTTCCTCACATTTTACCCATTCACTCAGACGTTCACACACCGATGGCGGAGGCAACCATGCAAGGTGCCAACCTACCTGCTCATCAGGAGCAATTAGGGGATAAGTGTCTTTAAACAAAGCACAATTGATGCAAACACAGACAACGTGTTGTAAATGCTAGTACAGTATCATCCACCCCCCTGCGTCCTGTATCAGCCGCGCCGGGCGTGCCCGCTGGCCATAATGGGGGTTATCGCTTCTCGGCCTTTTGGCTAAGATCAAGTGTAGTATCTGTTCTTATCAGTTTAATATCTGATACGTCCCCTACCCGGGGACCATATATTAAATTGATTTTTGGAACAGGGAGATGGAATAGGGGCTTGCTCCGTCCACTCCACGCATCGACCTGGTCTTGCAGTATCTCCAGGAACGGTGCACTAACTCCTCCTAACTTTGTCAAAGTAAATGTTTTGGTACGCTAATCTGCGATGGGTTAAAGGCAATGCAAAAAAAAAGAAATCATTAGATGGGCAATGCTCTGTTTAATCTGCGTTATGTTTTCCCGCCCTTTTTGTTAAAAAAAAAAACGTCCGTGTGTGTGTGTGTGTGTGTGTGTGTGTGTGTGTGTGTGTGTGTGTGTGTGTGTGTGTGTGTGTGTGTGTGTGTGTGTGTGTGTGTGTAAATGGCTGCATTTACATAGCGCTTTACAATTTGTTCCTCACATTTTACCCATTCACTCAGACGTTCACACACCGATGGCGGAGGCAACCATGCAAGGTGCCAACCTACCTGCTCATCAGGAGCAATTAGGGGATAAGTGTCTTTAAACAAAGCACAATTGATGCAAACACAGACAACGTGTTGTAAATGCTAGTACAGTAACATCCACCCCCCTGCGTCCTGTATCAGCCGCGCCGGGCGTGCCCGCTGGCCATAATGGGGGTTATCGCTTCTCGGCCTTTTGGCTAAGATCAAGTGTAGTATCTGTTCTTATCAGTTTAATATCTGATACGTCCCCTACCCGGGGACCATATATTAAATTGATTTTTGGAACAGGGAGATGGAATAGGGGCTTGCTCCGTCCACTCCACGCATCGACCTGGTCTTGCAGTATCTCCAGGAACGGTGCACTAACTCCTCCTAACTTTGTCAAAGTAAATGTTTTGGTACGCTAATCTGCGATGGGTTAAAGGCAATGCAAAAAAAAAGAAATCATTAGATGGGCAATGCTCTGTTTAATCTGCGTTATGTTTTCCCGCCCTTTTTGTTAAAAAAAAAAACGTCCGTGTGTGTGTGTGTGTGTGTGTGTGTGTGTGTGTGTGTGTGTGTGTGTGTGTGTGTGTGTAAATGGCTGCATTTACATAGCGCTTTACAATTTGTTCCTCACATTTTACCCATTCACTCAGACGTTCACACACCGATGGCGGAGGCAACCATGCAAGGTGCCAACCTACCTGCTCATCAGGAGCAATTAGGGGATAAGTGTCTTTAAACAAAGCACAATTGATGCAAACACAGACAACGTGTTGTAAATGCTAGTACAGTAACATCCACCCCCCTGCGTCCTGTATCAGCCGCGCCGGGCGTGCCCGCTGGCCATAATGGGGGTTATCGCTTCTCGGCCTTTTGGCTAAGATCAAGTGTAGTATCTGTTCTTATCAGTTTAATATCTGATACGTCCCCTACCCGGGGACCATATATTAAATTGATTTTTGGAACAGGGAGATGGAATAGGGGCTTGCTCCGTCCACTCCACGCATCGACCTGGTCTTGCAGTATCTCCAGGAACGGTGCACTAACTCCTCCTAACTTTGTCAAAGTAAATGTTTTGGTACGCTAATCTGCGATGGGTTAAAGGCAATGCAAAAAAAAAAAAATCATTAGATGGGCAATGCTCTGTTTAATCTGCGTTATGTTTTCCCGCCCTTTTTGTTAAAAAAAAACGTCTGTGTGTGTGTGTGTGTGTGTGTGTGTGTGTGTGTGTGTGTGTGTGTGTGTGTGTGTGTGTGTGTGTGTGTGTGTGTGTGTGTGTGTGTGTGTGTGTGTGTAAATGGCTGCATTTACATAGCGCTTTACAATTTGTTCCTCACATTTTACCCATTCACTCAGACGTTCACACACCGATGGCGGAGGCAACCATGCAAGGTGCCAACCTACCTGCTCATCAGGAGCAATTAGGGGATAAGTGTCTTTAAACAAAGCACAATTGATGCAAACACAGACAACGTGTTGTAAATGCTAGTACAGTAACATCCACCCCCCTGCGTCCTGTATCAGCCGCGCCGGGCGTGCCCGCTGGCCATAATGGGGGTTATCGCTTCTCGGCCTTTTGGCTAAGATCAAGTGTAGTATCTGTTCTTATCAGTTTAATATCTGATACGTCCCCTACCCGGGGACCATATATTAAATTGATTTTTGGAACAGGGAGATGGAATAGGGGCTTGCTCCGTCCACTCCACGCATCGACCTGGTCTTGCAGTATCTCCAGGAACGGTGCACTAACTCCTCCTAACTTTGTCAAAGTAAATGTTTTGGTACGCTAATCTGCGATGGGTTAAAGGCAATGCAAAAAAAAGAAATCATTAGATGGGCAATGCTCTGTTTAATCTGCGTTATGTTTTCCCGCCCTTTTTGTTAAAAAAAAAAACGTCTGTGTGTGTGTGTGTGTGTGTGTGTGTGTGTGTGTGTGTGTGTGTGTGTGTGTGTGTGTGTGTGTGTGTAAATGGCTGCATTTACATAGCGCTTTACAATTTGTTCCTCACATTTTACCCATTCACTCAGACGTTCACACACCGATGGCGGAGGCAACCATGCAAGGTGCCAACCTACCTGCTCATCAGGAGCAATTAGGGGATAAGTGTCTTTAAACAAAGCACAATTGATGCAAACACAGACAACGTGTTGTAAATGCTAGTACAGTAACATCCACCCCACTGCGTCCTGTATCAGCCGCGCCGGGCGTGCCCGCTGGCCATAATGGGGGTTATCGCTTCTCGGCCTTTTGGCTAAGATCAAGTGTAGTATCTGTTCTTATCAGTTTAATATCTGATACGTCCCCTACCCGGGGACCATATATTAAATTGATTTTTGGAACAGGGAGATGGAATAGGGGCTTGCTCCGTCCACTCCACGCATCGACCTGGTCTTGCAGTATCTCCAGGAACGGTGCACTAACTCCTCCTAACTTTGTCAAAGTAAATGTTTTGGTACGCTAATCTGCGATGGGTTAAAGGCAATGCAAAAAAAAAATAATCATTAGATGGGCAATGCTCTGTTTAATCTGCGTTATGTTTTCCCGCCCTTTTTGTTAAAAAAAAAAACGTCCGTGTGTGTGTGTGTGTGTGTGTGTGTGTGTGTGTGTGTGTGTGTGTGTGTGTGTGTGTGTGTGTGTGTGTGTGTGTGTGTGTGTAAATGGCTGCATTTACATAGCGCTTTACAATTTGTTCCTCACATTTTACCCATTCACTCAGACGTTCACACACCGATGGCGGAGGCAACCATGCAAGGTGCCAACCTACCTGCTCATCAGGAGCAATTAGGGGATAAGTGTCTTTAAACAAAGCACAATTGATGCAAACACAGACAACGTGTTGTAAATGCTAGTACAGTAACATCCACCCCCCTGCGTCCTGTATCAGCCGCGCCGGGCGTGCCCGCTGGCCATAATGGGGGTTATCGCTTCTCGGCCTTTTGGCTAAGATCAAGTGTAGTATCTGTTCTTATCAGTTTAATATCTGATACGTCCCCTACCCGGGGACCATATATTAAATTGATTTTTGGAACAGGGAGATGGAATAGGGGCTTGCTCCGTCCACTCCACGCATCGACCTGGTCTTGCAGTATCTCCAGGAACGGTGCACTAACTCCTCCTAACTTTGTCAAAGTAAATGTTTTGGTACGCTAATCTGCTATGGGTTAAAGGCAATGCAAAAAAAAAGAAATCATTAGATGGGCAATGCTCTGTTTAATCTGCGTTATGTTTTCCCGCCCTTTTTGTTAAAAAAAAAAACGTCCGTGTGTGTGTGTGTGTGTGTGTGTGTGTGTGTGTGTGTGTGTGTGTGTGTGTGTGTAAATGGCTGCATTTACATAGCGCTTTACAATTTGTTCCTCACATTTTACCCATTCACTCAGACGTTCACACACCGATGGCGGAGGCAACCATGCAAGGTGCCAACCTACCTGCTCATCAGGAGCAATTAGGGGATAAGTGTCTTTAAACAAAGCACAATTGATGCAAACACAGACAACGTGTTGTAAATGCTAGTACAGTAACATCCACCCCCCTGCGTCCTGTATCAGCCGCGCCGGGCGTGCCCGCTGGCCATAATGGGGGTTATCGCTTCTCGGCCTTTTGGCTAAGATCAAGTGTAGTATCTGTTCTTATCAGTTTAATATCTGATACGTCCCCTACCCGGGGACCATATATTAAATTGATTTTTGGAACAGGGAGATGGAATAGGGGCTTGCTCCGTCCACTCCACGCATCGACCTGGTCTTGCAGTATCTCCAGGAACGGTGCACTAACTCCTCCTAACGTTGTCAAAGTAAATGTTTTGGTACGCTAATCTGCGATGGGTTAAAGGCAATGCAAAAAAAAAGAAATCATTAGATGGGCAATGCTCTGTTTAATCTGCGTTATGTTTTCCCGCCCTTTTTGTTAAAAAAAAAAACGTCCGTGTGTGTGTGTGTGTGTGTGTGTGTGTGTGTGTGTGTGTGTGTGTGTGTGTGTGTGTGTGTGTGTGTGTGTGTGTGTGTGTGTAAATGGCTGCATTTACATAGCGCTTTACAATTTGTTCCTCACATTTTACCCATTCACTCAGACGTTCACACACCGATGGCGGAGGCAACCATGCAAGGTGCCAACCTACCTGCTCATCAGGAGCAATTAGGGGATAAGTGTCTTTAAACAAAGCACAATTGATGCAAACACAGACAACGTGTTGTAAATGCTAGTACAGTAACATCCACCCCCCTGCGTCCTGTATCAGCCGCGCCGGGCGTGCCCGCTGGCCATAATGGGGGTTATCGCTTCTCGGCCTTTTGGCTAAGATCAAGTGTAGTATCTGTTCTTATCAGTTTAATATCTGATACGTCCCCTACCCGGGGACCATATATTAAATTGATTTTTGGAACAGGGAGATGGAATAGGGGCTTGCTCCGTCCACTCCACGCATCGACCTGGTCTTGCAGTATCTCCAGGAACGGTGCACTAACTCCTCCTAACTTTGTCAAAGTAAATGTTTTGGTACGCTAATCTGCGATGGGTTAAAGGCAATGCAAAAAAAAAAAAATCATTAGATGGGCAATGCTCTGTTTAATCTGCGTTATGTTTTCCCGCCCTTTTTGTTAAAAAAAAACGTCTGTGTGTGTGTGTGTGTGTGTGTGTGTGTGTGTGTGTGTGTGTGTGTGTGTGTGTGTGTGTGTGTGTGTGTGTGTGTGTGTGTGTGTAAATGGCTGCATTTACATAGCGCTTTACAATTTGTTCCTCACATTTTACCCATTCACTCAGACGTTCACACACCGATGGCGGAGGCAACCATGCAAGGTGCCAACCTACCTGCTCATCAGGAGCAATTAGGGGATAAGTGTCTTTAAACAAAGCACAATTGATGCAAACACAGACAACGTGTTGTAAATGCTAGTACAGTAACATCCACCCCCCTGCGTCCTGTATCAGCCGCGCCGGGCGTGCCCGCTGGCCATAATGGGGGTTATCGCTTCTCGGCCTTTTGGCTAAGATCAAGTGTAGTATCTGTTCTTATCAGTTTAATATCTGATACGTCCCCTACCCGGGGACCATATATTAAATTGATTTTTGGAACAGGGAGATGGAATAGGGGCTTGCTCCGTCCACTCCACGCATCGACCTGGTCTTGCAGTATCTCCAGGAACGGTGCACTAACTCCTCCTAACTTTGTCAAAGTAAATGTTTTGGTACGCTAATCTGCGATGGGTTAAAGGCAATGCAAAAAAAAGAAATCATTAGATGGGCAATGCTCTGTTTAATCTGCGTTATGTTTTCCCGCCCTTTTTGTTAAAAAAAAAAACGTCTGTGTGTGTGTGTGTGTGTGTGTGTGTGTGTGTGTGTGTGTGTGTGTGTGTGTGTGTGTGTGTGTGTGTAAATGGCTGCATTTACATAGCGCTTTACAATTTGTTCCTCACATTTTACCCATTCACTCAGACGTTCACACACCGATGGCGGAGGCAACCATGCAAGGTGCCAACCTACCTGCTCATCAGGAGCAATTAGGGGATAAGTGTCTTTAAACAAAGCACAATTGATGCAAACACAGACAACGTGTTGTAAATGCTAGTACAGTAACATCCACCCCACTGCGTCCTGTATCAGCCGCGCCGGGCGTGCCCGCTGGCCATAATGGGGGTTATCGCTTCTCGGCCTTTTGGCTAAGATCAAGTGTAGTATCTGTTCTTATCAGTTTAATATCTGATACGTCCCCTACCCGGGGACCATATATTAAATTGATTTTTGGAACAGGGAGATGGAATAGGGGCTTGCTCCGTCCACTCCACGCATCGACCTGGTCTTGCAGTATCTCCAGGAACGGTGCACTAACTCCTCCTAACTTTGTCAAAGTAAATGTTTTGGTACGCTAATCTGCGATGGGTTAAAGGCAATGCAAAAAAAAAATAATCATTAGATGGGCAATGCTCTGTTTAATCTGCGTTATGTTTTCCCGCCCTTTTTGTTAAAAAAAAAAACGTCCGTGTGTGTGTGTGTGTGTGTGTGTGTGTGTGTGTGTGTGTGTGTGTGTGTGTGTGTGTGTGGTTGTGTGTGTGTGTGTGTGTGTGTAAATGGCTGCATTTACATAGCGCTTTACAATTTGTTCCTCACATTTTACCCATTCACTCAGACGTTCACACACCGATGGCGGAGGCAACCATGCAAGGTGCCAACCTACCTGCTCATCAGGAGCAATTAGGGGATAAGTGTCTTTAAACAAAGCACAATTGATGCAAACACAGACAACGTGTTGTAAATGCTAGTACAGTAACATCCACCCCCCTGCGTCCTGTATCAGCCGCGCCGGGCGTGCCCGCTGGCCATAATGGGGGTTATCGCTTCTCGGCCTTTTGGCTAAGATCAAGTGTAGTATCTGTTCTTATCAGTTTAATATCTGATACGTCCCCTACCCGGGGACCATATATTAAATTGATTTTTGGAACAGGGAGATGGAATAGGGGCTTGCTCCGTCCACTCCACGCATCGACCTGGTCTTGCAGTATCTCCAGGAACGGTGCACTAACTCCTCCTAACTTTGTCAAAGTAAATGTTTTGGTACGCTAATCTGCGATGGGTTAAAGGCAATGCAAAAAAAAAAAATCATTAGATGGGCAATGCTCTGTTTAATCTGCGTTATGTTTTCCCGCCCTTTTTGTTAAAAAAAAAAACGTCTGTGTGTGTGTGTGTGTGTGTGTGTGTGTGTGTGTGTGTGTGTGTGTGTGTGTGTGTGTGTGTGTAAATGGCTGCATTTACATAGCGCTTTACAATTTGTTCCTCACATTTTACCCATTCACTCAGACGTTCACACACCGATGGCGGAGGCAACCATGCAAGGTGCCAACCTACCTGCTCATCAGGAGCAATTAGGGGATAAGTGTCTTTAAACAAAGCACAATTGATGCAAACACAGACAACGTGTTGTAAATGCTAGTACAGTAACATCCACCCTTCTGCGTCCTGTATCAGCCGCGCCGGGCGTGCCCGCTGGCCATAATGGGGGTTATCGCTTCTCGGCCTTTTGGCTAAGATCAAGTGTAGTATCTGTTCTTATCAGTTTAATATCTGATACGTCCCCTACCCGGGGACCATATATTAAATAGATTTTTGGAACAGGGAGATGGAATAGGGGCTTGCTCCGTCCACTCCACGCATCGACCTGGTCTTGCAGTATCTCCAGGAACGGTGCACTAACTCCTCCTAACTTTGTCAAAGTAAATGTTTTGGTACGCTAATCTGCGATGGGTTAAAGGCAATGCAAAAAAAAAGAAATCATTAGATGGGCAACGCTCTGTTTAATCTGCGTTATGTTTTCCCGCCCTTTTTGTTAAAAAAAAAAAAAAAAAAAAAAAAAACGTCCGTGTGTGTGTGTGTGTGTGTGTAAATGGCTGCATTTACATAGCGCTTTACAATTTGTTCCTCACATTTTACCCATTCACTCAGACGTTCACACACCGATGGCGGAGGCAACCATGCAAGGTGCCAACCTACCTGCTCATCAGGAGCAATTAGGGGATAAGTGTCTTTAAACAAAGCACAATTGATGCAAACACAGACAACGTGTTGTAAATGCTAGTACAGTAACATCCACCCCCCTGCGTCCTGTATCAGCCGCGCCGGGCGTGCCCGCTGGCCATAATGGGGGTTATCGCTTCTCGGCCTTTTGGCTAAGATCAAGTGGATGACCGGTGTATGCTGTTCCTGGTTTTGTTTGCTTGTTTATTATTTTTCTCACATTTCCACAGTCGTGCGGTGTATGGGACTGGAAATTGAGTTTTTTTTATTGTTTGTGCTGGCTTCTCCCTACGATGGCCAGCACTCCACGGCAGTCGACCCCTAGGGCTGGGTTACGGTTTTCGGCGAGGTTCATATGGAAGGATGGAACGATGCCCATGTGGAACAGAGATGTGTTTGTGGATGGTGTCATCATGACTCAACTCAAGTTGAAGGCGGACGATATTTTTTGCATCCAGCACAATGCCCAGGAGAGGGGCTACGATGTTTCCTTCAGATCCAGTTTGGGGCTCCAGGGGGTTTTGGAGGACTGCAAGCGGATGGAGGCTGATGTCGGACCCCTCAGCCATTTCGAGGTGTTTTCTCTGGACAGGCTGAATTTTCGAGTTATCAATGTCACAATGTACAACCCGTACGTGATCGATAAGGAGGTGACTGATTTTTTGGCCCCCTACGCTGAGGTGATATCTGAGGTCCGGAGGATCAGAGACAGACGTGGGATCTGGACGGGGCGGAGGCAGGTGCAGGTGCTCCTAAAGGCTGTTCCCGGTGGCTGTGACGGGCTGGCTCATCCCCCAGCCTTCTTTTCCTTGGGGCCTGATAGGGGGTATTTGTTTTATAATAACCAGCCCCCTTTCTGCCGAAGGTGCCGGGTGGCAGGGCACTCTGACGGAAAGTGTGGGGAGGTGAGGTGCCACCATTGCAAGGAGGAGGGCCACATGGCTAAAGATTGTAAGGTTGGTAAGAAATGCCACAACTGCAGTTCCACCGACCACCTGGTGAGGGCCTGTCCCCAGGAGCGGCAGTATTCGTCAGTGGTGGTGATGGGGAAGGAGCTTGCGCCGAAGACCGGAGAGGAGGAAGAAAGTGCACCAGTGGCACCAGCACCAGCACCAATAGAGGCGATTCCTGTGGAGAAGGACGCAGAGGCGGAGACGGTACTCCTGGTTGGCAACAAGACAGTTTCCCCTTTGTCTTCCGATGGAGAGGCGATGGACGAGGAGGAGGTGGTCGGTGGAGCCAGCGGAGCCAGTGGAGCCAGTGGAGCCAGAAAACGGAGGTTAAGGGTTAAAAGGACTACACCTGGGTCAGAAGGTATGGGGGCAGGGGAAATTACCGGTGGGGGCCCACAAAAAAAGGTAAGGGGAGGGAAGGGAGGTAGGGTGGCCCTCTTAGTGCAACAGGTCGGTGGGGAGCAGGGGGTTGGTGGGGGAGTGGGTTTGGCGGATGTTGAGGCTGAGGGGGAGGGGGGTGGTTTACCGGTTTCCCCTGTCCTGGACAGTATGGACAGTATGGACCTTTTTGAGACTCCAAGCCTTGGGGAAGGGTTACAGGTGGGAGCACCCAACACTTTGCCTGCTTCTTGGGATAAGGGGGAGGATGGGGAGGACAGTTAAAAGTGGGGGTAGGGGTATTATTGTGGGTTGGTTTTTTGTTTAATTTTATTTTATTATTGTCAATGGCTTTCACAGTGGGCACTTTTAATGCACGGGGGTTGAGGGGTTCTGTTAAGAGGAGGGGCTTTTTTGATTATGTTGCCTCACTCAGGCTTACCGTTTGTTTTGTTCAAGAGGTGCACTTACGGGATGGGAGGGATTGTGGTGTGTTTTCAAAGGAATGGGACAAGGGGGAATCGTTTTGGTCAGTGGGGGGGGTTCACTCATCTGGTGTGGGGATACTGTTTGGAAATCGGGAGGCAAGGGTGGTGGGTTCTTTTGTAATTGTGCAGGGGAGGGTTATGGGGGTTGATGTGAATATTGGGGTTTTGAAATTGAGGGTGGTGGTGGTGTACGGGCCACAGAGGGCGGGTGAAAGGAGTGCCATGATGGAGGCTTTAAGGCCTTTTTTTGCCACAAACAGGCAGATGGTGGTGGGGGGTGATTTTAATGTGGATCTGGGGAGGGTGGGTGATCCAAGTGCTGGGTGTGTGGGTTCTTTTTTTAAGGGGCAGGGGCTTGTGGATGGAGGGAAGGCACTTACCCCTCGAATAGATGGTCCCACATGGCGTAACTCCCGGGGGGTAGCCAGGCGTCTCGATTATGTGTTTTTTTCTCGGTCCTTGGTCCTATTGTCGGGCCGGGTGGTCCCTGTTTTTTTCTCTGACCATGATGGGCTCCTCTTTCGGGTCCGGTCTAGCGCTCCTGTTTTCGGCCCCGGGTACTGGAGGTTGAACTCCAGTGTCCTTGGCGAGGATGAGTTCTGCAGTAGCTTTGTCTCCTTTTTCCGGGGGCTCGAGGGACTTAGGGCTTTGTTTTCTGGTGTGGTGGAGTGGTGGGAGGGGGCTAAGGAGAGGATAAAGGGGTTTTGTATTATGTATTGTCAACGGAGGGCGAAGGAGGCGGGGAGGGAAGTGCTCCGTCTTCAACACCTCCTCGAGCTCGAGTACACTTTGGGTAACCTAGGTGGCGCTGTAGACCAGCGGGCTTGTGACTCCCTTAAGACAGAACTTAGGGATGTCTATGAGGATAAGGCCCGTGCTTACCTGACGCGGTCACGTCGTGAGTTCTTGGAGAAGAATGAGACGTGTTCCGCAGCCTTTTTCAGCAGCGTGAAGGCTGATAAGGGAAGGAAGGTGATATCGGGAGTTAGGGACAGTCAGGGTCAGGTGGTTACTGAGACAGGGGAGATGGTAAGGGTCGCAACCGATCACTTCCGCTCCTTCTTCTGTGAACGAGTGGTGGATGAGGAGCGAGCAGAGGCTTTTTTGCAGCTTGTGGCTCAGAGGGTACCGTCAGACCTGGCTGAGGCTTTGGAGGCCCCTCTCTCTCTCTCGATCCCTACCTCTCTCTCTTTCCCTACCTTTTTGTTAAAAAAAAAAAAAAACGTCTGTGTGTGTGTGTGTGTGTGTGTGTGTGTGTGTGTGTGTGTGTGTGTGTGTGTGTGTGTGTGTGTGTGTGTGTGTGTAAATGGCTGCATTTACATAGCGCTTTACAATTTGTTCCTCACATTTTACCCATTCACTCAGACGTTCACACACCGATGGCGGAGGCAACCATGCAAGGTGCCAACCTACCTGCTCATCAGGAGCAATTAGGGGATAAGTGTCTTTAAACAAAGCACAATTGATGCAAACACAGACAACGTGTTGTAAATGCTAGTACAGTAACATCCACCCCCCTGCGTCCTGTATCAGCCGCGCCGGGCGTGCCCGCTGGCCATAATGGGGGTTATCGCTTCTCGGCCTTTTGGCTAAGATCAAGTGTAGTATCTGTTCTTATCAGTTTCATATCTGATACGTCCCCTACCCGGGGACCATATATTAAATTGATTTTTGGAACAGGGAGATGGAATAGGGGCTTGCTCCGTCCACTCCACGCATCGACCTGGTCTTGCAGTATCTCCAGGAACGGTGCACTCACTCTTCCTAACTTTGTCAAAGTAAATGTTTTGGTACGCTAATCTGCGATGGCTTAAAGGCAATGCAAAAAAAAAGAAATCATTAGATGGGCAATGCTCTGTTTAATCTGCGTTATGTTTTCCCGCCCTTTTTGTTAAAAAAAAAAAAAAACGTCTGTGTGTGTGTGTGTGTGTGTGTGTGTGTGTGTGTGTGTGTGTGTGTGTGTGTGTGTGTGTGTGTGTGTGTGTGTGTGTGTGTGTGTAAATGGCTGCATTTACATAGCGCTTTACAATTTGTTCCTCACATTTTACCCATTCACTCAGACGTTCACACACCGATGGCGGAGGCAACCATGCAAGGTGCCAACCTACCTGCTCATCAGGAGCAATTAGGGGATAAGTGTCTTTAAACAAAGCACAATTGATGCAAACACAGACAACGTGTTGTAAATGCTAGTACAGTAACATCCACCCCCCTGCGTCCTGTATCAGCCGCGCCGGGCGTGCCCGCTGGCCATAATGGGGGTTATCGCTTCTCGGCCTTTTGGCTAAGATCAAGTGTAGTATCTGTTCTTATCAGTTTAATATCTGATACGTCCCCTACCTGGGGACCATATATTAAATTGATTTTTGGAACAGGGAGATGGAATAGGGGCTTGCTCCGTCCACTCCACGCATCGACCTGGTCTTGCAGTATCTCCAGGAACGGTGCACTAACTCCTCCTAACTTTGTCAAAGTAAATGTTTTGGTACGCTAATCTGCGATGGGTTAAAGGCAATGCAAAAAAAAAGAAATCATTAGATGGGCAATGCTCTGTTTAATCTGCGTTATGTTTTCCCGCCCTTTTTGTTAAAAAAAAAAACGTCTGTGTGTGTGTGTGTGTGTGTGTGTGTGTGTGTGTGTGTGTGTGTGTGTGTGTGTGTGTGTGTGTGTGTGTGTAAATGGCTGCATTTACATAGCGCTTTACAATTTGTTCCTCACATTTTACCCATTCACTCAGACGTTCACACACCGATGGCGGAGGCAACCATGCAAGGTGCCAACCTACCTGCTCATCAGGAGCAATTAGGGGATAAGTGTCTTTAAACAAAGCACAATTGATGCAAACACAGACAACGTGTTGTAAATGCTAGTACAGTAACATCCACCCCCCTGCGTCCTGTATCAGCCGCGCCGGGCGTGCCCGCTGGCCATAATGGGGGTTATCGCTTCTCGGCCTTTTGGCTAAGATCAAGTGGATGACCGGTGTATGCTGTTCCTGGTTTTGTTTGCTTGTTTATTATTTTTCTCACATTTCCACAGTCGTGCGGTGTATGGGACTGGAAATTGAGTTTTTTTTTATTGTTTGTGCTGGCTTCTCCCTACGATGGCCAGCACTCCACGGCAGTCGACCCCTAGGGCTGGGTTACGGTTTTCGGCGAGGTTCATATGGAAGGATGGAACGATGCCCATGTGGAACAGAGATGTGTTTGTGGATGGTGTCATCATGACTCAACTCAAGTTGAAGGCGGACGATATTTTTTGCATCCAGCACAATGCCCAGGAGAGGGGCTACGATGTTTCCTTCAGATCCAGTTTGGGTTTTGGAGGACTGCAAGCGGATGGAGGCTGATGTCGGACCCCTCAGCCATTTCGAGGTGTTTTCTCTGGACAGGCTGAATTTTCGAGTTATCAATGTCACAATGTACAACCCGTACGTGATCGATAAGGAGGTGACTGATTTTTTGGCCCCCTACGCTGAGGTGATATCTGAGGTCCGGAGGATCAGAGACAGACGTGGGATCTGGACGGGGCGGAGGCAGGTGCAGGTGCTCCTAAAGGCTGTTCCCAGTGGCTGTGACGGGCTGGCTCATCCCCCAGCCTTCTTTTCCTTGGGGCCTGATAGGGGGTATTTGTTTTATAATAACCAGCCCCCTTTCTGCCGAAGGTGCCGGGTGGCAGGGCACTCTGACGGAAAGTGTGGGGAGGTGAGGTGCCACCATTGCAAGGAGGAGGGCCACATGGCTAAAGATTGTAAGGTTGGTAAGAAATGCCACAACTGCAGTTCCACCGACCACCTGGTGAGGGCCTGTCCCCAGGAGCGGCGGTATTCGTCAGTGGTGGTGATGGGGAAGGAGCTTGCGCCGAAGACCGGAGAGGAGGAAGAAAGTGCACCAGTGGCACCAGCACCAGCACCAATAGAGGCGATTCCTGTGGAGAAGGACGCAGAGGCGGAGACGGTACTCCTGGTTGGCAACAAGACAGTTTCCCCTTTGTCTTCCGATGGAGAGGCGATGGACGAGGAGGAGGTGGTCGGTGGAGCCAGCGGAGCCAGTGGAGCCAGTGGAGCCAGAAAACGGAGGTTAAGGGTTAAAAGGACTACACCTGGGTCAGAAGGTATGGGGGCAGGGGAAATTACCGGTGGGGGCCCACAAAAAAAGGTAAGGGGAGGGAAGGGAGGTAGGGTGGCCCTCTTAGTGCAACAGGTCGGTGGGGAGCAGGGGGTTGGTGGGGGAGTGGGTTTGGCGGATGTTGAGGCTGAGGGGGAGGGGGGTGCTTTACCGGTTTCCCCTGTCCTGGACAGTATGGACAGTATGGACCTTTTTGAGACTCCAAGCCTTGGGGAAGGGTTACAGGTGGGAGCACCCAACACTTTGCCTGCTTCTTGGGATAAGGGGGAGGATGGGGAGGACAGTTAAAAGTGGGGGTAGGGGTATTATTGTGGGTTGGTTTTTTGTTTAATTTTATTTTATTATTGTCAATGGCTTTCACAGTGGGCACTTTTAATGCACGGGGGTTGAGGGGTTCTGTTAAGAGGAGGGGCTTTTTTGATTATGTTGCCTCACTCAGGCTTACCGTTTGTTTTGTTCAAGAGGTGCACTTACGGGATGGGAGGGATTGTGGTGTGTTTTCAAAGGAATGGGACAAGGGGGAATCGTTTTGGTCAGTGGGGGGGGTTCACTCATCTGGTGTGGGGATACTGTTTGGAAATCGGGAGGCAAGGGTGGTGGGTTCTTTTGTAATTGTGCAGGGGAGGGTTATGGGGGTTGATGTGAATATTGGGGTTTTGAAATTGAGGGTGGTGGTGGTGTACGGGCCACAGAGGGCGGGTGAAAGGATGATGGAGGCTTTAAGGCCTTTTTTTGCCACAAACAGGCAGATGGTGGTGGGGGGTGATTTTAATGTGGATCTGGGGAGGGTGGGTGATCCAAGTGCTGGGTGTGTGGGTTCTTTTTTTAAGGGGCAGGGGCTTGTGGATGGAGGGAAGGCACTTACCCCTCGAATAGATGGTCCCACATGGCGTAACTCCCGGGGGGTAGCCAGGCGTCTCGATTATGTGTTTTTTTCTCGGTCCTTGGTCCTATTGTCGGGCCGGGTGGTCCCTGTTTTTTTCTCTGACCATGATGGGCTCCTCTTTCGGGTCCGGTCTAGCGCTCCTGTTTTCGGCCCCGGGTACTGGAGGTTGAACTCCAGTGTCCTTGGCGAGGATGAGTTCTGCAGTAGCTTTGTCTCCTTTTTCCGGGGGCTCGAGGGACTTAGGGCTTTGTTTTCTGGTGTGGTGGAGTGGTGGGAGGGGGCTAAGGAGAGGATAAAGGGGTTTTGTATTATGTATTGTCAACGGAGGGCGAAGGAGGCGGGGAGGGAAGTGCTCCGTCTTCAACACCTCCTCGAGCTCGAGTACACTTTGGGTAACCTAGGTGGCGCTGTAGACCAGCGGGCTTGTGACTCCCTTAAGACAGAACTTAGGGATGTCTATGAGGATAAGGCCCGTGCTTACCTGACGCGGTCACGTCGTGAGTTCTTGGAGAAGAATGAGACGTGTTCCGCAGCCTTTTTCAGCAGCGTGAAGGCTGATAAGGGAAGGAAGGTGATATCGGGAGTTAGGGACAGTCAGGGTCAGGTGGTTACTGAGACAGGGGAGATGGTAAGGGTCGCAACCGATCACTTCCGCTCCTTCTTCTGTGAACGAGTGGTGGATGAGGAGCGAGCAGAGGCTTTTTTGCAGCTTGTGGCTCAGAGGGTACCGTCAGACCTGGCTGAGGCTTTGGAGGCCCCTCTCTCTCTCTCGAGGAATTGGAGGGTGCCCTTCGTAGAATGGGCAAGCGTAAGGTTCCGGGCATCGATGGCCTGCCGGCTGAGTTTTATCTCATGTTTTGGGATATTCTCGGCCCGGTGGTTCTCGAGGTCCTGACCGAGGTCCTCCGCACAGGGGCACTGGGAGGGTCAATGGCTAAGGGGGTGATCTCACTTCTGTTTAAGAAGGGGGACGCCTCTGACCTTAAGAACTGGCGGCCATTGACCATGCTGTGTGTTGATTACAAGCTTTTGGCTAAGGTTCTCACAGACCGTCTGTGCACAGCTCTCCCAGATGCGGTCCATGTGGACCAGACGTGTGGGGTGGCTGGGCGCTCGTTGAGATGGAATCTCCAGCTCATCAGAGACGTCATCGCTTGGGCAGAGGATCGGGACCTGCCACTTATGGTGGTGGGTCTTGATCAGGCCAAAGCCTTTGATAGGGTTCACTGGGGTTTTATGTTCAAAGTTTTAGAGAGAATAGGCTTAGGGCGGGTTTTTGTTGGGTGGCTGCGTACTCTGTACACAGCAGTGGGGAGCACGGTTTCTGTTAATGGGCACTTGGGGGAGTTTTTTGGGTTGCACGCAGGGGTAAGACAGGGGTGTCCGCTCTCTCCCCTGCTCTACGTCCTTTATATGGAGCCCCTGGCGGCGGCCATTAGGGCTGACCCGGGTGTGAAGGGTATCCTGGTACCAGGCAGCAGGGGCCTGAGGGTCAAGTTGTCGCAGTATGCGGATGATACCACACTGCTACTGGACAACGATGCGTGTCTGAGTCGGTCTTTGGAGATCTTCCAGGACTTTGGCCGGGTGTCTGGCGCGGAGCTCAACCGTGCTAAATCCTCGGTTAAGTTCTTTGGGCGGTGGAAGAGTAGGTTAGACGTACCAGGAGGGCTGTCGCTCTGTGAAGGGGCCCTGAGGATTCTTGGGGTCCTCTTTGAGGCAGCCCACAGTGCCACGGTCAACTGGACCAGGCGAATAGATGCAGTTCATAAAAAGTTTGCCCTCTGGAAGGCCAGGAGACTGACCTTTATGGGGAAGGTACTGGTTTTGAAGGTAGACGTGTTGCCGTCCCTCCTGTACCTGGCGTACATCTTTCCGATGCCGGCCAGCATGCGGAGGCCGCTCACTCGGCTTGTGTTTCGTTTCATGTGGGGGGGGAGTTATGAATACGTGGCGAGGGCACGCATGTTGGCTCCGGTGGGGGAAGGGGGGAGGGACGTGCCCCATTTCCCACTCAAGTTGGACTGCATTTTTGTTTCTTTTTTGCTCAAAGAATTGTCCTCTCCGGTAGTCCATCCATCGGGCTACTTCCTCCGGTTCTACTTTGCCTACCCGGCAAGGAGGGTCATGGCCTGGTCCAATTCGGCCCCCCGGGCGGAGCAGTTGCCGTGGCATTTTGGCCACGCGGCAAAGTGGCTGCGGGCTCATCCTGGGGTTTTGGAAGGGGATGTGGGGTTGGACCAGAAGAGGCTCTATGCCGAGGTGAGACAGGGAGTGACCGCACCAGCTGTGGTGGGGATACCCGCTACAGTTTGGTTGTCGGTACAACTGCCTGGCCTGGACAATGGGCTCAAGGATTTAGGATGGCTGATGTTACACAGGAGTTTGCCGGTGCGTGAGATCATGCACCGGCATGGCTTGGCGAGATCCCCGGTGTGCCCCAGAGCTGGTTGCTTTGTGGACGAGACTATTAGACACGTCATGTGGGACTGTCCTTTTGCAGGGGTGGTGTGGGCTAGGGCATCTGTGTTGATTGGGAGGTTGGAGGGGAGTGTTGGGGTCACATGGGCAAGATTGGAGAGAGGGATTGGGAGAGCTGGGGGGGGGCGTAGGGGGCGTCTCCTGCAATGGCTGCTCATGGGCCTTTTTAAGAAGGGGCTGTGGGAGGCCAGACAGGCTCTGGTTAAAAAGGCGGTGGATTGGGGGGTGGAGGGGGTTGTTAGGAGAGTAGAGGGGGACGTAAAGGGAAGGATGCGGTGGGATGTGAAGAGGTGGGGACATCATGCTGCTAGGGAGAGATGGAAGGGGGGTTTAGGTTTGATGGAAGGGATGTAGTGGTTGCTTAGGATATTGACATATGGTTTTTTGTGGAGACCGGAAAGTGCATAAGTGGAAAATGGGGACATGGTTTTTTGTCTTGGATAGTGGGCTATTGTTTTGGGTGGGATAAAGGGAGGTTTTGGTTAACAGTGGGTGGTTTAATTTGGGGTTCATTTTCATTTTCAACTGTAACAGGGACAGCATACAATAAGGAACATAAAATGAAAATGTAGAAATGCAAATGTTCAGGAAAGTTTTGTTTGGATTAGTAGGGAAAGGTAAATTAAGAATGTGTGCACATGTATGGGTGTTTTAAATAGTATGATAGGAAGTCGTTTTGTAGTTTGTATGGTATAGGGACAGATAGGATGTGATAACATGTATATGATTATTTTTGATATAAAATTAAGAAAGAAGGTAAAAACTCCCCTCCCAGCTGGTTGGAGGGGAGGAGAAGCCCAATTTCACAAAAAATAAAAATAAAAAATCTGTTCTTATCAGTTTAATATCTGATACGTCCCCTACCCGGGGACCATATATTAAATAGATTTTTGGAACAGGGAGATGGAATAGGGGCTTGCTCCGTCCACTCCACGCATCGACCTGGTCTTGCAGTATCTCCAGGAACGGTGCACTAACTCCTCCTAACTTTGTCAAAGTAAATGTTTTGGTACGCTAATCTGCGATGGGTTAAAGGCAATGCAAAAAAAAGAAATCATTAGATGGGCAATGCTCTGTTTAATCTGCGTTATGTTTTCCCTACCTTTTTGTTAAAAAAAAAAAAAAACGTCTGTGTGTGTGTGTGTGTGTGTGTGTGTGTGTGTGTGTGTGTGTGTGTGTGTGTGTGTGTGTGTGTGTGTGTGTGTGTGTGTGTGTAAATGGCTGCATTTACATAGCGCTTTACAATTTGTTCCTCACATTTTACCCATTCACTCAGACGTTCACACACCGATGGCGGAGGCAACCATGCAAGGTGCCAACCTACCTGCTCATCAGGAGCAATTAGGGGATAAGTGTCTTTAAACAAAGCACAATTGATGCAAACACAGACAACGTGTTGTAAATGCTAGTACAGTAACATCCACCCCCCTGCGTCCTGTATCAGCCGCGCCGGGCGTGCCCGCTGGCCATAATGGGGGTTATCGCTTCTCGGCCTTTTGGCTAAGATCAAGTGTAGTATCTGTTCTTATCAGTTTCATATCTGATACGTCCCCTACCCGGGGACCATATATTAAATTGATTTTTGGAACAGGGAGATGGAATAGGGGCTTGCTCCGTCCACTCCACGCATCGACCTGGTCTTGCAGTATCTCCAGGAACGGTGCACTCACTCTTCCTAACTTTGTCAAAGTAAATGTTTTGGTACGCTAATCTGCGATGGCTTAAAGGCAATGCAAAAAAAAAGAAATCATTAGATGGGCAATGCTCTGTTTAATCTGCGTTATGTTTTCCCGCCCTTTTTGTTAAAAAAAAAAAAAAACGTCTGTGTGTGTGTGTGTGTGTGTGTGTGTGTGTGTGTGTGTGTGTGTGTGTGTGTGTGTGTGTGTGTGTGTGTGTGTGTGTGTGTAAATGGCTGCATTTACATAGCGCTTTACAATTTGTTCCTCACATTTTACCCATTCACTCAGACGTTCACACACCGATGGCGGAGGCAACCATGCAAGGTGCCAACCTACCTGCTCATCAGGAGCAATTAGGGGATAAGTGTCTTTAAACAAAGCACAATTGATGCAAACACAGACAACGTGTTGTAAATGCTAGTACAGTAACATCCACCCCCCTGCGTCCTGTATCAGCCGCGCCGGGCGTGCCCGCTGGCCATAATGGGGGTTATCGCTTCTCGGCCTTTTGGCTAAGATCAAGTGTAGTATCTGTTCTTATCAGTTTAATATCTGATACGTCCCCTACCTGGGGACCATATATTAAATTGATTTTTGGAACAGGGAGATGGAATAGGGGCTTGCTCCGTCCACTCCACGCATCGACCTGGTCTTGCAGTATCTCCAGGAACGGTGCACTAACTCCTCCTAACTTTGTCAAAGTAAATGTTTTGGTACGCTAATCTGCGATGGGTTAAAGGCAATGCAAAAAAAAAGAAATCATTAGCCCTTCGTAGAATGGGCAAGCGTAAGGTTCCGGGCATCGATGGCCTGCCGGCTGAGTTTTATCTCATGTTTTGGGATATTCTCGGCCCGGTGGTTCTCGAGGTCCTGACCGAGGTCCTCCGCACAGGGGCACTGGGAGGGTCAATGGCTAAGGGGGTGATCTCACTTCTGTTTAAGAAGGGGGACGCCTCTGACCTTAAGAACTGGCGGCCATTGACCATGCTGTGTGTTGATTACAAGCTTTTGGCTAAGGTTCTCACAGACCGTCTGTGCACAGCTCTCCCAGATGCGGTCCATGTGGACCAGACGTGTGGGGTGGCTGGGCGCTCGTTGAGATGGAATCTCCAGCTCATCAGAGACGTCATCGCTTGGGCAGAGGATCGGGACCTGCCACTTATGGTGGTGGGTCTTGATCAGGCCAAAGCCTTTGATAGGGTTCACTGGGGTTTTATGTTCAAAGTTTTAGAGAGAATAGGCTTAGGGCGGGTTTTTGTTGGGTGGCTGCGTACCCTGTACACAGCAGTGGGGAGCACGGTTTCTGTTAATGGGCACTTGGGGGAGTTTTTTGGGTTGCACGCAGGGGTAAGACAGGGGTGTCCGCTCTCTCCCCTGCTCTACGTCCTTTATATGGAGCCCCTGGCGGCGGCCATTAGGGCTGACCCGGGTGTGAAGGGTATCCTGGTACCAGGCAGCAGGGGCCTGAGGGTCAAGTTGTCGCAGTATGCGGATGATACCACACTGCTACTGGACAACGATGCGTGTCTGAGTCGGTCTTTGGAGATCTTCCAGGACTTTGGCCGGGTGTCTGGCGCGGAGCTCAACCGTGCTAAATCCTCGGTTAAGTTCTTTGGGCGGTGGAAGAGTAGGTTAGACGTACCAGGAGGGCTGTCGCTCTGTGAAGGGGCCCTGAGGATTCTTGGGGTCCTCTTTGAGGCAGCCCACAGTGCCACGGTCAACTGGACCAGGCGAATAGATGCAGTTCATAAAAAGTTTGCCCTCTGGAAGGCCAGGAGACTGACCTTTATGGGGAAGGTACTGGTTTTGAAGGTAGACGTGTTGCCGTCCCTCCTGTACCTGGCGTACATCTTTCCGATGCCGGCCAGCATGCGGAGGCCGCTCACTCGGCTTGTGTTTCGTTTCATGTGGGGGGGGAGTTATGAATACGTGGCGAGGGCACGCATGTTGGCTCCGGTGGGGGAAGGGGGGAGGGACGTGCCCCATTTCCCACTCAAGTTGGACTGCATTTTTGTTTCTTTTTTGCTCAAAGAATTGTCCTCTCCGGTAGTCCATCCATCGGGCTACTTCCTCCGGTTCTACTTTGCCTACCCGGCAAGGAGGGTCATGGCCTGGTCCAATTCGGCCCCCCGGGCGGAGCAGTTGCCGTGGCATTTTGGCCACGCGGCAAAGTGGCTGCGGGCTCATCCTGGGGTTTTGGAAGGGGATGTGGGGTTGGACCAGAAGAGGCTCTATGCCGAGGTGAGACAGGGAGTGACCGCGCCAGCTGTGGTGGGGATACCCGCTACAGTTTGGTTGTCGGTACAACTGCCTGGCCTGGACAATGGGCTCAAGGATTTAGGATGGCTGATGTTACACAGGAGTTTGCCGGTGCGTGAGATCATGCACCGGCATGGCTTGGCGAGATCCCCGGTGTGCCCCAGAGCTGGTTGCTTTGTGGACGAGACTATTAGACACGTCATGTGGGACTGTCCTTTTGCAGGGGTGGTGTGGGCTAGGGCATCTGTGTTGATTGGGAGGTTGGAGGGGAGTGTTGGGGTCACATGGGCAAGATTGGAGAGAGGGATTGGGAGAGCTGGGGGGGGGGCGTAGGGGGCGTCTCCTGCAATGGCTGCTCATGGGCCTTTTTAAGAAGGGGCTGTGGGAGGCCAGACAGGCTCTGGTTAAAAAGGCGGTGGATTGGGG
The DNA here is from genome assembly GCF_963971535.1 of Notolepis coatsorum. Taxonomy (NCBI): domain Eukaryota; kingdom Metazoa; phylum Chordata; class Actinopteri; order Aulopiformes; family Paralepididae; genus Notolepis; species Notolepis coatsorum. Next base: position 1,028,386 of record NW_028174865.1, read on the forward strand.
GGTGGAGGGGGTTGTTAGGAGAGTAGAGGGGGACGTAAAGGGAAGGATGCGGTGGGATGTGAAGAGGTGGGGACATCATGCTGCTAGGGAGAGATGGAAGGGGGGTTTAGGTTTGATGGAAGGGATGTAGTGGTTGCTTAGGATATTGACATATGGTTTTTTGTGGAGACCGGAAAGTGCATAAGTGGAAAATGGGGACATGGTTTTTTGTCTTGGATAGTGGGCTATTGTTTTGGGTGGGATAAAGGGAGGTTTTGGTTAACAGTGGGTGGTTTAATTTGGGGTTCATTTTCATTTTCAACTGTAACAGGGACAGCATACAATAAGGAACATAAAATGAAAATGTAGAAATGCAAATGTTCAGGAAAGTTTTGTTTGGATTAGTAGGGAAAGGTAAATTAAGAATGTGTGCACATGTATGGGTGTTTTAAATAGTATGATAGGAAGTCGTTTTGTAGTTTGTATGGTATAGGGACAGATAGGATGTGATAACATGTATATGATTATTTTTGATATAAAATTAAGAAAGAAGGTAAAAACTCCCCTCCCAGCTGGTTGGAGGGGAGGAGAAGCCCAATTTCACAAAAAATAAAAATAAAAAATCTGTTCTTATCAGTTTAATATCTGATACGTCCCCTACCCGGGGACCATATATTAAATAGATTTTTGGAACAGGGAGATGGAATAGGGGCTTGCTCCGTCCACTCCACGCATCGACCTGGTCTTGCAGTATCTCCAGGAACGGTGCACTAACTCCTCCTAACTTTGTCAAAGTAAATGTTTTGGTACGCTAATCTGCGATGGGTTAAAGGCAATGCAAAAAAAAGAAATCATTAGATGGGCAATGCTCTGTTTAATCTGCGTTATGTTTTCCCTACCTTTTTGTTAAAAAAAAAAAAAAACGTCTGTGTGTGTGTGTGTGTGTGTGTGTGTGTGTAAATGGCTGCATTTACATAGCGCTTTACAATTTGTTCCTCACATTTTACCCATTCACTCAGACGTTCACACACCGATGGCGGAGGCAACCATGCAAGGTGCCAACCTACCTGCTCATCAGGAGCAATTAGGGGATAAGTGTCTTTAAACAAAGCACAATTGATGCAAACACAGACAACGTGTTGTAAATGCTAGTACAGTAACATCCACCCCCCTGCGTCCTGTATCAGCCGCGCCGGGCGTGCCCGCTGGCCATAATGGGGGTTATCGCTTCTCGGCCTTTTGGCTAAGATCAAGTGTAGTATCTGTTCTTATCAGTTTCATATCTGATACGTCCCCTACCCGGGGACCATATATTAAATTGATTTTTGGAACAGGGAGATGGAATAGGGGCTTGCTCCGTCCACTCCACGCATCGACCTGGTCTTGCAGTATCTCCAGGAACGGTGCACTCACTCTTCCTAACTTTGTCAAAGTAAATGTTTTGGTACGCTAATCTGCGATGGCTTAAAGGCAATGCAAAAAAAAAGAAATCATTAGATGGGCAATGCTCTGTTTAATCTGCGTTATGTTTTCCCGCCCTTTTTGTTAAAAAAAAAAAAAAAACGTCTGTGTGTGTGTGTGTGTGTGTGTGTGTGTGTGTGTGTGTGTGTGTGTGTGTGTGTGTGTGTGTGTGTGTGTGTAAATGGCTGCATTTACATAGCGCTTTACAATTTGTTCCTCACATTTTACCCATTCACTCAGACGTTCACACACCGATGGCGGAGGCAACCATGCAAGGTGCCAACCTACCTGCTCATCAGGAGCAATTAGGGGATAAGTGTCTTTAAACAAAGCACAATTGATGCAAACACAGACAACGTGTTGTAAATGCTAGTACAGTAACATCCACCCCCCTGCGTCCTGTATCAGCCGCGCCGGGCGTGCCCGCTGGCCATAATGGGGGTTATCGCTTCTCGGCCTTTTGGCTAAGATCAAGTGTAGTATCTGTTCTTATCAGTTTAATATCTGATACGTCCCCTACCTGGGGACCATATATTAAATTGATTTTTGGAACAGGGAGATGGAATAGGGGCTTGCTCCGTCCACTCCACGCATCGACCTGGTCTTGCAGTATCTCCAGGAACGGTGCACTAACTCCTCCTAACTTTGTCAAAGTAAATGTTTTGGTACGCTAATCTGCGATGGGTTAAAGGCAATGCAAAAAAAAAGAAATCATTAGATGGGCAATGCTCTGTTTAATCTGCGTTATGTTTTCCCGCCCTTTTTGTTAAAAAAAAAAACGTCTGTGTGTGTGTGTGTGTGTGTGTGTGTGTGTGTGTGTGTGTGTGTGTGTGTGTGTGTGTGTAAATGGCTGCATTTACATAGCGCTTTACAATTTGTTCCTCACATTTTACCCATTCACTCAGACGTTCACACACCGATGGCGGAGGCAACCATGCAAGGTGCCAACCTACCTGCTCATCAGGAGCAATTAGGGGATAAGTGTCTTTAAACAAAGCACAATTGATGCAAACACAGACAACGTGTTGTAAATGCTAGTACAGTAACATCCACCCCCCTGCGTCCTGTATCAGCCGCGCCGGGCGTGCCCGCTGGCCATAATGGGGGTTATCGCTTCTCTGCCTTTTGGCTAAGATCAAGTGGATGACCGGTGTATGCTGTTCCTGGTTTTGTTTGCTTGTTTATTATTTTTCTCACATTTCCACAGTCGTGCGGTGTATGGGACTGGAAATTGAGTTTTTTTTTATTGTTTGTGCTGGCTTCTCCCTACGATGGCCAGCACTCCACGGCAGTCGACCCCTAGGGCTGGGTTACGGTTTTCGGCGAGGTTCATATGGAAGGATGGAACGATGCCCATGTGGAACAGAGATGTGTTTGTGGATGGTGTCATCATGACTCAACTCAAGTTGAAGGCGGACGATATTTTTTGCATCCAGCACAATGCCCAGGAGAGGGGCTACGATGTTTCCTTCAGATCCAGTTTGGGTTTTGGAGGACTGCAAGCGGATGGAGGCTGATGTCGGACCCCTCAGCCATTTCGAGGTGTTTTCTCTGGACAGGCTGAATTTTCGAGTTATCAATGTCACAATGTACAACCCGTACGTGATCGATAAGGAGGTGACTGATTTTTTGGCCCCCTACGCTGAGGTGATATCTGAGGTCCGGAGGATCAGAGACAGACGTGGGATCTGGACGGGGCGGAGGCAGGTGCAGGTGCTCCTAAAGGCTGTTCCCAGTGGCTGTGACGGGCTGGCTCATCCCCCAGCCTTCTTTTCCTTGGGGCCTGATAGGGGGTATTTGTTTTATAATAACCAGCCCCCTTTCTGCCGAAGGTGCCGGGTGGCAGGGCACTCTGACGGAAAGTGTGGGGAGGTGAGGTGCCACCATTGCAAGGAGGAGGGCCACATGGCTAAAGATTGTAAGGTTGGTAAGAAATGCCACAACTGCAGTTCCACCGACCACCTGGTGAGGGCCTGTCCCCAGGAGCGGCGGTATTCGTCAGTGGTGGTGATGGGGAAGGAGCTTGCGCCGAAGACCGGAGAGGAGGAAGAAAGTGCACCAGTGGCACCAGCACCAGCACCAATAGAGGCGATTCCTGTGGAGAAGGACGCAGAGGCGGAGACGGTACTCCTGGTTGGCAACAAGACAGTTTCCCCTTTGTCTTCCGATGGAGAGGCGATGGACGAGGAGGAGGTGGTCGGTGGAGCCAGCGGAGCCAGTGGAGCCAGTGGAGCCAGAAAACGGAGGTTAAGGGTTAAAAGGACTACACCTGGGTCAGAAGGTATGGGGGCAGGGGAAATTACCGGTGGGGGCCCACAAAAAAAGGTAAGGGGAGGGAAGGGAGGTAGGGTGGCCCTCTTAGTGCAACAGGTCGGTGGGGAGCAGGGGGTTGGTGGGGGAGTGGGTTTGGCGGATGTTGAGGCTGAGGGGGAGGGGGGTGCTTTACCGGTTTCCCCTGTCCTGGACAGTATGGACAGTATGGACCTTTTTGAGACTCCAAGCCTTGGGGAAGGGTTACAGGTGGGAGCACCCAACACTTTGCCTGCTTCTTGGGATAAGGGGGAGGATGGGGAGGACAGTTAAAAGTGGGGGTAGGGGTATTATTGTGGGTTGGTTTTTTGTTTAATTTTATTTTATTATTGTCAATGGCTTTCACAGTGGGCACTTTTAATGCACGGGGGTTGAGGGGTTCTGTTAAGAGGAGGGGCTTTTTTGATTATGTTGCCTCACTCAGGCTTACCGTTTGTTTTGTTCAAGAGGTGCACTTACGGGATGGGAGGGATTGTGGTGTGTTTTCAAAGGAATGGGACAAGGGGGAATCGTTTTGGTCAGTGGGGGGGGTTCACTCATCTGGTGTGGGGATACTGTTTGGAAATCGGGAGGCAAGGGTGGTGGGTTCTTTTGTAATTGTGCAGGGGAGGGTTATGGGGGTTGATGTGAATATTGGGGTTTTGAAATTGAGGGTGGTGGTGGTGTACGGGCCACAGAGGGCGGGTGAAAGGATGATGGAGGCTTTAAGGCCTTTTTTTGCCACAAACAGGCAGATGGTGGTGGGGGGTGATTTTAATGTGGATCTGGGGAGGGTGGGTGATCCAAGTGCTGGGTGTGTGGGTTCTTTTTTTAAGGGGCAGGGGCTTGTGGATGGAGGGAAGGCACTTACCCCTCGAATAGATGGTCCCACATGGCGTAACTCCCGGGGGGTAGCCAGGCGTCTCGATTATGTGTTTTTTTCTCTGTCCTTGGTCCTATTGTCGGGCCGGGTGGTCCCTGTTTTTTTCTCTGACCATGATGGGCTCCTCTTTCGGGTCCGGTCTAGCGCTCCTGTTTTCGGCCCCGGGTACTGGAGGTTGAACTCCAGTGTCCTTGGCGAGGATGAGTTCTGCAGTAGCTTTGTCTCCTTTTTCCGGGGGCTCGAGGGACTTAGGGCTTTGTTTTCTGGTGTGGTGGAGTGGTGGGAGGGGGCTAAGGAGAGGATAAAGGGGTTTTGTATTATGTATTGTCAACGGAGGGCGAAGGAGGCGGGGAGGGAAGTGCTCCGTCTTCAACACCTCCTCGAGCTCGAGTACACTTTGGGTAACCTAGGTGGCGCTGTAGACCAGCGGGCTTGTGACTCCCTTAAGACAGAACTTAGGGATGTCTATGAGGATAAGGCCCGTGCTTACCTGACGCGGTCACGTCGTGAGTTCTTGGAGAAGAATGAGACGTGTTCCGCAGCCTTTTTCAGCAGCGTGAAGGCTGATAAGGGAAGGAAGGTGATATCGGGAGTTAGGGACAGTCAGGGTCAGGTGGTTACTGAGACAGGGGAGATGGTAAGGGTCGCAACCGATCACTTCCGCTCCTTCTTCTGTGAACGAGTGGTGGATGAGGAGCGAGCAGAGGCTTTTTTGCAGCTTGTGGCTCAGAGGGTACCGTCAGACCTGGCTGAGGCTTTGGAGGCCCCTCTCTCTCTCTCGAGGAATTGGAGGGTGCCCTTCGTAGAATGGGCAAGCGTAAGGTTCCGGGCATCGATGGCCTGCCGGCTGAGTTTTATCTCATGTTTTGGGATATTCTCGGCCCGGTGGTTCTCGAGGTCCTGACCGAGGTCCTCCGCACAGGGGCACTGGGAGGGTCAATGGCTAAGGGGGTGATCTCACTTCTGTTTAAGAAGGGGGACGCCTCTGACCTTAAGAACTGGCGGCCATTGACCATGCTGTGTGTTGATTACAAGCTTTTGGCTAAGGTTCTCACAGACCGTCTGTGCACAGCTCTCCCAGATGCGGTCCATGTGGACCAGACGTGTGGGGTGGCTGGGCGCTCGTTGAGATGGAATCTCCAGCTCATCAGAGACGTCATCGCTTGGGCAGAGGATCGGGACCTGCCACTTATGGTGGTGGGTCTTGATCAGGCCAAAGCCTTTGATAGGGTTCACTGGGGTTTTATGTTCAAAGTTTTAGAGAGAATAGGCTTAGGGCGGGTTTTTGTTGGGTGGCTGCGTACTCTGTACACAGCAGTGGGGAGCACGGTTTCTGTTAATGGGCACTTGGGGGAGTTTTTTGGGTTGCACGCAGGGGTAAGACAGGGGTGTCCGCTCTCTCCCCTGCTCTACGTCCTTTATATGGAGCCCCTGGCGGCGGCCATTAGGGCTGACCCGGGTGTGAAGGGTATCCTGGTACCAGGCAGCAGGGGCCTGAGGGTCAAGTTGTCGCAGTATGCGGATGATACCACACTGCTACTGGACAACGATGCGTGTCTGAGTCGGTCTTTGGAGATCTTCCAGGACTTTGGCCGGGTGTCTGGCGCGGAGCTCAACCGTGCTAAATCCTCGGTTAAGTTCTTTGGGCGGTGGAAGAGTAGGTCAGACGTACCAGGAGGGCTGTCGCTCTGTGAAGGGGCCCTGAGGATTCTTGGGGTCCTCTTTGAGGCAGCCCACAGTGCCACGGTCAACTGGACCAGGCGAATAGATGCAGTTCATAAAAAGTTTGCCCTCTGGAAGGCCAGGAGACTGACCTTTATGGGGAAGGTACTGGTTTTGAAGGTAGACGTGTTGCCGTCCCTCCTGTACCTGGCGTACATCTTTCCGATGCCGGCCAGCATGCGGAGGCCGCTCACTCGGCTTGTGTTTCGTTTCATGTGGGGGGGGAGTTATGAATACGTGGCGAGGGCACGCATGTTGGCTCCGGTGGGGGAAGGGGGGAGGGACGTGCCCCATTTCCCACTCAAGTTGGACTGCATTTTTGTTTCTTTTTTGCTCAAAGAATTGTCCTCTCCGGTAGTCCATCCATCGGGCTACTTCCTCCGGTTCTACTTTGCCTACCCGGCAAGGAGGGTCATGGCCTGGTCCAATTCGGCCCCCCGGGCGGAGCAGTTGCCGTGGCATTTTGGCCACGCGGCAAAGTGGCTGCGGGCTCATCCTGGGGTTTTGGAAGGGGATGTGGGGTTGGACCAGAAGAGGCTCTATGCCGAGGTGAGACAGGGAGTGACCGCGCCAGCTGTGGTGGGGATACCCGCTACAGTTTGGTTGTCGGTACAACTGCCTGGCCTGGACAATGGGCTCAAGGATTTAGGATGGCTGATGTTACACAGGAGTTTGCCGGTGCGTGAGATCATGCACCGGCATGGCTTGGCGAGATCCCCGGTGTGCCCCAGAGCTGGTTGCTTTGTGGACGAGACTATTAGACACGTCATGTGGGACTGTCCTTTTGCAGGGGTGGTGTGGGCTAGGGCATCTGTGTTGATTGGGAGGTTGGAGGGGAGTGTTGGGGTCACATGGGCAAGATTGGAGAGAGGGATTGGGAGAGCTGGGGGGGGGGCGTAGGGGGCGTCTCCTGCAATGGCTGCTCATGGGCCTTTTTAAGAAGGGGCTGTGGGAGGCCAGACAGGCTCTGGTTAAAAAGGCGGTGGATTGGGGGGTGGAGGGGGTTGTTAGGAGAGTAGAGGGGGACGTAAAGGGAAGGATGCGGTGGGATGTGAAGAGGTGGGGACATCATGCTGCTAGGGAGAGATGGAAGGGGGGTTTAGGTTTGATGGAAGGGATGTAGTGGTTGCTTAGGATATTGACATATGGTTTTTTGTGGAGACCGGAAAGTGCATAAGTGGAAAATGGGGACATGGTTTTTTGTCTTGGATAGTGGGCTATTGTTTTGGGTGGGATAAAGGGAGGTTTTGGTTAACAGTGGGTGGTTTAATTTGGGGTTCATTTTCATTTTCAACTGTAACAGGGACAGCATACAATAAGGAACATAAAATGAAAATGTAGAAATGCAAATGTTCAGGAAAGTTTTGTTTGGATTAGTAGGGAAAGGTAAATTAAGAATGTGTGCACATGTATGGGTGTTTTAAATAGTATGATAGGAAGTCGTTTTGTAGTTTGTATGGTATAGGGACAGATAGGATGTGATAACATGTATATGATTATTTTTGATATAAAATTAAGAAAGAAGGTAAAAACTCCCCTCCCAGCTGGTTGGAGGGGAGGAGAAGCCCAATTTCACAAAAAATAAAAATAAAAAATCTGTTCTTATCAGTTTAATATCTGATACGTCCCCTACCCGGGGACCATATATTAAATTGATTTTTGGAACAGGGAGATGGAATAGGGGCTTGCTCCGTCCACTCCACGCATCGACCTGGTCTTGCAGTATCTCCAGGAACGGTGCACTAACTCCTCCTAACTTTGTCAAAGTAAATGTTTTGGTACGCTAATCTGCGATGGGTTAAAGGCAATGCAAAAAAAAAGAAATCATTAGATGGGCAATGCTCTGTTTAATCTGCGTTATGTTTTCCCGCCCTTTTTGTTAAAAAAAAAACGTCTGTGTGTGTGTGTGTGTGTGTGTGTGTGTGTGTGTGTGTGTGTGTGTGTGTGTGTGTGTGTGTGTGTGTGTGTGTGTGTGTGTGTAAATGGCTGCATTTACATAGCGCTTTACAATTTGTTCCTCACATTTTACCCATTCACTCAGACGTTCACACACCGATGGCGGAGGCAACCATGCAAGGTGCCAACCTACCTGCTCATCAGGAGCAATTAGGGGATAAGTGTCTTTAAACAAAGCACAATTGATGCAAACACAGACAACGTGTTGTAAATGCTAGTACAGTAACATCCACCCCCCTGCGTCCTGTATCAGCCGCGCCGGGCGTGCCCGCTGGCCATAATGGGGGTTATCGCTTCTCGGCCTTTTGGCTAAGATCAAGTGTAGTATCTGTTTTTATCAGTTTAATATCTGATACGTCCCCTACCCGGGGACCATATATTAAATAGATTTTTGGAACAGGGAGATGGAATAGGGGCTTGCTCCGTCCACTCCACGCATCGACCTGGTCTTGCAGTATCTCCAGGAACGGTGCACTAACTCCTCCTAACTTTGTCAAAGTAAATGTTTTGGTACGCTAATCTGCGATGGGTTAAAGGCAATGCAAAAAAAAAGAAATCATTAGATGGGCAATGCTCTGTTTAATCTGCGTTATGTTTTCCCGCCCTTTTTGTTAAAAAAAAAACGTCCGTGTGTGTGTGTGTGTGTGTGTGTGTGTGTGTGTGTGTAAATGGCTGCATTTACATAGCGCTTTACAATTTGTTCCTCACATTTTACCCATTCACTCAGACGTTCACACACCGATGGCGGAGGCAACCATGCAAGGTGCCAACCTACCTGCTCATCAGGAGCAATTAGGGGATAAGTGTCTTTAAACAAAGCACAATTGATGCAAACACAGACAACGTGTTGTAAATGCTAGTACAGTAACATCCACCCCCCTGCGTCCTGTATCAGCCGCGCCGGGCGTGCCCGCTGGCCATAATGGGGGTTATCGCTTCTCGGCCTTTTGGCTAAGATCAAGTGTAGTATCTGTTCTTATCAGTTTAATATCTGATACGTCCCCTACCCGGGGACCATATATTAAATTGATTTTTGGAACAGGGAGATGGAATAGGGGCTTGCTCCGTCCACTCCACGCATCGACCTGGTCTTGCAGTATCTCCAGGAACGGTGCACTAACTCCTCCTAACTTTGTCAAAGTAAATGTTTTGGTACGCTAATCTGCGATGGGTTAAAGGCAATGCAAAAAAAAAGAAATCATTAGATGGGCAATGCTCTGTTTAATCTGCGTTATGTTTTCCCGCCCTTTTTGTTAAAAAAAAACGTCTGTGTGTGTGTGTGTGTGTGTGTGTGTGTGTGTGTGTGTGTGTGTGTGTGTGTGTGTGAATGGCTGCATTTACATAGCGCTTTACAATTTGTTCCTCACATTTTACCCATTCACTCAGACGTTCACACACCGATGGCGGAGGCAACCATGCAAGGTGCCAACCTACCTGCTCATCAGGAGCAATTAGGGGATAAGTGTCTTTAAACAAAGCACAATTGATGCAAACACAGACAACGTGTTGTAAATGCTAGTACAGTAACATCCACCCCCCTGCGTCCTGTATCAGCCGCGCCGGGCGTGCCCGCTGGCCATAATGGGGGTTATCGCTTCTCGGCCTTTTGGCTAAGATCAAGTGTAGTATCTGTTCTTATCAGTTTAATATCTGATACGTCCCCTACCCGGGGACCATATATTAAATAGATTTTTGGAACAGGGAGATGGAATAGGGGCTTGCTCCGTCCACTCCACGCATCAACCTGGTCTTGCAGTATCTCCAGGAACGGTGCACTAACTCCTCCTAACTTTGTCAAAGTAAATGTTTTGGTACGCTAATCTGCGATGGGTTAAAGGCAATGCAAAAAAAAAGAAATCATTAGATGGGCAATGCTCTGTTTAATCTGCGTTATGTTTTCCCGCCCTTTTTGTTAAAAAAAAAACGTCCGTGTGTGTGTGTGTGTGTGTGTGTGTGTGTGTGTGTGTGTGTAAATGGCTGCATTTACATAGCGCTTTACAATTTGTTCCTCACATTTTACCCATTCACTCAGACGTTCACACACCGATGGCGGAGGCAACCATGCAAGGTGCCAACCTACCTGCTCATCAGGAGCAATTAGGGGATAAGTGTCTTTAAACAAAGCACAATTGATGCAAACACAGACAACGTGTTGTAAATGCTAGTACAGTAACATCCACCCCCCTGCGTCCTGTATCAGCCGCGCCGGGCGTGCCCGCTGGCCATAATGGGGGTTATCGCTTCTCGGCCTTTTGGCTAAGATCAAGTGTAGTATCTGTTCTTATCAGTTTAATATCTGATACGTCCCCTACCCGGGGACCATATATTAAATTGATTTTTGGAACAGGGAGATGGAATAGGGGCTTGCTCCGTCCACTCCACGCATCGACCTGGTCTTGCAGTATCTCCAGGAACGGTGCACTAACTCCTCCTAACTTTGTCAAAGTAAATGTTTTGGTACGCTAATCTGCGATGGGTTAAAGGCAATGCAAAAAAAAAGAAATCATTAGATGGGCAATGCTCTGTTTAATCTGCGTTATGTTTTCCCGCCCTTTTTGTTAAAAAAAAAACGTCTGTGTGTGTGTGTGTGTGTGTGTGTGTGTGTGTGTGTGTGTGTGTGTGTGTGTGTGTGTGTGAATGGCTGCATTTACATAGCGCTTTACAATTTGTTCCTCACATTTTACCCATTCACTCAGACGTTCACACACCGATGGCGGAGGCAACCATGCAAGGTGCCAACCTACCTGCTCATCAGGAGCAATTAGGGGATAAGTGTCTTTAAACAAAGCACAATTGATGCAAACACAGACAACGTGTTGTAAATGCTAGTACAGTAACATCCACCCCCCTGCGTCCTGTATCAGCCGCGCCGGGCGTGCCCGCTGGCCATAATGGGGGTTATCGCTTCTCGGCCTTTTGGCTAAGATCAAGTGTAGTATCTGTTCTTATCAGTTTAATATCTGATACGTCCCCTACCCGGGGACCATATATTAAATAGATTTTTGGAACAGGGAGATGGAATAGGGGCTTGCTCCGTCCACTCCACGCATCAACCTGGTCTTGCAGTATCTCCAGGAACGGTGCACTAACTCCTCCTAACTTTGTCAAAGTAAATGTTTTGGTACGCTAATCTGCGATGGGTTAAAGGCAATGCAAAAAAAAAGAAATCATTAGATGGGCAATGCTCTGTTTAATCTGCGTTATGTTTTCCCGCCCTTTTTGTTAAAAAAAAAACGTCCGTGTGTGTGTGTGTGTGTGTGTGTGTGTGTGTGTGTGTGTGTAAATGGCTGCATTTACATAGCGCTTTACAATTTGTTCCTCACATTTTACCCATTCACTCAGACGTTCACACACCGATGGCGGAGGCAACCATGCAAGGTGCCAACCTACCTGCTCATCAGGAGCAATTAGGGGATAAGTGTCTTTAAACAAAGCACAATTGATGCAAACACAGACAACGTGTTGTAAATGCTAGTACAGTAACATCCACCCCCCTGCGTCCTGTATCAGCCGCGCCGGGCGTGCCCGCTGGCCATAATGGGGGTTATCGCTTCTCGGCCTTTTGGCTAAGATCAAGTGTAGTATCTGTTCTTATCAGTTTAATATCTGATACGTCCCCTACCCGGGGACCATATATTAAATTGATTTTTGGAACAGGGAGATGGAATAGGGGCTTGCTCCGTCCACTCCACGCATCGACCTGGTCTTGCAGTATCTCCAGGAACGGTGCACTAACTCCTCCTAACTTTGTCAAAGTAAATGTTTTGGTACGCTAATCTGCGATGGGTTAAAGGCAATGCAAAAAAAAAGAAATCATTAGATGGGCAATGCTCTGTTTAATCTGCGTTATGTTTTCCCGCCCTTTTTGTTAAAAAAAAAACGTCTGTGTGTGTGTGTGTGTGTGTGTGTGTGTGTGTGTGTGTGTGTGTGTGTGTGTGAATGGCTGCATTTACATAGCGCTTTACAATTTGTTCCTCACATTTTACCCATTCACTCAGACGTTCACACACCGATGGCGGAGGCAACCATGCAAGGTGCCAACCTACCTGCTCATCAGGAGCAATTAGGGGATAAGTGTCTTTAAACAAAGCACAATTGATGCAAACACAGACAACGTGTTGTAAATGCTAGTACAGTAACATCCACCCCCCTGCGTCCTGTATCAGCCGCGCCGGGCGTGCCCGCTGGCCATAATGGGGGTTATCGCTTCTCGGCCTTTTGGCTAAGATCAAGTGTAGTATCTGTTCTTATCAGTTTAATATCTGATACGTCCCCTACCCGGGGACCATATATTAAATAGATTTTTGGAACAGGGAGATGGAATAGGGGCTTGCTCCGTCCACTCCACGCATCAACCTGGTCTTGCAGTATCTCCAGGAACGGTGCACTAACTCCTCCTAACTTTGTCAAAGTAAATGTTTTGGTACGCTAATCTGCGATGGGTTAAAGACAATGCAAAAAAAAAGAAATCATTAGATGGGCAATGCTCTGTTTAATCTGCGTTATGTTTTCCCGCCCTTTTTCCCTGCTCAGCGGAAAGCTGCTCACGATAAACCCGCCCAGAGGCCGGTCTCCTTCAACTGGGCCAGAACCAACCAACCTCATCAGGTCAGAGACACCCCGGTCTGTCCCCATTTCAAATGTCTTTGGGCTTCGACGCTTCAATAGTACGGTAATTATCAGCGAATAATAATCTTTCCGGCGCAAAAGTTTAAATGAGGTTAATGAGAGATGTGGTAGATAGTGGTATTGTAGTCAAGACCACCCAACGTTTAAGCTTGATGTGTCTCTACCAGGTGAAGAGAGGAGACACTTGACTCTCATCTGTGTCCTTGATGTGTCTCTACAGGTGGAGAGAGAGGACACTTGACTCTCATCTGTGTCCTTGATGTATCTCTACCAGGTGAAGAGAGGAGACACTTGACTCTCATCTGTGTCCTTGATGTGTCTCTACAGGTGGAGAGAGAGGACACTTGACTCTCATCTGTGTTATTGTTGTGTCTCTACAGGTGGAGAGAGAGGAGACACTTGACTCTCATCTGTGTCCTTGATGTGTCTCTACAGGTGGAGAGAGAGGACACTTGACTCTCATCTGTGTCCTTGATGTGTCTCTACCAGGTGGAGAGAGAGGCCACTTGACTCTCATCTGTGTCTTTGATGTGTCTCTACCAGGTGAAGAGAGAGGACACTTGACTCTCATCTGTGTCCTTGATGTGTCTCTACCAGGTGGAGAGAGAGGACACTTGACTCTCATCTGTGTCCTTGATGTGTCTCTACAGGTGGAGAGAGAGGACACTTGACTCTCATCTGTGTCCTTGATGTGTCTCTACCAGGTGGAGAGAGAGGACACTTGATTCTCATCTGTGTCCTTGATGTGTCTCTACCAGGTGGAGAGAGAGGACACTTAACTCTCATCTGTGTCCTTGATGTGTCTCTACCAGGTGGAGAGAGAGGACACTTGACTCTCATCTGTGTCCTTGATGTGTCTCTACCAGGTGGAGAGAGAGGACACTTGACCCTCATCTGTGTCCTTGATGTGTCTCTACAGGTGGAGAGAGAGGACACTTGACTCTCATCTGTGTCATTGATGTGTCTCTACAGGTGGATAGAGAGGACACTTGACTCTCATCTGTGTCCTTGATGTGTCTCTACCAGGTGGAGAGAGAGGACACTTGACCCTCATCTGTGTCCTTGATGTGTCTCTACAGGTGGAGAGAGAGGACACTTGACTCTCATCTGTGTCATTGATGTGTCTCTACCAGGTGGAGAGAGAGGACACTTGACTATCATCTGCATCCTTGATGTGTCTCTACCAGGTGAAGAGAGAGGACACTTGACTCTCATCTGTGTCCTTGATGTGTCTCTACCAGGTGGAGCGAGAGGACACTTGACTCTCATCTGTGTCCTTGATGTGTCTCTACCAGGTGGAGAGAGAGGACACTTGACTCTCATCTGTGTCCTTGATGTGTCTCTACAGGTGAAGAGAGAGGACACTTGACCCTCATCTGTGTCCTTGATGTGTCTCTACCAGGTGGAGAGAGAGGACACTTGACTCTCATCTGTGTCCTTGATGTGTCTCTACCAGGTGGAGAGAGAGGAGACACTTGACTCTCATCTGTGTCCTTGATGTGTCTCTACCAGGTGGAGAGAGAGGACACTTGACCCTCATCTGTGTCCTTGATGTGTCTCTACAGGTGGAGAGAGGAGACACTTGACTCTCATCTGTGTCCTTGATGTGTCTCTACCAGGTGAAGAGAGAGGACACTTGACTCTCATCTGTGTCCTTGATGTGTCTCTACCAGGTGGAGAGAGAGGACACTTGACTCTCATCTGTGTCCTTGATGTGTCTCTACAGGTGGAGAGAGAGGAGACACTTGACTCTCATCTGTGTCCTTGATGTGTCTCTACCTGGTGGAGAGAGAGGACACTTGACTCTCATCTGTGTCCTTGATGTGTCTCTACAAGTGAAGAGAGAGGACACTTGACTCTCATCTGTGTCCTTGATGTGTCTCTACAGGTGAAGAGAGAGGACACTTGACCCTCATCTGTGTCCTTGATGTGTCTCTACCAGGTGGAGAGAGAGGACACTTAACTCTCATCTGTGTCCTTGATGTGTCTCTACCAGGTGGAGAGAGAGGACACTTGACCCTCCTCTGTGTCCTTGATGTGTCTCTACAGGTGGAGAGAGAGGACACTTGACTCTCATCTGTGTCCTTGATGTGTCTCTACCAGGTGGAGAGAGAGGACACTTGACTCTCATCTGTGTCCTTGATGTGTCTCTACCAGGTGGAGAGAGAGGACACTTGACTCTCATCTGTGTCCTTGATGTGTCTCTACCAGGTGGAGAGAGAGGACACTTGACTATCATCTGTGTCCTTGATGTGTCTCTACCAGGTGGAGAGAGAGGACACTTGACTCTCATCTGTGTCCTTGATGTGTCTCTACCAGATGGAGAGAGAGGAGACACTTGACTCTCATCTGTGTCCTTGATGTGTCTCTACCAGGTGGAGAGAGAGGAGACACTTGACTCTCATCTGTGTCCTTGATGTGTCTCTACCAGGTGGAGAGAGAGGACACTTGACTCTCATCTGTGTCCTTGATGTGTCTCTACCAGGTGGAGAGAGAGGAGACACTTGACTCTCATCTGTGTCCTTGATGTGTCTCTACCAGGTGGAGAGAGAGGACACTTGACTCTCATCTGTGTCCTTGATGTGTCTCTACAGGTGGAGAGAGAGGACACTTGACCCTCATCTGTGTCCTTGATGTGTCTCTACAGGTGGAGAGAGAGGACACTTGACTCTCATCTGTGTCCTTGATGTGTCTCTACAGGTGGAGAGAGAGGACACTTGACTCTCATCTGTGTCCTTGATGTGTCTCTACAGGTGGAGAGAGAGGACACTTGACTATCATCTGTGTCCTTGATGTGTCTCTACCAGGTGAAGAGAGAGGACACTTGACTCTCATCTGTGTCCTTGATGTGTCTCTACCAGGTGGAGAGAGAGGACACTTGACTCTCATCTGTGTCCTTGATGTGTCTCTACCAGGTGGAGAGAGAGGACACTTGACTCTCATCTGTGTCCTTGATGTGTCTCTACAGGTGGAGAGAGAGGACACTTGACTCTCATCTGTGTCCTTGATGTGTCTCTACAGGTGGAGAGAGAGGACACTTGACTATCATCTGTGTCCTTGATGTGTCTCTACCAGGTGGAGAGAGAGGACACTTGACTCTCATCTGTGTCCTTGATGTGTCTCTACAGGTGGAGAGAGAGGACACTTGACTCTCATCTGTGTCCTTGATGTGTCTCTACAGGTGGAGAGAGAGGACACTTGACTCTCATCTGTGTCCTTGATGTGTCTCTACCAGGTGGAGAGAGAGGACACTTGACTATCATCTGTGTCCTTGATGTGTCTCTACCAGGTGGAGAGAGAGGACACTTGACTCTCATCTGTGTCCTTGATGTGTCTCTACCAGGTGGAGAGAGAGGACACTTGACTCTCATCTGTGTCCTTGATGTGTCTCTACAGGTGGAGAGAGAGGACACTTGACTCTCATCTGTGTCCTTGATGTGTCTCTACCAGGTGGAGAGAGAGGACACTTGACTCTCATCTGTGTCCTTGATGTGTCTCTACCAGGTGGAGAGAGAGGACACTTGACTCTCATCTGTGTCCTTGATGTGTCTCTACCAGGTGGAGAGAGAGGACACTTGACTTTCATCTGTGTCCTTGATGTGTCTCTACCAGGTGGAGAGAGAGGACACTTGACTCTCATCTGTGTCCTTGATGTGTCTCTACAGGTGGAGAGAGAGGACACTTGACTCTCATCTGTGTCCTTGATGTGTCTCTACAGGTGGAGAGAGAGGACAATTAACTCTCATCTGTGTCCTTGATGTGTCTCTACCAGGTGGAGAGAGAGGACACTTGACCCTCATCTGTGTCCTTGATGTGTCTCTACAGGTGGAGAGAGAGGACACTTGACTCTCATCTGTGTCCTTGATGTGTCTCTACCAGGTGGAGAGAGAGGACACTTGACTCTCATCTGTGTCCTTGATGTGTCTCTACAGGTGAAGAGAGAGGACACTTGACCCTCATCTGTGTCCTTGATGTATCTCTACAGGTGGAGAGAGAGGACACTTGACTCTCATCTGTGTCCTTGATGTGTCTCTACCAGGTGGAGAGAGAGGACCCTTGACTCTCATCTGTGTCCTTGATGTGTCTCTACCAGGTGGAGAGAGAGGACACTTGTCTATCATCTGTGTCTTTGATGTGTCTCTACAGGTGGAGAGAGAGGAGACACTTAACTCTCATCTGTGTCCTTGATGTGTCTCTACCAGGTGAAGAGAGAGGAGACTTGACTCTCATCTGTGTCCTTGATGTGTCTCTACAGGTGGAGAGAGAGGCCACTTGACTCTCATCTGTGTCCTTGATGTGTCTCTACAGGTGGAGAGAGAGGACACTTGACTCTCATCTGTGTACTTGATGTGTCTCTACCAGGTGGAGAGAGAGGAGACACTTGACTCTTATCTGTGTCCTTGATGTGTCTCTACAGGTGGATAGAGGAGACACTTGACTCTCATCTGTGTCCTTGATGTGTCTCTACCTGGTGGAGAGAGAGGACACTTGACTCTCATCTGTGTCCTTGATGTGTCTCTACAAGTGAAGAGAGAGGACACTTGACTCTCATCTGTGTCCTTGATGTGTCTCTACAGGTGAAGAGAGAGGACACTTGACCCTCATCTGTGTCCTTGATGTGTCTCTACAGGTGAAGAGAGAGGACACTTGACTCTCATCTGTGTCCTTGATGTGTCTCTACCAGGTGGAGAGAGAGGACACTTGACCCTCATCTGTGTCCTTGATGTGTCTCTACAGGTGGAGAGAGAGGACACTTGACTCTCATCTGTGTCCTTGATGTGTCTCTACAGGTGGAGAGAGAGGACACTTGACTCTCATCTGTGTCCTTGATGTGTCTCTACCAGGTGGAGAGAGAGGACACTTGACTCTCATCTGTGTCCTTGATGTGTCTCTACCAGGTGGAGAGAGAGGACACTTGACTCTCATCTGTGTCCTTGATGTGTCTCTACAGGTGAAGAGAGAGGACACTTGACCCTCATCTGTGTCCTTGATGTGTCTCTACCAGGTGGAGAGAGAGGACACTTGACTCTCATCTGTGTCCTTGATGTATCTCTACAGGTGGAGAGAGAGGACACTTGACTCTCATCTGTGTCCTTGATGTGTCTCTACCAGGTGGAGAGAGAGGACACTTGACTCTCATCTGTGTCCTTGATGTGTCTCTACCAGGTGGAGAGAGAGGACACTTGTCTATCATCTGTGTCCTTGATGTGTCTCTACAGGTGGAGAGAGAGGAGACACTTGACTCTCATCTGTGTCCTTGATGTGTCTCTACCAGGTGGAGAGAGAGGACACTTGACTCTCATCTGTGTCCTTGATGTGTCTCTACAGGTGAAGAGAGAGGACACTTGACCCTCATCTGTGTCCTTGATGTGTCTCTACCAGGTGGAGAGAGAGGACACTTGACTCTCATCTGTGTCCTTGATGTATCTCTACAGGTGGAGAGAGAGGAGACACTTGACTCTCATCTGTGTCCTTGATGTGTCTCTACAGGTGAAGAGAGAGGACACTTGACCCTCATCTGTGTCCTTGATGTGTCTCTACCAGGTGGAGAGAGAGGACACTTGACTCTCATCTGTGTCCTTGATGTGTCTCTACCAGGTGGAGAGAGAGGACCCTTGACTCTCATCTGTGTCCTTGATGTGTCTCTACCAGGTGGAGAGAGAGGACACTTGTCTATCATCTGTGTCTTTGATGTGTCTCTACAGGTGGAGAGAGAGGAGACACTTAACTCTCATCTGTGTCCTTGATGTGTCTCTACCAGGTGAAGAGAGAGGAGACTTGACTCTCATCTGTGTCCTTGATGTGTCTCTACAGGTGGAGAGAGAGGCCACTTGACTCTCATCTGTGTCCTTGATGTGTCTCTACAGGTGGAGAGAGAGGACACTTGACTCTCATCTGTGTACTTGATGTGTCTCTACCAGGTGGAGAGAGAGGAGACACTTGACTCTTATCTGTGTCCTTGATGTGTCTCTACAGGTGGATAGAGGAGACACTTGACTCTCATCTGTGTCCTTGATGTGTCTCTACCTGGTGGAGAGAGAGGACACTTGACTCTCATCT
Organism: Notolepis coatsorum; assembly: GCF_963971535.1. NCBI lineage: Eukaryota > Metazoa > Chordata > Actinopteri > Aulopiformes > Paralepididae > Notolepis > Notolepis coatsorum. The sequence goes on from NW_028174865.1 coordinate 1,047,365, forward strand.
GTGTCCTTGATGTGTCTCTACAAGTGAAGAGAGAGGACACTTGACTCTCATCTGTGTCCTTGATGTGTCTCTACAGGTGAAGAGAGAGGACACTTGACCCTCATCTGTGTCCTTGATGTGTCTCTACAGGTGAAGAGAGAGGACACTTGACTCTCATCTGTGTCCTTGATGTGTCTCTACCAGGTGGAGAGAGAGGACACTTGACCCTCATCTGTGTCCTTGATGTGTCTCTACAGGTTGAGAGAGAGGACACTTGACTCTCATCTGTGTCCTTGATGTGTCTCTACAGGTGGAGAGAGAGGACACTTGACTCTCATCTGTGTCCTTGATGTGTCTCTACCAGGTGGAGAGAGAGGACACTTGACTCTCATCTGTGTCCTTGATGTGTCTCTACCAGGTGGAGAGAGAGGACACTTGACTCTCATCTGTGTCCTTGATGTGTCTCTACAGGTGAAGAGAGAGGACACTTGACCCTCATCTGTGTCCTTGATGTGTCTCTACCAGGTGGAGAGAGAGGACACTTGACTCTCATCTGTGTCCTTGATGTATCTCTACAGGTGGAGAGAGAGGACACTTGACTCTCATCTGTGTCCTTGATGTGTCTCTACCAGGTGGAGAGAGAGGACACTTGACTCTCATCTGTGTCCTTGATGTGTCTCTACCAGGTGGAGAGAGAGGACACTTGTCTATCATCTGTGTCCTTGATGTGTCTCTACAGGTGGAGAGAGAGGAGACACTTAACTCTCATCTGTGTCCTTGATGTGTCTCTACCAGGTGAAGAGAGAGGAGACTTGACTCTCATCTGTGTCCTTGATGTGTCTCTACAGGTGGAGAGAGAGGCCACTTGACTCTCATCTGTGTCCTTGATGTGTCTCTACAGGTGGAGAGAGAGGACACTTGACTCTCATCTGTGTCCTTGATGTGTCTCTACCAGGTGGAGAGAGAGGAGACACTTGACTCTTATCTGTGTCCTTGATGTGTCTCTACAGGTGGATAGAGGAGACACTTGACTCTCATCTGTGTCCTTGATGTGTCTCTACCTGGTGGAGAGAGAGGACACTTGACTCTCATCTGTGTCCTTGATGTGTCTCTACAAGTGAAGAGAGAGGACACTTGACTCTCATCTGTGTCCTTGATGTGTCTCTACAGGTGAAGAGAGAGGACACTTGACCCTCATCTGTGTCCTTGATGTGTCTCTACAGGTGAAGAGAGAGGACACTTGACTCTCATCTGTGTCCTTGATGTGTCTCTACCAGGTGGAGAGAGAGGACACTTGACCCTCATCTGTGTCCTTGATGTGTCTCTACAGGTGGAGAGAGAGGACACTTGACTCTCATCTGTGTCCTTGATGTGTCTCTACAGGTGGAGAGAGAGGACACTTGACTCTCATCTGTGTCCTTGATGTGTCTCTACCAGGTGGAGAGAGAGGACACTTGACTCTCATCTGTGTCCTTGATGTGTCTCTACCAGGTGGAGAGAGAGGACACTTGACTCTCATCTGTGTCCTTGATGTGTCTCTACAGGTGGAGAGAGAGGACACTTAACTCTCATCTGTGTCCTTGATGTGTCTCTACCAGGTGGAGAGAGAGGACACTTGACTCTCATCTGTGTCCTTGATGTGTCTCTACCAGGTGGAGAGAGAGGACACTTGACTATCATCTGTGTCCTTGATGTGTCTCTACCAGGTGGAGAGAGAGGACACTTGACTATCATCTGTGTCCTTGATGTGTCTCTACCAGGTGGAGAGAGAGGACACTTGACTCTCATCTGTGTCCTTGATGTGTCTCTACCAGGTGGAGAGAGAGGAGACACTTGACTCTCATCTGTGTCCTTGATGTGTCTCTACAGGTGGCGAGAGAGGACACTTGACTCTCATCTGTGTCCTTGATGTGTCTCTACAGGTGGAGAGAGAGGACACTTGACTCTCATCTGTGTCCTTGAAGTGTCTCTACCAGGTGGAGAGAGAGGACACTTGACTCTCATCTGTGTCCTTGATGTGTCTCTACCAGGTGGAGAGAGAGGACACTTGACTCTCATCTGTGTCCTTGATGTGTCTCTACAGGTGGAGAGAGAGGACACTTGACTCTCATCTGTGTCCTTGATGTATCTCTACCAGGTGGAGAGAGAGGAGACACTTGACTCTAATCTGTGTCCTTGATGTGTCTCTACCAGGTGGAGAGAGAGGACACTTGACTCTCATCTGTGTCCTTGATGTGTCTCTACAGGTGGAGAGAGAGGACACTTGACTCTCATCTGTGTCCTTGGTGTGTCTCTACCAGGTGGAGAGAGAGGACACTTGACTCTCATCTGTGTCCTTGATGTGTCTCTACCAGGTGGAGAGAGAGGACACTTGACTCTCATCTGTGTCCTTGATGTGTCTCTACAGGTGGAGAGAGAGGACACTTGACTCTCATCTGTGTCCTTGATGTGTCTCTACCAGATGGAGAGACAGGACACTTGACCCTCATCTGTGTCCTTGATGTGTCTCTACAGGTGGAGAGAGAGGACACTTGACTCTCATCTGTGTCCTTGATGTGTCTCTACAGGTGGAGAGAGAGGACACTTGACTCTCATCTGTGTCCTTGATGTGTCTCTACCAGGTGGAGAGAGAGGACACTTGACTCTCATCTGTGTCCTTGATGTGTCTCTACCAGGTGGAGAGAGAGGACACTTGACTCTCATCTGTGTCCTTGATGTGTCTCTACCAGGTGGAGAGAGAGGACACTTGAATCTCATCTGTGTCCTTGATGTGTCTCTACCAGGTGGAGAGAGAGGACACTTGACTATCATCTGTGTCCTTGATGTGTCTCTACCAGGTGGAGAGAGAGGACACTTGACTATCATCTGTGTCCTTGATGTGTCTCTACCAGGTGGAGAGAGAGGACACTTGACTCTCATCTGTGTCCTTGATGTGTCTCTACCAGGTGGAGAGAGAGGAGACACTTGACTCTCATCTGTGTCCTTGATGTGTCTCTACAGGTGGAGAGAGAGGACACTTGACTCTCATCTGTGTCCTTGATGTGTCTCTACAGGTGGAGAGAGAGGACACTTGACTCTCATCTGTGTCCTTGAAGTGTCTCTACCAGGTGGAGAGAGAGGACACTTGACTCTCATCTGTGTCCTTGATGTGTCTCTACCAGGTGGAGCGAGAGGACACTTGACTCTCATCTGTGTCCTTGATGTGTCTCTACAGGTGGAGAGAGAGGACACTTGACTCTCATCTGTGTCCTTGATGTATCTCTACCAGGTGGAGAGAGAGGAGACACTTGACTCTCATCTGTGTCCTTGATGTGTCTCTACCAGGTGGAGAGAGAGGACACTTGACTCTCATCTGTGTCCTTGATGTGTCTCTACAGGTGGAGAGAGAGGACACTTGACTCTCATCTGTGTCCTTGATGTGTCTCTACAGGTGGAGAGAGAGGACAATTAACTCTCATCTGTGTCCTTGATGTGTCTCTACCAGGTGGAGAGAGAGGACACTTGACCCTCATCTGTGTCCTTGATGTGTCTCTACAGGTGGAGAGAGAGGACACTTGACTCTCATCTGTGTCCTTGATGTGTCTCTACCAGGTGGAGAGAGAGGACACTTGACTCTCATCTGTGTCCTTGATGTGTCTCTACAGGTGAAGAGAGAGGACACTTGACCCTCATCTGTGTCCTTGATGTGTCTCTACCAGGTGGAGAGAGAGGACACTTGACTCTCATCTGTGTCCTTGATGTATCTCTACAGGTGGAGAGAGAGGACACTTGACTCTCATCTGTGTCCTTGATGTGTCTCTACCAGGTGGAGAGAGAGGACCCTTGACTCTCATCTGTGTCCTTGATGTGTCTCTACCAGGTGGAGAGAGAGGACACTTGTCTATCATCTGTGTCTTTGATGTGTCTCTACAGGTGGAGAGAGAGGAGACACTTAACTCTCATCTGTGTCCTTGATGTGTCTCTACCAGGTGAAGAGAGAGGAGACTTGACTCTCATCTGTGTCCTTGATGTGTCTCTACAGGTGGAGAGAGAGGCCACTTGACTCTCATCTGTGTCCTTGATGTGTCTCTACAGGTGGAGAGAGAGGACACTTGACTCTCATCTGTGTACTTGATGTGTCTCTACCAGGTGGAGAGAGAGGAGACACTTGACTCTTATCTGTGTCCTTGATGTGTCTCTACAGGTGGATAGAGGAGACACTTGACTCTCATCTGTGTCCTTGATGTGTCTCTACCTGGTGGAGAGAGAGGACACTTGACTCTCATCTGTGTCCTTGATGTGTCTCTACAAGTGAAGAGAGAGGACACTTGACTCTCATCTGTGTCCTTGATGTGTCTCTACAGGTGAAGAGAGAGGACACTTGACCCTCATCTGTGTCCTTGATGTGTCTCTACAGGTGAAGAGAGAGGACACTTGACTCTCATCTGTGTCCTTGATGTGTCTCTACCAGGTGGAGAGAGAGGACACTTGACCCTCATCTGTGTCCTTGATGTGTCTCTACAGGTGGAGAGAGAGGACACTTGACTCTCATCTGTGTCCTTGATGTGTCTCTACAGGTGGAGAGAGAGGACACTTGACTCTCATCTGTGTCCTTGATGTGTCTCTACCAGGTGGAGAGAGAGGACACTTGACTCTCATCTGTGTCCTTGATGTGTCTCTACCAGGTGGAGAGAGAGGACACTTGACTCTCATCTGTGTCCTTGATGTGTCTCTACAGGTGAAGAGAGAGGACACTTGACCCTCATCTGTGTCCTTGATGTGTCTCTACCAGGTGGAGAGAGAGGACACTTGACTCTCATCTGTGTCCTTGATGTATCTCTACAGGTGGAGAGAGAGGACACTTGACTCTCATCTGTGTCCTTGATGTGTCTCTACCAGGTGGAGAGAGAGGACACTTGACTCTCATCTGTGTCCTTGATGTGTCTCTACCAGGTGGAGAGAGAGGACACTTGTCTATCATCTGTGTCCTTGATGTGTCTCTACAGGTGGAGAGAGAGGAGACACTTAACTCTCATCTGTGTCCTTGATGTGTCTCTACCAGGTGAAGAGAGAGGAGACTTGACTCTCATCTGTGTCCTTGATGTGTCTCTACAGGTGGAGAGAGAGGCCACTTGACTCTCATCTGTGTCCTTGATGTGTCTCTACAGGTGGAGAGAGAGGACACTTGACTCTCATCTGTGTCCTTGATGTGTCTCTACCAGGTGGAGAGAGAGGAGACACTTGACTCTTATCTGTGTCCTTGATGTGTCTCTACAGGTGGATAGAGGAGACACTTGACTCTCATCTGTGTCCTTGATGTGTCTCTACCTGGTGGAGAGAGAGGACACTTGACTCTCATCTGTGTCCTTGATGTGTCTCTACAAGTGAAGAGAGAGGACACTTGACTCTCATCTGTGTCCTTGATGTGTCTCTACAGGTGAAGAGAGAGGACACTTGACCCTCATCTGTGTCCTTGATGTGTCTCTACAGGTGAAGAGAGAGGACACTTGACTCTCATCTGTGTCCTTGATGTGTCTCTACCAGGTGGAGAGAGAGGACACTTGACCCTCATCTGTGTCCTTGATGTGTCTCTACAGGTGGAGAGAGAGGACACTTGACTCTCATCTGTGTCCTTGATGTGTCTCTACAGGTGGAGAGAGAGGACACTTGACTCTCATCTGTGTCCTTGATGTGTCTCTACCAGGTGGAGAGAGAGGACACTTGACTCTCATCTGTGTCCTTGATGTGTCTCTACCAGGTGGAGAGAGAGGACACTTGACTCTCATCTGTGTCCTTGATGTGTCTCTACAGGTGGAGAGAGAGGACACTTAACTCTCATCTGTGTCCTTGATGTGTCTCTACCATGTGGAGAGAGAGGACACTTGACTCTCATCTGTGTCCTTGATGTGTCTCTACCAGGTGGAGAGAGAGGACACTTGACTATCATCTGTGTCCTTGATGTGTCTCTACCAGGTGGAGAGAGAGGACACTTGACTATCATCTGTGTCCTTGATGTGTCTCTACCAGGTGGAGAGAGAGGACACTTGACTCTCATCTGTGTCCTTGATGTGTCTCTACCAGGTGGAGAGAGAGGAGACACTTGACTCTCATCTGTGTCCTTGATGTGTCTCTACAGGTGGCGAGAGAGGACACTTGACTCTCATCTGTGTCCTTGATGTGTCTCTACAGGTGGAGAGAGAGGACACTTGACTCTCATCTGTGTCCTTGAAGTGTCTCTACCAGGTGGAGAGAGAGGACACTTGACTCTCATCTGTGTCCTTGATGTGTCTCTACCAGGTGGAGAGAGAGGACACTTGACTCTCATCTGTGTCCTTGATGTGTCTCTACAGGTGGAGAGAGAGGACACTTGACTCTCATCTGTGTCCTTGATGTGTCTCTACAGGTGGAGAGAGAGGAGACACTTAACTCTCATCTGTGTCCTTGATGTGTCTCTACCAGGTGAAGAGAGAGGAGACTTGACTCTCATCTGTGTCCTTGATGTGTCTCTACAGGTGGAGAGAGAGGCCACTTGACTCTCATCTGTGTCCTTGATGTGTCTCTACAGGTGGAGAGAGAGGACACTTGACTCTCATCTGTGTCCTTGATGTGTCTCTACCAGGTGGAGAGAGAGGAGACACTTGACTCTTATCTGTGTCCTTGATGTGTCTCTACAGGTGGATAGAGGAGACACTTGACTCTCATCTGTGTCCTTGATGTGTCTCTACCTGGTGGAGAGAGAGGACACTTGACTCTCATCTGTGTCCTTGATGTGTCTCTACAAGTGAAGAGAGAGGACACTTGACTCTCATCTGTGTCCTTGATGTGTCTCTACAGGTGAAGAGAGAGGACACTTGACCCTCATCTGTGTCCTTGATGTGTCTCTACAGGTGAAGAGAGAGGACACTTGACTCTCATCTGTGTCCTTGATGTGTCTCTACCAGGTGGAGAGAGAGGACACTTGACCCTCATCTGTGTCCTTGATGTGTCTCTACAGGTGGAGAGAGAGGACACTTGACTCTCATCTGTGTCCTTGATGTGTCTCTACAGGTGGAGAGAGAGGACACTTGACTCTCATCTGTGTCCTTGATGTGTCTCTACCAGGTGGAGAGAGAGGACACTTGACTCTCATCTGTGTCCTTGATGTGTCTCTACCAGGTGGAGAGAGAGGACACTTGACTCTCATCTGTGTCCTTGATGTGTCTCTACAGGTGGAGAGAGAGGACACTTAACTCTCATCTGTGTCCTTGATGTGTCTCTACCATGTGGAGAGAGAGGACACTTGACTCTCATCTGTGTCCTTGATGTGTCTCTACCAGGTGGAGAGAGAGGACACTTGACTATCATCTGTGTCCTTGATGTGTCTCTACCAGGTGGAGAGAGAGGACACTTGACTATCATCTGTGTCCTTGATGTGTCTCTACCAGGTGGAGAGAGAGGACACTTGACTCTCATCTGTGTCCTTGATGTGTCTCTACCAGGTGGAGAGAGAGGAGACACTTGACTCTCATCTGTGTCCTTGATGTGTCTCTACAGGTGGCGAGAGAGGACACTTGACTCTCATCTGTGTCCTTGATGTGTCTCTACAGGTGGAGAGAGAGGACACTTGACTCTCATCTGTGTCCTTGAAGTGTCTCTACCAGGTGGAGAGAGAGGACACTTGACTCTCATCTGTGTCCTTGATGTGTCTCTACCAGGTGGAGAGAGAGGACACTTGACTCTCATCTGTGTCCTTGATGTGTCTCTACAGGTGGAGAGAGAGGACACTTGACTCTCATCTGTGTCCTTGATGTATCTCTACCAGGTGGAGAGAGAGGAGACACTTGACTCTAATCTGTGTCCTTGATGTGTCTCTACCAGGTGGAGAGAGAGGACACTTGACTCTCATCTGTGTCCTTGATGTGTCTCTACAGGTGGAGAGAGAGGACACTTGACTCTCATCTGTGTCCTTGGTGTGTCTCTACCAGGTGGAGAGAGAGGACACTTGACTCTCATCTGTGTCCTTGATGTGTCTCTACCAGGTGGAGAGAGAGGACACTTGACTCTCATCTGTGTCCTTGATGTGTCTCTACAGGTGGAGAGAGAGGACACTTGACTCTCATCTGTGTCCTTGATGTGTCTCTACCAGATGGAGAGACAGGACACTTGACCCTCATCTGTGTCCTTGATGTGTCTCTACAGGTGGAGAGAGAGGACACTTGACTCTCATCTGTGTCCTTGATGTGTCTCTACAGGTGGAGAGAGAGGACACTTGACTCTCATCTGTGTCCTTGATGTGTCTCTACCAGGTGGAGAGAGAGGACACTTGACTCTCATCTGTGTCCTTGATGTGTCTCTACCAGGTGGAGAGAGAGGACACTTGACTCTCATCTGTGTCCTTGATGTGTCTCTACCAGGTGGAGAGAGAGGACACTTGAATCTCATCTGTGTCCTTGATGTGTCTCTACCAGGTGGAGAGAGAGGACACTTGACTATCATCTGTGTCCTTGATGTGTCTCTACCAGGTGGAGAGAGAGGACACTTGACTATCATCTGTGTCCTTGATGTGTCTCTACCAGGTGGAGAGAGAGGACACTTGACTCTCATCTGTGTCCTTGATGTGTCTCTACCAGGTGGAGAGAGAGGAGACACTTGACTCTCATCTGTGTCCTTGATGTGTCTCTACAGGTGGAGAGAGAGGACACTTGACTCTCATCTGTGTCCTTGATGTGTCTCTACAGGTGGAGAGAGAGGACACTTGACTCTCATCTGTGTCCTTGAAGTGTCTCTACCAGGTGGAGAGAGAGGACACTTGACTCTCATCTGTGTCCTTGATGTGTCTCTACCAGGTGGAGCGAGAGGACACTTGACTCTCATCTGTGTCCTTGATGTGTCTCTACAGGTGGAGAGAGAGGACACTTGACTCTCATCTGTGTCCTTGATGTATCTCTACCAGGTGGAGAGAGAGGAGACACTTGACTCTCATCTGTGTCCTTGATGTGTCTCTACCAGGTGGAGAGAGAGGACACTTGACTCTCATCTGTGTCCTTGATGTGTCTCTACAGGTGGAGAGAGAGGACACTTGACTCTCATCTGTGTCCTTGATGTGTCTCTACCAGGTGGAGAGAGAGGACACTTGACTCTCATCTGTGTCCTTGATGTGTCTCTACCAGGTGGAGAGAGAGGACACTTGACTCTCATCTGTGTCCTTGATGTGTCTCTACAGGTGGAGAGAGAGGACACTTGACTCTCATCTGTGTCCTTGATGTGTCTCTACCAGATGGAGAGACAGGACACTTGACCCTCATCTGTGTCCTTGATGTGTCTCTACAGGTGGAGAGAGAGGACACTTGACTCTCATCTGTGTCCTTGATGTGTCTCTACAGGTGGAGAGAGAGGACACTTGACTCTCATCTGTGTCCTTGATGTGTCTCTACCAGGTGGAGAGAGAGGACACTTGACTCTCATCTGTGTCCTTGATGTGTCTCTACCAGGTGGAGAGAGAGGACACTTGACTCTCATCTGTGTCCTTGATGTGTCTCTACCAAGTGGAGAGAGAGGACACTTGACTCTCATCTGTGTCCTTGATGTGTCTCTACCAGGTGGAGAGAGAGGACACTTGACTATCATCTGTGTCCTTGATGTGTCTCTACCAGGTGGAGAGAGAGGACACTTGACTATCATCTGTGTCCTTGATGTGTCTCTACCAGGTGGAGAGAGAGGACACTTGACCCTCATCTGTGTCCTTGATGTGTCTCTACAGGTGGAGAGAGAGGACACTTGACTCTCATCTGTGTCCTTGATGTGTCTCTACCAGGTGGAGAGAGAGGGACACTTGACTCTCATCTGTGTCCTTGATGTGTCTCTACAGGTGAAGAGAGAGGACACTTGACTCTCATCTGTGTCCTTGATGTGTCTCTACAGGTGGAGAGAGAGGACACTTGACTATCATCTGTGTCCTTGATGTGTCTCTACCAGGTGGAAGAGAGAGGACACTTGACTCTCATCTGTGTCCTTGATGTGTCTCTACCAGGTGGAGAGAGAGGACACTTGACTCTCTTCTGTGTCCTTGATGTGTCTCTACCAGGTGGAGAGAGAGGACACTTGACTCTCATCTGTGTCCTTGATGTGTCTCTACCAGGTGGAGAGAGACGGCACTTGACTCTCATCTGTGTCCTTGATGTGTCTCTACCAGGTGGAGAGAGAGGACACTTGACTCTCATCTGTGTCCTTGATGTGTCTCTACAGGTGGAGAGAGAGGACACTTGACTCTCATCTGTGTCCTTGATGTGTCTCTACAGGTGGAGAGAGAGGCCACTTGACTCTCATCTGTGTCTTTGATGTGTCTCTACCAGGTGAGAGAGAGGACACTTGACTCTCATCTGTGTCCTTGATGTGTCTCTACCAGGTGGAGAGAGAGGACACTTGACTCTCATCTGTGTCCTTGATGTGTCTCTACAGGTGGAGAGAGAGGACACTTGACTCTCATCTGTGTCCTTGATGTATCTCTACCAGGTGGAGAGAGAGGAGACACTTGACTCTCATCTGTGTCCTTGATGTGTCTCTACCAGGTGGAGAGAGAGGACACTTGACTCTCATCTGTGTCCTTGATGTGTCTCTACAGGTGGAGAGAGAGGACACTTGACTCTCATCTGTGTCCTTGATGTGTCTCTACCAGGTGGAGAGAGAGGACACTTGACTCTCATCTGTGTCCTTGATGTGTCTCTACCAGGTGGAGAGAGAGGACACTTGACTCTCATCTGTGTCCTTGATGTGTCTCTACAGGTGGAGAGAGAGGACACTTGACTCTCATCTGTGTCCTTGATGTGTCTCTACCAGATGGAGAGACAGGACACTTGACCCTCATCTGTGTCCTTGATGTGTCTCTACAGGTGGAGAGAGAGGACACTTGACTCTCATCTGTGTCCTTGATGTGTCTCTACAGGTGGAGAGAGAGGACACTTGACTCTCATCTGTGTCCTTGATGTGTCTCTACCAGGTGGAGAGAGAGGACACTTGACTCTCATCTGTGTCCTTGATGTGTCTCTACCAGGTGGAGAGAGAGGACACTTGACTCTCATCTGTGTCCTTGATGTGTCTCTACAGGTGGAGAGAGAGGACACTTGACTCTCATCTGTGTCCTTGATGTATCTCTACCAGGTGGAGAGAGAGGAGACACTTGACTCTCATCTGTGTCCTTGATGTGTCTCTACCAGGTGGAGAGAGAGGACACTTGACTCTCATCTGTGTCCTTGATGTGTCTCTACAGGTGGAGAGAGAGGACACTTGACTCTCATCTGTGTCCTTGATGTGTCTCTACCAGGTGGAGAGAGAGGACACTTGACTCTCATCTGTGTCCTTGATGTGTCTCTACCAGGTGGAGAGAGAGGACACTTGACTCTCATCTGTGTCCTTGATGTGTCTCTACAGGTGGAGAGAGAGGACACTTGACTCTCATCTGTGTCCTTGATGTGTCTCTACCAGATGGAGAGACAGGACACTTGACCCTCATCTGTGTCCTTGATGTGTCTCTACAGGTGGAGAGAGAGGACACTTGACTCTCATCTGTGTCCTTGATGTGTCTCTACAGGTGGAGAGAGAGGACACTTGACTCTCATCTGTGTCCTTGATGTGTCTCTACCAGGTGGAGAGAGAGGACACTTGACTCTCATCTGTGTCCTTGATGCGTCTCTACCAGGTGGAGAGAGAGGACACTTGACTCTCATCTGTGTCCTTGATGTGTCTCTACCAGGTGGAGAGAGAGGACACTTGACTCTCATCTGTGTCCTTGATGTGTCTCTACCAGGTGGAGAGAGAGGACACTTGACTATCATCTGTGTCCTTGATGTGTCTCTACCAGGTGGAGAGAGAGGACACTTGACTATCATCTGTGTCCTTGATGTGTCCTCTACCAGGTGGAGAGAGAGGACACTTGACCCTCATCTGTGTCCTTGATGTGTCTCTACAGGTGGAGAGAGAGGACACTTGACTCTCATCTGTGTCCTTGATGTATCTCTACCAGGTGGAGAGAGAGGAGACACTTGACTCTCATCTGTGTCCTTGATGTGTCTCTACCAGGTGGAGAGAGAGGACACTTGACTCTCATCTGTGTCCTTGATGTGTCTCTACAGGTGGAGAGAGAGGACACTTGACTCTCATCTGTGTCCTTGATGTGTCTCTACCAGGTGGAGAGAGAGGACACTTGACTCTCATCTGTGTCCTTGATGTGTCTCTACCAGGTGGAGAGAGAGGACACTTGACTCTCATCTGTGTCCTTGATGTGTCTCTACAGGTGGAGAGAGAGGACACTTGACTATCATCTGTGTCCTTGATGTGTCTCTACCAGGTGGAGAGAGAAGACACTTGACTCTCATCTGTGTCCTTGATGTGTCTCTACCAGGTGGATAGAGAGGACACTTGACTCTCATCTGTGTCCTTGATGTGTCTCTACAGGTGGAGAGAGAGGACACTTGACTCTCATCTGTGTCCTTGATGTGTCTCTACCAGGTGGAGAGAGAGGACACTTGACTCTCATCTGTGTCCTTGATGTATCTCTACCAGGTGGAGAGAGAGGAGACACTTGACTCTCATCTGTGTCCTTGATGTGTCTCTACCAGGTGGAGAGAGAGGACACTTGACTCTCATCTGTGTCCTTGATGTGTCTCTACAGGTGGAGAGAGAGGACACTTGACTCTCATCTGTGTCCTTGATGTGTCTCTACAGGTGGAGAGAGAGGACACTTAACTCTCATCTGTGTCCTTGATGTGTCTCTACCAGGTGGAGAGAGAGGACACTTGACCCTCATCTGTGTCCTTGATGTGTCTCTACAGGTGGAGAGAGAGGACACTTGACTCTCATCTGTGTCCTTGATGTGTCTCTACCAGGTGGAGAGAGAGGACACTTGACTCTCATCTGTGTCCTTGATGTGTCTCTACAGGTGAAGAGAGAGGACACTTGACCCTCATCTGTGTCCTTGATGTGTCTCTACCAGGTGGAGAGAGAGGACACTTGACTCTCATCTGTGTCCTTGATGTATCTCTACAGGTGGAGAGAGAGGACACTTGACTCTCATCTGTGTCCTTGATGTGTCTCTACCAGGTGGAGAGAGAGGACACTTGACTCTCATCTGTGTCCTTGATGTGTCTCTACCAGGTGGAGAGAGAGGACACTTGTCTATCATCTGTGTCCTTGATGTGTCTCTACAGGTGGAGAGAGAGGAGACACTTAACTCTCATCTGTGTCCTTGATGTGTCTCTACCAGGTGAAGAGAGAGGAGACTTGACTCTCATCTGTGTCCTTGAGGTGTCTCTACAGGTGGAGAGAGAGGCCACTTGACTCTCATCTGTGTCCTTGATGTGTCTCTACAGGTGGAGAGAGAGGACACTTGACTCTCATCTGTGTCCTTGATGTGTCTCTACCAGGTGGAGAGAGAGGAGACACTTGACTCTTATCTGTGTCCTTGATGTGTCTCTACAGGTGGATAGAGGAGACACTTGACTCTCATCTGTGTCCTTGATGTGTCTCTACCTGGTGGAGAGAGAGGACACTTGACTCTCATCTGTGTCCTTGATGTGTCTCTACAAGTGAAGAGAGAGGACACTTGACTCTCATCTGTGTCCTTGATGTGTCTCTACAGGTGAAGAGAGAGGACACTTGACCCTCATCTGTGTCCTTGATGTGTCTCTACAGGTGAAGAGAGAGGACACTTGACTCTCATCTGTGTCCTTGATGTGTCTCTACCAGGTGGAGAGAGAGGACACTTGACCCTCATCTGTGTCCTTGATGTGTCTCTACAGGTGGAGAGAGAGGACACTTGACTCTCATCTGTGTCCTTGATGTGTCTCTACAGGTGGAGAGAGAGGACACTTGACTCTCATCTGTGTCCTTGATGTGTCTCTACCAGGTGGAGAGAGAGGACACTTGACTATCATCTGTGTCCTTGATGTGTCTCTACCAGGTGGAGAGAGAGGACACTTGACTCTCATCTGTGTCCTTGATGTGTCTCTACCAGGTGGAGAGAGAGGAGACACTTGACTCTCATCTGTGTCCTTGATGTGTCTCTACAGGTGGAGAGAGAGGACACTTGACTCTCATCTGTGTCCTTGATGTGTCTCTACAGGTGGAGAGAGAGGACACTTGACTCTCATCTGTGTCCTTGAAGTGTCTCTACCAGGTGGAGAGAGAGGACACTTGACTCTCATCTGTGTCCTTGATGTGTCTCTACCAGGTGGAGAGAGAGGACACTTGACTCTCATCTGTGTCCTTGATGTGTCTCTACAGGTGGAGAGAGAGGACACTTGACTCTCATCTGTGTCCTTGATGTATCTCTACCAGGTGGAGAGAGAGGAGACACTTGACTCTCATCTGTGTCCTTGATGTGTCTCTACCAGGTGGAGAGAGAGGACACTTGACTCTCATCTGTGTCATTGATGTGTCTCTACAGGTGGAGAGAGAGGACACTTGACTCTCATCTGTGTCCTTGATGTGTCTCTACCAGGTGGAGAGAGAGGACACTTGACTCTCATCTGTGTCCTTGATGTGTCTCTACCAGGTGGAGAGAGAGGACACTTGACTCTCATCTGTGTCCTTGATGTGTCTCTACAGGTGGAGAGAGAGGACACTTGACTCTCATCTGTGTCCTTGATGTGTCTCTACCAGATGGAGAGACAGGACACTTGACCCTCATCTGTGTCCTTGATGTGTCTCTACAGGTGGAGAGAGAGGACACTTGACTCTCATCTGTGTCCTTGATGTGTCTCTACAGGTGGAGAGAGAGGACACTTGACTCTCATCTGTGTCCTTGATGTGTCTCTACCAGGTGGAGAGAGAGGACACTTGACTCTCATCTGTGTCCTTGATGTGTCTCTACCAGGTGGAGAGAGAGGACACTTGACTCTCATCTGTGTCCTTGATGTGTCTCTACCAGGTGGAGAGAGAGGACACTTGACTCTCATCTGTGTCCTTGATGTGTCTCTACCAGGTGGAGAGAGAGGACACTTGACTATCATCTGTGTCCTTGATGTGTCTCTACCAGATGGAGAGAGAGGACACTTGACTATCATCTGTGTCCTTGATGTGTCTCTACCAGGTGGAGAGAGAGGACACTTGACCCTCATCTGTGTCCTTGATGTGTCTCTACAGGTGGAGAGAGAGGACACTTGACTCTCATCTGTGTCCTTGATGTGTCTCTACCAGGTGGAGAGAGAGGACACTTGACTCTCATCTGTGTCCTTGATGTGTCTCTACAGGTGAAGAGAGAGGACACTTGACTCTCATCTGTGTCCTTGATGTGTCTCTACAGGTGGAGAGAGAGGACACTTGACTATCATCTGTGTCCTTGATGTGTCTCTACCAGGTGAAGAGAGAGGACACTTGACTCTCATCTGTGTCCTTGATGTGTCTCTACCAGGTGGAGAGAGAGGACACTTGACTCTCTTCTGTGTCCTTGATGTGTCTCTACCAGGTGGAGAGAGAGGACACTTGACTCTCATCTGTGTCCTTGATGTGTCTCTACCAGGTGGAGAGAGAGGACACTTGACTCTCATCTGTGTCCTTGATGTGTCTCTACCAGGTGGAGAGAGAGGACACTTGACTCTCATCTGTGTCCTTGATGTGTCTCTACCAGGTGGAGAGAGAGGACACTTGACTCTCATCTGTGTCCTTGATGTGTCTCTACAGGTGGAGAGAGAGGCCACTTGACTCACATCTGTGTCTTTGATGTGTCTCTACCAGGTGAAGAGAGAGGACACTTGACTCTCATCTGTGTCCTTGATGTGTCTCTACCAGGTGGAGAGAGAGGACACTTGACTCTCATCTGTGTCCTTGATGTGTCTCTACAGGTGGAGAGAGAGGACACTTGACTCTCATCTGTGTCCTTGATGTATCTCTACCAGGTGGAGAGAGAGGAGACACTTGACTCTCATCTGTGTCCTTGATGTGTCTCTACCAGGTGGAGAGAGAGGACACTTGACTCTCATCTGTGTCCTTGATGTGTCTCTACAGGTGGAGAGAGAGGACACTTGACTCTCATCTGTGTCCTTGATGTGTCTCTACCAGGTGGAGAGAGAGGACACTTGACTCTCATCTGTGTCCTTGATGTGTCTCTACCAGGTGGAGAGAGAGGACACTTGACTCTCATCTGTGTCCTTGATGTGTCTCTACAGGTGGAGAGAGAGGACACTTGACTCTCATCTGTGTCCTTGATGTGTCTCTACCAGATGGAGAGACAGGACACTTGACCCTCATCTGTGTCCTTGATGTGTCTCTACAGGTGGAGAGAGAGGACACTTGACTCTCATCTGTGTCCTTGATGTGTCTCTACAGGTGGAGAGAGAGGACACTTGACTCTCATCTGTGTCCTTGATGTGTCTCTACCAGGTGGAGAGAGAGGACACTTGACTCTCATCTGTGTCCTTGATGTGTCTCTACCAGGTGGAGAGAGAGGACACTTGACTCTCATCTGTGTCCTTGATGTGTCTCTACCAGGTGGAGAGAGAGGACACTTGACTCTCATCTGTGTCCTTGATGTGTCTCTACCAGGTGGAGAGAGAGGACACTTGACTATCATCTGTGTCCTTGATGTGTCTCTACCAGGTGGAGAGAGAGGACACTTGACTATCATCTGTGTCCTTGATGTGTCTCTACCAGGTGGAGAGAGAGGACACTTGACTCTCATCTGTGTCCTTGATGTGTCTCTACCAGGTGGAGAGAGAGGAGACACTTGACTCTCATCTGTGTCCTTGATGTGTCTCTACAGGTGGAGAGAGAGGACACTTGACTCTCATCTGTGTCCTTGATGTGTCTCTACAGGTGGAGAGAGAGGACACTTGACTCTCATCTGTGTCCTTGAAGTGTCTCTACCAGGTGGAGAGAGAGGACACTTGACTCTCATCTGTGTCCTTGATGTGTCTCTACCAGGTGGAGAGAGAGGACACTTGACTCTCATCTGTGTCCTTGATGTGTCTCTACAGGTGGAGAGAGAGGACACTTGACTCTCATCTGTGTCCTTGATGTATCTCTACCAGGTGGAGAGAGAGGAGACACTTGACTCTCATCTGTGTCCTTGATGTGTCTCTACCAGGTGGAGAGAGAGGACACTTGACTCTCATCTGTGTCCTTGATGTGTCTCTACAGGTGGAGAGAGAGGACACTTGACTCTCATCTGTGTCCTTGATGTGTCTCTACCAGGTGGAGAGAGAGGACACTTGACTCTCATCTGTGTCCTTGATGTGTCTCTACCAGGTGGAGAGAGAGGACACTTGACTCTCATCTGTGTCCTTGATGTGTCTCTACAGGTGGAGAGAGAGGACACTTGACTCTCATCTGTGTCCTTGATGTGTCTCTACCAGATGGAGAGACAGGACACTTGACCCTCATCTGTGTCCTTGATGTGTCTCTACAGGTGGAGAGAGAGGACACTTGACTCTCATCTGTGTCCTTGATGTGTCTCTACAGGTGGAGAGAGAGGACACTTGACTCTCATCTGTGTCCTTGATGTGTCTCTACCAGGTGGAGAGAGAGGACACTTGACTCTCATCTGTGTCCTTGATGTGTCTCTACCAGGTGGAGAGAGAGGACACTTGACTCTCATCTGTGTCCTTGATGTGTCTCTACCAGGTGGAGAGAGAGGACACTTGACTCTCATCTGTGTCCTTGATGTGTCTCTACCAGGTGGAGAGAGAGGACACTTGACTATCATCTGTGTCCTTGATGTGTCTCTACCAGGTGGAGAGAGAGGACACTTGACTATCATCTGTGTCCTTGATGTGTCTCTACCAGGTGGAGAGAGAGGACACTTGACCCTCATCTGTGTCCTTGATGTGTCTCTACAGGTGGAGAGAGAGGACACTTGACTCTCATCTGTGTCCTTGATGTATCTCTACCAGGTGGAGAGAGAGGAGACACTTGACTCTCATCTGTGTCCTTGATGTGTCTCTACCAGGTGGAGAGAGAGGACACTTGACTCTCATCTGTGTCCTTGATGTGTCTCTACAGGTGGAGAGAGAGGACACTTGACTCTCATCTGTGTCCTTGATGTGTCTCTACCAGGTGGAGAGAGAGGACACTTGACTCTCATCTGTGTCCTTGATGTGTCTCTACCAGGTGGAGAGAGAGGACACTTGACTCTCATCTGTGTCGTTGATGTGTCTCTACAGGTGGAGAGAGAGGACACTTGACTATCATCTGTGTCCTTGATGTGTCTCTACCAGGTGGAGAGAGAAGACACTTGACCCTCATCTGTGTCCTTGATGTGTCTCTACCAGGTGGATAGAGAGGACACTTGACTCTCATCTGTGTCCTTGATGTATCTCTACAGGTGGAGAGAGAGGACACTTGACTCTCATCTGTGTCCTTGATGTGTCTCTACCAGGTGGAGAGAGAGGACACTTGACTCTCATCTGTGTCCTTGATGTGTCTCTACAGGTGGAGAGAGAGGACACTTGTCTATCATCTGTGTCCTTGATGTGTCTCTACAGGTGGAGAGAGAGGAGACACTTAACTCTCATCTGTGTCCTTGATGTGTCTCTACCAGGTGAAGAGAGAGGAGACTTGACTCTCATCTGTGTCCTTGATGTGTCTCTACAGGTGGAGAGAGAGGCCACTTGACTCTCATCTGTGTCCTTGATGTGTCTCTACAGGTGGAGAGAGAGGACACTTGACTCTCATCTGTGTCCTTGATGTGTCTCTACCAGGTGGAGAGAGAGGACACTTGACCCTCATCTGTGTCCTTGATGTGTCTCTACAGGTGGAGAGAGAGGACACTTGACTCTCATCTGTGTCCTTGATGTATCTCTACAGGTGGAGAGAGAGGACACTTGACTCTCATCTGTGTCCTTGATGTGTCTCTACCAGGTGGAGAGAGAGGACACTTGACTCTTATCTGTGTCCTTGATGTGTCTCTACAGGTGGATAGAGGAGACACTTGACTCTCATCTGTGTCCTTGATGTGTCTCTACCTGGTGGAGAGAGAGGACACTTGACTCTCATCTGTGTCCTTGATGTGTCTCTACAAGTGAAGAGAGAGGACACTTGACTCTCATCTGTGTCCTTGATGTGTCTCTACAGGTGAAGAGAGAGGACACTTGACCCTCATCTGTGTCCTTGATGTGTCTCTACAGGTGAAGAGAGAGGACACTTGACTCTCATCTGTGTCCTTGATGTGTCTCTACCAGGTGGAGAGAGAGGACACTTGACCCTCATCTGTGTCCTTGATGTGTCTCTACAGGTGGAGAGAGAGGACACTTGACTCTCATCTGTGTCCTTGATGTGTCTCTACAGGTGGAGAGAGAGGACACTTGACTCTCATCTGTGTCCTTGATGTGTCTCTACCAGGTGGAGAGAGAGGACACTTGACTCTCATCTGTGTCCTTGATGTGTCTCTACCAGGTGGAGAGAGAGGACACTTGACTCTCATCTGTGTCCTTGATGTGTCTCTACAGGTGGAGTGAGAGGACACTTAACTCTCATCTGTGTCCTTGATGTGTCTCTACCAGGTGGAGAGAGAGGACACTTGACTCTCATCTGTGTCCTTGATGTGTCTCTACCAGGTGGAGAGAGAGGACACTTGACTATCATCTGTGTCCTTGATGTGTCTCTACCAGGTGGAGAGAGAGGACACTTGACTATCATCTGTGTCCTTGATGTGTCTCTACCAGGTGGAGAGAGAGGACACTTGACCCTCATCTGTGTCCTTGATGTGTCTCTACAGGTGGAGAGAGAGGACACTTGACTCTCATCTGTGTCCTTGATGTATCTCTACCAGGTGGAGAGAGAGGAGACACTTGACTCTCATCTGTGTCCTTGATGTGTCTCTACCAGGTGGAGAGAGAGGACACTTGACTCTCATCTGTGTCCTTGATGTGTCTCTACAGGTGGAGAGAGAGGACACTTGACTCTCATCTGTGTCCTTGATGTGTCTCTACCAGGTGGAGAGAGAGGACACTTGACTCTCATCTGTGTCCTTGATGTGTCTCTACCAGGTGGAGAGAGAGGACACTTGACTCTCATCTGTGTCGTTGATGTGTCTCTACAGGTGGAGAGAGAGGACACTTGACTATCATCTGTGTCCTTGATGTGTCTCTACCAGGTGGAGAGAGAAGACACTTGACCCTCATCTGTGTCCTTGATGTGTCTCTACCAGGTGGATAGAGAGGACACTTGACTCTCATCTGTGTCCTTGATGTATCTCTACAGGTGGAGAGAGAGGACACTTGACTCTCATCTGTGTCCTTGATGTGTCTCTACCAGGTGGAGAGAGAGGACACTTGACTCTCATCTGTGTCCTTGATGTGTCTCTACCAGGTGGAGAGAGAGGACACTTGTCTATCATCTGTGTCCTTGATGTGTCTCTACAGGTGGAGAGAGAGGAGACACTTAACTCTCATCTGTGTCCTTGATGTGTCTCTACCAGGTGAAGAGAGAGGAGACTTGACTCTCATCTGTGTCCTTGATGTGTCTCTACAGGTGGAGAGAGAGGCCACTTGACTCTCATCTGTGTCCTTGATGTGTCTCTACAGGTGGAGAGAGAGGACACTTGACTCTCATCTGCGTCCTTGATGTGTCTCTACCAGGTGGAGAGAGAGGAGACACTTGACTCTTATCTGTGTCCTTGATGTGTCTCTACAGGTGGATAGAGGAGACACTTGACTCTCATCTGTGTCCTTGATGTGTCTCTACCTGGTGGAGAGAGAGGACACTTGACTCTCATCTGTGTCCTTGATGTGTCTCTACAAGTGAAGAGAGAGGACACTTGACTCTCATCTGTGTCCTTGATGTGTCTCTACAGGTGAAGAGAGAGGACACTTGACCCTCATCTGTGTCCTTGATGTGTCTCTACAGGTGAAGAGAGAGGACACTTGACTCTCATCTGTGTCCTTGATGTGTCTCTACCAGGTGGAGAGAGAGGACACTTGACCCTCATCTGTGTCCTTGATGTGTCTCTACAGGTGGAGAGAGAGGACACTTGACTCTCATCTGTGTCCTTGATGTGTCTCTACAGGTGGAGAGAGAGGACACTTGACTCTCATCTGTGTCCTTGATGTGTCTCTACCAGGTGGAGAGAGAGGACACTTGACTCTCATCTGTGTCCTTGATGTGTCTCTACCAGGTGGAGAGAGAGGACACTTGACTCTCATCTGTGTCCTTGATGTGTCTCTACAGGTGGAGAGAGAGGACACTTAACTCTCATCTGTGTCCTTGATGTGTCTCTACCAGGTGGAGAGAGAGGACACTTGACTCTCATCTGTGTCCTTGATGTGTCTCTACCAGGTGGAGAGAGAGGACACTTGACTATCATCTGTGTCCTTGATGTGTCTCTACCAGGTGGAGAGAGAGGACACTTGACTATCATCTGTGTCCTTGATGTGTCTCTACCAGGTGGAGAGAGAGGACACTTGACTCTCATCTGTGTCCTTGATGTGTCTCTACCAGGTGGAGAGAGAGGAGACACTTGACTCTCATCTGTGTCCTTGATGTGTCTCTACAGGTGGAGAGAGAGGACACTTGACTCTCATCTGTGTCCTTGATGTGTCTCTACAGGTGGAGAGAGAGGACACTTGACTCTCATCTGTGTCCTTGAAGTGTCTCTACCAGGTGGAGAGAGAGGACACTTGACTCTCATCTGTGTCCTTGATGTGTCTCTACCAGGTGGAGAGAGAGGACACTTGACTCTCATCTGTGTCCTTGATGTGTCTCTACAGGTGGAGAGAGAGGACACTTGACTCTCATCTGTGTCCTTGATGTATCTCTACCAGGTGGAGAGAGAGGAGACACTTGACTCTCATCTGTGTCCTTGATGTGTCTCTACCAGGTGGAGAGAGAGGACACTTGACTCTCATCTGTGTCCTTGATGTGTCTCTACAGGTGGAGAGAGAGGACACTTGACTCTCATCTGTGTCCTTGATGTGTCTCTACCAGGTGGAGAGAGAGGACACTTGACTCTCATCTGTGTCCTTGATGTGTCTCTACCAGGTGGAGAGAGAGGACACTTGACTCTCATCTGTGTCCTTGATGTGTCTCTACAGGTGGAGAGAGAGGACACTTGACTCTCATCTGTGTCCTTGATGTGTCTCTACCAGATGGAGAGACAGGACACTTGACCCTCATCTGTGTCCTTGATGTGTCTCTACAGGTGGAGAGAGAGGACACTTGACTCTCATCTGTGTCCTTGATGTGTCTCTACAGGTGGAGAGAGAGGACACTTGACTCTCATCTGTGTCCTTGATGTGTCTCTACCAGGTGGAGAGAGAGGACACTTGACTCTCATCTGTGTCCTTGATGTGTCTCTACCAGGTGGAGAGAGAGGACACTTGACTCTCATCTGTGTCCTTGATGTGTCTCTACCAGGTGGAGAGAGAGGACACTTGACTCTCATCTGTGTCCTTGATGTGTCTCTACCAGGTGGAGAGAGAGGACACTTGACTATCATCTGTGTCCTTGATGTGTCTCTACCAGGTGGAGAGAGAGGACACTTGACCCTCATCTGTGTCCTTGATGTGTCTCTACAGGTGGAGAGAGAGGACACTTGACTCTCATCTGTGTCCTTGATGTGTCTCTACCAGGTGGAGAGAGAGGACACTTGACTCTCATCTGTGTCCTTGATGTGTCTCTACAGGTGAAGAGAGAGGACACTTGACTCTCATCTGTGTCCTTGATGTGTCTCTACAGGTGGAGAGAGAGGACACTTGACTATCATCTGTGTCCTTGATGTGTCTCTACCAGGTGAAGAGAGAGGACACTTGACTCTCATCTGTGTCCTTGATGTGTCTCTACCAGGTGGAGAGAGAGGACACTTGACTCTCATCTGTGTCCTTGATGTGTCTCTACCAGGTGGAGAGAGAGGACACTTGACTCTCATCTGTGTCCTTGATGTGTCTCTACAGGTGGAGAGAGAGGACACTTGACTCTCATCTGTGTCCTTGATGTGTCTCTACCAGGTGGAGAGAGAGGACACTTGACTCTCATCTGTGTCCTTGATGTGTCTCTACAGGTGGAGAGAGAGGACACTTGACTATCATCTGTGTCCTTGATGTGTCTCTACCAGGTGGAGAGAGAAGACACTTGACTCTCATCTGTGTCCTTGATGTGTCTCAACCAGGTGGATAGAGAGGACACTTGACTCTCATCTGTGTCCTTGATGTGTCTCTACAGGTGGAGAGAGAGGACACTTGACTCTCATCTGTGTCCTTGATGTGTCTCTACCAGGTGGAGAGAGAGGACACTTGACTCTCATCTGTGTCCTTGATGTATCTCTACCAGGTGGAGAGAGAGGAGACACTTGACTCTCATCTGTGTCCTTGATGTGTCTCTACCAGGTGGAGAGAGAGGACACTTGACTCTCATCTGTGTCCTTGATGTGTCTCTACAGGTGGAGAGAGAGGAGACACTTGACCCTCATCTGTGTCCTTGATGTGTCTCTACAGGTGGAGAGAGAGGACACTTGACTCTCATCTGTGTCCTTGATGTGTCTCTACCAGGTGGAGAGAGAGGACACTTGACTCTCATCTGTGTCCTTGATGTGTCTCTACCAGGTGGAGAGAGAGGACACTTGACTCTCATCTGTGTCCTTGATGTGTCTCTACAGGTGGAGAGAGAGGACACTTGACTCTCATCTGTGTCCTTGATGTGTCTCTACCAGGTGGAGAGAGAGGACACTTGACTCTCATCTGTGTCCTTGATGTGTCTCTACCAGGTGGAGAGAGAGGACACTTGACTCTCATCTGTGTCCTTGATGTGTCTCTACAGGTGGAGAGAGAGGACACTTGACTCTCATCTGTGTCCTTGATGTGTCTCTACCAGGTGGAGAGAGAGGACACTTGACTCTCATCTGTGTCCTTGATGTGTCTCTACCAGGTGGAGAGAGAGGACACTTGACTCTCATCTGTGTCCTTGATGTGTCTCTACCAGGTGAAGAGAGAGGACACTTGACTCTCATCTGTGTCCTTGATGTGTCTCTACAGGTGGAGAGAGAGGACACTTGACTCTCATCTGTGTCCTTGATGTGTCTCTACAGGTGGAGAGAGAGGACACTTGACTCTCATCTGTGTCCTTGATGTGTCTCTACCAGGTGGAGAGAGAGGACACTTGACTCTCATCTGTGTCCTTGATGTGTCTCTACCAGGTGGAGCGAGAGGACACTTAACTCTCATCTGAGTCCTTGATGTGTCTCTACCAGGTGGAGAGAGAGGACACTTGGCTCTCATCTGTGTCCTTGATGTGTCTCTACAGGTGGAGAGAGAGGACACTTAACTCTCATCTGTGTCCTTGATGTGTCTCTACCAGGTGGAGAGAGGAGACACTTGACTCTCATCTGTGTCCTTGATGTGTCTCTACCAGGTGGAGAGAGAGGACACTTGACTCTCATCTGTGTCCTTGATGTGTCTCTACCAGGTGGAGAGAGAGGAGACACTTGACTCTCATCTGTGTCCTTGATGTGTCTCTACCAGGTGGAGAGAGGAGACACTTGGCTCTCATCTGTGTCCTTGATGTGTCTCTACAGGTGAAGAGAGAGGACACTTGACTCTCATCTGTGTCCTTGATGTGTCTCTACCAGGTGGAGAGAGAGGAGACACTTGACTCTCATCTGTGTCCTTGATGTGTCTCTACCAGGTGGAGAGAGAGGACACTTGACTCTCATCTGTGTCCTTGATGTGTCTCTACAGGTGGAGAGAGAGGACACTTGACTCTCATCTGTGTCCTTGATGTATCTCTACCAGGTGGAGAGAGAGGAGACACTTGACTCTCATCTGTGTCCTTGATGTGTCTCTACAGGTGGAGAGAGAGGACACTTGACTCTCATCTGTGTCCTTGATGTGTCTCTACCAGGTGGAGAGAGAGGACACTTGACCCTCATCTGTGTCCTTGATGTGTCTCTACCAGGTGGAGAGAGAGGACACTTGACTCTCATCTGTGTCCTTGATGTGTCTCTACAGGTGGAGAGAGAGGACACTTGACTCTCATCTGTGTCCTTGATGTATCTCTACCAGGTGGAGAGAGAGGAGACACTTGACTCTCATCTGTGTCCTTGATGTGTCTCTACAGGTGGAGAGAGAGGACACTTGACTCTCATCTGTGTCCTTGATGTGTCTCTACAGGTGGAGAGAGAGGACACTTGACTCTCATCTGTGTCCTTGATGTGTCTCTACCAGGTGGAGAGAGAGGACACTTGACTCTCATCTGTGTCCTTGATGTATCTCTACCAGGTGGAGAGAGAGGAGACACTTGACTCTCATCTGTGTCCTTGATGTGTCTCTACCAGGTGGAGAGAGAGGACACTTGACTCTCATCTGTGTCCTTGATGTGTCTCTACAGGTGGAGAGAGAGGAGACACTTGACCCTCATCTGTGTCCTTGATGTGTCTCTACAGGTGGAGAGAGAGGACACTTGACTCTCATCTGTGTCCTTGATGTGTCTCTACCAGGTGGAGAGAGAGGACACTTGACTCTCATCTGTGTCCTTGATGTGTCTCTACCAGGTGGAGAGAGAGGACACTTGACTCTCATCTGTGTCCTTGATGTGTCTCTACAGGTGGAGAGAGAGGACACTTGACTCTCATCTGTGTCCTTGATGTGTCTCTACCAGGTGGAGAGAGAGGACACTTGACTCTCATCTGTGTCCTTGATGTGTCTCTACCAGGTGGAGAGAGAGGACACTTGACTCTCATCTGTGTCCTTGATGTGTCTCTACAGGTGGAGAGAGAGGACACTTGACTCTCATCTGTGTCCTTGATGTGTCTCTACCAGGTGGAGAGAGAGGACACTTGACTCTCATCTGTGTCCTTGATGTGTCTCTACCAGGTGGAGAGAGAGGACACTTGACTCTCATCTGTGTCCTTGATGTGTCTCTACCAGGTGAAGAGAGAGGACACTTGACTCTCATCTGTGTCCTTGATGTGTCTCTACAGGTGGAGAGAGAGGACACTTGACTCTCATCTGTGTCCTTGATGTGTCTCTACAGGTGGAGAGAGAGGACACTTGACTCTCATCTGTGTCCTTGATGTGTCTCTACCAGGTGGAGAGAGAGGACACTTGACTCTCATCTGTGTCCTTGATGTGTCTCTACCAGGTGGAGCGAGAGGACACTTAACTCTCATCTGAGTCCTTGATGTGTCTCTACCAGGTGGAGAGAGAGGACACTTGGCTCTCATCTGTGTCCTTGATGTGTCTCTACAGGTGGAGAGAGAGGACACTTAACTCTCATCTGTGTCCTTGATGTGTCTCTACCAGGTGGAGAGAGGAGACACTTGACTCTCATCTGTGTCCTTGATGTGTCTCTACCAGGTGGAGAGAGAGGACACTTGACTCTCATCTGTGTCCTTGATGTGTCTCTACCAGGTGGAGAGAGAGGAGACACTTGACTCTCATCTGTGTCCTTGATGTGTCTCTACCAGGTGGAGAGAGGAGACACTTGGCTCTCATCTGTGTCCTTGATGTGTCTCTACAGGTGAAGAGAGAGGACACTTGACTCTCATCTGTGTCCTTGATGTGTCTCTACCAGGTGGAGAGAGAGGAGACACTTGACTCTCATCTGTGTCCTTGATGTGTCTCTACCAGGTGGAGAGAGAGGACACTTGACTCTCATCTGTGTCCTTGATGTGTCTCTACAGGTGGAGAGAGAGGACACTTGACTCTCATCTGTGTCCTTGATGTATCTCTACCAGGTGGAGAGAGAGGAGACACTTGACTCTCATCTGTGTCCTTGATGTGTCTCTACAGGTGGAGAGAGAGGACACTTGACTCTCATCTGTGTCCTTGATGTGTCTCTACCAGGTGGAGAGAGAGGACACTTGACCCTCATCTGTGTCCTTGATGTGTCTCTACCAGGTGGAGAGAGAGGACACTTGACTCTCATCTGTGTCCTTGATGTGTCTCTACAGGTGGAGAGAGAGGACACTTGACTCTCATCTGTGTCCTTGATGTATCTCTACCAGGTGGAGAGAGAGGAGACACTTGACTCTCATCTGTGTCCTTGATGTGTCTCTACAGGTGGAGAGAGAGGACACTTGACTCTCATCTGTGTCCTTGATGTGTCTCTACCAGGTGGAGAGAGAGGACACTTGACCCTCATCTGTGTCCTTGATGTGTCTCTACCAGGTGGAGAGAGAGGACACTTGACTCTCATCTGTGTCCTTGATGTGTCTCTACCAGGTGGAGAGAGAGGACACTTGACTCTCATCTGTGTCCTTGATGTGTCTCTACCAGGTGGAGAGAGAGGACACTTGACTCTCATCTGTGTCCTTGATGTGTCTCTACCAGGTGGAGCGAGAGGACACTTGACTCTCATCTGTGTCCTTGATGTGTCTCTACAGGTGGAGAGAGAGGACACTTGACTCTCATCTGTGTCATTGATGTGTCTCTACAGGTGGAGAGAGAGGACACTTGACTCTCATCTGTGTCCTTGATGTGTCGCTATCAGGTGGAGAGAGAGGACACTTGACTCTCATCTGTGTCCTTGATGTGTCTCTACCAGGTGGAGAGAGAGGACACTTGACTATCATCTGTGTCCTTGATGTGTCTCTACCAGGTGGAGAGAGAGGACACTTGACTATCATCTGTGTCCTTGATGTGTCTCTACCAGGTGGAGAGAGAGGACACTTGACCCTCATCTGTGTCCTTGATGTGTCTCTACAGGTGGAGATAGAGGAGACACTTGACTCTCATCTGTGTCCTTGATGTGTCTCTACCAGGTGGAGAGAGAGGACACTTGACTCTCATCTGTGTCCTTGATGTGTCTCTACAGGTGGAGAGAGAGGACACTTGATTCTCATCTGTGTCCTTGATGTGTCTCTACCAGGTGGAGAGAGAGGACACTTGACTCTCATCTGTGTCCTTGATGTGTCTCTACCAGGTGGAGAGAGAGGACACTTGACTCTCATATGTGTCCTTGATGTGTCTCTACAGGTGGATAGAGAGGACACTTGACTCTCATCTGTGTCCTTGATGTGTCTCTACCAGGTGGAGAGAGAGGACACTTAACTCTCATCTGTGTCCTTGATGTGTCTCTACCAGGTGGAGAGAGAGGTCACTTGACTCTCATCTGTGTCCTTGATGTGTCTCTACAGGTGGAGAGAGAGGACACTTGACTCTCATCTGTGTCCTTGATGTGTCTCTACCAGGTGGAGAGAGAGGACACTTGACTATCATCTGTGTCCTTGGTGTGTCTCTACCCGGTGAAGAGAGAGGACACTTAACTCTCATCTGTGTCCTTGATGTGTCTCTACCAGGTGGAGAGAGGAG
This sequence comes from Notolepis coatsorum, assembly GCF_963971535.1. Lineage (NCBI taxonomy): Eukaryota > Metazoa > Chordata > Actinopteri > Aulopiformes > Paralepididae > Notolepis > Notolepis coatsorum. The sequence continues at coordinate 1,075,531 of NW_028174865.1, forward strand.
ACACTTGACTCTCATCTGTGTCCTTGATGTGTCTCTACCAGGTGGAGAGAGAGGACACTTGACTCTCATCTGTGTCCTTGATGTGTCTCTACCAGGTGGAGAGAGAGGAGACACTTGACTCTCATCTGTGTTATTGATGTGTCTCTACAGGTGGAGAGAGAGGAGACACTTGACTCTCATCTGTGTCCTTGATGTGTCTCTACAGGTGGAGAGAGAGGAGACACTTGACTCTCATCTGTGTCCTTGATGTGTCTCTACCAGGTGGAGAGAGAGGAGACACTTGACTCTCATCTGTGTCCTTGATGTGTCTCTACAGGTGAAGAGAGAGGACACTTGACTCTCATCTGTGTCCTTGATGTGTCTCTACCAGGTGGAGAGAGAGGACACTTGACTCTCATCTGTGTCCTTGATGTGTCTCTACCAGGTGGAGAGAGAGGAGACACTTGACTCTCATCTGTGTCCTTGATGTGTCTCTACCAGGTGGAGAGAGAGGAGACACTTGACTCTCATCTGTGTCCTTGATGTGTCTCTACAGGTGGAGAGAGAGGACACTTGCCTCTCATCTGTGTCCTTGATGTGTCTCTACCAGGTGGAGAGAGAGGACACTTGACTCTCATCTGTGTCCTTGATGTGTCTCTACAGGTGGAGAGAGAGGACACTTAACTCTCGTCTGTGTCCTTGATGTGTCTCTACCAGGTGGAGAGAGAGGACACTTGACTCTCATCTGTGTCCTTGATGTGTCTCTACCAGGTGGAGAGAGAGGAGACACTTGACTCTCATCTGTGTCCTTGATGTGTCTCTACCAGGTGGAGAGAGAGGACACTTGACTCTCATCTGTGTCCTTGATGTGTCTCTACAGGTGGAGAGAGAGGACACTTGACTCTCATCTGTGTCCTTGATGTGTCTCTACAGGTGGAGAGAGAGGACACTTGACTATCATCTGTGTCCTTGATGTGTCTCTACAAGGTGGAGAGAGAGGACACTTGACTCTCATCTGTGTCCTTGATGTGTCTCTACCAGGTGGAGAGAGAGGACACTTGACTCTCATCTGTGTCCTTGATGTGTCTCTACAGGTGGAGAGAGAGGACACTTGACTCTCATCTGTGTCCTTGATGTGTCTCTACCAGGTGGAGAGAGAGGACACTTAACTCTCATCTGTGTCCTTGATGTGTCTCTACCAGGTGGAGAGAGAGGTCACTTGACTCTCATCTGTGTCCTTGATGTGTCTCTACAGGTGGAGAGAGAGGACACTTGACTCTCATCTGTGTCCTTGATGTGTCTCTACCAGGTGGAGAGAGAGGACACTTGACTCTCATCTGTGTCCTTGATGTGTCTCTACCAGGTGGAGAGAGAGGAGACACTTGACTCTCATCTGTGTTATTGATGTGTCTCTACAGGTGGAGAGAGAGGAGACACTTGACTCTCATCTGTGTCCTTGATGTGTCTCTACAGGTGGAGAGAGAGGACACTTAACTCTCATCTGTGTCCTTGATGTGTCTCTACCAGGTGGAGAGAGAGGACACTTGACTCTCATCTGTGTCCTTGATGTGTCTCTACCAGGTGGAGAGAGAGGAGACACTTGACTCTCATCTGTGTCCTTGATGTGTCTCTACCAGGTGGAGAGAGAGGACACTTGACTCTCATCTGTGTCCTTGATGTGTCTCTACCAGGTGGAGAGAGAGGACACTTGACTCTCATCTGTGTCCTTGATGTGTCTCTACCAGGTGGAGAGAGAGGAGACACTTGACTCTCATCTGTGTCCTTGATGTGTCTCTACCAGGTGGAGAGAGAGGACACTTGACTCTCATCTGTGTCCTTGATGTGTCTCTACCAGGTGGAGAGAGAGGAGACACTTGACTCTCATCTGTGTCCTTGATGTGTCTCTACCAGGTGGAGAGAGAGGACACTTGACTCTCATCTGTGTCCTTGATGTGTCTCTACCAGGTGGAGAGAGAGGACACTTGACTATCATCTGTGTCCTTGATGTGTCTCTACCAGGTGGAGAGAGAGGAGACACTTGACTCTCATCTGTGTCCTTGATGTGTCTCTACCAGGTGGAGAGAGAGGACACTTGACTCTCATCTGTGTCCTTGATGTGTCTCTACCAGGTGGAGAGAGAGGACACTTGACTCTCATCTGTGTCCTTGGTGTGTCTCTACAGGTGGAGAGAGAGGACACTTGACTCTCATCTGTGTCCTTGATGTGTCTCTACCAGGTGGAGAGAGAGGACACTTAACTCTCATCTGTGTCCTTGATGTGTCTCTACCAGGTGGAGAGAGAGGACACTTGACTCTCATCTGTGTCCTTGATGTGTCTCTACAGGTGGAGAGAGAGGACACTTGACTCTCATCTGTGTCCTTGATGTGTCTCTACCAGGTGGAGAGAGAGGACACTTGACTATCATCTGTGTCCTTGATGTGTCTCTACCAGGTGAAGAGAGAGGACACTTGACTCTCATCTGTGTCCTTGATGTGTCTCTACCAGGTGGAGAGAGAGGAGACACTTGACTCTCATCTGTGTCCTTGATGTGTCTCTACCAGGTGGAGAGAGAGGACACTTGACTCTCATCTGTGTCCTTGATGTGTCTCTACAGGTGGAGAGAGAGGACACTTGACTCTCATCTGTGTCCTTGATGTGTCTCTACCAGGTGGAGAGAGAGGAGACACTTGACTCTCATCTGTGTCCTTGATGTGTCTCTACCAGGTGGAGAGAGAGGACTCTTGACTCTCATCTGTGTCCTTGATGTGTCTCTACCAGGTGGAGAGAGAGGACACTTGACTCTCATCTGTGTCCTTGATGTGTCTCTACCAGGGTTAGGGTATCGTTCTCCATCTTTCTCTTTAATGTAACTCTCGAAACTAGGAGGGCTTTTTCAAAAGGCTCATAAGGAATCTTAACAGTACTCACCTCTGTGGTCATGAAGTGTTTTGAGAGGCTGGTCAAGGATCACATTTGTGCCTCCCTCCCCAGTGATATGGACCCTATGCAATTTGCATACAGGCCAAACAGGTCCACTGACGATGCGGTCTCCCAAGTATTACACAGCACCCTCTCTCACCTAGACTGCCAGACGGGGGGCTATGTGAGACTGTTGTTCATTGACTACAGCTCAGCGTTCAACACCATAGTCCCCACCAGACTGGTGGACAAGCTGATCGAGCTGGGTCTGAGCTCCTCTCTGAGTGCCTGGATACTGGACTTTCTGAGTGAAAGGCCCCAGGCGGTCAGGGTGGGGGGTCAGACCTCCAACACCATCACCCTGAGCATCGGGTCCCCCCAGGGCTGTATTCACTATACACACATGACTGTGTGGCCAAGTTCAGCTCCAACTCCATAGTGAAGTTTGCAGACGACACAGCGGTGGTGGGGCTGATCTCGGACAACGACGAGAAGGCCTACCGGGAGGAGGTTGAGGTACTGGAACGCTGGTGCCAGGACAACAGCCTGCTCCTGAACATTGCTAAAACCAAGGAGCTGATCATGGATTTTAGGAGGAGACAGCAGGGGACACACACACCACTGAGGATAAACTGGGCTACCGGGGACAGGGTGAGCAGCTTCAAGTACCTGGGGGTCCACATCTCAGAGGATCTGACATGGACAACACACATAGACTCAGTCGTAAAAAAGGCGAAGCAGCGCCTCTACCACTTGAGACAGTTAAGGAAGTTCAGAGTATCGGGAAAGATACTCCAGTCCTTCTACTCCGGAGCTGTAGAGAGCATCTTGACTGGAAACATCACTGCCTGGTATGGAAACAGCACGTCACATGACAAGAAGGCCCTACAGAGAGGGGTGCGCTCAGCCGAGCGTACCATGGGTATTGCACTACCACCCCTGCAGGTCCTATACAACAAGAGGTGCAAATCCAGAGCCTGCAGAATAATGAAAGACCCTCACCACCCAAACAACAGCCTGTTCAAGCTGCTGCGGTCAGGCAAACGCCTGCAAACACCAGCAACTAGGACAGAGAGACTTCGGCTCAGCTTCTTCCCCCAGGCCATCAGAGTCTTGCACACTGAACTCTCCACACACAAGCACACATGAGCACACACACGACACACACACTGTACACGCTCACACACTAGCAGTCACTTTAGCATGAACACACACACACACATGCTGCACACGACCCACACTCAACGGTCACCTTACACAATAGGCGAGTCAATCTATGAAAACCCACTTAACCCAAAAAAAATTGATACAAAAGGGTTTTCGATGGATTCCGATAGTATTGGGCGTGCTAAATAACATACTAAAAGTCGACCAAAATCGACCCCCCCGAAAGCCGCCATTTCCAAGATGGCGTCCCAGATGGCGGTGGAGATATTAAAATGGCTATATCTCAAATTGAGAATATGGTGCAAAGGATTTCTCAACTGATTCTGGTACCTCTGGGCATGTTCACTAACATACTAAAAATCTAGGAAAATACACGTTCCAGAAAGGCTTCATTTTCAAGATGGCGTCCAAAATGGCGGCAGACCAAGCTTAAAATGGCCATATATCTCAATAGAAAAAAATTTGCTTACTTTGAAACGAATGATGATGGACAGCTGACCGTTTCTGCACTTAGGTGTAAAATGCAAGACTATTTGTCTAAGGCCGATTCCATCCCATATAGTAATCAATACCTAAAAACATTGCTGATGCAACGATATGCAAATAGCATATTTATTGCAGAAGGAGATGGCTTGGATTGTATTGTTACAATAAGAGAGAGAACATCAGACATACTCAGATCCTACTATAACAACACAAAACAAAACAGTGATGAAGAGTCTGAGAAGAGACGCTTACTTGAAACAGCTGCAAAACTCATAAAAAGTGACATAATGACTAATGTTCCACCTGTTAATGAGTACCCGACTACAGAGACACTAAAACTACAGAATGCCCTTGATTATATTCCACAATCACTCCACATTGTGTTAAAAGCTTTGTTTGTCGGTAAAGAGACAGAGCAGAAAATTGCTAGTAATGGCCACGCAATCATACAGGCAGTCCGACCACGAGCTGTCCTTGCCCCTTTGCAAATTGGCCTAGCAGTGCAAATGCACCACTTAAACCGGTCTCGGTTCATTGTAGATATGCTGAATAAGATGGGATTCTGCTCTTCCTATTCTGAACTGCAGAGGTTTGAAATGAATGCTGCAAATTGTACTGCACCAAACATGCTTGGTAAGGATATTGATGTGTTGAACACGACCGTCTTATTTGCTGCAGACAATGTAGATCATAATATTCTAACAATTGATGGGAAAGGGACATTTCATGGGATGGGCATGATAGCTGCCTTGACACCAGGACAGAAGACAGACCAAAGGATTCCGAGGTTCAGAATTAATGAACTGAATCTTGTGCAGAGGTCAAAAGTTGTGATAATAGATTATCACTTTGCCAAACACTTTTGCTGAGACACCACATTTAAAGAACTTCCAAGACTCGCAGAATGTAACAAGATGGTTGATCTGCTTTGGGAGTTATCGTTCAATTTCAAACAGCCTGCACCTGGTTGGCAGGGGATGATGCACATTATTCATAAGGGAGATGAACATCCAGTCTTCAGTGAGATACTTACCAATGATAGACATGTACTCCGGAGACAAAACATGCATTCTGTCAACACTGGCATCCAAACACCACCTTGCCCCAGTAGTTACATTTGACCAACCCCTATATTGGAAAGCAGCAGAGATAATCCTAGATTCACCACAGTGCAGTCACCTCAAGTCCTTTGTCCTGCTCCTAGGAGGATTTCACACATTTATGAATTTGCTAGGAGCAATTGGTACACTGATGGACGGTACAGGACTTAAGGACATTCTAGGGGTAGTCTATGGGGAGAACTCAGTAGCCCATATGATGACAGGCAAATCAGTTCAGAGAGCATTCCGTGGCCATCTTCTGGTTGACAAATGTCTTAACCGCATGATAATATCAGAAATGGTAGATGATAGTCATGAATTTGCAGCAATGGTTGAACAGTCTGAAGCAATGTATACCTCAATAGTTAAGGGTGAAATGCCATTGGAAACAGTGTTCACATCAGAGACCCTCATTACAATAAATGAAGAGCTGGGAAAAAGGAAGATGGAACTGTGTGCTAGATCCAAAACTAGTCAGTTGTGGCTAAATTACCAACACATGTTAGAAGTTGCTAGGTCACTGATAACAGCAGATCGCACAGGTTCCTGGCTTTTGCACCTACGTGCTGTTTCTGAATGCATGCCGATATTCGCTGCGGCTGGGCATTACAATTACTTGAAATCGGCACACTTTTATGTCCAAGAGATGAGTCAGCTTCACATCAACCACCCAGATGTCTTCAGACAATTTGAAAAGGGTTTTCATGTTATCCGTCGCAGCAGCCAATCATGGGCAGGCCTCAGCTCAGATCTTGTAATCGAAACAACATTGATGAGGTCATTGAAGACTACAGGAGGGATGACACATGGAAGTGGAATGACCGACAATCAGAGATCCCTTTGGACAATGTCAAAGGGCATAACATCAGAGTATAACACCGCAATGCAGGAGTTCTCAAACCAGACATACACAACATCAGAACAGCACAAGGATGAAAGGCAAGGATGAAAAGGGATGCTGCTGACCTGGAGAAGATCACTTCAAAACTTGCTATATGTTCACCTTTCTCTCCAGACTCTTCTTTAAGGAATGTTGTTACAGGTGTTGTCGCTGAGGATGGAGTGAACGTGCATGATTATGACTCTGTTGGACGCAACATCATGCACAAAATGATCGGACAGCCGGCATTCACATTTTCATTTAGTAGAAAGGATAAAGCCATAACCCTTGGACAAAAATCGTCTATCAAGGTTGCTCCTGATCGAATCATTGATTCTGCACTTCTTTTTCAACGTTTCCTTATTGTCTCCCAAACTGGAGAGCTGTCATTGGAGGAGGTTATGCGTTACGAACTCAGTCCTTTCCCTCCTGCCCTCTTTGAAGCCGGAAACGTCTTCCGCAAAGCTGATAAACCACAACTAGCGCACGCGATCTGTGATCATGCAAGTGATGCAATCCTAGATTCTGTACCAGAAACGGAGCATTATGTTCTTGATGGTGGTTCACTCCTACACCGAATACAATGGAAGCACGGACAAAGCTATGGTAAAATTGCACAGTCATATGCAGACTTCACCAACCAACATTATGGCTCAGCTACAACCATTGTGTTTGATGGCTATGAGGATGGGCCATCCATTAAAGACAACACACATCAAAGAAGAGGAAACAATATTCATCCCATTGTCAACTTCACTGCTGAGACAGAGTTCTCAGGTAAGAAGGAGGAGTTCCTGTCAAGAGATCTGAATAAACAGAAACTGATCCACATGATAAGTGATGAACTGAAAGAACGGGATTGCACTGTGGTCATTGTGGAGATGCTGATGTAGACATAGTAAGGGCCGCAGTGGGATCATCTCTTCTTCACACCACGACGCTGATTGGAGAAGATACTGATCTCCTCGTCTTACTTCTTTACTATGCACAGAGAGATAGCAAGGGCCTTTATTTCAGATCAGACAAGTCGAAAGCTGATGGCAGTTTTAAAGTGTACGCCATAAACCATTTGAAAGAAGTACTTGGACAGGATGTGTGTTCTCAGTTGCTGTTCATCCATGCTGTGACTGGCTGTGACACAACTTCCCGGATCTTCGGAGTTGGCAAAAAGACAGCATTCCAAAAACTTGTAAAAGGGGATCCTGTCCTTCAGGCGTGTGCCAATGGACAGGATAAGATAACACTGTACCAAACCAGACAACAGATGTGATCGATGACCTTGGGTGCCAAGCAATGGCTGTCTTTTTTGGTGGAAAGTGCACAGATTCGCTTGCAAAAATGAGATATAACATTTTCAGCAAGAAGGTTGTCTCAGCTTCATCAACGGTAACGCCTGAACGTCTACCACCAACTGAATCTGCTAACAAATTCCACTGTCGTAGAGCATACTACCAGGTCATGGTCTGGATGGGAACAGATGATGGTATAGATGCTCTAGACTGGGGCTGGAACCTGCAGGACAATAGATTTGTCCCACTCATGTCAACAATGAATGCTGCTCCAGACAGTCTCTTGAAGGTCATTCATTGTAACTGTACCACTGCCTGCAAGACACTTCGCTGCAGAAAATATGGACTACCTTGTACTACTGTCTGTGGACCATGTCAACTTCATGAATGTGACAATCCACATAACAAGTTTCTCCCAGAGGATCCTGAAGATGATGATGAGTAGGCCTAAAGACCACAATAAGTGGGTCATTTATTTTGTGTTCAACACCAAAGCCAGCTTTCTAGGTTGAATATAATAACCAATTTTAATTTTAGCCAAAATAAGCTACAGGCAGCCATTTTGATTATGCAAATGATGCATTCCTAGCAGATATATTTAGCTAGATATTTTGCTCGTTATTAATGTATAGAGGTGCCAGAATCAGTTTATAAATCCTTTAGAAATGTTTTCCCATTTGAGATACAGGCATTCTAAGCTCCCAGTCGTCATTTTGGACACCATTTTGAAAATTAAGCCTCTTCGGAAGGTGTATTTCCCTAAAACTTTAGTATGTTCCTAAGTATGTCTAGGGGTACTTGGGGTACCAGAATCAAATGACAAAATCATTTATATAATTTTTATATTGACATATATATAGCCATTTTAAGCTTGGCCAGCCGCAATTTTGGACGCCATCTTGAAAATGAAGCCTTTCTGGAAGGTGTATTTTCCTAGATTTTTAATATGTTAGTGAGCAGGCCCAGAGGTACCAGAATCAGTTGAGAAATCCTTTGCACCATTTTCTTAATTTGAGATATAGCCATTTGAATCGCCCCGGCGCCATCTGGGACGCCATCTTGGAAATGACGCTTTCGGAGGGGTCGATTTTGGTCGACTTTTAGTATGTTATTTAGCACGCCCAACACTACCAGAATCCATTGAAAAACCTTTTGTATAAATTTTTTTGGGGTTAAACCATATATTGACTCGCCTACAATGAAAAGGTCACTTTAAAAAATAAGAACAGGAGTGGTTCTTGTATAGTAAACAGAAGGATATAGCAAGCTAGCATAAGGACACATAGTATAACTGTAGATTGTATAATATAGCATTGTATAGCAGTGTACATAAGACCCAGTGCCTCATCCGTAGCTAACTGTGTATTGCACTATCGCAGGACCTTACCATGCTCTTGTAAACTTTATGTACATATACCTGTTATTATTATTATTACTTGTATTATTGCACATTGTATTATTGCACAAATGTCCTATTCTCATTCCTGTCAGGTTGCCTCTCACACCAGAAGACATGTCAGGTTGCCTCTCACACCAGAAGACATGTCAGGTTGCCTCTCACACCAGAAGACATGTTAGGTTGCCTCTCACACCAGAAGACATGTTAGGCTGCCTCTCACACCAGAAGACATGTTAGGTTGCCTCTCACACCAGAAGACATGTTAGGTTGCCTCTCACACCAGAAGACATGTTAGGTTGCCTCTCACACCAGAAGACATGTTAGGTTGCCTCTCACACCAGAAGACATGTTAGGTTGCCTCTCACACCAGAAGACATGTCAGGTTGCCTCTCACACCAGAAGACATGTTAGGTTGCCTCTCACACCAGAAGACATGTTAGGTTGCCTCTCACACCAGAAGACATGTTAGGTTGCCTCTCACACTAGAAGACATGTTAGGTTGCCTCTCACACCAGAAGACATGTTAGGTTGCCTCTCACACCAGAAGACATGTCAGGTTGCCTCTCACACCAGAAGACATGTTAGGTTGCCTCTCACACCAGAAGACATGTTAGGTTGCCTCTCACACCAGAAGACATGTTAGGTTGCCTCTCACACCAGAAGACATGTCAGGTTGCCTCTCACACTAGAAGACATGTTAGGTTGCCTCTCACACCAGAAGACATGTTAGGTTGCCTCTCACACCAGAAGACATGTTAGGTTGCCTCTCACACCAGAAGACATGTTAGGTTGCCTCTCACACCAGAAGACATGTTAGGTTGCCTCTCACACCAGAAGACATGTTAGGTTGCCTCTCACACTAGAAGACATGTTACTGTAGGTTGCCTCTCACACCAGAAGACATGTTAGGTTGCCTCTCACACCAGAAGACATGTTAGGTTGCCTCTCACACCAGAAGACATGTTAGGTTGCCTCTCACACCAGAAGACATGTTAGGTTGCCTCTCACACCAGAAGACATGTTAGGTTGCCTCTCACACCAGAAGACATGTCAGGTTGCCTCTCACACCAGAAGACATGTTAGGTTGCCTCTCACACCAGAAGACATGTCAGGTTGCCTCTCACACCAGAAGACATGTTAGGTTGCCTCTCACACCAGAAGACATGTTAGGTTGCCTCTCACACCAGAAGACATGTCAGGTTGCCTCTCACACCAGAAGACATGTCAGGTTGCCTCTCACACCAGAAGACATGTCAGGTTGCCTCTCACACCAGAAGACATGTCAGGTTGCCTCTCACACCAGAAGACATGTTAGGTTGCCTCTCACACCAGAAGACATGTTAGGTTTTCCTGCCGTTGCCCTTGAGCAAGGTACTGCATTATAAGTGCTTGGTCCCCAGGCGCTGCACCATGTGTGGCGGCCCACTGCTCCTAAACAGTAAGGAGGGGGTCAAATGTAGAGAACGAATCTCCCCAAAGAGATTAATAAAGGTTCATCTTAACATGTTACCTCTATCTATCTTGATGTCTTTCAGTGTGCAGACTTGAACAAGCTGTAGGATTAAGAGGTAACCATAACTAAGGGGTTCTAGTTATTGGTTGCAGTTGAAGGGGGGAAAAACCTATTGAAAGCAGTTGTGGTCTCGACTGGTCTTGAAATAAACTCCTATAAAAGTCCTTTTTGTCAGAGACCGAGTCAAGACTGAGTAAAAATGCAGTCTAGTCAGAGACGAAACAAGGAAGGCGAAGCATCGACTCATTGATTAATTGAACCATGATTTTGGTATCGATCACCATAGCAGCGATTGAAGCTTTGAAGCGTTCCCTCCTAATAACATGCAATTCCTACCTTTTCCTGGGTTCTTACTGTTAATAAGTCATAATAAGACATTGAGATGTTTCCCATATGCTCTTAGAATGTTTTTATTTTGTTACGTCTTTTTTTGCAGGAAGTAAACCCAGCTGAGCGGGAACAGTTCCAGAAGTTCAGGGGTCATGCCCAGCACGGACGTCTCGACGAGCAACGCTGCGCATTTGATCCCAGCAGGAGTTCACCGCGTGCAGATGGAGTTCCTGTAGGTCATGTACCACAATAGTATTTGTCTTGGAGATGGGGACAACAACAGTATAGTTTATTTGTGTTTTCTACCAGGGTCCTGCCCCACAGATCGTTCTGACAGAAGGGACCCCCGAAGCCTCCAGGAAGGCCCACTCCTGACCGCCTTCTCAAACCCAGACAATGTGCAAAGAGTCGGGCTCCCCTAAAGCCCCGCCCAGATCTGCCTCCTTCAGCCCAGCCTCAGAGTACGAGAAGATGACAAATTCTCCAGCTCAGGTACATTTTCCACCTAAAATATCAGCATTCAATGAATTACTATTTTCCATTTCCCTTGATTCCGTATAATTTTACCATCAAATAATTCTCTGTTTTCATAGCATGATGATGATGATTATTATTGTGGACTGCCTTTATCGGCTATGACCCAGCAATGAAAGATCAGATTAGCCTTACTTGAACATGTTTTTTTTTTTTTTATTGGTCTTTTTCCCCCTCCATTTTTCCTCCGATTTTCTCCCATCCCAATGTTAGTCGTATGCCAATTCCCAGTCCCTTCCTGGTCGCTGCGCACTTACCCCCCATCCGCGCTTAGCAGGCGCCCCGACCGAACTGTAGGAGTCGCTGTTTACAACGACCCGGACCCACCCCGCCAGCTTCTCCCACCCTCTGATACAGCCAATTGTATCAGTGCAGACGGCCAGCCAAGCTGGTGACAACCCCGGAGCTGTGAGCTGGATTCGAACAGGCAAATCCAGCTCAGCTCCGGGGCTGGTGACGAACGCAATCTCCGCTCGGCCACCTAACCGCCTTACTTGAACATGTTCTAAACAATTCAATATTGTTTTCATACAGATGAGAGTGAAGGTAACCATGACCTTCACTCCCCAACAGGTAAGGCCATTGCTGATAGCTGGACCAGCCCCCACCTGCGAGCCCAGGAGCGCGCAACCAGCCCCCACCTGCGAGCCCTGGAGCACGTGACAAGCCCCCACCCCCACCTGCGAGCCCAGGAGCATGTGACAAGCCCCCACCCCCACCTGCGAGCCCAGGAGCGCGCAACCAGCCCCCACCCCTACCTGCGAGCCCAGGAGAGCACGACAAGCCCCCACCCCCACCTGCGAGCCCAGGAGAGCACGACAAGCCCCCACCCCCACCTGCGAGCCCAGGAGAGCACGACAAGCCCCCACCCCCACCTGCGAGCCCAGGAGCGTGCAACAAGCCCCCACCCCCACCTGCAAGCCCAGGAGAGCACAACCAGCCCCCACCCCCACCTGCGAGCCCAGGAGAGCACAACCAGCCCCCACCCCCACCTGCGAGCCCAGGAGAGCACGACAAGCCCCCACCCCCACCTGCGAACCCAGGAGCGCGTGACAAGTCCCCACCCCCACCTGCGAGCCCAGGAGAGCACGACAAGCCCCCACCCCCACCTGCGAGCCCAGGAGAGCACGACAAGCCCCCACCCCCACCTGCGAGCCCAGGAGCACGCAACAAGCCCCCACCCCCACCTGCAAGCCCAGGAGAGCACGACAAGCCCCCACCCCCACCTGCGAGCCCAGGAGAGCACAACAAGCCCCCACCCCCACCTGCGAGCCCAGGAGAGCACGACAAGCCCCCACCCCCACCTGCAAGCCCAGGAGAGCACGACAAGCCCCCACCCCCACCTGCGAGCCCAGGAGAGCACAACCAGCCCCCACCCCCACCTGCGAGCCCAGGAGAGCACAACCAGCCCCCACCCCCACCTGCGAGCCCAGGAGCGCACAACCAGCCCCCACCCCCACCTGCGAGCCCAGGAGAGCACGACAAGCCCCCACCCCCACCTGCGAGCCCAGGAGAGCACGACAAGCCCCCACCCCCACCTGCGAGCCGAGGAGAGCACGACAAGCCCCCACCCCCACCTGCGAGCCCAGGAGAGCACAACCAGCCCCCACCCCCACCTGCGAGCCAAGGAGAGCACAACCAGCCCCCACCCCCACCTGCGAGCCCAGGAGAGCATGACCAGCCCCCACCCCCACCTGCGAGCCCAGGAGAGCACGACAAGCCCCCACCCCCACCTGCGAGCCCAGGAGAGCACGACAAGCCCCCACCCCCACCTGCGAGCCCAGGAGCGTGCAACAAGCCCCCACCCCCACCTGCGAGCCCAGGAGAGCACAACCAGCCCCCACCCCCACCTGCGAGCCAAGGAGAGCACAACCAGCCCCCACCCCCACCTGCGAGCCCAGGAGAGCACGACCAGCCCCCACCCCCACCTGCGAGCCCTCATCGAGACGCAATGAAGAAGAAGTGAAAGGGAGAGGAAAGAAAGAGAGAGTCAAAGGATGGTGGCAGGAAGAGGTAGCATTAGATTACATTACATAACATTACATTCACATCTATTGTCAAGAAGTTTGGCGTCCAACCAGAGTGCAAATGTAACAGTAAAGTGCAACAGTAATATACAATGTACAGGTGATTAACTCATTGAGTGCCACACCCTTTTCCCATCTTTACTCAATGGCGCCAGAGTTATTGACCATTTTAGCGATGTTTGCGGACCCATCGTGTGTTCTGTATTATAGCTATGGAGACAATAGCATGGCTCATTTGACAGGCATTGTTCATAGTCCATCACTGACTAACGAGTTCATTTCTACATACTGTAGTTTGTGCGCTATTCCATGCTAAACATCGCCCAGTCTTTTTTCATAGATTGGTTGGGGCTCTGGGGAGGTCTGGGGGGGTTTGGTTGTGGTCGTGGGGGAGGTCTGGGGGGGGTTTGGTTGGGGCTCTGGGGAGGTCTGGGGGGGTTTGGTTGGGGCTCTGGGGAGGTCTGGGGGGGTTTGGTTGTGGTCATGGGGGAGGTCTGGGGGGGTTTGGTTGTGGTCGTGGGGGAGGTCTGGGGGGGGTTTGGTTATGGTCGTGGGGGAGGTCTGGGGGGGTTTGGTTGGGGCTCTGGGGAGGTCTGGAGGGGGTTTGGTTGGGGCTCTGGGGAGGTCTGGAGGGGGTTTGGTTGGGGCCGTGGGGGAGGTCTGGAGGGGGTTTGGTTGGGGCTCTGGGGAGGTCTGGAGGGGGTTTGGTTGGGGCCGTGGGGGAGGTCTGGGGGGGTTTGGTTGGGGCTCTGGGGAGGTCTGGAGGGGGTTTGGTTGGGGCCGTGGGGGAGGTCTGGGGGGGGTTTGGTTGGGGCTCTGGGGAGGTCTGGAGGGGGTTTGGTTGGGGCCGTGGGGGAGGTCTGGGGGGGGTTTGGTTGGGGCTCTGGGGAGGTCTGGAGGGGGTTTGGTTGGGGCTCTGGGGAGGTCTGGAGGGGGTTTGGTTGGGGCCGTGGGGGAGGTCTGGGGGGGGTTTGGTTGGGGCCGTGGGGGAGGTCTGGAGGGGGTTTGGTTGGGGCCGTGGGGGAGGTCTGGGGGGGTTTGGTTGGGGCCGTGGGGGAGGTCTGGGGGGGTTTGGTTGGGGCTCTGGGGAGGTCTGGGGGGGGGTTTGGTTGGGGCTCATAGGACTTGACAACTAACCTATAAATAGTCATCTACTGTATCTAACTGTTCTGTCTCTATATATCTGCTGTATCTAACTGTTCTGTCTCTATATATCTGCTGTATCTAGCTGTTCTGTATCTACATATCAGTATCTAACTGTTCTGTTTCTATGTCGAGTAGATTTGACGTTATATTTGAATGTTTTATCCTTTCTCTACTCTATCAAGAGTGGAAAAGATTCAGGAGAGGCAGGTTAATTTTCCTCAAGTATTTTTTGTCTTTATTGAGTTATTTTATGTTACAGAGACGTAAAAAGAAAAGCAAGATGAAATAGGATTAAAATGTAACTGTATATAATGTGCCGTAGGATGCAAACCTGGCATCTTCAAAAAGTCACTTTTCAGGAATTAATTACAATGTATTTTCAGGGTACATACAGTAATGTAGGCAGGTCCAGGAATCAAACCTGTGACCTCAGGCTGGTGAAGAGCCCATGCTACCACCTTGCCAAGAGGGATATCACTGTGAAACTCACTGAGCACATGAAGGAACAATATTCTGTCCCACAGTGTTGTTGTGGTGCAGACTGGCTGCTTGGTGCAGTTACAACTATTATTATAATAATAATAATAATAATAATAATAATAATAATAATAATAATAATAATAATAATAATAATAATAATAATAATAATAATAATAATAATAATAATAATAATAATAATAATAATAATAATAATAATAATAATAATTATTATTATTATTATTATTAATAAACTATTATTACTACAACTGTTATTCACCTCAACAATGATTCTGTTTAGTGAATATTGACCTCTTGGAACAACAAGGTGGAACATGTGTCACTTCCCTAACCCAATACAAATATAGCATTTATCAACAAAGTATTTACCACACGCTTATTCTGAAAAGTCATGGATAGATGCATCTCAATACCGTCTGAAAAGTCTTGGATAGATTAATTTCCATACCGTCTGAAAAGTCATGGATAGATTAATCCCCATACCGTCTGAAAAGTCATGGATAGATTAATCCCCATACCGTCTGAAAAGTCATGGATAGATTAATCTCCATACTGTCTAAAAAGTCATGGATAGATTCATCTCCATACAGTCTGAACTTCACTTGGACATTTCGAAGACCCTTCAGAGCAGATTAGTGGGAACTAGAGGGGAAATTAATGTAGAACTTTACACTTTTGTTAGGAGTGTTGAATCACTCACTGACGGACGTGAATTTGCCTCCTCGGACCCTTGACACGGTGCACTATCATGACACAGCAGAGATAAGGCTCAAAATTGGAACACCATCATCACTACATATACAAATAAACATCATCTAAAGAGAGAACCATGTCTCATTAAGGTTAATAAAGCCTTTATTCTGCACTTATTAACAGTTAACTATGCTTTTTGCAGCTACTGGATGTAAAGCAAGAACAATGCCTTATTAAGGACATCTTCTTTTATGCAACAGTGGAGTCTGTTCTCCTGTATGGCAGTGAATGCTGGACCCTGAAGCCCACCCTGCAGAAGTCCCTGGATGGGTGCTACACCAGAATGCTGCATGTGGTGTAAAATGTAATATGTTACAATTGCACTATTTCTTTTTTGTTGATGTGATTAGTAATGTTTTATGATGGAAACTAAAAACTAGAAATCAAATGTTTTTTAAAGAGCTGTTCAAACGTGTGTTTGTGTGTGTGTGCTTCACATTGTATTTATATGTAATTTCCTATTCAACATGTAGTGCTCCTTCCAGATGGGGGAGCTGTGGAAAACATAGTTAACTGTTAATAAGTGCAAAATAAATCATTTATTAACCTTAATAAGACATGGTTGTCACTTTATATCCAGTAGTCCCAGTGTTCATAAGTACATAGTTAACTGCTAATAAATGAAGAACAATGATCTTTTAAATCTTAATAATAAAGCAACAAAAAAGCTTAGCAAAGGTTAACAATGTCAGAATAGTAAGTAGTTAGTAAGACTCAATACATTTGTTTGTAATGCTATTATATAATATATATAATAAATCATAAGGATTTTATTAATGTTCTTAAGCAGTCTAAATTGTGACCGAGCCCAGCAGTTCGTGGCACAAGTCTCCCTCTGTAATTTTTCAGGTATTTACAGATTATGAAAGTACAGAATGTAAGCTTTCACATGATGTGTCATATAATGAAAATATCTGAAGAAGATTATGCTTATTTGAATCTAGTTAAACCTCAAGTCTCACAGAGCAACAGAGAAAATCCAATCTAAAGTTTGGCTGCATTTTTAACACCTTGGCAGTCAGGTACGAGGTGTCACAAACTGCCTTTTTTAAACAAAGATATACTATTTAGAGATACTATAACTGTTACAGTAGCTGTTACAGTAAATATGTTTTTATACATTCAAACTGTGATAATATGGAAAGAAATTACCCCCATTTAAAACATTTAATAAATTTGCTCTCGATCTGACTTCCAGACATGAGTCTCTTACCGCTGGGCTTGGTCACAATTGTTAACATGTTATTTATTTGTGCCATTTTCTTGTAATCTAACAATAAATGTGTTTAGGATGCTATTACTAACACTTATATAGTCTTATTAACACATAATAATACATATTAATCTAATCTATTTGTTTTTATAAAACATGTAATATTATTAAACATTATTAACTTAATTAATCAAACAATATACTGTTGACATTTCAATGTCGCTGCCTCAGGTTGCCTGGATTTGTCTGGCTTCTCCAACCATGCAGCATATATATTTTTTTTATCCACTTTTTCTCCTTATTTTCTATTTTTCTTCCATCCCAATTTCGTATTGCCAATTCTCCCCTCCCCTGTCTTGAACGTTGCTGGACTATGCCTCCCACTGGTCGGCTGTAGTGAGGATAGAAGCCTTGCATCACGTGTCCCCTCCGGTACACGAGGAGGCAGCCTGTCGCATCTTTTCACCTGACAGCGCGGACTCTCAGTGGCGAGGAGTAACGTGTGGGAGGCTCACGCTGCCCCTGATACTTCCTGTCTCTGCTGTACAGGCGTCACCCAACCGACCTGTAGGAGTCGCTGTCCACAACGTCCAATCCCCACCCATCGACTTTCCACCCGCTACCTCTGCCAATTGAGATAGTATGACGACTGGCCCAAGCCGCAGGCAATGCTGACTCTGGGAGTCGAGACCGGAGTCTCTTGCACTGGTGACGAGCGCAGTCTCCGCTACGCCACCCAGCCGCCCTCCATGCAGCATTTGATAGTAAAATACCATTAAGACTAAGACTGAACTACAAAAGACTATATGAAACTAATCTAGACTAAGACTGAACTAAACAAGTATTTTTAAAATTTATTTATCTTTTTTTTAAGATTTTATTTATAGCATTTTCAGCTTTTTTCTGGTCAACGCAGGACCTTTTGGCCACGCAGGACCGACAGAGGAGAGAGGGTGAGGCGGGAGAGGAGGGGAAGACATGCGGCACATGGCCACCGGGTCGGGGAATCGAACCCGGGGCGACCGCTTCGTGACTCAGCGCGCTATGTGGTGTGCTACTGGAGCGCCCCTGTTTTTTTAAACTAGTAAAGGAGATCACCTGAATAACACAGTATCAAAGGGAATATTTCTGGGAACATTCTGTCAAAGCCTTAAGTGAAGTGGAGTCCAGTGTTTAATCTGGATGTGAACTAAGCTCCTTGGAGATCCTACTCTGAGCCCTGAGTTCCTCTTCATCATAAAACCACCCTACTCTGAGCTCCTCTTCATCATAAAACCACCCTATTCTGAGCTGAGCTCCTCTTCATCATAAAACCATCCTATTCTGAGCTACTCTTCATCATAAAACCATCCTACTCTGAGCCATGAGTTAATCTTCATCATAAAACCATCCTACTCTGAGCTCCTCTGCTGCCAGTGGTGACCTCAGGAAGCTCCAGGTGGTCCAGAACAGGGCTTAAAGTTGAAAATAGATAGTCTTTTAAATACACTTGTGCTGTTCAAGTCGGTCATGAGCAGTAAAACTCCTGTTTTTATACATAAACAGATTGTTTTTAGTAATACTGTGCATGATCATTAAACTAGAGGTTCCAGTAATGGGCAGTTTGAATGACCAGGTCCAAAAACCAACGCTTTAACGGAGATCTTTTATTTTTAGATCATTGACTCTTTGGAATAACCTGCCTCAAAATCTCTGCATTTACAGTAAATTAACTTTAAAAAATAATCTTAAATTGTATTTAACACTGTAAAGTAGTTTTGTTTTTTTGTTTTCTGTTTCTTTGCTCATGTGTAATTTTTGCTATCTTATAGTACTGACATTTAATCATTTTGTTTTGCAACAATAATTGTTTTTGTATGTTTTTGTGTGTGGACCCCAGGAAGACTAGCTGGTTGCTATGGCACCAGCTAATGGGGATCCTTAATCAAATCAAATCAAATACAAAAATTATTCATCATAAAACCACCCTACCCTGAGCTCCTCTTCATCATAAAACCATCCTACTCTGAGCTCCTCTTCATCATAAAACCATCCTACTCTTAGCCCTGAGCTCCTCTTCATCATAAAACCATCCTACTCTGAGCTCCTCTTCATCATAAAACCATCCTACTCTGAGCTCCTCTTCATCATAAAACCATCCTACTCTGAGCTCCTCTTCATCATTAAACCATCCTACTCTGAGCTCCTCTTCATCATAAAACCACCCTACTCTGAGCTCCTATTCATCATAAAACCACCCTACTCTGAGCTCTGAGCTCCTCTTCATCATAAAACCATCCTACTCTGAGCTCCTCTTCATCATAAAACCATCCTACTCCGAGCTCCTCTTCATCATAAAACCATCCTACTCTGAGCTCCTCTTCATCATAAAACCATCCTACTCTGAGCTGAGCTCCTCTTCATCATAAAACCATCCTACTCTGAGCTCCTCTTCATCATAAAACCATCCTACTCTTAGCCCTGAGCTCCTGCCTCTTCTCCAGGTCTGGCTTCAGCACTGAGACCAGGCAGGTTGCAGTAATCACGTCTGGCTTCAGCACTGGGACCAGGCAGGTTGTAGTAATCAGGCCTGGCTTCAGCACTGGGACCAGGCAGGTTGCAGTAATCACGTCTGGCTTCAGCACTGGGACCAGGCAGGTTGTAGTAATCAGGTATGGCTTCAGCTCTGGGACCAGGCAGGCTGTAGTAATGCACCTCCTTGTTCTCCTCTCTTCTCAGGATTTTCCTCATGCGAGCCTGGAGAGACATAGCAGCAACAACTCTCACTAACTGGACTACAGCTCTCTCTGCATGAAGAAACAGACAGTAGGATGACATCATACTGTAGTATAAAGATATGTTCAGTACCTTGTAGTAGAAATAGATGGCAGTGTAGGCCAGCCCTACAACCAGCACCACAACAACATGTCTGATGATCACAGCTGGCAGAGGAGAGTCTGCAACACAAACATGTTGATATGACAACATGCACAACATCACAGCAGATCACATCACATCACAGCTGATCACAGCACATCACAGCTGATCACAGCACAAAGCACTCTCATTAAAGACATGGTTAACCCTACAAGGTGCACCCCCAGTAGCACAGTCCTAACTGAATGTTTTCTACTATGTTCTCATTCTGTGCTGCAGTGAGCGCTCAGTCAGAAGTTGCTGTGTTACTTATATACTGTTTCAGTTTCAGTTTAGACTGTATTTGAACAGGGACAGCACACTAATTAATGAACATTACTGTAAATGTGTGAGACAGTGTTCGCCAAAGATCATTTTTAACTGTTGTCCCGGGGCCTGGTGTTAAAAAGCTGCTAAAAAAGAAAGCATAATATATATGGCATGCAAACAGTTAATTAAGAACAGGTTAAAAACACATGTAAAATATGTACAGCAGACATGTACAGACAATGTACAAACAATGATAAGACGTATTAGGTACACACGATCATACATGTAGGCAAGCAAGCAGACAGGGTTAGGGTTCTGAAGGGCTGTTGTGTTCACATGTGTAATCATTTCTTAACCATGTTTTGAGATTGTGCTTGAATGATCTGTGTTTCAATATTGCGAATGTAAATTGGAATGGAGTTCCAGGTCTTGGCAGCTCTCACGGAGAGGGCTGACTGGCTAAATGTGCTTTTCCTTAATGGAACAGCCAAGTCACCCGGTACAACAGTTCTGGTGAACCTGCTGCTGGGAGTGAAAACATCTGAACGTGGGGGTGGGGCTAGACCATGGAGGTGTGGCTAGACCATGGAGGTGGGGCTATACCATGGAGGTGGGGCTAGACCATGGAGGTGGGGCTAGACCATGGAGGTGGGGAGGTGGGGCTAGACCATGGAGGTGGGGCTAGACCATGGAGGTGGGGCTATACCATGGAGGTGGGGCTAGACCATGGAGGTGGGGCTATACCATGGAGGTGGGGCTAGACCATGGATGATTTTAAAGACCAGACTGGCATTAGTTAACGTCATGATGTTGTCCCAGCTCAAGAGGGCATGCTTATCCAGGATATTGCAGTGGTGGTGATGGATAGGCGTCTGGTCCAGAACCGTCAGAGCCTGTTTGTACACAGATTGAATGGGTGCTAGAGTTGTTTTGCAGGCCTGGGTCCAGCTGGTAATACAGTATGTAAGGTGCGACATGATGATGGCATTGAAGTACAGTGTTGCTGCTTCAATGTTCAGACAGTTTCTGATGTATCTGAAGTTGGATAGATTTAATTTGACTGTTCGCGTGACCTTTTTGACCTGTCTTTTAAATGTAAGGTTGCAATCTAGGATGATTCCAAGATATTTACATTCGGTCACCACATGGAGCTTCTCTCCAGCAACCAAAACATCTGGATCAGGTGTATTAGATGATCTTTTTTTGAAGAACATACAGATGGTCTTCTCTGCATTCAGGTGGAGGCAACAGTGAGCCATTGAACTACCTGGATCATAGTTGTGTTAAGTACTTAAGTACACCATTTGACTACAAAACACTTGGATAGTGACAGATTGATGATTGTGTGTTATGTCCATGTGACACACAACCAATCAATCAGATTTCACACAGTGCGCTGTATATTGCCTAGTTAAATGAAGCCCTGCTTTTTAGTAAATCAAGTTACTTGAGTTTCTGGAGGAATCGTTTCAGCCCTAGTGGCAAAAGATGCACACTACAATAAAACAGGTTTTACACAAAATGACGCAGACAAGAACAGAACAGGACCCTACCCAGACCCAACTACACTAATTACGCTATCATTTGGAGCCGGCCCGTCTCGGGTAATAGGATCCGAGTGGACCTGTGATGCCCTCTAGTATGGAATGGCAGAATAACATTTCTAAAGTGAACTGCTCCTTTAACTATTTTAAAACAACAGTTCAGTCAGATTACCTATGACAGAGAGAGAGATGAGCTCGCTCTCTGAGGAGAAGGTATGATTGAAAACATAGACGTGGTAAACACAGCTGTAGTTCCCTTGGTGGGTGTGGTCTGCAGTAAACAGGAAGTCGGCAGTGTGATTGACAGCTGGCAGGGTGTGGTTCAGGGTGGTGTTGGAGCCGGTGAAGTTGTGGGCAGTGTGATTGACAGCTGGCAGGGTGTGGTTCAGGGTGGTGTTGGAGCCGGTGAAGTTGTGGGCAGTGTGATTGACAGCTGGCAGGGTGTGGTTCAGGGTGGTGTTGGAGCCGGTGAAGTTGTGGGCAGTGTGATTGACAGCTGGCAGGGTGTGGTTCAGGGTGGTGTTGGAGCCGGTGAAGCGGAGCTGGAAGAAGCCTCCTGGGTACTGTGACTGGATGGAGCAGCTGATGGTGAAGTTGTAACCTTTGAGCTGCTTTTCAGAGACCGTGTAGTCAGACAGGGAGATGATTGGCTGATGATACAGCAGATCTGTAAACATGGAGACAGAGAGGGAGATGATTGGCTGAAACAGCAGATCTGTAAACATGGAGGCAGAGACAGAGATGATTGGTTGATTGATTGGCAGATCTGTAAACATCCAATTACCACTGTTTAAACAAGCTAACCACCTGTACTAAACTAATAGTAATAGTAATATAGTAATAGTATATACTACTATTCCCGGAGAAGTGGTATGAAGACTATACTTGGCTCCATTACAGCCCCTCCGTAAAAGGGGTCCTTTGTTTCTTCTGTTATTATTATTATAGACGTTTATTTCAGGGACAACGTACAAATAAAAACATTATTCTCCGAAGAGAAAAGATGCAATGCACTAGATTGTAGCTTTTGCTATTTTACATCTCCAGTCCCTTGTACATACAATATAAAACAATACAATAAAAACACACAATGTAAAACAAATAACAATACAATAAATACATACAATGTAAAACAATGTAAGGTGACAATTGAGCTGCACCTCCTCATCTCTTCTGGCAGACTGTTCTCAGTGGAACAACAACTCAGTGGAACAACCACTCAGTGGAACTGTCCAAACACAGTGTAGTGGAACGGTTTAACGCAATCAAGTGCTGACACTGTTCTTGT
This sequence comes from Notolepis coatsorum, assembly GCF_963971535.1. Taxonomy (NCBI): domain Eukaryota; kingdom Metazoa; phylum Chordata; class Actinopteri; order Aulopiformes; family Paralepididae; genus Notolepis; species Notolepis coatsorum. Next base: position 1,098,761 of record NW_028174865.1, read on the forward strand.
AGCTCTGAGTTTGTACGAATGTGTACAAAGTCGCACGATGAAGGAGGTGCCAAACCGTTAATGATGCTGTAGACCATACATGAGTCTGTAGTTGTCTAAGGTGTTGTAGACCATACATGAGTCTGTAGTTGTCTAAGGTGTTGTAGACCATACATGAGTCTGTAGTTGTCTAAGGTGTTGTAGACCATACATGAGTCTATAGTTGTCTGAGGTGTTGTAGACCATACATGAGTCTGTAGTTGTCTAAGGTGTTGTAGACCATACATGAGTCTGTAGTTGTCTAATGTGTTGTAGACCATACATGAGTCTGTAGTTGTCTAAGGTGTTGTAGACCATACATGAGTCTGTAGTTGTCTAAGGTGTTGTAGACCATACATGAGTCTGTAGTTGTTAAGGTGTTGTAGACCATACATGAGTCTGTAGTTGTTGAGGTGTTGTAGACCATACATGAGTCTGTAGTTGTTGAGGTGTTGTAGACCATACATGAGTCTGTAGTTGTTGAGGTGTTGTAGACCATACATGAGTCTGTAGTTGCCTAAGGTGTTGTAGACCATACATGAGTCTGTAGTTGTTAAGGTGTTGTAGACCATACATGAGTCTGTAGTTGCCTAAGGTGTTGTAGACCATACATGAGTCTGTAGTTGTCTAAGGTGTTGTAGACCATACATGAGTCTGTAGTTGCCTAAGGTGTTGTAGACCATACATAAGTCTGTAGTTGTTAAGGTGTTGTAGACCATACATGAGTCTGTAGTTGCCTAAGGTGTTGTAGACCATACATGAGTCTGTAGTTGCCTAAGGTGTTGTAGACCATACATTAGTCTGTAGTTGTCTGAGGTGATCAAAGCTCAGTAGCCTGTGTTTCTCGAGTATCCTGCAATGGTGGAAGTGCAAAGGCTTTTTGTCAAAAATGTTCAAGGTTTGCTTATACAATGAAGCAAGAGGTCTCAGACCAGCTTCTCTAGCTTGTCCCCAGCATGTGATACAGTATGCCATGTGGGAGAGAATCATAGCGTGCATAAATGTCTTCATCTAAGGAGAGACCATTTCTGATGTGTCCGAAAAGATGACTGTCCAAACATAGTGTAGCGGAACGGTTTAACGCAATTGTGATGGAGCAGCTCCGTCACAGACTCCGAGCAGCGTGCATACACACACACACACACACACACACACACACACACACACACACACACACACACACACACACACACACACACACACGCACACACCCACACACACACACACACACACACACACACACACACACACACACACACACACACACACACACACACACACACACACATACACACACACACGTACACGCACAAGCACACACACACACACACACACACAGGCACGCGCACAAGCACACACACTCGCGCACGCACACACACACACACACACACACACACACACACACACACACACACACACACACACACACACACACACACACACACACACACACACACACACACACACACACCATTCATCATTTCCCTTAGGATTGTACTGAGAACTGCAACCCCCCCTATCATTCACATCATATTGTTATTACATATTGTCATACATGCATACATTCATTCATTCATATTATCATACATACCTTCATATACATTATCAAACATGTATACATTCATTAATCTTATCATATATACATTCATTAATGTTATCATCCATACCTTCATATACATTATCAAACATACTTACATATTCATTAATGTTATCATACATGCATTCATACATATATACATTCATACATATATTTATTTAAACTAAATAAGACTTGTGCACATCTCGTTGGACCCCAACTGGAGGTGCAGGTCAGCGCAAGAGAGATGTATGAAGCTGAAAGAAGAGAACCTTCAACAGAAGGGACCGCACTCCTCAGGACTGAAGCTGAAAGAAGAGAACCTTCAACAGAAGGGGCCGCACTCCTCAGGACTGGTTTAGCTTTTTATTTGTTTGGTGCCCAACGCGTTTCGCTTCCGCTTCCTCAGGTGCTATGATAAATATATTTATTTATTGGGTTATACTTATGTATGTATTTAATGGGTTGTTGTGGGGGTATCGGGGTTGCTGGTTGTTTGGTATGTTAATGTGTATAGGAAACGGCTAATCAATAGTTGTGTAGCATCTGTTTAGTTTTGTTAATTAATTATGTGTGGCACCTGTGGAGGGGGAGGAGTCCAGGCCCAAGGAAGTGGGTTCTTTCCCTGCAGCGGGTACAGAGTAGGTAACTGAGGGAAGCGGCATGAGTGTATTGTTAGTCTGTTTGTCATTCTGTGTCAGGCTTCAAATCTCAACTGACACTTTCTAGTCTCAAAGAATTTCAATGGAGTGGCGCATAGTTCATAGATAGAGCCTATAATAAACGCAAGACCACAACAGTTAAAGAAATTAGAATATGAGTGCAAAGGGTAGTAGATGCAAGACCATAACAGTTAAAGATATTAGAATATGAGTGCAAGGGGGCGGTTAGGTGGCGTAGCGGAGATTGCGTTCGTCACCAACCCCGGAGCTGTGAGCTCCGGGGTTGTCACCAGCTTGGCTGGCCGTTCACACTAATACAATTGGCAGTATTAGAGGGTGGGAGAAGCTGGCGGGGTGGGTCCGGGTCGTTGTAAACAGCGACTCCTACAGTTCGGTCGGGGCGCCTGCTAAACGCGGATAGGACCTGAGTGGGATAGTGTGATCCTTCCACACGCTACGCCCTCTCAGGGAGGATCCGCGCTGCCAGGTGAAAAGAAGCGGTTGATTGGCTGGACGTGTGTCGGAGGAAGCACGTGATAGCCTCCACTCTCCCAGATGATCTGACTGTGGGGGGTAAGTGCGCAGCGACCAGGAAGGGGTTGGGAATTGGCATACGACTAACATTGGGATGGGAGAAAATCGGAGGAAAATGGAGGGGGAAAAAGATCAATAAAAAAAAAAGAATATGAGTGCAAGGGGTAGTTGATGCAAGACCATAACAGTTAAAGATATTAGAATATGAGTGCAAGGGGTAGTTGATGCAAGACCATAACAGTTAAAGATATTAGAATATGAGTGCAAGGGGTAGTTGATGCAAGACCATAACAGTTAACCTCTTTAGCCCGGAGCCCTATTTTCTGAAAATCCGCCTAAAATACATACCTAAGTAAATGTAATATTGCTCCACTTCTACAAGGCCATTTGCATATTCTTGGTATCTAGGGACATCTATGGACCTCAGTGAATGTATTCCCAGTGTCAGATATATTGTGTCTATTACTAGGCTTGCTTGAAACAAAGGAGAATATGAATTATGATTTTTCTTTGCATCGTTCAGTACCTTCTTGAGATCATGTGTACAAAAAAACTAAGGACATGAATAAAAGGAAGATGATTAAACAGAAGGTTCTGTAGATACAGTACTGAATTCTCCCATCCAGACCAATGCAATTTGAAATATTATTATAGAATATAGAATAGCAGGCTTATACATTTCCTTATTATAGCCAATTCGCAACTTTATATATATATATACATATATTATCGTTCAAATGACCAAGTTCAATTTGGATTTAATATCACCAGGCGTGCATAAGAACAGATAATGAAATCTACTGTAATCTACTGTACTTTTTTATTTTGATCAGGGTGCAACTGTTTTGAAACTAATTTCAAATCTAATTGTTGCTGCATGCTAAAAATAGGCAAGAGAAACTAACTGCACTGTCAATATGTCAATAACGTGTTGTGGTTTATTATCCCGAATAATAAGAGATATAATTTTTTTTATCTAAAAACGTGTCAAAACTGTGAAATCTCATAATTCAGCTACAGTGGGGAGTCCATTTGTGTGTATGTGTAGCGTGACTGCCAGACAAATGCCAATCCTAAACTCTGGGAGGAGTAGCATTGTGAAAAAGTGGTGGAATAATAATAAAGAAGAATAGATACAATAGATGACAAGAGTGTGTGACCTTGTAACAAGCGTTACTTTATGAAGAAGAGGTCAAGGTGTTGTTAAATTATGTGTGGGCCCAATATGTTAAGATATGCTAATGTCAGCATATATGGGTCACTTGACCTTTAAGATCCCAGGTGTGGGTGTGGTTAGGGGTGGCCCCAATCCTCAGGGGGCATGGGTGGGTGTGGTTAGGGGCGGTCCTAGCCAACACGAGTCAGGCGTGGGGGCGTGGTTAGGGGCGGTCCTAACCCTTGGGGTCAGGTGTGGGTGTGATTAGGGGCAGGCCTAACCATCAGGGGACCTGGTGTGGGCGTGGTTAGGGGCAGTCCTAACCATCAGTGGGCATGTGTGGGCGTGGTTAGGGGCGGTCCTAACCATCAGGGGGTCAGGTGTGGGTGTAGTTAGGGGTTGTCCTAACGCCAGGGGGGCATTGTGGGTGTGGTTAGGGGCGGTCCTAACCCCCAGGGGGACATGTGTGGGTGTGGTTAGGGGCGGTCCTGCTGATATTGTGAGAGGAAGGAGGGATCAGGCCTCCTAATATATTCTCCAAAACCAAGGACAGTTCAGCTGCAGTCGGTGTTTCCCAGTGGATTACTTTAGTTCTTTTCCTTTTGAAGATGTGGATCAACCCAGGACTGATCTCCTTCTGGACACTCAAAGGGTGGAGTGTGGTTGGACCCTACTGGCTCTAAAGAGCAGGGCTGCATGGTCTGGTAGGCCTGTACATGTATGTTGGTGCTAATGGACTGTAATGCTGACAGGACTGTTCTTATTGGTTTGATATGATTTTGTTGTACAGTATGTTGCTATGTGACGCCCCACTTAGTTTGCTCCTCTTTTTGTGGAATACAACACTTTGAATTTAACACTGTTCCAGTACTCTCATTCTTTATTGCTGACAGGTTTGTTTATTATTTCAAGCTTGTTACAACCTAAGTCACCTAATAAATTAACAATGCAGATGTAAACCACTGACAAAAATGTGTTTAGAGTTACCTGAGCAGATCACCTCCAGGCTGGAAGAGGAATTAACAGACTCCACTGGTCCTCTACACTCCCTCAGTGCAGACTCAGAGCCAGAACAGTCAGTGTGAAACCACCATACAGGTTGTTCAGAACCAACCCTCCATTCTGTTGAAACAGCAAAGCCACATTCCAGCTGTCTGCACACTACAGCTGCTGCCTTCATGGTCCATGATGATCTGAACTTGTCCTTGTGCGTTCCTACAGGTCTCCAGACTCCCTGGTGGTTGGTCTCCAGTCTCCCAGCACAGCGGCTGCCTCCGTCCACCAACCTCACATCATCAGGTTCTGCACAGAAACAAGAGAGAAACGACTACATTTAGAGGCATGTTTATCTGTAATAAAAAATGGGATGTCATTACATTAGTCATTACTAATACAACTGAGATGATAATTGTTGGCCTCCTAGACTGCAGTGTATGTTTAAGGACACCTCCCTGAAATGTGAGAATTGTCTTATTTCACAGAAGCTCCACCATTAAAAACCTCTGCATGTTTTTCATCATTCTCTCTCATTTGATTGTCACGTCAAAGATATGACCAGAATTGCCTTCTTTCATCTTCGTAATATTTAAAACATCTGATCTCTATTAACCCTTATATGGTGTTTGCATTTATGTTACTCTGGTGGACCGACAACATTATTGGGATTTTAAAACAATAAATCCAAAACAATTTATGTTAACTTTATCTCAATTACAAGCAATTTAAACGGGATATACTGTATGGTTAATGTTTCCCATTTACCTCTGCTAGATCACAATTATGTATAAAAGTGATGTTTTTAACTTTTTTTGTGATAAAATGTGAAAAGAAAATCCATGATAATCGAGACATTAATTTAATAAATCACGTTTATCTTGAAAAATATGAATGAAATAAGGTGGAAGCAGACAGTGAAGGAACACAGTGAACATTTTTGTTACATTTTTACCATGTTTGCTTGTTTTCATCAACAATTTCCACAGTCTGGGGTCTAGTTACACCATATATGTAAGATAGATATGTAGGGGTGCACAGTGTGTTCTTTTATATGTTCTTCACAGAAAATGAGACAAGGCCAATGACCAATACTAGGGGTGGAATGGTACACATTCAAACCGTACACTGTTCGGTTCGACCTCCACGGTTCGGGGCATGTGTGTATTGTTCAGTTCAGGGGATGCACAAAAATTTCTTTTTCTTCATTTGGCACGGAGAGGTGAAGCGCCAGCTGATGGCTGCAGCAGCAGGTGCTGAATGAACTATGAACTACAAACTAACCACCACAGAATTAACCACATCATCACTTATGAAAATAGTTGTGGGTATGATATTCTAAACTTTATTTATACCATTTTCAGCTTTTTTGCGGCCATGCAGGACCGATAGAGGGAGAGAGGGAGAACGGGAGGAGAGGTAGGGAAGACATGCGGCAAATGGTCACCGGGACTGGGAAACGAACCCGGGACGACCGCTTCGCGACTCAGCGAGCTATGTGGTGTGCTACTGGAGCGCCTGTGTGGTTATGATATTACCTACAAAATAACCACCACAGAATTACATTACAAAGCATCACACCTCTGTTCTGCAATGCCAGGTAGTCCCATTCACACAGACGCTGGGGCAAACCAACCCTGGGAATTTCACTATTAACATTTACATTTACATTTGATCATTTAGCGGACGCTTTATCCAAAAGCGGGATACAAGTTTTGTACAACAAGACAGCAGGAAGGGTACAACTCTATCAGCCGAGTAACAATGTTCATGTTCAAGTGTTGAGTGCTATAGGTTAGTATATTAGGACAAGTGCATGACAGTAAGGTTAGTTAGGGTTAGAGTTTATTTTATTTTATTTTTCATTTCAGATAATGATTGAAGAAGTGCGTTTTTAGTCGACGCCGAAAGATTGGACGTGTTTCGGCTGTCCTAACTGTGGTGGGAAGTTCGTTCCACCATTGTGGGGCAAGGACCGAGAATAGGCGACTTCTCTTTGATGACCCTCTCAGAGCTCGGACAAGAGTAGGTCTGAGGCGGCCAGAAGATGCAGAGCATAGTGGTCTTGAGGGTGTGTAGTTAGAGACCATTGACCGGAGGTAGGCTGGAGCCGTACCCTTCGCTGCAGGCCGAGATCCGCTCAGAGACGTGGATGGGGGAGGAAAGAGAGGAAGAGTTGAGTATCATTGGCATAGCAATGATACGAGAAGGCATGAGACGTGATAATGTTACCCAGAGATTTAGTGTAGAGGGAGAAGAGAAGGGGTCCAAGGGCCGAGCCTTGGGGGACACCCGTCCGCACGGGGCGGGTGGCAGACAGGGTCCCTCTCCATGACACTTGGTAGGAGCGACACGAGGAGGATCTGATGGTTGACTGTGTCGAAGGCTATACCTGGTGCCGGCATAATGCTGCATCAACTTTCACCCCCCATTCCGAGTTCATACCTCACATACTCAATATTAAATCAGCTTGATTGGGACATACCTATATTTCTTTTTATTAAAGAAATTAAATAAGGTTTTGAATATAGTCAGTAAATAAATAAATGAAAAGACTATACCAGTTATATCATTATTAAAAGTGTAAATCCTAATTAAACCAATGAGTAATTGATAATGCTTTCCATACCTGAGCAGGTGAGGCCAACAGTCCTGCTAGGTGAGCTGGTGTTTCTATCTGAGTCTGAGGTGAAACAGTCCAGGAGATCGGACTCGTTGCCTTTACACTGGAGTTCTTTGGTCCCGATTGGAGCCTCTCCCTCTCCATAGAGCGCCCCCTGAAGGGCTGAAGGAGCCCCACAGCCAAGCTGCCTACAGACCACCTCTGCATCCTGCTTGTCAAAGTCAGCTTCACATAGTGACCTCCACGCCTGATCAGACTTCATCTCCACTCTGCCTGAACACAGACCAGATCCATTCACAAGCCTCACAGACTCTGTACACACACACACACACACACACACACACACACACACACACACACACACACACACACACACACACACACACACACACACACACACACACACACACACACACACACACACACACACACACACACACACACACACACACAGTCAGAGAGAAAAAAATTGTCAGAAACAGAGAGTGAGAGCAGAGCACGTCTGCAGAGTGTAGTACCAAATGGATACATTGGGGAATTAAAAAAAGGAATTAAAAACAGACTAGACACAGCGGATCAATTTAGCCACTTTACATATTGAGCGTCATTATGTCAAATGTCCTATGTCACTGGTAATACCGGTGTTGTCATGAGTTTATTAGTCATGGGAAATTTCACATCACCGCGCCAACCTTAGTACGGTCTCATTATTCGGACAAATCCACTCGCAGGCTAATGCATTGTCAGCTATTCACATCAGCCATCTGGTGTCATACAGCTGTCTTAACGGATGTATTGATTTTAAATGTTTTCTAATTACTCTGTTGCACTTGACTATGTTAATGTATGCTAACACTGAAATGCATGGCAATGTATTTAACCAGAAAGTATTATGATTAGAACTATTAAAAAATATATTTTCTTTAAATATATTTAAAATATTTGTCATATTGACCTGCTGAATCCGATTTGACAAAACTACCTGTAGGACTGCTGTAACACTACCTGTATGACTGCTATAAAACTACCTGTAGGACTGCTGTAAAACTACCTGTATGACTGCTGTAAAACTACCTGTATGACTGCTGTAAAACTACCTGTAGGACTGCTGTTAAAACTACCTGTAGGACTGCTGTTAAAACTACCTGTAGGACTGCTGTAAAACTACCTGTAGGACTGCTGTTAAAACTACCGGTAGGACTGCTGTTAAAACTACCTGTAGGACTGCTGTCAAAAATACCTGTAGGACTGCTGTTAAAACTACCTGTAGGACTGCTGTCAAAACTACCTGTAGGACTGCTGTTAAAACTACCTGTAGGACTGCTGTCAAAACTACCTGTAGGACTGCTGTTAAAACTACCTATAGGACTGCTGTAAAACTACCTAACTACCTATAGGACTGACATCAAAAGTACCTGTAGGACTGACATCAAAACTACATCTAGGACTGCTGTAAAACTACCTGTAGGACTGCTGTCAAAACGACCTGTAGGACTGCTGTCAAAACTACCTGTAGGACTGCTGTAAAACTACCTGTAGGACTGACATCAAAACTACCTGTAGGACTGCTGTAAAACTACCTGTAGGACTGCTGTAAAACTACCTGTAGGACTGCTGTAAAACTACCTGTAGGACTGCTGTAAAACTACCTGTAGGACTGCTGTAAAACTACTTGTAGGACTGCTGTTAAAACGACATGTAGGACTGCTCTTAAAACTACCTGTAGGACTGCTGTAAAACTACCTGTAGGACTGACATCAAAACTACCTGTAGGACTGCTGTCAAAACGACCTGTAGGACTGCTGTTAAAACTACCTGTATGACTGACATCAAAACTACCTGTAGGACTGCTGTTAAAACGACATGTAGGACTGCTGTAAAACTACCTGTAGGACTGACATCAAAAGTACATGTAGGACTGCTGTAAAACTACCTGTAGGACTACTGTCAAAACTACCTGTAGGATTGCTGTAAAACTACCTGTAGGACTGACATCAAAACTACATGTAGGACTGCTGTAAAACTATCTGTAGGACTGCTGTAAAACTACCTATAGGACTGCTGTCAAAACGACCTGTAGGATTGCTGTAAAACTACCTGTAGGACTGCTGTCAAAACTACCTGTAGGACTGCTGTAAAACTACCTATGGGACTGCTGTTAAAACTACCTATATGACTGCTATAAAACTACCTGTAGGACTGCTGTAAAACTACCTGTAGGACTGCTGTACAACTACCTGTAGGACTGCCATCAAAACTACATGTAGGACTGCTGTAAAAACTACCTGTAGGACTGCTGTAAAAACTACCTGTAGGACTGCTGTAAAACTACCTGTAGGACTGACATCATAACTACCTGTAGGACTGACATCAAAACTACCTGTAGGACTGCTGTAAAACTACCTGTAGGACTGCTGTCAAAACTACCTGTAGGACTGCTGTAAAACTACCTGTAGTACTGCTGTCAAAACTACCTGTAGGACTGCTGTAAAACTACCTGTAGGACTGACATCAAAACTACCTGTAGGACTGCTGTCCAACCATCAGATCGGGGAGGACCGAGCCCCCCCAACCCTCCCTAATGGAGGATACCACCCCTATTGGAGGGTCACGGGAGGGCGACGGACCCGACCGTGCGAAGAGGCACTCAAGCAACTCAACGCACAGGGTGAGCAGACCGTGGCCTGACCCCACGACTACACACACGCACATGTTGTGGTCACCTCAACATTCGTAGCGTTGGTAATAAACACGAACAGCTAGAGCACCTCCTACTTGATTCTAACTTACATTGCTTAGGTCTGAGTGAGACATGGCTAAAGAAGTCATCCCCTGAAGCCCTAGTATCCATGCCAGGCTACAATGTATTTAGGAATGACAGGAAGACTGGGAAAGGAGGTGGGGGAGTCCTACTGTACATCAGAGACACAATTGCCTGTAAAAAACTGGAATGGTCCACTGACTTTGAATGTGTTGGTGTAGAATCTGTTGGTGTGGAAATCACTCTTGCTGAACAAATGTCATTTACCCTGATATGTCTCTACAGAAAACCAGATGCAAAAGTTGAGTTTTACGACCAGTTAAAACATGTCCTAAAATCCTGCAACAAGGAAACAATAATCATAGGTGACTTCAATGTCAACTGGGACAGTAAACAGGCTAGAAAGAACTTAAAACAATCCATGGATGCCCACAGCTTTGAACTAATAATCAAACAGCCAACTAGAATTACCAAAACCTCCCAGACCAAAATAGATCTAGTTTTCACCAACCAACCGGATAGAATCACTAAGACCAACAACATGTTGACCGTTATATCTGACCACAATTTCATCTGTTTCACCAGGAAACTCAATAAAACTCGCTTTCTAAAAACATCCAAAAAATCTGCCACCTCATCAAACTACATCCCAAAAAACCTGCAACAGAGCTTTGAGGATGCAGTGAAAAAGCTTGACTGGCAGGAGATACTATCCTCCAATACCACAGAAAAAAACTGCACCCTCTTCACAACAAAAATCAAGGAGACGATGGCCTCCTTCTCTAGGAAGGGGAGCCAAAAAGTCAAAAAACAAACCCACCTCCCATGGCTAGATCACAGCTGCAGACAGCAATTGAAAGACAGGGACTCACTCCTCAAACAGAGCTTAAAGTCTGGACTGTCTATCGACAGACAGAGATTCACGCATGCTAGGAACAAGGTCACACAGACCCTCAGAAAGGCCAGAGAAAACTTCTTTATTAGTATAATTGAAGCAGGAAAAGGGAACGGCAAAAAAATCTGGCAAACCTTGAATAAACTCCTAGGCAAACACCAGAATCGGGAAAAAGACCCCCTAGAACTGAATGTAAGACCCCACAGTACTGGCCTGCACCCTCAACGAACACTTCTTAAATAGTGTTCTAGACAGCACCAAACACTTTGCCCCCTCCAGTATCCTACTAAACCCAGTAACCAACACCCAGCCCCTCTTTGAACAGGAGGAGATAACAGAGCCTGAAGTGAAAAAGATCATTCTGGCTCTGAAAGGCTCCAAAGCCAAGGACGCCTACGGGCTCGACACTGATTTCCTCAAAACATACTCTGATGCACTCATTAAACCCATCACTCTACTAGTGAATCAATCAATCACCTCCAGGGAAGTTCCATCATCCTGGAAGATGGCCATGGTGACCCCTATCTTTAAATCTGGCAACAAGGCACTGGTGACCAATTATAGGCCCATCAGTATACTTCCTGTCATATCCAAAGTTGCAGAGAAGTGGGTGTCGAATCTCATGACTAAACATCTCGACTTGGGCCCCACCCCACTTAACCCAATGCAGTTTGGATTCCGTGCCCTTCACTCAACAGAGTCAGCCAACTGTCTGTTTGTTGAAAAGGTCAAGAGTGCACTAGATAGCAACAAGTATGTTGGTGCTGTCTTCTTAGACCTTAGCAAGGCTTTCGACTGTGTCAACCATAATATCCTCCTAACCAAACTAACTCACTTCAATTTCTCAGCTGCTACAATAGAATGGTTTAGATCCTACTTATCAAACCGAAAACAATGTGTCACGGTCAATGGCGCCAAGTCCCCATATCTAGACAACCCTGTAGGTGTCCCTCAGGGATCAATCCTTGGGCCCCTGCTATTCTCCCTGTATATCAATGACCTGCCAAATGTGTGTCCCGAACTCAATGTACAGATTTATGCCGATGACGCAGTCATCTACACACAGGGCAAGGACATAGAGTTGATTACATCTAGGCTCACATGCGCACTAGACAAGGTACAATGCTGGCTAAACAGCACCTGTCTCCTACTTAATGCGAAAAAGACTGTGTGCATGTTCTTTAGCAAGCGTCCAGAAACCAACAAGCAGTCCAATGTGTTCCTGAGGAAGGAGGGAAGGAAGGAAGAACTAGAACTTGTTTCCCACTTCAAATTCCTTGGGGTCATCTTGGACTCAAACCTGACCTTTAAGAAACACATAAAGAAAGTGAGGAACACCATCAACTTCAACATTTCCAACTTCAAACAAATACGGCCCTCCCTAACACTTGAAGCCGCAAAGACATACCTACACTGTATGGTCTTCTCTCACATTGAATATTGCCTTCTAAACTGGTCATTTACTGGGGCCACAGCCATGAAACCCATAGAACAACTCTACAACAGAGCATTGAAGGTATATGACAGGAAACAGTACTCATACCACCACTGTAAAATCCTGGATAAGCATCAAATTTTACATTTTGAAAACCTCAGACGTTATAAAAGTTCCTGCTTTGTATATAAATGCCTGCTCAGATTAGCCCCTCCACCTCTCAAGGAGTTTATCCACGAGAAAAGGAACACTGGATTAGCCACTAGATCAAACACCAGAGGGGATTGTGAGGTCCATTTTAGAAAGACCGCCTTCAGCAAAAATTGTCTATCGATAAAGGGAAGTGGAACATGGAACAGCCTTCCGGTCCCCTTAAGGGAATGTCCCACCCTGTCCACCTTTAAGGTCCAACTCAGGAAATGGCTGTTAGACAGCCAAATATGCACTCATTAGGGATGTTAGTGATGTTGTACTGACTGAATGTCATGTTAGTGTGGTTATGTCAGTGATGTCAGTTTTTATGAATGAACGTTGTATGGTCCGTTTTGTGTTTGTTTTATGTTAGGACTACGGGTGGAAATGAGCCCTGTGCTATTCCCGGCATATTTACGTCCTTATCATGCTGTGATCTTATGCATACACATGTAAATGATGTTCATTAATTTGCATTGTCCTTAATAAACAAATCTTAATCTTAATCTTAACCCGCATGCCACCCGGGAACGAACGGAACGAACAACCTCGTTACCGCCCCCAGAAATCACGGGGTCAAGAGCAACTCAACCCCGTGGCAAGGCCGTAGCAGCGGAGCGCGAAGGAAGACCCAGACCCACTGAAGGGACTGGATCCCCTGGAAAACGGGGGCCCGGAGAGGTCAATGACGCCAGGCATCAAATCCCCACCAGGCGGTCACTTAGTGACACCGCCCCCCACATCGCCAGCGTATTCGGATAAAGCCCCTCCAAGAGCGGGCCCTTTCCCCCCAATAGCACACCGCCTGGCACACTGACCCTGCAAAACAGGCAGTCAGCATGGCCGTAAGCACACAAAAAAGGTCACCCCGCGGAAGCAGGCAGCGCACCGGGAAAACCAGGCAACAGGCTGTAACCTGAGCCTGGAGCACTGCAGACGAGACAGGCACCAAAGGAGTCAACTGAAAACAGCCGCCCCGGCAGAAGGGGCGCATGCTGGCGTTGTTGAACACCATGACAAAGTCTCCATTAAAAAAAAACCACCCAGAGGGGTTGAGGCAGAGAAGGCTGACATGATTGGCAGACGTCATGAACGTGCAGGGGCACACTCAACCGGGTAACCCAGGAGTTGACTCTGCTCCAACACACCAGGGAACCAACCACCTTGTCGTTAACCTATGCGGTGGTTGTTCCTATAACCCCTCAAGACAAAAAAGGGTTATTCCAAGTCTACGGTATCAACAAACTTTACTTCGGACCGGACCCGGCGGCCTAGGACGCACACAGGGTTACTAGAGGAGGTCCTGAAGACCACCCCGACAGCCCTCCCTCCGCCATGCGTGAGAGAGGAGCAAAGAAAAAAGAGAACCAGCCCCCATGCCAGGTACAAAAGGGTACCCAACAAGGGTCTCCATAACGCCTAACCTTGTGACACCCCAGGCCGACCCAGCATTTTTCCCCCCGAAAAAAGCCCAAGTCCCTCAGGGTACCAGAACAGCAGATCTGCATCCCCGCCGGACAACGGGTTTAACTGATCTGGACCAGCGTGACCAGAACCAGTCCCGTGCCCTAACCACGCCGACATGCCTACTCCAGGAGAAGGGGCAGATATGTGTGTTGATCTTAAAACATGAAAAGAAGGCGCCACCCAGACGGTCGGTGCGAACCGCGCCCGGTGGCCCACTCCAAGGGCGTGAGACCCCTCTACATATGTTCAGATCCATTCCGTCATCATCCCCCAGATATGAACGAGAATCCGTCGATAACCAATAACAGGTCGTCGGAAGAGGAAAAAACCTCCATCCCAGTTGCTTTATAAAAACGCTGTTTTAACCACAAGCAACCAAGGCGTACTAGTTACCTGCCTGATCTTTAACAGAACACCCCGAGCTAGCACTTAAGCATGCGTCGGGACACAACCACATCAATGAACAGGCTATTTAGACCTTTCAGTGAATCCCCAAGGCGCCCAGGGGAACGACAAGAGGGGTGTGGTGCTTCCTAAACTCCAACTCTTTTTAATAAAAAAGAAGGAAGCACCAACAGCATGCCACCCCGAGAAGCCCCGGAGGGATGGTAGATAATCGGTTGCTGGTCTCGTTGATCCCTACCATCTCCTCCGGTCGTAGATGGGCCGGCTGCAGCAGCAGCACCGTCTCTCCTCCTGGCCTTCTTCGCCGGGCCAGCAGTGGCGGTGGAGGCAGTAGCAGCCACGGCGGAGGTAGCTCGACGACGTGGAAGCCGTCTGACTCCACCGGCGATGACGGGAGGTGGAAAATGGGGTTGGAGCACGGATCTCTCCTCTGCCATCTCTCTGCATGTTGAGGTCATCAATTGCAGGGCATTCCCGAACAGTCCAGCATCGGAGAGGGTGGCCGTCAGAAGAGGAGCTCTCTTCTTCTCCGGCACACGGGCCTGCTCCAGCCAAAGGTGGCGCTGGATCAGAGTCGCCAGGGCGCGCACTTTCCCAGCGGCTATGGCCTGCACCTGAGTCAGATGCAGGACAGCTCCTGCCGCCTGGGTGAGCTGATCCTGTTGGACATCAGTCAGCTCTGTGCCGCCCGTCATTATCCCGGATACAAATCTTGCCAGCTGTGCGACATTAGACGCAGCAGCCAGCGTTTGTGTACCAGCGATGAACTCCAATACGCCAACCGCCTAGCCGATTTTCCTTGGAGAACCGGCTTGCATAACGGCTCCCACACCACATCCGGACAGAGGAGAGCGGCCATCGGCCTATCAAGCCGTGGCACACCCTCTCTCATACCATCGACCAAACCCACCACCCGCGTAACTGGTACGTAGGCGGGAGTGAGGCCCATGATGTGGGACACCACCTGGCCCCGACGAACATAGGCCCCCATTGAGGGGAAAAATGGGTAGACAACATCCACCCCTCTCACCGGGCGACGCTGCCAGAGATGACCTATTAGATCATCGGGGACAGGAGCAGGCAGTGGCTGCGGAAGCGGCACACCGTTTGCAGCGGCCGCCACTGCCATAAGCTCGGGGAACAAAGCCTGCAGTTCCCCCTGCAGACTTTCCTCCACCGAACCCGCATCCCTCACATGCAGCAGGCTTCGACTGGTCAAGGAGCCACAGTCTGATGTGGCTGATAGTAGGGCATCCTGCCGATGACATCCTCGAACAAGGCGCTCCAAGGACACATTTCACCCCCCTCCAGTGTTACCTGGACGGGTGGGATACTCGTCTCTACTGGGCCTTCAAACAAGAACCCGTCTGCCTCTACCATGCAAGTTTCCATCGGGCAGATAGAGACCGACACATCCTCGCTGGTCTCCAGCAATTCCCCAAACCCAGGCCGTTCGCATCTGCAGGACACCATCTTGCGACGGCAACGAGCAGACGCAAAAAGTTTACGTCTCAAATCCTCCGAAACCAAAGGAACCGGCCGTTCAACAACAGACGATTCCCCGGAACCAGAGCCAGGACCAGGCCATCGCAGAGGCGACGGCACCGGTGCACCGGCTCCTCGGAGAGGCAAACTACCCATCGGATGCCTACCGGGCGTGGCTGCTGACCACGAACGCGGCAACAGCCCCGCACCAGAACGCACGACGGAGGCGGGAATGGAGAACCGCTGGTGAAGAGTGGGTCTACGACTCTCCGAAGTAGACATTATGACTTAGATTTTTCTCTTGAATATTTATGAGAGAAGAAAAAAATAAGCACAATGTAAACAAGTCTCAACTTTCTTCAACTAGCAACCTCGTCAAGTGGGGATCTACCAAAGGCACTTCCTTGTGGTGAAAGCGAAGAAGGAGGCGAGTAGGTGGCCACACACCTGCTTATGAAGGTAAGCTGATAGGGGTGTGGTCAGACGAATGTTGGGATGTAAAGGTACATTGTGGAATTTTTTATTCAGTGCGCGTGCACGAGCGAGGTATAGTGCAGTAGTGACGATGAGCGAGAGCCACTCCGACACAGAACTACCTGTAGGACTGCTGTAAAACTACCTATAGGACTGACATCAAAACTACCTGTAGGACTGACATCAAAACTACATGTAGGACTGCTGTAAAAACTACCTGTAGGACTGCTGTCAAAACTACCTGTAGGACTGACATCAAAACTACCTGTAGGACTGCTGTAAAACTACCTGTATGACTGACATCGATTACTCATGTTTTATAATTACTCTGTTGCACTTGACTATGTTAATGTATGCTACCACTGAAATGCATGGCAATGTATTTAACCAGAAAGAATTATGATTAGAACTATTACAAAATATATTTTCTTTAAATATATTAAAAAGATTGGTCATATTGACCTGCTGAATCCGATTTGACAAAACTACCTGTAGGACTGCTGTAAAACTACCTGTAGGACTGCTGTAAAACTACCTGTAGGACTGCTGTTAAAACTACTGTAGGACTGCTGTAAAACTACCCGTAGGACTGCTGTAAAACTACCTGTAGGACTGCTGTTAAAACTACCTGTAGGACTGCTGTCAAAACTACCTGTAGGACTGCTGTAAAACTACCTGTAGGACTGCTGTTAAACTACCTGTAGGACTGCTGTCAAAACTACCTGTAGGACTGCTGTAAAACTACCCGTAGGACTGCTGTAAAACTACCTGTAGGACTGCTGTTAAAACTACCTGTAGGACTGCTGTCAAAACTACCTGTAGGACTGCTGTAAAACTACCTGTAGGACTGCTGTAAAACTACCTGTATGACTGCTGTAAAAATCATAGTGAAGTATTTTATGCGTTTGAAACTAGGGTTTGAAGTGTTCTGATAACTATATAATTTATTGTGCAACTTGAATGAAAATCACCTGTTGATGATTCAGTTGTGTAACTATGATAAAGAAAAATCTATTTTATGTCAAATATTGTATGCCCACACAAAGGTAATATATGAGACTTTACATTGCACCAGAAATAAAGGGTATAAGTTCCCCTGAATCATCAAAGGTATAAAACTTGATACCCACTCAAAGAATAAGCTCATAAAATGTAACACTATTTCCAGATGAACCTTTATCTATGTAGGCTTTAGAGGGTTAAATATATTTTTATATGGCGCTCCAGTAGCACACCACATAGCACGCTGAGTCGCAAAGCGGTCGCCCCGGGTTCGATTCCCCGACCCGGCGGCTAGTATGCCGCATGTCTTCCCCTCTTCTCCCGTTTCACCCTCTATCGGTCTTGCGTGGCCAAAAGGTCCTTGGTTGACTATGAAAAAGCTGAAAACACTATAAATAAAATCTTTAAAAATATATATCTTTTTATATATGTTTGTGTTAAATTGTATCTGAATCAGGAGATTCTCTTCTCTCCGTCAAAATTTAAAGTGTATCTCTCCATCGCATACTGGCTGGCAGTGTGCGGAAGTATGAATATATATAGAGTATTGAAATTAGTTTTCTCTAAGAAATGCATATCTGCTCTACATATTTCCTATTTCTATATTTCCTATTGTTTCTCTATCTACTCTAGTGCGCTCCCCAGATTGGGCAATCAGACAGACAACGCATAACGATAGGTTATGTATATAACCTAGTTATATGAGTACTGGCTGAAAGGTCCTGCTCTTCGCCATCGAGATATACCTCATCTCCAGTACCTAGTGTACTCCATCAACGAATAAAAACAATACACCCAGCACCTGCCAGGCCCGCCCTAGTGACGTACTATATAGCACTAGGCGTGGTCACCACTCGCTCTTCCTCGGAAAAAAACGTTTCCAAAGAAAAGTTTCCCCAAGGGACCTCAGGGCAAGCTAAGAGCAGGACGCTCAGCCAGTACTCATATAACTAGGTTATATACATAACCTATCGTTATATTAGTTGTACTGGCGAATCGCGTCCTGCTCTTCGCCATGGAGATATGGGGACAGAGCAGACGCGAGGACCGACAAATGCACCCCCTGAGGACCCGAAAGCCCACATCAGGGGGGAGGGGAGTCCCGTCACCCCATCCTTCCAGTCAACTCCACCCGAGTGCGAACAAGAGGGAACTAGAACCTCTTGAACGCACAGCACAGGCGGAACCATGTGTGACACAACACATTGTGGCCCACACCCACACACCCCTGCTACCCCACCAAAGGACGGGAAGCAGGAGAGGTTCCAGACCTCAGAACCGCCTGGGAGACAGAACCCCTGGTCATGTCCATGAGGTAAAACCTTACGAAGGGACCCGGTGAGGACCACAAAGCTGCAGCACAGATGTCCTCCACCGAAGCCCCACCCAGCAGGGCGGCAGAGGCCTTCGACAGTGCCTTACCAGCACGAGAGCCACCGTAACAGACAAAGAGCTGATCGGTAGCCCTGAGGCCCTGAGTACGGCTGAGGTAAATCCCCAAGCCCGGACCGGACATGACAGGTGAAGGCTCGCCTCCAACTCACTAGCGTGAGGAGGCGGATGAACGCCTGAACCATAATATCCCAGGAGCGGAAAGGACTCCGAATATTCTTTGGCACGAAGACTGGATTAGGCCCCAGAGTGGCACCGCTATCGAAACGAATAGACAGACACTCAGGCCGCACCGAGAGAGCACAGAGCTCACCCACGTGCTTAGCGGAGGTGACGGCCAGCAGGAACGCAGTCCCAAAGGCCTTGCTCAAGAGGCTCAAACGGGGCCCCGGACAACTGACCGAGGACCAATTGAAGATCCCAACTCGGAGTGAGAGAACGTTTCACCGGCTTAAGGCACCGAGCGCCAAGCAGTAAACGGCCTTACACCACTCTTGGAAAATACGCCACCTACCCGCGTAACCCGCGATAGTGGAGGGAGCATGCGCGTTCCGGATGGTACCAACCACAGAAGGATCCATCCTCTCCAGACTCACCCTCTCACCAGCCAAACCATCAGCAGCTGGCCCAGCACAGGGAACTAACACAGAGACCCGTGCGCTTGAGAGAGGGCCCGCGATGACCAAGGAACAGACCATGACGGGATACCAAGAGCTGGATCAGGACCGGGAACCACACAGCTGCGCCCCGGTCCGGCGCAATCAGGATCAAGGACCTGCGTCAGGGTGAGGACCGCCCCGCGACATTACACCTGTACCCACATTCACCCTGCCGGGGATGTGGAGAGCCCTCAGGCCACGCAGATGGAGAACGCCCATAGCCAGCCGCCCGCCGCCGGGGCAGACGGGGGGAGCGTACTCCTCCCTGTCTGTCGATATACGACGCTGACGTCGTATTGTCCGTCCTGATCAAACACCGTTTGAGGATCAGAAGGACTGCTTTCAATACCAACACATTGAACATAGCGCAGACCGGGCAGCATGGCTTGCCAGCTGCCCCCTACTGCGTTGGCCCGACGCGTCTCCAGCGAGGGAGGCGTCGGTGAAAAACATGACGTGTGACAGCCTACTGCCCATGGGGACCCCTCTGGTGAGGACCCCAGGCCACGGGAACCTTAGCCGCTTCCACTTGCCTCTCACCGGGTCTATTTCCATACTGGAAAAGAACCACCTCTGTAACCTCCTCCTGGGGTGAAGAGGAGGCCAAGAGGGACCACGGAATGAGCAGATGCCATCATACCGAGCAGGCGTATCACGGACAGCGCCGTAACCGTCCTAGGACGGAACCTCCCGAGCGTGTCGACAACACGCTCTGAGAGGGATGCCCATAGCACTCCACCCGTTGACTGGGAAGAGGAGTACTCTACTTCCAGTCTACAGCAACCCCAGGCTGGTAGGAACCCTGCCTGGTATGAGACCTGACGATCCACCTTGACCGCCAAGGACCAGAACGTCGTCAGGGCAGAATACACTTCGTAACCCCTGACGACGCAGAGGCCCCAGTGCGGCTTCCACGCACTTGGTGAAGATGCGGGGAGCCAGAGAAAAACCGAACGGCAGCCTCTGGTACTCATACGCTAACCCTGCAAAGGAAGCGTAGGTAAGCCCTAGGATGGAAGATCGGGATGCGAATACGCATCCTACAGGTCTATGGAGGAGAACCAGACCCCCACCTGACAGTGTTCAACAGGTAGGAGACGATCCAAAAAATGCTGAACCTTCCCATGGGACAGGTCCAGCATGGGTCTGACACCCCCCCTCTCGATTTCTCAGGCACCAGAGAACACCGGGAGGAAAACGCCACGACGATGGCTTGCTTCGTCCACAAAGATTGGATCTCGTTGACCAGAGCTGTCACTGCTGGTGACCCTGACAATAGGGTCTGTACCAAACCCGAAAACAGGTGGGGTTGTGTAAATACAAGTCCCCGCCTCAGCGTTCTCTCCATCCACCTCGACATATGGTACTGCTGTAGCCATATGTGATGACACACCCAACGCACCCGCCGCCATGTGGCGCAGGTCCGCTAGGAACTGTAGATAGGCGGCCCGGTCCCACCCGCTGTGCGTAGCCAACCCTGGACCTGTGCGAGCAGAGCGTTCCGTGTTGGGACATCTGACCCTGACACTACCCACGAGGCAATCGCACCCAAGGGGGGACCCCGACAGAAAGGGCCGGTTTTATACGGGGGAAGCTGACATCAGTCTAGGTGACAAAAGCTCCCCCACTGAACACCCCTCCAGAACATGCTGAGGAGTTGTTCTGCAGCCGGACATGCAAGGTGTGAGGCCCCCATGGGTTCCTACACACCGTAGCCCTGCAGTGATATTACTACCACCCAAATCACGCGCGCCTGCGAGACCACTGCCAATCTTTCAGGAGTGGGAGGCACCAACATGATACCCGGCCTGGTGAAGGCGAGGTCGGGGAAGCCCGCACTGTGTGCCTCAAAAGGTTTCGAGCCCCCCTGCTGACAACACTTGTAGTTGACAGACGTAACACCAGGCTCAAGCAAACACAGCTTATGGTGTGGGAGCCGCTTGACAGCACAACATTCTCACGGACAGACCCAGGCTCAGCCATCAACTGGGTGTCAGCCCCTGTCCCCATGAGAAGCGAAACGTGGGGCCGCATGCGCTTCAACGAAGGCTCGCGGCCCGCAGCCAAAGGAAACAAATCAGAGCCCCTTTTCCGCTGATGTTGGGGAAGGGAGTGATCGGAGAGCGGGCTGCTCGCGGCAGGACGGCGACGGCTTGTATATTCCAAGCCGAGCTCATCCAACATGGCCGATCCCTCGGCCGCCAAGGCTGTCGGCCTTGTGGACACCAGGCCACGTGAGCGGATCGGCGCGGCCGAGAAATCCGCTCTTCGCTCTTTAAAGCTTGGTCCGCTCCGCTAATCGCTCATGTTGACCCCGCCCCCAAGTCGCTCTCCGCTCGCTCCCCACTCACCTTGAATCGAGCGCTCCCCGCTCCCCGCGCCAGATCGCTCGGCAGTTTTTCTTTTTCTTTTTTGGAGCATGGTGTAAATGAGCTCAAACTACAACAGTCTACACCCCCTGGGCCCCTTAACAATTGTTTGTATTGAGCCGCATTGTAATTGTAGCCATTCTGCAATGTTAAATAACGTTGTTTATCCATTCACTAGCTCTACTAAGCGATGATAGGCTAGCCGAGCCACAATGCTATGGTCGCTGCCATTAACGTTAGCATGTAAGCTAACGTCAACAACAATGGCGTCGATACTTTTTTTACCAGGAGTGAGTGTGGGCGTCATAGATATCTATGGTGGGCGTCTCTACAGTGACGAAGCCTGAACCCTTCTCATTGGTTGAAAATGGCCTTCATGTTTGTACATCGCCATCTGTTGCTTTGGCATTGTACTGCATGTATATATTACATCAACAGTGTTAAACCACTGTGAGCGGCCTGGAGTGGATTGGAGCGGAGGAGAACTCTCGCTCCGGACGTCGCGCCGACTCATTTTAAAACCCACTCCTCGCTCACGTCAAAACGGCCCGCTCCGCGCCCCGCGCCGCTCACGCTCCGATCCGCTCACATGGCCTGGTGGACACCTGTTGATTCAACGCCCAGGATACCTCTGGCGGGGGAAAACATGGCCGCCTGTCGAGGGCCTCGCCATAGCCGCTGACGAGGCCATGCTCTCACCTCTGGCTGCGCGGCATGAGGCGGTGTGGGGCCTAGGACAAATACCGCCCGCGCTCCAGCGGAAGACCAAGATCCTCTGCGGAGAGGGGAACCCTGAGCGGTTATAGCTTGCGGCTAGGTCAAAGCTAATAACGTCAACAACCTTGCGCAATGTGTCGACGTCGGCTGGCCCTCATGGCCCCGCCACCAGACACCATTTTTGACAGAAAAAACAGCAATTCGAACACAGTTACTAATCGCTGCCAATTCCATACCGTGGCGGTACAGGCTTTAGCAGCCCACCAGCCACTCGCCGGGCCGACCCACCTCATGGCGTCGGCCGGGCGGGGCACTGTTTCAACATGTCAAAAGCAAAGGACTGATGCTAACACGGAGCACCAGTGGTGGTTGCAACCAGCAACCTCCACTGTGGTGTGCACCATGAAGGGGTTAATGAATAAATTAACTAACACCACCAATATACTGTAGAATGGGCTAGCCCATGCACACAACGTTAAAGGGATGCGGACCAGAGCCAGTCCCGCATTCATTCATAATATTCACAACAGCACACCAGCCCTAGACCTCAGCCCATTTACCCATGAAGAGGTAAACAAAGCCCCCCCGCAATACTCCCCCAGTAGACACTGATTCACCGTCAGCATGAATGGTTAAGAGAAGGGAAGACTGTAGTGTAGACAGACATTCCCGCAGCAGGGAGACAAAACAGAAACAGTAGCCCAACATAGCATAGCAGACCTTTTTAATATGTCACTGGAGCGCCGCCTTGTTCCAAGGAGCTTCAAGGAATCTACTATCATTCCGGTTCCCAAGAAATCACCTGTGACTTGTCTTAATGATTACACACCTATTGCTCTAACCTCAGTTTTAATGAAATGTTTAGAGCGGCTAGTGCTGAATTATATAAAAGGTCAGATTCCTACCTGTCTTGATCCCTGGCAGTTCGCCTACAAGAAAAATAGATCAGTAGATGATGCTATTTCCTTAGCTCTTAATCCTGTGTATGAACACTTAGATAAGAAAAACTCCTATGTTAGAATGCTTTTTATTGATTATAGCTCTGCTTTTAATACGCTTATTCCATCTAATCTGATCCACAAACTTCAGTGTCTGGGTCTATGCGACGCCATCTGTGAATGGATTCTTAGCTTTTTAATTTTGAGACCTCAAAGAGTCAGGATTGGAAACAATATGTCTGATGAACTTGTTTTAAGTACTGGTTCTCCACAAGGCTGCATTCTAAGCTCTTTACTGTTCTCTCTCTGCACTCATGACTGCACTGCTTCCTATGATAACAATCTGATAGTAAAGTATGCTGATGATACCACGGTCATTGGGCGTATAAACTCAAACGACGAGTCATTTTATAACAGAGGTACAGAACCTAGTTAGGTGGAGTGAGACCAATAACCTCACCCTGAATGCTTCCAAAACGAAGGAGCTAGTCAGCGATTTTAGACATAGCAAGGTATCCCATCTCTCCATTACCATAAATGGCTCAGAGGTGGAGATGGTGAGCAGTTTTAAATTTCTCTGGGTCACTATTTCAAATGACCTGAGCTGGCACTCCAATACCAGAACCATTGTTAAAAAGTCCCAGCAACGTCTTTTCTTTCTCAGGAAACTGAAAGAGTTCACAAATAACAGGGTGATTCTACACAACTTCTATCTCTGTGTGATCGAGAGCATCCTTACTTCCTCCTGTACAATATGGTTTGGTAACATCACAGACCAGGAGAAGAAATCTCTGAATAGAATTGTGCGTCTCGCACACAAGACAATCAGGTCTAGCCTGCCAGCTCTAGAAGAGATCTATGGTGCCAGGCTGCTTTCCCGTGCCTCTGGCATTATCAACGACCCCTCTGGTCACCCAGCCACAGGGCCTCTTTGTCCCCCTCCCCTCGGGCAGACGTTACCGCTCTATCACATGCTCTACCTCTCGGTTTACAAAGAGCTTTTCCCCCAGTGCTGTGCGGAGCCTGAATGACTCCAAAGGCTAGTTTTGTATTTTATCCTATTTTGTTTCTGTGTTTTTATTAGTTTTATTAGTCAGGTTTGTGGAAGCGCTGTTTTAACTATGATATGCACTTTTAGGGGATGTTCGATATCAATTTTAGCATTTGTCCTTTTTATACTGTCTGTGTTTTTACATATTTTTCCTGTACTGTTTACACAGTGTTTGCTCATGTACCCGTATTCCAATGTGGATTCGTCCATACATGGCAATAAAAATCTTTGACTTTGACTTTGTTAGCCGCGCGCTCCAGGATAACGGGGAAAACAACAACATTTACCCAGATATCCCGCTGCTTGTGCCAATACACAACTCGGTTGTCTCCCGGGACAACTCGAGCACATCACCAACGCCAGCATTGTCATGCCTAGTGACATCCCACAGCGGGGAACAGTAGAACAGTGACACAGCATTATAGCATTTAGTATTAGCAGCGCGCTCCAGGGCCCCGTTCCATGTACCGGGATAACCGAGTTAGCCGGATAACTTTATCAGGCTAACTGTGTTAGCCTGACTTTCCGATTTCATGTACCTGGATTTCCCAAATCACCATGACAACATATCCAAAAGTTTGAGCCTGCTCGAAAGCAGAGTTCAAGTTCAAGTTAGCCTGAACTATCGCCACGCCCCCGCAAAGAAGTGACAGCCCGTTTCCTGAAACTATTCCCACAGTCTACGATCTGCATTATACCATTCTGAATTACGTTTTTGTGCTCCATTCTTCCAGAGGGGGCTTTTGAAATGTAAAATAGACCCAAAATGCTGATATTAAATTCACTTTGTCCTAAATAATGCACGTTATATATACCGTGGCGACGGTGGCGCTCGCTCGTGCGATGTACACATGATGTGGTTATTTTAATTGTAACTGGGATTAAGATGTCTGATGAGATGCGCTGTTTGACGGATTTGAGAAATTGAATGAGCCGTTGACGTCACATTAATGAATGAGGATAAAGAGCTAAACTTCATTCAAAACAACGGATATTCTAAACACGGGTCTCTCGTTCATTAATGTATAAACAATGAATTTATCCCATCTGGCCCAGTGGCCCAGCGGTAGTGCTCATCCCTGCCAGTTCAGCGACCGGGGTTCAAATCCCCGTGTTTCCAATATGTTTTTTTTGAATATAATATTAATGATTATACGCCAAAGTAGCCTGGTTTTAAGTTAAAATATTATAAATCTACATGCATTGAGGATGTCATTCTTTATATAGCTCTCAACGTGCACCAAATTGAATTATTCCTATATTGCAAAAAGAAGGAAAAGACTAGGGCCTTGAACCCCGGTCGTCCGTGTGAAAGTCAAAAGAAGAACCCGTTACACCACAGAGAAGATAAGTAAAAGATAATTCTGTATAACAGTTAACTAATAATTTTCGCTAGCAAGATCTCATTTGATTATTCAATCCAGCAGGCAAGTTTAAAGAAATATAATCTGATTGATTGAGGTAATGAGGGACTTAGAATTAGCCTATAGATAACGCATTTAACTTGTCGGCGAGGCGATTGAGCCTATTGCAATCTGTCAATAAAGTCTTAAATCAATTAATCAATCAATGCCGTTGAGAATCAGGGTCTCTGCCATCGATACGTGCTGGCTTTCCACCTAAAACGGGAGCGCGCATCTAGCCTGACTTGAGCCTGACTCTCAAGTCTGGCTTGAGTTAACGAGACTGAATCCTCCTTTGTGAAACAGGAAAATCCCGGCTTTGAACATCGGGTTAACTGAAGCTGGATAATGGACATGTTGATCGACTTAGTTGAACCACGTACATGGAACGGGGCCCAGGACAGCCTGGGAAACGTCCACCTCAGAGGGACGTTTACCCAGACATCCTGCGCCGATATACAACTCGGTTGTCTAACAAAACAACACGCAGCAATACTAACACCAGCGTTAATGCCTAGTGGCGCAGATCCTACCTTGTGTGAGGTAGCTCGATAGCTACACCTCACACCTCTGTCTGCTGTCAACAAGACGAGATGCATCGAAATGCATCCCGCTGCAGAGTCGCAGAACCCATACGAGCGCCGTCAGAACATGCCGCGAAGATTCCAGGGGTAGGCAAATCTCCGGTAAGCACTCAATATTACGTAATTTCTCTCAACTTTTCATGACAACTAGATGCATAGGGTGCACGCATCCGCTATGATGGAAACGAAAATAGAGGAGGAGCGAGTGGTGACCACGCCTAGTGCTATATAGTACGTCACTAGGGCGGGGCCTGGCAGGTGCTGGGTGTATTGTTTTTATTCGTTGATGGAGTACACTAGGTACTGGAGATGAGGTATATCTCGATGGCGAAGAGCAGGACGCGATTCGCCAGTACGACTAATATAACGGACGATAGAGCCAGGCGCTTGTGGAGAGATCTATAGGGACCTTTTGTGTTTGAGTGTTTGTGTGTGTGAGAAGGGGGGGGGGGGGGTAAATTGGAGATATTGGTCCAAATATGAAGGCAACACCAACATGTATTCATTCTCCCCTCTCCCCCTCTCCCTCTGTGTGTGTGTGTGAGTTTTTAACTGTAAGTTCAATGAGTTCAGTCTAGTGTTTTTTATTTAATGTTCCGCTGTGATCACTTTTTCCTCTAACAGAATAAGCAGCTCTTTTGTCATTGTCAGCTCTTTGTTGTATGTTTTTACAGTGTGAGTTAAATACATTTCTGTGATACAGAAGCCTCTGTTCCTCTCCTTCCTTTAATGGAAAACCTGTGTGGGGATTTAACTGAAAGTTAAACTGAAAGATTAAAATGCCTGGACTCGTCTTTGTTTTTGAAATAAGAGAGAATACTTTGTGCAACATTTTCAACATTTTGTGTTGTGTGGATGACTTCTTGAGTGTCAAATAAACACCTGGATCTCCGTGGGGCGAGGCAAACATAGACCAATGAAAGCAGCTATCCCCACTGAGCCTAATGGCGCCACCCACGAGTCTCTATGACAATCAATTCACAAGATACGGAAAAGGGGCGGGACTTAAGTGTAGGGCCGGGGCAAACATTGACCAATGAAAGCCGATATGAGTCCAATGGTGCCACCCACGAGTCTCTTGAGTCTTCTTGAGATATGAAAGGGAGTGTGGGTGTGGTTTCAGAATAGGGGCGTGTTTAACCCAGACCAATTCATGTATAAGTCTGTACTGAGTTCATTGACACCTCCCATAGTTGTGTGTCTGTGTGTTTCTCCAGTGGAAGTGTATGAGGCTCATTCATGGTCCTGTCTCTTTAAGAGAATTCAGCTACAGTGGGGAGTCCATTCATGTGCAAAAAAGTTATGAAATCATATGGCATTATTAGAAGGATTTCTTCTCTTGTGAATCGCTCCTGTCTTTTGACACTTTATTATAGTTTGATATACCCATATTTACCGTATTATAATATTATTTGGGCCAGTACTTTTCCTACTTCTCTTCATAAACTTTTTATATTGCAAAATAAATTCATAAGGCTTGCCACTACGTCTAATCAATCTGCTCCTCTTTTTAGGCAACTTAAAATACTATCAATCTTTGATATTATTGTATGCCAGATATGTATTGTTATGTTTAACTGCACCTTTAATTTAGATTTATTTCCTATTGTATTCCATAATTCTTTCATGCCAAACTCCAGTATTCATTCATATCCAACAAGGCAATCAAATAATATTCATCATCATTTCTTCCACACAACATTAGGTCAGTTCAGTATAAGATTTAGAGGTCCTACAATTTGGAATTCAAAACTCTCTATAATAAAAAAGTGCTAATCTATTTCATCACTCAAATCCAGGCTTAAGTATTTGTTTTGACTAATTATTAATGTTGTTGTTTTTGTTATTATTATTATTAATATTAGTTAGATTATTATTGTTATTATTATTATTATTATTATTATTATTATTATTATTATTATTATTATTATTATTATTATTATTATTATTATTATTATTATTATTATTATTATTATTATTATTATTATTATTATTATTATTATTATTATTATTATTATTATTATTATTATTATTATTATTATTATTATTATTATTATTATTATTATTATTATTATTATTATTATTATTATTATTATTATTATTATTATTATTATTATTATTATTATTATTATTATTATTATTATTATTATTATTATATTATTATTATCTTAATATTATGAAACATTTTTATGAACTTATTTGACTTTCACTTAAAGGGGAACTATTTTACTATTTCTTTCACTATTTGGGCACTATATTATTCATTGTTTTGTATTTCTAATCAAGTCCTCAAAAACAGCATTTTTCTACCTCAAGATCTCGAGCTGTTTTGAGCCTGGGCTGCAGGTCCGGTCCAGCCACTGTGTGCAGCTCATCTTCTATCTCAACATTAACATGAGCCTGGGCTGCAGGTCCGGTCCAGCCACTGTGTGCAGCTCATCTTCTATCTCAACATTAACATGAGCCTGGGCTGCAGGTCCGGTCCAGCCACTGTGTGCAGCTCATCTTCTATCTCAACATTAACATGAGCCTGGGCTGCAGGTCCGGTCCAGCCACTGTGTGCAGCTCATCTTCCCGTAGCAGACTACTAGGTCCGTAGCAGACTACAAAGAGTGACACGTTCAGCCGAACGCACAATTGGAGGGGGGCTTCCCACCCTCCAGAACATTTACATCAAGCGGTGCAAGGGGAAGGCTAAGAGAATTATTAAGGACTCGAGCCACCCGAACAACTGCCTCTTTGAACTGCTGCGGTCAGGCAAGCGATACCGGAGTCTTAAGGCGAGCACAGAAAGACTCAGAAGAAGCTTCTATCCCCAGGCCATCAGGCTGCTAAACGAACAATAATCGCTAAACGAACAATAATCACTATGCAACAACCATCAAATGCACACAGCACACACACCCACACGCACACACTCACTCAAACAAACAACACACTGCAGCACCCACTCTCCACACTTTAGATCACACAAACACACTTACACTTTATATTTATTGATAAAGGATTTGCACTACAACTCGTACACCTACTGTGAATTGTACCTAAATTGCACCTCGTCCCATTTCTCCATTTCTGCCTTGCACTATATAGTATTGTATATTAGTACACTGCACAGTATTGTACATTGTATGGTAACTACGTCTATTCTGCATCGAACATTGTACATATGTCTAAACTGAACACTGTGACCTCTTTTTTTACTTCTAATTTTACTATGTTTTTATTTCATACTTATCTTGTCTTGCACAGTCTCTGGAGCGCAACAGTAAGAAGCATTTTGTACAAAAGTATTCTGTACTTCTGTATGACAACTATTAAAGAAAGAAACTTGAAACTTGAAACTTGAAACTTGATCTCAACATTAACATGAGCCTGGGCTGCAGGTCCGGTCCAGCCACTGTGTGCAGCTCATCTTCTATCTCAACATTAACATGAGCCTGGGCTGCAGGTCCGGTCCAGCCACTGTGTGCAGCTCATCTTCTATCTCAACATTAACATGAGCCTGGGCTGCAGGTCCGGTCCAGCCACTGTGTGCAGCTCATCTTCTATCTCAACATTAACATGAGCCTGGGCTGCAGGTCCGGTCCAGCCACTGTGTGCAGCTCATCTTCTATCTCAACATTAACATGAGCCTGGGCTGCAGGTCCGGTCCAGCCACTGTGTGCAGCTCATCTTCTATCTCAACATTAACATGCAGCCTGGGCTGCAGGTCCGGTCCAGCCACTGTGTGCAGCTCATCTTCTATCTCAACATTAACATGAGCCTGGGCTGCAGGTCCGGTCCAGCCACTGTGTGCAGCTCATCTTCTATCTCAACATTAACATGAGCCTGGGCTGCAGGTCCGGTCCAGCCACTGTGTGCAGCTCATCTTCTATCTCAACATTAACATGAGCCTGGGCTGCAGGTCCGGTCCAGCCACTGTGTGCAGCTCATCTTCTATCTCAACATTAACATGAGCCTGGGCTGCAGGTCCGGTCCAGCCACTGTGTGCAGCTCATCTTCTATCTCAACATTAACATGCAGCCTGGGCTGCAGGTCCGGTCCAGCCACTGTGTGCAGCTCATCTTCTATCTCAACATTAACATGAGCCTGGACTGCAGGTCCGGTCCAGCCACTGTGTGCAGCTCATCTTCTATCTCAACATTAACATGAGCCTGGGCTGCAGGTCCGGTCCAGCCACTGTGTGCAGCTCATCTTCTATCTCAACATTAACATGAGCCTGGGCTGCAGGTCCGGTCCAGCCACTGTGTGCAGCTCATCTTCTATCTCAACATTAACATGAGCCTGGGCTGCAGGTCCGGTCCAGCCACTGTGTGCAGCTCATCTTCTATCTCAACAT
Organism: Notolepis coatsorum; assembly: GCF_963971535.1. Classification (NCBI taxonomy): domain Eukaryota; kingdom Metazoa; phylum Chordata; class Actinopteri; order Aulopiformes; family Paralepididae; genus Notolepis; species Notolepis coatsorum. The sequence goes on from NW_028174865.1 coordinate 1,129,894, forward strand.
TAACATGAGCCTGGGCTGCAGGTCCGGTCCAGCCACTGTGTGCAGCTCATCTTCTATCTCAACATTAACATGAGCCTGGGCTGCAGGTCCGGTCCAGCCACTGTGTGCAGCTCATCTTCTATCTCAACATTAACATGAGCCTGGGCTGCAGGTCCGGTCCAGCCACTGTGTGCAGCTCATCTTCTATCTCAACATTAACATGAGCCTGGGCTACAGGTCCGGTCCAGCCACTGTGTGCAGCTCATCTTCTATCTCCACATTAACATGAGCCTGGGCTGCAGGTCCGGTCCAGCCACTGTGTGCAGCTCATCTTCTATCTCCACATTAACATGAGCCTGGGCTGCAGGTCCGGTCCAGCCACTGTGTGCAGCTCATCTTCTATCTCCACATTAACATGAGCCTGGGCTGCAGGTCCGGTCCAGCCACTGTGTGCAGCTCATCTTCTATCTCAACATTAACATGAGCCTGGGCTGCAGGTCCGGTCCAGCCACTGTGTGCAGCTCATCTTCTATCTCAACATTAACATGAGCCTGGGCTGCAGGTCCGGTCCAGCCACTGTGTGCAGCTCATCTTCTATCTCAACATTATCATGCAGCGGTGTCTCTCTGACATCACATATCATCACATTTTCAAATGACTCAGTTCAGTGAGGGTGAATATTGTGAGAGAATTGGAAGAATGCGCCAATATGAGAATTTTGAGACATAGATCATATTAATATAAGTTCACATAGCCAGGAAACAATGCTAAACACTCAAAAAGGCCATTTATAAGATAGTTCCCCTTTAAAAATAAAAGTATCCAATGATTTAATTCATGAGTTGAGGCCCTGTATAGGCCCATCTGGGTCTCTTGCCTCTACTCAGCACCTTTTTATACACTTTCTGTCATGGTCAATGTTTAATTCTTACTGTTTTGCTGAAATGGTGCAAAATAAAGAAATAGGTGTGTATGTGTAGCGTCACTGTCAAACAAATGCCAATCCTACGCTCTGGGAGGAGTAGCATTGTGAGAAAGTGGTGGAATAATAATAAAGAAGAATATATACGATAGATGACAAGAGTGTGTGTGACCTAAGTCACCTAATGAATGAACAATGCAGATGTAACCCACTGACAGTCATTGAGACAGAGGGTGAGACTGTAAAGATCAGCAGCTGAATGTGATGTTATTGTTTAGAGTTACCTGAGCAGGTCACGTTCAGGCTGAGAGAGGAAGAAGAAGACCCCACTGCTCCTCTACACTCCCTCAGTGCAGACTCAGAGCCAGAACAGTCAGTGTGAACCAGCCATCCACGTTGTTTAGAACCAACACTATGTTCTATTGAAACAGCAGAGCCACAGTCCAGCTGCCTGCACACTACAGCTGATGTCTTCATGGTCCATGACCACACGTCTCCTGGTCTCCAGTCTCCCTGGTGGTTGAGCTCCACTCTCCCAGCACAGCCGCTGCCTCCTTCCAACCTCACATCATCATGTTCTGCACAGAAACAAGAGAAACAACTACATTTAGAGGCATGTTTATCTGTAATAAAAAATGTGATGTAATTTAATGTGTTGCTCCTAAATGCTGATAAAACTGATTTTCATCCTTCTCTCTCATTTGATTGACACATCAAAGATCACCTTCATCTTCGTAATATTTAAAACGTCTGATCTCTATTAACCCTTGTATGGTGTTTACATTTATGTTACTCACCCAAAGTTCATGGGTCTGGTGGACCGACAACAATATTGGGATTTTAAAACAATAAATCCATAACAATTTATATAAAAATAGATTATATATGTTCATCTCAATTACAAGCAATTTGTTTCTGCTAGATCACATTTATGAATAAAAGTGCTATTTGTGATCAAATGTGATTAAAAGAAAATCCAGCATAATAATCGAGACATGAATTTAATAAATCAGGTTAATGTCGAAAGAGATAAATGAAACAAGGTGGAGGCAGACAGTGAAGGTACACAGTGAACCTCTCCCCCATGCTGCTATGATGCCCTCAGTTCCCCAAGGGCATCAATAAAGGAATATCTTATCTTAGTGTTACCTACTGATTTGTCACTTTGAACTGCATGGTATCTGGCCTCCTTGTGTGTATTTTATGCATGTTTCCATACCTATTATTAATATTATTATTAGGGCTTTAGATAGAAGTCTACTTGAATACATCACTATTATTATTAGGGCTTTGGATTGAAGTTTACCTGAATACATCACTATTATTATTAGGGCTTTAGATAGAAGTCTACTTGAATACATCACTATTATTATTAGGGCTTTGGATTGAAGTTTACCTGAATACATCACTATTATTATTATTATTATTATTATTATTATTATTATTATTATTATTATTATTATTATTATTATTATTATTATTATTATTATTATTATTATTATTATTATTATTATTATTATTATTATTATTATTATTATTATTATTATTATTATTATTATTATTATTATTATTATTATTATTATTATTATTATTATTATTATTATTATTATTATTATTATTATTATTATTATTATTATTATTAGGGCTTTACATAGAGGTTTACCTGAATACATCACTATTATTATTAGGGCTTTAGATAGAAGTTTACCTGAATACATCACTATTATTATTCTGGCTTTAGATAGAAGTTTACTTGAATACATCACTATTATTATTATTATTATTATTATTATTATTATTATTATTATTATTATTATTATTATTATTATTATTATTATTATTATTATTATTATTATTATTATTATTATTATTATTATTATTATTATTATTATTATTATTATTATTATTATTATTATTATTATTATTATTATTATTATTATTATTATTATTATTATTATTATTATTATTATTATTATTATTATTAGGGCTTTAGATAGAAGTTTACCTGAATACATCACTATTATTATTCTGGCTTTAGATAGAAGTTTACCTGAATACATCACTATTATTATTAGGGCTTTATATATAAATGTACCTGAATACATCACTATTATTATTAGGGCTTTAGATGGAAATGTACCTGAATACATCACTATTATTATTATGGCTTTAGATAGAAGTTTACTTGAATACATCACTATTATTATTAGGGCTTTATATAGAAGTTTACCTGAATACATCACTATTATTATTAGGGCTTTAGATAGAAGTTCATCTGAATAAATCACCATTATAATTAGGGCTTTAGATAGAAGTTTACCTGAATACATCACTATTATTATTAGGGCATTCGATAGAAATGTACCTGAATACATCACTATTATTATTAGGGCTTTATATAGAAGTTTATCTGAATACATCACTATTATTATTAGGGCTTTAGATAGAAGTTCATCTGAATAAATCACCATTATAATTAGGGCTTTATATTGAAGTTTACCTGAATACATCACTATTATTATTATTATTATTATTATTATTATTATTATTATTATTATTATTATTATTATTATTATTATTATTATTATTATTATTATTATTATTATTATTATTATTATTATTATTATTATTATTATTATTATTATTATTATTATTATTATTATTATTATTATTATTATTATTATTATTATTATTATTATTATTATTATTATTATTATTATTATTATTATTATTATTATTATTATTATTATTATTATTATTATTATTATTATTATTATTATTATTATTATTATTATTATTATTATTATTATTATTATTATTATTATTATTATTATTATTATTATTATTATTATTATTATTATTATTATTATTATTATTATTATTATTATTATTATTATTATTATTATTATTATTATTATTATTATTATTATTATTATTATTATTATTATTATTATTATTATTATTATTATTATTATTATTATTATTATTATTATTATTATTATTAGGGCTTTAGATATAGGTTTATCTGAATATATCACTATTATTATTAGGGCTTTATATAGAAGTTTACATCATTTTATACATCATTATTATTATTAAATTAAACTATAATATAGAGGTATGTAACACTGCTACCTAAACTATAATATAGAGCTATGTAACACTGCTAACTAAACTATAATATAGAGCTATGTAACACTAGTAACTAAACTATAATATCGAGCTATGTAACACTGCTAACTAAACTATAATATAAAACAATGTAACACTTTTAATTAACTGCATCGCATACTACGGGATAACGGCATTTTTGGCAGAATGAAATGTAGGCTACTTGACATGACATGTCTGTTTTTACGGGGGGCAGCTGCATTGGGGGACGCAGGACTCATCCTGGCCACGCCGGGCGGGGTCAGTCTTAACCTAGTGTCCACCAGGTGTCAGCCATGCTCTGCTGTACTGGTCACCTGTAGGCCCCAGCATTCCTAGGAAGCTCACTGGCGGCTGCCTCGACAGACCTGGCCCAGAAGAATGGGTGTGGCAGACTTACCGTCACAGGGGGGGTCCACCCAGCGGGTGGGCCGTGACGGAGCTGTTTCGGACAGCTGGCCCTTGTGGCACCCTCTGTGACTTGTGCGTTTTGGAGTAACTGCGCCCCACTACGCATGGTCGGAGTCCTACCCCCTGCACCTCGTTAGGAGGGGCGAGGGGGCCGGGACCCCACCCTGTGTTTTTTCTGATAGGTCTTGAAGGAGACCTCAGGGGGTGCATTTGTCGGGGCTTCGCGCCCTGCTTCGCCCGTTGTCCCATAGGCGAAGCAGAACGCGTAGCCAATGAAATATAACGAAGGTTATCCGATAACCCTAGTTATATGATTGGCGTAGCTTTCTGCTTTACACGCAGCCCTGAGGACCCACTGCTGTGTTTTGTTGAAATTCAGACTGGGAAGGGGGAGTTGACCGCCACACCTGGGCTATAAGCCGGCGTGGTCGGACAGATGGAAGGTGCATGTGAGAAGTTTCAAGTAGGTGCGCGTACGTGCGCGAGGACATCCCATAGGCGAAGCAGAAAGCTATGCCAATCATATAACTAGGGTTATCGGATAACCTTCGTTACAACAGGTGACCAAGTAGTCCAAGAGAAGCAGAACAGTCCCTGCGGGTTCGACATCAGAGCACTCACATTACTATCATTACAATATTTAGAATATCTCTGCAACGCTGCATGCTAGCTGCTTACAATGGTAGACACATTAGCTTACTGTTGTAGCTTTCCAAAGAGCCACCGGGTGTGATGATCATAGCCCTTTCAGAAGCTCTGTAATCCAGCATGGAAAAGCATTTTCTTTTAGGAGACTTTATAAAACGAATAAATCCAACATGTGAATGTCTTGTGTGGTCATTTATCCATTATGTCCATATTAGTGCCGTCAATCGATTAAAATATTTAATCTGATTAAATCGCATGATTGTCACATTAACTCATGATTAATCACATTTAATTTAATTGTCTAAATCTACCTTTTTCAAGTTGTAATACTCTTATCAACATGAGTCAATAAATGCTTGCTTTATGGAGCCATTTAACACAAAAGGATGACCCTCATGTATTGCAAATTTGCATCAAATTCAAAACAGAGTGATGCACAAAATAACTTAAAAGAAAATAATAATTTAAAACAATGAATAAAGGACTCACCCCCCCCCTCTCTCTCTCACAAGTTCACTCTGATTCCCCAACGCGTGGGGAGGATGTCTTAAGTGGATCAAACGATCACAGCTGGGATGCCGGCGATGAGGAATGTCACTATGAATGCGCGTTCCTGTCTAGGTCATCCTCATACAAGACACGCCTCCGAGAGCTCCTTATAAGCCAGGCTCTGTGCCGTTTGCAAATGAAATCGCAAAAAGTAGAGAGTTTAGACACTCATTAAATGCAACTGATGCGATGTAGCCGTGTACAAATGGTGGCGGAAGTGCTTTGCGACCGATCAAAATGAGATTAGATTAATGTATTGTCATCATATATACAAGCTACAGGTGCGGCTGGGTAGCGCAGTGGAGAATGCACTCGCCTACCACCGCAGAGACTCCCTACTAACACAATTGGCAGTGTTAGCGGGTGGGAAGCCGATGGGGTATGTGTCCTGGTCATTGTAAACTGCAGTTCCTACTGGTCGGTCGGGGCGCCTGTTCAGCAGGGAGGGGATCGGGGGGAAATAGCGTGAACCTCCGCATGTGTTACGTTCCCCCAGTGAGAGTCCTCGCTATCAGGTGAAAAGAAGCGGCTGGCGACTCCACATGTATCGGAGGAGGCATGTGGTAGTCTACACCCTCCCTAGGCCGACAGTGGGGCAATGCACGCAACGACCAGGAAGGAAATTGACATAACGACTAAATTGGGATAAAAATAATTATTATAACATATATATTTTTTAAATATATATATACAGGCTACTACAGCTCATGGCCACCTGCCACAGTGCACACACGCATACACACGCATACACACACACACACACACACACTAGGGCTGACCCCTATTAATCGATCAGTTGACTAATCGATCGAAAGGGGCCGTAGTCGACTGGCCAACCTCTTAGTCGAATATAATAATTAAAAAAAATATATATATATATTTTTTATTTTTATTTTTTTTATTATTTTTTTCATAGAAGCGTGGCTAACGCTAATGGCACACATACCAGAGGCTAACTGCCTACGAAAACAGGCACAGAGGCACTGAAAGAGGATTTCACCCATCTAATGAACACACTATACTAGACAAATATCAAGATGTATCCATCAGTGGACCAATTGCATGCTTTTGCAGAGGACAAGAAGCCTTCAGTCGACTCCTTCAGACATTAAGCACCCCCCACAGCCCAAATGGAATGATATTTAGTGGAGAAACGGATCGTTAAAGCGGCAAATTAAAGACAATCAAGCGGAATTTTCTTCAGTCCTTCACAATGCCAAAGAGCTGCTGTGTTACGCGTTGTACTAATGAAAAAAAAAATAAATAAATGCAGTTTTATATAATACCAGTCGAGGAATCACGGAGGAAAAAGTGGCTGGCAGCTATCAAGAGAGCACACATACTGTAGATGCAGACGGGAGAGTCGACCAAAGCAGACCCTGGTCCCCCAAGTCAAATTCTACGTATGTCTGCTCTACCCATTTCATAACAGGTGAGAATAAGGAACAAATATTTATATAGTAAATTAAGTTGTATTGGCTGTGAGGCTGTAAACAGCAGATACATGTTAGCTGCTAGCTGATTGATTGATTAGCTAGCAGTCTCTGCTAGCTACTTCGCCATATAGTCCAGTCTCAGTGTAGCCTACATGCCTTTTTCATTTTTATATGTTACTACTAGTATACTATTTATCAATCACATTCAGTGTTGTTGTCCTTGCTCTAAGGACTTGTTATTGTATAGTCGTATTGCTTGTCAGGATCTATGTGTTATGGTTTGTAACCGACCCCAATCGCACAACACAAGACAGGTATGAGAGTAAGCCAAAACAGGGCAAATCTTTATTATAGAACAAAAGGCGGAACAGTCCCTTTATGGGAGAACACAAAAACACTAGAGTCAAGGAAAACTGGAAAATGCAGCACTGTGCCTTTAAGAGGCGAACTGGCTAAGGGACTAGGGCTAAGGGACAGGGCCAGGGCTAAATGTCAAGGACCAGGACCAGGGGCACTGGAGAGGGGAACAGGGGAGAACACAAAAACACTAGAGTCAAGGAAATAAGGAAAATGCGGCACTGTGCCTTTAAGAGGCGAGCAGGCTAAGGGACTAGGGCTAAAGGACAGGGCCAGGGCTACGGGCCAGGGCTGCTTACAGGGATGAGGACAGGGTTCCGACGGCGGAGGCCTGTCACGGGGACAGGGGCCCGACGGCGGGGGCCGGGTACGGAGACAGGGGCCCGACAGCGGGGGCCGGGCACGGGGACAGGGGCCCGACGGCGGAGGCCTGGTACGGAGACAGGGGCCCGACAGCGGGGGCCGGGCACGGAGACAGGGGCCCGACAGCGGGGGCCGGGCACGGAGACAGGGGCCCGACGGCGGAGGCCTGGTACGGAGACAGGGGCCCGACAGCGGAGGCCGGGGGGAAGAGGCGCCATCCTCCCGTGGAAATAGGGAGCGATGACGCGCCGGCTTGACGTCTGGAGTGGGAACACTGGCAACCTCCCGTAGAGAATTAGAGAGCGAAGGCGGTGTCCCACTCCAGGCACGGAGATCCTCTTCCTCCTCCTCGGGGGGGGGCCGGGCACGGAGACTTGACTTGACTTGAGACAGGGGCCCGACAGCGGAGGCCGGGGGGAAGGGGCGCCATCCTCCCGTGGAAATAGGGAGCGATGACGCGCCGGCTTGACGTCTGAAGTGGGAACACTGGCAACCTCCCGTAGAGAATTAGAGAGCGAAGGCGGTGTCCCACTCCAGGCACGGAGATCCTCTTCCTCCTCCTCGGGGGGGCCGGGCACGGAGACTTGACTTGACTTGAGACAGGGGCCCGACAGCGGAGGCCGGGGGGAAGAGGCGCCATCCCCCCGTGAAAATAGGGAGCGATGACGCGCCGGCTTGACGTCTGGAGTGGGAACACTGGCAACCTCCCGTAGAGAATTAGAGAGCGAAGGCGGTGTCCCACTCCAGGCACGGAGATCCTCTTCCTCCTCCTCGGGTGCTGCAGACGGGCAGCGCAGAACAAAGGGGTCCCAGGGGACCAGGGCGAAGAGACGTCATCCTCCCGTGGAAATAGGGAGCGATGCGCGCCGTCTTGACGTCTGGAGTGGGAACACCACTCCAGGCTTGGCACGGAGATCCTCCTCGGATGCTGCAGACGGGCAGCGCAGAACACAGGGGTCCCAGGGGACCGGGGCAAAGAGATGCCATCCTCCCGTGGAAAATAGGGAGCGATGACGCGGCGGCTTGACGTCTGGAGTGGGAACACCGTAGAGAATTAGAGAGCGAAGACGGTGTCCCACTCCAGGCAAACGGCGACAGGTGGTGATGGCTGGCACGTCGTCTCACGCCGGAGACGCGGCAGGTGATGGTAACGTACAGGATGGTAACGTACAGAACTCCATGAACACAGAGTGAACACAGATACAGAACGACCCGACCAGGACTGGAAGGGAGGTCCAGGTATATAAAGCCCTCTGGGGCGCTAATCATAAACTATGACAGCTGCGTGAAGGTAGTCCAAGGGTGGGGGCTGGTGAAGAGTAGAGGAGAGTAAAACACACCCAGACCATATTCCATCTGTATTCCCTTCAACATCACAGTCTACACCATCTACGCCAACGAACATCAGTCGCCATGAGCGGCATGCAAAAAGGAACTCCTCTTCATACCATGGTAAGTGATATCATCTAGTTTTCAGTTATGTGCCAAAAGCAATGGGTTCCTAAATTGCAGTTTCTTATTAGTATGGTTTTTATTTCATTTAAAGTGACTCCCCACAAGAGGCCTAAACGTTGCAGCCAAGCCATCCAAGTTGAGGAAGCAGCCCAAGTTGAGGAAGCAGCCACACCTCCCATCACCAAGCAGTGTCTGTTTGACGAGATACAGTCTCTCAGAGAGGAGAGGGATGCAGCCAAGGAGGATGGTGACCAACAGAGAACCAAGGTCGAGTCAAGCTCCTTGACCGCTTCATCTGTGGACAGCAACAACACCAAATGCAAGATGATGACAGGTGTTACCTGGCCAGTGCTTCTGCACTTGTTTTCTTACTTGCACACAGAGAAGACAAGGACCACCATTATCTCACCCATAGATCAGATATTTATCACCCTTGTCAAACTGCGTCACGACATGTCCTTTGACCTCATCTCCCACATCAGAGGTGTGTCAAAGGCAACAGTCATCAAAGTGTTCTGGACCTGGATAGACCTGATGTACGTCAAGCTTGCCTTCTTGATTAGATGGCAGGACAGGGACCACATATTCTCAATCATCCCCCCAGTATTCAAAACAAAGTTTCCTCGTCTCACATCGATCATAGATTTGAAATTTTCATCGATGCACCCAGAAATCTTAAAGCTCGTGCTCAGTGCTATTCCTCCTACAAACGCCACGCCACAGTGAAAGTGTTCATATCGTGCAGCCCAGTGGGTCACATTAACTTTGTGTCCCAGGCCTGGAGAGGCAGAGCCTCAGATATCCACATTGTCAGGGAGTGTGGATTTTTTATTTATTTTTTTATTGATCTTTTTCCCCCTCCATTTTCCTCCGATTTTCTCCCATCCCAATGTTAGTCGTTATGCCAATTCCCAATCCCCTTCCTGGTTGCTGCGCACTTACCCCCCACAGTCGGTCTGGGAGAGTGGAGGCTATCACGTGCTTCCTCCGACACACGTCCAGCCAATCAACCGCTTCTTTTCACCTGGCAGCGCGGATTCTCACTGAGAGGGCGTAGCGTGTGGAAGGATCACACTATCCCACTCAGGTCCTATCCGCGCTTAGCAGGCGCCCCGACCGAACTGTAGGAGTCGCTGTTTACAACGACCCGGACCCACCCCGCCAGATTCTCCCACCCTCTAATTCTGCCAATTGTATTAGTGTGAACGGCCAGCCAAGCTGGTGACAACCCCGGAGCTGTGAGCCAGATTCGAACAGGCGAATCCTAGCGTCTCCGGGGTTGGTGACGAACGCAATCTCCGTTACGCCACCTAACCGCTCTGGGGGGAGTGTGGATTTATAAACCCTGCGCTGCACATGCCCGGGGATCAGATCCTGGCAGACAGGGGTTTCACACTCGAGGATGACTTTGCATCTGTTTGCGGTGCACAACTCATTCTACCCCAATTTACGAGGAACAAGAAGCAGCTGTCTGCAGAGGAGGTGGAGAGAGCCTGGAAAATCTCATCAGTGCGGATCCACATTGAGAGGGTGATTGGACTAGTCAAGAACCGATACACAATACTAAAGGGTCCAGTTCCAATTCGCTGTATTCAGAGTCTAGCAGGTGAAGCCAATCGTGATCAATACAGCAGCATCGACAAGATCATCCGAGTCTGTGCTGCTTTGGTGAATCTGGGAGACAGCATTGTTCTCAAGGATTAGAGAGACATTTGTGATTGACCTGTGATACAGGTCTAGGATTATTATTGCAGATGTTTTGCGTTAGATCTCGCTGATAATTTGCACTATGGGCCATTGTAAGTAAAACAAGATTAAATATGGGGGAAATAGTATAATAAGCAAAAGTATCTGCAAAAGATATTCTACTCAATATTTGATCAAATACAAGATATTTTCACTTGATACAATTTTATTTTTTGCAGTGTACTGTCTTTGCCCTGTGAGCCAGATTACAATGATTGTGTTACAGCGTGTAGTAAATGTTTTGTGTAAATATTGTTATGGTGTAGTAGACTATCTTACAAAAAAAACATACACAATAAAATTTAAGTGTAACTAAAATACATTTATTGTCAACATCCATCTCTTCTATGGTACAAAACAAGACACCAAGAAGGGTACACCTCTATCAGCTGAGTAACAATGATCATCAAGTGTTGAGTGCTACAGTCAGGGTTCCCACACATTGCAAAATGAAATTCAAGGACTTTCAACTACTTTCCTAAGCACAATTCTTAATTTTAAAAGGACATTTAAAAGGATACAATTAACATAAATGCTGTTTTTATTTACCAATTTTTTTTTATGAAACCAATTTCTGACAATTAGTTACACTTTAAATAAAGACATAGAATTTCTTGATTCAGAACAATTTTATGAATACATTTATGAATAAAACTTCAAAAGCGCTAAAAACTAAATTACAAACATCACAAAACAAACTGGTCAGACTGCTTGACCTTACTCTTAGAACCCACCTCACCCCTGCCCACTTTGACAACCTAGGATGGCTTAGAGTAGACGACAGACAGGCCCGGACTGGCCATCGGGAGCACCGGGAGTTTTCCCGGTGGCCTGGCCTGCACAGATAAAAAAAAAAAATTATATATTTTAAAAAAAGTATAATTATTTTTAAATTATTATTATTTAAAAAAAAAATTTGCCAGGCCATTGTTTCTAGTTGTGGCGGTGGCGCGGCACGATAGTTAGATAACCTAGGTGGGATCACACACTCACGCGGATCACGTACACACAATGGAGCCGTGCTGCCGCTTGTAATTGGTGGAGGCGGGACCAGGCGATACAACTGATTGACAGCGGAGGCTGCGAATGGAATGGCAGATCGCACTCAGATGCAGAATAACAGCCAGGCAGTGAGCCAGGTAGTGAGGGACTCGGGAGAGATACAGTAGAGCGAAAGTCAATTAATGTTGATGTCAAGATGGACAGTGGAAGAAAGAGAAAGGGTGGAGGAGAGAGGGATAAAACAAAGAAGAATAAAGGCCCTTACAGGAGAGAGTGGTTAACTGTATTATAATAGTAAATAGAAAAATATGTTGTGCTCTTGCTTTTTTCTTTTTGAAGGTGGAGAGAGTAGCATTGCTAGTGCCACAACAGTTTTATTTGAGGTTCATAACAGTACATTGTACTAAGCAATTGTTGGCTCATTAGTTTGTGATTCACATGCACTAAAATTCACCAGAATGCAGGAAATTAAGTCTTTGTAACAAAAAAAATCCTGGTGGGGGATCCAGTCCGGCCCTGACGACAGAGTACAGCAACTTAGTTAGGGTTAGACTAGGGATGTCCGATATTATCGGCCGATATCGGCAGTAAAATGTGATATCGGAAAATATCGGTATCGGTAAAAAAATATATAAAAAAAAATATATATATATATATTTTTTTTTTTTTTTTTACATTTATTTAACCTTTATTTACCCAGGCAAGCAAGTAACCAATTCTTATTTTATTTATTGTCAAAAGTATGCATGTTGGTTTAATTCAACAACAAGAGATATGTAATGTTAATTTTAACTTTTTTAATGATCATATTTTGCACAGATAATGCTTACATTTAAAAAGCCTTTTGAATGCATCCAGTGAAATTATTAGTTACCTGAAATTATTCAGTTTTTTGGGGGGGAAACCCTGCATATATCGGTATCGGTTGATATCGGTATTGGTATCGGTATCGGAAATTAAGAGTTGGACAATATCGGAATATCGGTATCGGTAAAAAAGCCAATATCGAGCATCCCTAGGTTAGACTTATTTTTCTTTTTTCTGCACTCCCACAATACCACGTCTTGCTTTTCGGTAGCCTTTTGAGGTTTAGACACCTGGGATGGAACCAGTCATCACAGGTGTCACAGCCAACCATGCTCTCTGATTCTGTTGTTGTTTTACACAAGCAGTAGACTGGAGTGCTTGTGCTGCTGGCCGCCTGTTGCTCCTGTTGGATGGGTAACACTGGTACCTGTGCCTCAACGTTTCTCTGCAGCAGTTCAGGAAACACAAATCCTGTCCAAAGACCCTCAAGGTGCAGCACAAGTTGGTCAGTGAAGGCCTCATTCTGTGCTACTCTAATGCACACAGCATCAATGGGAGACCAGATAAGAAGATCGGCATATGTACGTCTGGTCACGTACATTTGCAGCTGTACCTGGGTGTAGTAGGGGTGTTGAGGCTTTAGTGTAAAGTCCTCAGCCACACAGTAATCTTGTTGGTCTCTGATAGCGCCCAGACCAGCTCTCAGTTTATATTGGCATTTGATCTCCAGGATACCTTGCCCACAACACTCGCAGGAGATCAGGCCATCTGGGGACGCAGCCAGGAAATATCTTATGGCCAGAGTGTGGCCCAGGATGGGTAATAGTGATCTCACTGGGCATGGTGTGTGGAGGTGGGGATCCAGAAAAAATGTCTGCTAGATACTCATATGCGTTGTCCTCGTTATCGATGCCATATTTTATGGCTGCGATGTGGTCCAACCTCTTCCTGGTGGGGCTGCAATTGTCTCTGACCACGGACGGAGACATGGACTTTGACAGCCTGAGTTTGTGGCAGGAAGAGGCTGTGATGCGTCCAACACGCTGCTCATACCACACATTGCTCAGGCGCTGTGTGATCGTGGCCACATTGACATAATGCCAGTCTTCCTCACTGACTGACTTGAGTCGCCTGTATTGGTCGTCACACAGACTCCTCAATCTGTCATCATCTAGAGACCTGTACTCCTCCTTGTACAAGGAGCGTAGAGTCCGTGGAACTTGTGGTTGGGTAGCAACTGGCGTCTGCGCAATGAAGCGTGCCTGGAAATCAGTGAAAGAACAGGCTTAGAGGACACTGAAGCCAAGGTGTCCATAAAGGCCTGCTGTTCTCTCTCTGTGGGATTTGGGGGCAGTTGCTTCTTCTCCTTGACGTCCTGCTTACAGGAATCCTTGTAAAAGGCAACATCACAGATCCTTGCTGGCTGGACCGACTTTGTGAAGCACTGATTCCATTGGCAGGATTCGTCTGTGCCCACGGTCCTGGTGCAGCCGAGGCGGACGGCGGCCTCCACCTTGAATGGGTGGATGTTGAGTGGATGTTTGATCAGGTAGTGGTGCATATTTGGGTATTCGAGAGATGGCCAAGTCTTTGGATTGTTCTCCCAGTGGTCTGCAGGTGTCTTGTATGGACAAGATTGTAAGTCAATCAGGGCAAGCTTTGACTCATATCTCGCCTTAGAACTACCAGAAAGGCTTTCAAAATAGTGGAATGCCATGTTTGCCTCAATATTATCAAAACAAATTAAATGAAAAGGTTATGAAATTAACAAGAATGTGCTAAAAACATGTAATAAAAAAGGAGCTCCATGCATACATTTGATCAGTTTCTTCCCCCCATACCAAGATGGCGGCGGTCTCGTGACATCAGAGCGTCTTCGAGAATAGTCTATGTGCGTAATGAATGACCGCAGTAGGCTTATATTATTCTAATGACTTGTTTTATTAGGAAATCACAGATACTGCGCTGCCTATAGTAGTACAGTCCACCAGTCCGCTGCCCGACTCTGGTGGCCTTAATATGTGTACTGTATTTACTGTACCTATAGGGCAGAGCATATATATAGTATCTACTAAATCCTAATTAAACAAGTAATTAGAATAATATAAGTCTACTGTTCATTCATTAGACACATAGGCTACATAGTGTATTCCAATATCTGTTTTAATGATATATTTGAAAGAATGCAGGTTATAGCTGTATAAAACAAATGTCTGTCCCATTGTACCAATCAATGGGATATATTGCATGTTGGCTATAATGATTTTATAAAAAAGAGAGAGATTAAATGCATGGCCATATAAGTATTTATACATTCATGTGACATCACAGCATATTATTTGTATAGCCCAGTGTTTCCTGAAAACAGATATGTACAGTGCTCAGGTTATACATCTATCATTACACAATTACAACCAAAAATGCCTTTATTCCGCAGTATGCGATGCAGTGTTGTGGTTTGTTCTGGAGATGGTGTATGAGTCCATGGCAGCCCGGTGATGTACCGTGAGCTTTATACAAAACTCTCTAAGATAAAGATAGCATCTTCTCACCTTGCATATTATATTAATTGGACCTAAAATATGTAGCCTATTATCATTATCATTGTTATCATTATTATTATCAGTCTTTGTTACCACCTTTCATGTGACAACTGGTCGCTAGACGGAGCAATATTCCTGTGTGTTGGAGCGGCAGGATAGTGTTATAGGGCCAGGGGCGGACTGGGACACAAATTCAGCCTGGGACATTCAGACGCACCAGCCCACGCACCGGCCCCGAAACTGGCCCACACAACGGCCGTTATGAAATACTCGTCCAGTATTAAACAACCCAAGGCTGTGGCTAAGGAGTCAACATCAAGGAGACCAAATCTACACCCCGCCCCTAGATGTGCACACACACACACACACACACACACACACACACACACACACACACACACACACACACACACACACACACACACTCACATACACATACACATACACATACACATACACATACACACACACACACACACACATACACACACACACACACACACACACACACACACACACACACACACACACACACACACACACACACACACACACACACACACACACTTACCAACATCTTAGTGCCTCATTAGCCTAGGGATTAAGGATACGTGAAGTATTAACTACACCATAATAATATTGAGGTTTTGATCCATAGAAATGTCTGTGCTACACAATTTCAGTTGTCTGTCTGTCTGTCTGTCTGTCTGCCTGTCTGCCTGTCTGTCTGTCTGTCTGTCTGTCTGTCTGTCTGTCTGTCTGTCTGTCTGTCTGTCTGTCTGTCTGTCTGTCTGTCTGTCTGTCTGTCTGTCTGTCTGTCTGTCTGTCTGTCTGTCTGTCTGTCTGTCTGTCTGTCTGTCTGTCTATCTGTCTGTCTGTCACTCTCTCTGTCTCTCCCCAATTAAACTGTCCTACTCTACATCACCAGCATGTTTAGCAGTAAGTCACTTGTTCCTTCCTCTACTAAACAGGTTTGTAATTTTCAAATATTGTTCTGAGTCTTTTACTAGCAATTTTTGTTTTTAAATTCTAGCTTTTTCAGCTCCACCATTTCCTTTTTTACAGGGGCCAATTTCGAATTGCATATCATTCTTGGTTGACACTGAAGTTAGTAAAATGCCATCCGAATTATGAAAAAGCTTTCTTGATGGAGAAACAGTGTATCAAAAATCTGAAAGAAGGAAAGATAGCCTACTGTTTGAAATTCTCCCAGTTGTTAGATTACTGCTTCCCTCTGCTGATCAGCTCTTCCACCTTAGAGCTATATATCCAGGCAGCCTCACGTTGTTCACTAAGCACAACATTTGACGACACAGAATCTTCATTCAAACAGCAATGGCAGGCAGCTCGCACAGTAGAAGCAATCGTCCGTGTTATCTGATTTGGAGAGTATTCCTTCATTAAAAGGACAACAAAAAACGTCTCTGAAGGCTTATATTGTCAGAGAATAGGCTACGGTGTCAGAGAATTAGGAGAATTAGGAGAATTAGGCTACGCGGTATGCTCCAAATGGCATTGAGTTTCTCTCGTTCGATGTCACGGATAGGCTAGGGGACACAAATTCAGCCTGAGACGTTCAGAGTCGCTCCGGCCCGCACGCACCCGCGCACACACACTATTGTCACCTATGCGTGTCATTGCGCTCTGGGTAGTGTATCTGTAGTAGAGCACTGTGTAGGCTACATCATCTGGACGGACAGTTTCTGTGCGAGCGAGCATGCGTACTAAGGAATTTAATCCTGCCGGCGCCACTGCCGGCCCACACACTGGCCCACACACCGGCCCACACACTGGCCCACACACCGGCCCACACACTGGCCCACACACCGGCCCACACACCGGCCCACACACCGGCCCACACACTGGCCCACACACCAGCCCACACACCAGCCCACACACCGGCCCACACACCGGCCCACACACTGGCCCACACACCAGCCAGCACTCTGGCCCACACACTGGCCCACACACTGGCCCACACACCAGCCAGCACTCTGGCCCACACACTGGCCCACACCAGCCCACACACCAGCCCACACTCTGGCCCACACACTGGCCCACACCGGCCCACACACTGGCCCACACACCAGCCCACACACCGGCCCACACACCGGCCCACACACTGGCCCACCCACCAGCCCAGACACCAGCCCACACACCGGCCCACACACCGGCCCACACACCAGCCCACACACCAGCCCACACACCGGCCCACAATCTGGCCCACACACTGGCCCACACCAGCCCACACACTGGCCCACACACCAGCCCACACACTGGCCCACACCAGCCCACACACCAGCCCACACACTGGCCCACACACCAGCCCACACACTGGCCCACACACCAGCCCACACACCAGCCCACACACCAGCCCACACACCAGCCCACACACCAGCCCACACACCGGCCCACACACCAGCCCACACACTGGCCCACACACCAGCCCACACACTGGCCCACACCAGCCCACACACCAGCCCACACACCAGCCCACACACCAGCCCACACACCAGCCCACACACCGGCCCACACACCAGCCCACACATCGACTCACACACCGGCCCACATACCGGCCCACACATCGACTCACACACCGGCCCACACACCGGCCCACACACCAGCCCACACACCAGCCCACACACCGGCCCACACTCTGGCCCACACACTGGCCCACACCAGCCCACACACTGGCACACACACCAGCCCACACACTGGCCCACACCAGCCCACACACCAGCCCACACACTGGCCCACACACCAGCCCACACACTGGCCCACACACCAGCCCACACACTGGCCCACACCAGCCCACACACCAGCCCACACACTGGCCCACACACCAGCCCACAGCAGCCCACACACTGGCCCACACACTGGCCCACACACCAGCCCACACACCAGCCCACACACTGGCCCACACCAGCCCACACACCAGCCCACACACCAGCCCACACACTGGCCCACACCAGCCCACACACCAGCCCACACACCAGCCCACACATCGGCCAACACACCAGCCCACACACCAGCCCACACACCGGCCCACATTAGTGGCCCACACACCAGCCCACACTCCAGCCCACACACCAGCCCACACACCAGCCCACACCAGCCCACACACCAGCCCACACACTGGCCCACACACCAGCCCACACCAGCCCACACACTGGCCCACACACTGGCCCACACACCAGCCCACACACCAGCCCACACACTGGCCCACACCAGCCCACACACCAGCCCACACACCAGCCCACACACTGGCCCACACCAGCCCACACACCAGCCCACACACCAGCCCACACATCGGCCCACACACCGGCCCACATTAGTGGCCCACACACCAGCCCACACTCCAGCCCACACACCAGCCCACACACCAGCCAACACACCAGCCAAACACACCGGCCCACACATCGACTCACACACCGGCCCACATACCGGCCCACACATCGACTCACACACTGGCCCACACACCGGCCCACACACCGGCCCACACTCTGGTCCACACATCGACTCACACACTGGCCCACACACCGGCCCACACACCGGCCCACACTCTGGTCCACACATCGACTCACACACTGGCCCACACACCGACCCACACACCGGCCCACATTAGTGGCCCACACAACGACTCACACACTGGCCCACACCGGCCCGCCGTACAGACCATGTAGCCTGGGAGATGACTGAAATCACTGCAAGAGCTGGTAGGCTATTTTTAAGCATCTTTTGTGGCAATTTTCATTTTTTATACATCTAACTTTTTCAGCCTTCCCTACCAAAATGGGCTGATCCGAGTGGACTAAATGGGCCAGTCGAACCCCCCCCCCACTTATGAAAATAGTTATGATATTACCTACAAGCTGACCACTACCGAATTAACCACATCATCACTTATGAAAATAGTTGTGGTTATGATATAAGCTACAAACTAACCACCACAGAATTAACCACATCATCACTTATGAAAATAGTTGTGGTTATGATATTACCTACAAGCTAACCACCACTACAGAATTAACCACATCATCACTTATGAAAATAGTTGTGGTTATGATATTAACTACAAGCTGACCACTACAGAATTAACCACATCATCACTTATGAAAATAGTTGTGGTTATGATATTACCTACAAGCTAACCACCACAGAATTACATTACAAAGCATCACACATCTGTGCTGCAATGCCAGGTAGTCCCATTCACACAGACGCTGGGGCAAACCAACCCTGGGAATTTCAATATACCTGCTGCCGGCATAATGCTGCATCAACGTTCACCCCCCATTCCCCAATACTCAATATTTCAGCTGATGCTGAAACCCTAATTCATGCTTTTGTCTCATCACGTCTAGACTACTGTAATGCACTTTTTTCAGGCCTACCTAATTCAAGCATAAAAATCTTCAACTCGTGCACAATTCGGCTGCACAGATACTAACTAAAACTAGAAAATGTTATCACATCATACCAGTTTTGTCCGCCCTACACTGGCTTCCTATTCAAGCCCGATCTGACTTTAAAGTGCTACTCCTCACCTACAACATTTTAAATGGGCTTGCACCGCTCTATCTATCCGATCTCATCTCTCGATACTCGCCCGCTCGTGCTCTGCGCTCACAAAATGCGGGGCGTCTATAGAAATCTACCGGCCACAGAGCCTTTGTCTACCGCGCGCTCCCTACCTGTGGAACAAATGACCTGCCGTCGTCAGGGGCGCCTGCTCTGTCGAAGCTTTTAAATCCCTGCTTTAACCCATCTTTTCTCTCTCTCCTTCAACCTACCCTGATCTCACCTGGTCGGGGACTGACCCTTAGATTAACCTTTTCCGCCTGTGCGGTCCGTCGGTGGACCGCAAAAAGGACACCTGGTCATAAATCAATATCTCCAGTTTGTTCTATAAAAGTAGCGATTTTATTTTCAAACTTATTCAAGTATAAACATCATAACCATGTCACAACAGCATGTATAATGTATATTATCATAAATATGTTAGTTTAGGAATAGGTTAAAGTGTTACTAGATAGATTTTCCTTTTCGAAATGTCTGTATATTTTGCGAGAGGCGACCATTTTGGAAAACCTTGAATCATGGGAATTGTAGTTTCTTTCAACTTTTAACGTAACTTTTAACGTAACTTTCAACTTTTAACGTAACTTTTAACGTAACTTTAAACGTAACTTTCAACTTTCAACTTTCAACTTTCAACTTTCAACTTTCAACTTTCAACTTTCAACTTTCAACTTTTAACTTTCAACTTTCAACTTTCAACGTAACTTTCAACTTTCAACGTAACTTTCAACTTTCAACGTAACTTTCAACTTTCAGCGTAACTTTCAACGTAACTTTCAACTTTCAACTTAACTTTCACCGTAACTTTTAACGTAACTTTCAACTTTTAACGTAACTTTCAACTTTCAACTTTCAACTTTCAACTTTCAACATTACTTTCAACGTAACTTTCAACTTTTAACGTTACTTTTAGCGTAACTTTCAACTTTTAACGTAACTTTTAACGTAACTTTCAACTTTGAACTTTGAACTTTGAACTTTGAACTTTCAACTTTCAACTTTCGACGTAACTTTCAACTTTCAACTTTCAATCAACTTTCAACTTTCAACGTAACTTTCAACTTTCAACTTTCAACTTTTAACTTTCAACTTTCAACTTTCAACGTAACTTTCAACTTTCAACTTTCAACTTTCAATCAACTTTCAACTTTCAACGTAACTTTCAACTTTCAACTTTCAATCAACTTTCAACTTTCAACTTTAAACTTTCAACTTCCAACTTTCAACGTAACTTTCAACTTTCAGCGTAACTTTCAACGTAACTTTCAACTTTCAACTTAACTTTCACCGTAACTTTTAACGTAACTTTCAACTTTTAACGTAACTTTCAACTTTCAACTTTCAACTTTCAACTTTCAACATTACTTTCAACGTAACTTTCAACTTTTAACGTTACTTTTAGCGTAACTTTCAACTTTTAACGTAACTTTTAACGTAACTTTCAACTTTGAACTTTGAACTTTGAACTTTGAACTTTCAACTTTCAACTTTCGACGTAACTTTCAACTTTCAACTTTCAATCAACTTTCAACTTTCAACGTAACTTTCAACTTTCAACTTTCAACTTTTAACTTTCAACTTTCAACTTTCAACGTAACTTTCAACTTTCAACTTTCAACTTTCAATCAACTTTCAACTTTCAACGTAACTTTCAACTTTCAACTTTCAATCAACTTTCAACTTTCAACTTTAAACTTTCAACTTCCAACTTTCAACGTAACTTTCAACGTAACTTTCAACGTAACTTTCAACTTTCAACGTAACTTTCAACTTTCAACGTAACTTTCAACTTTCAGCGTAACTTTCAACGTAACTTTCAACTTTCAACTTTCAACTTTTAACGTAACTTTTAACGTAACTTTTAACGTAACTTGTAACGTAACTTTCAACTTTTAACGTAACTTTTAACGTAACTTTCAACTTTCAACTTTCAACTTTCAACTTTCAACGTAACTTTCAACGTAACTTTCAACTTTTAACGTAACTTTCAACTTTCAACGTAACTTTCAACGTAACTTTCAACTTTCAACGTAACTTTCAACGTAACGTTCAACTTTCAACGTAACTTTCAACTTCGTAACTTTCAACTTTTAATGTAACTTTCAACTTTCAACTTTCAACTTTCAACGTAACTTTCAATGTAACGTTCAACTTTCAACGTAACTTTCAACTTTCAATGTGTTATGGTTTGACACCGACCCCAAACGCAACGACACAAGAGAGTTGGATTCAGAGTTGCCAAATACAAGGGCTTGTTTATTTGGTGACTAGAATAAGTGAAACAGGGAAAGCAGGTCAACAAGAACAGGTACAATGAACAAGGGGCAAAGTTCTGCTGCTCTGCAGCTTCTCCCGGAAGGGTAGTCTTGGGAAGCAGGAGCAGACCTCTGTACCGCTCTGCAGAACTCTCACGGCGGACCTCTCAGATGTTGTGCAAGACCGAGAGAGGGAGAGAGGGAACGGGTCAGTGACAGAGCAGACTTGAAACGAGCTGGAGGACAGGGTGTTATATTCTTCGTGTTAAACAACACAGTGATGTGCAATAATCCAAAAACAGCCCAAGTGAAATATCTTCATGTAATCACACAGTGAGCAAAATCCAAACACCGTCAAAATGTGAAATACAATCTTCGTGTAAACACACAGTGAGCAAAATCCAAACACAGTCCAAATGTGAAACAATATCTTCGTGTAAATACACAGTGAGCAAAAATCCAAACACAGTCCAAATGTGAAATAATATCTTCGTGTAAATACACAGTGGGAGGTGGAAGATCCCAAAATATTATTCCATAAAGGAAAGGGCAAAAACGATAATGGCTGGGTGAGTGACTGTCTGACAAAAAGGTGGTAGACTTCAGTGTAAAGGTTACACACGAAAAATCGGAAATAGGTCAAGACAGTCAATCTAGAAAAACTCACCCAGACGAGCTGCGTAAAGGAACAGGAACAAACAGTGGAGGCGAGCGCGCGCCACGGAGCAGGTATCCAAGCGAAGGCTTCTAGGAATTTCCTGGAGATTAGCACAGTGAAACAGAAGCAACGGGGAAAAACATCCAGCGACAAATCAAGACGAACCAACAACTTAGGGTGGGGAAAACGGGGTATAAATAATGAGGGATCGATTGATTGAAAGGCAGTGACAGCTGGGGAATGTGATTGAAAAGCGTGGGGAAGTGAGGGAACCAATCAGCGACGTCTCAGATGACGTCAGCGGGGAGAAACGTGTGAACGAGGGAATTGAAATACTTGACAGAAAAATGAATGAAAACAAAGCGAGGGTGGTTAAAGGAACAGAACGAGTGAGAAGGCAAGGACAGAAACCTCACAGTACCCCCCCCTCAACGGGAGCCGCCCGGCGACCAGGCCGACCCGGCTCGTCAGGATGGGCCCGATGGAAGTCGGTGATCAAGCCGGGATCCACGATGAGCTGCCGGGAGACCCAGCTACGCTCCTCAGGGCCGTAACCCTCCCAGTCCACCAGGTATTGGAATCCCCGGCCCCGCCGACGAACGCCCATCAACCGGCGGACCTGCCACTGGGGGTGACCATCCACTAGCACAGGAGGCGGTGGATCAGGAGCCGGAGGCATAAGGGGACTGAGGGAGACGGGCTTAACCCGGGAGACATGGAACACGGGGTGGATGTGCATGGATGCAGGAAGCTTCAGGCACAGGGCCGCCGGACTGAGTACCTTCAGGACCTCGAAAGGACCGACGAAGCGAGGGTTGAGCTTCTTGGCCGAGGACCGTAACGGGAGGTCCTTCGCGGAGAGCCACACCCTCTGCCCAGGGCGGTAAGTCGGCGCGGGAACCCGGCGCCGGTCGGCACCACGACAGGCGCGCTCAGATGTCCGGAGCAGCGCGGTCCTGGTGATCTCCCAAACGCGACGGCAGCGGTCGAGGTGGACCTGCACGGAGGGAACTGCCACTTCCGTCTCCAGTGCGGGAAAAAGAGGGGGCTGGTAGCCTAGGGAGGCCTCAAAGGGGGAGAGGCCGGTGGCGGAACTGACCATTGAGTTGATCGAGTATTCAACCCAGGGAAGGAAACGACTCCAGGATGCCGGCCTCTCGGCTGCCACACACCGAAGAGCAGACTCCACGCTCTGGTTCATCCTCTCCGTCTGCCCGTTTGTCTGGGGATGGTAGCCGGAGGAGAGACTGACCGTTGCCCCCAATCCCTTGCAGAAAGCCCGCCAAACCTGGGAGGTGAACTGGGGCCCCCGGTCAGAGACGATGTCCTGGGGGAAACCGTGAAGGCGGAACACGTGGTGCGTCAGGAGGTCCGCCGTCTCGGCTGCTGAGGGAAGCTTGGAGAGGGCCACGAGGTGGACCCCCTTGCTGAATCGATCCACCACGGTCAGAAGGCAGGTGTTCCCCTGGGAGGAGGGTAGTCCAGTGACGAAGTCGAGCGCCACATGTGACCACGGACGGCTTGGAACGGGAAGTGGCTGCAAGAGCCCGGAGGGTGCCTGGTGAGAGGCCTTGCTGCGGGCACAGACCGCGCAGGCCAATACGAACTCCTTGACGTCGTTTCGCATGGTGGGCCACCAGAAACGACGAGCCAGGAAGGAGAACGTGCGATGGACGCCTGGGTGGCAGGCGAACCGGCTGGTATGGCCCCACAGCAGTACCTGGGACCGGACAGAGTCAGGGACGAAGAGACGGCTCCTAGGGACGTTGCTTGGAGCACGTTGGAAGCGTAGGGCACGCCTCACCACACCCTCGATGCCCAAGGTGATGGCTCCAACCACTCGGGCCTCCGGGATGATGGGAGATGGGTCCTCAGAGGGTGGAGCCCCCTTGGAGTGCATCCGGGACAGGGAGTCGGCCTTCGTGTTGCGGGAACCGGGGCGGAAGGTCAGCGAGAAGTCGAACCGACTGAGGAAACTGGCCCATCTCGCCTGCCGACCGTTGAGGCGCCTGGAAGCGCGGATGAACGTTAGGTTCTTGTGGTCCGTCCAGATGGTAAAAGGCTCCTCGGCACCCTCTAGCCAATGACGCCACTCCTCCAGAGCCGCCACGACCGCCAGTAGCTCCCGATTGCCGGTGTCGTAGTTCCTCTCGGCGGGGAGGAAGCGACGCGAGTAGAAGGCGCAAGGATGTACCTTCTGGTCGGAAGGAGAACGCTGGGATAGGACAGCGCCCAGGCCAGAATCCGAGGCGTCCACCTCCACGATGAACTGTCTCTTGGGGTCAGGGTGGAGCAGGATAGGAGCGGAAGTGAACCTTCTCTTGAGGGAGCGGAACGCAGCGCATGCCGCTGGGGACCAGTCGAACGGCAGAGCGGGGGAGGTCAGCTTGGTAAGAGGCTCCGCCACTTGGCTGTAGTTCCGGATGAACCTTCGGTAGAAGTTTGCGAACCCGAGGAAACTCTGTAGCTCCTTCCGAGTGGTGGGTTCCGGCCAATCCTCCACAGCCTGGATCTTGCGAGGATCCGCTCGGGTCAAGCCCTTCTCCACGATGAAGCCCAGGTAGTCGACGGAGTTGGAGTGGAAACGGCACTTCTCCGCCTTGACGAAGAGCCGATTGTGGA
Organism: Notolepis coatsorum; assembly: GCF_963971535.1. NCBI lineage: Eukaryota > Metazoa > Chordata > Actinopteri > Aulopiformes > Paralepididae > Notolepis > Notolepis coatsorum. The sequence continues at coordinate 1,155,378 of NW_028174865.1, forward strand.
GGAGGCGCTCCAGCACCCGGCGGACATGCAGGATGTGTTCCTCGAGGGTCCTGGAAAAGATAAGAATGTCGTCCAGGTACACCACCACGAACACCTCCAGCATGTCACGGAGGACATCGTTCATGAGTGCCTGGAATACCGCCGGGGCGTTGGTGAGACCGAACGGCATCACAAGGTACTCATAGTGGCCCCTGGGGGTCTTGAAGGCGGTCTTCCATTCATCGCCCTCACGGATACGGACAAGATGATAGGCACTTCGGAGATCCAGCTTGGTGAAGAACGAGGCCTGGGTCAGTGGCTCGAAGGTGGAGCTCATGAGAGGTAGGGGGTATTTGTTCTTGATGGTGATCTCGTTGAGCTGACGATAGTCGATGCAGGGTCGCAGGTCCCCATCCTTCTTTCCAACAAAGAAGAACCCGGCCGCCACCGGGGAGGAGGAAGGCCGAATGAGTCCTGCTTCCAATGACTCAGAGATGTAGAGATCCATCGCCTTCTTCTCCGGGGCAGTCAGACTGTAGAGGCGGCTGCCGGGAAGGGGAGCCCCTTGGCGGAGGTTGATGGCGCAGTCATAGGGGCGGTGAGGTGGAAGGGACTGAGCCCTGGTCTTACTGAATACCTCCATGAGGTCGTGGTACTCGGGAGGAACGGACGAGGGATCCGGGGGCAACTCGCCAGCCGGTCTCCGGGGCGGGGGACAAGACGCCGCCTGTAGACAGCGGGCGTGACAGGAGGAGCTCCAGCCCCTGATGGTACCGGAGGCCCAGGCGATGTGGGGCTCGTGCAGCGCGAGCCAGGGCCTACCCAGGACCACCGGGACAAGGGGGGATTGGGTAATGAGGAACTGGATCCTCTCTACGTGGTTCCCAGCAATGGTCAGCAAGACTGGGCCGGTCCGTTGAGAGATGTCGGCCAGGCGGTGTTGGTCCAACGAAAAGATCTCCAGGGGCCTCACAAGGGCCTCAAGAGGTATGTTGGCTTGGGTGGCAAACTCGAAGTCGAGGAAGTTCTCGTCTGCCCCAGAGTCGATGAGGGCCTCCACCGTGGCACGTTGGTCCCCCCAGGCCAGGGTGACGCTCAACAGATGGTCAGGTGGTGCGCGGCGCTGGGAATGGGAAAAACGGCTCACCAGGATCTCCCGGGGTCTTGGTGAGCCCGATCTTTTGGCCGGGTAGGGCAGTCGGCGATACGGTGTCCCGCACCTCCGCAGTAGAGGCAGAGACCGGACCTGAGCCTTGCCTGACGCTCCGCCTGGCTCAGATGAGAGCGTCCCAGCTGCATGGGTTCCTCCTCGCGCACCGGACGGGGAAGCCTGTTACCCACAGTAGTGTTGGGGGCGGGGCGTCCAGGAGTCCGGGGTGCTTCAGGAGGTGACAGTCGGGCCCTCTCGCGCCTTCTCTCCAGGAGGCGTCCGTCAATACGGATGACAAGGCTAAACAGCTCCTCGAGGGAGTCGGGCACCTCCCTGGTAGCGAGCTGGTCCCGGACTGCGTCACTGAGCCCCCTTATGAAGGTTAGGCGAAGAGCAGGTTCGTTCCATCCGCTCTCCACCGCCGCCAGTCGAAACTCCATGACATAGTCCGTCACCCTGCTGCTCCCTTGCTGGAAGGTCCCCAACCGGGCTCCAGGGTCCAGACCTCGGGCTGGATGGTGGAACACTCTGCGGAGCTCCGCCACGAAGTCTGGGTAGGAGAACAAAAAATCTGCTTCCATTGCCCAGGAGGATGTGACCCACTGGGCAGCATGGCCTGAAAGTAGGTTGGTTATATAAGCCACTCGGGACCCATGAGCTGAAAAACGGCTTGGCTGATGACGGAAAACCAACTCACATTGCATGATGAATGTGGCACACTCCTCGGGATTACCGTCAAACAGCCGTGGGACGGAGAGAAGGGGTTCCCGAGGTGCGAGATCTGCTGGGGCTGCGGGGAATGTTCCTGGAGGGTGTGAGAGATGAAAAGTATTAACGGCGTCGCCCAGCGAGTTAAGCTGGGCGAGAATCTCGGACTGTTGTCCCGCCATAGCGGCCATTGAACCCTGCATAGGCAGGACCTGGTCCCTGAGGTTCTGCACCGCAGCCGCAGCCCGCTCTAGTTGGAGACCGTGATCCCTGGTCAACTCGACTTGAAATGCAAGTGCGGTTCTGACCCCCTCTGTGTCGGCTGGGGTCGTCATGGTTGGTTCGTAATGTTATGGTTTGACACCGACCCCAAACGCAACGACACAAGAGAGTTGGATTCAGAGTTGCCAAATACAAGGGCTTGTTTATTTGGTGACTAGAATAAGTGAAACAGGGAAAGCAGGTCAACAAGAACAGGTACAATGAACAAGGGGCAAAGTTCTGCTGCTCTGCAGCTTCTCCCGGAAGGGTAGTCTTGGGAAGCAGGAGCAGACCTCTGTACCGCTCTGCAGAACTCTCACGGCGGACCTCTCAGATGTTGTGCAAGACCGAGAGAGGGAGAGAGGGAACGGGTCAGTGACAGAGCAGACTTGAAACGAGCTGGAGGACAGGGTGTTATATTCTTCGTGTTAAACAACACAGTGATGTGCAATAATCCAAAAACAGCCCAAGTGAAATATCTTCATGTAATCACACAGTGAGCAAAATCCAAACACCGTCAAAATGTGAAATACAATCTTCGTGTAAACACACAGTGAGCAAAATCCAAACACAGTCCAAATGTGAAACAATATCTTCGTGTAAATACACAGTGAGCAAAAATCCAAACACAGTCCAAATGTGAAATAATATCTTCGTGTAAATACACAGTGGGAGGTGGAAGATCCCAAAATATTATTCCATAAAGGAAAGGGCAAAAACGATAATGGCTGGGTGAGTGACTGTCTGACAAAAAGGTGGTAGACTTCAGTGTAAAGGTTACACACGAAAAATCGGAAATAGGTCAAGACAGTCAATCTAGAAAAACTCACCCAGACGAGCTGCGTAAAGGAACAGGAACAAACAGTGGAGGCGAGCGCGCGCCACGGAGCAGGTATCCAAGCGAAGGCTTCTAGGAATTTCCTGGAGATTAGCACAGTGAAACAGAAGCAACGGGGAAAAACATCCAGCGACAAATCAAGACGAACCAACAACTTAGGGTGGGGAAAACGGGGTATAAATAATGAGGGATCGATTGATTGAAAGGCAGTGACAGCTGGGGAATGTGATTGAAAAGCGTGGGGAAGTGAGGGAACCAATCAGCGGTATGTCTGGGAGTGTTGCATTTATTTAAATTTTTTGGACTTTATGGTGTTCTTGTTCTTGACCTATTGTGATGTTTCTTCTTGAATTGTTTAAAGAAGATGTGTCCGGCCCATGGGGACATTAACGTGTGTTGTCGGGCCTTACAAATACATTTGATTTTATTTGATTTTATTTATTAAATCAGCTTGATTGCGACATACTGTTTTTATTTAAAAACATGAAATAATGTTTTGAATATAGTCAGTAAATAAATAAATAAATGAAAATACTATATTTAAACCAGTTATATCATTATTAAAAGTGTAAATCCTAATTAAACCAATGAGTAATTCATAATGTTTTCCATACCTGAGCAGGTGAGGCCAACAGTCCTGCTAGGTGAGCTGGTGTTTCTATCTGAGTCTGAGGTGACACAGTCCAGGAGATGGTATTCGTTGCCTTTACACTGGAGTTCTTTGGTCCCGATTGGAGCCTCTCCCTCTCCATAGAGCGCCCCCTGGAGGGCTGAAGGAGCCCCACAGCCAAGCTGCCTACAGACCACCTCTGCATCCTGCTTGTCAAAGTCAGCTTCACATAGTGACCTCCACGCCTGATCAGACTTCATCTCCACTCTGCCTGAACACAGACCAGATCCATTCACAAGCCTCACAGACTCTGTACACACACACACACACACACACACACACACACACACACACACACACACACACACACACACACACACACACACACACACACACACACACACACACACACACACACACACACACACACACAGTCAGAGAGAAAAGAAAGAGTCAGAAACAGAGAGTGAGAGCAGAGCATGTCTGCAGAGTGTAGTACCAAATGGATACATTGAGGAATTAAAAACAGACTAGACACAGCGGATCAATTTAGCTGCTTTACATATTGAGCGTCATTATGTCAAATGTCCTATGTCACTGGTAATACCGGTGTTGTCATGAGTTTATTAGCTATGGGAAATTTCACATCACCGTGGCAACCTTAGTATGGTCTCATTATTCTGACAAATACACACGCAGGCTGATGCATTGTCAGCAATTCACATCAGCCATCTGGTGTCATACAGCTGTCTTAACGGATTTATTGATTTTAAATGCTCAAGAATGTTTTCTAATTACTCTGTTGCACTTGACTAAGTCTATGTTAATTGATTTATGTCAAAACTACCTGTAGGACTGACATCAAAACTACCTGTAGGACTGCTGTTCATAAGTTTCGTTAAAAATAAATATATATATAGAGAGAGCACACGTACAGATGACAAGTATAGTATGAGAAGGTAGACATGTATATTCATAGTCCATTATGTGCCAATATTAAATCGATTTGCTTTGAAGGCACAACAATTGCATTTCCAAATAATATTAGGTTAGAAAAAACCTTTGCTGGATTGAATGTTACTTCCTTTAACGTAAGGTTATGTCTATAACCATAGTTATATGAGTATGGCGGACGCTCTGCGTCCTACTGGAATACAACCCTGTATCAGTACTAGCACTGAATACATTTCCACATGCACCTTTACACCTATCCGCCTGGCCACACCCCCATCCGCTCCTATATAAGCAGGGGTGTGGTCATACTACCAGCTCCTTCCCCAGACTTTCACCACAAGGCGAAAACCACAGGGTCCTCAGTGCGTCCGACGCAGAGCATCCGCCATACTCATATAACTATGGTTATAGACATAACCGTACGTTATATATCGTATGGCTACCGCTCTGCGTCCTACTGGACTACAGGAGCTGAGCAGAGCGGAAGCTCGACAAATACACCCGCTGAGGCCCCCCACAACCATCAGAACCGGGGAGGACCTGAGCCCCCCGGACCCCCCTAATGGAGGACGGGAGGGAATTGGATCCGACTGTGCGAAGAGGGGTCTAGCAACTCAAACGCACAGGGTGAGCAGACCGTGGGACTTACCTCCACAGAAGAACCCACAACTACACAAACGCGCAACCCACACGCCACTAGGGAACGAACGGGAATAAAAAAAAATAAAAAATTCACAACCCCCAACATCACAGGGTCAAGGGCAAACCCAACCCCGTGGCAAGGCCGTAGCAGCGGAGCGCGAAGGTGGACCCAGCCCCAGGAAGGGACTGGACCCCCCGGAAAAAGGGGGGCCTGATGAGGCACCCCACCAGGCGGTCACTAGTGACACCACCCCCCACAACGCCAGCGTATTCGGACAGGGCCCATCCAAGAGCAGGCCCTTCCCCCCAACAGCACGCCGCTCCGAAGCACTCAAAAGGCTACACCAAGGCTATGCCCTAAACACGCCGCCATCCCCAGTCCCAGGAGGGGGGCAGGTACGCGTGTTGATCCAAAACATCATAGAGGGCGCCACCCAGACGGTCGGAACACAAGCACCGCGCCCGGTGGCCCACCCCAAGGCGTGAGACCCCCCTAGCAATGCTTGGATCTATTCCGTTAACACTCCCCAGAGACGAACGAGAATACGTCGAGACAAGCCTAGTAAACTGGCGCTTGGAAGACACAACTCCATCCCAGTTCCCCCATAAAATGCTGTTTAATGATGAGCAACCAAGGCATGCAAGCCTTGTGGTTCCTATCAGAAGCACCCAGGGCCAGCACTACATACACGTCGAGACCCAAAACATATCAATGGTAATTCAAACAAGAACCCAGATACCGTTCCTCCAAGCCGCCTGGGAGAACGACAAGAAGCCGCCTTTTTACAGACAAAAAACACAGACATGGGTCCCATATGACGCGGCTGAGGGAAAAAACAACACGCTGTCAACCTGCTCCATAATAGAGGGGACGGGGCACCCCCAGAGAGACTTCCCACGTGAGCAATAAATCGAAAGTTTTACGTGATATTGAGCCATGTGATAAAAGGCTCAAGACACACATACACAGGGCGCAGCAGAACTCTTGAGTTCCCATGCACCATAACACCAACTTGACAACAACAGTGGTCCATATATGGAGCATGTAAGAACTCACGGAAGTCGGCAACCAATAAAAACGCACCCAGTGAGGTACCCTATAGCGGGGGAATCCCATGACTTAACAGACCATTACAGGCGAGGAGTCATGGAACTCCCTATCCCCCCCCCCTCTCCCTGCCCCGTGCCGCGCCGACCAATCAGTGTGGCAGGGCTGAATGACGGAGGGCCCAACCCCCTGACCAATCAGAAAAGAGGGGTTTATCAGGACACCCCCTCACGATCCCACACCCCGAATACGAAGGTAAACAAGCCAAGGCAGCTGAAACCTATGTAGCCAGCATGCTAACGGAGAAGCATATACCCTCAGGATAAGCTAACCCAACGCACGCTAGTCACAGACGACAACCCGTCTGCGAATAGGGTTTATAAACAAGGCCGAAGGTTTACGTGTGAACACAACACCCCCGTTTCATGTTTTAAGAAGAAAACACAGAAGATTGAGAGAGAGCCAAAAAACCCTGGGTACAAGCTAACATATGAGCACTTCCGTAGGCTAACACTCCAAGCTGTAGACTCAATGCCATTGTTTACCAATGTAACAGATTGCACACAACCCCTCAGACAACGGTAAACCTTACCATCATAAGAAGAAACAAATTTCTTCAGGATGAGGAAAGAAAAAACGTTCGACCGAGTGCTAGCCACAGGCCTTGCTAAGCACAACATATGTAGCGACCAGGCTAAATTACTAAAAGTCCTGCTCTCCTACCAATCCCAAACAAGCGAAGGTTCACACATCGTATCCCCAACATATATAGTGAATAAACACACAGTTTGTAACAAAAAATAGTCCCTCACCAGGAGGGACCCTTTATTTAATTCGAACAAAATTATATGATTGGGACGGGGAAGGGAACAGGGGTAAACAAGGGGAAAAACTAGCGGCGCCTGCCGCGAGCAGCGCAGTGTTTGTCCCCACGCGGAGTGGGCCCGGAGGGAGGGTGTTGGAGTGCCTGGACACGACAATCCCTACCGTCACCTCCGGGCGTGGGTCGGCTGGCTGCGGCGGATGAGGCACCCTCTTCGCCCCGGGCCTTCTTGGCCGAGGGCCCAGCAGCGGTGGCGGTGGTGGCGGTGGCGACGGTCGCGGATCCCCGACGGCGTAGCCTCCGTCGAACAGCACCGGCAGTGTCGGGTGGGGGAAAATGGGGCTGGAGCACAGCGCGCTCCTCCTCGATGTCCCTGCATGCAGCGGTCATCTGCTGCATGGCTGACCCGAACAGCCCAGCATCGGAGAGGGGGGCTGTGAGCAAGGGAATGCGTTTCCGCTCCGGCACCCGCGCCTGCTCCAGCCAAAGGTGGCACTGGGATAGGGTGGCCAGGGCGCGTACCTTCCCGGCGGCGATTCCCTGCAGCTGTAACAGGTGCAGGATGGCTCCAGCCGCCTGGGCGTGAAGGACGTGATGATGCTCGTCCAACGCTGACCCGCCCGTCATCATCCCCGACATGAAGCGCGCCAGCTGCACGATGTTAGACGTCGCAGCCAGGCTCTCCATCGCGGCGATGAATGACTGGTCACCCCAGTTGGCCAACTGCCTAGCCGATTTCCCTTGGGGAACCGGCTTCCGCAACGGCTCCCACACCACCTCGGGACAAAGGATAGATGCCATAGGGCTATCAAGCCGAGGCACCCCCTCCTTCAATCCATGGACCAAACCCGCCACCCGCGTGACTGGCACGTAGGCAGGGGTAAGGCCGGTAATGCGGGAGATTACCTGTCCCTGACGAACATAGGCCTCTATTGAGGGGAAGAATGGACAGACAACGTCCGTCTCCCTCACAGGACGACGTTGCCAGAGATGACCTATCAAGTCATCAGGGACAGGTGCAGTCAGTGGCTGCGGCAACGCCACGCCATTAGCGGCTGTGGCGGCCGTCATGAGCTCCGGGAACAAGGCACGTAATTCGCCATGCGTACCTCCCTCCTTGCAGCCTGCGTCCCTCCCGTACGGGAGGCGGCCACTCAGTGTGGCGCCACCATCCGACGGGGTTGATAGCAGGGCATCCCGTCCCCGAGTCGGAGGTTCTAACCCAACACCGAACGACGAGGGACCCCAAGGAGACATATCACACTCTACCACACCCTGAGGGGGAGAGTGATATGTCTCCACCGGGTCGTCAAACAAGAGCGCTCCCGCTCCCTCCATAAAATCCTCTGTTTCCATCGGACAAGGAGACCGAGCAGAAGCACCCTCGTCTGGCTCCAGCAGATCCCCAAAGCCAGGCCGTTCGCCCCTGCAGCTCACCATCTTACGACGGGAGCGAGCAGAGGCAAAGAGCTTGCGTCTCAGATCCTCCGCAACCAGAGGAGCCGTCGACCCATCGGCCGACGGCCCACCGACGGAGGAACCAGAGCTGGACCTAGGCCATCTCACAGGGGACGGCCTTGGTGCAACAGCTCCTCGGAGAGGCAAACTCTCCACCGGACGCCGCCCGGGTGCGTCTGACTGCCACGACCGTGGAGTCAGCACAGCCCCACGACGCACGGCAGAGGCGGCAACGGAGAACCGCTGGTGAAGGGTGACGTTGCGAGCGCTTGAACCCTCCGAAGAAAACATTATAACTTAGCCTTTTCTCAAAATTTGTGAGAGAGAGAAAAATAAAGAAATAATGTTTAAACAGCTCCTCTTCAAAATTTCAGTAACTCAAAGTGGTGTATACAGACACTCGCCGTGGTGAAAACAAGGAAGGAGCTGTTAGTATGACCACACCCCTGCTTATATAGGAGCGGATGGGGGTGTGGCCAGGTGGATAGGTGTAAAGGTGCATGTGGAAATGTATTCAGTGCTAGTACTGATACAGGGTTGTATTCCAGTAGGACGCAGAGCGGTAGCCATACGATATATAACCCTCTAATGCCTACATAGACAAAGGTTCATCTGGAAATAGTGTTACATTTTATGAGCTTATTCTTTGAGTGGGTATCAAGTTGTATACCTTTGATCATTCAGGGGAACCTACCTTTTATTTCTGGTACAGTGTAAAGTATCATACATTACCGTTGTCTCTGACAAGAACAATTTTCAGGTTGAAAAAACCCTCAGCTCGGAACTAGGCAGAATCTGCACCTGGCTCGCTGATAACAAACTATCATTACACCTGGGTAAAACAGAGTCCATTCTCTTCGGTTCAAATAACAAACTCAGCAAGACCGACGGCTTCTCAGTTACAGTGGGTGACAATATTGTCACAAGGAAAGATGAAATTACATACCTAGGTTCCATCCTAGAGGCTAATCTTTCCTGTGACAAAATGGCATCCAATGTAATAAAAAAAGTCAACCAACGAACAAAGATTCCTGTACCGGATCTCCTCTCTGGTAAACAAGAATACCCTGAAGACTCTGGCAGGAGCACTCATTCAAGGGTACTACGACTATGCTTGCACCTCATGGTACCAAAGCACCTCAAAGGTGCTAAAAACTAAATTACAAACATCACAAAACAAACTGGTCAGACTACTACTTGACCTTACTCCTAGAACCCACCTCACCCCACTTTGACAACCTAGGATGGCTTAGAGTAGATGACAGAGTACAGCAACTTGCAATGGGCCTGGTCTACAAGATACACTACACGACTAAGGTAGAATAGAATAGATCTTTATTGTCATTGTTACAGTTGTCACAACGAGATTTAACATACAGCTCATTATAGTAATATTCCACAATTATTACATTGATAGTAATAATGGCACACAGTCATAAATTCACCAACATGCGCATTTGTTATACATGCAGGACTCTTTGAGACAGACGTATGCGTATTTCCGCTCCGCTGCCATATTTGGCGCGGAGCCTGGTGACGGGAGGGGGGGGCGGGATGAAGGGAGGGGGGGGGGCGTGGGAGACTGGGGGACAGGAATTTGGTAGTGAAGCAGCCTAAGGGCCCCCACCAACGCGCATCAGAGGCAGGCCGTCATAGGCGCCCGTTACTCACGAAGACAGGGGTGGATAGAGAAGGGGGGGTGGAGGGAGGGGGGAGGGGGGCCTCATCAATCTTATCGCTTCCAGACAGTACAGCTCGTCTCCTTCTTTCCCAGAATCACCTCACCGGAGTCGCTCCCCCGCGTTGACCCTGGCCTTGGTCTGGTTCCACAGCAGAAAGGGATAAGGGGGGGGGGGGGGGTGATACATGCAGCTCGAGGCAGATTGCCGCATATGGTCAGTTTTGGTCAATTTAGTTTAATCATCGTCACCATCATCGTACCCCCTATTAGCACGGTACGGTGGCATCTTAATTTTCACGTCCCTAATTTCCGACGTGATGTCCAGAATGGCCTGAGACCGCGACAGTTCCTCTGCATGGTTAGAAGCAAGTCTCTCAAGAATTGTCTTCAAGCATGATTGTTCGTCTACATGGTAGAATTCGCCCTGTTCCAACATGGTCTTGGAGCTCAGTTGTTCATCACCGCGCAGGGTACTGAGGTCAGCGATCTTTTTAAACAGTTCCATTTGGTTGTCCTTGATCCCGGCCATATCCCTGGCCAGGGGAATCAACTTCTTCCGAATTAGATTCAGACAGTACCAGATCCAACAGCTGACAGAGCCCAAGCCGAGCAGCATGACAATTAGAAGATATACGTCCTCAACGTCGTTTATCTCCAGCGGGAAAAAGCATATCGCGAGCCAGGTCCCGTATGAATTTATGGTGTATCCCGCCTGATAGCTCCCAAGAGGGCATAATGGGTCATCCGCATTCTGCCTCCTTGTCGAGAATATGCGATCAATCGCTGTAAAAGCCCAGCTTATTAGATCCATATTACGGTCAAAAGTCGAGTCGAGTTGAGGATTCTGTTGTAAAAAGAAAAAGAAGAAAAAGTTCAAAAACGTCCGAGCGTCTCTAGCAAGGGCAGATCCAGGCTCTGGGTAAAGGAGCTGTAAGGGCTGGTACGGACGTCTCCAAGCGGATAAGAGAGAGGCCTTGAGGTGTTCTCTGGGGGTGGGAGAGGAGATAAAAATGCGACTGCTTCTGGGAGAGAGGAATAGAGAGCCACCCATGTACCCATGTACATGTCAAAATACTTCCCAAAGGTCACTGAATACCACAACCACAACACCAGAGGGAGTTCCACAAACCATGTTCAACCCAGATTCGGCACAAACAAGGGACTAAACACGTTTCGCAATTATGCCACATCAATGTGGAACGCCCTACCCACAGCTGTAAAGGAATGTGAATCACTACCCACTTCCAAAACCACTCTCAAAGAACACCTACGGGAGACTGCAATTCGAAACTGGCCCCTGTAAATGTCCTAACCCAACCTCCTCCAATGTACAGTTTCTTCCCCCTCAAATGTATATACTCTCTTTTCAGACTCCTTTTGTACACAAACAGTACTGTATATTTGTAGATCTGGTATGTCATAAATGTCTAGATACAACAGTACTGTCTACCTGTATGTCATGTATGTCATATATGTTATGATGAAAATGGGGGACCCTGATGTAAACAAGACAAAAGTCTTTCTCTGGTCTGCATCCCCTTAACAATTGTGTGTATTTGAGCTGTACTATATTGTACCCATTCTGCAATCTGTTAATACAATTTTCAATCAATCAATCAATCAATCAAGCATACATAAAATAGATTTTTCTTTATCATAGTTACACAACTGAATCATCAACAGGTGATTTTCATTCAAGTTGCACAATAAACAATATAGTTGTCAGAACACTTCAAACCATAGCTTCAAACGCATCAAATACTTCACTATGATTGTCATCATCACTGTCAATGCTGAGAAACATTAAATATCTTTTATATATGTTTGTGTTAAATTGTATCTGAATCGGGAGATTCTCTTCTCTCTGTAAAAATGTAATGTGTATCTCTCCATCGCATACAGGCTGGCTGGCAGTGTGCGGAAGTATGAATATATATAGAATATTTAAATTAGTTTTCTCTAAGAAATGCATATCTGTGTCCAATGCAAGATGCTGCGGTCTCGACTCCCGGAGTCAGCATTGCTTGAGGCTTGGGCTGATCGTCATACTAACTCGTTTGGCTGGGTTAGGGGGAGTGCAAGCCGTGGGTGGTAATCTGGCGTTGTGGACAGCATCGCCTACAGGTCAGGTCTGGGCGCTTGCTCAGCGGAGGCAGGACTTGATGAAGGCAGCGTGACCTCCCACGCGTTACGCTTCACCAATGAGAGTCCTCGCTGCCAGGTGAAAAGAGAGCCGCTGGCTGTCTCTGCATGTGTCGGAGGAACATGCGCGACCAGTAGGAGGAACATGCGCACAACAACCAGGTAGGGGAGGGGGGGAATTGGCATAACGACTAAATTGGGATGGGGAGAAAAATAGAAAATCGGGCAAAAGAAATTATTAAAAAAAATAAAATGCATATCTGTTATATATATTGAACTATTTCTATATTTCCTATCGTTTCTCTATCTACTCTAGTGCGCTGCCCAGATTGGGCCATCAGACAGACAACGCATAACGGAGGATAGAGAGAGGCGCTTGTGGAGAGATCTATATGATGGAGGGGCCTTTTGTGTTTGAGTGTTTGTGTGTGTGGGAAGGGGGGGGGGGGTAAATTGGAGATATTGGTCCAAATATGAAGGCAACACCAACATGCATTCATTCTCTCTCCCCCTCTCCCTCTGTGTGTGTGAGGGTGTGTGAGGGTGTGTGTGTGTGTGTGAGATTTTGAACTGTAAGTTCAGTAAGTTCAGTCTAGTGTTTTTGATTGAACTTTCCGCTGTGATCACCTTTTCCTCTAACAGAATAATCAGCTATTTTGTCATTGTCAGCTCTGTTGTATGTTTTTACAGTGTGAATTAAATACATTTCTGTGATAAAAAAGCCTCTGTTCCTCTCCTTCCTTTAATGGAAAACCTGTGTGGGGATTTAACTCAAAGTTAAACTGAAAGATTTGCTTCTGAAATAAGAGAGAATGCTTTGTGAAACATTTTGTGTTGTGTGGATGACTTCTTTTTTTTTTTGTATTTTTTTTTTTAATTATTTTTTAAACAAACACATAAACAAACATGACAACACACAATAGGATATACAAATACACATATGCTCCAGCTCGTACCCCCCTCTCCCGGACCCCCCATTGGATAATCCAACCATTATAATTTGTTCCTAACCAGACACTACCATTATATGCTGGCTTTTATTCTCTCCACCACTTCTAACCACATTGCCATTTTGGATTCATTGAGACCCAAAATTCTAGCTGTTGATATTTCTTGATAAATCACATCGAGATATGTAAGAATCCAGACCTTACGGCACATTTTTTCCGGTTGAAACCATCGTGATGCTATCAGCTTTTTAGCCACTGTGATACCGGATAAAACCAATCTCTTTAGCTGTGGAGGTACTGCATGCTCAAAGACATCATTCAGCAGTAATACAGAGGGGTGTACAGGTATATCCAGAGTTAAGAGATTTGACAATTGCTGGGTCACTTCTTTCCAAAATATCTTAACTGGTGGGCAGTCCCAGTACATGTGCATAAATGTCCCTTCGTCCCCATTTGTACATAAGGAGCATTTGGAGTCTTGTTTAAGACCCATTTTGTTCAGTCTTATAGGAGTTAAGTATGTCCTGTGAATATAGTTAAGATTGATTTGTTGATGGTCCGGGTTCCTTGATGCAAGGCGTACATTTGCCCAGGCTTCTTGCCAGTCAAAGTCTATCTCCAGGTCTGGTATATCCCTCCTCCAGACTGAGTCTAGATGTAGGGTTTCATACGAGGCCGTTAGTAATTGATGATAAAAATCTGAAACAAAACCTCTCGATGTCTCTCTTTCATAGAAGAATTTGTGGTATCTGTGGTGTACAATTGGTATCCTTAATGGAACACCGTGAGCCTTCAAACATGCCAATAACTGTGCGTAAAAATAATATGAGGACTTGGTGAGATTAAAGTTTTTGCATATCTCATCAAAACTACAAAAACCCTGTTTGTTGAAAACGTCTCCTAATGTGTGTATGCCTTGCTTTTCCCATCTAGGGAATCTTATAGGTTGTTTTCCAATCAAGAGTGCATTGTTATTGAATAAGGGAGTATGATTATGCCATTTATGTGGGATAGAGTCTTTTTTTTGTGTTTCACGCCATATCCGGATTGCATGAGTGATTATGGGGCCAAATTTCCGTTCGCATTGCTTAATTGATAATTTGGTGTACACTATGTCCTTCAGCCTATGTGGAGCTACTATATTTTCTTCTAAATTTCTCCAGGATACTGATGCTTGGGGATCAAACCATGTTGTCAGTGGTCTTAAAGTGTATGCCTTAAAATAGTGGTGGAAATCTGGAAATGCCATACCACCGTCTGCTTTGTTTCTCTGTGCGGTGGATCTTTTTATACGTGGTGGTTTGTTATTCCAAATAAATTTGTATGTGGAGGAGTGTAATTCTTTCCAGTAACCCTTTGGAGGGGGTAACGGTAGCATTGAGCTGAAGAAGTTGATTCTAGGTAGGACGTCCATCTTAATTATTGATATCCGTGCTTGTACTGAGTTTTTAAGTTTTGACCACCTGACAAGGTCGTATTTGATTTTGTTTTGGATTTTTATGTAATTGTGCTTCACCGTTTGGCTTATGGTAGGGAATATTTCAACTCCCAAACATCTAAAGTGTTTTACCATCGGTATCTCTTCTGGGAGGGTTATATTTCTTTTTGCAGGGGCGTTAAGTGGGAGGAAGGCCGACTTCGGCCAATTTATCCTAAATCCCGATAAATCTCCAAAGTCCTCAATCAACTTGAGAAGATGAGGCAATGCGGTGTTGGGGTTTTGCATGAACAGTATTACGTCGTCCGCATATAAACTAATTTTGTGTTGTGTGCCCTTGATTACGATTGGTTCTATGGATTGGGATTGTCTTATATATTGTGCTAAAGGCTCTAATGATAGATCGAATAGTCCGGGACTAAGGGGGCAACCCTGTCTGGAAGACCGTGATACTGGAAAGATTTCGGAGGTGATTGTACCTGTTGTAATCATGGCCGATGGGTCTTTGTATAATACTTTAATCATATCAATGAATCCTTTTCCTAACCCCATCCTTTCTAACACTGCCCATAGATACGACCATTCCAACCTGTCAAAAGCTTTCATTGCATCCAGGGACAGCATCGCCTTAGGTGTGTTGTCTTCCTTGTTAGCATCTAGTACGTGTAGTAATCGTCTTATGTTATCAGTGATCAGGCGGCCTCTTATGAAGCCTGTTTGGTCCGGATGAATTAAAGACGTCATATGCTTTTGTAGTCTGATGGCTAATACCTTAGAGTACAGTTTGATATCGGTTCCGAGGAGGCTTAAAGGTCTGTAACTACCGCACTCGGTGGGGTCTTTGTCTTTTTTGAGGAGGACTGTTATGAGTGCAATATTGTCATTCTTATGGAAGTTCCCCTCCTTGACTGAGTATAAAATCATATTTAGTAATAAGGGTCCAATTATGTCCCAACAAGAGAGGTACATTTCTGGTGGGATACCGTCTCTTCCAGGGGCCCTTCCACTTTGCATTTCAGATATGGCCTCCCTAAGTTCATCTAGTGTGATCGGTGTTTCTAACTGTTTAGCGTCATCCTCTGAAAGTTTAGGGAGGTTAATTTGATTAAGATATGTGTCCATCTTGTTTTGATCGAAGGTCGTTTCTGATTTGTATAAGTTGGAGTAGAATTCTTTGAATGTCGTGTTTATTTCTTTGGGTTCTGTAACAAGTCCTTGTTGTGCTCTAATGGTAGTTATATCTGCAAATTTTGCGTTGACTCTTAGTCGCATAGCTAATAGGTGACTTGGTTTGGAACCTTGGGAGTACTGCTGTTGTCTTGTGCTACGTATTTGCAATTCAGATTGTTGTCTGTATATGGCGTTAATCTCTTTTTTTTTTGACTTGATTTTCCAGTTGAACCGAGTTGTTGTATTGCAAAGAATTAAATAACGTTGAGTAAAGTGTTTCCAGTTCAGCCAGTTTTGAGCATCGATTCTTGCGTATTTGGGAGGAAAAGCTATCAGTGAAATCCTTGATCATTCCCTTTGTCGACATCCATAATATTCTGGGGTCCTGCACCGAATTCACATTTATCCGTAGGAATACCGTAAGAGCTTCTTTGATTTGTGTAATGAATTCCTTGTTATTAAGCAGCATCGTGTTAAATCGCCATCTTGGGGCTCGGGATGAAAGTATACCAAATGTTCCTTTTAAGAGTAAATAACAGTGATCAGACAATGCATTGGGTATCATTTCCACATCGTAGTTATCAAATAGTCTCGGGGTTGTGAAAACGTAATCTATTCTGGATAATGTATTATGTCTCGCAGATCGACAAGAGTACTTCCGGGTCATGGGGTTGAGTGAACGCCATAAGTCATTTACACCTGTAATCTTCGACCAATCCTTTAATGCATTAGATGCATTTTTTTGTTCATTGGAAAAGGAGGGGTTTGATTTGTCCATCCTTGGGTTCCAAATGGCATTAAAATCCGCACCGATTATAAATGAGTATTCGGGAAGGTCTAACATTGCTCTGGTAAGTGTAGTGAAGAAACTAACTTCGTATAAATTTGGGGCGTATACCGCTACCAACGCTATTTTTCTGTTCTTATGTAAAATCTTAGCTATAGTTATCCGACCATCTGCATCAGACCATACTCCCTTCAATTCAATATTCAACTTCCGTCTAACGACTATGGCTACTCCCCGAGTTCTCGTTCCAAAGGAAGAGTGACTGATGTTATGATATGTGTTGTCCGCTAACATATCTATGTCTTTCTCTAAAATGTGCGTTTCGCTTAGCAGAGCTATGTCCACCTGTTCTTTTTTCATCAGTGTGAGCACGCTTTTTCGTTTGTGTTGTTTATTTATTCCACCAGTGTTCCATATCATTATGTTCAAGCTAGCCATAATCTATACATGTTGTTGTATGGTTGTTGGTAATGCAATATTTTTTTTGACGCTTCTATTGAGGCTAATGTGGGCAGGTCTCTAAATGGCTGGAATAAGGGGGGGGTGAACGGAGGGGGGAGGGGGTGAAGTACATAAAACAAAATAACCCTAACGTCTTGCACAGACGGGTTACACATAAAACACATATGGCCCATCCCTAATGGATGGGCTAAAATGATTAACAGAGCATACAAACAATAACCCAAGGCCACTCCATTCAAACCCATTAGCCCAAGGGTCTGGGTGAGTAGCCCAACGTTAACCGCATTTCCCTAGCCAAAGATGAGGGAAAATATTATATAATAATATGAGAGAGAGAGAGAGAGAGAGAGAGAGAGAGAGAGAGAGAGAGAGAGAGAGAGAGAGAGAGAGAGAGAGAGAGAGAGAGAGAGAGAGAGAGAAGAGAGATTGAGAGAGAGAGAGAGAGAGAGAGAGAGAATCAAACATTGACCTGAAAGAGAGGGTGGAGAGATAAGAAGGAAAAATTAAATAAATGAATTGGAACAAACAAACAAATGGAATGGATATGGGATTGAGAAGAAAAGAAAAGCACAAGAGATAAATGAAAAGAAAGGAAGACTGCATCTGCATTCTGCATGCAGTGTCCTACGTGTATTCAGTCAGGTCCCGGGTAGTCATAGCAACGAGGACGCCTTGGTGATGATGACGTCATCTTCAAGCGTCATTGTTTACAGCAGCTCAGGAAGCACGCTGGATACTTGGAGTCAGTATCTCCTCCTGAGCGTCATGAAAGACGTTTTCGTCGCCTCCACTCAGCCAGTATGTAATACGGGGATTCCTGTACATAGTTCCATCAATATAAAGTTTATCCATGAACATACGAGCATTCCGTTTGTTTTTCCTCGCATCCGCCATGACCGGGTAGAGCAGCCTGCGTCTACTCATGATCTCTGCCAGGAACTGGTCACTGATGGAATCTTTGGATCCTTTTCAAACTCTCTTCCGTTGGACAATAATAGCAGATTTCATCTTTGAATCGATGACTTTGGCCACGATGGGGACCGGGCCTCTGCTGGTCGACTTTGGCTTTCCCCAGGCGATGGACTCTGGAAAAGCGGATAAGCTTCGGTTTCAGCCGACTTCATTTTCAGGTTATCTGACAGGAATAACTCTAAAAAGTTCCTCGGATCTCTGGTGAGTTTCATTTTTAGTTTTCAGGAAGACCGTGAATTATTAAGTTGTCTCTCATGCTTCTACATTGTAGGTCAAGAATGTTATTAGCCATGTTGAAATTTTCT
Organism: Notolepis coatsorum; assembly: GCF_963971535.1. NCBI lineage: Eukaryota > Metazoa > Chordata > Actinopteri > Aulopiformes > Paralepididae > Notolepis > Notolepis coatsorum. The sequence goes on from NW_028174865.1 coordinate 1,173,756, forward strand.
TTTTGGAGATTACCCGTCAGACGTTGTAAATTGTTTACGTCGATCCTGAGTGAGGCATTGTCTGCCTTTAGTACCTCGATGAGTGAGTTGTTGTACTCCACAGAAGCTTTTAACTCCTTGACATTGTTTGTCAGCTGTTCGAGTAGATCAAGCTTCTGGAGTTGATGTTTAATAGATGTTAAAGACTCACGGATGTCGCTGGTTGGGTCATCCGCATCACTCGAGCCCAGCTCACTTCGGGTGCGTTTGGTATCGGGTTTGGTGCCCGCCATAGCGTTTTCTTTATAAAACCGCGTCAATATAGGCTTCCAGTCCCTCCACTGTCTCGTTAACAGGTGAATCCAGGTTGGAAAAAGTTCAGTTTATCTCTGATCAAAGCATATATAATGGCATTTTAAAGGGAAGTTTGGCACGGGGTGCAGCTCAGCACTTCAATCAGCAGCCATCTTGTTTCATTGAACAAAAATAAATAAATAAAATAAACACCTGGATCTCCGTGGGGCAGGGCAAACATAGACCAATGAAAGCAGCTACCCACTGAGTCTAATGGCGCCACCCGCAAGTCTCTATGACAATCAATTCACAAGATACGGGAAAAGGGGCGGGACTTAAGTGTAGGGCAGGGGCAAACATAGACCAATGAAAGCCAATGAGTCCAATGGTGCCACCCACGAGTCTCTTGAGTCTTCTTGAGATATGAAAGGCAGTGTGGGCGTGGTTTCAGAATAGGGGGCATGTTTAACCCAGACCAATTCATGTTTAAAAAAGAAAAATTATTTATCCTTTATTTATCCAGGAATGTCCCATTGGGATACAATATCTCTTCTTCTTGTATAAGTCTGTACTGAGTTGGTTGACACCTCCCATAGTTGTGTGTCTGTTAGTGATGTTAAGATTCACCGATTTGCATCGGTACACCGGCATTAACGTTCAAGATGCGAGTGCACCGGTGGAAAAAGTGTGCATCGGCTACAATTCAGGTTGAACTCGCGATGCATCTATTGTAGCGTTATTGCATCGGTCAAAACCGATTCATTCATATAATTTCCTCTCATCCACTTCTGTCAGCACTCAGCAGAGACTATCTTTGCTTCGCTACTACGGAAGGCGAGAGACGCGTCACAGTTATCAACAAACAGTGGAAGTCGAGAAGACCAACTGGCTAACGTTAGCCACTGTTAGCCGCTCAGCTAACGCCAAACAACTAACGTGACTCCGCAACACCAGTTGCATTAGTGAGGAAATGGGGGGGGGGGGTATATTGAAGTGGCTTGACAACAGATGTTCAAAGATAACTTCACATTTATTGGCAAGTCGTTTCTTTATATCGCGTTCCTCCAGGTTCCAACTGTGTTGACAAAATGCCATTCTGGTGTGGTCAGCTATGGCACATCAGAACGCTCAAACTCAAATGCGCTCTCTCTCTCTCTCTCTCTCTCTCTCTCTCTCTCTCTCTCTCTCTCTCTCTCTCTCTCTCTCTCTCTCTCTCTCTCTCTCTCTCTCACTCTCTCACTCTCTCTCTCTCTCTCTCTCTCTCTCTCTCTATGTTCAATGATTTAAAGTGGCCAAACGTTACAATATAAATACTAACTGGATAGTTGATGATAAACATTTTAATTTCATTATCTGAAATATTATAAAATCATTAAGTCTGCTATAAGCCATTTATCCCATTGTGTGTGGATTATTATTTTCTCACAGTAGTGTGTATATATAAATTGTGTGTGTTTTTAGAAACACAGTACTGTGCAAAAGTCTTAGGCACCCAAGAGTTTTTATATAAATTGTCTTACAGTAGACTATTTAATTTTTAATAATAATATAAGCTGCATATAAGGAATACAACCCAATCCTCTGTCATACCATAGAATTGTATCATTATTTTGCATCGTGTTGAATCGCAATCGTATCACCCCGAATCGCATTATGTTGAATCAAATCATATCGAACAGTTAACTGTATCTCAACAGGGGTGAATCGTACTGGAACACTGGATTAGCCACTAGGTCAAACACCAGAGGGGGATTGTGAGGTCCATTTTAGAAAGACCGCCTTCAGCAAAAATTTTCTATCGATAAAGGGAAGTGGAACATGGCAAATATGCACTCATTAGGGATGTTAGTGATGTTGTACTGAAATGACTGAATGTCATGATAGTGTGGTCATGTCAGTGATGTCAGTTTTTATGAATGAACGTTGTAGGTCCCGTTTTGTGTTTGTTTTATGTTAGGACTACGGGTGGAAAATAGCCCTGTGCTATTCCCGGCATATTTACGTCCTTATCATGCTGTGATGTTATGGATACACTCATGTAAATGATGTTCATTCATTTGCATTGTCCTTAATAAACAAATCTTATCGTATCGTTCGGCAACGTCTATCGAGATGCGCATCGCATCGGCCCTCAGTGATGGAGATGGACATCCCTAGTGTCCTGTGTGTTTCTCTAGTGGAAGTGTATGAGGCTCAATCATGGTCCTGTCTCTTTAACTCAATGGGGGCCATCCACGTAATATTACGTGATTGCCCGACAACCGTTGGGTGCCAGACCACGTAATATTACGTGTTTAATTAATTTTTCTTTTTTTTCGACTTAAATATCCTATTTAATGCCCCGGGACCAGTATGTTGCCGTTACGTGCAGTAATTATGCGCTGAGGGTGCAAGTACCAGCCAGATTCTCCCAGGTGGCGGTATTGAGCTGCAGTAAACCCTGTCCCAAACGCGTGAATATTAAAGGCAACCAACTTGTGTTCGGCTTTTCTCTGATTGGCCGCGCCCCCCCGCCCCCACGCGCAGGCAAGCGCAGCCGTCCCACGTCCCAAATGAATCCAAGGAGCAAGCGCGGTAGCGCGGTCAACCAACTTGTGTTGTTTTGGGCTGCTGTTCAACGCACTTGTGTTGGGCTGCGGTAGCAGTGGAGCGCTGCTGACTGATTATTATGTTTCGCGTTTTTAACAACCAACGGTAGATTCACTCGTCACTGTACATGTATAAACAAAGCCAACCAACGGTAGATTCACTCGTCACTGGAACATGTATAAACAAAGCCCATACTGTGTTAGGACTATAAACACTGTTAGGACTATGGTCTGACTCTTAATAATAAACACTGTTACAGTGTTAGGACTATCTCGATTCACGCGTCACTACTGTAACTAGAAACTCTGGGTGTCACTGTACATCAGTGTGGAAACTGTAAGCTGTAACGTTATTTCGCGTTTTTAACGTCAGCGGGGCGATGCAGTGGTTTGTCCCCGGCTTGCGTGCACCGCCGCCGGCTCTACTCGGTCCAGCTCCAGCAGCAGCGACCGTGCTCCGTTGTAGAACGAAGCCCTTCAATGACAGAGCTCTCATATTTTGCGAATGCATAAACTATATCTTAAATTATGGCTATGTGTCTAATATGGCTGTCGCTTATCAATGACTTCGCGACAGCCATATTAGACACATAGCCATAATTTAAAGTATAGTTTATGCATTCGCAAATATGAGAGCTGCGTCATTGAAGTGGGTGGTGGCAGTGTAACAGCGTTCACCCTGATGTAAAGTAGCGATTTTTATTGTTTTGTCATGACACCCAATTACATAATCCAACATATGTGTAAAGAAACAACATATTCCAGTTAACGGTATATTTTTTAATGATTCATTACGGTATAAATTAGGTTAACTGGAGCTGTGGAGGCTCCTTGCTGAAGAGCCAGCGGGGCGACGCGGTTGTTTTTCCCCGGCTTGCGTGCGCCCGCCCGCGGCTTGACTCGGTTCAGCTCCAGCAGCAGCAGCGGCCGTTCCTCCGTTGTAGGAAGCCCTTCAATGACAAGCGCTCTCATATTTTGCGAATGCATAAACTATATCTTAAATGATGGCTATGTGTCTAATATGGCTGTCGCTTATCAATGACTTCGCGACAGCCATATTAGACACATAGCCATAATTTAAGATATAGTTTATGCATTCGCAAATATGAGAGCTCTGTCATTGAAGTGGGTGGTGGCAGTGTAACAGCGTTCACCCTGATGTAAAGTAGCGATTTTTATTGTTTTGTCATGACAACCCAATTACATAATCCAACATATGTGTAAAGAAACAACATATTCCAGTTAACGGTATATTTTTTAATGATTCATTACGGTATAAATTAGGTTAACTGGAGCTGTGGAGGCTCCTTGCTGAAGAGCCAGCGGGGCGACACGGTTGTTTTTCCCCGGCTTGCGTGCGCCGCCCGCGGCTTGACTCGGTTCAGCTCCAGCAGCAGCAGCGGCCGTTCCTCCGTTGTAGGAAGCCCTTCAATGACAAGCGCTCTCATATTTTGCGAATGCATAAACTATATCTTAAATTATGGCTATGTGTCTAATATGGCTGTCGCTTATCAATGACTTCGCGACAGCCATATTAGACACATCGCCATAATTTAAGATATAGTTTATGCATTCACAAATATGAGAGCTCTGTCATTGAAGTGGGTGGTGGCAGCATTACTAACAGTAGCGATTTGTATTGTTTTGTCATGACCAAACATAATCCCAACATAGATAGGAGGTGTACTGTATGTCAAATGTCGGTCATGTGGTGGAAGAGTTTAGTACAGTCACACAACAGAACACCGCTGGTTCGACCAGCGCTTCTGCCGCGCGTCTCTCTTGCCGCAAGGGCGTGTGCTAGTGGATTGATTGATTGGCCGTGTGGCCAATCAGAGAAACGCTGAACGAAAAGCTGAACACAAGTTGGTTGCCTTTAATATTCACGCGTCCCAAACCCTTGTGTTATACTGTAAGGTCTCCAGGCACAGATATTCAGCTAGAGGTTCAATCGGTCGCATCAAAACGTCTATGCGACATCCGATCCATATGCTATGATTGATTATGCCCTGGCCCTAATTGACATTGGATGTACCAGATGGCAATCAAACAATTGGAATATTATATTTGGAATAGTCCCGGCCACAGGTTACGTCAGGACTATCTGGCGTAAATTCTGGCTTGTATGTGCAATGTTCTCATACCGATCCAGCTGATTAGCATTTTTAGCATTCAATACTAATGGCGTTACTGGTAATCAATTATCAGAAACGACTTCCCCGCCCCCCCCCGCCCCTTTCATGCATTCATGGTGGAACATAATACCGATCAAATGCATTTGGATTTTTAACTCTAGCTTGTGTAGGGCCGAAACGCCAATGGATTTAACATTAGTAGCTTAGCGCCTTATAAGTAGCCTTGCAGGAATTATCCCAGATCATCACTCATATTCATCACGGTATAAAACGGGAACATATTGATGAAAAAAATATTTCTTTATGGCATATTGAAGGGAAGGTTCATACTGTAAATCGACAATGACATTGGATACATAGCTATAATATAGAATATAGTTATAGCTCTACAAACAAGGTGACACACTCCTATCTTTTAAAGCATGCATTGGCATTGCTACGACAGGCCCGTCTAATAGCGTGGCACTGATTGAGTTAAGAGAATTCAGCTACATTCATGTGCAAAAAAGTTATGAAATCATATGGCCTTATTAGAAGGAGTTATTCTCTTGTGAATCACCCCTGTCTTTTGACACTTTATTATAGTTTGATATACCTATATTTACTGTATTATAATATTATATGGGCCAGTACTTTTCCTACTTCTCTTCATAAACTTTTCATATTGCAAAATAAATTAATAAGGCTTGCCACTACTTCTAATTAATCTGCTCCTCTTTTTAGACAACTTAACTTAAAATACTATCAATCTTTGATTAATAAATTATTGTTATGTTTATCTGCACCTTTCATTTATATTTATATCCTATTGTTTTCGATAATTCTTTCATGCCAAACTCCAGTATTCATTCATATCCAACAAGGCAATCAAATAATATTCATCATCATTTCTTCCACACAACATTAGGTCAGTTCAGTATAAGATTTAGAGTTCCTACAATTTGGAATTCAAAACCCTCTATAATAAAAAAGTGCTAATCTATTTCATCACTCAAATCCAGGCTTAAATATTTGTTTTGACTAATTATTAATGTTGCTGTTTTTGTTATTATTATTAATATTACTTAGATTATTATTGTTATTGTTATTATTATTATTATTATTATTATTATTATTATTATTATTATTATTATTATTATTATTATATTATTATTATATTATTATTATATTATTATATTATTATTATTATTATTATTATTATTATTATTATTATTATTATTATTATTATTATTATTATTATTATTATTATTATTATTATTATTATTATTGTTATTATTGTTATTATTGTTATTATTGTTATTATTGTTATTATTGTTATTATTATTATTACTATTACTATTATTATTATTATTATTATTATTATTATTATTATTATTATTATTATTATTATTATTATTATTATTATTATTATTATTATTATTATTATTATTATTATTATTATTATTATTATTATTATTATTATTATTATTATTATTATTATCATTATCTTAATATTATGAAAACATTTTATGAACTTATTTTACTTAGGATCAGCTGCATTCCAAAGATTGGACCCTCTATACCTCACTGAGAACTGCCTAAGAGAAGTACCACAATAAGGTATATGCATAACCTAGATGACTGGGTGAACCACAACCAGTCCTAACCCTGACCTAGATGACTGGGTGAACCACAACCAGTCCTAACCATAACCTAGATGACTGGGTGAACCACAACCAGCCCTAACCATAACCTAGATGACTGGGTGAACCACAACCAGTCCTAACCCTGACCTAGATTACTGGGTGAACCACAACCAGTCCTAACCATAACCTAGATGACTGGGTGAACCACAACCAGCCCTAACCCTAACCTAGATGACTGGGTGAACCACAACCAGTCCTAACCATAACCTAGATGACTGGGTGAACCACAACCAGTCCTAACCATAACCTAGATGACTGGGTGAACCACAACCAGCCCTAACCATAACCTAGATGACTGGGTGAACCACAACCAGCCCTAACCCTAACCTAGATGACTGGGTGAACCACAACCAGTCCTAACCATAACCTAGAACACTGGGTGAACCACAACCAGCCCTAACCATAACCTAGATGACTGGGTGAACCACAACCAGCCCTAACCATAACCTAGATGACTGGGTGAACCACAACCAGTCCTAACCATAACCTAGAACACTGGGTGAACCACAACTGAATGGATGTATGAACTGTGCTCAATGTGTCACCACCTTTTCCTCTCATGTGTTACCTAAGAGAGACATTTGGAAATCAAGGATTACCCTGTGTGTGTGTGTGTGTGTGTGTGTGTGTGTATGTGTGTGTGTGTGTGTGTGTGTGTGTGTGTGTGCGTGTAGACATGAGAGATATTCGCTCCTAAAGCTAAAATGCTCCTCATCTTCTCATGAGTGTGTTATGTAATCCCAGGGTCCCTGGTAAGAGGGTACATTATATACAGTATGTACCAGTGACTACTGTACCGGAACTAAATGGGGGGGATTCTATTTGGCCGTTATTAACCCATTCAACCCTCGCCCACTCGCCTCTCTCCTTCTTGCACACAGACACACACATCTGCCCCTACACGTACGTAATTCACACACACACACACAGACACACACACACACACACACACACACACACACACACACACACACACACACACACACACACACACACACACACACACACACACACACCTCACACACACTCTCCGTCGATCATTAAACAAGATAGAAGAAGCTGTGACCAGCTTATATGCTCACTGGCTCACTGTATAGCTTAATAGCTGTATGACATAAGGTACAGATTTAAAGGTGCCAAGGAGTGTGTGTGTGTGGGGGGTGTGTTGTTAACACCCACAGGTTAAACTTGTAGTCACAGTGCTGGGACTAAGCAAAAAAAATTCCAATGGCCCTAATGCAATGGGTCGGTTGGAGTTGTTTGTTGTTTGTTATGGGAGTCTGGGTTGAGGTGGGGTGGCAAGGAGAGCTGGCGTCTGTATCTGTATCTGATCTGTATCTGCACACTGCACACTTTGTTAGAATTGTATATTATTCATCTTGCTGTTATTTTATCTTATTTTATTTTATTCTATCCTATTTTTATTTTATTTTATATTACATTGGATGCTGCTATGGTCGAGGAACCACAAGCGGATTTCACAATTTTTTTGCTGTAAAAGGTACAGAATGATGTGACAATAAAAGGAATCTGAATCTGTTTTTCTAAAAGGGGGTCAAGGTATGGTCATTCAAGACGAGGTCATTCAAGATGAGGTCATTCAAGACGAGGTCATTCAAGACGAGATCATTCAAGACGAGGTCATTCAAGATGAGGTCATTCAAGATGAGGTCATTCAAGACGAGGTCATTCAAGACGAGGTCATTCAAGACGAGGTCATTCAAGATGAGGTCATTCAAAACGAGGTCATTCAAGACGAGGTCATTCAAGACGAGGTCATTCAAGATGAGGTCATTCAAGACGAGGTCATTCAAGATGAGGTCATTCAAGACGAGGTCATTCAAGACTTGGTCATTCAAGATGAGGTCATTCAAGACGACGTCATTCAAGACGACGTCATTCAAGACGAGGTCATTCAAGACGAGGTCATTCAAGACGAGGTCATTCAAGACGAGGTCATTCAAGACGTGGTCATTCAAGACGAGGTCATTCAAGACGAGGTCATTCAAGACGAGGTCATTCAAGATGAGGTCATTCAAGACGAGGTCATTCAAGATGAGGTCATTCAAGACGAGGTCATTCAAGACGAGGTCATTCAAGACGAGGTCATTCAAGATGAGGTCATTCAAGATGAGGTCATTCAAGACGAGGTCATTCAAGACGAGGTCATTCAAGACAAGGTCATTCAAGACGAGGTCATTCAAGACGTGGTCATTCAAGACGAGGTCATTCAAGACGAGGTCATTCAAGACGAGGTCATTCAAGACGAGGTCATTCAAGATGAGGTCATTCAAGACGAGGTCATTCAAGACGAGATCATTCAAGACGAGGTCATTCAAGATGAGGTCATTCAAGATGAGGTCATTCAAGACGAGGTCATTCAAGACGAGGTCATTCAAGACGAGGTCATTCAAGATGAGGTCATTCAAGACGAGGTCATTCAAGATGAGGTCATTCAAGACGAGGTCATTCAAGACTTGGTCATTCAAGATGAGGTCATTCAAGACGACGTCATTCAAGACGAGGTCATTCAAGACGAGGTCATTCAAGACGAGGTCATTCAAGACGAGGTCATTCAAGACGAGGTCATTCAAGACGTGGTCATTCAAGATGAGGTCATTCAAGACGAGGTCATTCAAGACGAGGTCATTCAAGACGAGGTCATTCAAGACGAGGTCATTCAAGACGAGGTCATTCAAGACGAGGTCATTCAAGATGAGGTCATTCAAGACGTGGTCATTCAAGACGTGGTCATTCAAGATGAGGTCATTCAAGACGAGGTCATTCAAGACGAGGTCATTCAAGACGAGGTCATTCAAGACGAGGTCATTCAAGACGAGGTCATTCAAGATGAGGTCATTCAAGACGAGGTCATTCAAGACGAGGTCATTCAAGACGAGGTCATTCAAGACGAGGTCATTCAAGACGAGGTCATTCAAGACGTGGTCATTCAAGACGAGGTCATTCAAGACGTGGTCATTCAAGATGAGGTCATTCAAGACGAGGTCATTCAAGACGAGGTCATTCAAGACGAGGTCATTCAAGACGAGGTCATTCAAGACGTGGTCATTCAAGACGAGGTCATTCAAGATGTGGTCATTCAAGATGAGGTCATTCAAGACGTGGTCATTCAAGATGAGGTCATTCAAGACGTGGTCATTCAAGACGAGGTCATTCAAGACGAGGTCATTCAAGACGTGGTCATTCAAGATGCGGTCATTCAAGACGAGGTCATTCAAGACGAGGTCATTCAAGATGTGGTCATTCAAGACGTGGTCATTCAAGACGAGGTCATTCAAGACGAGGTCATTCAAGACGAGGTCATTCAAGACGAGGTCATTCAAGATGCGGTCATTCAAGACGAGGTCATTCAAGACGTGGTCATTCAAGACGTGGTCATTCAAGATGAGGTCATTCAAGACGAGGTCATTCAAGATGTGGTCATTCAAGACGAGGTCATTCAAGACGTGGTCATTCAAGATGAGGTCATTCAAGATGAGGTCATTCAAGACGAGGTCATTCAAGCCGGCTGCAATGTGGACCAAGCCTTGCATCACGTGTCTCCTCCGGTACTCGAGGAAGCAGCCGTCGCATCTTTTCACCTGCACAGCGCGATCTCTCAGCGGCGGGGGTCTGCGTGGGAGGGACACGCCGCCCCCGTTGCTTCCTGATTCTGCTGCGCAGGCGCACCAACCAACCTGTAGGAGTCGCTGTCCACAACGTCTGATCCCCACCCACCAGCTTCCCACCCTTAACACTGCCAATTGCGTTAGTATGAACGACCAGCCAAGCTGGTAGCAATGCGGAGAGCTGGGCTCGAACCCAGCATCTCCTGCATTAGTGCCGAGCGCCTTGCCCACTGCTCCGCCCGCGATATGACAATATTAAATAAATATTGGGTACAGTTCATTAACGATACACTTTTTAAACGTATCGTGGATATCGTGATGTTTCTCACAATCCCTCATGTCAGTTTCTTTTTTTTAAAGATTAATTTTTTAGCGTTTATCGCTTTTTCCTGGTCAGACATGACCGACAGATACAGTGAGGGTGAAATGGGAGAGAGAGCAGGGGAAGACATTTGGCAAATAACGGCGGGTCCGGGAATCGAACTCGGGTCGGCCGATCCGCGACGCAGCGCGGTACATGGTGTGCTACTGGAGCGCCCCATTCATGTCAGTTTCTAAGCCGCCGTGGCTGAGATGAGACAAGTTACTTTGGCGCAGCGCTTTACTCTCTCGTCTCTCCCTCACTTTCAAATAATTTTTTAAAGCATCTTCATGGTTTAATGCAGACATATGTTGCAGGGACTATTTTAATCGTCATGTTGGCGTGACTGTATGCTTCAAAGGGTTAAATCAAGCATTTTTAAGTGCTTTAGAGGAAATGTCAAAACATCATGATGTATATCGTGTATCGTGACATAGCCAAAAAAGATCGTGATATCATTTAGAGACCATATCGCCCAGCCCTAGTTCGAACGTTCATTCGAAAAACCCTGACGAAGCTCGAATCCCAAAAACAGGCTTCGGGGAAACAGCCTTAACACACAGTTCCCATCCTATTACCTCTTCTCTCATCTCAGAGAGACTGACCTCTAACTCTGTGTGACTGCTCTCCCCAGAGCCCCCCCCCTTCCTGCTGTGATGGATGAGTTCTCCCCCCCCCTCTCTCTTCCTGCTGTGATGGATGAGTTCTCCCCCCCCCTCTCTTCCTGCTGTGATGGATGAGTTCTCCCCCCCCTCTCTCTTCCTGCTGTGATGGATGAGTTCTCCCCCCCCTCTCTCTTCCTGCTGTGATGGATGAGTTCTCCCCCCCCTCTCTCTTCCTGCTGTGATGGATGAGTTCTCCCCCCCCTCTCTCTTCCTGCTGTGATGGATGAGTTCTCCCCCCCCCTCTCTTCCTGCTGTGATGGATGAGTTCCCCCCCCCTCTCTCTTCCTGCTGTGATGGATGAGTTCTCCCCCCATCTCTCTTCCTGCTGTGATGGATGAGTTCTCCCCCCCCTCTCTTCCTGCTGTGATGGATGAGTTCTCCCCCCCCTCTCTCTTCCTGCTGTGATGGATGAGTTCCCCCCCCCCCCTCTCTTCCTGCTGTGATGGATGAGTTCTCCCCCCCCTCTCTCTTCCTGCTGTGATGGATGAGTTCTCTCCCCCCCTCTCTCTTCCTGCTGTGATGGATGAGTTCTCCCCCCCCTCTCTTCCTGCTGTGATGGATGAGTTCTCCCCCCCCTCTCTCTTCCTGCTGTGATGGATGAGTTCCCCCCCCCCCCTCTCTCTTCCTGCTGTGATGGATGAGTTCTCTCCCCCCTCTCTCTTCCTGCTGTGATGGATGAGTTCTCCCCCCCCTCTCTTCCTGCTGTGATGGATGAGTTCTCCCCCCCCCTCTCTCTTCCTGCTGTGATGGATGAGGTCTCCCCCCCCCTCTCTCTTCCTGCTGTGATGGATGAGTTCTCCCCCCCCCCTCTCTCTTCCTGCTGTGATGGATGAGTTCTCCCCCCCTCTCTTCCTGCTGTGATGGATGAGTTCTCCCCCCCCTCTCTCTTCCTGCTGTGATGGATGAGTTCTCCCCCCCCCTCTCTTCCTGCTGTGATGGATGAGTTCTCCCCCCCCCTCTCTTCCTGCTGTGATGGATGAGTTCTCCCCCCCTCTCTCTTCCTGCTGTGATGGATGAGTTCTCCCCCCCTCTCTCTTCCTGCTGTGATGGATGAGTTCTCCCCCCCCCCTCTCTCTTCCTGCTGTGATGGATGAGTTCTCCCCCCCCTCTCTTCCTGCTGTGATGGATGAGTTCTCCCCCCCCCCTCTCTTCCTGCTGTGATGGATGAGTTCTCCCCCCCCCCTCTCTTCCTGCTGTGATGGATGAGTTCTCCCCCCCTCTCTTCCTGCTGTGATGGATGAGTTCTCCCCCCCTCTCTCTTCCTGCTGTGATGGATGAGTTCTACCCCCCCCCTCTCTCTTCCTGCTGTGATGGATGAGTTCTCCCCCCCTCTCTCTTCCTGCTGTGATGGATGAGTTCTCCCCCCCCCTCTCTCTTCCTGCTGTGATGGATGAGTTCTCCCCCCCCTCTCTTCCTGCTGTGATGGATGAGTTCTCCCCCCCCCTCTCTTCCTACTGTGATGGATGAGTTCTCCCCCCCCCTCTCTCTTCCTGCTGTGATGGATGAGTTCTCCCCCCCCCTCTCTTCCTGCTGTGATGGATGAGTTCTCCCCCCCCTCTCTCTTCCTGCTGTGATGGATGAGTTCTCCCCCCCCCTCTCTTCCTGCTGTGATGGATGAGTTATCCCCCCCCTCTCTCTTCCTGCTGTGATGGATGAGTTCCCCCCCCCCCTCTCTTCCTGCTGTGATGGATGAGTTCTCCCCCCCCCTCTCTCTTCCTGCTGTGATGGATGAGTTCTCCCCCCCCCCTCTCTCTTCCTGCTCTGATGGATGAGTTCTCCCCCCCCTCTCTCTTCCTGCTGTGATGGATGAGTTCTCCCCCCTCCCCTCTCTTCCTGCTGTGATGGATGAGTTCCCCCCCCCTCTCTCTTCCTGCTGTGATGGATAATTTCTCCCCCCCCCCCTCTCTCTTCCTGCTGTGATGGATGAGTTCTCCCCCCCTCTCTCTTCCTGCTGTGATGGATGAGTTCTCCCCCCCCCCTCTCTTCCTGCTGTGATGGATGAGTTCTCCCCCCCCTCTCTTCCTGCTGTGATGGATGAGTTCTCCCCCCCCCCTCTCTGTTCCTGCTGTGATGGATGAGTTCTCCCCCCCCCCTCTCTTCCTGCTGTGATGGATGATTTCTCCCCCCCCTCTCTCTTCCTGCTGTGATGGATGAGTTTTCCCCCCCCCTCTCTTCCTGCTGTGATGGATGATTTCTCCCCCCCCCCCTCTCTCTTCCTGCTGTGATGGATGAGTTCTCCCCCCCCCTCTCTTCCTGCTGTGATGGATGAGTTCTCCCCCCCCTCTCTTCCTGCTGTGATGGATGAGTTCTCTCCCCCCTCTCTCTTCCTGCTGTGATGGATGATTTCTCCCCCCCCCTCTCTCTTCCTGCTGTGATGGATGAGTTCCCCCCCCCCTCTCTCTTCCTGCTGTGATGGATAATTTCTCCCCCCCCCCCTCTCTCTTCCTGCTGTGATGGATGAGTTCTCCCCCCCCCCTCTCTTCCTGCTGTGATGGATGAGTTCTCCCCCCCCCTCTCTCTTCCTGCTGTGATGGATGAGTTCTCCCCCCCCCTCTCTTCCTGCTGTGATGGATGAGTTATCCCCCCCTCTCTCTTCCTGCTGTGATGGATGAGTTCCCCCCCCCCTCTCTTCCTGCTGTGATGGATGAGTTCTCCCCCCCCCTCTCTCTTCCTGCTGTGATGGATGAGTTCTCCCCCCCCCCTCTCTCTTCCTGCTGTGATGGATGAGTTCTCCCCCCCCTCTCTCTTCCTGCTGTGATGGATGAGTTCTCCCCCCCCTCTCTCTTCCTGCTGTGATGGATGAGTTCTCCCCCCCCTCTCTCTTCCTGCTGTGATGGATGAGTTCTCCCCCCCTCTCTTCCTGCTGTGATGGATGAGTTCTCCCCCCCCCCTCTCTTCCTGCTGTGATGGATGAGTTCTCCCCCCTCCCCTCTCTTCCTGCTGTGATGGATGAGTTCTCCCCCCCCTCTCTCTTCCTGCTGTGATGGATGAGTTCTCCCCCCCCCTCTCTTCCTGCTGTGATGGATGAGTTCTCCCCCCCCCCTCTCTTCCTGCTGTGATGGATGAGTTCTCCCCCCCCATCTCTTCCTGCTGTGATGGATGAGTTCTCCCCCCCCTCTCTCTTCCTGCTGTGATGGATGAGTTCTCCCCCCCCTCTCTTCCTGCTGTGATGGATGAGTTCTCCCCCCCCCCCTCTCTTCCTGCTGTGATGGATGAGTTCTCCCCCCCCTCTCTTCCTGCTGTGATGGATGAGTTCTCCCCCCCCCTCTCTTCCTGCTGTGATGGATGAGTTCTCCCCCCCCTCTCTTCCTGCTGTGATGGATGAGTTCTCCCCCCCCCTCTCTTCCTGCTGTGATGGATGAGTTCTCCCCCCCCTCTCTCTTCCTGCTGTGATGGATGAGTTCTCCCCCCCTCTCTCTTCCTGCTGTGATGGATGAGTTCTCCCCCCCCTCTCTCTTCCTGCTGTGATGGATGAGTTCTCCCCCCCCCTCTCTCTTCCTGCTGTGATGGATGAGTTCTCCCCCCCCTCTCTTCCTGCTGTGATGGATGAGTTCTCCCCCCCCCTCTCTCTTCCTGCTGTGATGGATGAGTTCTGCCCCCCCCCTCTCTTCCTGCTGTGATGGATGATTTCTCCCCCCCCCCCTCTCTCTTCCTGCTGTGATGGATGAGTTCTCCCCCCCCCTCTCTTCCTGCTGTGATGGATGATTTCTCCCCCCCCCTCTCTCTTCCTGCTGTGATGGATGAGTTCTCCCCCCCCCTCTCTTCCTGCTGTGATGGATGAGTTCTCCCCCCCCCTCTCTTCCTGCTGTGATGGATGAGTTCTCCCCCCCCTCTCTCTTCCTGCTGTGATGGATGATTTCCCCCCCCCCCCCCCTCTCTCTTCCTGCTGTGATGGATGAGTTCCCCCCCCCCTCTCTCTTCCTGCTGTGATGGATAATTTCTCCCCCCCCCCCTCTCTCTTCCTGCTGTGATGGATGAGTTCTCCCCCCCCCCCTCTCTTCCTGCTGTGATGGATGAGTTCTCCCCCCCCCCCCCTACTTTCACTTAAAAAGAAAAGTATCCAATGATTTAATTCATGAGTTGAGGCCCTGTATAGGCCCATCTGGGTCTCTTGCCTCTACTCAGCACCTTTATATACACTTTCTGTCATGGTCAATGTTTAATTCTTACTGTTTTGCTGAAATGGTGCAAAATAAAGAAATAGGTGTGTATGTGTAGCGTCACTGTCAAACAAATGCCAATCCTACGCTCTGGGAGGAGTAGCATTGTGAGAAAGTGGTGGAATAATAATAAAGAAGCATATATACGATAGATGACAAGAGTGTGTGTGACCTAAGTCACCTAATGAATGAACAATGCAGATGTAACCCACTGACAGTCATTGAGACAGAGGGTGAGACTGTAAAGATCAGCAGCTGAATGTGATGTTATTGTTTAGAGTTACCTGAGCAGGTCACGTTCAGGCTGTGAGGGGAAGACCAAGACATCACTGTTCCTGTACACTCCCTCAGTGCAGACTCAGAGCCAGAACAGTCAGTGTGAAACACCCATACAGGTTGTTTAGAACCAACACTCAATTCTATTGAAACAGCAGAGCCACAGTCCAGCTGCCTGCACACTACAGCTGATGTCTTCATGGTCCATGACCACACGTGTCCTGGTCTCCAGTCTCCCTGGTGGTTGATCTCCACTCTCCCAGCACAGCCGCTGCCTCCTTCCAACCTCACATCATCATGTTCTGCACAGAAACAAGAGAAACAACTACATTTAGAGGCATGTGTATCTGTAATAAAAAATGGGATGTCATTAAATGTATTGCTCCTAAATGCTGATAAAACTGATTTTCATCCTTCTCTCTCATTTGATTGACACATCAAAGATCACCTTCATCTTCATAATATTTAAAACGTCTGATCTCTATTAACCCTTGTATGGTGTTTACATTTATGTTACTCACCCAAAGTTCATGGGTCTGGTGGACCGACAACAATATTGGGATTTTAAAACAATAAATCCATAACAATTTATATAAAAATAGATTATATATGTTCATCTCAATTACAAGCAATTTGTTTCTGCTAGATCACATTTATGAATAAAAGTGCTATTTGTGATCAAATGTGATTAAAAGAAAATCCAGCATAATCGAGACATGAATTTAATAAATCAGGTTAATCTCGAAAGAGATAAATGAAACAAGGTGGAGGCAGACAGTGAAGGTACACAGTGAACCTCTCCCCCATGCTGCTATGATGCCCTCAGTTCCCCAAGGGCATCAATAAAGGAATATCTTATCTTAGTGTTACCTACTGATTTGTCACTTTGAACTGCATGGCATGGCCTCCTTGTGTGTATTTTATGCATGTTTCCATACCTATTATTAATATTATTATTAGGGCTTTAGATAGAAGTCTACTTGAATACATCACTATTATTATTAGGGCTTTGGATTGAAGTTTACCTGAATACATCACTATTATTATTATTATTATTATTATTATTATTATTATTATTATTATTATTATTATTATTATTATTATTATTATTATTATTATTATTATTATTATTATTATTATTATTATTATTATTATTATTATTATTATTATTATTATTATTATTATTATTATTATTATTATTAGGGCTTTACATAGAGGTTTACCTGAATGCATCACTATTATTATTAGGGCTTTAGATAGAAGTTTACCTGAATACATCACTATTATTATTATTATTAGGGCTTTAGATGGAAATGTACCTGAATACATAACTATTATTATTATTATTATTATTATTATTATTATTATTATTATTATTATTATTATTATTATTATTATTATTATTATTATTATTATTATTATTATTATTATTATTATTATTATTATTATTATTATTATTATTATTATCATTATTATTATCATTATTATTATTATTATTATTATTATTATTATTATTATTAGGGCTTTAGATAGAAGTTTACCTGAATACATCACTATTATTATTAGGGCTTTAGATAGAAGTTTACCTGAATACATCACTATTATTATTAGTGCTTTAGATAGAAGTTTACCTGAATACATCACTATTATTATTAGGGCTTTATATAGAAATGTACCTGAATACATCACTATTATTATTAGGGCTTTAGATAGAAATGTACCTGAATACACCACTATTACTATTATTATTATTATTATTATTATTATTATTATTATTATTATTATTATTATTATTATTATTATTATTATTATTATTATTATTATTATTATTATTATTATTATTATTATTATTATTATTATTATTATTATTATTATTATTATTATTATTATTATTATTATTATTATTATTATTATTATTATTAGGGCTTAAGATATACGTTTATCTGAATACATCACTATTATTATTATTATTATTATTATTATTAGGGGCTTTAGATAGTGTTTTACGGAATGCATTACTATTATTATTATTAGGGCTTTAGATAGAAATGTACCTGATTATACAATGGCATGAAAATATTTGTATTCTGATTGGCTGAAACAGTCAAGTTAGATGTTGTTATATCGTATAACAAACTCCACCTGACCCCAGATCCCTCCCACAACCGAATTACTTATTTTAACTTTTTTTTCTGAATGAGTCCGCCATAGATAGACAAATGGAAGTATGAATATCTTTTGAACGAATCCTCCAAAAAAGATACAGTCAACTGGAATATGTTAGTTTGTTACACATATGTTGGATTATGTAATTGGTTTGGCATGACCCATTGTGAAACAAAAGAAAAATTGCGGACTTAAAAAGAAAAAAAAATGGCTGTCGATTTGATTATTGTCTTTTTTTTGTCAGACCATTGGATCTACTATTGGATCTACTTTCTCTGTGGACGGTTTTGTGAATAAATCTCCATCATGCTTAAATTACTGTGTGTTTATTGTATAGCAATAAGGTTGGGTGAATTGGGCCATTGTGTAAAAGCATTACATCACTTGAAGTTGTGTGTTATACTCATTGGATCAGTCCTAGGGGGGTATCGTCGGGCCTAACAACCGCCCCTAGGCGTGATCTAATGAGTATAACACACTCCAGCGCGTGATGTAATGCTTAAATATATCACTATTATTATTACGGCTTTAGATAGAAGTTTACCTGAATACATCACTATTATTATTAGGGCTTTAGATATAAGTTTACCTGAATACATCACTATTATTATTAGGGCTTTAGATAGAAGTTTACCTGAATACATCACTATTAATATTAGGGCTTTAGATAGAAGTTTACCTGAATACATTACTATTATAAAAAGGGCTTTAGATTGAAGTGTACCTGAATACATTACTATTAGTATTATTAGGGCTTTAGATAGAAGTGTATCTGAAGTTTCAAGTTTCTTTAATAGTTGTCATACAGAAGTACAGAATACTTTTATACAAAATGCTTCTTACTGTTACGCTCCAGAGACTGTGCTAGACAAGATAAGTATGAAATAAAATAGTATAGCATGTAAAATGGAAGTAAAAATAGAGGTCACAGTGTTCAGTATAGACATATGTACAATGTTCGATGCAGAATAGAAGTAACTGAGTTACCATACAATATACAATATACTATGCAATGTACTAATATACAATACTATATAGTGCAAAGCAGAAATGGGATGAGGTACAATTTAGGTACAATTTACAGTAAGGTGTACGAGTTGTAGTGCAAATCCTTTACCAATAAATATAAAGTGTGTTTAGGTGATCTAAAGTGTGGAGAGTGGGTGCTGCAGTGTGTTGTTTGTTTAAAGTGAGTGTGTGCGTGTGGGTGTGTGTGCTGTGTGCATTTGATGGTTGTTGCATAGTGTTTATTGTTCGTTGAGCAGCCTGATGGCCTGGGCATAGAAGCTTCTTCTGAGTCTTTCTGTGCTCGCCTTAAGACTCCGGTATCGCTTGCCTGACCGCAGCAGTTCAAAGAGGCAGTTGTTCGGGTGGCTCAAGTCCTTGATGATTCTCTTAGCCTTACCCCTGCACCGCTTGTTGTAAATGTTCTGGAGGGTGGGAAGCCCCCCTCCAACTGTGCGTTCGGCTGAACGTGTCACTCTTTGTAGTCTGCTACGGTCTTGTGCAGTGCTATTCCCAAACCAGGAGGTGATGTTGCCAGTCAGGATGCTCTCTATTGTACATGAGTAGAAGTTCTTAAGGATCTTCTGACTGACTTGGAACTTCCTTAGGCGCCTGAGGAAGTAGAGGCGTTGTCGTGCCTTCTTCAAAACACTGTCAATGTGTGTGGTCCATGTCAAGTCCTCGGATATGTGGGCTCCGAGGTACTTGAAACTGTTCACTCTCTCAACCGGTGCCCCGTCGATGCTGAGGGGGCTGTAGTCCTTGACCCCCGACCTCCTGAAGTCCACAATCATCTCTTTTGTTTTGCTGACGTTCAGGGAGAGGCAGTTCTCCTGACACCACTGTCACAGATTCTCTACCTCTTCCAGGTAGGCCCTCTCGTCGTTGGCAGAGATCAGGCCCACCACTACTGTGTCATCAGCAAATTTGATGATTGTGTTGTTGTTCCGCTGTGCCACACAGTCATGTGTGTACATGGAGTAGAGGAGGGGGCTCAGAACATAGCCCTGGGGGGCCCCTATGTTGAGCGTGGTGGATGAGGAGGTGCAGTTGCCTGCTCTTACCACCTGGGGTCTGCCCGTCAGGAAGTCCAAGACCCACTGGGTCATAGTTCAAGCCCAAGTCCCTGAGCTTGGCTATGAGTTTGGAGGGGACTATGGTATTGAATGCTGAGCTGTAGTCGATGAACAGCATTCTCACATAGTTCCCCTGCCTCTTGTCCAGGTGTGATGCTGCTGTGTGCAGCACATGGACTATGGCGTCCTCCGTGGACCTGTTAGGGCGGTATGCAAATTGCAGGGGGTCCAGGTTGATGGGGAGGGAGGAACAGATGTAGCCCTTCACTAGCTTCTCAAAGCACTTCATGGCTATGGAGGTGAGAGCTACAGGGCGGTAGTCGTTGAGGCAAGCGGGCATAGATTTTTTGGGTACAGGGATGATGGTGGACTTCTTCAGACAGGTGGGGATGACAGCCTGTTCTAAGGACAGGTTAAAGATGTCAGTGAATACCGGGGCCAGTTGGTCGGCACAGACTTTTAGGACGCGGCCGGGGATGCCGTCCGGTCCTGCTGCCTTCCTGATATTCCCTTTTTTAAAGGTCCGCCTCACCTCATGCTCTGTTACCCTGAACACTGAGTCTCCATCAGCCCCCCCCCCCCCCCCCCCATTGCTGTGGCTTGTAGCCTGGTGTTGTTATTCACAGCCTCAAACCTTGCATAGAAGGTATTGAGATCATTTGCTAAGGAGATGTCACTGTTCAGTTTGAGGGAGGTGCCTTTGTAATCTGTCATTGTTCTGAGGCCCTGCCACATACCTCTAGAGTCAGCCTGTTCAAACTGAAGTTCAACTTTATCCCTATAACGCCGTTTTGCCTCTATTACTGCTCTCCTGACGTTGTATCTTGCCGTCTTGTGTTCATCCATGTTGCCTGTCACAAGCCCGGTGTTGTAGGCTGAGGTGCACACTTTCAGAGCCTCACGGACGGATTTATCTACCCAGGGCTTTTGATTTGGGTAGATTCTAATTGTGGTAGAGGGGATTGTTTCTTCTACCAGAGTACAGACAAAGTCAAGCACCGTTTCAGTAAATTCGTTAATATTGGCTGTGTTATCACGGAATACATTCCAGTCTGTGCATTCAAGTGCAGCCTGGAGTGTCTCCTCTGACGTCACAACGCTTAACCTCTTGCGATACTACCGGCGTTCGCTTAAGACTCTGTTTATATTTTGGCAAAAGAAAGATGGCGGCGTGATCGGACTTACCGAATGGACTAAGAGCCTGTGACTTGTACCCATTCTTAAATTGCGAGTATACATGGTCTAATATGTTCTCGCCTCTGGTGGGACAGGTCACATGCTGATAGAAATTCGGCAACACCTTTTTAAGACGCGTGCTGTTGAAATCGCCCAGAACCAAAATGGCAGCGTCAACGTTAGCTATCTGTAGTTTGTTTACCTCGTCGTGTAGCTTTGAAAGTGCGGCCCCAGTGTTCGCTTGTGGTGGGATGTAAACTCCGATCATGATGATGGACGCTAGCTCCCTCGGGAGAAAGAAGGGTCGGCATTTGATGGTGATATACATCACCTGAATACATCACTATTATTATTAGGGCTTTATATATAAGTTTATCTGAATACATCACTATTATTATTATTAGGGCTTTATATAGAAGTTTACCTGAATACATCACTATTATTATTAAGGCTTTATATAGAAGTTTACCTGAATACATCACTATTATTATTAAGGCTTTATATAGAAGTTTACCTGAATACATCACTATTAATTTTAGGGCTTTAGATAGAAGTTTACCTGAATACATTACTATTATAATTAGGGCTTTAGATTGAAGTGTACCTGAATACATCACTATTAGTATTATTAGGGCTTTAGATATAAGTTTATCTGAATACATCACTATTATTATTAGGGCTTTATATATAAGTTTATCTGAATACATCACTATTATTATTATTATTATTAGGGCTTTATATAGAAGTTTACCTGAATACATCACTATTATTATTAAGGCTTTATATAGAAGTTTACCTGAATACATCACTATTATTATTAGGGCTTTATATATAGGTTTATCTGAATACATCACTATTATAATTAAGGCTTTATATAGAAGTTTACCTGAATACATCACTATTATTATTATTATTATTATTATTATTATTATTATTATTATTATTATTATTATTATTATTATTATTATTATTATTATTATTATTATTATTATTATTATTATTATTATTATTATTATTATTATTATTATTATTATTATTATTAGGGCTTAAGATAGAAGTTTACCTAAATACATCACTAGTATCATTAGGGCTTACACTGCTAATAAATTATAATATATAGTTATGTAACACTGCTAATTCAACTATAATATACAACTATGTAACACTGTTAATTACGCTATAATATATAATATACATTCTACATGCTGTTGTGACATGTTAGTGATGTTATTACTTGAAAACGTTTGAAATTAAAATCGCAACTATTATGCAACACTCAAAAATATTGATTTATGACCAGATGCCATTTCGGGTCAAGTGGAACAGGTTCATTAGACTATACAACTATGTAACACTGTTAATTAAACTATAATATAGAGCTATGTAACTCTGCTAACTAAACTATAATATAGAGCTATGTAACACTGTTCATTAAACTATAATATAGAGCTATGTAACACTGCTAACTAAACTATAATATAGAGCTATGTAACACTTTGAATTAAACTATAATATAGAATTATGTAACACTGCTAACTAAACTATAATATAGAGCTATGTAACACTGCTAACTAAACTATAATATAGAGGTATGCAACACTGCTAACTAAACTATAAAATAGAGTTATGTAACACTGCTATTTAAACTATAATATAGAGCTATGTAACACTGCTAACTAAACTATAATATAGAGCTATGTAACACTAGTAACTAAACTATAATATCGAGCTATGTAACACTGCTAACTAAACTATAATATAAAACAATGTAACACTTTTAATTAACTGCATCGCATACTGCGGGATAAAGGCATTTTTGGCAGAATGAAATGTAGGCTACATTTCGGGGTCAGTCTTAACCTAGTGTCCACCAGGTGTCAGCCATGCTCTGCTGTACTGTGTACTGGTCACCTGTAGGCCCTAGCATTCCTAGGAAGCTCACTGGCGGCTGCCTCGACAGACCTGGCCCAGAACTTTCCGGTGTAAGAATGGGTGTGGCAGACTTACCGTCACAGGTGGGCCGTGACGGAGCTGTTTCGGACAGCTGGCCCTTGTGGCACCCTCTGTGACTTGTCCGTTTTGGAGTAACTGCACCCCACTACGCATGGTCGGAGTCCTACCCCCCGCACCTCGTTAGGAGGGGCGAGGGGGCCGGGACCCCACCCCATGTTTTTTCTGATAGGTCTTGAAGGGGACCTCAGGGGGTGCATTTGTCGGGGCTTCGCGCCCTGCTTCGCCCGTTGTCCCATAGGCGAAGCAGAAAGCGTAGCCAATGAAATATAACGAAGGTTATCTGATAACCCTAGTTATATGATTGGCGTAGCTTTCTGCTTTACACGCAGCCCTGAGGACCCTTGGCTGTGTTTGGTTGAAATTCAGACTGGGAAGGGGGAGTTGACCGCCACACCTGGGCTATAAGCCGGCCGGAGGTGGGCGTGGTCGGACAGATGGAAGGTGCATGTGAGAAGTTTCAAGTAGGTGCGCGTACGTGCGCGAGGACATCCCATAAGCGAAGCAGAAAGCTACGGCAATCATATAACTAGGGTTATCGGATAACCTTCGTTACAACAGGTGACCAAGTAGTCCAAGAGAAGCAGAACAGTCCCTGCGGGGTCGACATCAGAGCACTCACATTACTATCATTACAATATTTAGAATATCTCTGCAACGCTGCTTGCTAGCTGCTTACAATGGTACATTGGCTTACTGTTGTAGCTTTCCAAAGAGCCACCGGGGCCCTATTCCCCGTACCTGGTTCAACTAAGTCGATCAAGAGTCCCATTATCCAGATTCAGTTAACCCGATGTTTGAAGCCGGGATTTTCCTGTTCCTCGAAGGTGGATTCAGTCTCGTTAACTCGAACCAGACTTGAGACCCAGGATAAGTGCGCGCGGCCGCTTCAGTTGAAAAGCCATCACGTATCGATAGCAGAGATCCTGATTTTCTAACGGCATTGATTGATTAATTGATTTAAAACTTTATTAACATATTGCAGTACGGCTCAATCGCCTCGCCGACAAGTTAAATGCGTTATCTATAGGCTAATTTTAAGTCCCTCATTACCCCAATCAATCAGATTATATTTCTTTAAACTTGCCTGCTGGCAGTAGGTTTATGGAATGGATAATCAAATGAGATCTTGCTAGCGAAAATAATGAGTTAAACTGTTATACAGAACAAGGATACGGCTCTCTTACCCATTGATTGATGTATGGTGGATCTTTTACTTATCTACACTGTGGTGTAACGGTTTCTGCTTTTGACTTTCACACAGGCGGCCCGGGTTCGAATCCCACTTCTCCTAGTCTTTTCCTTCTTTTTGCAATGTAGGAATAATTCAATTTGGTGCACGTTGAGAGCTATATAAAGAATGACATCCTCAATGCATGTAGATTTATAATATTTTAACTAAAAACTAGGCTACTTTTGCGTATAATCATTAATATTATATTCCAAAAAAATTATATTGGAAACACGGGGTTTCGAACACCGGTCGCCCGGTTGCCAGGATTCAGCACTAGCCGCTGCGCCACAGTGCCAGACGGGATATACTCATTGTTTATGCAATAATGGACGAGAGACCCGTGTTTAGAATATTTTTCTTACCAAAAAATGAAGTTTTATCTCTTTATTCTCAAATGCATTAATGTGACGTCAACGGCTCATTCAATTTCTCAAATCCGTCAAACAGCGCATCTCATCAGACATTTTAATCCCAGTTACAATATCACACAAAAACCACAATCCCCGCATAGACACTTCAATTTTATGCTTGAATGAAACACAATCCGGCGCTCCGTTAAGCAAATCTACAGCGGAGATTAATATATGAAACTAATCAGAGCCAAACGGCCGATAGGTTTCATTCATTAAAAATATCCCCGCAGGATTCACATTTGCAATGAGCCGTTATTAAAATAACCACATGCAGCGTGTATCGCGACTCCGAGCGCCGTATATGACGTGCATTATTTTATTTAGGACAAAGTAAATCTATAGGCTCAATATGATTTATTATCAGCATTTAGTTCTATTATTATACATTTCAAAAGCCCCCTCTAGGAAAACGAAGCACAGAAACGTAATTCAGAATGGTATAATGCAGATCCTAGACTGTGAGAATCATTTCAGGAAACGAGCTGTCACTTCTTTGCGGGGGCGTGGCCATGGTTCATCCGGCTAACTGAAGTTAACCCTGCTCCCGACCAGGCTCAAACTTTTTGATCTGTTGTCATGGTGATTTAGACAATCGAGCTTCGGGGAATGGGAAGGTCCGGCTTAAGTCAGGCTTGACCGAAAATTATCCGGCTAACTCAGTTATCCAGGTACGGGGAACGGGGCCCGGGTGTGATCATAGCCCTTTCAGAAGCTCTGTAATCCAGCATGGAAAAGCATTTTCTTTTAGGAGACTTTATAAAACGAATAAATCCAACATGTGAATGTCTTGTGTGGTCATTTATCCATTATGTCTATATTAGTGCTGTCAATCGATTAAAATATTTAATCTGATTAAATCGCATGATTGTCCATAGTTAACTCACGATTAATCGCAAATTAATCACATTTTATTTTATTTTCTAAATCTACCTTAAATGGATCTTTTTCAAGTTTTAATACTCTTATCAACATGAGTCAACAAATGCTTGCTTAATGGAGCCATTTAACACAAAAGGATGCCTCATGTATTGCAAATGTGCATCAAATTCAAAACAGAGTGATGCACAAAATAACTTAAAAGAAAATAATAATTTAAAACAATGAATAAAGGAGTCACCCCCCCCCCCCCCCTCTCTCTCACACACACACAAACACTCTCCCAGCTCTCTTTCTCTCTTGCCCCTTCCTCATCTCTCTCACCCCCCTCTCTCTCTCTCTTGCACACACACACACTTTGAGTCAGAAACAAACATAGTATCACTGGGTCTCATTCCCGAACGAAGTTACGACAACAAATTTCGTCTTAGCCAGATCTCGGCCCATTTAAGATATATTAGGGCTGGGAGTGGGAGTCCCCAAATTTTCCTGAGATCAGATTTGATCGTGGCTGAGA